>NC_091693.1:14388750-15688333 GCF_041296265.1 Equus caballus | reverse complement strand
TCTTGCTAAAAGCTCTACTCTTTCACACCTCTCCTCCCACGTTTTATGTTTTTGACATCATATCCAACCTCTTTTTGTATGTTTGTATCCATTACCCTCTTATCACGGAAATAAGTAATTTTAGTACTTTTGTCTTTTGACCTTCATATTAGCTTCCCAGGTGGTTGATCTGCTACCTTTACTGTATATTTGTCTTTACCAGTGATTTTATTCCTTTTTTTGGGGATAATTTTCTTATTTCTATTTGTGGTCTTCTCTTTTTCACTTAAATAAGTCCCTTGGCATTTCTTGGTGATAAACTCCTTTAGTTTTTGCTTGTCTGGGAAGCTTTTTCTCTCTCCTTCCATTCTGAATGACAACCTTGCCAGGTAGAGTATTCCTGGCTGTAGATTTTCTCCTTTCAGCACTTTAAATATATCATTCCATTCCCTTCTAGCCTGTAAGGTTTCTGCTGAGAAGTCAGCTGATAGCCTTATGGGGTATCTTTTGTATGTCACTTGTTGCCTTTCTCTTTCAGCTTTTAGGATTCTGTCTTTATCTTTAATTTTGGACATTTTAATTATAATGTGTCTCGGTGTGGGCCTCTTGGGGTTTATCTTGTTTGGTGCTCTCTGTGATTCCTGTACCTGAATGTCTGTTTTCTTCCTTAGGTTAGGAAAGTTTTCAGCTGTTATTTCTTCAAATAGATTCTCTGCCCCTTTGTCTCTCTCTTCTCCTTCCGGGACATCTATAATACAGATGTTAGAGTGTTTGATGTTGCCCCAGAGGTTCCTTAGACTGTCCTCATTATTTTTAACTCTTTTTTCTTTTGTTTGTTCAGCTTGGGTGATTTCCTCTAGTCTTTTATCCAGCTCACTGATCTGTTCTTCTGTATCATCTACTCTGGTATTGAGCCCCTGTAGTGAATTTTTCATTTCCAGTATTGTATCCTTCATTTCTGATTGGTTCTTTTTTATATTTTCCAGTTCTTTGTTGAAGTTCTCACTGAATTCATCTGTTCTTCTCCCAAGATCTGTGAGCATCCTTATGACTATTAGTTTGTACTCCTTGTTAGGTAGATTGTTTATTTCTGTTTTGTTTAGTTCTTTTTCTGTGGTTTTGTCATCTTCCCTTATTTGGAACGTATTCCTTTGCCTCTTCGTTTTGCCTTTTTCTCTGTGCTTATATCTATGTATTAGGTAGATGAGCTATATATCCTGATCTTGGAGAGGTGGTTTTATGTAAGAGATGTCTTATGAGGTCCAGCAATGTGCTTCCCTCTCATCACCAGTTTCAAATGTTCCAGGAGTGACCCCTGTGTGAACTACATGTGTCCTTCTGTTGTGGCAGGGTTGCTCCTGCTGCAGGTTCCCAGGGAGGCTAGGCTGTCCCTCTGACTGGCTGGTTGTAGTGCTCAGCTGCATGTGGCAGCTATGGACCCTTCAGTCAGTTTATCAGGTTTGGGGGGCCCCAGCACAGTTGGCCTCAAGGTCCAATAGTACATTCTTGTTGCAGTTTTTCTGTTAAGTGAGTTGGCCCCCAGTGTGGATGGTTGCTAAGCTCAGCAGCTTACAGTGGCTGTAGGCCTCCAGCATGCAAGGCTGTTGTCAGCTCTCTCAGGCTTGCTGCTGAGTGAGGCCGGCCACAGGCATGGGAGCACCTAATTGTTTCAGGGTTTTGAAGGCTGGGCTGATCCCCCATGTGGCTATTTAAGAAGCACAAGTCTTCTGCAGCTGACAAGCCCCACGGCACACGCACTGTCAACACAGTCCTGTCCAAGGCACACGCCCTGATCCACTGAAGTGGGCCCAGTCACCCCACTGTAGAGGCCTCACACAGTCTGCCAATGTGCGCTCACTCCTTGCATACACCCTGCCCCACAGAGGTGGACCCACTCGTCCAGCTGTGAGGTTCCAGGCACCACCCCTCCTCCCCGTGCAGGCCTAGAAGTTGCCCAAGGGCTTTCTCTTGCATGGGGCCAGTGGTGGGCTGCCTTCCCTGGCTGAACTGGATTAAATTGGTGCTCTAGTCGGTGGGGCAGACCCAGGCTAACAGGTCAGGGGAAGAACTCCAATGGCGTCTGCCAGCATCCATGTCAGCATGCCCGTACTAGGTCACAACAACAGCTGCCACCAATGTGTCAGTCCCTGTGGAGGTCTCACCTCTCACCAGGATGCGCCCAGAACCTATCAAGTGAGTCTCTTTTCACCAAAGGACTGTGCACCTTTCTTTCTGGTGATTTTAGGTTGCTTCCCCAAATGGGTCAATTTGCACATGGGCCCTTTAAGAGCAGGCTTTCCCTTTCCTGTATGTCTGATAGCTTTTCTGGGGGTATTCCCCATTGTTGCTAACAGCCAGCAAAACCAGCTATTATGACACTCGTCTCGGTTGTGCTGAGTCCAAAAGCAGCTTATGGTGGTAATGCTCCCCTGCTCAGTTGCCCCACTCCTCCAGGGAAGGCTGTGTGCCTTAGGATTGCTCCCAGCTGGCCATTAAGTGCCGCAGCTCAAAAGTGACTTTTTTCTTTCCAGAAAGGAATTTCTCCCTCTTCCTTCTCTGTCAGCAGTGTCCCTGGTTGTGGGGTTCTTTTTTTTTTTCTTTCAAATTTTCAGTTCTCTCTCAGGGGTAATCATTCCAAGAGTATTGTAAATTTGTTGTGTCCATGGGAGGAGGTGAGTTCAGAGTCCATCTATGCCACCATCTTGACACTGTCCCATTTGGGCTTTCTAACATCTCTAGGGGGTAGATATTATTGTTTCCATTTTTTCACATGCAGAAACAGAGAAATCGTCCAAGGTCACACGTACATAAGTCGCATTCACCCCAAGCCAGCCTCACTTCCTTCCTCCCATCCTCAGACAATTAATTTCCTGGAGGATAAGGTCAGGTCCTATTTTCCTGGCTCCTTGTGTCCCAGCAGCATCATTCATTTCTCCTGCCGTGTGTGTGTGTGAGTGTGTGTGCATGTGTGTAGGCTGATGGTGTATTGGAGGCGGTCAGTAAAAACATCATTTTATTAATAACAGGACAAGTAGCCAGTGCTGGGCGGCCCTGGACAAAGCCGAATTGCAAAAATCTGCGTAAAGGCCAAAAGGACTTCCTGTGCCACCAGGGGCTAAGTTCGGATGGGAGAAGTCTTATCTCGCATATTTCACATTTCCGTGGAAGGATGTCCCTGTTGTCCTGGAGAAGCATCTCCAGCCCCTTTCAGGAGGGTTGGAAATATCTGCCTACATTTTGGTTGTCACAATGCCTGAGGATGGAACAGTACTGACATTTACTGGGTTAAACATGCTTTAATAATTGGTGAGACTGCCCCATACAACAGAGACTTTGTAACCAGACTCCGTGGGTCTGCCTCTTGGTGAGTGCAGAACCGAAAAGCACAACCAAGGTTGATGTGTGTGAAGAAAAAAGTTTTGGGGGCCAGCTCCATGGCCGAGTGGTTAAGTTTGCGTGCTCCGCTGCAGCGGTCCAGGGTTCGGATCCTGGGCACAGACATGACACCGCTCGTCAGGCCACGTTGAGGCGGTGTCCCACATCCCACAACTGAAGGACCTGCAACTAAGATATACAACTATGTACCGGGGTGGAGGGGTTTTGGGAAATAAAACAGGAAAAAAAAAGATTGGCAACAGTTGTTAGCCCTGGTGCCAATCCTTAAAAAAAAAAAAAAAAAGCTTTGCTTGGAAAAAAAAGTTTTATTGCTTGCAGAAGCCGTGGAGAACGTGGGGATGGCTCCTAAAGCAGTGCCCCACCCCCACAAGCTTAGTGCAGGTGGAGATTTTATACACCAGAGTGCAGAGGATTGGTTGCAACTGTGTAACAACTGGGCCTGATGAGGGTGCAGTGGGCAGGCTGTTATGTAACAGGTTCCATGCAACATGCCATTCAGAGCTGGAGCAATTTGCAGGGCTCCTGCTGCAAGTGTGTCAGCTTCACGGTAGGATGGCAACATCTACAAAAATGAGGACATGCTCTTCTGAGAAACAGGACGTTCAGTTTCCTCCTTGTCTGGAAAAACATTCGACAGACTACATTTATTTATGGATCAGATTTTCATTAACCCTTTCCTTGCCTGGTTTCTGGTCACATCTCTTCTCACCTCAAATGCCAGTGGCACCTCCGTTAGAAATCTGGAGTTGGGGTAAAACCTTGATGGCTTTTGTCCCCACCTCCCTGTTATGAGATTGATGCTTCTGAGAGACGAAACTGAGCTTGCATGGCTCAGAGCCTCTCCCTCTTTTTGGATCTGCCTGTCTCCGGAAAGAGTACATTTTGGTCTGACCCCTCCTGCCATGTGATAAAGGGCCTACTGGAGGTAAGTTTATATGGAAGAGAAGCTACTGGCGCCCCCGTCCCCATCTAGTAGTCCCTTCTTTCATAGTTGAAGAAGTTTTAGCTGGACACATGGTTGCACGGAATAAAGACTACATTTCCCAGCCTCCTTTGCAGCAAGTGTGGTCACGTGTCCAGGTTCTTGTCAATGGGATGTGAGCAGAAGTGCAGTTTGGAGGTCATGCCTTTAAAGGAAACGGGCCTCCTTTTCTTGTTTTCCCTTCCCTCAGGCTAGAGTGGGGACATGGTGGGGTGGCATCTTGGGCTGTGGGGACAAGTGCAACACCATAGAAATGGCCCACAATGCGATGGAAGAGCCCAGGCTCCTGACACCCTCCCAGAGCAGAGCTGCGCACCAACTTGGACTGTTGCAAGAGAGAGAAACACATTTCTATACAATTTAAGCTATTGTTATTTTGAATCTGTTACAGGCAGCCAAATTTATTTGCTAAGCTCAGCTGTTTAATTTGGGGGGAGAGGTGATGGCAAACCCACCGGACCACACAGCTCAGCCACGTTCCCTGAGATTGCTTATTCTTCAGGTGATAAAGCCGACCTGTTGCCCTCTCTCTCTCTCTTATTCCTGAGTCTCTCTCTCTCTCATTTGGTTCTGCCTTCAGTTCAGGACAAAGGGTGTTATTCACTGAGATCTTAAATCTCCGTCTGGTTGCTGGTCGGAAAATAGGTGCCAAGGAACCTGAGGTTATATGGACCTTCTTCTGCAAGGCAAGCCCTACCACACAGGGGAAAGACCAGATGTGGGTTTCCCCTGGATGCAGGAAGCTGAAGAGAAAACGTCCCAGGGGTTTTAGATTGTGGATTCATTCGCTCACCATCTGAGACTTCCCTCCTTCTGACGTGCCTTCTGCTTACTGCAGAGGCTAGAAAACTAAAGCCACACTTCCTCACCTTCCTTGGAGCTAGGGTTCTGCCAATCTGGCATTCACGCGATTTGCAACGTGGAAGTGAAATGGCGGCTGTGCTTATAATGCTTCTGCCATTTATTTTGGCGTGCACAGTCACAGAGATGCTGGTGTTTTTTTTCTGAGGCACCACCAGTGACTGGCTTTTTGTGTTTTGGGGGACCTTTATCTGTGTGAATCCAGCAAGCACGGTATGGTTCTGGAGCCAACAACTCCAGTGGTAGCAGCTTTTTGATTCCACACATTTTCCGTGGTGGTTCTGCAGCTTCAGGGGGCCTGATGGAGTCAGCTTCCTTTTGCTTTTGCACCAGAGGGCATGTAACCAAACTCAGTGGGTTCGTCTTTTGGTGAGTGCAGAGCTGAAAAGCAAACAACCAAGGCAGTAGGAGGTGAAGAAAAAGTTTCTTGCTTGCACGAGCAGCGGAGAAGCCTGGAGCCTGCTCCTAAAGCAGCGTCTCCCTGAGCTCAGTGCTGGTGGAGACTTGATACACAAGAGAGCAGAAGATAAAAGGTTTATCTGTGGGGCCGGTCCAGTGGCACAGTGGATAAGTGCACACGTTCTGCTTCAGCGGCCCAGAGTTCGCTGGTTCAGATCCCAGGTGCGGATATGGCACCGCTTAGCAAGCCATACTGTGTTAAGCATCCCACATATAAAGTAGAGGAAGATGGGCACAGATGTTAGCTCAGGGCCAGTCTTCCTCAGCAAAAAAAAAAAAAAAAGAGGAGGATTGGCAGCAGATGTTAGCTCAGGGCTAATCTTCTTTTTCTTCAAAAAAGGTTTATCTGTAACAACAGTGTAACAACTGTGTTCATTTCAGGCACATGCATAGCATGTATATGTGTTATTACATACATCACATGATCTAAAAATGACTGTTTCGACCCTCCAGAGGAGGAGAAGTTAGGATGCTAATGAGTTAAGGTAACTTTAGGACGGCTGGTGCCAGAACATTTTTTTTTTGAGGAAGATTAGCCCTCACCTAACATCTGCTGCCAATCCTCCTCTTTTTGCTGAGGAAGGCTGGCCCTGAGCTAACATCCGTGCCCATCTTCCTCTACTTTATATGTGGGACGCCTACCACAGTATGGCGTGCCAAGCGGTGCCATGTCTGCACCTGGGATCCGAACCAGTGAACCCCAGGCCGCTGAAGCGGAACATGTGAACTTAACCACTACACTACCGGCCGTCCCCTGGTGTTGGAACATTTTGCGAAGATCTTCCTGCCAACGTGTGGTTTCTCTGCAAAACAGCAACATCTGCAAAACTGGGGCAATTCCTGCAAAACAGAATACATAGATTCTTTTTGCCTGAAAAACACTTGACAGGTTTTGTTAGTTGTTTATCAGATGCTCAGTAACCCTTTCTTTACCTGGTTCCCTGGTCACAGGCACCCAGGTGTCTTTCCCTGGAATGAGTCTGTCCCCTTCAGCCTCTCGGAATTCGAGTGAATCCAAAGCTAAATCAAATCAGAAGCACAAGCACGTCATAGCATCTGACCCACCCTTGAAACACTTCACAAACGTGAGAGCACCGTAGCATTTCCCAACTGAAAGCAACTTTCTTACCTTGCTGTTTTCAGCTCCAGCCCATGTATCAATAGGAGGGAAAGCATTCATGTCCAGTGACACAACACTATTTGTTTAAATAAAAAGATCTAGCAGAGTCATGGTGGGTTTTTTTTGTTTTTTGTTTTTTGGGTTTTTTTAGCTCTGTGAGGGTGGGAGGAGAAGGAAGTGATAGGGGAAACTCACAAGTCTTTGAACTTTTCAGGATAAGAGAGTGTCAGTGTAGACATTATCACCAGATTATTAGTTAAGACAACTAGTCCAGATTTGGCAGGTGTCATGGACTGAACTGTGCCCCTCCCCACCCCCATTCATATGTTGAAACCCTCGTTCCCAGTGTGACCACATTTGGAGATATGACTGTTAAAGCGGTGATTGAGTTTAAATGTGGTCCTACGAGTGGGGCCCTAATTCAATAGGATTGGTGTCCTTATAAGGAAGTGACACCAGTGATGCACACACACAAGGAAGCGGCCATGGGAGGAGACAGGGAGGTGTCACCCATTTGTTACTGGCAGTTAGCCTAGAGTTTCAAGGCAAAGTCTTGTAATCACTTTTTTTTTTTTAGCGCTAAGAGGAGAACAAAAAAGCAGCTTCAATGTGGTCCAAACCCTCACAATGGAAAAGGAAATCAGAAGAATAGGACTAGGAACAAATAAATATAGAACACGAGGCCTGCAACGATTTGTATCCACCAAGATAAAGAAACAAAGTAGGAGAGAAAAGTAAAAATTTTGGTTTGAGCTGTTCCAGGATTGCTGTGAACTTGGGCCAGGCTTTTGGTCTCAATCACCTGTCACTTTAAACTGCGCTGCATTTGGAGGTTAAAGGTGACTTTCAGCCACTCCGAATCTTGGGAACTGTCCACATCTGTACAATCGCCTCACCTCTCAGAGACGTGCATTTGGTTTTGTCTTCTTGCAACGTTGGGAAGTCTACAAGGGTGCCAGCTCCAGTCTTCAAGTCTTACTGCCAGGCCCCCATCTTCCCCTTAATGCCCATTTCATATTTGAAAAGCTGCTCATGGACGTTCCTCCTTGCCACCTGTGTGCCACCTGCTCCTCACCGCATCCAATGCCTAAGAGCCTGGGCTCTGCTCAGATGGGAAAATAAGCCTCTGAAATATCAGTTTGGGGGCTGCCCGGTGGCATAGTGGTTAAGTTCCCATGCTCCACTTAGGAAGCCCAGGGTTCGCTGGTTCATATCCTGGGCTCGGACCTGCAGACCACTCATCAAGCCATGCTGTGGTGGTGTCCCACAAAATAGAGGAAGATGGGCACAGATGTCAGCTCAGTGACAATCTTCCTCAAGCAAAAAGTGGAAGATTGGCAAAGATGTTAGCTCAGGGTCACCAAAAAAAAAAAAAAAAAAAAAAAAAAAATCAGTTTAGATGCTTTTGGCTGCAAAAAATGGATAATGCAACTCAAAATGGTTTAAAACTCGACATATATTATCCTACATAGCAGAGATTCCAACAATAGGGCCGTTTCTGGGTTGGTTAACACAGTGGCTCAGTGATAATAACACTGAAGAGCCAGATTCTGTGTCTTCCATGGACCCACAGCAGCATCCGAGGCATAAAAGGGGACCAGCTGTTCCTAGGTCTCTTCAAGAGCGAATAAGATCTTTCCCATCAGCCCCCAGCAGACTTCCTCTCACTCGTCATTGGCCAGAACCACTTCACATGACCATCCCAGGAAATGGGAGCATCGCGATTGGCTCAGCCTTTGGCCAATCAGGATTTGTCTTTCCGAGAGGGCTCCAGTCCTGAAGCCACCACCCAGAGCAGGGGGAAGGCGGCTGTCATACAAGCTGGGGCTCTTCCAGCAAGGAAGGCGGGATGGCATGGATGCCACCACCAGTCTCCCACATATGCCACACCTGAGGCAGGCACCAGCTCTCCAAGTCCCCGCCCCCAGTGCCAGCCTCAGGCTCTTCCTTCTGCATTGGCTCACATTTAAAAGCGGCCCTATGGAAGGGTCCACCTGGCAAGACCAGGGCCTCCTGCCCAGAGCCATGGGAATGAGCCATCTTGAAAGCAGATCTTCGAGCCCCAGACAAGCCTTTAGTTAACTGCACCCTTGCCCTTGTCTTGCCGGTAACCTCCTGAGAGATGCTGAGCCAGAACTCCCCAGGGAAGCCGCTCCCAAATTCCAGACACACAGAAACTAGGTGCCATCATAACTGATCTTTTTTTTTTCTTTTGAGGAAGATTAGCCCTGAGCTAACATCTGCTGCTAACCCTCCTCTTTTTGCTGAGGAAGCCTGGCCCTGAGCTAACATCCGTGCCCATCTTCCTCTACTTTATATGTAGGATGCCTGCCTCAGCGTGGCGTGCCAAGCGGTGCCATGTCCACACCCGGGATCGGAACCGGTGAACCCCAGGCTGCCGAAAGCAGAACGTGTGAAATTAACCACTGCGCCCCCATAACTGTTCTTTTAAGCCATGAGTTTTTGGAGTAATTTGTTACACAACAATGGACACACTCCTTCACAGGGACCACGGACAGATTCGATGAGGTCATATATGTAAACACATGTGCTTGATGCGTGGTACACGCTGACTTTAAATGCTGCCTGTTACTATTTTAATTTTTACTGCAGTTTATCAAACTTTCCTCCAATGGTTTAAAATCAATCTCTTTTACAGGTCCCCCTGGGCTGAACTGAGCCACGTGCCAGTCCTTGGAAAGGGGCCATCATTACAGTCTGAAGCAGCACTGAATAATCAAAATATAGTCGAGCCACAGAGCTATTTTTTTTTTTAAGATTTTATTTTTTCCTTTTTCTCCCCAAAGCCCCCCAGTACATAGTTGTATATTCTCCGTTGTGGGTCCTTTTAGTTGTGGCATGTGGGACGCTGCCTCAGCGTGGTTTGATGAGCAGTGCCATGTCCATGCCCAGGATTCAAACCAACGAAACACTGGACCGCCTGCAGCCACGGGGCCAGCCCCACCCCCCCTCCCCGCAGAGCTATTTTTAAATTTTCTAGTAGTTACATTAAAAAGCAAAAAGACAGGATAATAGATTATTTTCACCTGTTTGCCACTGCTTACATAAAATTGATTTCAGGTGGCCATTATTCTGCTGACTCTGGACTGAGTAGTCATTGTAATTGAAGCTATATGTAATTAATATATCTTGAACTCTAAGAATCATTGAAAATTATATCTTGAAACTTGGGTATTATGAATTATTGATTAAAAACACTAGGTGAGAATATAATATTCTTATATATTTGAAGTCACTGATTTTGTGGTCCTTGCCGAAAGTGGATCGTCTTGACACACTATTATTAATAAAAATGACGGGTGCCATACTCATAGAGATTTCTACCAAAGGAATCAATGCTAGAAAACTACAACAACAGCCAAGGTGGACGCTGTTTCCTTAAATTATTCTCCACTGTACAGAGGAAGACAGCGACGCCCTTAGGCAGGGCATTTGAAGGCCTGAATATTCTCACCTCTACCCACATTTCCATTCTGACTTCCCACAGTTTCCGCCAGAGTGTATGGAGGCCTGTACTCCTGTAGGGGAGGAAGGGGGTTTCCTCCACCCTCTCGGTCCTTCTGGCTGGCCTAGGAGTTAAATTGACACGAGACACAATGACAGGAGAAAATCAAACAAAGTTTAATAACGTGCATACATGGGAGAAGCCCAGGAAAACTGAGTGACTGGCCATAACGGCTGAAGCCGCCACCTTAAATACCATCCTCAGCTCAAGACGAAGGAGGATGTTGGGGGTGGTGGTTCGGGACTTCAAAGGAAGAAGGCAATCCACGTGGAGATGAAAAAGCAAATGTTTGGTCAATAAATGTTTGCTGGGCCATCCGTAAACAGTGGGATCCGAGAGAGAGAGAGAGAGAGAGAGAGAGAGAGAGAGAGAGAGAGAACTGTGATAAAATGGCCTTGCCAGGTCCCTCCCTAGAGTTATCTGCCGCACTCAGAGCTATCTATGACGCTAGCTCCTTCCTGGGACAGACCTTCTGTCTTAAATTCTTTTAGGCAGTGACGGAGAAGGTCAGAGTTTCTTTCTGAGTCTTTTGTTTTTAAAATAATCAAGCCAAACAGACACATTTTGGGATTGCCGATTCTGATCCCCGACACTCTATATGCGACCACAACCACAATACCCCAATTATTTAGCAGGCAGCATCCCACTCTTCTTCAAGAGCTGCCCCTGTTCCTCTGCCATCCCTTGGGTACCTGTTGACCACTCTGTGCTCCCAGAGCACTCCGCTGGCCCCTCCTCCATAGCCGTCATCACGTTTGGTTGAGGGACGCTCCCACAGCTACACTGTGCTCCCCGAGAGTAAGGATGCGCCGTGTTCTGTGCATCCAAGGCCCCCGGGAATGGCCCCCAGGAAGCATTGAACACATGTTTAATTCACTGGCGCAGGAGGCACATTGTATGTCAGAGAGAGACCCTCACTCCTGTCTGTGTCGGAACCATCGGCAGAGGTCCGTGAGCATGCAGGTGCCCGGGCTCCATTCCAGACCCACTAAGTCAGGGTCTCGCAGGGGCGGGTCAGGTTTGTGCGTTTGGGGTGCCAGCTCTGCAGATGATCCTGATGTGGGAACAGCTGAGTGTGTAAAAAGATAGGTCAGTATAGACCAGAACTGCCGAGGAAAGGTCATAGAGGAGGGGCCTGCACCAAACTTCGGAGTATTGGGGAAAGGTATATCAGATCAAGTAAAAACAAAAGCAAAAATACAGACATGAAAGTAAAGATGACAGTAAGGAGACCAGTTTTTTGAGTAAAAGGCTTATGGGAGAGTAATCGTCGATAACTGCAGATGAGCACAGCGGGCGAAGATTGTGAAAAGCTGTGCAGATCCAGCAGTCAGCAGAGGGTAGAGATGGGCACATCACTGAATCCTGTTGTTGGTGACACAAATGATCCATAACCGATCTATAAATCAAAATTGGGGTGAGTTTATTATGAGCCAGATATGAGGACCAGCCGAGGCCTTCTTTCCCCAAGGAAGGAAGCCCACCCAAGAAGTGGGGGGTACAGAGCAGTTCTATACCGTCTTGGAATGAAGAGCAGACACCACATATGACAAAAATGTCCCTTTTACAACAATCACGAGATGCTTAGCTGGAAAAACACGTCAGGGGTCACAAGGGGAGCACAGCACGTGGCTAATTAATCCTTAGTTTCCAGGGAGAGATGTGTATCCTTAAAGAAATGCTGATACGGGGGTAAGTTACATCTCTCTTTAAGGGCATCATCCTTGGCTTTGGGACATTGTAAATGTTTAAAGCAGAGGTACAATGTGTGCTCAACAGGCCACGTCAGGCCGTTTTGAGGAAACAAGGTCAGGCCCAATTAGTTTTACACCAAACGGCTCCCTCATAGACTCCGATATATCCTATTGCTTGTCATTTATTTATCATTGTCCTGGCAGCGAACGCTCAAGAAGAGCCTAGCTTGCTTATGAAAAAGAATGAGGAAGGCCTCATTCGTAAGAAAATATTTCTCTGAAGTCTTTCTTCGGAAATTTACCAATGAAAGAATCAGAATTTGAGAGCTAGAAATACACGTTTATCCTTTCCCCTTAAGTTGAATTCTGCAGAAAACGATTCTCTGTTGGAAAAAAGCAACGGTTCCATGGTTAAATAAATTTGGGGATTAAAAAAGCAAAAAGAAACAGGTAAAATTAATTTTAATAATGTATTTTATTTAACCCAGTATATCCAAAATATTGACATTTCAACATGTATTCAGTATAAAAAATCGCTAATGAGATGCTTTATATTCTTTGTTCTTTTTTTGGTGAGGAAGATTGGCCCTGAGCTAACATCTGTGCCAATATTGCTCTATTTTATGTGGGATGCCACCACGGCATGGCTTAAAGAGCGGTGCTAGGTCCATGCCCGGGATCCACACCTGTGAACCCTGGGCTGCCAAAGTGGAGCACGTGAACTTAACCACCATGCCACCGGGCTGGCCCTATATTCTTTTTTCATACAAAGTCCTCCAAATCCAGTGTGTGTTTCACACTTACAGCATGTCTCAAAGTGGACCAACTGCATTTCGAGTGCTCACTAGCCCCATGTGTCTAGTGGCCACTGTTGTGGACACTGAATTGTGCACAGTAAAGCAAGATCAGAGAGGTTTGGGTCTCACTGAAAGGCACACAGCAGGGCCCAGCTCTGTGTTCTTCTCAGCCCCTGGTTTTGGGGCCTGACCTACAGCGTGCTCTGAGCCAATGCCTCTCAAATTCTAGAGCATTTGAGAATCACCTGGAAAGCTTGTTACAGTGAGGGTCCCAGCCCTATAGCATCAGAATCCCCATGACTCTGGTACATGTCTCCGGGGCCCACCTGGGGGACCACTGCTCCCACACGCTGGAATCACTTGGGGAGCTTGTCAGAATCCCAGGGTCAGGCTACACCCCAGCCCAACTGAATCCTACTCTAAAGCTGGACCAGGATGTGGGTCCACCTTTAAAAATCAGCTTCACGGAAGTGTAATTCTCATCCATGAAAATTCACCCCTTTTAAGTGTAAACTTTGGTATATTTTGACCCATGTAACCACCACTACAGTCAAGAGATAGGCCATTTTCATAACCCCCAAAGATTGCTTTGTGCCCCTCTGCAGTTAATGCCCCTACCCCAGGCAACCCCTGATCGGCCTTAAAAAAAAAAAGAAAAAAGAAAAGATTAGTTTCATCTCTCTTAGTCTTTCTCATCAATGGAATCACAGTGAATGCGCTCTTTTGGGAACATTTTGAGCACCCATTTCACCCAGCATAATGTTTGTTTTCTTTTTTTGAGGAAGATTGGCCCTGAGCTAACATCTGTGCCCATCTTCCTCTCCAGCATAATGTTGCTGGCCAGACCCCTACACAGTGTGGCCAAGGGACCATTTAGAGCTGAGAGTTCCGGATGCGCTGCCCGGCCTGTGGCGCCCCCGGCTTTTCTCCCAGAGGCTCAGAGAGGCCTCCGGCTGGTCTCCTTGTCCTTCCGTCTCCAGCCCATCCTCCACTTGCCCCCAAATTCTTCCAGCTCCTTGGCCATGACCCCGTCATTCGGGCTGTAACAGTACAAGCCGTCGGGATTGTTCCACTCCATCCTGCTCTGCCTTGCCGTGCCGTTCCCTGGCAGCCGATGCAGGGGGGATATACCCCCTCAATCTAGTTCTTAACCCCTCTTGTCATCCCGTGAGGGTGTGGGCCAGGACGCCCATGCCAGGCCCACCGTGGTTGGATGCAGGCTCTGTGAGTGGCGCCCCCCGGTGGTGGAGGTGTGTAATTGGGTGAGGACCGTGGTGGCATGGATGCTCATTTAGACAGGGGTGGGGGCTGGGCCTTTGGCCTCTGGGGGGTGTAGGACATCAGGGCCTCACCCCATTTACAGCTCCTGGGGATCACCGGTGAGCACGCGCTGTGGCCACCACATGGGGAGAATATTGATTAGTGGTGCCTCCCAGCTGGGCAGGGACCTTGGCCTGGGCTGGGCTGGGATGGTTTCCTCTCTTGAGAAGAAGGCTGGACTCTAACAGGAGATTCACAACTCCCTGACCACGTACCTGCTCCCCGGGCCACCACCCGTCCCAGGTGAGCTCCATCCACTGGCCCACTGTTGATAGTCTCTTTTTGGCGGAATCACTTCTCCAAACGTGTTTTCAGGAAAGTTCTCTGTTCAGAGGCCTCAGGGACTGAAGGCTCAGGACGCCCTCCGCCTCTGCAGAAGGGACAAGATTTTGGGAGAGCGTCCTTTGATATCCTTGCCACTTTCTTCCTTTGTAAAAACCTTGATTTTTCAATGGACACATTGGAGCACAGCAAAAGTGACATTGTCTGTGTTCCTCTGAACCCACCTCTGAAGACATGTGGCCATGGGACTGCATTTCGGCCAATAGGTAAAATAGAAGCGTAGTTTGGGACTTGCAGGCATTGGCCTTAAAGAGAGTTTTTCTAACAGCTTCTTCCTTTTCACTACTGACTGGAATGCGGGTGTGACAGCTGGAGCTCCAGCAGCCATCTTGGATCACAAGTTATGTACTGAAGATGACAGAGCGATATGAACAAGGAAGCTGGGTGCCCATGATTATGAAGCTGCCACGTTAGCCCTCCATTTATGTAGAAGTAAATTAAACTTTCGTCTTGTTCAGGCCACTTGATTTTGGGTTTTTCTGCTACTTGCCGCTGAACCTAGTCTTGACAAAATGCTCTCTCAGGGACACCCAGAACCACAGGCTCAAACCGCCGCGGGGATTTTTCTCTCTCTCTCTTTCATACCTGCCTCTCTCTGTGCCCTGGACTCGTTCTTCTCCTTTCTTACAGACCAGCTGTCTCCGCAGAGGCCAGAACATGGCTGCTCATGGCCCCCAAGTCCTCTGCTCACAGATTGGCCACTCAGAGGGACACAGAGTCCCCCAGTCTCCCAGGACTATGAATCCTGAGCGAGCACAGATGCAGCTCCTCCTTTCAGCAGGGCCAGGGGTGTCGGGGAGGATGCTGACCCAGAGGCTCTGGCCACCGGGAGGGTCTGAGTCCCCTGACTGGCAACCTGCAGGACCACGCCCACCGTGACCTCCAGCGTCTCTCTCTGACCGCCCATTCCTTTTTTGCCCGTATCCGTGGTTCTGATTGTCCCCACCGGAACAGTAGCTCCCCCGTTAGAATCTGGGGTTCCCGGGCAAACTGAACAATGTGAGGAAATGCTGGTGACACCATATGGCCTGGAATAAAAGCACGACGAAACTGTTTGTTCCTGAAGCCACTGAGCTCAGCTGCTCCGTCAGGGTCAGTGATCTGAAGGGAATTAAGGCGGAGGGTGGAGCCTGCGAGCTTGGGGAGGAGATGCTCCAGGCCCGGCAGCAGTGTAGCCCGGAGGTCAAGGGCACGGCTGCTGGAGCAAGTCTGCCCGGGGGCAATGCCTTCACGCTAGCCTCTGGGGGCCATCGGGCAGGCTATTGCTCTGTGTGCCCGCAATCTCTGTAAAATGGGGGTAACAATACCGTCTACCTCGTTAGGTGGCTGCAAGGGTTAACGCTCCTAGATCCGCGCCCAGTGGGTGCTGAGTGCTCAGTTTGGGGAGCTCCTGTGGCACAGCCATCAAAGCGATTGACATGCGGCATCGCGTCTGTCTGCCTGGGTTGGAGCCCCAGACTCTCCACATGCTGGTGGCTGTGGCTTTGAGCAAAGCACCTCTCTGAGTCTCCGTTTTTTCCCAGTCGAACTTGGTGAATACTCAGGAACGCCAGCTCGTGGTTCAGCCGTTCGTGGCTTGAAATCGGCTGGCCGTGGTGGGAGTATTCACACCACAGAAACGGACAAATCAAAGCTTTTGTTTTGCTTTCAGACAGCTGGTTTACCGGCCAGCCATGGCACCCTGCTCCATGTTTCCGGGCGTCCTTTCTTCCTCATCTTACTCTGAGACCCAGAACAATCCATCCAGCTGTCTCCTGCGTGTCACCATCGCCACACGCAGACCCGCAGTCCCCTCAAGCCCTCACGTGGGAACTCAGCTTGGTCACCTCCACTCTGCCCTGCCCCCAGGCCCTCCACGGTGGCCCCCGTCTCTGCCGTTCCCCGTGTCACCCTCCGCGCTCCCCACCCCTTGGAGCCATCCCCAGCTCCTCTCACAGTCCCATTCAGTCTGTCAACAAATCCTGTTAGCTCCCCCTGCAGAGTGTTTCCAGAATCCCCCATCACCACCGCTCCCAATCCCCAGTCCCCAAGCAAACTGCTGGTCATCTCTCTGTCACTGCAGGTTCGTTTGCATTTTCTCGCCTCTTACATAAACTGAATCACACAGCCCGTGCTCCTGACTTTTGTCTGGCTTCTTTGACTCAGCATAATTATTTGGAGATTTATCCACGTTGTTGCATGATCAGTGTTATCGAGCCCTAAGGGACCGGTGGTGACCCCAAAGTGGGTCCTTTGGCCTGGAGCCACTCGCGCTAATAGAAGGAGACGGGTTTCAGCAGAGCAGAAACTTCATCCGTTGATCAAGGAATGGAGAAGGCAAGAGCACGTGCTCCCAAACACCTTCTCCCCGAGGGGAAAGCGAGCAGGGTTCTTGTGGGACGTGAAGGGGAGGGATCTAGGGGGCCAGCTGAGTGGCACAGAGGTTAAGTTTGCACGTTCTGGTTCGGTGGCCTCGGGTTCACCGGTTTGGATCCCGGGTGCAGACATGACACCACTTGGCAAGCCATGCTGTGGTAGGCGTCCCACGTATAAAGTAGAGGAAGATGGGCACGGATGTTAGCTCAGGGCCAGTCTTCCTCAGCAAAAAAAAAAAAAAAGAGGAGGATTGGCAGCAGATGTTAGCCCAGGGCTAACCTTCCTCAAAAAAAAACAAAACAAAGGGGAGGGGTCTCTGTGTCATTGCTGGGGACGGCGGCATTTGGGGCATGTGCAGATCTTTCTTTCTTGCCCAGGCACCCCATCACCATCTCGGACCTTTGTGGTTTGGACCGGTTATCCGGTTTGGCCGTGTGCCGATGTTCTGCCTTGGTTCCTGGAAGCAAGCACACCTGAAAACCAAAGCTTAGATGTGGGAAATGTTGTAGGGACTTCTCGGGGTGACATCATCCCTCCTCTGACTCCGTGTGTCCCCTCATTCTGGAGGAGCCATGGATGAAGGTCGTCTCCCCTAACCACTTGCAGTGACTGAGGGACGGCGTCCCAGGGGCCCACAGAGGAGCAGAGCTGACCCCTGGCAGCTTTCAGGGACGTTTGCTTGTCACCAGGTGGGACCCCCAACCTCTCATAGCCCATTTGGAACTGAGTAGATTCTAGTCTTTTGCAAAGAAAGGAACCCAGGCTGTTTAGAATGTGAAGTCCAAAGAGGAGAAGAAGCAGAGTAGCCAGCAGAGACCCCCCCCCGCCCCCAAGCCATAGAAGCCAGGTGAGGCTCGGAAGAGCCTGCTGGACCCCACTCCTCATCTACTTTGTTAGGTCTGGTCGGCTTTTTTTTTTGTTTTGAGGAAGATTAGACCTGAGCTAACTGCTGCCAATCCTCCTCCTTTTGCTGAGGAAGACTGGCCCTGAGCTAACATCCATGCTCATCTTCCTCTACTTTATACGTGGGATGCCTACCACAGCATGGCTTGCCAAGCAGTGCCATGTCTGCACCTGGGATCCAGGCCGGTGAACCCTGGGCCACCAAAGTGGAATGTGTGCACTTAACTGCTGTGCCACCTGGCCTGTGGTTGGCCTTTTTTATTTAACCAGTTAGCCTCTTTTTGTAGCCTGCTGGAGCTGTAGATACAGGCGTCCAGGAGGAGCACGGGCCGGGGGAGGATGAGGACAGGAGAGGGAGTCCCACCATCTCCCTGGGGTGGGCCGCCAGCCCACCAGTGACTTCTCTTTGTGTCTCCGGAATGAGAGCTTCAGGTCTGAGAGGGGCTCACAGGAGAAGTCAGGATGCCTGGAGTTTCCAAGTTTTCTGGTCCGGGGTCCTCTTGACCCGGGTGTGGTGCACCCAAGGGGTGACCCTCTGTGCTTTCAGGACACAGCGAGTGGTTAGAACGACCAAATGAGGCCCATGCCACTTCGGAGGAAGCTGGTCTTGTGGACGTCCCCCAGCGACATCAGGAGCTCATCCCTTTGTATGGATTCCCCACAATTTGTTTATCCACTCCCCGGTGGATGGGCACCTAGGTTGTTCCAGTTTTGAGAAACTAGGAGCACCCTGGTCTGAGCACTGTCCCCTGGGGTCTGGGACCACTTCTCCCTGTTCTCCCTGTTCTGGGCCTCAATCTTTGCCCCGCACGTAGCCACCAGGATTCCATTAAAACCTAAACCCCATCTTGTCCCTTCTCTTCTCTGTCTGAGCAGAGCAAAGGCCAGAGTCCTCAGCACACTCACAAATTCACATGCCCTTCCCCATTAGCTTTGTGCCCTCGCCTCCCACGCTCTCCCCACACGCATTCTCCGCCAGCCGCTCTGTGTTGCAGCTGTTTGTCCCTTGACCATGCCGGGCCACGCCCCAGCTCAGGGTGGACCCCAGATCCGGCCTCTGACCCAGATCTGCGCTCGGCTCCTTCTCTCACCTCTGTGAAGGAATAAGCTCCAGCATCTCCTCGGACAGCCCTCCTGGACCTCCCAGCCGTGCACAGCCCTGCTCAGTCCCCAGAGGCCGCCCGTGTCCTCTCCCGTGGATGCTGGTCGCCAGGCTCCCAGGACCTCTCCCAAAACCATCCCCCGGCACCTAGTTGCTCCTTCCTCTGTGTTCCCCACTGTTAATACTCCCATTAAGGCTTGCTTGTCACACTGTGAAAAGACAAACTTCAAAGCTGCCTTCAGGGGCTGGCCCGGTGGTGCAGCGGTTAAGTTCGCACAATCGGCTTCGGCGGCCCAGGGTACGCCAGTTCAGATTCTGGGTGCAGACATGGCACCACTTGGCAAGCCATGCTGTGGTAGGCATCCCACACATAAAGTGGAGGAAGATGGGCATGGGTGTTAGCTCAGGGCCAGTCTTCCTCAGCAAAAAGAGGAGGATTGGCAGATGTTAGCTCAGGGCTAGTCTTCCTCAAAAAAAAAAAAAAGCTGCCTTCCAGGCAATCAGGCCTGTGGAATCCACGCACATTCTTCAGAGGCTCAGACGTCAACGTTCTGGGCCTCTGTCTCCGTTCTCCCTCCCGTGTCTCCACCTGGGGCGGATCACTTTGTCCGCACGAACTCGCTTCTTCCTCCAAGGAGCCATGATGATAAGTCTGACCCTGCCGTGTGGGGGGGACTCAGGGATGCAAGGCACATAAATTCCCTGGCACGGAGAAGAAACTCGATAAAAGTTGGTTCCCTCCATGCCGGGGGACGTCCCGATGTGTCAGGCCTGGGGTTTCCGCTTGGGGAATTTGTGGTCCAGTAAAGAGAGAAGAGTAATGCTGTCGGGGCCAGAAGGGAGAGGAAAATGGGGAGTCCCGACAGCCGGCTGCTTCCTGCTTGGGGCGGAAAGGTGGGTCTTCCATCATTCATTCATTTCTTCATTCATTCATTCGCCATTCAACCGTGAAGTTTCGGCTGACTTTCAGTTGGCAGGAGTGGGTGGGGAGTGTGGAAGGGGAGGGAGAGAGATCCTGGTGGGGGGAACTGAGTGGGCAAAGGGTCAGTGTCTGGGGGCGGGGGCCACATGTGCAGACGAAATCAGGCGGCTCTCCATGAGGAGTTCTGACTTCGCAGCCAAAAGGCAGAACTCATTCTTCTGCTTAAAACCCTTCAGTGGTTTGTCTTTGACACTGAATCAGAGTCAGGTCGCTCCATCCCTGTGTGGCTTCTGAGATCCCACGATCCTTGCTCCTTCCACACCACCCCAGGACTCGGAGCGCCAGACCGCCGCGCTGCCTGCATTTCTCTCAGACAGACTCTCTTCCTTCCCGACCCTCCGTGTCTCCCTCGAATGTCACTCCCACCTCACAGCTTGGCTTCAGCCGCAGCCTCCTCTGTTCCACCCCTGTCCCAGCTCTGGGTGGGCGAGTTTTCTTACCTCCGACCCCCTTGGACTGGCAAGCCTTGGGGGTGGGGCTTTGGGGGTGGGGCTGTACCCCAGACGTGCCAAGGGATGTCACAGGAGAAAAGGGGCTGACGTGGACCCAAAGAAATGAGTCTGCGTCCTTGGAGGTCTGTGGTGCCTTTGACCAGAGAAGAGCCAGCCAGTTTCCACTCATGTTACACCTGTCGGCGCTAATATGAAAAGAAGGCAGCTGTGCAATCCCCCTGCGTCCCCAGGCCCACCTGGCCCTCCGCAGAAGGGTCAGCGCTTCCACCACTGGGCGCTCTGGACTGGCGCCCTGATGCCGGCTTGGAGAGCTCCCGGCAAACCAGTGCGTGTTGCTGGGCCCACACGGTGTTTGAAAAATACCTTCAATGAGTCCCTGACATTTACAAATGTAAAGATTGTGCAGAAAAGTTCAGAGTTCCAAATCCTCTTGAAAAACAGCGAGACAGGCTGTGCTGGCCCACGTCTCTGCAGGACGGCGGTGCGCTGGTCTTCGGCATGTGCTCCTCCTTCCCTCTCTGTGCTGGGTTGGTGAGGTCCTCGGCCTCTGGCTTCGGGCTGGGCATCTTTGAGAGATTGGAAGGAGAGAGAAGAGTGACGTCCAAGTATTTGTTTCCCAACATCCTCCCGGCCCAGGCCGTGCTGCTGTGCCGACAGCCACAGCTCCTATTGGGCAGCATGTCCTACACCCGCAGCCTTGGTTCTGGCTCTTTCTGGCTTCTGGCACCATCCTGCCTTCCTCGTCCTTCAGGTCAACTAGTGGGAGTGGCCCCTTAGCTGTCAGTCCCCGAGAGCCACCCCCTCCGCTAGTGGCTTTTTTAACCCTGCCCACGCCTCCATAAGCCATTCAATGCTTTTCAGATAAAGTCTTTGTGCTGGCCATCTGTTTCCTGCCAGGATGCTGACTAACCCCTCCCCACGCACACACAAACCTACCCTCTCTGGGCCTCCCCCACCCTCACTCCGTTTGATGTTATTTTTAAAGCATAATCCAGATCCGGAAATATGCACCCATCCTAAGTGTAAAGCTTGACGGATTTTCACAAACTGCACACCTCTGTTTAACCGGGACCCAGATCGAATTCAGAACATTCTCCCGCGGGGGTCCATGGCGGGCAACTCCAAAATGTCCCGCAAGGGCACGTTGACTGTTTTGAGTGAAAGTTACTTGAGAAGCAAAGAGGGCATTCTGAGCCTCCTGTCTCCATTCCCCTGAAAGCGGGAAAGGAATCTCTGCTACGACAGGTGCCCTCCTTTCATCCTCCTCACCAGACCTGGGGATTCAGCCCCGAGAAGCGGCGTCAACAAACCTTGCTAATTCACTGCCTGGAGCCTAAACTCTGCTTAAATTCCTCACTGTTTATGTAGCTCAAATCTCTTTGTCCCATCATTCCTCACAAACTTACCGTTTCTTTGCATAAAAGATGTATACACTGCCTGCTTTGTTCACTCACCCAGCATCATGTCTCTGTGATCTCCAGTATGTATGTATTAAACTGGGGTTTTCTCCTGTTCATCTGGTCTCGTGTCAGTTTTATCATTAGTCCAGCCATTGAAACACAAGAAGGATAGAAAGGGGGATTTTCCCCACCCTGATGCTCCCAATGCCCCAGCTCCCTCGTGCCCCCTCCCGGTCATTGTCCCCCAAAGGTAACCGCCATCATAACCGCTAGTTGCACGGGTTCACTCTGCCTGCATTTGCACTTTATATATGTGATCTATATAGGTATAAAGTGGAATATATATATTCCACTATATATATAAGTGGAATCCTGTGTTGTACACTCTTGGGTCCGACTCCTCTCTCTCCACCTTAGGTTTGCAAGCCTCAGTGGTTGCCTGAATTACGTCGCTGGACCACACGAAGTCGCTGAGATTCAACCCCCTTTTGATCCACACAAATAGCACTTCATAGCTTCCACCGAATAGAGTGTTCTTTCTCATCCCGTGTAGAATGTCGTCATCCAAATAGACCGGGATGTGTTTATCCCATCTATTCAGATGGGCATTTGCATTGTGTCATCGCATTTCTGCTGTGCTTTCCTCGCAGCAGATGTAAGACGAAAGTGAAATGTTTCTTGAAGCTGTCGACAGAGAGAGAGTGAGAGAGAGTGTGGAAATAGACCGTGGAGCCAGGGGGCTGTGCGTGTTGTGAAAAAGTGGGAGGGAGCGTGCTTCCTTGTGGAAGTGAGGAATAAGCCATGACCTGATGCACTCTGCAGCCTGGGACCCGCTGTCGCCCTGGTTGGACAATGGGTTTGCGATCTCTGCTTCTCGGACATTCACACGCTCCTTGCCGCAGGGACCGCCAACAGCGGGAAGATCCAACTCACACTCTTTCTGCGGATCAGAGGACCGCGTGGGGCACGGCTGTCGTGTAGTGGGTGCCGCTTCCCTCGGAGCCCCTGTTCTGGGCTGCCCAAGGCTCCCTGCTGCGTCCCTCTCCAGGAGTGACCCTCCTCCCGGGGGAACGCCTCACCCAGAGTCACAAGCTCCTCCCTGGTGGCCAGCGATCGATGCGCCCGTGCAGGGACCCAAAGGCCCACCCCTGCATTGGTTCCCCCGGGCTCCCATAACAAGTACCACCAGCTGAATGGTTTAAGCAACAGAAATTTATTTTCTCAATTCTGGAGGCTAGAAGTCTGAAATCGAGGCGTCAGTAGGGTTGTGTCAATGCGAATAATCCATAATCAATCTATAAATCAAAATTGGGGTGAGTTTATTATGAGTCATGTTTGAGGACTATAGCGCGGGGCCTTCCTTCTCCAAGGAAGGAAGGGCACCAAAGAACTGGGGTGTTCAGGCCGGCCTGGTGGCACAGTGGTTAAGTGCACACATCCCGCTTCGGCAGCCTAGGGTTCAACGGTTCGGATCCCGGGTGTGGACATGGCACCGCTTGGCATGCCATGCTGTGGTAGGCGTCCCACATATAAAGTAGAGGAAGATGGGCACGGATGTTAGCTCAGGGCCAGTCTTCCTCAGTGAAAAGAGGAGGATTGGCAGCAGTTAGCTCAGGGCTAATCTTCCAAAAAAAAAAAAAAAGAATTAGGGTATACAGATTGGTTATATATTGTCTTGGAACAAAGAGCATACGTCACATATGATGGGAATGTCCCTTTTACAATAGTCATGAGATGCTTTGCTGGCACAGCAGATCAGTAATTAATCCTCAGGTTTTAGGAAGAGATGCTTATCCTTAAGGGAATGCCGATATGGGAGAAGCTACATCCTTAAGGGCATCGTTTTTGTCTTTGGGACATTGTAAATGTTTAAAGTAGGTGTAAAATGTACACACAACAGGCCATCTCAGGACCTTCTGGAAAAGCAAGGTCAGGTTGAATTAGTTTTAAACCAAATGGCTTCCTTGTATGCTCAGGTATTTCCTATCGCTTTTCATTTATTTATTGGTGGGTTCCTTCTGTGGATTATGAGGGACAGTCTGTTCCAGGCTTCTGCCCGAGCTTCTGGTCCCTCAGGCGTCTTCCCTCTGTGCGTATCTGTCTCGGTGTCCAAATTTCCCCCTTTCATAAGGACACAGTCATATGGGCTTAGGGCCCATCCTACTGATGCCATCTGAACTCGATTATCTGCAAAGACCCTATTTCCAAATAAGGTCACGTCCACAGGTCCTGGGACTTAGGAATTCACCATCTTTTGGGGGACACAGTTCAATCCATAATAACCCCTTTGCCTCAGTTTGGTCCAGGCCAATCTCAGAGCTCCCCATGGGGTCTTAGAGTCGACCAAGGCCTCACGTCCTGTCCCACAGCAGGTCAGCCTCTCCCTTCGCCCGGTCCTGCCTTCCGTGCCACCGCACAGACATCGTTCTGACAGCACTCCCAGGCGAACCTCCTCCGTGCAACTGCCTGTCTCGGAGTCTCTTTCCAGGGACCCTAAGACACTGGGCAAACACAGGGACACAGAAGCTCCCAGAACCAGCTTTGCTCAGAGTGAAGGCTGGTGACGTCCTCCAAAAGGGCCACTGGCTTTGGCACACACATTGTGACCACAGTCTGCGCCATGCCCTGCTCCTGTAGCAGAGCAGCAAAGACCTCGTGCTGCATGGCCAGGGTTCAAATTCCGGTCTTGCCATCCACTGGCTGTGTGATCTTGTGAAATTGCTGAACCTCTCTGGGCTCCAGTTTCTTCGTGTCTAATGGGGATAAGACACATACCTTCGTCCTAGGACTGATGCGAGGATTAAGTGAATTAATCCCATAAAGCTCTTATAACTGTGCCTGGTACACAGTAAGCACTCAATGTGTGTTTGCTTTCATTATCCCAGGTTTCATTATCCCAACCCCTCAACACTCCCAAAGGAGGCAGGCACTGGGTCCTGAATTTCTGCTCCTAAGTCTTAGTCCTCGTCTCCTAATGGCCAGCTTACCTTAAATTCAACCCCTCTGGGATGTGTTTGCATCTGCCAGAGTGTCAGAAAGTTTCATATTACATTTAATTGACCATGAAACTTAAACTTAATTTTTGTTTTAGATAGAAAAGGTGCTTAGGCAAATTGCCTCAGAGGTCCACAAAGTCTTGCAAAGTGGATGAAACAGAACAAGAGAGGCACAGGTGTACAAAAGAATGTCATCCTTTGCAAGAGGCTGCAAATTTGAAAAGCAAATTGATTGCAAATGCAAAAGTAAATCCAAGTGCCTTTCACATTGTTGTTTTTTGTTTTTGTTTTTGCTTTTTTTTTTTTGCTGAGGAAGATTGTTGCTGAATTAACATCAGTGCCAATCTTCCTCTGTTTTGCATGTGGGATGCCACCACAGCAGGGCTGATGAGTGGTGTAGGTCTGTGCTGAGGATCTGAACCTGTGAACCCAGTCTGGTAAAGCAGAGTGCACCAAACTGAACCACTACGCCCCTGGAATGGCCCCCTTGCTTGTTTTTTTTTTTTCAGTAATGACTTTCTCTTTTGAAATAGTTTGACTCAAAAGAACTTGCAAAAATAGGACCAAGGACTGGCCCAATGGCATAGTGGTTATGTTCACATGCTCCAATTTGCTGGCCTGGGATTCTGCAGGTTTGGATCCCAGGTGCAGACCTACACACCGCTCATCAAGCCATGCGGTGACGGCATCCCACATACACAATAGAAGAAGATGGGCACAGATGTTAGCTCAGGGACCATCTTCCTCAAGTAAAAAGAGGAAGATTGGCAACAGATGTTAACTCAGGGCCAATCTTCTTCACAAAAAAAAAAAAAAAAAGGACCGAGAGCGTCTGTGTATTTTCTTTGCCCTGTTTGAGATTTTTACTCACAACACCTCTGAAAACAAATATATAAGTTTCTTTTCTCACCCCAACAACCCATTCTCTGATTCTCTGACACCAACTGGTGTGTCCTCCAATTCAATTCACTTCTGACACTAACTACCCGGAGTCAGCGTCAGACGCCAGTTGCAAGTGTTGGGTCCTGAGGCTCCTCCCACTTGTGTCTGACTTGGCTACAAAGTTGGGGGGGGTTCCCACAATCCCTCCCCCTCTTCAATAATGTGCAAGAATGGTTCCCAAGACTCAGGGAAGAAGCTGACCTGCGTTTTCTGGTTTATCACAAAGGATACAACTCAGAACAGCTGACAGAAGAGATGCATAGGGCAAGGTGCACGGGGCTTCCATCGCCCTCTCGGGGGGGCACTACCCTCCCAGCACCTCGGGATGTTCACCAGCCCCAAGCTCTCTGAACCTTCTTGCTTAGGGTTTCTCTAGAGGCTTCCCTACACAGTCAGGCTGGATTAATTCCTTGACCATCGGTGATTGTTTCAACCTCCAGCCGTCTCCCCTCCCCAGAGCTCTAGGGTGGGGTGAAGCTGAAAGCCCCAGCCCGCTAATCATGGCCTCCCATCCAGAAGCTACCTGGGCGCCCCAGTCCACTGTCACCTCATTTGCATACAAGAGACTCTTATCACATGGGAAATTCCAGGGGTTTTAGGAGCCGAGTGCCAGGAACCCGGCTCAAAGGCCAAAGTTTAGTTTTGATTAGACCGCACCCAGCTTTCCCGGGCGCGAGTATTTTACATAAGCTGAGTGCCTTGTCAATATTAGGAAACTGACGTTGGGACAATACTGTTAATTCAGGCACAGACCTTATCACATTGTTTTTAAAAAGTGTTTGAAGTGCCTAGAAAAACACGAAACACAAAAGAACAAAAAACCCCTTTCAAGAGGGGGTGAACTGTAGGTCAACCACATAGAGGGGCTGGATCTTCCACGGTCCATCCGGAGGGTGCCGGCTTTAGGCAAATTCCCTGGCAGTGGCCAGCTGCGAGACCGTAGACTGAGTGCCAGATGGATGCGGTGTCTGATTGTGACATGCCAGACCCCTGGGTCCAGTCCATCTGTGCCCCCCTCACTTGCCTCTGAGAAATTCGGGAACATTTTGTCCCCAAATTGAGACTGGAGCCCACTGTGTGTCCTGCATCTCTGCCTGCTGGAGAAATGGATAGACAGCTGGGACGAGTTGCTCTGCAGACAGACTCCGGCTGGCCCCGCTGGGTGTGGGCTGTTGGTGCCTTGGTGCTAATCGGCTCCCACTAGGGAGTCAATCGCATTGCCTCAGATTAACTGGTTTATGGTTTGTTTCTCAGATGTGCCAGGTTATTTCTCTCTTTTTTTTTTTTTGAGGAAGATTAGCCCTGAGCTAACTGCTGCCAATTCTCCTCTTTTTGCTGAGGAAGACTGGCCCTGAGCTAACATCCATGCCCATCTTCCTCTACTTTATATGTGGGATGTGTAGACGAAAATAATCCATAACCAATCTATAAATGAAAATTTGGGAGAGTTTATTCTGAGTTGAAATCTGAGGACCATGGCCCGGGGCCTTTGTTCCTGAAGGAAGAAAGGGCACCAAGGAAGTGGGGTGCACAGAGTGGTTATATACCCCCACACAGGGTCTTTCACATATGATTGAAATGTCCCTCCCACAATAGTCACAAGATTGCCCTGTCAGCACAGCCCTTGATGGACACAGCAGGTAGTGGGTCTGCTCTCTCAGAGGGCGTAGCAGGAAGCAAGTCTATTGTCTCTAGCTGGGTGGTCACAAGTGAGCGCAGCAATCAGTTCCTAGCCTAAGGGAAGATGCTTAATCCTTAAGGAGATGCCACCATTGGGAGGGGGAGGAAAGTTGCACCTTTATCTCAAGGGCCTTTGTTCTTGCCGCAGGGAATATCTAAAGCAGATACACAATGCACGCTCCACGGCCACGGTCAGGCCGAGTTAGGTTTACACCAAATGACTTCCTCATATTCTCCAATATATCCTATTGCTTGTCATTTTTATTTGTCAGATGCCTATCACAGCATGGCTTCACAAGCAGTGCCGCGTCCGCACCCGGGATCCGAACCAGCGAATCCCAGGCCACCGAGAAGCGGAATGTGCAAACTTAACCTCTGCACCACCGGGCCGGGCCCCTGGTTATTTCTGATTAACGTCTCCAGCCTGAAGACGTCCTCAGACGATGGGACTCACAAATTCAACAGTGCCCCTGATGAGAATGTGGTTTGATGTCGGTGGAAACAAGCAGGGCCGTGCCTGTCTGCTCTCCGCCCTCCTCTCCCCATCACCTTTGTTACCGCACAAAGCTGCGGCTCTCCCATCCAATGTTCGTAAAAAAGCCCATTAATTACGTCGTCAGCTTTTGCGAAAAGGAAACAGCTTTATTGCAACATCGATCTGCAAGGAGATGGGAGGCACGTGCTCTTAGATCTGTCTCCGTGATCCAGGACTTGGGGCAAAATGTATGGGATGCAGAGCAGGGTGGTCTAAAGTGTGGGGACAGATGACTGGAGGTGAGGAGAGGTGAGGGCATTCATGATCTGCGCAGGTGGAGTCGAGCTTCGTGGTTCTTCACAGGACGCATGTTCACAAAATGGCATTACTGTGATCCAAGGATGGAGTTTTAGCTCCTTGACCTCAAAAAGGCCACTTATGTGGCATTTGCGCAGGCCCAGTTGATGGGTTGGTGGTCTCAATTGGGCTGAACTGGACAAGGGGTCTCAGTTCCTGAAAAACTACTCTTCGTTACTCTGCTGATGAGATGGGGTCAATTGAACTGGTCCTGGAGGGCCCACGGTTACACCATTGCTGCCGAACCTGAAGTGAGTTTGCTCACCTGTTGTGCAGCAAGCCGATCTCTGACACCGGGGGTGGTGGAAGAAAGTAGGAATTTTATTATTGCACAGCACTGACCACAGAGAGAGGGAAGCTAACGCTGAAATCCCAAACTCCTCGAGAAGCTAAAAGGAAGGGTTTTTATTTGGGGCTTTAGGTAGGGGAGGGGGAGCATATGACCTTGCTGTTCACAGCTTTCCCACCAGCCTGTCTTTGGCCTTGAGACACTTGCAGAAAGGAGGAAGCCTGTGACCTTGCTGGTCAGCAGCTTTCCCAGCAGCCCATATCTCCTTGTGGGGAGGAGATAGTCCAGGTGCTTGTCCTTGGCTGTGTCTGTCTCCATGGAGGATAGTGGATTCTGGAGCCAGGAAGCCAGAGAGTAAGCAGGGAATGAGTGTTTGGGTTTTAACCCCATATGTGCTGGGTTTAATGTGGGGAAACTGATATCAGGGTCGATATCGCTTATAGCCATACAACTGAACAGTACTGATCAATAAAAAGGAATGGCTCATTGATACATACAATTACATGTATGAATCTCAAAATAACTATGCTGAGTAAAAGAAGTCAGATAAAAGATACATACGGTGTGAGTCCATTTAGACAAAACTCTAGAAAATGCAAACTAATCTGTAGTGACAGAGGGCAGATCAGTTGCTGCCTGGGGCTGGGACGTGGGGAGGGGCAGGAGGCAGGGTTGCGATGGAGCAAGAGGACATGCTTTGGGGTGATGGAAATGTTTACTATCTTGATTGTGATGTTGGTTTCATTGGTACATACGTATGTCAAAACCTATCAAATTGTAAATTCAAAGAGATGGATGCTCTCCTATGTTCACTGCAGCACTATTCACAACAGCCAAGATGTGGAAGCAACCCAAGTGCCCATCGACTGATGATTGGATAAAGAAGATGTGGTGTATATACAACGGAATACTACTCAGCCATAAAAAAGGCAAAATTGCCCCAATTGCAACAACATGGATGGATCTTGAGGGTATTATGCTAAGCGAAATAATTTGGACAGAGAAAGACAAACACAGTATCATTTCACTCATATGTAGAAGATAAACACGTATAAAGGAGAACAGATTGGTGGTTACCAGAGGGGAGAGGGTGGGTGGAGGGTGAAAGGGGTAAAGGGGCGCATATGTATGGTGACGGATAAAAGCTAGACTGTTGGTGGTGAGCACGATGCAGTCTACATAGAAACTGATATATAATAATGTATGCCCGAAATTAAACTATGTTATAAACCAATATGACCTCAATAAAATAATTTTTTAAAAACCTATCAGGAGCCGGCCCAGTGGTGCAGCAGTTAAGTTCACACATTCCACTTTGGTGGTCTGGGGTTCGCTGGTTCGGATCCCGGGTACGGACATGGCACCACTTGGCAAGCCATGCTGTGGTAGGCGTCCCACATATAAAGTAGAGGAAGATGGGCATGGATGTTAGCTCAGGGCCAGTCTTCCTCAGCAAAAAGAGGAGGATTGGCAGCAGTTGGCTCAGTGCTAATCTTCCTCAAAAAAAAAAAAAACCTATCAAATAGTACACTTTACATACAATTCATTGCACGTCAATTATACTTCAATAAAGCAATTTTAAAAACGAATAAAAACGGGCCCCTTTTCACCCGTTAAGCTGTTAAAGTTGTTTGTTGTTTTTAAAGGTAATATCCAGGGTGGTAGTGTGAGATCGTTTCAAACACTGAGTTCTAACCTTGGTAGAGGACAGCTCCGCCTTGTGCATCAAGAAGCGTTGACATTTGACCCATTCATTTTACTTTGGGGGACGTTTTCCAGTCACAGATGTGTGCAATGATAGAGCTATGATGGTGGTCATTATAGCTTTCTTTCTTTTTTTTTCCTGAGGAAGACTGGCCCTGAGCGAACAGCTGTGCCAGTCTTCCTCTATTTTGTGTGTGAGTCACCGCCACAGCATGGCTGTTGACGAGTGGTGTATGTCTTCTCCCGGGAACTGAACCCAGGCCTCTGAAGTAGAGCGTGCGAACTTAACCACTGGGTCACAGGGCTGGCCCCTCTTTCTTTTTTGTTTAATTGTGATATAATTGACATATAACATTGTGTTAGCTTTGGGTGTACAACATAATGATTTGATACATGCATATATTGCAAAATTTTAGTCCGCATCCATCACGTCAACGTAGTTACAAATTTTTTTCTTGTGATGAGAACTTTTAAGATCTACTCTCTTAGCAACTTCCAAGTATACAATACAATCTTCCTAACTATAGTGGAGCTTTTTTATTTTTATTTTTATTTTTTTAAAGATTTTATTTTTCCTTTTTTCTCCCCAAAGCCCCCCGGTACCTATTGTATATTTTTAGTTGCGGGTCCTTCTAGTTGTGGCATGTGGGACGCCGCCTCAGCAGGGCCTGATGAGTGGTGCCCTGTCCGCGCCCAGGATCCGAACCAGTGAAACCATGGGCCACCGACGCGGAGCACGTGAACTCAACTGCTCGGCCATGGGGCCAGCCCCATTTATTTCTTAATATAAAAGTAATCAGAACTAAAAAGATTGTCCAATAGTCCTGCAGTAAAGTGCCAGTTAAATAAATTATTTTGCGTCTACATAACAATACTCTGCAGCCGTCAACGAAGTTATTGAAGAACGTCGCTGACATGGACGAGCGGGCTATGTCTGTTTTAGTCCCCGCCTTTTATCCCCCTTGGGAACAGCTTTTACTGCAGAGAAATGCTCTGCTCTAATTTCACTTTTCAGATTTGCAAAATATGCCATCGAGTGGATTTACCACGGCGTTTTTCACGAACACCCTATTTTGGTTGTTTCCATTTTTTTTCTTGCTGTAAACGTTTTCGTGATTGGCCCAGAAGTGAATATTTCCATTTATCTACGATTGTCTTAAGATCAGTAGAAGAGGATTGTGAGGTCAGAGAGAATTCACATTTTATGTTTTCGGACACATCTTGACAATCCTCTCTCCAGAAAGCTCGCCTGTTCTAGCCAGTACCGGCCGCTATCATTTTAAAACTCTAGAGCAGTGGTTTTCAGACTTATTTTTCCCTTATTTTCTCCCCTGCTGATCTGATAATATGTATTTGTGCATCCTCTCCGCCCACCCCCCTTCCCATGTGGCCTGCAGACTTTGAGAACCAAGGATGGAGCTGATTTCAAAGTGTCCCTTATGCAGGTTGCTTGCCCGTCCATCCCAAGGCCTTTGGACCCTACTGGTGGAAACTGGGAGGCTGACTCTGGGACCCAAGGAGTCACCTTGACCTTTTCTCTTGTTGCCACCTGTTCTGATAAACTCACGCCCACGGCCTTGGAAGCTGTTCAACATCCACACCACCACCCCAGGCTGCAGACGCCTGACAAAAATCAACCCCGAGACCAGGCTGGTGCCAACCTCGCTGTGACCCCACCCGGGGCCAGCACTGCATGCCTGGCACCTCTCGGGACACAGAGGACCTTGGCCACGCGGAGGCCGCCCCGCCTGGCCTGGGGCACAAGGTCACGCTGCCCGTCAGCAAACGCAGTGGCAAGCTGCTCTTCCGGGCCCGGGCCGCGTCCGAGCTGGATGGCGGGTCGTTTCAGAGCTGGAGGGACCTGGTGGGACCCTGATTGGTGCGAGGGGACCCTGCCCCAAACCCAGGCCCCTTGCCAGGTTCACGCCCGAGTCCCTGGGGCACTTGTCACCCTCACGGGGCCATCGGGGGTGGATGGGGCTGGACTCAGGGGGCAGGACTGACCGACTGTCTTTGGGGATAAGGGAAAAACCAAGACCGCTGCACGGGGTGGGACTTCTCAGACACTCTTGCTCCTCCTCTAGGCCTGGCCCCCATTCGGGAGGAGGCAGAAGGACAGTTAGACCATTGAGGCATCACGAAAACACGGCTGGCCCCGCAGAGGGTCCCCGCAGAGGCCGTGGACTTTGGAAATGGCTCTGTCTCACAGGTGACAATTAATGACTATAATTCCTGATCTTCTTCCCCGACCTTCTACGCCCCCCTGCATCTTCACATCTCGGGGTAGAGCACCTCCATTCTTTCCGGTGTTTATGCCCCCAACCTCAGAGTCATCTCTGACTTCTCTCTCACACCCCACATCTCCTCTGTCAGCAAACCCTATTGGCTTCAGATCCCAGTTTCTCCGACATCTCTCACCTCGATTGTTGCAGTCACCTCCTAACCGGTCTCCCCTGCTTCTGCCTTGCCTGGGGTTGCCACGGAGAGCTGTTTAGGTTGTGCACTGCACAAATGCTGGGAGCACCGTTTGCATTGTTATGTGAATCACATTGCAACTGTCAGGCAAACGGTTGTTCACCCTGTGGACCTGAATAATGTGGCAACTCTACCCTAGACGCCAGAATCAATGCACTCTGCAGCCAGAAGGATCATTGCAGGACATCAGGCGCATCACGTTCCCCACCAGCTCAGAAGTCTCCAGGGGTTCACTAACTCTCTGAGAACACAATCGTGCCAGCGGTCTACATGAGCCTGCATGAATTATTCCCAACCAGGGCTCGTACTGCCCCCTAGGGGTATTTGGCAACGTCTGGGGATGTTCCCTGGTTATCTTCCAAAGTGGAGGAAGCCAGTAGTGAAGTGGAGGGCCCGAGGTGCTAAAGTAAACTACGTGCAATGCACAGGACAGTCCCACGTGGTGAATCACTGTCTTGCCCAAAATCCCAAGAACATCCTCTGGCCTTATCTCCCATCTCTCCCTTTTGCTCTCTCAGCTCCTGCCACACTGAAGTCTCTGCTATTCCCTCAAAATGACAATCTCCCTCCTGCCTCAGGGCCTTTGCATGTGCTTTTCCCTCCCCCATTATCAAACTCCTTTGAGTGAGAATCTAGGAGGGGAGGACTCTAGTAAGAACGCCGCTCACGGGCCCCCATGATAGCGTCTCTTGCCTCCTCCCTCAGCCATCTTCCTGAGCTCCTGCGGCAAGCAGGTGTCTGCCCAGCTGACCATCACTGCCACGGCCATCTCTCCACGGGCCACAGAGGGAGACAACGTCACCCTGTCAGTCCAGGGCCTCCCTCAGAATCTCATCTCCCACAGCTGGTTCTGAGGAGCAGCCGCCACTCAGGTTACCCGGATCCTCCGTTTTAAATTCAGCCGCCGTGCCGATGCTCGGGACGGGGAGACAGGCAGCGCTGACGGTTCCCCGACCGTCACTGACATGCGAGTGTCCGACGGTGGCGGCCGCAGCCTGCGGCTCATCTCTGTAGATGGGGCAGGGGGCCATCATGCCATGCTACTCGTCTCTGGCAAGGGCTACCCCAGTTGGGGGTGGGGCTCTCTGGGGGCAAACTATCAATAGTTAGCATTTATTAAGTGCCTTCTGTATACCTGGTGCTGCTCCATGCCCTCTGCAGATAGGGTGTCCTGGGCCCTTCGCTGTGACTTTTAGACTAGATTCACGGATAAGGACGTGGAGGCTCAGCGAAGCTTCACAGGACGCCCAGGGGCACCCAGGGAGCTGGGGCTTGAACCCCATCTCTGCTCCAAAAGGAGAAACCGAGGTTTGTGGCAGAGGTCAGCTATTTTAACAGATTTGGGGTTACTTGCATAGTAAGGGAGAGGTAATCACTCCCCAGTTTCTTTCCTCTAAAAAAAAAACGCTTCAGGGGCCGGCCCGGTGGCGCAGTGGTTAAGTGTGTGCACGTTCTGCTTCAGCTGCCCGGGGTTCGCCAGTTCGATCCCGGGTGCAGACATGGCACCGCTTGGCATGCTATGCTGTGGTAGGCGTCCCACATATAAAGTGGAGGAAGATGGGCACGGGTGTTAGCTCAGGGCCAGTCTTTCTCAGCAAAAAACCAACCAAACAAACAAAAAACCTGCCTCTGCAGGAGGGGGCAGATTTGGGACGTCCACTCCCGTGGCAGCTTTGTCCCCTTGGGTGGGGTAGAGAGGAGAAAGGGGAGGGTACCTCGGGGTGGGGGCGGGGCTGAGTGGAGGCAATCTGGAGGGAAGCCTGGCTGAGGGGTGGGTGGGTGGTTGGAAGACTCAGAAATCCCTGGAAGAACAGGGTGGGTGACCAGCCCTTGAATGCCGGGCTCGTCTGCACCAGCTGCCCTCAGCACGGGGGCTGCAGAGTTTAGGCGCGTGGGGGGGTGATGCGGGCACAGGCGTGGATTGATCCGAGCGCACAGAGGAGACGGGGCTCGAAAGAGCCAGAAGCCACCTGAGGACCTTGGAAGGTGGCACCCGCGGAGGCTAAGAGCCAAGCAGACCAGAATCCCTGGCCCCAGAGGTCCTGTGACTTTAGGCAAGTCAGTGCACCTCTCTGAGCTCCGGGGTTCTTATCCACGAGGTGGGATAACCACATCCCTTACTTTACTCTACTGTTCATCTGTCCCCTGTGTGTATCCCCTTCTAACACCCCGTGTCGTTTACCTATTTATTTTGTTTATTGTCGCCTGTACCGCTAGAACAGAGTTCTCTGTTCTGTCCCCTGCTGTCCCCCCAGCACCTAGGGCAGGCACAGCAGGTGTTCAGGAAAAGTGTGTTGAGTGACTGAGTGAGCACCTTCCTCTCAGGGCTGCTGTGAGTATTCCAGCACACGGCGGTCACGACCACAGTGGGGATTCGCAGGTACTGAGCGCTTACTCTGTGCCAGGTGCTGTTCCCAGCCTTAATTCATTCGATCCTCACAACCACCTTGTGAGGCACCCAGAACTCGGATGCCAGCCTTCCGCTCATAACCTCAGGGCCTCTGAGGAGGCAAAACCACCATCATCGCCCTCGTACGGAGGGGATCGGACGTGCCCGAGGCCACGCGGTCAGCAGGCGGAACAGCCAGGATCCCAGCCCCTGCAGACTGGCTCCAGGGGCAGCTCGCTCAGCCTCAGGCTTCACAGGAGCGGATCCCTGGTGACCGTCCCGTGGCAGCCGTGAGTCCCAAACAGGGGCAGCAAGACGAGGCGGCCGAGGTCTCTTTCCCACCATGCCAAGGGGCCCCTTGTGCCCTAAGGAATCTTTATTGAGTTTTCTCAGCCTTCTCTTGAGCCACCCGCCCTCTCCCTGCCTCTGTTCTGGAGCCGCCTGAACCTCCCTCCGTGCCTCAAACTCAGCAACTTCTCACCCGCTGCTCCCTCTGCCAACCTGACTCACTCCTGCATCCTCCAGCTCTCAGAGCAGCTGTCTCCTCCTCCAGGAAGCCCTCTCTGATTTCCACACTGGCTCAGGCACCCTCCTCTGTGCTCCCCCATCCCAGCCCTGCCCAATCTGGGTCGTCCTGGTCTGGGGACAGGTGTGTTTCCCCTACTGGGTTGTGAGCTCATGAGGGCAGGACCCTAGGGATGTCACTGCTGTGTCGCCAACACTACCAGGCACAGGGATCGGCACAGAGGAGGAGTTCACGGGATATTTGTTGAATGAATGAATGAATGAATACATGACTAATGGTCGTTCTTTGATCTGACTGATGACATTAAATCTTCTTAGTCTATATGCTCCCAAAGACCAACAGCTTGTCTTGCCCATAGAGAATTTAAAAAAAAGGAAAAGAAAGCAATTCTCGTATATTGAACATTTCCTAGGTCTCAGCTCAGATGTCTCCTCCTCCAGGAAGCCCTCCCTGCCCCCTCCCCCCCAGGCTGGGTCAGGCGCCCCCTGGGGCTCTCCCACCCTTTGTTTACAACCAGGAATTTGGATCACTAGCATCATTTCAGCTCACTTAATGCTTCCAGGCTGCTCAAGATGAGCTTGGCACCGGTTTTATTAAGGCTTCGACCACAGAAGCCACCGATAATATTTCTATTGTTTCGTTGTCTGTCATTGCTGTTGACCATTGTAATCCTGGTTCTTGGTCCCTTTGACTCTGGCATGCTTGAGTCGTCCCTCCCTGACACCACTTCTTCCCTGACTGCTCCTCATCCTGGCAAAGAGCTGGGGAGGGGGGCTTATGAGGAAGGGCACATAGTTCTCAAGGGGACCCACGGGCCAAAGGGCAGGGTTTTCTTTCTCCCTTTCCACCTTGCTCTCTGGATGGAGAAGGAAAGTGAGCTCTGGGTGCAGCAGGGTGGCCAGAGTTCCTCCCTGTCTGTCCTGGGAGCCGCTGTCATCGACGTGCCTGTGAATTTGCAGCGGAGAAGAGGGGAAGAGAGGGTAGTTGGAGGGGCATTTTTTTTTATCCTTAAAGGGCAACTGAGGCAAAAGGGGGAATCTGGAATATTTTGATAAGAAAAGCATTTTAGAGGCAAAGAAATGATTTCGCAACGTGCGGTGTGCAGAGGCGAGGGCTCAGGCCGGCTTTGCTGTGTGGCCCTGAGCCTGGCCCTTCCCTCTGGCCGGAGCTTCCTGGCTGACCCCGGCGGGCTGCAGGGCTCCGGAGTCCTCCCGCGGGGCTGAGAATTGTCAGCCGTGTCTGTGGTTTTCTCAACAAGGTCTGCTTCCTCCCGGTGGGACAGAAGGCAGGGCCTCTGGGGAGGAGGCAGGGAGGAGGACTAGGTCTTCACGTCGGACTGGCGTGATGAGGCCCCCCTGTGAACGCTTTCAGTCACGCTATTTCATTTAGATTTATGACATTATATGAGGCAGGAACGATACCATTTTACAAATGGGGAAACTGAGACCCCAAGGACAGCACTCACTCCTCAAAATGTCAAAAAATGGGATGCAAACCCAGGCAGTCCAGCTCTGAGCTCTTAACCTCTAAGAGCAGTGGAAGCAGAAAAACACAGACATAGGAAATAACAATAAACATGATAATAATGACTGAACACTATGAGCTGCTTTAAGCACGTCCCATCTGATACCCCGTCAGACCTCAGCACTACCCTACGGACTGAGTTCTACTATTCTCCCCATTTTGCGGTTAAACAAACTGAGGCTTACGAGGAGAAGGCCCCTTGCCCGTGATGTTAGAGCCAGTGACCACCAGAATCCATATTTGCTTCCAAATATCCTAAGAGCTTAACCACTGACTGAGCGGGGAATGGGCCGTGCTTGGGCCAAAGTGGGGTCTTTTGAGGGATGGAGAGGGGAGTGGCTGCCAGCCTCTGTTAATTGGGCTGATGGGAGGGGTTTGGGGTGTCAAGGTCAGCTGCACAGGAGCACGGCTGCTGGGGTTGAGGGTCCCCACCCATATCCACTGTGTCTTCGAGCATCCATAAAACCGTGTGCAGAATGGCCCGATGGAAAGCCAGGAACTCCTGCTGTCTTGTTCCCCTTTCCTCCTCCACGCAAGGGAACCCCCAAGGGCCAGTTGGAGAAAATGCCAGCGGTCAATTTCTCCCACCAAAGATGACAGAAGAAGTTCCCGTTCACCAGAGAGAGGGTCTGTGCCCATCCCTGGGCTGGCAGGAGGAATTCTGCAGTGTGGAGAGCCCGGTCCTTGGGGGCTTGGCAGGCCAGGGTCAAGTTTAGCTTCTGTTTCTTCCTAGATAGTCTTGGAAGGTGCCTTCACCTCTCTGAGCATCCTTCTCCCTCTGTGGGGCATGGGGCAGCCGATCATGTGTCTCCCACAGAGTGACCATCATTGGAGAGAGCACAGCGACCCTCAGGGGGCCCAGGCAAAGCTTCCCAATGTTCCTTGTCGCTCTGCAACGGCCTCAGGATGCAGGAGATCTTATGCCCACTTTACAGCTGGGGAAATTGAGGCTCAGAGAAGAGAAGAACATGCTGAAAGTCACATGGCAGGAGTCCAGCCTCTAGGGGTGGGGTGCCATGTCATGCCCTCAGATCTCCCTCTGCTTATGAAGACCATGACTGGACACCCCCATCCTACCCCCCAACCCCCGGAATGCCTCCTCTTTCCCCCACAGCCTCGCTTTTGACTATATGGAGTCTGCCAGCTGCAGCCCAGCTCATCCTTGGTGTCAACCTGCTTAACACCACCTGGAGTGAGAAGGATGTGTTCCTTCTATGTCTGGGACCCCCTGGACACCCCTGCCTCAAGGCAGATTCAGAGATGTGGGCACAGAAAACAAGGCTGTCATTCTGATCTCTGCCTCCACACCTCAAGAACCTTCTAGCGGTTCCACGCCCAAGCAGGATGAGTCTGATTGGCCCAGCCAGGGTCTGGCAACAACCAGTGGGATCCCTTGTTCTGGGGGCAGAGGTAAAGGGGTGGGCTGTGGCTGTCACGGCTGTGGGTGGGGAAGACTGGCTAAGAAGTGGGTAGCAGGACCTGACTAGCATCCCTCTTACGAGCTTGATTCTCTCTGCAGCTGCTATTAATTGACCCATCGTCATGTCCCAGACCCTCCGCTTTATTTGTACAATCCCATTTAACGGGGTTCAGAGAGGGCAAGTTACCCAAGATCACAGCTAGATTGAGGAGCAGATCTGGCATTTGAGCCCAGTCATTCATCTCCAGTGTGTCTTTCGGTCATTCTAATCCATCCCTCTCTCTCCGGGTCCCTCTGTGACCACGTCTTGCTTGGTCTCTCTCTCTCCTTGTGCAGAATTGCTGGCCAAGCCCACCATTTCAGTCAGCCAGCTCACTGCCATAGAGCAGAGGGAGATAGTGACCTTCTACTGTGACAGCAAGGATGTCGACATTACCGTCCACGGAGTCTCCAGCAGTCTTCCCCTGGTGTCTCATGAGCACATGCAAGACCCTTCCCATCCTCACTGTCCGGTGGGAAGACTCTGGGACTTCCCAGTGTGAAGCCTGGGGCGTCCTCCAGGTCCAGAGCAGCGACCCCACCTACCTGACGGTCAACTGGGAGTCGCTTTCCATTCTCCCCAGCCCCTCACCAACACTCACTTCCTTGGTGATCTCATTCAGTCTCCCAGCTTTAAATACCACCCAAATATGGACTTGTCTACCCTCGAACTCCAGCCATGTAACTGTTTGACGTCTCTACTTGGGTTTTACTGGAAACATCCAACTTGACATTTCTGAAACTGAGCTCCTTAACCTTCAGATGTGTGGTCCAAAATCTTGCCTGGGTTGGGGTGAGGAAAGAGCATTTACTGGCGTGCTCTGGACGTGTCTTCCAATCCTGCCTCCCCAGGGATAAGGCTGGTTCAATCTCCATCAGACTCCTGCATCTCGTTCGTAATTGATCCAGGGCTTGTGTGGGGAGAAGAGAAATATTAATATTTATTGACACCCTGGGTCCCCCCTAAGAGAGCTGTTGCTGATGCTGTGTTACTGGTGTGGTTGTTCCTGTCCTCCCGGGTGGTCCTGATCCCACTGAAATCAAGTTGGAGTCTGGTGTGCACAGTGGGGAGGTGGCTGAGGTGACAGGATTCCACCATGACCTTCTTGGAACAGTCTCGCCCACCTCCTGTCTATTCCTGGTTTCTCCCCAATGTTTCCATCTCATCTCCCACCATAAGAACAACCACCATCCTTGCTGTGTCCAAGGGAACACGAGGGCATGTACAGGTGCTTGGTGCTCAACAATGCCACCCACCCGTACCGCCTGGGTGCTCTTAAAGTGTGCGTTCTTGGTGAGTCTCTCTTCCTGTTCCTTTCCTTTGTTTCTCTGAGAATCAGAGCCACACAAATACCCCAGAGTTTGAAGAGGATCCACCATGTGGCTGGTGGCAAAGCAGGGCTCCGACCACAGGGAAGGACCTGGCTTGGCACAACCTCAAGAAGACCTCGTTAGCTCTCTGTGGGGTATCCATGATTTGATTCTCTGGAAGTAGGGGGAAGTTGATTCTCTCTATATAAGCACTAACACAACACTCACACATGCTATGCACGCATAGAGCCACACACTCATAAGTATTAATCACACATGCACAGCACACTCACACATGTGTAGAACATACAACTCACATACAACACACATGTAACATACAACACTGCAGAATACGCCACACATGTAACATGCACACAACACACAGTATATAACACATTGCAGACACACAACACATACACACACTGTACACATGCACCCACAAAACATACGCACAAAATACACATATGCACAACACATATGTAACACACAGGACATATTCACAAGCAAAACAGACACACATGTCTTACATGCAAGAAACAATACCAAAGACACACAACATGCTCTCATGTAAAACACATATACACACAATATATAACATGTACCCAATGGACACACACAACACACACGTCACAGACACTCAGCATCCTCACATACAACACAGAAAATACACCGCATACCTATACTGAGCACCCTCAACACATGTGCAAGCTTGCACTGAGGAAGACCCCTCTAGCTGCTGTGTGGAGGATCTGAGACTGAGATGGGGAGACCGGATGAGGGCAGGTGAGGGATCCTGGCAGCCATGGGGTTAGGATGGGGAGAGACGAAGATTGAAAGAATATTTAGGAGGGGGGCAAGGGCAAGATTTTTCTCCTCTCCTGGAATGTCCCGACTGGAAACTCCTTGTATCCCTCTTTCCAGTCGTTGACGTTAATTTCAATAAGACAAGACTCAAACTCTCGGTTTGCGTGAGAAACCCAACAGACATTGTGTTTGTTTCCTTCATGTGTGTGGGAGGGGAGCCAGGTGCCAGTGCTCCCCTTCTGGCTTTACAAAGAAAGTCCGCAAATTGCCTGATGAATCCAAAACCAGCCTCATAAACCATCTCAACACGGTGCCTTCTAGCACCCTCTACTGATGGACGGGAGATGGCCAAAGGTGAAATAAAACATCTTAGCCGTCTCCAGCCTAGGATTCTGGAAGGATGGCTCTCACGAAATGGAAGTCCTCCAGAGAGAGCCACTCCAGCTCAATTTTACAGAGAGGAAATCTGAGGCCCAGAAGGAGAGGGGATAGACTCATGCTACAGAGGACCCACTGGCACAACTGGGGCTAGCTCTTCACTTCCTGTCCTCATCCGTGTCACCCAACAGCCATATCTAACTCAGAACTTGATTTCTAGGACATTCCCAGGTCAAGCTCGCTGGAGATGTGATGGAGAGACCTGGGGAGGAAGGAAGGAAGGTTCCTGCCACCTCCTTCCTGGGGATGGGAGTGACCAAGAAAAACAGTCCTTTCTCCCTTATCTCTTCCTAACTCCAGCCCTGGGCCGGCATTCACTTTCTCTAGACTGGTGGCGGCCCGCATATGCCAATAGACCCAAACTCCAAGGACAGGTGGGAGTCAAAAACGTGGGCGATGCTCCAGAGGGACCCTTCCTGCTCCCCTCACTGGCCCTTCCCTAGTCCAGCAGGGCTGTTCCAGGTCCAGATCTTGGGGTGGGGGTGGGGTGTGTTCTCTTGAGGACACCCTGTGCTGGTTTGGGTCTGTCTGCATCTCCTCCCCTGCTTTCTCCGGGGATCCCAAGGCCTTCCCTGGCTTTCCCATCTCTTCTCTTGTCTTTCTGCTCTTGCATAGGACAATCCCCAGCCTTGAGCCCCTCTGGCAATCAGAAGGGATATAACTGCTTCTGAGGCCAAAGCTATTTTTGAGAATCTCCAGGGGTGGCCCCCATCCCAAGCCCCATGACCTCTTCACTCCTTTTGTCCCCCCCTAAACGCTGCCACCAGACCCCCCAGAGCAGATCTAGGAGGAATGTTGGCCCTGCCGGCTTTGCTTAAAGAAGCTGCCGTGGGAATGCAACGTGAGAATTTTGTATTTGACAAGTCTGAGAAACCATCCTGTCTACATCTTCCACTGGGCCTTTTAGGACCAGGGATGGGGATAACGTGGCTCATGGCCTCCCAGGGAGCTGGTTCAGATTCTAGGACTCTGGCTCCTGTTCTGTGTTCCTTCCACCTCCAGGGCTTGGAATTGGATTGCCAAGGAGGTGGCATTGGCCTAGCATGTCCTGGGATGAAAAGGAAGTCTTGGAGTAGAGGTTGCAAGAGTAGCCAGGTGAAAGGAAAGAGTTCTGGGCCAAGGACGGGGCCCTGGGTCCTACATCTGCTTCCGCTTCTGATTCTTTGTAAGAACCTGCGGGAATCTCTTCTTCTCTGGCTCTGTAAAGAGAGCAAGCTGGCACTTTCTAGGCTGTGATTCTAAGGCAATCGTGCCTGTGGGCCCCAACTTATCTCTCTGTTCACCTGCAGAAGGAGCCACCCTCAAGCTCTTCTCACGGCCCCAGGAAGCCCGTTGCGCAAACCTGTGTTGCATCCGTTGTTCTCCACCCTAGGACACATGGAGGCAAACGATGAGGTATTTTCATGCCGCGTTGAGCCTTTGGACAGGTCAAGAGCTGTCACCGATCAGCCTTTTCCTCCTTGCTGAAGAGTCTGTGGGATAAATTATTGAGAGGATTTCCCTGCAAAAATGTTTTCAATTCCATTCCACCCATTTGCATTCTATCATTTTCTGGTTCATTTCGTTCCGTTCTTTTCCAGTCCACTCCATTTCACTGCATTCCTCATGTCTCCATGGCAATTATTTTCAACCACCTTTTCCCTTCTATTCCTTTAACTTCACTCTATTTCTTTCTTTGTCACACTGTTCCACTCATTTACTTTCCATTCCATTTAGTTTTATTCCATTCCAGTTCATTCCTCCCCATTCCATTTCTTCCAATTCGATTTCTTTCCACAAAATTCCCCTTATTGCCATTCCGTTCCTTTTCATCTCTTTGTATTCACTCCATTTCATTCCTTGGCATTCCATCCCACTCTACTGTTTGATCCTATTGTGTTCCTTTCCATCTCTCTCTCTCTCCTTTTTTTTTTTTTGGAGGAAGATTGGCCTTGAGCTAACATCTGCTGCCAATCCTCCTCTTTTTGCTGAGGAAGACTGGCCCTGAGCTAACATCTGTGCCCATCTTCCTCTACTTTAAATGTGGGACACCTGCCACAGCATGGCTTGATGAGTGATGTGCATGTCCGCACCCGGGATCTGAACCAGTGAACCCTGGGCCGCCGAAGCGGAATGTGCGCACTTAACTGCTGTGCCACGGGGCCGGCCCCTTCATCTCTTTCTTATGTGATTCCTTTCCATTCTTTCCCACATCTTTCTATTACATTTTATCCATTTTTATTTTTCCCTTTTAATTCCACCCTATTCATTTCTTCTGCATTCCACTACCTTCTAGTCCATTCCTGTCCACACCATTTCCATCCCATCGCTTCACTTCATTTCCATTCCTTTCCTCCCCATCCCATTTTATTTCAGTTCTTTCCATCCACATTTTCAATCCATTATGTTTCCCACCACTCCATTCCTTTCTATTCCATGTTCCTATTTACATTCATTTCTGTTTGATTGGCTTTCCTTTCATTCCACTGCATTCCGTTCTGCTCATCCTATGTACTTCTTTCCCCTTCATTTCCCCTTGCCCATCCCTTCCCCTCCCATTCAGCTCTAGTTCACTGTTGTCCGTTCCCTTCTGCTCTGTTCTCCATTCTGTTCCTTTTTCACTCCTCTCCAATCCACTCCACTCTATTGTGTTCCATTCCATTCTACTCCGTCCTTTTCATTTCCCCCTGCTCCCTTCATTCTCTTCCATTGCACTCCATTCCACTCGTCTTTGCCACTTTCCGTTCCACACTTCAACTTCTTATTCTCGAGTCCTCTCATTCCACTCCTTTCCATTTCACCCCAGTCCTTCTCGTTCCCTTTCATTTACATTCCCTTCATTTCATGCTCTTGCATCAGTTTCATTCAATTCCATTTCATTATTTTGGCTTCCACAGCATTCCATTCCATCACTTCTTCATTATTTTCAATTTCATTCCTTCACTTCTATTCTTTAATTCCCTCGATTTCCCTTTGTTATACTACTTTTCTGTCATTTCTTCTCCATTCCTTTTCTCTAGCTTTCATTTCACAGCTTTCTGCCCCTTCCTTTCCTTTCACTCAGTTCATTTCCTTTCCACCCTTTTCCATTCTGATCTGATACTCCATTTCGTTTCTCTCCTTTCCACTCCATCTTATTGCACTTCATTCTTTTCCTTTTCATTCTATTCCCTTCATACACATTTTTTTGGACGCCAAGCCATTTTATTCCACTCCATCCCTGCCTTTAATTTCCATTGTCTTCCTTTCTGTTCTACTTTATTCCATTTCCCTCCATTCCATTCATGCCTTTCACATCCCTCTCAGTTGCATTGCTAACTGATCTACTCCTTCTGATTTGTTTCCTTTTCTTTCCAGTCCTTCATTTCTTTCATGATATTTCCCTACATTTCTCCCGTGGGGAATTTGAGGCAGTTCCCAGCAAGCTTGTATACCACACCATAAAACGGTGCTAAATTAGAGATAGGAATCACAATCAGGAAAATATTTTTAATAATAGTAGGAAGTCAAGATATGGATAAAAAGTGGAAATATGCTGGACTTATATAGTATCTGTCGCTATACTTCTCATTTGTTTTTGAGTTTCCCAGTGGCCAAATGAAAAAGAGAAGTATGATTAATTTCATCAACCAAGAGGAAGAAACTTATTAGCTCATCCAGACATAAGCAGAGCTTCCCATAGCAAGTCAAGATGATGCAGGCGATGGCTTCCTAGCTCTGTGGACTAGGGAAATTCCTTTAGAGAACTCAGGGGATAACATCCTTGTCGTCAGGACAGCCAGACTACTCCACATCCGGGGATGGACTTTAGACCCTAATGCTCTGAAGGAGCCAGTGACCCATCAGACTTGGAGGAGGCAGAACAGGGGCTCAAATCCCTGTCCAACTGACAGTGTTTTGTTGGGTTTGGAAAACAGAACGTTTGGGGACACGGAACTCCAATATTTTAGTGTCTGAAGTGCTGGCTTGGGGTCGAGGGACAAGTGTGTTCCCTGTTATTCCAGAGGGCAGATCAGAGGATAGGTTAGAGAGTGGATGATTTTAGCCCAAATGACAGATGAACCCTTCTCAAAAGATGTGAATGTCCTATATCTCTTAGGGATTTTTAATAAGAAAGACAAGCCTTCTGAAAGCAGTTCAGATAAAATGGGGATTAATTGGGAGAACACTGGGGAATCTCAGATAACACAATTTTGGAAATTACTTGTGGGTCTCGTGGGGACTGGATGTTATCACGAACCTTTTCTCTCTTATGTGGTTGCTCATTTTTGCTGATCTGTGAATTCATTCCATTCTGCTCAATCCAGATTGAAGTCCTATGCAAGTTTCTTGGTCACTACCCCTCTATAACTTCAGAGTATATATAACAACATCCTCTCCTACCATTTAGGGTTTCCAGGTTCAAATTCTCCACGGGAGAACCACGTCGGCTCAGGCCGCTGTCTGGATTGCATTTAGTTTTGCCAGATCTCCAATCAGCTATGAGCTGGTACAGCTGAGCCTCTTAAGTCCCTCTTTCATCAGGGTCTGGGGACGGGAGCCACATTTGTTCCTTTTTGTCAGTAGAGCAAAGGTGCTTCCGAAAAATCTCACCCAGTAAACATCGTCTTATATCTCTTTGGCTAGAATGGTGTCACATGGTATTCCTTGTTGCAAGGGAGGCTGGGAAAGTGAGGTGTTAACCTTCCCAGCCTCGTCAGGAGAAGCAGACGGAGAAGAAGACATAGGGACGAATGTCAGGTCAGCCAACTCGGTGTCTGCTATGTTCTGGAGGGATGCAGTGAGCCACACAAAGGATCTGGAGTGGAACGTTCCAAGGAAGAGGCGGCAGGTGAAAAGGCCCTGAGGTGGGTGTATTAGTTATGTGTTTCTGCATAATGAATTACCACACACTTAGCAGCTTAAAGCAACACATGTCTATTATCTCACAGTTTCTGTGGGTATAGGAGTCCAGACACTGGGTAGATGGGGCTTCTGCAGGGTTGTAATCAAGGTGTTGGCCAAGGCTCAGGTCTCATCCGAGGCTCACCTGGGGAAGCATCCACTGCCAAGCTTACGTGGTTATCGGCAATATTCAGTTCCTCGCAGGCTGTCATAATGAGGGCCTCGGTTTCCTACCGGCCGTCAGCTGGAGGCCACCTTTAGTCCTTTGCCACGTGGCCCTCTCCATAGGCAGCTCACCACATTGCCTCTTGCTTCTACAAAGCTAGGGCAGAAGTCACGCTCTTATGTAACAGAATCGTGTGCATGCCATCATGTACATCTGATCACCTTCACCATATTGTATCGGTGAGACTCAAGTCACAGGTCCTGCCCCCAAGGGAAGGGGATAACGTAGGGCATGAGTACCAGGAGGTGGGATTATGGGGGCCACTGTGGAGTCTGTCCTCCACAGCGGGGAAGTATAGGACCATCCCAGGAAAGAGAGAGGTGCCAGCGGGACTGAAGGGCAGTGAGAAAGGAAGAGGATCTTGGGAATTTCCAAGGATGGGGAAGGAGAGTGCCGGAGTCTTTGGGCCCGAGGCTACAGCAGGTAGACCAGGAGGGCCCATCCCAAAAATGGAAAACTCACCTTTTCTCTTTGTGTAACAGGTGCTTGTGAACTCAAAATGCAGCATTTACTGCCAAACGGACCCCTCACTCTGACGGAAGCAGAGATCCTTTCTCCCAAAGTCGTAGAAAAGCCATGCACCCAATAAATGTCATTGAATATGTCTCCCTCCCTCATATATTCAATGACAGTTATTTGTGCATATTTTGTCCCAGCCATTCTCTTTGTAGACCTTGTGACATTCCGTTTCAATGAGTTGTTCACCTCTGGACTCTGGCTCCCGCCAAATCTTAGGCTTTTGACTCATGTTTCTCTAAAGGCAATAGAAACAGGGCAAAGGTGGCCAAGAATTAGAAGGCCAAGCTGGAAGACCGAGCAGCTGGGGATGCCACGGCTGCATCACGAGGACGGACAAACGCTGTCAACGGACACAGCAGTCAGGGAGATGGGTGAGTGTGAGTCAGCCGCAGATGAGCATGGGGGACGTTTGCATGGGTCAGTCAAGGAGCGTCTTTTCAAATCATGGTAGAGGATAAGGAACAAGGAGGTGTTAAGAGATGACAGGAGACAGAATGGCTATAACTAACAAGATGGGAAGCAACAAGTGTTGGAGAGGATGTGGAGAGAAGGGAACTCTCATACACTGCTGGTGGGAGTGCAAATTGGTGCAGCCACTATGGAAAACAGTATGGAGATTTCTCAAAAAATTAAGAACAGATTTACCATACAATCCGGCTATTCCACTGCTGGGTATTTATCCAAAGAACATGAAAACACACATAAAGATACACACACCCCTATGTTGACCACGGCATTATTCACAACAGCCAAGACTTGGAAGCAATCTAGGTGCCCATGAAGGGACGAATGGATAAAGAAGATGTGGTGTTTATACACAACGGAATACTACTCAGCCATGAGAAACGATGGAATCCAGCCATTTGTGACAACATGGACGGACCTTGAGGGTATTATGCTGAGTGAAATAAGTCAGAGGGAGAAAGTCAAATACTGTATGATCTCACTAATAAGTAGAAGATAAAAACAATGACAAGCAAACACATGGCAACAGAGATTGGATTGGTGATTACCAGAGGGGAAGGGGGGAGGGAGGAGGGCGAAAGGGATAATTAGGAACATGTTTGTGGTGATGGAGTGTAATTAGTCTTTGGGTGGTGAACATGATGTAATCTATACAGAAATCAAAATATAGCGATGTACGCTTGAAAAACAAAAACAAAACAAAACAAAAAAGAGATGAAGGGAGAAAACATAGAATGAAATGAGGGACTGAGGCACCCGGGACGGAGTAGGCACGAGATGCTCAGAATCCCAAGGAATTCAGGGGTGGAGACGGTGAGAATGAGATTTGCTGAAGGTAGAGAGAGTGAGGAGTCAAGGATGACTCCCAGGTTTGTGGCCAGAGCATCTGGCCCACTGGCTGGCCATTTTGTGAGGCAACAGTGGGAGAGGAGCAAATTTGGGATAGAGAGGGAAATCAAGAACGTGGTTTAGACGTGTCAAGAATCAACTTGAGAATCAAGGAGGCAATTTTTCATAAAAGTCTAGATAGATCACAGCTGTGGAGTCACTTCTGGGAATTGTCAGCGGAATTCAAAGCTACGGGGCTAGATGAGATCTTGTGTCGGGGGTCTTCAAGTCACCCTCAGGCTTGATGATTTGCTAGAAGGATTCACAGGACCCAGAAGTCATTATACTCATGGTTGTGGTTTATTACAGCAAAGGACAGAGAGTCAAATCAGGAAAGGGAAGAGGTGCACAGGGTGACGTCTGGACATAGCAGGTGCAAGCTTCAAAGTGTCTTTCTCAGTGGAGTCACGTGGGAATTCCCCCAGCGATGGCGTGTGGCAAGGCGTGTGAAGGGCTACCAGCCAGGGAGCTCACCCCCAACCCGAGTGTCCAGGGTTTTTATAGGGGGTCAGTCACATAGGCATATGCTACCTGTAGGACTGACCTCGGTCACTGAAGCTCCAGACGCCCAGAAGGAAAGGTGTCATCCACGGATCACACTGTCTGCATAAACTATCTGGACACACTGGGACCGCATGGCTCAAGGCCTCAGGGATGCAAACACACTTTTATCAGACAGAACATGACAAGAGTTCAGTTCCTAGAAGCTGGCCAAGATCTAGTCACGAAAACAGGCCTTTCTTGGGACTATTCAGGGTTTGAGCAATCCTGGCCTGTTGAGTTAACCCTTTGCCTTACAGATCTCAAAGACAGCGGAGGAAGACAGAGGAGAGCAGGGGCTGACAGCTAAGCCCTGGGTCCCTCCAACGTTTATAGTTTGAGGACACGATCAAGCACAGGGAAAGGACTGTCCTTTTTTTCTCCTCTGCCAAGGACCCCGTCTCCGCCAATAGCCTAGGGACAAGTCATTCTCCCTCTAGTATCTTCCAGCATTTAGAACAAATGGGTCCACGACCTCCTCGCTCTTCAGTAGAGGTTCAGAGCTCCCCCAACTCCGGGCCAGCAGGAGCTGAGTATGAAACTTGGGTCTCAGTCAATCCCCAAACAACTGACAGAGGGAAGCTCTGGGCGGAATGGGCATCTTTCTAGAAGGAGCTCCCGTGTCTCAGCAGGAGCTGTTCTGAAGTCCCTGTAATACTAGGGTCAGGTCAGGATTTGAGTGCTCCTGGAATCGGCACCATCTTGTTCATTTTGAAAGAAAAATACAAAGACCAGACAAAAGACACAGTCAGTCTTAAATTACGTATTACCAATGCTTTAACGTCTGAATATCTTAGAGGAAAACTATAACAACAAAAACAGGTGAACAGAGAAAAAGGAGGACGAGCGAACGCTCACGGCATCCCCTTGTGCTTTTGTTGTATTTGGACTCAATCTGTTGATCGATCTGCAAGCCTGGACATCTCTGCAACACAGCCAGCAATATGGCATTTCTACGTTTTTTATCTGTCTTGCAGGATTTTGAAGGTTTCTTCTTCTTCTTCTTTTTTTTTTTTTTTTGGCTTCTATTATGAATAAACATGAACTTAGCTGTCTTGTCTGCAAACTTAGCAGTGCTGATGTAGACGAAGATATTGACGTGTAGGCAAACGGCAATATAATCTAGAAATTCAGAGCACGGACTCTGGAATCCAGCTTCTTGGACCCAACTCCCAGCTCTGTCCTTAGAATACAAGCTAGGGTAATTTACTTAACATTTCTGGGCTTCAGTTTCAGCTTCTGTAAAATGGAAATAACAGTGCAACCTCCTAAGAGTAGCTACGAGGACTGAATGAGAAATCTCTATAAGGCTATACAACAGCGCCTGGCGCAGCGTGTTACATAAACGTCCACGATTATTCGTTTCATATTCAATGACTTTGTAAACTCTCCTTGACGTTAATTTCTTTTAGTTAATTCTCTTGGGTCTTCTGGTTTGTAATGACGTCCACTAATAATAGGAATTTTGTATTCTTTGTACCTAATGCCAGTCCTTATCTATCAGACAGACACTGAAATGTTTACAGATGAAATCATGTGTAGGCTTCGCTTCCAAATCACTGGGCAATGAGGAGAGTGCAAAGCACAGGTGGGGGTACAGATGACACACGATGGAGTGGAAAATTGTCTAAGTTGCATGATAGGCCAATTGGGGGTAATTAAACTAGTCTCTCTACTCTTTTGTTTGAAATTTGTATAGTAAAAATTAAAAAAAAAATAATCAGCTACCCACTTCAACTTAAAACCTAACATTGTATTTAACCCTCAAACATCAGAGGCATGCCAGTTAAAAGAGAACACAAACAAGAATGCCACTTTTACTGACATTATTTTGCAAATGGCAGCCAACACAATCCCATATGAAAGGGACTATCTGGCTAAAAATACTGGTAAACAAGAAATGAAATTATCTGTAGATGACTGTCTCACTAGAAAAGCCAAGAGGATAAAATGGATACCAAAGGTATTCATGACATTTCAGTAGGTTAACCAGATACAAAATAAATAAATAAATATTTTTTTGCTGAGGAAGATTGGTCGTGAGCTAACATCTGTTGCCAATCTTCCTCTTTTTTTGCATGAGGAAAATTAGCCCTGAGCTAACATCTGTGCCAATCTTCCTCTTCTTTGTATGTGGGTTGCCACCACAGCATGGCTGACGAGTGGTGTAGGTCTGTGCCCGGGAACCGAACCCACAAACCCAGGCCACTGAAGTGGAGCATGCAAACTTAACCATTAGACCACGGGGCTGGCCCCCAAAAATAAATATTTTTAAAAAATCAACCACAATACCAATTATAAGAAATGTTGGGGGCACAGATTACATGTCAAATAGCAATAATTTGTTGTTGTTGTTAAAAGTCAGGATTTATATGAGAAAAACTACAGGAGTGCTTTGACATTGTTAAAAAAAACTTTAAAATACTGTATTTTCATACAACAGGGCTCCAATTTGCAGCATCCTCACTGGAGAAGTGGAAATAAACATCACAATTTGCTCACAGGGCGAGTGTGCTGGTTAGCGAGATGTTAAAGCATTTAACCTAAGGCCAGGAACCTTTGTTTCTTAAAAAAAAAACAAAAAACCCAATATTTATTGAGCACCTATTACATGCCAGGTACCCTGGGTGCTGCGGAGACAGCAGTGATCAAAACGGATACAAATCCTTTTGCTTACAGAGTTGACAGTCTAGCCATGAAGGCAGATAGATAACAGACCAAATACGTATCTAAAAAATTGAGTGTGTTAGTGAAAACTTCTCTATAGAAAAAATAAAGATGAGGAGGGAGACAGGGAGTAGCTGGGGAGTGAAGGGTTGGTTTGCAAGTTTCCAAGGGTTGGTGGGGGAATGTCTCATGGGAAGGTGACACCTGCCTAAAGACCAGACGGTGAGAGCCAGCTGGAATCCTCAGAAGAGGAGCAGGCCAGGCAGCACGAACAGCACATGCAAACGTCCTGAGGTGGGAGCCTGCTAGAGTTAGAGGAGGAGGAAAGGCCAGCGTGGCTGGAGCTTAGCCAGGAAAACGGTCAGGAGACGAAGGCAAAGACAAAAGGGGAGGGGTAGGGTACAGATCCTAAAGGCCTTACAGGCAGAGAAAGAAGAAGATTTAAAAAACAAAAGGATTCTGGTTATTTTGCTATTATTATTAACTGCAAAAACATATCAGATTCTCGAAGGGCTTGATAGGAAGTGACGGGACTGGAAAAGGGGTTTGTCGCAACTATCACAGGTGTGCCTTAAGGACCAAAGGAGACGGTGCAGGCCAAGCGTCCGACAAGGCAGCAGGCGCCCGGGAGGGGTCCCCGCTGTTCCCCTCCGGATCCCATGTCAGGGCCAGTCGCGGGCGTCAAGCGGGGCCCGAGGCCAGCCTTCCCCAACTCAGCCACTCCCCACGCATCGGGAGCCCGGTCTCCGCCTGCGGGTCCCGCTCCTCCCCCCGGGGACACCCGGACCTGACGCCCGCTCCCCATCCAGCCGCATCCCCGCACCCACGGCCCGCGTGGAGCTGGAGCCCCGCCTCCTCGCCGCCCGCGCCGCGAAGGCTTCTGGGAATTGTAGTTCCCGCTCGCCGACCCCCAAAGCACTTCCGGGTTCGGCCAGAAGCGCAGCCATTGTCCTGCGCGCGGACGCTGGCTGTCGCCGTGCGTCTCGGCCCTTTGGAGCTTAACTCGAGCGGCGCTGCGGATGCCGAGTTGGGGGGTGGAGCGAACACGCTTAGCCCGAGTCTGTCGTGTGCAGAATCGGAGCAGGGCTTGCTTGAGCCGCGCTCGTCCTGCCGCAGAGACGCGCCGGGCACGGAAGCTGGGACAGGCCGGGCCGCGCGGACGCCCAGGTTGGTGAGGGGCGGGGCGGCGCTGGGAGCCCCGTGCGCGCATGCGCAGGGTCTAGGCGGGAAGCTGGGTTGGGGAGTGTGGGTGGGAGATCTGGGACCTGCGCGGGCGGCGCTTCAGCTTCGGGTCCCCGAAGTTGGTGGGGGTTCTCGTGCAGCTGCAGCTGCCGGGGCTGTGCTCTGCGCGCGTGCGCGGTGCTGGGTCACGTGGTGCTCTGGTCCCGGGCCTGAGGGTGCCCAGCGTGGTGGGCGACAGGTCAAGTGCATGGGTGCGGGGGAGATCCTCGCCTCCCCCTCCTCCAATGCCGCGCCTGTTTAATGGAGGGCCTGAGGACGACCGGGCTGAGGGAGTGCTCAGCTGCAGATTCTGGTCCCTGCAGGAGATGCTCTGCGCCACTGTCCCGATCCCCTTGAGCAGGCCTTTGAGTAGGAAGGACGAGGCAGGAGGCGATATTCTGGGCAGCCGGGATCCTGGAGCAGACGCCGCTCTTCTCGCAGGCCTGCGGGCACCCTGCAGGTAGAGGAGAGACCAGGCTGGGGTTGCACATTCTTGCCCCGGGATAGGCAGTGCTCCTTCAGCAGACCCTCAGTAGGAGTCGCTGATGGACTGCAGACGCCCAGGATGAAGGCGGGACCGGGGCCCAGAGGCAGGTTCTAGGCGGAGCACTGCCTGCACGTGCTGGGGGTGTCTGGATGCGAAGCAGGGGCTCCGAGGGATCATCCTGGGACCCAGGGAGCATAGGGCAGAGCCCCAGGGCATTGAAGTCTGGTGGAGACGCTGCGGTGGAGGTGCAGACCCCGAGAGCGGGAACGACAGAGCTGCAGCAGCTGCCATCACTGCTGTTTGGGGAGGGAGCAGGATGCTGCCGGCGTGAGGATGAAGTAGGCGTTCCCGGGACCTTTGTCAGCGTTTGCTCTGCTTGCAGGCATGACAATGCCCAGGTTGGGAGAGGGACAGAGTCTGGGCTGCAGCTCTGGACCTGGAAGGGTCTGTCCTCTGTCTGTCACCCGGGGGCTCATGTTTGGGCAGGAGGAAGCGAAAGGGCCCACTTGCGGTGGAAGCTGCCCTGTCAGGAGCTTGAGACCCCCCAGGCGGGTGAGTGCCCTGGTCCTGGGGCTGATTCTGGAGCTCTGTGCTCCAGCCAGTGTTCGGGTGTGCTGATGGCAAGCAGGCTGTGGGGCAGGTGACCCCACAACCTTCACGGGGGCTTGTGGGTGCGTGTGGTGTCCCAGGTGGGTTGAGGCCCAGAGTGGGGATGCAGCTTCTCCTCTCAGGAGCAGCACGGGCAGAGAGCCCAGGTCCTGGATGCCGGTTCTGGGCGTGAACCTGCCCTGTGTGTGCGTGGATATGTCACTAGGAGGGAGAACCTGGGTGGGTGGCCCCTGTGCGGTGGCTGCTGGAGTAGAGTCTGGGGCCCCAGTTTGGAGCTGCGGGTTCCCATCTTGGGAGAGCCGAGGCTATTCCAGCTGTACGTGCACTGGCATCTGGGCAGGATGGTGAGACGTGGGCAGTCTTAGGACCCTGGTACTGCCGGGGGATGCCCAGGTGGGTGGAGGGAGCAGCTGCAGACTGCACTGCAGAGGGTAGGGCTGCACCAGGGCCCTCTGTGCCGCACACACACAGCATTTGTCCTGGAGGTGGGTCTTAGACAGAGGGTATTGGGGTCTTTGTGCAGACGGTGCCCTCATCACCGCTGGGTGATGGCCAGGTTAGTGGAAGGACAGGATCTCCCTGAGGGGCCCAGGAGGGTACTTAGGCAGCAACCTGAGCAGGTGTGGCTCAAGTAGGGGCCTGTGGAGGAAACTGGGTTTGGGTGCAGGGTCCGGTACAGCTGCATTGTGAGCCCACACGATACTGTTTGAGTGAGAGTCCACTGGGAGTGAGGGAGCGGGTAAGAGGAAGAGAGAGAGCAGGAGTGGAGCGTGTAGGGTGGCATTTGCCAGGGGCTGTTCTGGCTCAGACTCAGAAACACCTAGTCGGTACAAAGACAGCTGAGCTCCAGAGGTATACATTCTGGGCCTGCCTGGGACAGGCTGCCCTTGGCTGGCCTGTGCTGGTATGTGTCACAAGGCCCCCAGTCCTGGGCTCAGTTGCCGTTTTAGGCCTGACTACATCCAGGTTGGTGGAGGGACCAGGTCAGAGCTACAAATTCAGGGCCCAGGAGGGTTTGGGGGTGGGAATCTGGACTGGCGCTGTTCTGGTCGGGGCCAGCGGACCCCAGGACGGTGGAGGGACAGGTCCTGGGTGCCTGGAGCTGTGTGCATGTGCTTGGCTGTTTGAGCGGGAAGTGGGAGGCAGGCCGCGAGGGGTATCTGCAGGCTCAGGGCTGGTGAAGGGGAGGGGAGACCCGGGGAGGGTGGGGCTGTGTCTCGAGCTCTGAGCTTCGTGCGTCTAGTTAGGGAGGGGGCTTCTGGGCCGTAATCCCCCAGCCGGCTGCTTGCCCTAGGAAACGGTGCTGGTTTGGGGCTGCAGATTCAGCTTGAGGGGAAGGGGTGCACACTAGGGGATCCTCTATGTGCTGGGTGTTTGTGGGCGTCCCAGGACCCAGGGGGGTAGGGAGGGTCTGATTTGTGCTGCCGATTTTGGGGGTGGGCGGAAGGCCGCCTTTGGGCGTGAGGTTGGCTCACGGGTAAGTGGCCCTGAGGCCCGGATAGTGGAGGACCCGGGTTGGAGCTGCCGAGTCTCGGCCTGGGAGAGGGACTACATGTGCATGCATGGCTATTCGGGCAGGAGTCTGAGCAGAAGCTTCTAGAAGCACGCTTGCCATGGGGAGCGCATCCTGGGAGCAGAGACTTATCCAGGGAGGGGACGCCATGGTGGCCCTGCACGATGATGCTGTACTCAGGCTTCTCCTTGCAGCTCAGGACCTCGGGCCCCTGCCCGCCGGGAGGAGAGCATGGAAGAGCAGGATGAGAAGCCGCCAGGGTCCCTGAGGGCCTGTGTGCAGGTGAGTGGAGGTTCTGCTGGGACACCCAGAGCTTGCTGCCACCCAGGCCCCACCGCGCAGCCCTCTATGCTGGGGAGGCTGCCCCAGCTCTCTTTGCAGCGTTTCGGGGCCTGTTGGTCCCTCCTAACTGGTAGGCTTCTAGCATTTACACACTATACATTGTGTACATGTATTTCCTCGATGCTCCAGTGACATAAGGACAAGCCCTGGAGCCCTGTCTGGCCACGGACCTGGGGAATGCTGTGGATTTACCCCAATGAACCTGCCACCTTCACCATCACTACTCTGTCTGGAGGAATTTCACATCCTGTATCAGAAGGCCTTAGAATGCTGCTTCCCCATCGGCCAGCAGCTCACAGCTCTGTTTGAGAACAAGCAATTGGAAATACGCTAAGTGTGTGATGTAAGAGGAGGTGTAAATGAATTATGGTTAGACCGTGAAATCGAAAACACTGTAGCTATTGATATAAGAAGGGATACTTACCAACATAAAAAGGTAGTTATAATGTATGTTGAGTAACTAGCGTTTAGAAATGGTCACTTTTTAAAAAAGGGATGTTGTTTGTGTGTGTGTAGAAAATATACTAGAAGATTATAAATATGCCAGTTTACAAAGATCATCTGTAAGTTACATCCCAAGTGACTTTCTGTGTTCATTTACTTATCTGTATTTTCATACTTTTGTACAATGCATTTTAAAGTTAAGAAATTAACCATTTAGAGAGTTTTCCTACAACAGATATTCTTTGAAAACATTTAATCTCTTAAAAAGTTTAAATTAGAATTTCACCTTCCCCTTCCTGAGCAGTTCAATCCAGGAGGCCCTAGGTGGGGCCGAGTTCGGGAGGCATCTGCCATTGAGGATGGGTGGCCTGCTGTGGGTGTCACAGGCTGATCAGGGTGTGGAGGGTGTCACTGGCCAAGCAGGGTGAGGAGGGCATCTGCACGGGATGGCAGCTTGGCACGGGGATTCAGAGCCCAAGTGGGTGAGGCAAGTGTCTGTACAAGGGAGGGAATCTGTTTTGGGGTGACAGGGCTAGAGTGGGTGAGAAGCGGGGGAGACCCCAGTGTGGGCAGCCCAGGTGCAGCGATGGTGTCCATGCAAAGGGAGATCCAGTGTAGGCTGTCGGAGCCGGAGCAGGTGAGACGTGCACCCATGTCGGGGACGGGGACGCTTGCTGGTATGCCATGTCACAGCTCGAGCAGGCGGAGGGCATCCACGCATGAGGGTAGCCCGGCGTGGGGTATCAGAGCCCACGCAGGATGTCAAGGGCACCCACACGGAGCCCGAGTCCGAGTGGCACGAGAGTGAGGCCGTGAAGAGGCCGCCTCGTCTCCAGAGTCAGACCCCAAGCAGAGCAAGGAGGACCCTGGCAGGGGGGTGGCAGAGGCCGGGGGCCGAGGAACCTGTGTGTGGGAGAGGCAGTGACAATGAATGTGAGAGATTAGTTCCCTACAGGAGGTTGATCAGGTAAGTAAATACACCCAGGGTCCAGGGAGCCAGGGTTCTCGCTGTCAGACACGGAAAGAGAAAACCCTGGAATGCACTTTGTGGTGTGCAGTGGGAAAGGAGGCGTTGACGTGGCTCATGGTTTTCAGTAGACATGGGTGTAGACATATGTGGAGAGGTGCCTATGGGTGTGTGTGTGTGTGTGTGCGCACAGACATATGCACACATATTCCCTGTCTGTCCACTGTGAGGGCCTGGGAGCCGTGACATTCTGATGCCAACGTGCACACCTAGTGCCCAGATTTTGATTTCTACGTATGCCACAGGCTTTATAGGTTCACTTTTAACGGATGTTTAGTGTTCATTTTTTTGCTGTTACAAATAGCATCACTGTCAGTGTTTGTATGTATGATTCCTTGTACACACACGCGTGAGTTTTAGCGGGAGTTATGCAAATGTAACTTTACATTCACAGCATTATTGGAACTACAGGTAAGGCTTGCCTTGACATGGCCATTGACATTTTGTGCTAAGCTGATGACTATGGGTGTTTTCTGGGAATCGTAATGGTCCTTTTGCCATTTTCTTGTACGTTGTACACCTGAGTTAGCAATCTGTTGTTAGAGTGTTTACTTCCATCACATATTTATTGATTGCCTCGCCAGCGTGAGGGCCTGTGTGAGGCGCTGGGGAGAAAGCTGAGTTAGTTCTCACAGACAGAAGTGCACTTTCCATGTGTTGCAAGGCTGTGTGGGAAAAGCACAAGCACCCTCCTTCTTGTATTGGTTATCTGTGATCGTGTGCCCCAAACTTAGCAGCTGAAAGCGGCCAACATTGATTGTCTCACGCAGTTTCCGAGGGTCAGGAACCAGGAGCAGCTCGGCTGGCTGTTTCTGGTGCTCAGGGTCTGGCAAGGTTGTAATAAGGCTGGGGCTGCTGCCTCCGGAAGGCTTCTCTGGGTGGGAGGACTCGCTTGCAAGGTCACTCATGTGGCTGTTGGCGAGAGGCCTCCACACCACATAGACCTCTTTCTCCCAGAGCAAATGATCTGAGAAAAAGAGAGAGAGAGAGAGAGAGAGTGCTTAATTGCACCCAACCAAGATGGAAGCCAGAGACTTTTAACATCTGACCCCGGCAGTGACACACCGTCACGTCCTCTGTAATCTGCTGGTCCCACAGACCCACCCTGGTACCATGCGGTCAAAGACGACCCAAGGGTGTGCATACCAGGAGGCAGGGGTCCTGGGGCCATCTTGGAGGCCGGCTACCACACGTCTCCAATCTGAATGTGCCTAGTTAGTTTTAATCGATATCAGAAGATGCACAGGTACCTTGTTTGGGCCTGAGGGATGTTGATGAGGGCCCTGGCAGGGAGGAAAATCCAGGGAGCCCAAGTCTTGGCTTTGAATGAGTGACGGGCATTAGTCCAGTGAGCTGGCCCAGGAAGGAGCCATATTAGACATCACCTGAGAGAGTTCAGTGGCCCCCACCCTTCAAGTAGCTGGGCCAGCAAAGGTCTTCAGGTGACTCTGAGCCCTCCCTGCCTTCAGGGACTGAGACCAAAAGTCCTGTGAGCCAACCCTGGTGGCCTAGTGGTTGAAGTTCGGCGCACTCTGCTTCATTGGCTCGGGTTCAGTTCCTGGGTGTGAAGCCCACACCACTTGTCTGTCAGTAGTCATGCTGTGGCGGCAGCTCATATGGAAGAACTAGAAGGACTTAGAACTAGAATATATAACCATGCTTGGGGCTTTGGGGAGGAAAAAAAAGAGAGGAAGATTGGCAACATATGTTAGCTCAGGGCGAATCTTTCCCAGCAAAAAAAAAAAAAAAAAAAAAAAAAATCTTGCCAAGTGGGTGGTAGAGCCTCACCCATCCCCTGTCAGTCTGAACATTCAGAGCTGGGCGGGTTGTTGGTGAGTTGGCGACCCCCGTGGTGGAGGGTCTATCCTGCGCTTTTGAGGAAAATGAGAATTATTCATAGATGGTGGTGTGGGATGGGAGAGAGAATTTTCTTGGGCATGAGAACTAGTGAGACCCTCTGGTCCGGAGGACCTCTGAGTAAATCAGACGGAACCTTCAGCTTTCTAGTTGGATGAGGATTGGTTGAATTATTGATCAATGTCCGCTTGAATCAATAATTAAGAAACTTCAGGGCCTCCACGTGGGCCCTGTGTGTCATGGCCGTTGAGCTGAAATGTGAGCTCTGCCCTGCATCTCCTGTGGGCACTGAGAAAGAAACACACCGAAGAAGGACCAGTCCCCTGATGGGGTGCCTGTTAGAGTTAACTTTCTGTAGGTCCTCACGGAGACAGAGGGCTTCCAGTTGGCACACCCCAAAGGCAAAACTTCGAGAATTGAGTTCAGCGATAATTCTGTGCCTTGACTGGAAGCTTTGTTGTGTTGCCTCAAGGACCCCCCAAGTTGAGAAGGGGGTGTGTGGTCACCTCTATTTACAGGTGAGCAAATGGCAAATGGTCCTGGGTCTGCTTCGACCACGGGCTTGCTGCGAAGTGGACAGGTCACCTCGTAACGGCTCTGCTCATCTCCTTCCTCTGTTCTGGGTCCCATGTGGTCCCAATAAACGAAAAGGATAATTTTTAAATGCTCCAGAAGGACATTATGTTAAGTGAAAGAAGCCAGACACAGAAAGACAAGTACGGCCCGGTCTCACTTACATGTGGAATCTAAAAATGTCAAAGTCACGAAAGTGGAGAGTAGAGTGGCACTTGCGAGGGGCCGAGGGTGGGGGAGACGCAGAGATGTTGGCCAAAGAGTGCAGAGGTTCAGTTACGCTGGGTGAGAAAGTTCCGGAGATCTCATGTGCGGTACGGTGACTGTGGGATTGCATACCTGCAGTTTGCTGAGGGAGTTGATCTTCAGTGTTCTTACCACAAAAAAGACCTATAACTGCGTGAGGTGGGGGGTGTGGTCGCGCGCTTGCCTGTGGTCTTCATTTCACAATGTGTATGTCGAGCCTTCTCATGCACCTGAAAGATGTACAATGTTTATTTGTCAAGTGGACGCCAATAAAGTTGTAGAATGAATAAATAAGTTGTTAATAGTGAAAATAACAATGCTCCAGAGCACATAGACGTGGGGGTAAAGGCTTTTAATTCCATGCCACCGTCCCAAACCGTGCACATCCCCCTCATCCTTTCAAATTCAGAGAACCCGCATTGTGCTCCTACTCAACACTGAGGAAAAAACACAGATGAAAAACATAGTTCTTCACAGGATAGAAGTCATGACGCAGGGGAGAGAGATCTAAGGATGGAAGTAATACGAGAATGATTTCACTGATACTGCAAGGGTCCAGTGTGAACAGCTAAGAAATCCTGAGGGAAGAGGAGACCAGACTTTGTGCAATCTGGGAACACTGCATGGAGGAGGTGGCGTCTGATCTGGGGCTTGAGTGATCCGTCAGACTTGAGTGGAGGGGTGGTTGATAGAGGGGAGCTGGGAGCAGTCAGTCAGTGTTCAGACCATCTTTGCTGAGCTCTGTGGACTTCAGTGAGTTTACTGAACTTTATTCCTGTTAACTTCTGTGTTGGCGAAATAGACATCACTCCTTTCTTCAAAAAACTTTTGATGGGCCGTCCCTGTGGCTGAGTGGTTAACTTTGCGCACTCTGCTTCGGTGACCTGGGTTGCCGGTTCGGATCCTGGGCGCAGACCTAACACCACTTATCAGGCCATGCTGTGGTGGCGACCCACACAGAAGAACTAGAAGGACGTACAACTAGAATATGCAACTATGTACTGGGGCTTTGGGGAGAAAAGAAAAAAAAGAGGAAGATTGGCAACAGATGTTAGCTCAGGGCCAATCTTCCTCACCAAAAAAGCATACCTTTTAAAAAAAACCACAAACACTTTGGAAATTGCTGGAATTGCAATACCATTGGCATTCCCTTTAAAAAAAAAAAAGAAAAATTTAGACAATTGGGTGAGGTAGTCTATGTGGAAGTATTCTATCTATTATTAAACGTACTGAGCAAATGACAGATGACTAGATTATCTAAAGGAAGCTGCAGGAGCTAAGATGGAAATACGGGAGACATTCCTCAAATGGTCGGTAATACAGTGGATAGGGAGAGTGGATGGGGGTGTATGGGTGTGTGTACACACGCTTGTGACAAGATGGTTTTGAGCATTTAGTTTGAGTGAGTGAGTTGGGAGCCGGTTCTGGACGCTGACGCCTTGAGTTTGCCGAGGAGGAAAAGCGCCCACTGGAGATTTCTTCTAACCAGAGGAGCGATCGCGCCCAGCAGTGGTTGGGTGCCTTTGGGGGCCACAGGGTCATCCGTGAAGGCTCAGCACATCCCATGTCCCTCCTCTCAGTGGTTGCCTTACTGTCCACACACGTTTATGAAGGGCCTACTGTGTGTCAGTGTTGATTCAAGCGTGAGACCGTGGTGAACAGGAGAAACGAGAGCTCGGCCCTTAGGGAGCCCACTCCAGTGGAAGCTGGATAAAAAGCAAAGGCTTAGGTCTGTGTGTGACGCCCAGAAATGGCAGCAGGTACCGTGGTGGAATCGCCTGCCTGGATGGGAGCTGTTGACTGTGAGCTGAACGGATCTCCATTCTGTTTTCCTCATGAAAACTTTTACACCAAAAGGTGTCGAGAACAATTTTGATTAAAGAGAAGGGGCACCGTGTTCCCCAAGTAGGATTGTTGTAGCACTTGTAGCAGATAAGGAACATTTTGGAGTTTTGTTTCTTCCAAGTACCTGCTGAGGTAGAAACATTAAGTTGTTCAGTTCTTGGCATTGTTTCTTAACTGATCTTAGCTGTTTTAAAACAAAAAACAGGGGCCAGCCTGGTGGCGTAGTGGTTAGGTTCCATGCACTCCACTTTGGCAGCCTGGGGTTTGTTCACAGGTTCGGGTTCCGGGTGCAGACCAACCCACTGCTCATCAAGCCATGCTGTGGTGGCGTCCCACGTATAAAGTAGAGGAAGATGGGCACGGATGTTAGCTCAGGGCCAGGCTTCCTCAGCAAAAAGAGGAGGATTGGCTGCGGATGTTAGCTCTGGGCTAATCTTCCTCACCAAAAAAACAAAAAACAAAAACCCCAAAACAATGAGTAATAATTTAAAATACAGGCTAGTGTTTGTAAGTTTTCCTTTCTTGAGAAACTTCTCATTTCTCAGGCATTTTTTTTTTTTAATTATAGGATGAGTTAACTTCTGGCCCCTAAATTGTTGGAATTCAATGTCAACCGCTTTTGTAGCCGGAAGAGACAGGTTTGGCATCATCACATGTTAGGAGCGTGGTTTCTCTTTGCAGCCGAGTTTCCGTGATGTGGTTGGGTTCATTAACAGTGCCCGGTCAAAACCTGTGGCTCCCTCGGACCGTCTGTAGTTGTGTGGGGGTTACTTTGGCCTTGTGAGTTGGGTTCATTTTTGTTCTCTGGCGTTTTGTAGCAGTGTTGAGGCGGGTTAGCCCTGCTGCTGTTCCTGCTGGCAGTAATGCAGGCAGCCTAGCATCTAAGCTCTCACACGGGGCCCTCCTTCCATGGTGGCCGCTCCGTCTCTTTGAATGCTCAGTGTTACCCTCAGTACCAGTGCAGGAAATAGACAGAAGTGTTTTTTGTTTTTTGTTTTGAGGAAGATGATGGTGAACCCTGGGCTGCCAAAGCGGAACATGCACACTTAACCACTGCGCCACTGGACCGGCCCCTACAGAATTGTTTTTAGGTTTGAAGACATCCTTTTGTGAGCCAGCCCTGATGGCCTAGAGGTTAAAGTTTGGTGCTCACTACTTCCGTGGCCTGGGTACAGTTCTCGGTCATAGAACCACGCCACATGCCATGTCAGCGGCTCATGTACAAGAACCTACAACTAGAATATACAACTATGCTCTGGGGCTTTGGGAAGGAAAACAAACAGGAAGGGAAGATGGGCAACAGATGTTAGCTCAGGGCCAGTCTTTCCCAGCACAGAAAAAAAGAAAGAAAGAAAGAAATCTTTTTCTGACTTTAAACGTATTAATGTCAGCCGTTTTTAATAACCATTATGCAAGAGTGAAATTTTCTCTAGGCTGATGAGCCACATCTATTGAAAAGTACAGTAGTTTGTTTCCTTTTAGTTTGTGATTCAGAGACTCTAATTGAGTGATAATCAAGAATCAACAGCATTTGCTTTTCAGTGTTTGAAGATTTAAGGAGCAAAGTATACTTCAGTGGGCTGTCATTTGACAGGTTGAGTTATTGTGCTCCGGAGAAAAAAGCTGCAGGAAGCTACAAAGGAATTATCTTGTTTCAAAGTGATTTTTCAAGAGGAAGCACTTTCTGCTGGTTTCTGAATATTTAATGAAAATAAATGGCATTTACAAAATAGATACAGGATTAAAACATAGACAGTGCACCTGCCTTTGCATTCTAACGCCCCTCCCCCCGTAATAACTGCTTTTAATGCTTTTGACGCTGTCTTTCCAGATTTTTCTGTGCATGTTTGTATTCTATAAAAATCGATTTATATTCTATATACTGTTCTTAATTTTTCGTTCAACAATATGTTATAGATATCTTTCTGTCATTTATATGCACAGACTGTACAAATCTATTTCTTCTTGTTTTGGCTGCTAAATAGTGTTTAGTTATCTGAATGAAGCCTGATTTAACCAGGCGCTTACTAATAGACTTTTATTCCCCCCTCCCATTTTTGCTCTGATGACATAACCCTTTAATGAGAGTTCTTGTACATACATCTAAGTATACTTTCTATTATTTCCTAAGGAAATAGTTACAAGTAGATTTATTGGATATTACATTACATTTAAAAAATATATTGGCATTAAAGAAAACAAAAGTAAACGCAGAGAGTATATGTAAAAACTGATGAAATCTGAGTAAAGTCTGCATTTGAGTTAAAAATATTATGCCAGTATCAGTTTCCCGGCCTTGACAATGTGCGGTGGTTGTGGGTGACACTCTTGGGGCAAGCTGGGGGGAGGGTCACAGGAACCCTCTTTCTATTTTTGCAACTTCTTGTGTGTCTTAAACTATTTCGAAATGAAATGCTTTTTAAAAATATATATTGCCAATCCAGGAAGGTTGTATCCACTTTAACTTCCATTAAGAGTGGATGAAGCTCCCGACCAGGGGCCTCCAGGCAGGAGACATTAGCATCAGGCAGAAGAAAATCTCCCTGTGCTTGGGGTATTGGTTACGTCCAGGGATCTGAGCACATAAGTAGGTATAAAGAGGATAATGGGAGCCGGAGAAGGCAGGCACAAATATAGAAAGCAGGAAGGCTAGAAGAAAACATGTCGTTGAGTTGTAAGTGGAGGTATCAGTATGAATTTATGGTCTCGAATATATAGAGATAGTTATAGAAATAGAGATTTGACTTTCTCTGATTTAAAGAGGCAAGCATCTTTTTGAATATTCACTGGCTGTTTTCTTTCTTCGTAGTTGAGTTGCACTGTACTTTCCTTGGTCCATTTTTCTGTTGAGGCTTCCTTTTTTTTTTTTTTTTTTTTTCTGATTTGCAAGAAATCTTAAGAGTGTAGATTCTTACTGGTGGTGCCTTTATTGGTGGTACTTTTTGCCAGACATTTTATGGAGTTAATTCATTGACCTTTTCCTTCATGATTCTTTGGTCACGTTGTATTTCGTCTTATTTGTTTACAAGTCTGTGATCCAGGAATTCAGGCAGGGCCCAGCTGGATGGTTCTTTTCCTCTATGTCGTGCCTGGGGTTGCTCGCTCAGCTCCATTCGGCTGGTAGCTGGGCCGGCCTGGAAGATCCACAGAGACCTCATGTCCGTGTCTGGTGCCTCAGTGCTCCTCCACATGGGCCCTCTCTCTCCACAGGGCTAGCTTGAGCTCACCAATGGGCGGGAGCAGAAGTTCGCTTGGCGGGATGTGTTAAGACAGGTGGTCTTTCGAATCCCAGCCTACCTACTGAGCAAGTTTTGAGCCATGAGTTAGCTCTCTGATTATTTCCCTTTTTCTCGCTGGTTTTGTCTTCTCAGGACTCCCTCCTTCCTCAAGAGATTATCATCAAGGTCGAGGGAGAAGATGCTGCGTCGCTGGCCATCCCATCCCAGGTGAGTTGGACGTGGGCTCTTTACACTGAGAAATGTGCCTGGCTGGTTGGTGGCAGAGGCCAGATAGAAGTGAGGAAATGGAGATAGGAGTGGACAGCCTTTACAAACCCTTGGGTAGCATGTGGAAGATTGAAGAGAATGAGAGCCATGACAAAATTTGAGCGTGAGCAGCTTTTTAATTTTTTTCTCGAAGGATTGAAAACATTTGATCCTGTTAAGTGGTTACAGGACAGGGGCGATGGAGAAAAAGAAGTTAACAATTGGGAGAGAGAGGTGATAAAACTGTAAGGCAGAATCCTTGATTAGTGCCAGGGGAATTAATTCAGAGCGTGGGTGAGGAAGAAGGCTCCGCAGAGGAAGGAGGACTCATGCAGGAAGACAGAGGTTGACGGAGTTATTTGAGGGCTTGGATTTTTCTCTTGGACAGTCAGATAAAGTTGTCTGTTGGGCTTCAGGTGGGAGATGGAGAGACGTTTGACAAGGACGGAGAAGGCCTCCAACAGTAATTTTGGATTATGAGAGAACAAGCTGCTCCAGGAAGTATCGTAGGGTTGCCGGTGGGTCTGAAAGGATCGTTCCAAGAGAGTGAGCAGTAATTGATAATACTCTATCCGGCTGCTTCTGTGGGTTTTTTCCAGGGGCATTCTGTAACCTACTTTTCATGGATAGCAGATTGACATTCAGATTTGCTCAGTTTTTGTAAATCTGCCAGGTACGTTCAGTGGAAGCCCCGTAGGTCAAGGTAGTATTAGAGAGAGAATTTTTGCGTATGTCAAATAGATTAAAATGAATTATCTATGGACTGTAAGCTGAATAATTAAGATGGAAGAGATAAAGAGAACACTAACTAGAAAGGAAAGAATATAGATCAGGAGTTGATAATAGCAGACGTTTGAGTAGAATAGTGGCCCCAAACTGTTGAAGAAGAAGGGCAAAGTGAATAACTGAGCAAGAAAGGTGGAGCAGTCTGGTGTTGTAATAAATAGTAATAATCTGATGTTGTAATCAAAAACGGTAATAATCCAGGGCCAGCCCAGTGGCATAGTGGTTAAGTTTGCGCACTCTACTTTGACAGCCCAGGGTTCATGGGTTCAGATCTCGGTTGCGGACCTACACACTACCCAGCAAGCCACGCTGTGGTGGCGTCCCACATATAAAATAGAGGAAGATTGGCACAGATGTTAGCTCAGGGCCAATCTTCCTCACCAAAAATAATAATATAATAATCTGATATAATCGAAGAGTGGGCAGTTCTGTATGTGTGACTTAAGAGTTGGAGTACTTTACAGTGATTCCAAGACCCTCTGGGGTCTCACCCTAAGAGTGAGGCGCTGAAGAACAATCCTAGGGTCTGGGAGTTGGGCTAGTCCTATGAATCAATGACTGGAGACAGTCTCTGGTGTCAGGCAACCTTGAGGTTGCATCTCAGCTACCGACCTCAGGCATATGCATTAATTTCTCTAAGCTTCTAATTCTTCATCTGAAAAATGCTGCTACTAATAGTATTTTCTCACAGGGACCTTGTAAGAATTAAATGGATGATAGTTCTTAGCACACCACCTGATGGCACATGTTAAGCGCTTCATTCAAGTCACTTATTTTTATATTGTCATGAGAGAACTCTACAAGTGCATCCCGTGGATGATGCAGGATGAAACAATACAAGTTCTTGAATTAGAGGTCAGGTCCTGGGTTTAAGTCTTCAGTGGAGGAGGGTGGTGGTGTTCGAGAGGTTGGTAGGACAAAGCTGCAAGAAGTGGGGTAAATGGCATGAGTTTCAGTGTAACTGGGAGGACGCACACGCTCCCCCTTTGGTGCTGAGCCCCCTGGGATGGGAGAGCATGACCGCCCTGAGCCTGTGAGGGCTTAGCAGGAGGGGGTCCCTGGGGCCAGGTATAGGTTTCCATTAACACAGGGATGCAGAGGGTAGAGGTGGTGAAGGATGCTGAAGCTGTGGGATTTCATTATTGCGGAACTTGAGTTCCCGAGGGCCTGGTGGGACGGCTCTGGAAGGAATTTGGGGGAGTGCAGAGTTTGGCATGGGTGAGAGGAAGAACAGAACGAGTGGAGACAGGAGTCTGGAAGAGCCGGTGTCCGCGCATGGAAGGACTTTTTCAAATGGGTCTGCGATAGGCCTTGTGAGATTCAGGTGAGGGGAGAGGGCTTAAATCAGAATTGGGACCAGGATTATTTTGATATATTACTGTCTCTTGATACTATTGATTCACATATTGAAATAATTTACCAAAGACGTAGTTATTATGGACTATGCAGCCACCCTGCACTAAACCCTGGAGTTACCGTTGCAGACTGTAAATACCTTGTCCCTGCCCCGTGCATGGAGCCTGGTGACAAAGTTGACCATTCTGCAAATGATAAGAGAATGTGCTGTTTTGATGGCAGTCCCTGGGACTTTGAGAGCGTGGAGCCAGGAGTGGAGCGGGACGTGCTCATCTAGTCTAGCATCATTTGGTTGACATTTGGACAAGGCTCATGTTACAGGGACCTACAGTAATCGGCGAAGGGGGGAAGTGTTTATGAAAAGGAAGCGTGGATTGGACGCTGGAAAACAGTATCTCTAGATCTGTGTTCAATACTGGTGGCAGTTTGCAGATGATGTTTCTGAATCCTGTTTTGGGCTAATCATGAAAATCTTTGAGATTTTGGTGAAATTTATGGGCCCCAACTTAGAGAAATGCATGTCCTGTAGCATTCTGCATGGAGTTTCGTGGGATTCAGGGACCCTGTGTTCTAGTCATGACCCACAGCGTAAGAACGTCTGATCTGTTGAAGAAATCTTTAGTGGCGAGTGGCATGGGCCTTCCCTGCATTTTGCTGCCTTTCGGTGAGGACAATCACCCTCAGCACTTCTTTTTTGGATCAGAATTCCTGCCCGATAGTCTTGGGAAACAGGTCCTTTCTTGCTTAGAGGAGGCAGGCCGAGAGGCCCCTTTACATGGCAGTAAAGTGTCTCCTGAAGGCCCCACGGTGCAGCTCTGAGTGTCGACAAAATAGAACTGTCAGCTGAAGATGAAGAGTTCAGGATGGAGGCTACGTTGGCCGTCAGTTAATTATTCAGGATTTTCAGACCTAATAATCCTAGTAATAATTGCCAGCCTTTATTTTTTGTTTAGTAAAGTCTGCCAATATATATAGCTTTCCCTATATTGTCACAATTAATTCACTCAAAACCCAATGAGTTTGGGTATGATTAAGCCCAATAAACAGAAATAGAATAAACCCACCATTGAAAGACTGATTGTCAGATACATATATTTTTTTAAATTCAGACATAGGCTCTTTATAGGTTGGAAAATCCAAGCTTCTTTTCTTCCACATCTGGTGCTCTTACCCTATTCACACTGCCTTTCATTAAGGCCCACATTTCATCTTCTCTCTCAGGCATCAGCAAAGTAAAGCCCGTGGGCCCAATTTGGCCCTCTGCCTGTTTTTGTAAGTACCATTTTATTGTAATACAGCCGTGCCCGTTTGTTCATATATTTTCTGTGGCTGCTTTCTTGCTACACCAGCATTGCTGAGTAGCTGTGATGGGGACTGCATGGCTTGCAAAGCCTAAAATACTCACTCTCCGGCCTTTGACAGACAAAGTTTGCTGACCGTTCTGTTAGTTGCTTGGGAATTTGGAGGGAATTGCGTTTTCACCAGTGCAAAAGTCAGCATAGGCATTTTCTTTAAGGTGGACAAGAGGGAAAACAATTTATATCAGTTCTTATCTGGGGTTCCTCTTTGGGGTTGAAAAAACAGGTCCAGCATCCGAAACCCAAAGGGGCTCCCCCAGAAGACACCTGTACACTTTGACTAGAATCCTTTGAACGCTGGCAATCTTAGGACAACTTCCAGGCCATCAGATTTTTCTTTTTCCGTGTGTCAGACTTTTCCTCCTCTGTGAACACTGGAGGGAAAGGATGCCCAGCTGAACGGGAATGTGTGTCCTGTTTTAGGAAGGCGTGAACTTCAAGATTGTGACTGTGGGCTTCACGCAGGAGGACGAGGGCATTTTGAACCCTGCTCCGAAGACCCTGGACAGAGATGTGATCCTGGAGAACCACAGGGACCTGGTCTCTTGGGGTAAGAATACAGTCTCCTTTAATAGAAGTCTGTATATTGAAATTACTTCTCATTTCTATCAATTCCAAGTTATGGAGTTCAGAGGCCTGAATGATCTTGGCCACACATAGGTTGTGTTTATGGGTTTTATTCCTCAGTGAAGATTTAATTTTAATTTGTAGGGCAGAAAAGGTACAGCTTCTTGGAGCTTGTTCAGTCTTCATGGTTTCCAAAGGCCTAAGACTGGGACCAAATTCTGCAGTGATTTTATTTTTTTTTCTCCAGCCCAGCACCCAAAATCCTGTATCTTTCCCTATGAGCTTTTCAAACCAGACTTAATCTTTTGGTTGGAGCAAGCAGATGAGTATAAAAGGAATTCCCCAGCACACATATCCAAATGAGAAACAGACACATAGAAGGGAGTAAAGAAATTTTTTTTTTAACGAGCTCTTTTCTTTTTTTTTTTGAGATTGGCTCCTGAGCTAACAACTGTTGCCAATCTTTATTTTATTTTTTTCTGCTTTTTCTCCCCAAATCCCCCTCTGGTACATAGTTGTATATCTTAGTTGCAGGTCCTTCTAGTTGTGGCATGTGGGACGCCACCTCAGCATGGCCTGATGAGTGGTGCCACGTCCTCGCCCAGGATCCAAACTGGCGAAATCCTGGGCTGCTGAAATGGAGTGCATGAACTTAACCACTTGGCCACAGGGCCGGCCCCCTAGAAATTTTGATTGAAAGGCATGCTGCATTTTCCTCTGTCTCCCACCCTGCAGTGGATTGTACATCACTGCTTTTTCCAGATACTCTCTATTGCTGGACCTTGTAGCCACCCAGGCTTCTGCTTCCAAGCTAACCTCCATTCTCTCGCAGTTGCAGGACTCCCCGTAAGGCAGTTAGAGAACTGAGATAACAGTGCCCCCATTGTTTTTCCTAGTTCCCAAATGTACTTTGCCCAGGTCTTACTGACACAGACTGTGCTAGCAAGTTTCGTGCCTTCAGAAATTCCTAGAAATGTAGGCGCTAATCTGTTATTTCAGTAAACTTGTGTTTAGCACTAAAGAGGGCAAAAGGGGACCCTTTATTTCTTTGCTAAGGATTGCAAAGTTGTGAGATTTTGTAGTTCTGCATAGGTGATCTTATTTTGGAATATGGAAATTTTGATTTTGCATCTAAAGTCTTATGCATTCAGCAAAACTAACATTAAAACAGTCCCATTTTAGTGCCCTATTATACTGTTGGGCTGTGGTGGTCCTCTGTGTTCTGCTTCCTCCCACCCTTTTGCTTTCTCTTTCCAGGTTATGGTAACTGAAAACTAATCCACGTGTGTTTTGCATACTCTCTTGTCAGCTTTATTCCTCTATTCCAGGTCTGACACTTTTTGGCTAGGGTGTTTCATTTTGCTTTCTTCCAGACTTGGCAGCCGCCCTTGGAAGAAGAGAATCAACCTCAGAGCAGAACACGTTGGATGATGAGCCGTCCCAGGGAGTGAAGATAGAAGAGTTGACAAGAGATGATCCTTGGTTATCTTCCTGTGGAGAAGTTCAGGATTATAAGGACCAGTTGGAGAAACAACAGGAAAAACAGGAGAGACTTCTGAAGGAAGGGGCCTTCACTCAAAGGAAAGCTGTTTCTCATGAGAGGGTCTGCAAAGGTGATGAACTTGAGAAGGGGGGTCTGAATTCCAGTCTTCTTCCACCCCAGATGATACCCGTAAGAAACCATTTTCATAAACATGCTTCACATGTTAACAGGTTGCGTCATAATTGTCTCGTCAACAGTCATCAGATGGTTGATGACAGTGAGAAACTGCTTGAGAATAATGGATGCGGAAAACCTCAGAGCATTCACCTTATTCAGTTTACAAGAACTCAACAGGAAGATAAGTCCTATGGACTTAGTGACAGCATTCAGTCTTTTAGCCTTGGTACGCCCCTAAATATACGTGAGAAAATAGGTGCAAGAGGAAAAGCCTTTGATTTTAAGGAATGTGGGCACGTTTTGAAGCACAGCCTATCCCACAATGAACAACAGAGAATCTCTGTTCAAGAGAGTCAGTGCAAATTTAGTAAAACCTCCCAGAGTTCATCCCTTGCCCAAAACGTGAGAAATCATTCTGAAGAGAAACCCTTTGAATGTAACCAATGTGGGAAATCCTTCAGCTGGAGCTCTCATCTCATTGCCCATCAGAGGACTCACACAGGGGAGAAACCCTATGAGTGTAACGAATGTGGGAAATCCTTCAGCCGGAGCTCTCACCTCGTTTCCCACCAGAGAACTCATACTGGAGAGAAACCTTATAGATGTAATCAGTGTGGGAAATCCTTTAGCCAGAGCTATGTCCTTGTCGTGCATCAGCGAACCCATACTGGAGAGAAGCCTTACGAATGCAGTCAGTGTGGAAAGTCATTTAGGCAGAGCTACAAGCTTATCGCCCATCAGAGAACTCATACTGGAGAGAAGCCCTATGAATGCAATCAGTGTGGGAAATCCTTTATTCAGAGCTATAAACTTATTGCGCATCAGAGAATTCATACTGGAGAAAAACCCTACGAGTGCCATCAGTGTGGAAAGTCCTTCAGTCAGAGTTATAAACTTGTCGCCCATCAGAGAACCCACACAGGAGAAAAGCCCTTCGAATGCAATCAGTGTGGGAAATCCTTCAGCTGGAGCTCTCAGCTGGTTGCCCATCAAAGAACTCACACTGGAGAGAAGCCCTACGAATGTAGCGAGTGTGGGAAATCTTTCAACCGCAGTTCTCACCTCGTCATGCACCAGAGAACGCACACTGGAGAAAAACCCTACGAGTGTAATCAGTGTGGGAAGTCCTTCAGCCAGAGTTACGTTCTGGTCGTGCATCAGAGGACTCACACTGGAGAGAAGCCGTACGAGTGCGGTCAGTGTGGGAAATCCTTCAGGCAGAGCTCGTGCCTTACTCAGCATCAGAGAACTCACACTGGAGAGAAACCCTACGAGTGTAATCAGTGCGGGAAAACGTTCAGCTTGAGTGCTCGGCTCATTGTCCATCAAAGGACTCATACTGGAGAGAAACCCTTCACGTGTGGTCATTGTGGGAAAGCTTTTATTAACAGCTCTAAACTTATTAGGCATCAGGCAACTCATACAGAAGAGAGACCCTATGAATGTAGCTAGTTTGGAAACCTTGCCACCGAAGTTTCTTTTCTTTCCTTTTTTCTTCTTTCTTTCAGGGGAATCCATTTGTTGGGAAGAGCTGGTGTAAGAACAGCGTGTGTGGAAAAGCTTTCAGTTCATCCTCTATTATTGTGTATCTGGAAATTTGTTCTGGAGAAGAAAGGAATGGAAACGATGAATCACATATTTTACTTAGCAATTCCGTATTCAAAATCAAACTTAGCCCTTATGACGTATTTCCACAAAAGTAGTAGGTATTGGCACTTTTCCTTGCAGAAAACACTCAGACCCAAATCTGGGAGAATTGCCATTAAGTGGGCAATATGCTGTGGAATGAGTGTGAGTGAAGTAGGGTTCTTTTCCAATAAAGAGTTGATGAGACGGCCAGCACGGGTGGGCTTCTTGTTGAGAGGGTTGTAGTTAATAGCACTTATGCTGGAAAACAGTATTTCTGTGTATCATTTTACCACGCAATTTCCCCAGTAGCTGCTTTGTAATCTGTTTCATACAGCACTTTCTCTTATTGTGAAGATTTTATAAAAATTAGGAAAATGGCTAAGGTATGAAGTGAAAAATACAGGACAAGAAAATACAACATTCATTTCTAGAACCACTGTGGTAAGATATTTGTGTATGGATCAGGATCGAAAGGAATTCTGGGTGTATTCGTTTGATTTTTAAGTTTGTGCCTGGTTTTCTCTTTTTTGGATTCTATGCTATTTTGCTATAATAAAAGATTTGATGAGTAAAAATGAGTCAAAGACACAGATACACAAAAACAGAGTTTTTCATCTCTTTTGTCTAACCTTTTAGGAAGGACTGGGTGGCCAGATAGCAAAGATTCCTCAGCACTCTGAGATTGCTGTTTGGATCAGCACAAGCAGGTCATCTGTAGGACTTAGAGCCCAGGGATAGTCTCCATTGAAAATAAAATATTTGCCTAGGAATGTGGACCTGGAAGTTTAGGCCAGAAAGGGTTCTGTATGGGATTCAGAATGCATGGGCAGTACAGTGGGCATTTTCTTCATATATACAGAACAGTATAAAGGAGTTCTATCTTTGAGGGATTTTTTCTCCTCTCACGTAGTATTGTCTTTTTTGTTCTGGGATATATTCCCTAATGTGAGTTCTGAGTGGCAATCACTCCCCTGGCGAAGTGCTCATCACCTAAATTGACCTTGCAAGAATGTTTTTGGAGAGGCGAGATTGAAAGCTACTGATTTTTTTAGATTTAGTTTACATATTTTTCTAGTCTTTGTCCCTAAATCCTGAATTCTAATCTTGTGGATTTTCACGGACCTGAAACCTCTGATCCCAGAGCGTTAATGAAAAATAAGAGGAGAGGATAGAAAGAGAGAGAGAAGGAGAGAGAAAGCTAAAGTGACATTTGATAAGGGTTTCCCTTAGTAAAACTATGTCCCCACGAGATGACCCTAAGTGGAGCCGTCTCTGTGAGGATTAAGCCAGAGAGTGCAGCACACCTGGCCATGACTGGAGGTCTGGGGGAATAAGTGTCAATGGCTGGAGGACTGGCTCCCCATCCCAAGAGCATCTTCAGTCCATGAAGGTCCTGAGGGAGAAACAGCAAGGGTTTTCCATATGTTGCCTTATGGGGAGGACATAAAATTGTGAAAAATCCTAATTTAGCAACGGGACCTGAAAAGGCTCCTTTTCCCCAAAGTTTTAGATACAACCAGTGTCCAGTTCTGGGTCCAAGTGGATGATCTTCCCCGGGTGTGTTGACTCTTACTTTTTAGGCAGGAGCCACCATTGTACAAATGAGAATAAAGCCAACGGGGCTATGAAGGAAGGCTCTGAAGATTTCAGGTTTGGGAAGTGATTTATTGAGAGCTCTTCAATAAATGTTAAAAGTACTTCGTTGAAAATGTGCACTTGGTAAAACTGCAAACAATTTTTGAAGTGAGTGTAAGTAATTGTGTGTGTGTGTTTCTGGCCAGGTTGAAAATGTGGATCATCTGTGCGCACTAAGTCATCAGTGTTATATGAGTTTCTAGGTGGTGATTTATGGTTGCCAGATGTTTTGAAGATAGATTCAGTAAATAAAAATGTTGATTTCTATCATCTGCTTAATAATTTCCTTTTGTAGGAGAGGCATTCTCTCCCCCCACCCCCACAGTTTTATTGAGAAATAGTTGACATGGTATTCTTTAAATTAAAAAATGGTCAACCAAAAATGAAGAGAAGTTAAAGTGACAGCCAAAAATATGTAAACTTCCGAACCTAAAATTTAGGGTTAAAAAGGAATTAGTAACTTGATTTTAATGACATATGTATGACATATATGTAATGACATATGTCCCTTGCATAAAAATTTCTTGTGTGTGTAAAATTCACAAAATTAAAGTTGTGCCTTGCCATAGAAAAATTTTATAGAGATTTTTTACAGGCCAAATTTCTTTCACCATAATCGCATAAAATTAGAAATAAGTGAAAGGTGACCGAAATGTTTTTAAGTACAGTCACACGCCACATAACATTTCGGTCAACAACAGACTGCATATATGATGGCAGTCCCGTAAGATTATAATGGAGCTGAAAGATTCCTGTTGCTTAGTGATGTTCTATTGTAATGTCATAGCACAACACATTGCTTGTGGGTTGGTGGTGATGCTGATGTAAATAAACACTGCACTGCCAGTTATATAAAAGCATAGCACTTAGAATTATGTACAGTACTTGAAAATACTTGGTAATAAATGACTGTGTTACTGGCTTATGTGTTTCCTATACTTTTTATCATTATTTTAGAGCGTGCTTTTTCTACTTATAAATAAAAAAGTTCACCATGAAATAGGATGCTGTGTCATGCCAGCAGCAGCCTCATACATCTTGTGTTTACCATATGTCTCGACTGTATCATTTCCTCTTGTGCTTGGTTTAGTCTCATGTTGTTTTGTTCATCATGGCCCCTAAGCGTACAAAACCCACCACTAAGGTCGCCGGTAAGAGGCCGTATCAAGTGATTGACCTGGAAATGAAATTAAAAGTGATTATGGACCACGAAGGAGGAAAATCAGTGATGGTTCTTCCTCGCCAGTCAGGCACGTCCCATTCCACCACAGCTTCAGTCTTGAAGAACAAGAACAAAGCGACAGAAGCTGTTAAAGGATCTGCTTCATTGAAGGCAGTGAGACTAATACAGATTTGAGAAGGGCCTATGTCAGACGTGGAGAAACTTCTAATGACCTGGACTGAAGGCCAGACACAGGAGCGTATCCCTCTCAGCACCATGACCATCACGGCCAAAGCAAAAGGTTTGTTTGCGATGTTGAAAGACAAGGCTAGACCTGACTACAATGTCGAATTTGCTATCTCTGGATGGTTTAAACAATTCCAGGATGGTTATTCATTACATAGTGTGAAAGTGAGTCATGAGTCTGCAAGTTCTGACGGGAAGGCAGCTGAAGAATTTTTGGAATTCTAGTAAAACCGATTGTGGAGGAGAGTTACTTGCCAGAGTAAATATTCAAAATGGATGGAACTCCGTATTCTGGGAACAGATGCCTGAAAGGGCTTTCATCCATAAGGAGGCCAAGTCAGTGCCAGGTTTCAAGGCTTTTAACGACAGGATAACAGTCTTGCTTGGGGGCAATATTGCAGGCTACAAATTAGAACCCTTTGTGATCTGACACAGTGAGAACCCCAGGGCCTTCGAGCATATCAATAAGCACACAATGTTACAGGAGCAATAAGAGGTCATGGATGACCCAGCTCCTCTTCCAAGATGCCCTCCTGAATTGCTATGCCAGTGAAATGGGGAAGTACTGTTTGCCAAATAATATGCCTTTCAAGATTTTCCTTATTGTTGATAATGTTCCTGGACATTCTCCTTTTATTGGTGGTCTTCATCCCAATATCAAAGTGGTGTTTCTCCCTCCAAACACCACCTCTGTGATCCAGTCACTGGATCAAGGAGTTATGGCAGCTTTTAAGGCCTACAGCCTGAGCAGCATGTTTGCCCAGGCTGCTGCTGCAACTGAGAAAGACACTGATGCACTTCTGGAAGGATGACAACATCTGTGACTGCATCAAGAACCTTGCTTGGGCTCAGGATGATGTCACCAAGGAGTGTATGAGTGGCATCTGGAAGAAGGCACTCAAGAGGTTTGTCCTTGACTTAGAAGGATTTGCTAAGGATGAGGAGGCTGTGGTTGAGAGGGCAAACAACTTACCCTGGGTGTGGATGAGGATGACACTAAGGAGCTCCTAGAGGTGGTTCCTGAGGAATTGACTAATGAGGAGTTGTTGGAACTGGAACAGGAATGCATAGCTAAGGAAGAGGGAAGAGAAAAGGAAACTCCAGGAGAAGGAAAAGAAGAACCCCCAAGAAAATGCACAGGGAAGGGTTTAGCAGAAGTTTCACAGACCTCAACAAGTTCCTGGAAAAGTCTGAAAACATGGAGCCCAACACTGGAAGGTTTTTGTTAATAGAGAGGCATGTTCATGGTGCATTATCAGCCACAAGCAAATCTGTGATGAAACAAACAAACCAAGCCAACCACCATGGACATATTTCTGAAAAGAGTGGCACCTTCTCAAGATTGGCCTCAGGTGGGTCCTTCAGGAGGCATTCCAGGAGAAGGCTGTGTTAGCATTGGAGATGACAGCTCCATGCGTGTCATTGCCCCTGAAGACCTGCCAGTGGGACAAGATGTGCAGGTGGGAGATGGTGATGTTGATGATCCTGACCCCATGTAGGCCTGGCCTATTGTATGTATTTGTATCTTAGTTTTCAATTTAAAAGTTTAAAAAGTAAAAAAAAAAAAAAAAAAAAAAAATTGAAAATAGAAAAAAGAAGCAGAGAATGAAAACTGAGCAGAATGTGGCTGAGTGCTTGGTTATTGGCCTTGACAAAGGGAGTTTCTTGGTGTTTCACAAAGATCCTGAGAATCACAGCTGTGAGTACAGACGAGGAAAGAGTGTTGCAGGCCAGCACCATCCCTAACATGTCTGCAAAGGCCAGGAAGGTCACGATTTGGGGGAGGCAGTGATCTCTTTCAGTGTTTGTGTCCTGAGGGCTGGGCACTCCACACTGTGTTCCATATCTGAGAAAACAGATGCACACATTCCGGGTTTCACATTTGGTGATTCGTGCTTATTCCCATGACATAATCACGATCACATTTGTTATCACCGAAAATACCTACTGCCCATTGGGGCCACCCGGTGGCACAGCGGTTAAGTTTGCACTGTCTGCTTCTCAGTGGCCCAGGATTCGCCGGTTCGGATCCCGGGTGCAGACAAGACACTGCTTGGCAAGCCGTGCTGTGGTAGGTGTCCCACATATAAAGTAGAGGAAGATGGGTATGGATATGAGCTCAGGGCCAGTCTTCCTCAGCAGAAAGAGGAGGATTGGCAGCAGATGTTAGCTCAGGGCTAATCTTCCTCAAAAAGAAAAAAAGTACAGAAAATACTGTCAACCTCTGACATGATTTTCAGATACAAATCTACAAGGATATTACAGAGACCACATCCAGGTTGGCATTGTCCATTTCTCTGTTAGAACAAATGCCTTTACCCACAATTATCAGAAAACCTCGCTCCACGTTTGGAGTGGCTTTTGCTGTTTGGTTGGTGCGTTGGTTAAACAACATCCTTGAGGTCTTTCACTTCATCTCTCTGCTTTGCTGTCCCCAGGAGATGCTTCATTTTGTGGCCTCTTCCCCTCATGGTGATACAACGTGGCCTGCAGCTTCATCATTCCCATTTGAACTGGGAGAGAAAGGCTTCCTGTAACTTTCCCAGAAGAGCAAGGAAGGCATTTTGTAGGAATCCTCTGCTCCTCGTATCCTTCAACCCAAGCGGCGGATGGAGATATCATTTTACTGATAAAAGTAAAAGCTCCTTTTACTTTTTTTAATCTTTCCTTCAAACTCCTGGAGCCATCGTGGGCAAAGGCTATGAGATTACCATCAGACAAATAAAATCAAACTCTGAAGATGAGGGTAGCATGAACCCCTCACGAAATACATGGCCAGGCTGTGGGGGCGTAGACGCATGAGCACACTTTTCATGAGAGGCAGGGGGAGGAAGGAAGCTTGAGAGACAACAAAGAACATTCTAACGATGCTTGTTTTATGTATATTTTGTGTTACAAGGACAAGGATGACACTATCATTTATCTTTTAGCACATGGAAAGGAACTTATTTTTTTTGCTTCTTCTCACGATGAAAATAGTCCTTCTTATACATCCCTTTTCAAGGTGATGTCCTTATTGTATTAATTCAACCAATAAGTTTATTGAATAATTTCAATGAGTAAAACGCTTTGCTAAACTCAAGGGAAAGATTACAAAACTCTTCATTCCTCTTTTCTACTCCACATCCACTGCCAATGTGTTAGTTCAAATTCCTATCACTCATCTCTAATACGACCCCAATAAATGCCAATGATAGAACCATGGATCCCAATTACCCTCCTACAATTTGATCTTTCCCACTGGTCGTATTATTTTTCTGCTTAAAATCTCACGATACCCCAACATTTTCTTCTGGATGGTGCACTAATCCCATATTGGGACTCAAAATAATGTTTTGATCCTCCTGCCCAATTTTCCAATTTTTCACTGCCCGTCACTCATGGATCCCTGTGGTCTTAATTTGAAAATTTACTTGGAATAATCTTTTAATCATCTATGCCTTCCAACCTGTAATCTTATTTGTTTCCTTTTTAATTTATGTTTTAAAGTCTAGTCATGTAAGTACTCTCCCATTATCCTAATCTTTCTTGCATATGGACATCTTTGATAAAAATAGTCTATTTGCACAATAGTTTCCACCTGCAATAATGGTGTCCTTTGGTTATACCCAGCTTTTTTCAGCCTTCTTGGAAGTTTGGCCAAGTTCTGGTCAATTATATATGAAAGGCAGTGAAGAGGTCTTAGAAAAGTGTTTTTCCTGATAAAATGGAAGAGGATGTGAGCACACGCTATCCCAAATTCTTCCTCTTGGTACCTGTGTGCAATATGAATAAGATGGCAGAAATTGGGTCAGACATTTATAAAGATGTGGTGGCATAAGGACAAAGCTAATGCACTGAGGTTTCTGTGGCAAAATGTTATAAAGAACTTGGCTTCTGGAAGACGTCCACTGGGGGAAAAAACCTTGAAATTTTCTTCATCTAGAATTCTTGTGAAGTAAGTAAATGGCATTACTGTTTAAACCAGGAGAAGTCAAATGTCTGTTACTTGTAGGTAAACACTCCCTAATATATGGGGTTTTATTTTGTTTTGTTACATTTTTTTGATGCTAATGTGAAGGAAATTTTAAATGTGTTTTATAAAATACCTTATTTGTCAGTTATTGATTTTTTTGGTAAATTATTTTGTATACAGCCTCTTTACTTATGTATTTCCTTAATTCTAACATTTTTTAGTTGATTTTTTCCATTCTCAAGAAATGGCAAGAGATTGCTGATATAATACAAATAATTTCTTGGTTAAAACACCTCAGTGGTTTCCCATCGTGATCTTAGGGAAAGTCACAAATTACTTTCCATGGCTTACAAGGCTCCAAGTGGTTATCTACTTCTCTGACATCTTATAACCTTGTAACCCATGTCACTCCTTGTTTATACTTCAAGAAAACTGTCATTCTCTTTTTCTGTTGCTATTTCAAGTCTGGGGCTTCTGTTACTTTACAGGATAAATGTCACATGTCCTTGGAGGCAAATCTTGGGGCCTCTAGGAAATGATGAGGAGATGAGGTACTAACCTTGCTCATGACCTCCCTGAACCACCAGCGCTTATGACAAGGGAGCTCCCTGAACTATAAAGTTTTGGGGTCTTAAGATATGGGACATAGATGGAATCTGCCTTGTCAGGGGGGTTCAGCGATTTACAGAAACAAATCTTTACACAGAGGGACAGAAATAAGCTCTGGAACATAGAGGCATACCTCGGAGATGTTGCAGGTTCGGTTCCAGATCACTGCAATAAAGCAAATATCAAAATAAAGTGAGTCACACGAATCTTTCAGTTTCCCAGTGCATATGAAAGTTATGATTACACTATCCCGTAGTCTGTTAAGTGTACAAGAACATTATGTCTAAAAACACAATGTACATAATTAAAAAATACGTTGTTGCTAAAAAAAAAATGCTTACCATCTGGGTCTTCAGCAAGTTGTAATCTTTTTGCTGGGGGAGGCTCTTGTGAAAAACAGTATCTGTGAAGCTTAATAACGTGAAGTACAATGAGATGAGGTATGCGGGTAAATTACCAAGCCAACATCCATCAGGCTCCTTCTTACTTCGCAATAGAATATCAGTTTGGTTCAGGTCTTCCGCCTCTTCCATGTGGCCAAATGTTCCAAGAGAGGCTGTCCCCATACCAGAAGCGTAGATATTTAGTGGTTTAAGCCTATCACGATGGCTCTGTTTTGTTTGCTACGTAAGGACTTGCAATGCAAATCTGGCAAATAGACATGAGAGGATCTCTGATGAAGAGAGCGTCTTTAAAAATATGCAAAGTAGGAATTTCCCCACATTTTTCGCTATGAATGTTGACTTTTCAGTGCGTAATGCTTGAAACAGTTGTTGCCATCTTGGGACCATAAGAAAACCCACTCTGTAGGCAGAGCTGATGCACAGAAAATCGTATCTGGGTTTTAGTTGTGCAATAATGAATTTCCTTTGTTTCAACCACTTCTAGTTTTGTTGCTGATAAGCAAAAAGGCCTAACTTAAATAAACATTACTTTGTCTCTTCCTTTCTGTTAGGTACTTTTTATTGCTGTTTCATGTCTTAGTGCATTGGCCATAACTTTTACAAAACTGTTATTTGATAATTACATTAATAAGAATACTTCAATTAACTGCAGTTTTACTTAGTAAGCTTAGAATATTTTCTCTTAAATATAGTGTTGACTGAGGGCCAGTTTTAACTCTTAGTTATGAAAAGGAAAGCATCTTTGCCATCTTCCCCCAACTCCTTCCGACTTCATCATCCGTCAGTCACAACTGTGTTCTGCATGTCAGCCTGGCCAGTTTCTTTGAGTTTCCTGAGTAAACCCAGGAGGAAAGTTTGCTTTTGCAATTCCTTCTACTGATAATTACTTATTCCCCATCCTCCAACTGAAAAAGTCATACTCCTTCTTCCATGTTAAATGTAAATATTAACTTTCTTTCTAAATAATTGAATAATTAATGATCTTTCCAAAATACTATAAAAATGAACTCCTGTTTACTCTCACAGAACCTTTTCTAATATTTTGTTGTGGGATTTCTCAGAAGCCCTGTCATTATTTCTGCATTATAAATAATTTGAATTTTCTGGATATTATGATGTTTTGACATCTTAAAAAACCTTTCTGTTCTGTCTGGGAGAACCTGCCCCTGCCTGGGCCAGCCAATTCTTAGAGATGGCAAAGGGTCCAGCCTGGAGCATGATATGCAAACTAACCAATGCTCCTCTATCTGGCCTGTGCACCGCAGGAGGCAATATTCCGCTGCCTTCACCATCCCAAGGCCAAGGGCTAGGCAAGTAGAGGCCACCACTATAGCCCAAAGTCCACTGAAATTATTCAAACCAGCCACTCCTAAGATGTTTATCCTGCCCTGCCTTGCCTTTCCCATGGAAACCTCAGTAAGGGCCAGAGCCTAAGCTTACCCCTCATTCCCGTCTTCTGCCTCCTGACCACCCTAGTGTCTTTCCCATGTGGCCCTGAGTGGCATGCTGTGTCACCTGTCTCTAGGACCTGTGAGCTTGGTAAACTCGCAGGTTTCCCTGAGCCTCTTTCCTGTCTCCTTTTCTGGCTGCGCCTGACTGATCATCTCATAAAAGAAACAAACAGTTTCCTGAAGAGTTTCTCCCCGCTATAGAAGCTTAAACTCCAGACGACCAGGTCTATGTCCTACTCAATTCTGTACGCTTGATATATTGCACAAGCCTTATTCTTTGTAATAGTAAAATATGTATATATGTATGTATTCAATTATTAAATCGTTTATTCAAATAATAGTTTTTGTTTGCCTACACTGTTGGGTATGATGCTTTTCACCTTGGACACAAAGATGAATCGAATGCCTGCCTTTAAGGCCACCACAGTCTAGTTTCGGAGGAAACTAAAGCAAGCGCTTGAAATCCCATGAGTTAAGTTCTGTGATAGAGATAAGCTCTGGTCACTGTGGAATCCCAGAGTAGGACCACCTGGCTCACCACCTGTTTGGGAGACAAACAGGTTCCATTGGAGAAAAATGAGAGAATGTATAAGAAGCCTCAAGAAAAGGTCATTGTGATAATGAGAATATTGGTTATATTAATGTACATACATAAATATATAACGTAATATTGGTTATAATACAGTGTTTGTTAACCTAATAAATGAATGGAGAACAAGGATGAAATGTAATTCTCTTGGGCCAATCCCTGAGCCTTTACTTTTTTTGTTTGTTTTTTTTTAATTAATGTTATGATAGATTACAACCTTGTGAGATTTCAGTTGTACATTTTTGTTAGTCATGTTGTGGGTACACCACTTCCCCCTTTGTGCCCTCCCCCCACCCCCCCTTTTCGCTGGTAACCACCGATCAGATCTCCTTGTCAATATACTAACTTCCACCTATGAGTGGAGTCATATAGAGTTCATCTTTCTCTGACTGGCTTATTTCGCTTAACATAATACTCTCGAGGTCCATCCACGTAGCTGTGAATGGGCCAATTTTGTCTTTTTTTATGGCTGAGTAGTATTCCATTGTGTATATATACCACATCTTCTTTATCCATTCATCTGTCCGTGGGCACTTAGGTTGCTTCCAAGTCTTGGCCATTGTGAATAATGCTGCAGTGAACACAGGGGTGCATGTATCTTTTTTAATTAGTGTTTTTGTGTTCTTTGAATAAACACTCAGAAGTGGAATAGCTGGATCGTACGGTTCTATTTTTAATTTTTTGAGGAATCTCCATGCTGTTTTCCACAGTGGCTGCACCAGTTTGCACTCCCACCAGCAGTGTGTGAGAGTTCCCTTCTCTCCACACCCTCTACAGCGCTTGTTGTTTCTTGTCTTTTTAGTAACAGGCATTCTGATGGGCATGAGGTGATATCTCATTGCTGCTCCCTTTTTTAAACAGAAATGGAAACATGCATGTTTTACATGTAGTCCATATTCCACTACTATATAATATTCAATCCAGATTACTACCAGTTTTAGCACTCCCAACAGTAGAGTGGTAAATCTCCTTTCGTACACACAAATACTTATGTCCTTATCTTCTGTGCTTTGATCTTTAAATTCTATAGTACAGATTTCTAAGTACTGCTGGGCTGAAAAGAATGCGCTTCTTTAAAAATACTTTAATATATCATTGCTGGACCATTTGAGAGAAAATCATAGCAATTCATACTGTTTCCACACTCCTTCAACTCCAAGGATTTATCAAATACTGAATGTTTTTGCTGATGTGATGGGGGACGCTGTGTGGCAGAGATCTCCCACTTCATTTTGCCATTCCCTGCATAGTAAGCACGAGGGGCACCTTCCCGTATGTTTATTGGCTGACTTTGTATTTTCTCGTCTGTGAATTGCTTATGAAATGCTTTTGCCCCTTTTTTCATTACTTCATTTCTTTTTGAGTTTCTAGGAGTTCTTTCAATGGCGGGGCTGTTAACTCTCCTGTCAAAAGTGTCACAGTTATTTTCTCTCAAACTTTGTGAATGGCAACTTGACCGTAAAGAAGTTTAGAATTTTCGTATAGTTAAATGATTTGTTAGCTCCCTTTTGAAAATCCGGCTTCATATCTAGTTCCAAAAGGCCTTACCCATCCTAAGCTTAATCAGAAAAGCACCTAAAATTATTTTCAGTATTTACATTAACATTTTTTCATCTCTAATATGACTGTAATTTATTTTTGTAGGTAACGTAAGGTCAACGTTTAACTTCATTTTCTTCAAGGTGGATGGCCAATAGGACAATGCTATTCATTTGAAAGTCACCTGAAATACCATCCTTCTCATTATATATTTATTTATATATGTATATAGATAGATGTAAAACATGCACATGTGTTATATATACAGAGAGAGAGAAAGATAACAATCGAGTCATCTTTCGTGTGATCTGTTCCTGCATTCTGTCCTCTGGTCCCCTGGGTTACTCGCACATCTTCTGCATTGTTTTAGAATTTATGCCAAACACATACTTTTGAAATTTAAAATTATGAAAAAGAATAACGTTAGAGTTAAAATGTGGCTGGACTTAGTTCTCGTGTTCTCCCGAGCAGGTGTTCTTTTTCGCGGTACATCTGCGACCGACTTCTTTCAGTCATTTGTGGGGTCGTTGGTCTGTCCCCATTTTCTTTCGTTTGTTCACTCAGCCAGTATGTGTCGCACCCCTGCTGTGGGCCATCCGTCACTCAAAGCTCTGGTGACGTATCAGAACTAAACAGGTCGCGCCCCTGCCCCCACGGGGCTGACATTCCAGGAGCGGGAGGCAGGTAGTCAACGTCTTAAGAACAAGACAGTTGCTGTCACGTGTTGTGAGGGACCCGGGCAGGGGAACTGAGAGAGAGTGTCTGCAGCCAGCCAAGCGGAAGTTGCTGCGGAGCTGGACCAGAGAGAGGGAAGTAGAGATGGGGAGAAGTGGAGGGATTTGAAGTGTGTTTCGGAATAATAGTTAGCAGCCTTTGTTATGAGCGAGATGTGAGCAGTGAGGACAAGGGAAGGCTCAGGGATGACACTAAGGTGGATGGTACTTCTGTTGACCCACCCGGGGGAGGTGGGAGAGGGCTGCTCGGGAGGAAAGACTCACTTCTCATCCGGCTGCTTTTGGTTCCCGCTCCCTGTAGACATCCAGATGGTGGGTGGATGTGGTGGGATTCAGTATGGGAGGCAGGGCTGGATATAAAGATTTGGGAGTTCGTGCCTGGCCCACATCCATTTAATTGATTGCCAAGCTGACCCAAGCTTTCTCCCCATCCCCCTGCTTCTGGTCTGGGGATTGATCTAGGATCCTGCTGGGAAATGGGCTCTGCGGGTGGCGCTCCTTCTCCAAAATGGGAATATGGGTTCCTCTGATCTGTAGTCCTGATCTCATTTGGGTGGCAGGATAGCCGAGTGGTTAGAGCCTGGTCAGTCAGGCTGCCCGAGTTCAGTCCTGACTCTGTGCTTAGTAGGTGGACAAATGATAGTCACTTCTCTGAGACCCCGTTTCTCATCTGTGAAATGGCGATAGCAATAGTGACGACCTTGTGAGTAGTTACTGATAATAGATAATAGAGCATTTCCAACAGTCCGGAAAGTTCTCACTTCCTGTGAGTTCTGTGAGAATTAAATGAGACAAGTCGTATAAAAACGCTTAGCCTAGCGCCTACCTTCTAGTAAGGTTGCTGTAAACATAAGCTGTTCATAATACCTCCTGTGCGTCTTCTCATTGTCTGGTGCCCTGCTGGCACGCCTCTTGGCTTTCGTAGGGCAGTTGTTAAAGCGGTGGCTCCGGAGCTGGGCTCTGTGTGCTCCGGTTCCAGCTCTTTCTCCTACGAACTGGGTGACCTTGGCCAAATTCCTTGACCTCTGGGCCAGGGGGTCCCCGAGACCACCCCTGTGTTGGGAAATTTGCTAGGACTCATGGGGCTCAGCGCGTGGGTTTGCTCATGGCTGAGATTTCTTGCAGCCGCACACCGGGCCACCCCTGGCCTTCACTCCATGTGCCTGTTCCCTCTGCTGGTGTTTTTTTAACCATAGTAAGTCTTGGCTGCGAGTGTGCGTGCTGACTCCTGTGCGTCCTCCTGGCGAGTCGCAGAACTTGGGGCTGGTCCTGGGGACCGCCAGCACGAGCCCCAGGACGGCGGGGCTGGCTCTTTCTGGCTTCTCTCTCTCATTCCTGCTGCTTAATACTGTTTTGTAGGTCCTGGACATTTCTGGAATGAGTAATACGTTGACACGCATGCACTCAGCCTTACTATACCTACCTTGCCTGCCTTCTTATTAAAAATATATCCGTGAATTTTTTTTAAAACTGAAATAGCTGTGGAACCACAGCTCAGTCTTACCTTGTGACACCTTGTCACAGGTCCTTCCAGGGACAGGCTGAAGGTAAAGTGTCATTCTGAAAGTGCTCACGTGCAGTTGTCTCCCTCACAAGGAGGCATGTCCCGGTCTCAGTGAAGACAGTGGTGACATCGGAATATAGTCAATCGCTGTATTTCAGAACCTGTAACTGCTGGTTTTTTCTCACTGGACCGGAGCAATTCGCTGAAAAGCTCGGGCCACGCTGCGTCCCTCGGGCTGACACAGTATGATGTGCCCCTGCAGTTTGGACCCCTGTGTCAGCAGTCTCCCCTGGGTGGGGAGATGGCTGCACACACACGCGGTGGTTGCGTCTGTCCACACCTGACCCGGACCCCGGGAAGGGTGTGGCTGTGGAGGGGGTGGCAGCTGGGGCAGTAAGGGGGCAGATTTGCCCAACTGCTGGTGGAAGCGTGAGGGGATGGCTGGTGAACAACAGTCACGGAGGCAGCAGAGGTGGTTTTGGGTGTGTGCGGACGTGGGCCCTTGAAAATCAGGCGCTGTTGGGACTGGAAGTTGTCACGGTCTTTTTGGAGGAAGAATCGGCAACCTGCAAGTTAGAGTCAGGCTGTGACATGTGCGGGCCCTGTGATTCAGCCCTGCCAGGTCTAGGAAGTTCCCCTCAGAACTGCTCCCCCTGAGCAAAGGATGTTGCTTTTTGTTTTTTTTTTTTTGAGGAAGATTAGCCCTGAGCTAACTACTGCCAATCCTCCTCTTTTTGCTGAGGAAGACTGGCCCTGAGCTAACATCCGTGCCCATCTTCCTCTACTTTATATGTGGGATGCCTACCACAGCACGGCTTGCCAGGTGGTGCCATGTCTGCACCCGGGATCCGAACCAGCGAACCCCGGGCAGCCAAGAAGCAGGATGTGCGCACTTAACCGCTGCGCCACCGGGCCCGCCCCAAGGATGTGGCTTGCTTTACTCTGCATACCCATGGAAGATGAGTTGGTTAGAGTCGAAATTCTTGGCACCAAACTTTAATAAAACTTGATCGGACTCACCAAACAGAACACCAGCCTGCTTTCTTCTCTACTTTTCTTAGTGACGCCAAGTAGATTATAGCAAACGTGCGGTTCAGCCAGTGAGTGTTTGTGTTGATGGTGCTTCCCATTCTAGGAGTCGGTGACCTTCGAGGACGTGGCTGTGGCCTTCACGGAGGAGGAGCTGGGGCTGCTGGACGCCGCCCAGAGGCAGCTGTACCGGGACGTGATGCTGGAGAACTTCTGGAACCTGCTCTCTGTGGGTGAGGGGAACCTCTGGTTAATTGAAACTTAACTTATTGGAGTGTTCTTCTTCCCCAGAATGAGGATTTTTTGTCTTTGTACACAAGTTAAACTGAGTTTTTGTTGGTGTGGTTTTTTTGGTTGTTTTTGGGTTGTTTTTTGTTGTTGGTTTTTTTGTTTGTTTTTTTTTTTTTTTTGGTGAGGAAGATTGGCCCTGAGCTAACATCTGTGCCAGTCTTCCTCTATTTTGTATGTGGGATGCCACCACAGCGTGGCTTGATGAACAGTGTGTAGGTTTGTGCCTGGGATCTGACCCGTGAACCCTGGGCCGCCAAAGCAGAGCACATGAACTTAACCACTATGCCACTAGGCTGGCCCCCTAGACTTTTTTTATAGAACTGCTATATTTCATTTGGCTGATCCCACATCTTTCCTTGTTGATCCTTCAGAGGCCTGAAGGTCATGAGATTAGGGCTACCATTTCACATTATTTATTCTTTTGTTTGTTTGTTTGTTTTGAGGAAGACTGGCCCTGAGCTATCGTCTGTTGCCAATCCTCCTCTTTTGCTGAGGAAGACTAGACCCGAGCTAACATCTTTGCCCATCTTCCTCTACTTTATGTGTGGGACACCTGCTACAGCATGGCTTGAAGAGCAGTGTGTAGGTCCGTGCCTGGGATCCAAATCCAAGAACCCCAGGCCACCAAAGTGGAGCACACAAACTTAACCGCTACACCACCGGGCTGTCCCCAACATTTTCAGATAATTTTTTGCACCTCAAAAATGAGCCTAAGTCTTGCATTTCTTGCATTTTCAGGGCAACCACCTTTCAAACCTGGTAAGATATCCCATTTGGAACAAGACAGAGAGACCTGGGTGACCGAGAGAGAAGCTCCAAGAGGTGCACATCCAGGTGGGAACCGTGGAGCCTCAAGTCCCGGCTGGGCAGTGGGGGGTGGAGCTGGCACACGGAGGCCCAGTTCTCACCCTCGCTCTTGCCCGTGGGCACTCCTGGTACCGTGGTAGCTGCTTGGTCTGCAACCTCATTTCTATTTCTCAGTCCTCCCCTTTGCATGGTTCCTCTGTGCTTTTCAGAGAAGGACATAGCCAGAGTGAGTGAGGGGTCTCTGGACTCTCCTCCCAGGCAGTATGAGACAAGCCGGTGGCAGAGAGACTGTTCCAGAAGATTGAGAGTGCTCTGATGGACTTCTCACTTAACTCTGTTAGCCTCCAAGGCCCTGCTTGTAAACAGGTTCCATCACCTCGGCCCCCGAAGGTCAAAAGAGCCCACAGAGAATTTCAGAAAGCGTGGACAAGTTCTTAAAATCATCTGGAACTATGTAGTAAATATGCCAGTCTGGTGGTTTGCAGTCGGTAATGGGGACAAGTTGCACTTTCATGTCTCTGTGCCTTATCAGTGTCACCTGGATCCCTGTTTAATATGCTCAGGGAAGCTGCAGACCCAGCTGATGCACGTGGGGCAGGCGGTGCTGTGTGCCCTCCACAAGCCCAGCTCACACATGCCTAGAATTAGACCTGCTCTGGGAGGCCGCGTGGGGAGAGCATGAAGGCTGAGCTCTACAGCCAGACTTCTCTGTATGAGTGCCCGCTCCCCACTTCCTCACAGCATGGCGGGCGGACTCAGCTCGTTACTTACCCTCTCCGTGACCTGGTTTCTTCATCGTAAAATGAAGATAATCACGGCTCCTACCTCAGTGTTATCCTGAGGGTTAAGTCAGTTAATATGTGTCCATCATTGGTGCATAGGAAGTGTTGTAATAGTGTTACATATGATTATGATATGATTATGGTTATTAGCAACAACAGCATTAATAAGTGGAGAAGCGAATTTTCTCTGTAAAAATCTGTTCAGAATTTCTTTTTTGCTTGGCAGCTGTATGAGACACAGTTCATTACTAATAGGATCATATTAACATTTAACTTCAAAGCTCATTTTTTTGTGTGAGGAGGACTGGCCCTGAGCTGACATTGGTGCCCATCTTCCTCTGTTTTGTATGTGGGACGCCACCACAGCATGGCTTGATGAGCCACGTGTAGGTCTGTGCCCGGGATCTGAACCTGTGAAGCCCAGGCTGCCGAAGTGGAGCGCACAAACTTAACCGCCACGCCACCGGGCTGGCCCCAAGCTTCAAAGCTTATTAATAGGAGCCTCTTCATTTTTTCAGACATAAAAATAAGTGCTATGCTGGTTAGGGTGCCTGAAGCTGAATTTTTCTCTAGGCCGTCATTGGCCCAGGTTGGAAAGCTTGATAGCCCTGAGGCGATCCTGTTCTTGTTCTCATGAGTTGTCTTTAACCCCACAGGAGACAGGAATGCAAAGGATTTGGAGAATATTCAAGAAAAGGAATTAACATCCCTTCCCTACAGAGAGCTCCTCTGCTGGAAAATCTGGGAGCAGGCGGCTGATGAATTAACTGGGAGTCAAGACCGTAGAGTGAACCTTCAAGGGAGAGGTTTCCGGTTCTTGGAAGATGCTTCTCTCTGTCAAGGCTGGGAAGGACCCCCTACCCGAGATTCCCAGATTGAAAATATGGTGGGTGGTGTTAAAGGGGAGGGGCCCATCGATTTAGAAAATGAAGAGTTTCCGTCCTGCAAAGCAGTAAGACTGGTCTCCCTTCAAGAATCTTGGATGAAAGCCTTTGCGAGTGAGCCATGGAATGTTCATGAAAGATGTAAAAAACTCAACATGGAAGATGCCAAATGTAAACGTGATGGGGATGGTTATGGCTTCAGCTGGATATCACGTTGTCATGGTGACCACAGAGTACCTGCAAGAGAGAAACCGTGTAATTGCGATAAATGCCGAACAGACTGCGTGAAAAAGTCAATACTTCCTCACCCTCACCTTGGAGAGAATGGCTTTAAAAGAAATGAATGTGGAAGTGGCTTCAGGGACAAGTCAGACCTTCCCACTCACCCCAGAGTGCCCTTGAAAGAGAAACTCTCTAAGTATCGTGAGTTTGCTCAGGGTTTCTGGCAGACTGCCCATCTCGAGAGACATCAAAGAACTCCTCCAGGAGAGAAATCCTTTCAGAGTCACGAGTGTGTTCGGGGATTGAGGCAGAACACACATGGTCACAGCCATCCCCGGCCCCACGCGGGGGAGATGCCCTACAGATGCGACGTGTGTGGGAGGGCCTTCAGGTATAGATCCGTTCTTCTCATTCATCAGGGAGTGCACACGGGAACGAAACCCTACAAATGTGAGGAGTGTGGGAAGGCTTTTGGTCGAAGCTCCAACCTCCTCGTCCATCAGAGGGTCCACACCAGAGAGAAGCCGTACCAATGCAGCGAGTGTGGGAAAGGCTTCAGCTACAGCTCGGTGCTGCAGGTGCGCCAGCAGCTGCACACGGGGGAGAAGCCCTACACGTGCGGCGAGTGCGGCAAAGGTTTCTACGCCAAGTCTGCACTCCACAAGCATCGGCACGTCCCCCCGGGGGAGAGGCCCTACAGCTGCGTCAACTGCGGGAAGGGCTTCACTTGCAGCTCTCACCTCAGCAGCCGTCAGAAGACGCATGCCGGGGAGAAACCCTACCCATGTGACAAGTGCGACAAAGGTTTCAGTCACAGCTCGTACCTGCAGGCTCACTGGAGAGTCCACATGGGGCAGCATCTCTACGAATGTGCCGCATGCGGTAAGAGTTTCAGTTACAGCTCAGGGCTGCTCACGCATCAGAGGCTGCACACGGGAGAGAAACCCTACAAATGCGAGTGCAGGAAGGGCTTCGGCCGGAGCTCCGACCTCCACATCCACCAGAGGGTCCACACGGGAGAGAAACCCTATAAATGCGTCGAGTGTGGGAAGGGCTTCCGGCGGAACTCAGACCTTCACAGTCACCAGAGGGTCCACATGGGAGAGAGGCCCTACATCTGCGACGTGTGCGGGAAGGGCTTTATTTACAGCTCCGACCTCCTCATCCATCAGAGGGTCCACACCAGAGAGAAACCTTATAAATGTGCCGAGTGTGGCAAAGGCTTCAGCTACAGTTCCGGGCTTCTCATCCATCAGAGGGTGCACACAGGCGAGAAACCCTACAGATGCAAAGAGTGTGGGAAGGGTTTCAGGTGCACCTCAAGTCTTCACAAGCATCAGCGAGTCCACACGGGCAAGAAGCCCTACGCGTGTGAGCAGTGCGGCAAGGGGTTCAGCTATGGCTCCAATCTGCGCACCCACCAGAGACTGCACACAGGGGAGAAACCCTACACGTGTTACGAGTGTGGAAAGAGCTTCCAATACGGCTCGGGGCTCCTGAGTCATAAGAGAGTGCACACCAGAGAGAAGCCGTATAGGTGTGACGTGTGTGGGAAGGGCTACAGTCAGAACTCCTACCTTCAAGGTCATCAGAGGGTCCACACTGGCGAGAAGCCCTACCAGTGTTTGGAGTGTGGGAAAGGCTTCAGTTATAGCTCAGGGCTGCGGAATCATCAGAGGGCGCATTTAAGCAAGAAACCTTGTAAATAAGTAGGTGCTAGCTGAGGTCTCCCATTAGAACGCAGAGCTTTGTAGTTGTCTGAGAGCTAACACGGGAGAAAAACGTTAAGAACGTCTCGTGCAGCCAGGGCTGCAAGCGAGGCCAACGTTCTCCTAGTCTGCGTGCGACAGAAGGGAACATCTGGAAGTTTCATAAATAGGGAACTCACTTAGTCACAAACTTCGGGCCTCGAGAGTCTGTAGCACTGCAGAATAGTCCTTAAAGATACGACGTGCGGGTGGCTTCAGTAAAAATCATCGCGCTTGTCCGAGCTGGCCTAGAATGGAGCTTTACAAATAATACGAGTAGTGAGAATGTTTCGAAGGAGCAGGTTATGGACACGGATTCCTTGTCGGGGAGAAATACCTACAAATGGGACAACCATAGGAAAATAGTGTCACCTGACTAAAGCCAATATTGTAGGAATCTTTGAGAAGGTAGTTTTTATAAAAACTAAAAGATGATAATGTTCATGGAGGCCAGTCACTTTTAGAAGGTCAGGAGCAGTTACAAGGAAAGGCTTTCTCAGGGCGGGTCTGGGTAACGGGTCGCCATCATGTTTTCATCGTGTTTTTGTGGTTGTGCTTTCTCTCGTAGAGGTAAACTGCTCTCAGAGAGAAGTTGTGCTAAATTATAAGAATCTCTCATTTTCTCAGGTTTTAAAAACAAAATCTGATTGGGGTTTAATTGGCCTTGCATTTAATTTACATTTAATTTGGAAAGAACTTACGTCTTTTTTTTTTTGAGGAAGACTGGCCCTGAGCTAACATCTATGCCCATCTTCCTCTACTTTTTATATGTGGGACACCTACCACAGCATGGCTTGCCAAGCAGTGCCGTGTCCGCACCTGGGATCCGAACTGGCAAACCCCGGTTGGCCAAACCGGAACGTGTGCACTTAACCGCTGAGTGGGACGAGGTTGGCACAGGTGCTGTGCTGCAGTGGTCTGCTGACGGGACAGACCCTGTTCTCCAGGAGGTCATTAGGTCTTAGGTGGTGAACAAACTGATGGTACTGTCTCATGAACCCCGGAGCTCACTGCCTGTCTTTGAGAGCGGCTAGGAGAGGAGGGGGTGAAGAAGTGAGACTCCGCCCACACCCCCTACTTCAACTCCTGAGCTCTGAGTGTCTCATACACATCAGAAGATTCTCAGGGACCCAGGACCTGGGTCAAAACGCCTTGACTGATTGTTAACCTAAAAAGAACCAAGATGCACAATATGATGTCTCATTTGTGCGGAGGAACAAATACGTGTGCAGAGACGTGTATCAGCATATACAATCATGCATCACTTAATGATGGGGACACGTTCTGAGAAGTGTCATCAAGCGATTTCATTGTGCGAACACCATAGAGTGTACTTAGAGAAACCTAGATGGTACACCCCACCACACACCCAGGCTCTATGATACTAACCGTTTGGGGCCACCATCATCTGTGTGGTCTGTCGTTGACAGAACAGTCGTTACGCGGTGCATTACTGCACACACATACTCAGAGTAGACTTGGGGACTTGAGATGTGAAAGGAGACATTTTCCATTGTATACACACATTTGTAACTGTTGGAATTTTTAGCTGTGCAATTGAAAAGTGAACCTAGCAGATGGAGAGACTCGTTTTCTGTCTAAAAAATGATTTCGGTGCTCACACGTATACAGCCCTCCAAATCGGCTCAGAGGTATTGAGGTCGGTTGGGATCGTGGCACTGTGGGCTCTCAGGGGGGGAAGTTCCTCTGGAGTCCGTCCAGCTGGTGCGTGCCAGGCTCACCAGCTGCCAAAAGCCAGGATATTATGCCCATCAAACGGCCTCACAGAGGACTTGTACCGAACAGGGTGTCTGGAAAACCATCTTAAACATATTCTTTTCCCTGATGCTGGAAACCTGAGGTCCTCTGTGGTATTGATTTTCTAGAAGCCTAAGTCCAGAAGGTCAATAGACTCTATCTTGATTCTGGAGTGTGTGGGGTAAGGGAAAGCACACATGGCCCCAGGTGGTGACAGAGGCAAATGCATTTTCTCCCCACAAAAGCACTAGGGACTCCAAAGAGTGGCTCATGGGTCTGCGCCTGAGGAAGGCTTCAGATCACACAGGAACTGGCCATGTGAATCGTGTCGCTCCAGGACAGCGCTGTCTGACAGAAACAGAGCAGACCAATATGGGAGTTTAGTGAGCTGATCTATACCAAATAGTTATCAATAACTTCCTTAGACCAGCCATAAGGAGTTAGGAAGAAAACTGGGAAGGGATCCCATTCACAGCAGCAGCGACAAAAACCCTAAACATTCAACAAATGAAATTTCAGAAGGGCAGGGATTTTTGTCTCCGTTGTCCACTGCTGTATGTCCAGTGCTTAGAACGGTGCCTAGCACATAGTAGGTGCTTGAAAAACAGGTATAACAATGGCCACAGACAAAAATTCCTGTCTTCATGGAGCTTAAATCCTAATAGGGGGAGGTAGGCAGTAAAGAAAATATGTAAGTAAATGATAGAAGGTGTTAAGTACTGAGACAAGGAACGTAAAGTGCCAGGGGCTGTTGCAGTTGTAAATAGGAGTGTCCCGTAGGCCTCGCTGAGAGGGACATTTGAGCAGAGGATAAAGAAGGTGAAGCAAACCTTGTGGCCATCTGGGAAAAGAACCTACCAGCAGAGGGAACAGTGATCAGGTTTGAGAGAGGGCATGCAGCCCAGCGTGGTTGGACCAGAACGGGCAAGCGAGAAAGTAGTAGAAGATGAGATCAGAGCGGAGGGGCTAAAAGAGAATAAATTAACTCAAATGTGGAGAATCTACATATTTATCACAAATATTATTGAGGAATAGTAAAGAAAACCTCCTCCTCCCCATCCAACAAAAAGACTGAGCATCTGCCATAATTAAGGATGACTCCCATCTCTGTGGTAGATCTTACTAGATTTTTTTTTTAATCACGACGAAACTGTAATGTCAAGACATCAAAAGAGGCCAGAAGAATTTCACTGTCCTCTTTATGTGCCCTAAGTTGCAGTGTCGAGCTGTAGCTGCGTGTTATTTCTCCAACTCCTGCCCGCTGCTTGGAGACCCCCGTCTTCACTTAGCAGTCTAGTCTGGGACTAGAGCCGGGCAAAGTGACTGCGCTCATCCATTTTTGGGGTACTTTCCTCCAGGCCAGAATTGTGAGCCTCTAGGGAAACCGTTATTCAATTTTCTTCTCCCCATTAGGGCACCAAAGAGAAAGATGTTTTCTTTAATAGAAATCTTAAAGTGCTAAAAAAGCCTAAGTCCCAACAAGGGAGTCTTAAAGAAAATATGAAAACTTTACGTGTTTTCGTGATTTGTTGCAATACGTGTCTTCTAAGAGGACCCGCCAGACTCGTGCCCTTCCCCGGCTCAACACAGAAGCCGCTGGTCGTTAATTCTTTCTGCTTCTCCGGAGCTGGGGAAATATTACAGAGCTGGGTCCAGAGCCATGTGGGGTCTCAATTTCCAGAGACCCCCTTCAATAGAAACAAACCGTGAAAAAAAGTATTGAAGTAAATTTTAATTGAAAAATTGCCTGTTTATGCAATTAAAGGAGATGTCTACAGAGTAACAACCTATAAGGATTTTCACTAAAATGGTAACAAGTGTTCATTTTCCAGGTGGTAAGCTATTTAGTCTTCCTCCTTTTTATCAGGTGTGGAGAGAGACATGTTTTAATCATTATTAACATTCCACTGATATTTCATCGCTATTGTAATTATTACTATTTTAGATAAAGTGACAGAGCCCGGGCGGCACCAGATTTACCGAAGACCCCCGGGCAGCCCTCCGACGGCAGGTGCTGCCGCTGCCGCTGCCGCTGCCGCGCAGGGGCTTCTGGGGATTGTAGTCCACAGGCTCCCTTGCGCCTGCGCCGTGCGCCCGGGGGCGCGCGCGCAGTGGGCGACTTTGTTTGGGGAGCTGAGGTGAGTCGGCCTGGACCGCGCCCCGTTCGGAGGTGTCTCCGGTGATGGGGGTGGAGGATGCGCCGCTGTGACCCGGCCCTGTGGCCTGGAGTAGGAGGAGTTGGAAGCAGGGACTGGTGGCCGATGAAAGGACCTCTTCGGAGAGTCGGGTGATGGGGGCTCAGGCCCGGGCTCCCTGGGATCGAGGCGGGGAGCTTGGGCTGGGTTTGGGGGTTTTGACTCAGGAAGCGGCTCTGCAGGTTTCGGGATAACGGCTTGGGCTGTGCATGCCCGGGGTGGGGTTGGTGTCGGTCTTGGGACGTGCTTCTCTGGACCCAGGCGGGGCAGGGGGTCGCTGGCTCCGCTTTGGGGGTGCGGGTTTGGGCTGTGCGTCCCGGACTGGGGAGAGGGACTGGCTCGAGCATGAGAATGGGGGGCGGCTTGGGCTGCTCATTCCGCGGCTTGCCTGCGGGGGGCCGATTCTGGCTCAGCACGTCCCTGGGTTCTCGGAGCCTTGAATTCTGTATGCTGCGCTGCGTCCTCGGCAGCCCTGACTCCGGCGGGGCGTTCTTGACTGCGGGGCGGGGGTTCTGGCCTCTGGACACGGGGGGCGGGGAGAGCTCCGACGGTGCATCCTCTCTCTAGTAATAGCTCTGGAGTCTGTCCCTGAATGCACTTTGAAAAGAACTGCCCCGAATTATTAACCCCACCCTCTCCTTGCACGCTGTGAACCAAGAAATGCGAACTTTGAGGATTACAAGACACACAGCGAATTGTAAGCTGCTAAATTGCAGTCAACAAGTTGGACATTTGAACGCTGATTCTGCGTTGGGTAAGATTAGAGAATTAATTCTTTTAGGTGTAGTATTAACACTGTAAAAACTTTTTCCCATCTTTTAGAGCTACATAATGAAGTATTTATGGACAAAATAATATGATATCAGGGATTTGCTTCAAAATATTCTATGAGTACGTGGGGACCAGGTGGTGGTGCAGTTGAGACAAGAGTGGCCACATGCTGGTGATTGTTTAAGCCATGTGATTGGTACCTGGGGGTTCCTTATACAGTTCCATCTACCTCTCTGTATGTTTGAAATTTTCATAATAAAATATTTTTGAAACAATTTTCCAGTTAACCAGCTAGGAAGTGCCAGGGGCGTAAAAAGGGTGGCTTTTACTCCTAGCTGCATGTAGCGTGTGGGGGCCAGACCTCGAGCATCCCCCCCTGAGACTAGACCCCGGTGCCTCGGGAATCACTGTGAGCTCGGAGGTGCGGTCAGAGCTTCTGGCCTTTCCATGGAATTTTGTAGTCTTCTTCCTTAAGGAAACTGATTATAAGTCTTTTGTGTTTTGTCTCTTGTCAACAGGCTATTTTTTTTTCTTCTATCTCTGTAAATATAGGTTCAACATCTCAAACCTAATTTTTCCAGAACTGAGCTCCTGATCCTGGTCTTCAAAACCTGCCCCTCCTGTGGTCTTCCTCATCTCTGTAAATCCTTCCAGTCGCTGAAGCCAAAGCCCCCACTGCTCTTTCTCTCCCACCCCTCGTGCAAGCGATCAGCTGATCCCGTTGGCTGTATCTTCAGTATAAATGCCGAGCCCAGTACCTTCTCTCCACTTCCACCTCCACGGCCCTGATCCAAGGCACCGTCATGCCTGCTACCTGCTCCCCTCATGCCACTGGTCATCCCTCCCCAACAGCAGCCAGGCAATCCTGTTAACGCCTGAGTTGGATCCTGCCCTCCTCTCTTTAAAATCCTCCCGTTGCCCCCATCTAATGCGAGTAACAGCCAAAATCTTTAAAATGGTCTCTAAGACCATCTACCATCTGGCCCCCGTTTACCTGTGTTTCCTCTCCTCTTGCTCGTTTCCTCACTCACTCCACTTTAGCCACATGCCCTGCAAGCTGCCACCTCAGGGCCTTTGCACATGCTGTCCCCTCTGTCTGGAACGCCCTGGGTACAGATATTGGTATCGCTCACTTCCTTCGTTAGCTCTTTACTCACGTCTCACTTCGGTGAGCCCCTTCCTGACCACCTGTTTCGCTCCCCACCCACCTTCCCCCATCTTTTTCCTCCACCGCACTTATCACATCTGTGTCTTCAGTGTCCAGATCACGGCCTGGCACACAGTGGGCTCTTAGTAAATACGTGTTGAATGAGGGAATGCAGTTCCTGTCCTCCCTCAGCCAAAGGCGGAAGGCAATTAAGCAGCCACAGTAGAGTGCTGATGGAAGTGCCAGCCATGTAGGTCCCTGCTGGGGTGTCCCGCTAGAATTCAGGTGTTGAAATCCTGGAAGGTGATTAGGTCCAATGGGATTGATGCCCTTGTAACCAAGGCCCGAGAGAGCTCCCTTGCCCCTTCCACCCTTTGAGGCCACAGCAAGAAGTCTGTTGTCCAGAAGAGGGCCCTCACCTATGATGCTGGCACCCTGATCTCAGACTTCTGGCCTCCAGAACAGTGAGAAATACATTTCTGTTGTTTATAAGCACCACCATCTGCAGTATTTTGTTATAGCAGCCCGAACAGACTCAGACTCTACCTAATGTATGAGGGGTTATCCAGGAAGGCTGCCTGGAGGAAGTAACATCTAAACTGAGACCTGGAAGATAATAGTAGTGAGAATAATAACAACACGATGTTCACACTCTTTAGCATGGCGTCCAAGATTTTTCAGGATTTGGCCCCTGGTGATGTTTCCAGCCTCATCTTAGCCACGCCGCCCTGTGGTTCTCTGTGTTCTGGTCCACCCCCATGTGCTTCCTGTGCTTTGATTGGACCACAGTATTTCCCACATCTGTCCTTTTGCTGGCACTGCCATTGTTGCCCCTTATCCTTTTCCTTCCTTGTCGGTTTGGAAGCGCCTGTTTCTTCAGGCATCTGCTACGGCTCAACTATCTTTTTTTTTTTTTTTTTTGGTGAGGAAGATTGGCCCTGAACTAACATCTGTGCCAGTCTTCCTCTATTTTGTATGTGGGACACTGTCACAGCATGGCTTGACACGGATCCAAACCCACGAACCCCAGGCCGCAGAAGCAGAGTGCATGAACTTAACCACTACAGCACTAGGCGACCCCATGCCCTCTTTTTTCCTGAAGTTTTCCCTGACCGCCTGGACCTCTCGGGGATGCTGGCTTCCTGTTCCCTGTGCCTTTGTGCAGCTTTGTGGAATGTCTGCTCCAGCCCTTCTCTCCTTCCAGGGAATTCATTGGCTCACCTCTCCCCGCAGGTCTGCCCAGCCTTTAGTCAAGAACTGACTCTCTCTCTTATGTCTGGAGCACTTAGCAGGGAGCCCAGAGCACTGTAGCCCACCCCTGTCACCCCCTATTCTGTGCCAGGCGCTGTTCTGAGCACTTTGCATGTAATGACATTGAATCTCCACGATGACCCCGTGAAATAGGTTCTCTTAATGTCCTGCCTTGTGCCGATGAAGGACCGAGGCACAGGAGACAGTTGCCCAAGGTCAAGGGCACACAGCCAGTGAATGACGGAGCCTTGAACCAGGACAGTCCGACCTCAGAGTCTTCCTTCTCCCCAGCCGGCTCTGCTGCCTTCCTCAGAGCCCGCCTTCGACAGGCGGGTCAAAGATGATCTGTGTTCCTTACACTTTTGATCTCATGATCTGACCTCTTCACTCTGAGAATTAAATTTGGCAAAGGCTCAGACGTCTCCACTCATTCATGTATTTGGCACCTATTGCATGCAGCCGTGCCACATGTATGTGAATAATGCAGTCTCTATTCCTAGGGGGCACATGTTACAGGAGAGAAAGCAAAAAGTACCCGGAAAGGTTGCAGCGCATGTGAAAAGTGTTACAAGGGGTGTTGGTACAAGATCCTGTGGTCTGATCATAGAAGAATGGTCCCATGGTCAGGGGATGTGGGGAGGTCATTAGAAAAGTCCTCCCACAGTCCCATCGTTCAAAGTCACTTGAACTGGCCAGTGATAGGCTTTGTCATGTGCACGCAGCCAAGTCTCACTAGTCCTAGATTTGTGGACAGGCTTTCTGAGGGCAGGGCTGCAGTGCAGTCATGCAGGTTGGCTACTGCACAAGGGCACCACATCTAAGGTGTGCCATTCGCATTATAGGATACACAGACACACACACAGGCAACAGTCAAAGTGCCTTCTTCTAACAAAATCAGTATAATAATTTTCTAATAGCTGGAAGAAAAGTATCTTGAGAAAGGGATGCATTTTTTTAACTGGTGCAAAGGCAAATTAGAATGGACCAGGGACAGCCCTGTCCACAGTCCTGCCGCAGGCCCTCAGGGCTGAAGCTGGTCTCTTAGAGTCCTTTGGCTCAGATGCTCACGGCTCAGACGGACAACTTGGGCGCGACCACGTGACATTCACTGTCACACACACAGAGGAAATGCCCGTTATCCCGGTCCCCAGCGGATCCACACGGTTGCCACAAACGTCTGGAAGTGTTCGGGTTCGTCTCCTCGGCTCTGCAGCCTCTAGAACAGCTGGAGGGGGAAAGAGCCAGGAACCTGGCAGCGGGGTTTGGGGAAGGACTTGGAGCTTATGTTTCTGACCGTGCTTCTGAGCAATCGCGGTTCCGAATTCAGCGGCACCTTGACCTCTGGCTCCTCTTCCCCTAAAGAGGCTGATCTGGGCACCTGGTCTCCAGCCGCTGCAGTGACGCAGATCAGGGTGACGATCAGGTGGAGGGAGTGAGAGGCGCCTTTGTGGGAGAGAGCTGTGCGGACTTGGCAGGTGGGGAAAACGCAGGGAATTGAGGCAGTGTCTGTGTGGTTCCCCACCTCCAGCTCCACGCTCTGCCCTTCCACCGTGCTATTGCCCCAAGAGGCCGCCGTTGCCCTCTGGCCATTGGGCAGCCACAACAGCAGAGTCTGGAGAGAGGGCAATGGTGAGCCAGAGTGTCTAGCCCCCCAGTTCTCTCTCTGCAGGATTGTCACCAGCTGGCTGCGCTTCTCAGCAGAAAGTTACAATTCTTGTCATGCGGCCCTTTCCACGCAGCCCTCGGTCCCAGGCCCCAGAATTGCTCCGTCCCCTCCCCACTTCAGGCCGAGTGGAGTGCTGGCGCCTCCCTGTCACTCCCCAGGGTGCTGCCGGGCCCCTCTGGTTACACCCAGCCTGCACCATTGTAAGTAGTCTGTTTATTAAACTCCCCTCACATCCGATTGTGCCATCTGATTCCTGCCGGGTCCCTGAAACCAGAAGTGGAGGAACCCAAACCCCTTTCCACATACGTGTGGGTGCGTGTGTGTCTGTGTGTGCCTGTAACTCCACCTGTGCTGTGCCCGGCTCTTAGCAGAGAACAGATTCTGGAAGACAAGAGCCTGGTATCTTTGTGTCTTTGCACCCACATCCAATGTGTCAGAGCCAACTCTATTTATGCCTCCCTTACTGTCAAGAGTCATTGACTGACTCCTTGATCGGTGGTGGGGTCTTTAGCAGGCACAGCAGATAAACGACTGAGGCCTGGTTATTTCTTCAGGATTTATGGTTTTGTGACAAGGTTAGGAGGAATATATCTGGTAGGTTTTAACTAGTATTATAAAATGACGCGATGAGTGCTGTCCTCGGGAGTTGAATGAATCTTCGTTGGAGCCTGAAATAAGGGGCTTCATGCTTTCTCTTAAAGGGAGGAAAGGACAGGAGAAAGTCCGAGGATTTGCCAAAAACACATTTCATATCCTATTAACCTGAATTTGTAACGCTGTGCGCTGCCAGAGCTTGCAACTCAAAGGGTGGCTGGTGGACCGGTGACGGTTGGGGAACGAAATGTTACTGGTCTGTGAACTTGAGTGTCAGCGTTTAAAAATTTGTACAGCAATTTTAGTAATTGTATGATTGATTAATCTACTAATAAAAAAACACTCGGACTTGTAATTTCTATGCCTTCTCATTTCCTTTTTCTAGAAGTTTCTTTTTTACTGTATTCTACCAAAATGTTAGTCTGTGGCCCATTGAAAATACTATAAAACTGGTCCCTCTCTGTGGGTAGTTTGAGAAGCACAGCAAGAGGACAGAGATGTGGCTTTTGGTCTTGATCTTTTAGTCTTTGAGGTTCCCACAGTGCCTAAAGCAGCAATTGGATGCCATGAGTTTCTCCTCAAAGGCCAGAGGCCACTGTGTTTACAGGGTTTATCGGACAGAATCCCAGCAGGAAATAGATAGCATGGTCAAATAGGGTCACTTGAGAAGAGCTTGAGAAAGGGACAGTTGACAAAGGTGGAGGCAGGGTATGGTCGTCCACAAAGGGGACCGCGGTATCCTTGAGCTAGTCAAAGCAGGGTCACTGGTCCCAGGACCACAGGGCTAAGGGAGCGAGCAGGTACCAGAACCTGGAGAAGGAGCTGTGGGATGAGGACCACTGACAGGCACGATGACCTTTGGTCAAGGGTCATGGAACGTGGCCAGTCCACAGCAATCCCGAGGAAAGCGCTGGGGGAATAAATACTCTGACTTCATTTTGTCCCTCCTCTGGATCCGCTGCTGGCTTTCCCCATTGGCTGAACCCAACCGGAAGTAGAGGACAAGGGAATCTGCTAACACAAGCAGCACAGAGAAGGGAGTTGAGCGGACACGGAGAGGCAAGCTTGCAGCGTTTCTGTCTCCCTGCCGCGGTTCTAGAGAGTTTCAACTCAGAATACTGTGGGCGTTTCCAGAGGAGTGAGCGTGCCTCATATGTCCTAGGTGTGTCATCAGTATTTGCAAAAGTCATGGGAGCCCTTAGGATGGAGGTGATGTCAATGCATTCACAAGTCTGAGAAAAGGAAGAGAGCATGGCGGTTTTGACCCAAAAGCTTGAGGAGAGAGAGAGTGGAGTTACCAAAGGGTCTGGGATGACGGCAGTGGGGGAGGCCCGAGGAGGTGGGAGTTCAGTCTATCGAGAGCGAGAAGAGAGGAAAAGATACCGTGGGAGAGGAGAATGTGGCAGAAAATAGTACAGATAGGAAGGAACCGATATTCATTCACTCCTGGGTTCTTCTTCATTGCAGTCCCGCCTTCTCAGCATCCGGCCCCTTCCCAGAGGAAGACAGTATGCTTCAGTTCCAGATAAGTTCAAGCTTCCTTTCTTTCTCTTAAATGCCATGTCCATCCTGAGGAGCTGGGGATCTCGATTTTCTGGAAGGGGCTCAGCAGTTTTGGAGTCACTGCGGTGTGGCAGGCCCTTTCCCTTGCTTGTAAGAGCTGTGTGAGGCAGGCGCTGTTCTTCCCTCTGTAGAAATGAAGAAAGACGCTCAGAGATGTCAAGATGGTTTGCCTATGGGTGCCTGTCCATTCATTGCTTGTCACGAGTCCACGCGAGAGGAGGACGGAAATCAAGAGTAAGAGTTCAGGAACTTTGTCAGAAGCCACTTGACGGCCCTAACAACAACCTTTAGTGGAATCGGAGGATCTGGGACAATATTTCTAAATAGCAATCGAATTGACTGCACACTCCTATATATTCCAGTATGTATTTCTAAAAAGGAAATGGATTAATCAGATTACCAATAATTCTTTGGTATCCCCTAATACCCAGACAATAATCAGGTTTCCCTGGTTGCCTCAGAATTGCTTCTTTTTGGTATCATTCACATGTTCCTCTTTCCGCACCGTTTCCTGTAAGCGGGAGCGCTAGACGCTTGACCAGACTCAGATTTGAGCTGTTCCCAGAGTACGTCGCAGATGATGCTGTGTGCTAAGGGAAAGATGTTAAGAGTTTTGCGTTGATGTTGATTGGTTTATAAACTTGGTTTATTAATATTTTTGGACTGTCCTGATACCCGAATCCTATAGCAGTCTCTGCATGGGGTGGCCCAGCTTTGAGGGTGACGGGGGACATGGGGGTTTTGTTTTCCCAGGCTCTATGGTTGAGGCCAAGAAGGGAGAATGGGAGTAGGCTGGAGCAGCCCCCCCTCACACCCATTCCCCCTGCAGAGTCCATACCTCCCGGGCTGCGGGGTGTCTGCATGTCCTGGCTCACTCGCTCCAGCTCCACGTCCTCCCCCAGCCTCGCGGAACCCTCTAGCGCCCCGCAGTGTCCGCGCCTCACGCACAGCCAGTTGTCCAACAGGAAGCAGGATTTGCAGAGTCCCAGCGCCAGCATCGCAGCACGTGGCTTCAAAACAAGGGTTGGGAGCAGAAAGACGACAACTTAAGGACTGGCACAGCTCCCAGCTTTGCCTTTTTTCCAGTGGCCCTTTGTGGGGACGATTGATGTGGCGTGTGCTCGGTGTTGTAGGAACACGTGACCTTCAAGGATGTGGCCGTGGTCTTCACCGAGGAGGAGCTGGCGCTGTTGGACGAGGCCCAGATCAAGCTGCACCGAGAGGTGATGCTGGAGAGTATCAGGAACCTCGTCTCAGCGGGTGAGCACAGCGACACCTGTCAGCAAGCATCAAACCACTGGTCCCGTTGCCTTAAATGATCAGCTTCAAACCAGAGAGAATATTCCAATGGGAGCACAAAGGGGAACTGGCCACTGGAGAGAAAATGCCTAAGAGATGCACGTACAATGAGAGCCTTGCAGTTAGTGAGTTTTATCAGGTAAGTGTGGGCCAGTGTCCCTTGGGATGTGCTGGTCAGAGAGCTGTCTTCCACCTGCACCGCGCCCTTGGGCCTCTGATGCAGTTAGCAAGCCCACCCCGCCCCCCTCACGTGTTTGGGCTCTTGTTCTTTCCTCCTGTTTCTCAGAGTGAGATTGAGAAAGTTCACACGGTGCCAAGGGCCTTGGTCCCTTGCTTCCTTCTGGAGAAACCCCTGTGTTTGGGACAAACTCGCATGGAAGGAACCAAACCGGGATCCGTCATGTAGGAAGTACAGTGTAGGTGTCAGCTCGCTTGCTGGTAAGTCTCCAGCCTCCTTGCAATTTCTCAGAGGTCCACACACGGATATGTATGACCTCAGTTGAGTTCATAAGATAGTTGCTGTTACCATTCCCCTTTCACGAAGGAAACAGCTGAGGCACAGAGTGGAGAAGTAACTTGCCCGTGACCACACGGCTTGTAAGAAGAACGAGGATTGGAACCCTCCCAGTCGGGCTCTAGGCCCTGTGTTTTTAGCAACTATGTGAAACTGAGTACCACTGTGCCTATATGTTAGAGACACAGGCTCCTCCGAGAATGGCCTAAATCAGGATGCTGCCCCACTGGAGAGTCCTGAAATCAACTTACTGTGTCGTAGCCAGTAGTTTTTGCAAAGCAAAATAGATTAATGGACTAGAACACAAAAGAATTTGTCAGAGGACCTTGCACCTAGTAAGGTTAGTGTCAGCTGTTAGACTGTTTTAGTTAACAGTCTGTGTCTGTCTCTGTGTCCTGGGTTGCAGTGTAAATGCTTTTTTTATTATAGGTACAGTCAAAACAATTGGAAAACCGCTGCTTTAAGCCTGTTCTGGGTAGCTCAAAGTCCCCCTTTCTGTGATACCACTGTATGAACTAAGGTCACTCAATAGAATGACTCAGAAACTGCCTTGAACAGGAAGCAGGGACCTAAAAGGGGAGACGTTCAGGAAATGGATTGCAGGATCTCGGTGAACTTTCTCTGTCCCTGGAAGCCAGAGAACCTCAGGGAAAATAGCGAGGATATCTCTTTAAGCTTGTCTCAAAGGTGTACATGGGCCTCCCCCACTAACTTCAGGACCACCTTTCACAATGTTATCCCCATTTCAATCCCCACTGCTGCTTTAGGCTCACCATGTACAGTTGTGCAGGTTGTACACAAACATTCATGACAGTTCTACCCATTAACAGTGATGTGAAGGAAAAGACGTTATCAAGAGGTCTTGTTGCTTGTTTCTACAACCTTATACAGCATCTTGGAACGTCCTTGTGATCCTTTGTGTCTCTCACTATGTCCAGCTCTCCAATATTATGTATTTTATATATATACATTTATTCCACGTGAATTGTATTGGATCCCTTACCTTTTGTAGCAAGATGATTAAATGATTAAAGGCTTTTTATTGACTATTCTTATAGCAGGGAGGTGAATTTCTTCCTTTATAAAGTCTTCCCAAGATTTCTTTTGATTTCCCTCCAACACGTGTTTTTTAATCGGCAGCTCATAGATCAGAATGACCGTGGTCCCAATTGTTTCATATACAAAAGGAAGCCAGTCACAACGTCCTACCCCATCCTAGTGCGTTTTCTCAAAACCTCTGGATAGACGATTTACGTGTTCCCTTAGCCAAATTCTCTTTCTCCTCACAGGAGACGGGATTAAAAACAGCGTTTCGAATCTTCAGGAAAAAGGGTTGAGTTACCTCTCGCGAGAAATGCTCTACTGTTGGCAGATTTGAAAACAAAAGATGGGTGGATTAATTGTGACTCAGGATTATGTCACGAACCTTCAAGGAGATGTCCCCAATGTTTAGAAGGAGATGTCTCCCTCTGTGAAGAGTGGGCAAGAGCGTCTCTTCAGATTTCTGAAAGTGAAAACTGTGTAATAAATGCCATTAATTTAGAAAACCAAGATGGCGCGGCTTGGAAAGGCTTGACACAGACCCCAGAATCTTGGAGGAAAGCCCCCGTAATGACCGAGCCCCAGAGTTCTCAGGGAAGATGGAAGAGAATTCATATGGAAGAGAAATCCTGTGGGTGTGCTTGGTGTGAAGACAGCTGCCATGGGACCTCACGTGATGGAGATGATTCCCAAGAATGTAAAGGAGAGGGACCTTATGCATACACTGCCTGTGGGGAAAACTCGGTTATGAAGTCAACCGTCCAACAGCAGAATGTGGTCCACGCAGTCCCAGAGCCTTTGAGATGTACTAACCATGGAGCGGGCTTCACAGAGGATGCGAATCCTTATGGTCGTCACGGCGCTCATAGAGGAGAAAAATCTCATAAATGGGATGCGTGTGGAGGGGACTTTAGTCTGAGCTCAGTTGTTATTGCTCATTATCCAACACCCTCAGATGCAAAAGCGTATGAATGTCAAGAGAGGGCTAAGGACCCCAGACAGAGTTCAGACCTTCCCAGATATCAGAAGGGGCCCTTGGGAGACAAGCCCTAACCATGCATTAAGTGTGGTAAGGGCTTCAGGCGCAGCTCCTCTCTTCGCAACCATCACTGCGTCCACACCGGGGAGACTCCCTACAGATGTGAGGCGTGTGGGAAGGGGTTTGGGTTCAGGTCCCTTCTTTGTATTCACCAAGGCGTGCACACAGGGAAGAAGCCCTATAAATGTGAGGAGTGTGGGAGGGGCTTCAATCAGAGCTCCAATCTGCTCGTCCATCACCGGCTCCACACCGGGGAGAAGCCTTACAAATGCGGCGAGTGTGGGAAAGGCTTCAGCTCGAGCCCCATTCTTCACGTCCACCGGAGGTCGCACACAGGCGAGAATCCTTACAGGTGTGGCAAGTGTGGCAAAGGCTTCAGCCAGAGCACCCACCTTCACATTCACCAGAGGGTCCACACAGGGGAGAAGCCCTACATGTGCGGCGTGTGTGGGAAGGCGTTTGCATACCGTTCAGTCCTCCAAACTCATCAGAGAGTTCACACAGGAGAAAAACCGTACGCGTGTGAAGTGTGTGGGAAGGGCTTCAGTTATAGCTCCTATTTTCACTTACACCAAAGAGATCACACCAGAGAGAAACTGTATCGATGTGACGAGTGTGGCAAAGGCTTCAGACAGAGCTCAGATCTTCACGTCCACCTCTGAGTGCACATGGGAGAGAGGCCCTATAAGTGTGGAGACTGCGGGAGGGGCTTCAGCCGCAACTCGTATCTTCTCGCTCATCAGAGAGTGCACACGGGCGAGATGGAATATCCGGGTCGTGAGCATGGCGAGGGTTTTAGTGATAGCGCAGAGCTTCTTGCTCATCAAAGACTGCTCCAAAGGACGGAAGCATTATGAAGGGAGGAAGTCAGGGTTCCATCAGGAAAACAGAAGCTGCTCTCTGTCCTCCAGGTGACAGAGGCTTCCTCGGCCATTGGGAGGGCCGGGGGAGGGACGCACAGGGACACTGCCACCCGCCATGTCAGCCCACAGCACGGAAGCAGGTGGTTCTCCAACATTCCAAGAAACTACTGTGGATCTCGAGAACTTCGGCAAAGCTGCCATCAACCGTCGTGTGCTCCGGTGGCAAAGTAAGTGATTCTTGACAAATGGACGGTTTGTGGCAATGGCAGTAGTTCGAGGTCAAATTTCCATGAGTGGGCATGCCCCGGAAGGAGATCCTAGTTGGGATGAGTAGGACCTCAGTCCACCCAAAGGCTTTAGTTGTCTATTTTTGGAGAGTCTCTGCTAGAAAGATATTCTCTGTATAAAGAACATTCGAAAGTGTGCTCAGCAATGAAACCCATGTGATTCACATGGTGGGAATATTAGCCCACACTCAGGTTTCCAGGTCCATTAGATGCTCTAAACGGGAGAGAAGCTCTATAGAAGTGACAATTTAAGGGTGTGGCAGAGACACTGCTGTGTGTTCCTCACACGGGTTCTGTTTGCTGCGCCCATAGGAAGACTCCATTTCGCAGCGACCCTTGCCTTAAGAGTGGGTCCACTTGAGTGAGTTCCAACCAATGGCAGGTGAGCAAAAGTGATAGGAGCCACCTCCAGGCCTGGCCCTTAGGAACATCTCGTGACGCCCTCCTGGCTTCTCTTTCCTGTCACAGTGACCTGGAGGCTGTTTGTTCCAGACTGGATTGATGGAAGGTGCATTCTCCCCTGTGTTGGACTTTTTTTTTTTTTTTTTGAGTAAGAAATAAACGTTTATTGTGTTACACTCCAGAGATTTGGGCGGTTTATCTGTTCCTAGCATCGCAAAGGCTAAACTGACTAGTACAGAGGGAGATAACAGCAACATTTCACAGTCACTGGAGTCCGCATAAGAAAGCAACGTTGCAATTCAGAGTTCAAAACTTTTCACCTTTAAGGCTCTGTGTGGCAGTGCAGCCACCTAAAGTGATGTGGAGAAGACTTCTTCAGGAAGAATCTTCATTCTTTGTGTGTACATAAAAGAGAAACGTTCCCGGTGATGTGCATTGAGTAAAATTTTACCAAAAGTGCAATCTTTAGACAGAAGAAATCCCGTGCAGCAGAGGAACTCGATAATGTGTAATGGTGGGAAAGTTGGTGAGCTCACACCTTAAAGGCAATAAAAAAAATTAGCTAGAATAGGTGTCCTGCTAGGAGTCTTAATAAAGTTAATTAAGTAAAACTAATATTTGCCAAAGTGAGTAACAATTTTGTTGTTAGTGCTGTCAAGTGGATCCCAACTCCTAGCGATCCTGTGGACAGCAGAGTGGAACCCTGCCCGGTCTTTGTGCACCATCCTCTCCCCTTCTGGCACTCCATCAGACATGCTCTGCTGCTATTCATAGGGTTTTCATGGCCAGTTTTTTTGGAAGTGGGTGGCCAAGTCCTTCTTCCTAGTCTGTCTTAGTCTGGAAGCTCCACTGAAACCTGTCCGCCATGGGGGACCCTGCTGGTGTTTGAAATACTGGAGGCATAGATTTCAGCACCACAGCAACACGCAGCCACCATAGTGTGACAACCGACAGATGGGGGGTGTGGTTCCCAGACTGGGAAACAAACGTGGGCCAAGCAGTGAGAGCCAAATCTTAACCACTAGACCCCCAGGGCTGGCTGAGTTAACAATTTACAGAAAGCCAAAAACGTTCATCGTCAGAAGCAGACATCATTGCTCCTCAGCAGTCTTGTTTAGTGATGGGTTTTTATAAGATGCTCATTTAGTCAGGTTCTTTCCAAAATTATGATTTCATTTAGGATTATAGATGGATTGGGGAAGAGGCGATATCTCGACAGTATCTTTATTCATCTTCAATAACAATGCCCTTTTTGTATCTTAGCGATTTGTGGGTTTCTTCATTTGGATCATATTTTACTGTTAGTTTTTCTTACATTATTTTTTCATGCTGGTCATGGCTTGTATACAGAACAGCCACTCAAATGCAAATAAAACCATCCGTGAGGTGTCGCTTTCTTACTGATGCTGGGGGGCAATAGTGAAAGACTGACAAAACTCAGTGTCAGCAAGGGAGTGGGAAAAAATCAGCATTCTTATATAAATTCTTATATAAATAAAAGGTACAACATTTCTGGAGAGGATTTTGTGTACATTTATCAAAGTGTATAATGAGCATTGTCTTTGAACCACTAGTCCTACAGCTCTGAATTTATCTTTAGGACGTAATGGCACAAGTGGGAAAAGATGGAAAGGACTATCAGAATATTCAGAGGAATATTCAGAAAGGAATCTCGTCCAAGAATATTTGCCGTAATAAAACTTGTAAACAGTCTAAAGGTCCACGAATGAGAGATTGAGTCAATTATGGCATCCCCATCTAATGGAATAATATGGCACCACTAAAAATGATCTAGACCGATAAAAATTTTCATATATTGTTTGAAGAAAAGAATCAAGTCGTAAAAGATCAAGTATGATCCCTGACTGATAGACAAGATTTTTTGGGTGCACATCAGCGCTGGAAACCATCGCCCTCCACCACTCTGCACTTCGCTTTGCAGTGTTGTTTCAAGGACTATTTCGAAGATTTCACCCAGTTGGGAATATGACTAAAGTAGGAAATACTTGCCCCAAATTATTTTCCCTTCTCTATAATTCAGAGGCTTGAGAGAACAATTTTGTTATTAGACATAGCAACTTTTATACAATGTTTTTTCATAATGGATTGACTGTCGAGCTCATGACAGGGAAGGTGGGTTGTTTGGAGAAAGCAAGTAATGGTGGAAGGTTGTGAGGTTGTGCTTTGGAAGGAGGCTGCCAGAGATGGAAGGCAATGGGCTGCCCTATCACTAGGCGGTTGCTACAGTCTAGCTCCTTGCAGGGGTAATTACTGCAAATGGACCAGGAGGAGACCCAGCTATCGTCTCACTGGATGACCTTCCTTGTGTCTCTGAGCTGATCATGCTACGTCTTGGGCCAATCCTTGACTTGCTGAACCTTATCCTGTGTGCTTCCTATGTAACTTAAAGTTTACTGAGCTACTGACCAGTAACTGGCACTTCAGAAGTGGCAAGGATTGCAGTTAATTCTAGGGGCAATGTGCCAGTGACCAATTTGTTGCCTTTCAGCTCCAAATTCACCCTTCCATACATACTCCATGATAATGAAAGACATCCCTCTGAGCAGTTCTCCTTGGCAGTAAACACCATGTTAAGCTTTCTCAGAAGTGGGTGCTGGAGGGAGATTGCAGGAGGACAGGGTCTCCTGCTGTTCGTAGCAGCTACATGGTCAGTCATCAGTGTGGCTGTGGGGACGTCTGGTCATGCTCCGCACTAGCTACATGCCCAGAATGCACAGTCCCTTGGTGACCTCATGGCTCTGGCCTGTTGATCACATTCCCACGGACCTCTGGACAGGGACCCTCATGGACTCCAAGCCTTCTACCCACACAGGCACACCCGTTCCCTCTGCACATCCAGGTACCTGGCCACTGGCTGTGGTTCCTCTGTTCCCCAGGTAGATGCCATTCGCTCCCCTCCGCCTTCTGCATGCCCATGCATCCCCCCACCAGTTAGCCTGCCTACAAACTACCTACATCTTAGAATGTTGCTTCCTGCTTGACCAGTAACCAAGGACCAGCTCTGACTCAGGCCAAACAGAAACTTCCCTGCCATCCAGTAGGCTGCAGCTACACTTTCTTCATAAAGTCTGAAACCCAGCCCTGGAGAGATAGGGTTCCCCTTCCAAGTTTGTCCTTAGATACTCTCCCTCAGTATTAGGGTACCATATAGAGTTTAAAAATAGTGTACAGTTACTCTTTTAAAAAAGTTTAATGATTCTTTATATTAAACTTCTGTTTAAATCATTGTGTGGTTCCTGTCTCCTTATTGGACCCAGACTGATAAGGTGACAACTGTAATTGCTGTTTCGATGGGAGTTTGCAGTCAAAGAGTACAGTGAGTTTCATGTAATTGAACAGCGATGAGGGAGAAAATACAGGAAATATGCTCCTTGACTGTCAGCCTTTTGCATGATAGTTGCAGACATTGAGGGCTTGGAAGAGTGGCCTTAACACCTACAGGCAAACTGGAGACACGATCAGAAACCAGGTGTGGAAGGTCTTGGTGGACAGAGAGCTGTTGTAGGAGATAAAGTTCCATCTTGATGAAATTATTTACTATCAATAAGACGATATGACTGTGGTAAAGGGTAAGTCAGAGGTGAAATTCAGCATAATCCTGGTTTACTATTTGCCAGGGAAAGAATCTTTTGGGGTTCAGAATGGGTGCAGCTTTTCCTCAGGATAGAGACCAGCCCCTCAGCCTCGATGGAAGTGTCACAAACAATACTCCAGTTTGGCAAGGAGAAGCCCTTGCATATCACATGTAGCTTATTTATTTATCAGCTTGATTGGGGTATAATTGACATAAAAAAGGTTGCACATATTTAATATATAAAATTTGATGAGGTTGGACATATGCATACACCTATAAAACCTTCACAACAATCAAGGTAATAGACATATCTATCACCTCAAAAGTTTCCTTCTGCCCTTTCGTTTCTTTATTTTTCTGTGGTGAGAACACTTAACGTGAGATCTACTCACTTAGCAAAATGTTAAGTGTATAATACAGTTTTGTTGACTTTAGGCACTATACTGAACAGCATCTCTAGAACTAACTTACCTTGTGTAATTGAAGCTTTATTCCAATTGAATAACAACTCCCCATTTCCCCTCCACCTGGCCCTAGTACCCACCATGCTATTCTCTGCTCCCACGAATTTGACTATTTTAGGTACCTTGTAGAAGTGAAATGATGCAGTAGCTGTCCTTCTGTGACTGACTTGTTTCAGTTAATGTCCTCCACACACAAAAGAATGAAACTGGAGCCCTATCTTACACCATCCACAGAAATAAACTAAAAATGGATTAAAGACTTAAATATAAGGCCTGAAACCATAAAACTCATAGAAGAAAACAAAGGGGGAAAACTCCATTACATTGGTCCTGGCAGTGATTTCTTGGGTACGACACCAAAAGCACAAACAACAAATGTGGGACTACATCAAACTAAACAGCTTCTGCTCAGCAAAGGAAGCCATCAACAGAATCACAAGGCAACTTATGGAATGAGAAAAAATATTTTCAAACCATATATCTGATAAGGGTTGTTATATAAAATATATGAGGAATTCCTGCAATTTGATAGCAAAAACGAAAACAGCCATCTGATTTTAAAATGGGCAAAGGACTTGAATAGACGCTTCCCCAAAGATGTACAAATGTCCAACAGGCATATGAAAGGATGCTCAACATCATTAATCATCAGTGACATGCGAATGAAAACCACAGTGAGATATCACCTCACAGCAGTTAGGATGGTTATTATCCAAAGTTAACAAGTGTCGGTGAGGATGTGGAGAATTGCAACTCTTCTATACTGTTGGTGGAAGTGTAAAATGGTGCAGCCTCTACGGAAAACAGTATGGAAGGACCTTGAGGGCATTATGCTAAGTGAAATAAGTCAGAGAGAGAAAAACAAATACTGTGTGACCTCACTTATATGTGGAATCTAAGAAACAAAACAAAAACAACTCAAGGATACAGAAAACAGATTGGTGGTTGCCAGAGGCAGCAGGTGGGGAATGGGCAAAATAGGTGAAAGGGTCAAAAAGTAAAAACTTGCAGTTATAAAATATGTAAGTCCTGGGATGTAGTGTACAGCATAGTGATGATAGTTAATACTGTATTGTATATTTGAAAGTTGTTAAGAGAATAGATCTTAAAAGTTTTCGTCACCAGAAAAAAATTTGCAGAATAAATTACCTAGGAATAAATTTAACCAAGGAGATGAAAGACCTGTACACTGAAAACCATGAGACATTAATGAAAGACATTGTAGAAGACACAAAAAATGGAAATATATTCTGTGCTCATACTACCCAAAGCAATATACAGATTCAGTGCAATTTCTATCAAAATTCCAGTGGCATTTTTCACAGAAATAGAACAGTCTTAAAATTTGTGTGGAACCACAAAAAGCCCTGAATAGCGAAAGCAATCTTGAGAAAAAAAGAACAAAGCTAGAGGTATCATGCTCGCTGATTTCAAACTATGTTACAAAGCTATAGTAATAAAAACAGTAGGGTACTGGCATAAAAACAGACACACAGATGAATAGAATAGGATAGAGATCTCAGAAATAAACCCATGCATATATAGTCAATTAATTTACAACAAAGTAGCCAAGAATATACAATGGGGAAAGGATAGTCTCTTCAACAAATGGTTTTGGGAAAACTGGAAAGCCACATCTAAAAGAATGAAACTGGGCCACTATTTTATACCATACACAAAAATTAACTCAACATGGATTAAAGACTTAAATGTAAGACTTGAAACCATAAAACTCCTAGAAGAAAACATAGGCAGTAAGTTCCTTGACATCGGTCTTGGTGATGGTTTTTTGGGGTTTAACACCAAAATCAAAGGCAAAAAAAGTAAAAATAAGCACATGGGACTACCTCAGACTAAAAGCTTCTGCACAGCAAAGGAAACCTCAACGAAATGAAAGGCAACCTATGGAATGGGAGAAAATATTTACAAGTCGTATATCTGATAAGGGGCTAACATCCAAAATATAGAAAGAACTCGTACAACTCAATACCAAGAAAATAAACAATCCAATTAAAACATGGACAGAGGATCTGAATAGACATTTTTTTCAAAGACATATAGATGGCCGACAGGCACATGAAAAGGTGCTCAGCGCCGCTAGTAATCAGGGAAATGCAATTCAAAACCACAGTGAGATAGGACCTTCCACCTGTTAGCATGGCAGTTATCAAAAAGACAAGCTATAACAAATGTTGGTGGAGAAAAGGAAACCTTTATGTACTGTCGGTGCAGCCAGTATGGAGGTTCCTCAAAAAATTAAAAATAGAACTACCATATGATCCAGTAATTCCACTTCTGGGTATTTATTTGAAGAAAATGAAAACATGAATTTGAAAAGATATATGAATCCCCATGTTCGTTGCAGCATTATTTACAATAGCCAAGACATGGAAACCACCTAAGTGTCCACTAATGGGTGAATGGATAAAGAAAATGTGGTATAGATGTACAATGGAATATTACTAAGCCATAAAAAGAAAGAAACTTTGCCATTTGTGACATGGATGGACTTTGAGGGCACTATGCTAAGAGAAATAAGTCAGACAGAAAAAGACAAATACTGTATGATCTCATTTATATGTGGAATCTAAAAACACAAACGAAACCGATCTCATAGATACAGAGAACAGATTGGTGGTTGCCAGAGGGGGAGGGTAGGAGGTGAGTGAAGTGAGTCAAAAGGTATAAACTTCCAGTTATAAATAAATAAGCCATAGGGATGAAATGTACAGCACAGTGACTATAGTTAATAACACTGTGTTGTGTATTGGAAAGTTGCTAAGACGGTAGATATTAAAAGTTCTCATCACAAGAAAAGAAATTTATATAGCTATACATGGTTGCTGATGTTAACTAGACATATTGTGGTGATCATTTCACAGTATATACAAATATTGAATCATTATGTTGTATACATGAAACTAATATCATATCATATGTCAATTATACCTCAATAAAATTTTTAAAAAATTTGTAACCATCTGTCTTGATGGATGTTAACTAGACTTATTGTGGTGACCATTTCCACATATATATAAAATCATGTTGTACACCTGAAATTAATATAAGTCAATTATCTCTCAATAAAAAATATGAAAAAAAGAAAGAGAAAGCTGGTGAGTTACAATAACTTTATTTTTATGGCCTTTTATACTTTTCAAAGTGTTGTTCCATACATTATTTTGTTTTGTCAATTTTATTCAATTTGTAAATGCAATCTGTAGATAAGAGATCATCAAACCTGAATCAAAAAGTCTCGAAGAATCCTGCTAAATTTGAACTTTTAACTCAATAAGAATTCTATATAATTATTCCAGCTCTGCATCAGAGCGGTCTGAATTAACAAAGTTCTGCTCTATTGTAGTTAGAATAGACCTGACAATTTTATGGCCACTTTATATCCCAGAGTGTCGCTCACACATACACTTAATAATAAATACTGTTTCTTCACACAGCAGCCTTTGTCATAACAGAGCATCCCACTTTAAAGAAAAAAAGTGACAATGTCAAAAGCTGATAAGCATGTAGAGAAACGGGAACTCTCATACATTTCTTTAGGGAATATAAAGTGGTGCAGCTACTCTGGAAAATAGTTTGGCAGTTCCTTAAAAAAACTAAACATAAACTCTCCATACAACCCAGCCACTACACTCATGGACATTTACCCCAGAGAAATAAAAACTTAAAGGCACAGACACACACACACACAAACCTGTACGTGAATGTTCTTAGAAGCTTTATTTATAATAGCCAAACACTGGAAACAACCAAAATGTTCCTCAGTGGGGAAATGGTTAAACAAACTCTGGGACATCCATAGCCTGGAATAGCACTCCGCAATAAAGAGGAATGAAATTGATACACACAATGGCTTGGAGGAATCTTGAGATCATTATGCTGAGTGAAAAAAGCCAATCTACTGTATGATTTCAGTTATCTAACATTCTCAAAATTACCAAATTATAGAGGTGGAGAACAGATTAGTGGTTGCCAGAGACTATGGATGGTGGAAGAAAGAAGAATGGGTGTGACTACAATGGAATAGTTTTGCATCTTGATTGTGGTGGTAGTTACACAAATCTACACGTGTTAACATACAATTACACATGCTCATTGCATCAATGTAATTTTCTGGTTTTGATGTTTTATTATAATTACAGACCACATAACCATTGAGGGAAACTGGGTGAGGGGTATTTGGGACCTCTTTTTACTATCTTTCAACTTCATGTGAATCCATAATTATTTTATAATGAAAAGGTTAAACAATTTTTTAAATAATTTGATGCTTAGGATTTCTATAGAGGATTTTATTTATTTTTGCTAGATTTATGAGTAATACAGGACCAGGGAGCGAGTTGACTTGGACCTGGGCTTGAATTGCTGCCAGGTTGGGTCTACTTCCTATTCACCCTTACTCCTGGGGTGCAGTTGTTTGGAGTTTCAAGCACAAACCCCATGTGTTTTGCTTGTTTCTTAATTTTTTAACCAGAGTCATTCCATCCCATCTTTGGCAGGTCCTGAATCCAAACTGTTTGCTTCTCAGGCTTTTACCTTAAGGAATTTACAAATTACCCCCTAGATAAAAGTGGTCTCAAATGCCTAAATTAGCTTGATGGATTTCCTTCCCAGGATACCTAGGTCTTCCCACCAATTCTTCACTACCTTTCAAATTCTCTGATAGCTTGAGAAGGATGTTCATTTTCTCCATCAGAAGATGGCTTCAGATTACTTATTAGATGAACACTGGGCTGGATGGCTACCATAGACTCTTTACTGCCTCCCATTGCATTTAAAAATTCTTTTCATCTGAAAAATCTTTGATTTTATCTTGTCCTGTTTAATATATGTGAAACTTCAAGACTGAGATTACCAAATATTCTTTTTCCTTTCACAGAGTTAGAGTGTGTTATGTTGGGGATCATGTGGTCTGATTTGTGATAATGGTTTTCTTGTATTAAGCTCTGTCTCTTTTTATATGTTTGCTGTTATTTCTTTTTGTTTTTCTCTTCAAAGAGGAAATGGCCCAGGACTTACATTGGCTTTGGTTGAAGGGAATATGGTTCCTTGTTCAAATATTTCCAGTCCCTTCTTGCCAAAATAATAATAAGCTATATCTAATCTAGCATTTAAATCAAAATTCTACTTTACAGGAAATTTAGAAGATTGGAGGAGAAAATATGAGAAGCCATTAGACAAATCCAGAATCTGGACACCTAATTTGACGTCTTGATTTCTTCAACAGTTCAAGGACATGAAAAATAATAGTAGTAGTGTATGTGTGAAGGATATAGTTCTAGAAAAAATTAGCTTTAGGTGAGATAATCAAATATAGTGAATTGATCTGTTTGGATATTGGTTGGAATAAACCAGCTGTAACAAACATTTTTTCAATAAACAGGAATTCAGATTGGGATACATATCAGATAATACTAAGAATTGTTAATTGTTTCATAATGGAATGATTTTGTGATTATATTAAAAATTGTTATTTTTAAGCTGTATATAGTATTTGGAAGAAAATGACAATGTCAAGCAGTTGCTTTAAAATACTTTAGTAACAAAATTAAAATATAGGCAACAATATTGTAATAACTTTGTATGACGACAGATGGTAACTAGTCTTATCAGGGTGATCATTTTGTAGTATAAATAAATATTGAAATCACTATGTTGTATACCTGAAACGAATACCATATTGTATGTCAACTATACTTCAGTAAATAAATTTAAAAAATAAAAGTAAAGGGCCTTATTATAGAAGATATCCTCACGTCCTTCTAAGAAGGTTGACTGAAATAAATGAATGGTACTTAGAAGCTGAAAAAAAAAAGGATAAGTGGTATAGTGTTGATAGGTGTTGAATTTAATGTATATGTGTTTGGTATTTTATGTTGTTATTCTCAGTACTTTTTGCATTGCTTTTAGAAGTTTCAATTTTAAAATTATTTCCCGCCCGGAAGGAAAGTGGTAAAGACAAACTTCCTTTAGTTTCACTCGTTATAGTTTTCTGGACTCCATCTCCCACCTCAACCTACCCTGCCTTCCTGAATAGTCATGACCTCACCTCGTTTAAACTGATTCGTACAAAAGAAATAGTCATAGCAAATGTATGATGTCAAAAAGCAACACAGGAGTTGTCCAAGGAAAGCCTGCGTTTGAACTAAAAAAATTTCAAAGAAACAGCCTTTTTGCGTATTACCGTATTTTCTCCAATTCCTTGCCAGCGCAGCTTCTTTCATTTGTCAAAAACAACATTGCTGTTCGTATTTTACAAAAGCCTGATCTGTGCTTGGAACTCCTTGTGGATTCTTGGCAACTTGGAATAAACAGTTCATGCCAGATCCAACAGTCAGAGGAAGATGAACAGAGGCTCATACAAAGAGACAGTCGAGTCAAAGCAAGTCTGAGACCCCCCTATTCCTTAAGGTCGATGTCCGGTGCAACACAGACTGAGTCCCTTCCAGAATCTTATGTTCTGTCATGCACATCCCTATTCTGCTAAAATGTGTTATTATTTTCTTTTCATATGAAAGCCTTCGTTCTTCCCCCTAAATATCCATATTTTCTTTAAATTTCCACGTACTAGGTTTTCTGTGGGGTTTTTTGAGAAAAATTATTATGAAAAGAAAAGCCAAGGCTTCATCGCGCTGGACAACTGACTCGGGTTATATTTAATCAAAAGAAACAGCAGCGGGAAGGCGGAAGCACTGACACACGGAGGATTCTGGGAAGTGTAGTCGAAAGTACTTCCGCCCCCAGGCGGGCGGGACCGAGCCCTGTGGCGCTTTGGCCTTCTGGGAAGTGTAGTCCAGAAGTTCCGTGTCGTCGACAACACTTCCTCTTCAGGAGTGCGGGGTGTGGCCCTCTGGTATGGGCTCCGGATTCTGGGAAGTGAGTCGCAGGAACTTCCGCTCCAGGGAAGGTTGCGGCCATCATTCCCCACGTGGAGGTGAGACCCGAGTCCCAGCGCATCCTCAGCCTAGGCGGGGTACCAGCCATGGTCGTGCCGTCTGCCTGGTGGAGGAAGAGGGATGGCCGGCGGAGGACAAGGCGTACAGGCGTTGGCGTTTCCGCCTCGGCAGAGCCTCCTGGCGTTTGGGGCGGTTCTCGCGTCCCAGGTTGGGGGCGGACCGGGGTCCTGCCCCGCCCCGCGGTGTGATGGTCTCCTGGGTCCTCTGCTTCCCCAGCCCTCGCTTCCGCTTGCCCGTCAGCATTGCCGCTTCCTGCCAGGATGGCTTTGAGCGAGTGAATCTCTGGGAATCAGTTTCCAGGGTGTAATTAGAGTTCTTACCCAGTGCGATTGTGAAAGTTAAGTGCAGTTAATACTTTTAAAACGCTCAGAACAGTGATGGCACACAGAAAAGGGTGCTCACTGTTATGGATGCACAAGGCTCCAGCCAAAGCAGATATAACTATGAAAATCTATGAAAATCTTGAATTTCCCTTTTAGCAAGGCACCATCCATAAAGGTAGAAGACATACAGTAAACTAGGCTGGAAATATTGACCTGTTTGACATAGATTGACATCTATGCTAGAAAATGGCTTAAAATCCTCAATAGGGATCTTAAGAGAGTCATAAGATAATGAAACCCCAATAGACATATGGATATGAATACAACAAAGAAGATGAATAGGCAAGTTAAAAAAAAGAAGCAATAGATTTAGCAAGTAAATACATGAAAATGTGATTATCATATAAGTGAATATATTTAAACAAGTTGTCTTTCATTGACCATGTTTCCCAAAGTTTTAAAAAATTGGTACTATCTCAAAAGGATCTTTTTGGACACCGTAACTCCTCAGACGAGGGAAACAAGAGAAAGAATAAACAAATGGGACTTCATCAGACTAAAGAGCTTCTTCAAGGCAAAGGAAAACAGGATTGAAACAAAAAAACAACCAACTGGGAAAAAATATTTACAAGTTATTTATCCAACAACCGGTAAATCTCCATAATATATAAAGAACTCACACAGCTCAACAACAAAAAAATCAAACAGCCTGATCAAAAAATGGGCAGGGGACATGAACAGACATTTCTCCAAAGAAGATATATGGATGGCCAATAGACACATGAAAAGATGCTCATCATCACTAATCATCAGGGAAATGCAAATCAAAACTACACTAAGATATCACCTTATACCTGTTAGAATGGCAAAAATATCCAAAACCAAAAGTGACAAATGTTGCAGAGGCTGTGGAGAAAAAGGAACCCTCATCCACTGCTGGTGGGAATGCAAACTGATGCAGCCACTATGGAAAACAGTATGAAAATTCCTCAAAAAATTAAAAATAGAACTACCATATGACCCAGCCATCCCACTACTGGGTATCTATCCAAAGAGCTTGAATCAGCAATTCCAAAAGTCATGTGCACCCCTATGTTCATCACAGCGTTATTTACAATAGCCAAGATGTGGAAGCAACCTAAGTGCCCACCAACTGATGATTGGATAAAGAAGATGTGGTGTATATGTACAATGGAATACTACTCAGCCATAAAAAAGGATAAAGTCATCCCATTCACAACAACATGGATGGACCTTGAGGGTATTATGTTAAGTGAAATAAGCCAGATAGAGAAAGGTGAACTCTGCATGACTCCACTCATAGGTGGAAGTTAAACATAGAGACAAACAGAACTGATTGGTGGTTACCAGGGGAAAGGGGGAGTGGGGGGTGGGCACAGAGGGTGAAGTGGTGCACCTACAACATGGCTAACAATAATGTACAACTGAAATTTCACAAGGTTGTAAACTATCATAATCTTAATAAAAAGTTAAAAAATGGTAACATCTAATGGTTTTTTTTAATTGAGTTAATGATAGGTTACAATCTTGTGAAATTTCAGTTGTACATTAACGTTTGTCAGTCGTGTTGTAGGTGCACCACTTCACCCTTTGTGCCCACTCCCCACCCCACCTTTCCCCTGGTAGCCACTAAACTGTTCTTAGTCCACATTTTTAAATTCCTCATATGAGTGGAGTCATACACAGATTATCCTTCTCTCGCTGGCTTATTTCACTTAACATAGTTCCCTCAAGGTCCATCCATGTTATTGCAAATGGAATGATTTTGTTCTGTTTTGCAGCTGAATAGTATTCCATTGTATATATGTACCACATCTTTATCCATTCGTCTGTTGATGGGCACTTAGGTTGCTTCCATGTCTTGGCTATTGTAAATAATGCTGCAGTGAACGTTGGGGTGCATAGGACTTTTGGGATTGCTGACTTCAAGCTCTTTGGATAGATACCCAGTAGTGGGATAGCTGGGTCGTATGGTAGTTCTATTTTTACTTTTTTGAGGAATCTCCATACTGTTTTCCATAGTGGCTCCACCAGTTTGCATTCCCACCAGAAGCGTGTGAGGGTTCCTTTTTCTCCACAACCTCTCCAACATTTGTTGCTATTAGTTTTAGATATTTTTGTCATTCTAACGGGTGTAAGGTGATATCTTAGTGTAGTTTTGATTTGCATTTCCCTGATGATCAGCGATGATGAGCATCTTTTCATGTGCCTATTGGCCATCCGCCTATCTTCTTTGGAGAAATGTCTGTTCATGTCTCCAGCCCATTTTTTGATCAGGTTCTTTGATTTTTTGTTGAGTTGTGAGAGTTCTTTATATATTATGGATATTAAGCCTTTGTCAGATGTATGACTTGCAAATATTTTTTCCCAGTTAGTGGGTTGTTTTTTTGTTTCAATCCTGTTTTCCTTTGCCTTGAAGAAGCTCTTTAGTCTGATGAAGTCCCATTTGTTTATTCTTTCTATTGTTTCCCTTCTCTGAGAAGACATGGTGTCCTAAAAGATTCTTTTAATACTGATGTCAAAGAGTGTACTGCCTACGTTTTCTTCTAGAAGCCTTATGGTTTCGGGTCTCACCTTTAGGTCTTTAATCCATTTTGAGTTTATTTTGGTGAATGGTGAAAAAGAATGGTCGATTTTCATTCTTTTACATGTGGCTTTCCAGTTTTCCCAGCACCATTTGTTGAAAAGACTTTCTTTTCTCTTTTGTATGCCCTCAGCTCCTTTGTCAAAGATAAGCTGTCCATAGATGTGTGGTTTTATTTCTGGGCTTTCAGTTCTGTTCCATTGATCTGTGCACCTGTTTTTGTACCAGTACCATGCTGTTTTGATTACTGTAGCTTTGTAGTATGTTTTGAAGTCAGGGATTGTGATGCCTCCAGTTTTGTTCTTTTTTCTCAGGATTGCTTTAGCAATTCTGGGTCTTTTCTTGCCCCATATGAGTTTTAGGATTCTTTGTTCTGATTCTGTAAAGAATGTCATTGGGATTCTGATTGGGATGGCGTTGAATCTGTAGATTGCTTTAGGTAGAATGGACATTTTAACAATGTTTATTCTTCCAATCCATGTACATGGAATGTCTTTCCATCTCCTTATGTCGTCATCCAATTCTCTCAGAAAGGCCTTGTAATTTTCATTATATAGGTCCTTCACTTCCTTAGTTAAATTTACCCCAAGGTATTTTATTCTTTTTGTTTCGGTTGTGAATGGTATTGTATTCTTGAGTTCTTTTTCTGTTAGTTCGTTATTAGAATATAGAAATGCTACTGATTTTTGCAAACTGATTTTGCACCCTGCAATTTTGCTGTAGTTGGTGATTACTTCTAAGAGTTTTCCAATGGATTCTTTGGGGTTTTCTATATATAAGATCATGTCATCTGCAAACAGCGAGAGTTTCACTTCTTCCCTCCCTATTTGGATTCCGTTTATTCCTTTTTCTTGCCTGATTGCTCTGGCCAGGACCTCCAGTACTATGTTAAATAAGAGTGGTGATAGAGGGCATCCTTGTCTCGTTCCTGTTTTCAGGGGGATGGCGCTCAGTTTTTGCCCATTGAGTATGATGTTGGCTGTGGGTTTGTCATATATGGCCTTTATTATGTTGAGGTATTTTGCTTCTATGCCCATTTTGTTCAGAGTTTTTATCATAAATGGCTGTTGGATCTTGTCAAATGCTTTCTCTGCATCTATTGAGATGATCGTGTGTTTTTTATTCCTCAGTTTGTTGATGTGGTGTATCACGTTGATTGATTTGCGGATGTTGAACCATCCCTGTGGCCCTGGTATGAATCCCACCTGATCATGATGTATGACTCTTTTGATGAATTGCTGAATTCTGGTTGCCAAAATTTTGTTTAGAATTTTTGCATCTATGTTCATCAGCGATATTGGCCTGTAGTTCTCTTTTTTCATGGTGTCCTTATCAGGTTTTGGTATCAGCGTGATGTTGGCCTTGTAGAATGTGTTAGGAAGTGTTCCATCCTCCCTAACTTTTTTGGAATAGCTTGAAAAGGATAGATATTAAATCCTCTCTGAAAGTTTGGTAGAATTCCCCAGGAAAGCCATCTGGTCCTGGGGTTTTATTCTTTGGGATGTTTTTGATTGCTGTTTCAATCTCTTTCCTTGTGATTGGTCTGTTCAAATTGTCTGCTTCTTCTTGAGTGAGCTTTGGGAGATTGTAGGAGTCCAAGAATTTATCCATTTCCTCTAGGTTATCCATACTGTTGGCATGTAATTTTTCGTAGTATTCTCTTATAATCCGTTATGTTTCTGCAGAGTCTGTTGTTATTTCTCCTCTTTCATTTCTGATTTTGTTTATTTGAGCTTTCTCCCTTTTTTTCTTTGCAAGTCTGGCTAGGGGTTTGTCAATTTTATTTATCTTCTCAAAGAACCAACTCTTTGTTTCATTGATCCTTTCTACTGCCTTTTTCATTTCAATAGCATTTATTTCTGCTCTGATTTTTATTATTTCTCTCCTTCTGCTGACTTTGGGCTTTATTTGTTCTTTTTTCTCTACTTCAGTTAGGTGTAGTTTAAGATTGCTTATTTGGGATTTTTCTTGTTTGTTAAGATGTGCCTGTATTGTGATGAATTTTCCTCTTAATACAGCTTTTGCTGTATCCCATATGAGTTGGTATGGCATGTTATCATTTTCATTTGTTTCCAGGTATTTTTTGATTTCTTCTTTAACTTCTTCAATGATCATTGCTTGTTCAGTAGTGTATTGTTTAGTCTCCACATCTTTGTGCCTTTCTCAGCTTTTTTCTTGTAATTAATTTCTAGCCTTATAGCATTATGATCAGAGAAGATGCTTGTTATTATTTCAATTTTTTAAAATTTGTGGAGGCTTGCCTTGTTTCCCAACATATGGTCTATCCTAGAGAATGTTCCATGTGCACTTGAGAAGAATGTGTATTCAGCTGTTTTAGGATGAAGTGATCTATATATGTCTATTAAGTCCAATTGTTTTAGTTTTTCGTTTAGCTCCACTGTTTCCTTGTTGATTTTCTGTCTGGATGATCTGTCCATCGATGTGAGTGGGGTGTTGAGGTCCCCTACTATTATTGTGTTGTTTTTAACATCTTCCTTTAGGTCTGTTAATAGTTGCTTTATGAATCTTGGTGCTCCTGTGTTGGGTGCATAGATATTTATAAGCGTTATTTCTTCTTGATGAAGTGTCCCTTTGATCATTATATATTGTCCCTCTTTACCTGTCTTATTTTGAAATCCACTTTGTATGATATAAGAATTGCAACACCTGCCTTTTTTTCCCTGCTATTTGCTTGAAGTATTGTCCTCCACCCCTTCACCCTGAGTCTGTGTTTGTCCTTGGGGCTGAGGTGTGTTTCCTGGAGGCAACAAATTGTTGGATCTTGTTCTTTAATCCATTTTGCCACTCTGTGTCTTTTTATTGGAGAGTTCAATCCGTTCACATTGAGAGTGATTATTGATGCATGTGGACTTAATGCTGTCAATCTGTCGCTCATTATCTTGTTTTCCTGTGTTTCTTTTCCTGTGTGCTTTAGCCTACCCATTTAATATTGCAATTTCTTATGCTGGGTTTCTTAGATTTTTCCTTATTTATGTTTTGTGGCTCTGCTCTGTTTTTTAGTTTAGTGGCTGCCCTGAAGTTTGTATTTAGAATCTCATGTATAATATAGTCTATTCTCTGGTGATCTCTTACTTACTTGGCCTAGACTGATTTAGACCCTTTGCTCTTCCCCTCCTAAATAATTATTTTCATTTCTTATTCCAACTCGTGTTATGAATTTGTAGTTAGAGTGATAAGATTGTCCTTGCTTTGGTAGTTTCCTTGCCTTTACCCTAATGCTATAGTTGAATATTTGCTATCCTGTTCTGGTTCTATCCATTGGTCTCCCTACTCTGTGGTTTGTGACCCCTTTCTCCCTTTTTTCTTTTTTCAGGTATGAGAGGCTTCTTGAGAATTTCTTGTAGTGGAGGACTTTTAGTTACAAATTCCCTTAACTTTGGTTTGTCTGGAAAGGATTTAATTTCTCCCTCATATCTGAAGGATATTCTTGCTGGATAGAGTATTCTTGGCTGAAGATTTTTATCTTTTAAAGCTTTGAATATGTCACTCCATTCTCTCCTAGCTTGTAAGGTTTCTGTAGAAAAATCCGCTGAAAGTATGATAGGAGCTCCTTTGTAGGTTATTCTCTTCTGTCTTGCTGCCCTGAGTATTCTTTCTTTGTCTTTCACTTTTGCCATTATACTACTATATGCCTTGCAGTAGGTCTTTTTACATTGACAAATCTAGGAGATCTGAAAGCTTCCTCTACACACATTTCTCCATCAATCCCTAGATTTGGGAAGTTCTCATCTATAATTTCATTAAGCACACTTTCTGCTCCATTTTCCTTTTCCATGTTCTCGGGAATTCCTATGATCCTTAAGTTCTTTCTCCTCATTGAATCCACTATCTCTTGGAGATTTTCCTCATTTTTTAAAATTCTTAGCTCTCTTTCTTTCTCTCTCTGGAGCCATTCAACCAGTCTATCTTCGATTATGTTAATTTGCTCTTCTGTGGTGTCTATACGGGCATTCAGGGAATCCGTATTCTGTTTTATCTGGTCCATTGTGTTTTTCATCTCTGGTAATTCTGTTTGATTCTTCTTTATGAATTCAATTTCTTTTGTGAAGTAACTCCAGAACTCGGCTTGTTTCTCTATCTTTCTCTCTACCTCATTGAGTTTTTTGATTATAGCTGCTCTGAACTCATTTTCAGTTAGTTTACCTAATTCCAAGTCCTCCGGACTTAATTCTCTGTTTTTATTGTTTTTCTTCTGGTGTGGGGCTTCGATAAATTGCTGGATGGTAGAGGAGTGGTTTTTTCGCATGGTGGTAGAATTCGGTTGCAGTTACAGCCTGTCACCACTAGATGGGGGTCGAGAGCTCTGCGTTCTGAGCTCTCCGCCTTGGGGCAAGATGGCAGCGCCCAGTGCGCTTTGCTGGGAGGGAGGGGCTGCTTTTTTCACCTGCCGATCTGGATTCAGATCAGTTCTGTTCTGTAGTCTCCCAAGGCCCTGGGTTTATGGGGTCCCTGCACAAGGAAGCTTTACCCCCTCAGCGAAGTGTACTAGCGGCGGGAGTCCTGGATGATCCCCTGGTTGCACAGCCCCTCCCCCACTCCTTCCCGGCCACAGCAGTGATCGCAGACTCTAGGGGAGGGAGCGACGTTCTCTCCTACCGTTCCAGTGCCTCGGAGGCCGTCAGCAAGGTCTATGTTCTCTGCCTTCTTGGTATTGTAGGTCTCTGACATGTAGGCATTAGATTTATTATCTGAAATTCAGTTTTTCCAATCCTTTGCTGTAGTTTGGAGGGGAGAGAGTCCTGGGTCAGCTCACCCCGCCATTTTGCTCCGCCCCTTCCTCTGGTAATATCTAGTGTTAATCACAGTATGGAAAATCAGGAATACTTGTACTTTCTTGGGAGAAAGGTAAAATAGGAAAAACTTTTGGTGAGAAAATATGCTGTTTTACTATCAACATTTTAAAGGTGAATAAAATGGTGTTTGTTGTTTCCATTTTCACTTCTCAAAATTCATTTTAGAGAAATAGGCAGGTAGGCTAAGATGGAGTAAAAAGAAATTGTTTGTGGCATTGTTCTTAATAAGAAAGAGCCTAAAGCTAAGTTATGCCTTATGTGGAACCATTAAATATATTTTAATCATTCATTCCATGGAATCTCATGAGCCATGAAAAGAAATAAAGTTGGTAATGATGATTACAATAAAAGCTAACGTTTACCGAGTGCTTAACTATCTTCCAGGCTCCGTTTTGAGTGCTTTTCGTATATCCACTCATTTATTCCTTCAGTAACTCTGTGGTGTAGGTACCATTTTGTAATGAGGAGATTGAGAAATGGTGAAGGAACTTGTCTGAGAAAGCAAATGAGGTGTGCAGCCTCGGGATTCCAATGAGGCTGTCGGGCTCTCAACCTGGACAGTGTGAGTCGATGAGCCTGCCATGTACCTTGAGAACACAGAGGACAAACTTTATGCCAGCCTCTGAAGAGTGACTGGGGGCCTGTTGCAATTTTAAAAAAAGGTGTATTATCCAAAATTAGCATGTACAAGACGAGAGTGACAGGCAGTTATCAAACACTATTGGGATTAAACTGATAAAACTTCTCAGGGGCATTTGAGAATATCACATAGCATTTGCAGAGTTAATTTGCATTTTCCTGATGTCTAATGTTGGACATTTTTAATGTGCTCATTGGCAATTCCTGTATCTTCTATTCTGAACTATCTTTTGAGTCTTTTTTTTTTTTGCCATTTTTAATTGTTAGATTTGTTATTGAGTTGTAAGAGTTCAGGTGTTCTCAAGACAAGTCCTTTATGAGATCTATGTATTCAAATATTTTCTCCCCTCTGTACTTTGTCTTTTTATATCCTTAAGGATTTATTTTGGAGGGCAGAATATTTTAATTTTGATGAAGTCTAGTATAGCGATATTTTATTTTATGGTCTGTGCTTTTTGTGTCTTATCTAAGAAATTTTCGCCTATCCTAAGGTCACAAAGATTTTCTTCTATGTTTTCTTCTAGAAGCTGTATAATTTTAGCTTTTCAGTTTGAATCTGTGATACATTTTGTGTTAATTTTTGTGTACAGTATGAGTTAAGGATCAAATTTCATCATTTGTTCCCATATCCAGTTGTTCAAATTCCATTTGTTGATGACTATCCTTTCCTCATTAAATTAATTTACCACCTTTGCAGAAGAGTCTTGATTGACATACACACATGCACTCTTCTATTCCTTTGATCTATATGTCTATTCTTTGTCAATTCCATACTTTCAAGATTATTATAGCTTAATGGTAAATCTTGAGATCAGATAGTGTGAGTCTCCCAAGTTGGTTCTTTTCAAGATCGTGCATTTTAGAATTAGCATGCTAATTTCAGCAAAAAAAAAAAAAGGCTGTTGGGATTTTGATTGAGATTGTGTTGAATCTATAGATCAATTTTGGGAGGATGAATATCCTAACACTCTCGAGTCCTGTAATCCATGACCATGAATTTGTTTTCTGTATCACCTCTCCCCCAACTTTAATGTAACCGTCATGTGAGGAGGAGTTTTGCCCCTTGTTTATTGCTGTGTCTTTGGTGACTAGGACAGGGCTGGCACATGGAGGTGTTCAGTCAATGTTTGTTGAATATGAATGACACCTCACTATCTCCATTAGACTTTGAGATTATGAACAAGCAATGTGATTAAGCATACTACAGGGTGGACGGCATTAGTCTCAGACTGAAAGGTCTGTCCAGCAGGTACCTTTTCTCTTAGACTTTCTGTTTGCTCTGTGACTGTATGCCCTGGCCCATAGCTACTTGCCTTGATGCTTTTCACTTACTTTGGTTGAACCAATCATAGTCTTTGTCCTACTGATGTTGGATTTTTAAAATAAACTTGAAACAGTGATTTTCTGCTGTCTACTTAGCGCCTTTTTTTTTTTTTGCAGAGAATGTATTTAAGAGACCACTTGTGGAGTTTTCTTGAGCACCCCTCATTTCTTTACCTATGGAGTGTGTTTGTTGATTTGGTTTTTTAAATTTTGAAAATGTGTTCTTCCAATAAAATGTGTTGTTGAAGAAAAAGTTGTAACTGTTCTTGAGGCCAATGGCATACAAATTAGAATTCTGCAAGGATTTTGGGCATGAAGTAAAAATGGCTAATTCCCACTTTGGTATTCAATCATATGTATGCTTGCAAATAAAACACTACAGTGCACAGATCTTATATGTTAAAGAAGTGTAAAATGCTGGACAACCAATGGGTCAAAGAAGAAATAAAAAAATACCTTAAGACAAATGAAAGTGGAAATACAACATACCAAAATTTTACGTATGATACATCAAAACATGTATGTACTGTATTTACATACTACAGGAATGTTAGGCTTATGGGATGCATCAAAAGCAGTTCTAAGAGGGAAATTCATAGCAATACATGTCTGCATCAAGAAACAAGAAAAATCTCAAGCAACCTAACTTTACACCTCAAGGAACTTGAAAAACAACAAACAAAGCCCAAAGTTAGTAGATGGAAGGAAATAACAAGGATCAGCATGAAAATAAGTGAAATAGAGACTAAAGAGACAATAGACAAAAATCAATGAAACTAAGAGCTGGTTCTTTGAAAAAAAACGAAATTGACAAACTTTTAGCTAGACTCACCAAGAAAAAAAAAAAGAGAGGACTCAAAAAAAATATCAGAAATGAGAGGGGAGACACAACAACTGATACCACAGAAATAAAAGGATCTTAAGAGACTACTGTGGACAATTATATGCCAACATATTTGACAACCTGGAGGAAAAGGATAAATTCCCAGAAACACACAACTTACCAAGACTGGATCATGAAGAAATAGAAAGTCTGAACAGATTGGTTACTAATGAAGAGACTGAATCCATAATCAAAAGCCTCCCAACAAACAAATGCTCAGGACCAGCTGGCTTCACCGGTGAATTCTATCAAACATTTAAAGAAGACTTAATACAAATCCTTCTCAATCTCTTCCAAAAAATGGAAGAGGAGGGAACACTTCCAAACTTATTTTACAAGGCGGCTTTACTCTGATGCCAAAGCCAGAAAAGGATGCCACAAAAAAAGAAAATTATAGTCCAATATCCCTGATGAACGTAGATGCAATCATTTTCAGCAAAATGTTAGCAAACCAAATTCAACAATACATTAAAAGGATCATACACTATGATCAAGTGGGATTTATTCCAGGGATTCAGGCATGGTTCAATATCTGAAAACCAATCAATACGATACAGCATGTTAACAAAATGAAGGATAAAAATCATATGATTTTCCCAATAGATGGAGAAAAGGCATTTCACAAAATTTGCCATGCATTCATGGTAAAAACTCTCAACAAAGTGAGTACAAAGGGAACATACCTCAATGTAATAAAGGCTATATATGACAAGCCCACAGCTAACATCATATTCAACTGAAAAGCTGAAAGCTGAACAAGACAAACCCACTCTCACCACTTTTATTCAGCATGGTATTGGAAGTCCTAGCCGGAGCAGTTAGGCAAAAAAGGAAATAAAAGGCATCCAAATCTGAAAGGAAGAGAGAAAAGTCACTTTTTGCAGATGACATGATATATAGAAAACCCTAAAGACTTCATCAGAAAACTGTTAGCCCTAGTAAACAAATCCAATAAGGCTGTAAGATACAAAATCAATTTTAAAAAAAGAAGTGTAAAATGCACATTAACACAAAGAGCTTCAAAGACTGGTAATATTCTATTTCTTAAGCTTAAGGTGTTCGTCTTATTAATCTTTAAACAGTACATAAGTGCTATATACTCTTCTCAAGGGACAGGTAATTTTAGACATACAGAAGAGGTCCAAAAAAAGTTTGAAGAATTCTGTGTGCCCTTCACCCAGGGAAGTGTTTGAGGTGTTAGAAATATTCTGTATCTTGATGGTGCTGGTAGTTACACGTGTATATAGTTGTCAAAACTCATTGAACTGTATAATTACAAAGGGTAGATTTTATAATGTATATACATTAACCTCAATAAACATGACTTTTAAAAAATGTCCAGAATTTAAAAAAATTAAGTGGCAGAACCTCATTACAGGAAATAACATAACTAAATTAAGATTTAACTCATAATCCCACCACTATTGCCATTCTCAAACATCTTTTTCATAATAGTTTATCACATTTATATAGATATTTTTATTAAGGAATTTGTCAATTTTAAATCCTTATTTCAATTAGTAATATGTCATAAGTTACTTCCTGTTCCCCACCTTCTTCATAAAGTTCATTTTTTATGACTACATTATATTCCTGTGAGTGGATATGCAACAGGGATTTGAAGACCAAACGGTGAAAAGAATATGGCCTTGTAAAACCTGGGTATATGTAATGTGTTTCAAAAGTATTCTCCTATTAAAACAAAACAAAAAAAGAAGAAAATTACTCTTGGTGGCAGAGCTGGTATTGACATGAGAAAGCTAGATGGCGCAAGAAGGTTGCATTTTGTTGGGGGGGATGGTGTTAAGTTTTGTTTCCCAACTTGGAGTTTGACATGTCTGTCCAGGAGCCCTTGGTTTCTTCCCTGGCTCTTCCCAGGCTGCAGCTTCTTCTTTTGCAGAAACCGTCATCTTCTTCTTTGCGTGTCCACACCCAACGCTAGAGTGGCAGAGAGGAACTACTCATTCAGTGTTGGTGCTTCGTGTAGCTGCCAGCCACATGGCTGACAAAAGGGGAATTAGGAGACAAAACAGAGGAGAAGCAGTCTAGAGAGTTTCCTTTATCTCCCTGACTTTTGATGGACTGTAGCATCACCAACTTTTTCAGTGAACTCAACCATTGACTAACAATTATTGTTTGTACTTTGATGACGTAAAACAAATTTCCTTAGAAACAAATGGGTGCTTACGCATGATTCCTCTCTTTACCCCATGGTGATTATGATGGGGTGATAACAGCTTATATTTATGAGAGTGCCTGATGACTCAAACAGAGCGGTCAGTGCTTTTCATTTATTAATTTATTTATTTCTCATAACAGCTCTATTTTCCTCATAGGTGAGTAATCATGGGTGCAGAGACATCAATTTTCTCTGAACTAGAGTCACACAGCCAATAAGTGGCTGAGCCATGGTTAAACCTCAGCAGGCTGATTCCTTAGCCTGTGATCGTGGGCAACACTCTGCTTTTATTAGTTGGCAGAATGGGTCTGGGCGGTGCTCATTTTCCTAGCCCGTAAATTAGGAATAATATCAGTACCTATCATATAAAGTGATTGTAGGATTAAATGAGATGATATGAAAAGTGCCTGGAATAGTGCCTGGCACATACTATGTGCTTTCTATGTGACAGAGTAGAGTATAATTATAGTGTTTGGAAAATGCAACAAATTATGCTAGGAAACGCAGGGGACACCGCAATATTTTAAGGCAGTTATTCTCAGAAACTGGTATTAGAATCCCCTGGGGAACTTGGTAGAAGTGTTAAAAGAAATCCAATCCCATGATACTTTAAGGAGCCTGGGGGCCAGCCCGGTGGCGCAGCAGTTAAGTTCGCATGTGCTTCGAGGGTTGAAAGTCATCACCCCACTAGTTGAGGTTCTGGATCTTAACTACACAAATAGTTTAGACAAGCAGAAAATGAATAGAACTAAATACACCATGTCGAGGATTGTATTAAATTTAGGTGCCCTTGGTGAAGATATGGTGGGAGTGGATATAAAAGCAAGGCCCATTAATATGCTTTTTATGGTAGATGTAATATAAAGACATAGGCAGATTGACAGTAAGTGGACAAAAAATATATATCTTGCTAAGTTTAAACAGAGGAAGGATGGAGGGTCTATATCAACATTAGAGAAAGTGGACTTCAAGACAGAGTATGGGGGGCCAGCCCAGTGGCACAGCAGTTAAGTTCACATGCTCTGCTTCAGTGGCCCAGGGTTCGCTGGTTCACATCCTGGGTATGGACCTATGCACCACTTATCAAGCCATGCTGTGGTGGGTGTCCCACATATAAAAAGTAGAGGAAGATGGGCATGGATGTTAGCACAGGGCCAGTCTTCCTCAGCAAAAAATGAGGAGGATCAGTGGCAGATGTTAGGTCAGGGCTAATCTTCCTCAAAAAAAAAAATTTTAAAAATAAATAAATTATAGAAAGACAGAGTATCGCCAGAAAAAACCAGGAACGTTTCTTGAAAATAAAAGGCTTGATTCATAAGGAAGACAAAACAATTATAAATGTGTTTATGCTGAATAACAGAGCTTCAAAACACATCATGTAAAAATTGCCAGCAATTCTATACATCAATCCACTATGATAATTAGAGATGTTCGCAGCCTTCTCTCAACAATTCCTTGAACAACTAAGGGGAAAAAAGTTGTAAATACATACAATATATGAACAACACTATCATCCACCTTCACCTATTTGTAACTTAGAAAACACTACCCTAAACGTGCAGACTAAAACTGCAGCTTCTGGAGGAAAACAGAACAACATCATGGCAATTTGGGATTAGGCAAATATTTCTTAGGAACCAAAAAGAAAGAACCATGAAAGAAAAAAACATGATGCATCATAGTTCATCAAAAAGAAATACTTCAGCTTATCAAAAAACACTGTTAAGACAGTAAATAGGCAAGGCAGAGTTGGGAGGAAATATGAATGAGATCTGTATCTGACACAGAGCCAACACTCAGGATATATAAGGAACTTGTAGAGCACAGTATCAAGGAAACCATCGTTCCAATTACAATGGGCAAAAATTGGAAGTCAGTTTACCTAGGAAGACGGAAGAGTGGCTAATAAGCACCAGAAGTGCTGAACATTGTGAGGTACCAGGAGCAACCAAGTGAAAAGTGCAGCGAGTTACTGTCACACAGCCGCCAGAATAGCAAATGCTACAGATTCTCACAACGGCCAATGTTCGTTAGGATTCGCAGCAATCAGAAATCATACACATTTTTGTTGGGAGTGTAAAATGAATGAGTCACTTTGGGGAAAGATCTGGAAGTTTCTTAAATAGTTAAATACACATCAAGCATTTCTTTCTTTCTCTCTCTCTTTTTTTTTTTTTTTTTTTTTTTTGAGGAAGATTAGCCCTGAGCTAACTGCTGCCGATCCTCCTCTTTTTGCTGAGGAAGACTGGCCCTGAGCTAACATCCGTGCCTATCTTCCTCTACTTTATATATGGGACGCCTACCACAGCATGGCTTGACAAGTGGTGCCAGCTCCACACCTGGGATCCAAACCAGCAAACCCTCGGGCCACCAAAGCAGAACGTGCACACTTAACCGCTGTGCCACTAGGTTGGCCCCACATCAAGCATTTCTAAACCTAGGTACTTATTCCAGAAAAAAGAAAGCGTATGCCCACAACAGGAGTTTTATGAGTATTTTACAGAAGCCTTATTCACAATAGCTAAAAAATGTAAACAGGTATCCATTGTGACTTATTCAAGCCGTCGAACATCACACAATAATAAAAAGGATCAGATGACTGATACGTGCATCAGCATGGATGGGTCTGAAAAACACTGTACTCGGTTAAAGAGTCGCAATGCAAAAGAGTACTTACTATGTGCTTCCATATAATTGACGTTCTAAAATTAATGTACGGTGAAAAATATCAGAGCAGAGGTTGCTACTGGACAAAGGGGTAGAGATTGACTGGGAAGAGGAAACTTTCTGGGGTGATGTTAACATTCTGTATCTTAACATAGCTCAGAGTTGGACAAATAAGCGATAGGTAAGATGGCCAGGCGGATAGCTAAGAAATTAGTATTTCTAATTTTAGAATCTAGGCTGTGAGTATATGGGTGAACACTGCATATTCTTCCAACTGTTCTTCACTTTAAAAAGTTTCATGTAAAATATTGGGGAAAAACAGCTTTGAGTGAGTTTTTCAAGAAAAATTTCAAGAGTTCAAGATTGTATATATATATGCACATATATTCATATATATAAATTAATTATATACGCACAGAAAATTTCACACATTTTTCCAGAAACACATACAAACAAATGGCACAGAGAGAACACACCAGCGTGGCTACCAGTGGGGCAAGAGAGAGAATAAGTGAGTAGTAGGGGGTAGGATTGAATAAGTAAATTAAATGTTATTTTTATTTTCACATTTATTTGGCATTTCTATGTAATTAGGGTCTGTGGAAGCTCTGTCTGCATTGTTGCCAGAGGCCTATAATATTTCTTGGAGAAAATTTTCCAAACACAATGTATAACTTAGGGTCCACTGAATAGATAGCAACCACACTAGTTATTTGAAAAAAGAGAATTATGACATTACAGAGTTGGTTGCTAAATCACTGAAAGGGCAGAAAGAGGTATGATGGAGGGAGCAACTACGCCAAGCAGCCACCACCCCAAGGTCTGGGGAACAAAGTGGAGAGGTGGTGATTATTAAAACTTAGAAGCTTGGTGGAAGAGCCTCTGTCCCGGAACTCAGTCCTCTGAGGAGGGGGAGGTCCAGCTGGTTCTGGTGGCCCTGAGCTGGGAGGCAGGGCCCTGGAGCTCTAGGACTTGGACGTCTGAGGAACAGGCTTTGGGAAGCTGTTTGACAATGTCTCTGAGGAGCCGTGATGAAGCTGGTTATTCAAGCGTTGGAAAACCTGCAAATTAGATTGGGCCGCTGCTACAAGAAGGAAATGCCACTGCCCGGAAGCCCACAGGAAGTGGCAAGGCTCTTCCTCCTCCTCCAGCCGTGCAGTATCCCTCTACCCGCAGAGCCTAATGTAGAACCACATGGCAAAGCAGAAAGATGGGCTGCACATTTCCCATTCCAGCTCCATAAAGCCGAGCAAAGAAGGGTGGCTTCGGAGCAAAGAGATAATAATTTATTAAATGCACACACGGGAATCTTTAAAGTACCTTTTGGTTATTGATTTCTGGCTGAATTTCATTGTATTCATTAAAAAATGGTATTATTTCAGCATTTTGAAATTTGTGGTCATTGCATTATGGCCTACCATATGGTCCCTTTGTGTAAATACGTCAGGTGTGATTGAAAAGATGTGTATTTCATAGGTCTTGCCAGAACCTTTTGTTGCCCCAGCCTCACATGGGTACCAAGAGTGCTGCAAGCTTTTAGGCTTTCCAGCTTATTGACTAGACCATCACCCCCAGGAGAAAAGTCGCCCCAAATGCGTGACTCCCCCAACTTTGTCTGAATTTTAGCCCACTAATTCTCCTTTATCTTGTCTCTTGCTGCCTTCCTACACCTTTAAAAAATATGTCCATCTTTCATCTCCCAGATGTTTGTTCTAGAGTACCTCTTTTATTATTACCGGAAGTGGAAGCATACAAAACATTATTTTGTCTATTGTATATTTTAATTGTCCTGTCATTTTATCCAAAAACTCACCTATCATCAGATTTATCCTCTTTAAAATATAAACTATTAGATAATTATTTTTTAAAACATTTCCTTTTGGGAGGGGTTGTTAAAGAATCACATGGTGTAATTTCTTAAAATGGTTCCCTTCCTTTAAACCATTGACCATTTTCACATAATGGCTGTTATGTCATTTTTCTCTTACTCCTCAGTGAGGATACTTGGCCAGCATTTGAGGAGGTTTCGGTTGGACATTGTATGGGACCTTGTTCAGCTATTTTCAGCACCACATTTTCCTTATTCTTGCCAAAAAACTAGACTTTAACTTGTAGTTTACAGAAAATATTGAAGTTTCAGGACAATAAATTTCAGATCAAGAAAGCCATCAGACAACTCCAGAAGGTGAGCAATCCTACATGACAACTGACCTAGTTACTTCAGCAGGTCAGGGACATGCAAAAAGGGGGAAGGGGAACTGTTCTAGATTACAAGAGGTTCAAGTGACATAACATCAAATACAATTAATGTACTAGTATAAAGGAAAACAATATATATTTCTTCCCCAGGAGAAGAGTGGGTATTTAAACTTTCTCCTCTTCTCTCTTTCTGCGGAAGTTTTCTGGCCATTTTCTCCATCCCGCCACCTCCCTGAATCACCAAGTCCTCCATAAGACAATTCATAGTATTTATGATATCAAGAGCAGGCTGAAAATAGGTCATGTGGTACTAAAAGCTCAAAGAAGAAATTTCAAGATTTTATAAAGGGTTTATCCCTTCTTATAATGTTTTGTCTATCAACACAGCTCCTTCCATTTGCCTTACAAACCACATTTCACAATCAGCAATTAAAGCCAAGGAAATGTGAGAACAATGTGCTGCTTTGGCTTTACGGCCTGATCAATGGTGCATTTGTTTCTTGTAGATTCTTGGCATCCACGTCCATTCCTGTGGATCTTGGAATGTACTGCTCATGGTAGGCAGCTGTCAGAGTTCTAGATGCGTTCACGCCCACATACAATAAAAAAGACAATCCAGTCAAAGTAAGGTTGAGGTCCTGGATTCCTTCGATTTGGTGCTCAGTGCAGGTCAGCACAATTTCCTTTCAGTATTTGCATTTTTTACCCACACATCGCTTCCTTTCTATAATCTGCCTTTTCTTCCTTCTTTCGCGTTCTTCAAGCTTCTCCAGTCTGTCTCTATGGCGCAGTTTCTTGGAATAAGCAGGTAGTTTGCTTTTATTTTTGTCACGTTGGGAAGAAAAGATTTCAAGAGGAAAAAAAAGGCATGGGAGGGGGTAGCCAAGCTCGACTAACAGTACAGAATCAGAAAAAGATAGTATTGGATGTTTTTCCAATACTATCCAACTATCCAACTACTATCAGAAAGAGAAAGGACTGCGTTGCAGAAAGGGCTGCCCCGCAGGTGACTCCGTGAATTGTAGTCAGAAGATCCACAGGATCAGAGACAGTGACGCTCCCGAAAAGGCGCCTGTAGTGGCATGAAATTCTCTGCTGGAGAGAACACAGAAGCATCCAACAGAGCTGTCTGTTCGCACACACTTCGGCTCCAGGAAGGCGAGGTTACGGAATTCACTCCCAGACCCCTGCTACAACACACAATCCAGATGCTCCGGGTAGCAGAGGGCACTTCCGCCCCAGGAAGGCACCGAAGTGGCCTGGGAATTCTGGGAAGTGTAGTCCAGGAGCCCTGTAGTTGGATAACTTCCGCTACGGGAGGCTGCGGCTGTGTCCCCGCTCCCGGCGGGAATTCTGGGAAGCGTAGTCCAGGAGGTCTCTGCAGGCAGAGCGACTTCCGCTCCAGGTACGCAAGGCCGCGGCCTTCATTCTTCGTAGAAAGGTGAGCCGTGCCCTGCCCGGGGCCCTCTCCCCGCGTCCACACGGACCCTTCTTCGCTTTGCTGTGGGCCAGTAGCGACCAGCCCCTCGACCTGGGGGAAGAGGATCCGCCTGCGGCGAAGCGCGGGGTTTGCGTCCCCTGAATGAGCGTCTGGAGCGCGGGGCGGTGGAGCATCCCGGCTCCGGGCCGGGCCGGGGTCGCGCGCCGCTGGGAGGGAGGGTCTCCCGGGGTCAGACCGTCCCAGCCCTCGCCCCGCCCACCGGCCCCGCCGCCGCCCGGCGTTCCGGGATCCGGCGAGCATCCTCGAGTCCCTGCCTCCGTTTCCTCTTTAAGCTGGTTCCAGCGTGTACCTAATAGAGTTATTTGGAGAGTTCGATGAGAATGGAGAAGTCAGAGCATTAGAACGGAGCCTGGCTGTGGTCAAAAATAGGTCTCCTGTTACTTCTACTTTTTTAATTTTCAGAGAAGCTCTCAATTCCCTGAAAGCTTCAGCGAACCCGGGATGGGGTCCCACCTCCTGTTGCAGGGTCCCTGCCCCTTCTGTGATCCCTGAAGGAAGCGGGGCTGTACCCAGATTCCTAGTATTTTCTTTTAATTTTAATTTTATTTCAAGGAGGGGATACTCCTGGGTGTTGTCTGAGATGTCCCCTGTAATTTATGCGGAGTTCTGTTAAGTTCTGATTTTTCTCAGCCTCTTTTTCCTTCCCCAGCCTTGACTTCCTGAGAAAGGCTGCGGGGAGGAGGGAGTGACCCTTTGGCTTCTGGCAGCAGAGCGGTCACCTGAATAGGACTTAGTATTTTTCTTCCTCTTATGTTCTCTCTTCTCGGGGGAAAAGATGTTTCTTTCACTCATGGGCAAGTTCTTCTGCTGTGAAGATACCCTGATATTTGTTGAATAAATGCGGGAAGGGATGGGGGAGGTACTTGGGCATCAGGAATAGCCGTCCTATTTAAACATTTAGTGCTGAACATTATTCTAGGCGTTTTATATGAATTAACATATTTAATCCTCACATGAGCCCTCTGGGGGTTGAGGGTACTGTTATTCCCATATTGAAGATGAGGAATCTGAGACGAGAAGAGCAAAAGATCTTTATCCTAGGTCACACGGCTAGGAAGACGCTGAGTTGACATTTGAGTTTAGGCTTTCAGTCTGTTGCCTTAGTTCTTAACGTGGTTAATGTCAGGTTGAGAAGGCACGTTTCGGATTTTTATGGAGGGCCGTGAAAGCCATCAGTGAGCTTCCGGTTTTTGATAAGAGTTTTTTAGACATCTGCAATTTAATTGTACTTTATTTGAAGTAATTTTTGTAGTTCCTATTCCAATTATACAAATAACAATTGCGTATTGTAGAGAATGAAGAAAATATATGAAGTATAAAGAAAAAATTTCATCACCCATCACCAGAGGATGTAGAGAGAACCATGTGAACATTTTAATGTTTTCTTGTTGGGTAGATTTATTTTTGGATTTTCTCTTCAGTTTTATAAAATAGGTATCATAGGTTTTGTTTTCCCCTTAAGTTTTTACTATGGAAATTTATAAACATAGCCGAATGTAATAAGAATAAAATAATGACCCAGTGGAACCGTCATCCAACTTCAACTCTTGTTAACATTTGTCAGTGTTATATCAACCCCCTCTCCAATTTTCTTTGTTTTTGTATTTTAAAGCAAATCTCCAACATTGAGTGGGTATGATAGTGATTGATTGATTGTCATAATTGCCAAAATTTGATTATCAAACATCGTTTATATCCAAGACCAAGACAGGGAGGTGTTAGCAGCTACGGCAGGGTTTTCAGTCTTTGCAGCTTGGAGAATGGGACTGACTTCGGCAAGCTAGAGGCCACGAGAGCACAGCCCATTGGAGAGGGACGGTGGCGAATTTTGGTTTCCCACATAGTCTGACTTACCTATGTCTTGTAGCTCTTTGTTTCGTAGCGCTCTGTTTCCATACCCTGAAACTTTTTGTTTCGCTGGGGCCATGTCATCTTTCTCTGTGTGCCCAGCACACCGTACAAGGTTGGTGAGGGTTTGTAGTTAGAGTAGCTCCTCAGCAGGCAGCTGGCCTCAAGGGTTTGCAGTGCAGAATTCCTGAAACGGGAATTAAGGAGCAAAACAGGATAAAAATAACCCGTGGAGATATTCCTTAATCTCCCTTCATGTCGGTGGGCTGTTGAATCCACTGACTATTTCAGAGTATTATGAAAAGTTGATGAGCAGTTATTTTGATGATCTAAAACAAATTTCCTAAGAAACACCTTGGGAGAAATGATCATAGCTAACATTTATAGGCTGTGTGTTATGAGTGAGGCAGGGTTTCCCATGGTTTACAGATATTAATTTACTTCTCGTAACAAACCTATTATTGCTGTCATTTTACAGAGCAGAAAACAGGTTTTTTTAAAAACAATTATCTTACAGTCAAATTGAGTCTGTTTTTCCTTTTGGGGTACAATCTGTTAATTTTAACACAGGTATAGATGTGTATAATCACCACTGTCATCAGATAGAAAATTGTTCCATCACCCCAAAAACTCCCCTCCTGGTTACCCTTTACAATGACCCCTCAACACACCTCTAACCACCGGCAACCACTCTAACTCTATAGTTTTGTCTTTTTGAAAGTATGTAAATGGACTTGTACATATATAACCTTTTGAGGCTGGATTCTCTCACTCAGCATAATCCGTTTGACATTCATCCAAGTTGTTGTATGTATCACTACATTATTTTTTATTGCTGGTTAATATTACATTTATGGATGTATTATAGTTGATCCCTTCCCCCATTGAAGCGTATTTGGGTTGTTTCCAGTTTTCGACAGTTATGAATAAGCTGCTATAAACGTTTGTGAACAGGTTTTTGTGCTTATTTCTCTGGGGTACATAACCAGGAATGGGATTCCTGAGTCATATGGAAAGTGTATGTTTAACTTTATAAGAAACAGCCAAACTATTCCCCAGAGTGTCTACCATTTTACATCCCGCTAATGACCTATGAAAGTTCCAGTTGCTCCACGTCCTTGTCAGCATTTAGTATTGTCTGAGTCTACTTTAGCCATTCTAATAGGTGTGTATCGGTATCTCATTGGGACTTTAATTTACATTTCCCTAATGATTAATGATGTTCAATAGATATATCTTTTCTACAGCACATTTGCCATTCTTATATCTTCTTTGCTAAAGTGTTTGTATGTTTTGCCCAGTTTTAAATTGGTAACTGGGTTGTGTTTTCCTTATTGATTTTTGAAAGTTATTTATATATTCTGAATACACTCTTTTGTCAGATATGTGATTTGCAAATATTTCTTTTCAGCCTATAGCTTGTCTTTTCATTCACTTAACACTGCCTTTTGAAGAGCAAAAGTTTTTAATTTTGGTGAAGTCTGATTTATCAGTGTTTTCTTTTATGGATTGTGTTTTCTCATGTCTAAGAATTCTAGCTAACCCCAGGTCACAAAGATTCTCTCTTACATTTTCTTCTAGAAGTTTTATAGTTTTACATTTGAATCTATGATCCATTTTGAGTTAACATTTTTGTAATGTAGGGGTTAGGCTGAGGTTCCTTTCTTTACATATGAATGACAGCTATCCCAACACCATTTGTTTGGGTTTATTTCCGAGCTATCTTCCGTCAGATTGATCTACACATATGTCCCTTCATCATTACCAAGCTGTCTTAGTTACTGTAGCTTCATCCTAAGTATTGAAATTGTATAGTTTGCTTTCTCCAACTTTATTCTGCTTTTTCAAAATTGTTTTACCTTTTGTAGTTTCTTTGCCTTTCCATGTACACTTTAGAACAGCTTGACTATATCTACAAAAAAATTCAGCTAGGGTTTTCATTTGCGTGATGTTAAATGTGTAGCCCTGTCTTCGCTATGTTGAGTCCTGCAGTCCCTGAATATGGTATGTCCCTCTGTTTATTGAAATATTCGTTACTTTCTTACATCAGCGTTTTGTAGTTTTATGCATACAGATCCTAATACATGTTTTGTTTAGACTTATTCCTAAGTATATAATTTATTCTTTTGGAGCTCTTGTAAGTTGTATTGTTTTTAAATTTTGGTTTCTGACTGTACATTGCCAGCATATTAGAACAACACATGACTTTTGTGTGTTAACCTTGGATTCTGCGACTGTGCTCAACTCACTAGACATTTTGTTTTTGGTGAATGCCTTAGGATTTTCCACATAGACACACATTTTGTGTGTAAGTAGGGTCAGTTTTATTTCCTTTCTAATCTGTATACTTTTGTTTCTTTTTTCTTGCCTTATTGCATTGGCCGATTTTCAGAACAACGTCAAATAGGAGTGGTGAGAATGGACTTCTCTGCCTTGTTCCCAATTGAAGGGGACAGCATTGTATAAGTTCCCTTATATTTTCATTTCGTGAAAGTTTTATCACAAATGGATGTTGTATTTTGTCAAATGCTTCTCTTTTTTGATATGATTTTGTGTTATTCTTTAGACTGTTAACATGGTGGATTAGATTGGTTAATTTCCAAAGATTGAAGCAGCCTTTCCTTCCCCGCATAAATCTCACTTGTCAGTGGTGTACTGTTCTTTTCCTGTATCATTTGATTTGATTTGCTGACATTTTTGTTGAGGATTTTTGCAATTATGTTCATGAGAGATATTGGTCTGTAGTTTCATTTTTTGTCCTGTCTTGGTCTAGTATCAATAATTCTGGCCTGATAAAATGAGTTGGAAAGTGTTCCCTTTTCTTCTGTATTCAGGAGGAGATTGTACAGAATTAGTGTTATTTCTTTGTTAAATGTTTGGTAGAATTAACCAGTGAAATCATTTGACTTGGGGATTATATATTTGGAAGGTTTTTAACTGAATTTAATTTAATAACTATTTGTGTTGTCTATTTGATCTTCAGTATGTTTTGTAGTTTGTAATTTTCAAGAAATTGATCCATTTCATCTGAGTTTTCCAATTTAGGTGTGTAGAATTGTTCGTAGTATTCACTTATCATTCTTTTAATGTCTGCCAGGTCTGTAGTGACATCTCCTCTTCATTCCTGATATTGCTAATTTTTGTCATCTCTTTTATTCTTTGACATGCTAGAGTTTTTATTATTGTAAGAAAACTATGGGGTTTCATTGATTTTCTCTATTACATATGTGTTTTCAATTTTGTCGATTTCTACTTTTACCTGTATTATTTCCTTTCTTTTGTTTGATTTGGATCTACTTTGCTTCTCTTTTGCTATCTTAAATGTACTTTCTAGGTTTCTTTTAAGAAGTTGAGCAAATCCCAAACAGGATAAACTGTAAGCAGTCCAGGCCCACACAGATCACAATCAAACTGCTGAAAACTGGAGACGGGAGAGAAGCTTGAAAGCAGCCAGAGAAAAATAATACATTCCCGTTATGCCCAAGGGTCATATATAGCATGCGGCTACTTTGAAAACCCCACCATTGTTATCATTTTTGCTTCCAACAGTAAAACAGATTGTAAAGAACTCAAGAGAAGAATCATCTATGATATTTTCCCAGAGATTTACCATTCTGTTGCTTGATGATCCATATTTCTTTCTCTCTCATTTCCTTTGAAAGAGTTTCCTTTACCAGTCCTTTTAGAGCAAGTCTGCTGGCTATGAGTTCTCTTAGTTTCTCTGAGAATGTCTTTATTTTGCCTTCATCCCTGAATATTTTTCTAAACTATATCCTGAGTATACATTTCTGCATTGACAGTTCTTTTCTCTCACTACTATAAAAGTATCATGCCACTTACTTCTGGCCTCCGTGGTTTCTGATAAGAAATCTGGGTTCCTTCGAATCATTGTACTCCTGTAGGTGATGCATTGTTTTTCTCTGGCTGCTTTCAAGCAGAATTATCACCCGGGAGCTCTATACAAAGACAGATCCTTGAGTCCAGTCCCAAACCCACTTATTTAGAATTTTGAGGGGGTGGGACCAAGGATCTTCATTTTCACAGAAACCTCAGGTGATTGGTATGCACTCTAAGGTTTGACAAGTGCTTGTCATTTAGTTTCATTTAGTTTTTTAACAATTATTGTTTAACCTACACACAGTGGAGTTATTTTTGGTGTACAGTTCTGTGAGTTTCGACACTTGCAATGTACTACAAATTTGGTGGGAATGGAGATCTTGCTTGTTTCAACTTTTGACAGCTTTGGAAATTCATAAAGCAGCTTGCCATTACTTGTGAATCAAACAAAATTAGTTGTCATTGAAATGGCTTGACTACAGTATACATACTGTTTTGCCTCCTACTTTTAGGTTGAATTCATTAAGAAACATCATCGAGTCTGCAGCTAAAACTGATTTCCAAAGCCATTCAATATTTGCTAATAGCAGTTGAGAGGAGTTTCTTCACTCAGAAATCCTGAGATTAAAAAAAAAAAAAATTACAATAAAACTTTACTGCTGCTCAGCCATTGACACGCTGTGTGGTGAGGCAAGTGAGGATATTCAGCTTCTGTTTCTGACTAAATTCAGGAAACTGATGATGGCTCAGTCCAGGAGAGTGAGTAGAGTTCATTATTGATGCTATTGGTCCAATAGCACGTGATATATTAGAATATTTTCTGCAGAATACCTGCTGATGAATAGTACAATGAATAACCATAGGCTTTAAACACTTACATTTTTACAAGCTTTATAAATTTGTAATCAGTTTGAACGCATCCCAGCAGATCACACTTCATGTTATACTGAATTAGCATCTTTTCAACTTCTTTGAAAATATTTTCACCTATAGTCGTTCCACTCAGACTATACCTAGAGGCCAGTTAAGTCACTTCAAACTTGGCGTTGATTCATTTTATAAACAACTACTGCCCAGCATCACTGACATATGTTGAGTTATCAAGAGCCAGATAAAATTTGTCAGAATCATTTCTCTTATATTTTAATTGACTATAATGTTGTTCCCATTGTGTTCAGCTCTTCAAGCAACTGTTCTTGCCCAAAGTCTAATAATCTTAAACAAATATATTTTCTCTGGACACCCTTCTTTGGCTGCTACAATCAAACATGATTTACTTAACTCATAATTGGTACCTTACTTTATTTGCTTGGGTCAGAAATAGAAGCTGAATATCTGAATATCCAAAACTTACTTTGGTTGCAGCCTTGTTTTCATTTTTTGTGTGTGTGAAGAAATTCTGCTCTGGCGAGACAGTTGATTTCAGATTTTCTAATTTTTCTGACCGTTGCTTTACTGTGAACTGAGGATATTTGTGGTAAGTGCTTAGCCTGATAAGGTTGACATATATTATATTCTTTTAGGTAGCTGTGTTGCCACCACATAGTAAGCAAAAGATTTTGCCATCTAATTCAATAACAAAATTATTTCACTTCCAGTGTGCCTTTTTGAAGTGTGTCACACTTCCAATGCAACATTTAAAGTCTGTTTTGCTCTTGTTTTGACATGATGAGTATGAACTGGTAATGAAAAATTAAAATGTTGTGGTACAGCAATACATGTGGTAGTTGAAGTGCTCTTCAGTCATAACTGGGTTGCTGTGATTTGTGGTGTTTACCACCAGTGCAATGAAATGAGAGGTGCACATATGCTCTCTGTTGCAGCTAAACAGCTCTGCTGCTGTAGGACAAAATGACCCAAAGGCAGCACATAAACAGGAGCATTGGGGCCGGCCTGGTGGCACAGCGGTTAAGTGCACGCATTCCAGTTTGAGCGGCCTGGGGTTCGCTGGTTTGGATCCCGGCTGTGGACATGGCACTGCTTGGCAAGCCATGCTGTGGAAGGCATCCCACATATAGAGTGGAGGAAGATGGGCATGGATGTTACTCAGGGCCAGTCTTCCTCAGCAAAAAGAGGAGGATTGGCAGCAGATGTTAGCTCAGGGCTAATCTTCCTCAAAAAAAATAAATAACTGCAGATTTCTCATGGGAAACCATGGAGTCCAGAAAATGTTGGAACAACATCTTTAAGATGCTTAAAGAAAGAAATCGTCAACTCAAAATTCTCTGTCCAGTGAAAATTCCCTTCAGGATTGAAGCAGGGAAAATGTCACATATACGCTAAAAAGGAGGCTAAGGGAAGTTCTTTAGGCTGAATAGAAATGATACTAAATGGAAAGCAGAAACTTCAAAAATGAAGAAAGAGCAACAGAAATAGTAAGTTTTTCAGTAGATATAAAATACGGTTTTTCTCCTCTTGAAAATATACATGACTGTGCGAAGTAAAAATGATCACTTTCCTGGCTAGAGCATCGCATAGAGAGTAATACGTACAACAGCTGGAAGTTGAGGAGAGGAGGGTTGAGGGAACTATTTGATGGTAAGCCTCCTGCTTTTCATAGGAAATGGTAAAATAGCGACACTAAGTACATTGCGAAAGATTAGAGCTGTATATATATCGCAGCTGTAGAGGAGAAACAAACAAAATAAAACAGGAGATAGAGCCGGAAGCTAATAGATGCATTAAAATAAATAGAATACTAAAAAAAAGTTTTTTTAAATAACCCAAAACAAGGCAGAAAAGGGGAATAGAGAAACAAAATTAGGGAGGACAAACAGGAAAAAACATAAAATGATAGACTTAAATCCAACCAGATCAAAAATTACATAAAATACTAATGGTCTGAATACATCAATTAGAAGAGATTGTGAGATTGGTTAAAAAATAAGAAGCAAGTACATGCTGCCTAGAAGAACCCCACTTTAGATACAAAAAAATGGATAGATTAAAAGTTGAAAGGATAGGGGCCGGCCCCGTGGCCGAGTGGTTAAGTTCGCGCGCTCCACTGCAGGCGGCCCAGTGTTTCATTGGTTTGAATCCTGGGCGCAGACGTGGCACTGCTCATCAAATCACGCTGAGGCAGCGTCCCACATGCCACAACTAGAAGGACCCACAATGAAGAATATACAGCTATGTACCAGGGGGCTTTGGGGAGAAAAAGAAAAAAAACAAAATCTTTAAAAAAAAAAAAAGAAAAGTTAAAAGGATTAAAAAAAAAGTATACGTGTAAACATCAACCAAAAGAAAACTAGAGTGGCTGTATTAATACCAGACAAAGTAGACCTCAGACCAAGGACTGTTACCAGGGATAAAGAGGGACGCGACACCGAGGGTCTGTTCACCAAGTAGACATCACAGTGATCCTAAGTGTGTGTTCACAAAACGGTAGAGCCTCAAGCCATATGAAGAAAACCTGACAGAACTGAAAGAAGAAACAGAGAAATCCACAATTGCATATGGAGGTTTCGGTACTCGTTTCTCCATAGTCAACAAAACAAGTAGACTGAAAATCAGTAAGAATACAAAAGACCTGGACAATACTGTTAACCAACTTGACCTCATTGGCATTTCTAGAACATGCCGTGGAAATCAACAGACTGCACATTATTTTCATGAGCTTCAGTTTCAATGCTTTCGGTTGACCTGTCTTTGAGTTCACGGATGTTTCTGCTCCGTCTCTCCCTCGGCTGCATGTTTCTGTGTAGTGGGGACTGTGTCAGTTTTCAGATGCCTGTTGCTGAGTATAAGGATTGGCAGAGAGGAGTTATCCCGTCCCTGTTTGTGGTTGGGGTAGCTTCCCAACAGGCCGCAGGAAATAGGGTCCTTCAGCTCAGCAGGATTGTATTTGGATTTTCCAATAATGGATGTGGGAGAAATAAACGAAGTAAATATTCCCCATCCTTTATCTTAAGCAATTTTGGTTGGATGCATAAGCCACCAGCTTTTTCAGAATATCTGAAGGGTGATACGCACTGATAATTACTGGCCTAAAATAAATATACTTAGAAGCAGACTGAGGCTGATGCATAGCTTCTGTATTTATCTCATGGTGACAATAATGAGGATGATACTAACAATAGCTAACATTTGTTGGGTGCTTATTATGAACCACACTGACTTGCTAATGTTTGATGTATTCACTCATTTATCCCTCATAATAACCCTGCTTTTATCTCCATTTTACAGTTGAAGAAAGAGAGGCATCGGGAGATTGATTAACTTGCACAAGTTTATTCTGCCCGTGAGTGGCAGAATCAGGGTTGAAACCTGGCAGCCTCATTCGACAGCCTGGTCTCTTGGCCAAGGCACTCTGTTTTCATTAGACCAGCAAAGTGGGTTTAGGAGTTTGTGAGGCTGCTCAACCTGTTAAAAGGCACCCTGGACCGGGGGACGCAGAAGCTGAGTGTTAAAAGCTAAGAGGGTCTAGGACGCAGGTGGGCAAACTGCTGCCCATGGCTGGTCTGTGCAAATCCCTTCTTCCTCCCCAGCTACGAAGAGTTTTTACATTTCAAGGGTTGTAAAAAGAAAAAAAAAGAACAGTATTTGTCAGAGATTGTGTGCGGCCCACAAAGCCCAAGATATTTGCTGTCTGTCCCTTTGTGAGAAACAGTTTGCCAGCCCCTGGTCTGGGTGAGAAGGGAAGGGGGACAGACAGAAGGAACAGCACATGCGAAAGCCTGCAGACTTTTCTGTGAGATCAAGTGATTGACACGCTGGAGATCACAGAGAAGAGGGGCTTTGGAGAAAAAATGAGCAAACAGACACAGATGATTCCTCTCTGTGTGGCTTGCTAAGAATCTGGACTTCATCCCAAGGCACTGGGCAGCCATGCACGTGTTTTAACCAAGAAAGGAGCATAGTCAGACTTTAACTCTGTCAAACATATGAAGAAACAAGAACATTCTATAGGGCGACCGCCATTTAAATGTGTATTTAACATGAAGTGCCTTATATTCTGAATTCTCAGAGTCCCTTGGATGATGAGTGACCCCTATTGCTCGATGAAGCTGACCGGGCAGGTCCAAACTGGAAGCCGGTCTTCATGCTGAGGATGGAGAGATAACCACAACTCACAGTGCTGCCCTTTCCTCCCAGAGACAGCCCCAGGAGCACCTGTAATGGGAGCGGTGGGGAGCTGGGAGTCAGAAGGCCTGAGGCCCAGGCCCTGCCCTGCTCCTGGCTTGCGTGTTCTCCAGTCATTTCCTTTACTCACTGAGAGGCTGAATGGCCTAGTGGTTAATTGCGTGGGCTCAGCTTACAGACCGTCTGTATTCATCTCATAGTCTGTGGTTTACAACCCTCTCTGCAAACTGTCGTCACCTGGGGCGAGAGGGGTTTCATAAAAACTCTTCCTCACTGATGCTCATTTCTAGATCCCAGACTGGGATCTGGGCATTGGGATTGTTTTTTTAACCTTCCCAGTGATAGCAGGGAGCTGGCAGATAGAGAGCCCCTGTCCTAGTAACTAAGGACACAGACTCCGGGCTTGTCACCCTGGCTGCTCTGCTGACTAAATGGATAATCACGAGCAAAAAACTTAAAAACCTTGATGCTTTAATGTTCTCAACTGTCAAAATTATCCCAACCTCTTGAGTTGTTGTGACAATTAAACGAGGCAGTTACTCTAAAGAACGCCATTTGGCTGTTGACTTCCAGTCTGGGTTTGGGGCCCTTCCGTGTTCTCCTAAAGGATGCTGTTTAAACTCTGCTCTGGCATCTGTGTGTGTGTGGTATAATTGCGGATTTCCTAGTTGGTCTCCCGTGCTGGGCTGTGAGCAACTGAGATCTGGGAACTGTCTCCTTTTTAGAAGGTGATCCGTGAATGCGCGAGTGAAAGAAAACAGCTCTTCCGCTGCTAATCATGCAGCCAGGTGAAGGCTCGTTCCTGGTAGCTGGGCGTGCAGTCTGTGGAGTCCACAGCAGTGGCCCATGGGGACGGGCATTTGGGAAGAAGTGGGTAGAAGACCTCTCTAAGGGGGTCCTAAAAGGCTCTGCCTTATTCACAGCCCACAAATAGCCCTTTTTGAGTTCTTTCTCTTCCACAGATGACTGAAGTTGCTTGAGAATGGTAAATAAGGTAAATAACAGTAAATGGCTATTGAGAACAGTAAATAACCTTGAGGAGGGACCCAAGAAATTAAACTCCTGGTCTCCAGACCCTCCCAGGGGTCAAGCGCTGAGCCAACACTTGACAGAGATCTGAGCAATACGGTAGCATCGCAGGCTTCATGCATCGTTCATCGCATCCAGGTGGGAGGAGGGCGCTGCCGTTTGCGCCTCCTCCGGCTTCAGGAAGGATCTTCACCAGCCGTTCAACTTTCCAGAGTCTAAAATGGTGTCAGTGTCTAAACAAAAGTGATTACTGGGGCAGCACATTGTTAAGTAAGAAGCCATGATCCCTGCCACCAGATGTCTTACAAGACACATTTCCAAGGACAGTTTTGTCATATAGAACAGTACCTGCTTCTCTGCAGCCACAAGATGATAGGAAACATTGGTGTATTTCCAGCAGTTCCATGCTACTCACATATATAATCCTAACAACAACCTTATAATGTCAGTACTCTTACAATCCTAATGTTGCAGATCATAGAAATGACGCATAGAGAGGTTTATGGACTTAACTATGGTTAAATATACATAGCAGATATATAGCCCTGCCAACCTATAGCAGAGGTACAGCACATCTATAGCAATGCCAGGTTTTGAAAACAAATTTTGTCCCCAGAGTACGCTTTGAGCCAGTACCCTCCATGCCTCTCCCTCCCTACGTTTCCTGGGATGAGAATGAGCACCTTGGGAGCAGGGAGCTGGGCCCCGCTGTGCAGGTGGTCCTTCCCACGCGTGTGGGCGGGCATCCTGCGGGACACGTGGCGGAGCTGGAATCCGGCAGAGGGCTGTGTGGCGACATCTGCCTGTGGGGAGGGACACCTTTTTCTAATTTCACAGAGATCCGTCTCCCTTTCTCTCATGGCTCTTTCTTGTTCTGCCCCCTCAGGTCTCTGCCTTTCCCCGGGAAAAGGAGGAGAAAATGATCAAGGTTCAGGTGAGCTGGATTTTTGTTTCTGTCGCTTAACATGTTCTCTCATCTCAGTAAGTGGACGCCTGTTTTCTCTTCCTTGACAGGGGTGAAGAATGACAGCAGACATTTAATACCATTTATGTGCCATGCTCGTTTATTTCCTTTTTAAAATTTCCTTTCAGTTTTTATTTATTGTCACTTCATTTTACAAATAGTAGTGTAAAAGAGAATAGAAATCAAAAACATGAAAAAACCCGCACATTATTACCCTGCTTACAAATCGCCTGTTTTTTCAAGGGTTATTTTTAATATGTATTCACAGCTATACTTGCAATAATGCATAGAATTTTGATTTGGTTTTATTTTTCACTTAAAATTATAGCACAGTTTTTTTTCTTTTTTTCCTGAGGAAGATGGGCCCTGAGCTACCATCTGTTGCCAATCTTCCTCTCTCTTTTTTTCTTTTTTGCATGAGGAAGATTAGGCCTGAGCTAACATCTTATTGTGCTTAATTTTTGTCATCTATTGTTATTTCAGTGAGTCATACCTCCTTCCCTTTTTAACTCTACCTCATTTACAAGCTTTTGAGTTCCTGAGGATTTTTTTTTCCTAAGTGGTGCCTCAGGGCCTTTATAAAAAGAATATCTAAAAGATGGTCTTATCTGACAGGATCACAGTGAAGCTGAACTTGGAGAAAAATAGCATTAGACATTGTCATACAAAAAGCGCTCGATTCTTTCTGCCCAGTATCTGAAGCTTCCTATGTGTGTGTCCGTGTGCCTTCGTGTGTTTCACTCTTCGTGTATTAATTTATTTTATTAATGGGGCCAGCCTGGTGGCATAGTGGTTAAGTTCGCATGCACTGCTTCGGCCGCCCGGGGTTCATGGGTTCAGATCCCAGGTGTGGACCTACATACTGCTCGTCAAGCCATGCTGTGGTGGCGTCCCACATACAAAAGAGAGGAAGATTGGCACAGATGTTAGCTCAGGGCCAGTCTTGCTCAGCAAAAAGCAAAACAAAACAAAACAATACAGGTACTTAATTTAAAGATTTTAGTCCTGCTCCCAGACAAGCAGGCACTTTCTATCTGTCACTTTTCTCGCTGCTCAGAAGGAATTTAGAATCATCACATGAAGATGAGTGGTTCCTGTAAGTTCAAGTCCTACTCAGGTTCCTATAGAAGACAAGCGTCCTGCCGACTCCACAGCCTTTGCCTTCTGGATCAGGAGGATGGGAGAGAGGCAGAAAGACTGCACTCCAAGCCAGGGTTGTCGTTCACAGACCAGGGCCTGAGGCGTGATGTTTGGAGCTCCAGCCAGAACAAGTGCAATGTTGCACAGCCTTCATATGAAAATTTAGATTTCCCTGCAGCCAAAAGTTACAAGATAAACAGCAAAGGGGAATGAAAAATATTTACCGCATACGTGGAAGAAAAGGCCCGAATGTCCCCCAAATGAATATTATTATAAAACAGGAAGTAGAGGTGACCAGCCAATATGAAGAGTGATCATTACTAATCAGCTGTGAAAGTTTTTCTAAATAACTGGCTTTTGCTTCCAAAATTTACTTCTGAAATTATCAAAGATTTAAAAAAAACTATTCATGTCCAGGGGCTGGCCGAGTGGCGCAGCGGTTAAGTTTGCACGTTTTGTTTCAGTGGCCCGGGGTTCATCAGTTCGGATCCCGGGTGCGGACACGGCACCGCTTGGCAAGCCATGCTGTGGCAGGCATCCCACATATAGTGGAGGAAGATGGGAATGGATGTTAGCTCAGGACCAGTCTTCCATAGCAAAAAGAGGAGGATTGGTGGCAGATGTTAGCTCAGGGCTAATCTTCCTCAGGAAAAAAAAAAGTATTCGTGTCCAGTGTTGGCCAGGTATAGAGGTTTAGGGGGTTATGCTTTCTTGGAAGAAGAAGTTGGAAATTTTTTTTGGAGGAAACACCTGCCATTATGATTTCAAAAACTTTAAAGTTTATTATTCTTCCACATTTCCTTTTCTACTCTTTGGAAGTTATTTTAGGAAGATAATCAGCCGAGTTCCAGGGACTAAGGTCTATGTGAAAGGATTTTTTTTGCAACATTGTTTGTAATAGATAAACTAAGTAAGCGTGCATTATCTGGATCAGCTCACTATAGTCTAGGTCATCAGTTCCTCGAATTACTGTGCAGCCCTGAAGTAGGATGACAGAGAGGATGATGATGATAATCATAATAGCAGCTGTCACTCATCAGGTACTTACTGTGCTGCAGGCACCGTTCCTCAGTACTTTACGTATAGTCACTCATTTTCTGACTGGTACCCTATGGTAGAGGCATCAGCATGCACATGAGGACAGGGTGAGGGACTTGTCCAAGGTCACACAGCCAGCCTGGGGCAGAGCGTTCCAACGTGAACACGGGCAGCCAGGCTCCGAGCTGTGCCCAGACCAGGCCACCACAGACGCCGCAGTCCAGATGGGGCACGGACGGTGATGCACGTACTTCAACAGCAAGGGGGACCGATAGCCTGTACATTTGACAAATCAAACAAGTGGGATGTGTGTGTGAAACGGGACACAGACTCCATCCCACACTGTTGGAAGTAAAGCTTTTCTGGGGTAAATGACGTTGTTAATGATTAAAAAATATTGGCAGTCCGTGATGCAGCAGAGCTCTGGGACTTAGCTGTGGGCGTGCTAACGGAAGGCAGCCATTGAAGGCACAAGCATTTCTGTTCCTGCCGCCCTGTGGGTGGGTGGAATTAGCAGTGTGAAGGCAAGCAGAAGGCAGTTCCTTGAATCTGACTCGGGCGCCTTAGAATCCAGAGGAACGTCCCATCCTTTACGCTGTCCCAGGACCGCCCCTCTTCCATAACCAGAGTCTCCGTGTGCTTGGTGTTGCAGGAGCCGGTGACCTTCGAGGACGTGGCTGTGGCCTTCACGGAGGAGGAGCTGGGGCTGCTGGATGCCACCCAGAGGCAGCTGTACCGGGACGTGATGCTGGAGAACTTCCAGAACCTGCTCTCTGTGGGTGAGGACAGGCGCCCTCTGTGCTCAGTGTCAGCCTCCCGGGGTGTCTGTGTGCTCGGTTGTCGGAAGCCCTGGGACTCCCAAAATCATTCTCTGAGCTTGGGCACTAAAGAGACCTTAATAATCCCTGTGCAACACAGACGAGATGCTCCTGATGTTTCCGTCCAGATGAAAATCTGTCCTTGAACTATAAATGGGCACATTGTGGTCCTGCCCCACTGGTTTGTCGTCAGATCCATTGAGTGGGTCACTCCAGCTTCTTTGTTTTTAGGGTGCCAGTAACTGTGACTGTTGTTAACTCGATTTTTGGAGGTATTTTATTTTTTGCTTTAAAGATGTATTTGTAAATGACTCTAAACTTACAGAAAGTTTATGAAAATAAAAATACAGAACAAGAACGCCCATGGAGCTTTTACCTTGATTCACCTATAGTGACATTTTACCCCATTTGCTTTATCATTTATGCTCATGTTCTTTCTCTCTCCATATATACTTGTGTGTGTGTCTATATATACACACATATATATATATATGAACACGTATGTATATTCATAGTATTTTTTTTCCGAACCATTTGCAGGTAATTTACATACACCACAACCCTTTGTCTCTCAGTGTATATGCAGAGTTCAGGGGTCCCTAAGACTATCCTCACTCTGACGCTTTTTGCAAGTTCGGGGGTCCCCAAGACGGACCTCAGGCTTGATAACTTGCTAGAAGGAGTCTCAGAGCTCACTGAAAGCTGTTATCCTCCCGGTTACAGTGTATTACATGGAAAGGATACAGATTAACATCATCCAAGGGAAGAGGCGCCTGGGGCAGAGTCAGGAGAGTTTCCAGCGCAGACTTCCAGTTGCACTCTCCCAGTGGAGTTCTGAACAGCTCTCACTCTTCCCAGCAGAGATGTGTGACAGTACACATGGAGTATTACAACCCAAGCCTTGGTTTCCAGAGCTTTTCTTTTGGTGAGGAAGATTGGCCCTGAGCTAACATCTGTGCAGGCTTCCTCTGTTTTGTATGTAGGACGCCACCACAGCATGGCTTGATGTTGGTGTGTAGGTCTGCGCCTGGGATCCAAACTCGTGGACTCCAGGCCACTCAAGCAGAGCATGCGAACTTAACTGCTATGCCACTGGGCTGGCCCCTGTCCAGAGCTTTACTGGGGCTCAGTCATGTGGATGTGGTTGGACACCTGTGTGGCTGACCTTAGTTTCCAGCCCTCCTGAAAATCAAACCGATAGCACATGGTCCAAAGCACCCGCCCCCCGCATAACTCACATTGTTAAGCTGTCTGGTGTGGCCCCGGGACTCAGGCACAAAAAGACTCTTATGAGGCCAACATTCCAGGGGCTTTGCGATCACGTGCCAGGACAGGGGGGCCAGAGCGACCTCTCCTTGGGCCAGGCTAATTCTTTGCTGAACAGTGCATTTTGTAGGAATAGGAACGTGCTCTCACATATCCCCAGTGCAGGTAGAACGCTTTCATCCAATCTGTCATTTATGCTCTAATTTTGTGAAGAGAGCCAATTAGATTCCTTCAAGCGTATGTTCCTCCCTCCAGGGCAAGGTCTAGTGTAGTCTAGTCCAGCTGTCATGTCTCTTTAACTTCCTTTAATTGGGAACTCTTCCACAGCGTCTTTCTCTTTTAAGACAGTGACATTTTTGAAGAGTAGTCTTAGCCCCTCCCCCGTTTTTCATAGAACATTCCTAGTATTTCCTCATAATTAGATTCAGATGATCCGTTACGCTGGAACCTTCCTTCCAGCAGGTAATGGTGTGTCCTTTTGAGATGTCACATCTAGTGGCACACCGTCTGTCCCTCATGGGTGATGTTAACTTTGGTCACCCAGTCAAGGTGTTGTCCAGTTTCTCCATTATGAAATGACTGCCATTTTCCTCTTGCCGTCATAGGGTGACACTTTCAGAACACACAGATATTCTGCTAGATGTAGCAACCAACGCTGATTCTTGCCTTATCCACTCCTTCTCAGGATAGTTTGTAGGGACTTGTGAATTGTTTTTAAAAATAGTTTATAATTTACTACTGTAATTATTTTGGTGCTAAAGTTATCCTGAATCTGGCCCCTTTGACTGACTCCTGTGCCTGTGACGTGCCCCCAGCGTTCTTTTGAGCACTTCCTCACTTATGGCAAAGCATGATGTTCTGTGCTCACCTTTTACTTGGACCCAGCTCTGGAATCATCCATTCCTTTTACTGGGGAGCGGCATTCACACCAAGGTCTGGATGCTAAGTATTGTCATTGCCACTGTGATATCTGTTTCTTGTCTCAGGACAGAGCTAGGAGGCAGGCGTGTGTGCGTGCATGTATGTGGATACACACATACGTTCATATACATACATGCACATATAAGTACATATTTATATGTGAATATAAATATATTCACATATACACATGAATAGATGTTCAGTTTCATTCAAAATAAGATGTTAACTAAAATTATACTGAAAGACCATTTCTCACCCATGAGATTGGCAAAAATTTAAAAACTGAACACTACTTTTTTGGGCCAAGCTGTGGGGAATAAGGCACTTTCCAGCATTGAAAGTAGGAATGCAGAATGATACAGCCCTTCAGGAGGGGAGTTTGCTTGTATCTCACAAAACGGTGCATTTACCCTTTGCCAGCAGTTCACCTCTAGGAAGTTTCCCTAAAGATGGCAAGGTGACAACGAGCATTAATAGTATACTGCAATTTGTGCAAGAAAGAGGGGAAAATAACTCAATATATGTGTATCTGCTTGTCCTTAGAAGAAGAAAGACTAGAAGGGTTAATCAGAAAATCACGAAGTTACTTTCTCACAGTGGGTGGGAGGTGACAGTGTGGGAAGGATGTGCAAGAGAGTGACACTAGTCCCAGGACACCTTTAGTCTAGTTTGGACTTTTGAGAATACGTTCGTTCAACACATTATAAAAATTCAATCCAGTAAGAATGCAAAGGGCTGATAATCTAAAACTCAAAGAAAGCTGCAGCGAAGGAGTGAATTATAATCAAAGTGAATACTGTAACCACATGGAAGAGAGCAAACACAGGACTCCCGGGAGGAGCTCAGGAGCACAGTGTGTGTCGATGTACCCTTAGTTTGAGGTGCCGTCGGCGGGGGTGGGAGAATGAAATGCAATCCTGAACACTTTTTGGTGGGTGTGTTTATGGTTGTCACAGGGGAGAAGCAATTCTGAAACTATTTCAGACATGTCACAGGGGCCAGGGCGACTCAGTGAGAAGGAAGACTGTTCAACAGATGGTGCTGAGACACCGGACCCCAGGAGGCATCGAATGCCTCCCTCAAACCTCACGAAAAATGGACTCAAAATGGATAAGAGATCGAGTGTGAGATATAAGTGTAGAAACTTGTAGAAGGAAACATAGGAAAAATCTTCGTGATGTTGGGTTAGGCAAAGAGTTCTTAGATGTCACACCGAAAGCATGATTCATAAAAGAAAAAGAAAAGTTGGACTTTGTCAGAATTTAAAACTTCTGCTCTCCCTGTTTTTTTTACAGGGAATCAGCCCTTCAAACCAGAGCTCATATTCCAGTTGGAGAGAGAAGAAAAGCTTTCGATGATGGAGACAGAAACCTGGAGAGATGGGTGTTCAGGTGAGAAGCGTGTAGCAGTGACCTAGCAGCCAGGAGGCCCTCCTGAAGCATGGGTCAGAGCAGGTGGCGTCTCTGTCCCAGCTTTCCCAGCCCTTCCTGTTTCACACACAGTAAAATCGGAAGTACGTAGGCTGGCCTCTTAGGCCCTAAGGGGTCTGTCTCCTCAAGCCCCTCTAGCTTTCCTTATTCTTAGCTGTTTTTTATTTTTACTCATTTATTCTGTTCCAGCCGCACTGCCTCGTTGCTGCCCATCAGACCTGTCATTTATGCTCCTGCTTCAGACCTGCTTGCTTTTCTCTCTGCCTCGAGTGAATGAATTGGTTAATAGATGCCTGGTGTTCGTTGTTGCCAGTCCTCCTTCAGACAGCTAATAGATGTAGAATAAATCCGTGTAATCAAAGGATACTCCACAGTGGTGTTTGTCATCTGATGAATGCCTGTCCTGATTCTTGACTGTTTAGGTGTCCTTGAGGATTCATAGACAGGTAGCCATTATTACTAAAAGAAGAAGAATAGCCAATCAGGGGGCCAGCCCGGTGGCATAGTGGTTCAGTTCGGGTGCTCCGCTTCAGTGGCCCAGGGTTCACTGGTTCGAACCCTATACACCACTCATCAAGCCACACTGTGGCGTTATCCCACATAGAAGAATTAGAAGGACTTAAAATTAGGATATGCAACTATGTACTGGGGCTTTGGGGAGACAAGAAAAAAGGGAGGGAAGATTGGCAATAGATGTTAGCTCAGGGCCAATCTTCCTCACCAAAAAAAAAAAAAAAAAGCCAATCAACTAGGGTAAGTATCAGAATTGATCAGTGCCAGCATAATTGACCATTCCCATGCAGCAATTTCAAGTGAGACACTCTTGTGTTAATTTTCTCATTTCTATTCCCAGCTCTGTATCTGCCCATTCTAGCCTCTCCTCTCCCCTCCCCATCCTCCAACACCTAAACCTTGACCCAGCTACAGTTTTGAAGGAGAATTTTCAGGTTGGACATTTACGTGAGTCTAAACACTTCGGTAATGTTTCTTGAGTCCTTGAGACTCTGACATCAAAAGCCACTGTCACATCTGTGTAGATAAGGATGCTCCTGGGTAGGAAAAAGAGTCAATAGAAAATTTCAGAACAAATTATTTCACTTCTATAATTTTTTGTTGCCCTCTCAGTTAAGATTCAGGATCATACATCACACAATACAGTCTTTAGAGCAGGGGTCAGCAAACTTTTTCTCTAAAGTAGTAGTAAATATTGTAGGCTTTGCCCGCCACATGTGGTCTCTGTCACATTCTTCTTTGTTTTGTTTTTTTTTACACCGTTTAAGGAAATGTGTAAAAACTATCCTTAGCTCCGGGGCTGAACAAAAACGGGCCTAGGCCCATAGTGCGCCAGTCCCCCTGCATTATAGCATCTGTAGGAACAGGTGTCAGATTTTAAAATATCTTCTTGTTTTGTTACATGCTTATATACCTAACATGTTTATATACCTTTCATTAATGCAAAAATTTGATAATATACGTTCTTATTTTTAATATACCAATTTTTCTTCTTCATGATACTTTGGGGAAATCCCTCCCAGTTCAAATTACAACTCTTCTAAAAATTTTTTTTTTATCATGGCTGCATAATATTCCAACATGTGGCTATAGCATGTATCATTTAGCTATTCTCCAATTGATGGGCATTAACTTATTTCTTTACCTTTTTTTTTTTAAAACTAATACGGAAAGTTCAGCAGTAAAACCCCCAATGCAAATGTCCTTGGGTACTAGTGATTTTATTTCTCTGCCATAATTACCTGTTGACTCAGAGATTCAAAGTGGAAAGCCATTCCTTACTGAGCTTTAACTGGACTTGTGACCAAGAGACACGGTTATTCCCCATGGGCTTTCCTGCAGCCTATGGGGGCTGACTTAATTGACTTGGGCAAAGAAACATTTTCAAATTCAGGATTTTTACGGGCTGGCCCAGTGGTGCAGTGGTTAAGTTCACACATTCTGCTTCAGCGGCCCTGGGTTCGCCGGTTCAGATCCCGGGTGTGGACATGGCACCGCGTGGCACGCCACACTGTGGTAGGCGTCCCACATGTAAAGTAGAGGAAGATGGGCACGGATGTTAGCTCAGGACCAGTCTTCCTCAGCAAAAAGAGGAGGATTGGCAGTAGTTAGCTCAGGGCTAATCTCCCTCAAAAAAATAAAATAATAAAATAAATTTTAAAAAATAAAGATTCTTACAACCACTCTCTTGGCAGAGCTGCTATAGAAGAAATACCTCTGTTTCCATTTACACTAGGAAAGAGAAAGTTGTCAACAAGTAATGGCTTCTAAACTATCCATTTCCTCGCAGGATTTCCCAAATTGCAGCCCATCCATCTCTTCCAAAGTCAGCATCCACACAGATTCCCTGCGTGCCCTTTTCCATGCCAGGCAAGGAAGAGTCAAAGTCAGAGAAACAAGAGTTAAGAAGAGTAGCATCTTTGTTTTTATTCCCTTTCCGAAAACGAGAGTGTATTAAGATCAAGTGTATTAATGGGTATCAGTAAGATCTAGTGTATAATCTTCAACTGGTGAAGGTTAGAACCTAGAAATGAGGAAGTTGCAGTCTCATACATCCTGAGGGAGAGAAAGGATATTTTTCAAGTGGAAATTGGCTCCTTCTATTTTGAACCTTCTTGTAGGCGTGAAACCAAGAGATGCAAACGTACCTACTGGTATTTTTCCAAGTTTCTATAAATGAACTTTGCATTTGAACGTTGTGATTGGTATGAATTTTATGCCTTCCTCAGCTATTTAGACCGGTGGTTTTCGTACTGTTTGGGGCACGACCCTCAGTATGTAATGTAACCTTACAGACCTGTGTATGTTTACATGTCAGATGTATGCACATCTGAAACATTCCATGCAGTGATATCTGACACGCAATGCACCTCTGATATTGTCTGTCCTTTTTCAAATTATTTTATTTTATTTTTGTGTGTGTGAGGAAGACTGGCCCTGAGCTAACATCCATGCCAATCTTCCTCTATTTTTCATGTGGGACACTGCCACAGCATGGCTTGATGAGCGGTGTGTAGGTCCGCTCCTGGGATCCAAACTGGGAACCCCAGGCCGCCGAAGTAGAGTGCGTGAACTTGACCACTACGTCACCAGGCCAGCCCCTTTGTAGCTTCTTTTTTTAATTGCATGTCACGATCTACTAAGTTGATTTCAAACCTCACTAATGGTGGTGAACCATTAGTATTATAGGCTGTACGTTCCAAATGCCTACATACAACGACAATATTCCATAATCTGTTTTCAAAAGTACAGCCTTCCCATGGGCTGGCCCTGTGGCCTAGTGGTTCAGTTCAGTGCCCAGGCATAGTTCCCAGGTGCGGACCTATGCCACTCATTGGTGGCCATGTGATGGCAGTAACCCACATACAAAATAGAGAAAGATTGGCACAGAGGTAAACTCAGGGTGAATCTTCCTCAGCAAAAAAAAAGAAAAAAGAAAGTACAACTTTCCATGCCAGCCATTAAATTTTGTCTTCTATTTGGAAAGTGATAAGAAAAATAGTTGTACTTATAGTCAAACAGATGATTTGTAATCCATGTCTACATAAAGTCAACTAGTCAATCCACATAAGCAAACAAAATCTGTTTTCATGGAATTGCCTGGTCAATTCCATCAGAAGTGCAGGATCAGCAACCTGTTAGAGCCAACTGTGGCTGTTGCTGACATGACACATCGCGGTCCCCAGAGGCTCTGAAAGGTGATCCTTGACCTCAACCCTGCTGCTTGCTTCTGCTGCAGTCTGAAACTCCTAGCAGGGATGGAAAGAGACGTTTCTGGTCCATACGGCCAGGCCAGCATCTCTACACTGGTGAAAACATCATTGCTCTGCAAACCAAGGGCTTCGGGGCTTTTCTTTTTTTCCCCATTGCAAATTCTTTCTTTTTTCTTTCCCAATGTCATCTCTAATTCTACAAAACCATCCATGGTATTAACCAGGAGATCCCTACTTTTAATAGTCTCCATCTCTCAACGAGCACCTTATTGCTTACTCTTTCTTCTGTTTCCTTTTGGTAATTTGCTGGTTCCAGCTAGATCTGAATCCACTCAACTTTGCAGGAAAGTATTTGGCAGTTTTGATTTGCTCCACAGGAAGAGACTAGAAAGGAGAGCTCTGTGCCTCAGTGAGCACACGGGACAGCCTTTGGCAACCTGCCACGCTGCCTCCCCAGAGAGAGAGTGCTCCCCCTCACCAGGGATGCACTTTCATGTTTTTGTTAGCAAATCCTTGTTGCCCAAGATTTCTTCTTTCTGAAGAAGCATACCTGTCTTTCCCTGTGGATATTTCTGTCTAGTGTCCAGGCTCTTAGAAAGTCTGGGGACAGGATGACAGACGCTAGAGCAGATGGCAAGGTCATGACCTGAGACTCCAAATCCACCGGGAGGTGTATTGTGAGATTTTTATGTCTCTCAGCTACTAGAGAAAAACATCCACAGGCTCATTACCAGGAGCAACGGGGGCACTCACACACGCGCACACGCACACACACTCCCCCCCATGGCACAGTTCATCTGGTCCTGATGGCTCTGAGGCTGACCACCATTTGGGCACCTTTCAGAAACCCAGAAGAGGAACTTTCCGTTTAGTTAAGACCAGAGTATTTCCAGAGTGTGTATTAAGCTCTTTCAGCACTGAAGCTTTCCTAGTTTCAGAGCACTCATCCATTTTTTTTTAATGCCATGAGTCTCTTGGTGGGCCAGGTTTCTCCAGCGTTATCTTTAAACGATCTCTCACAGATGCTGTTTCTTCTAACCTCCTTCTCTGCCCCAAGTTGACTGTCACTCCCCACAGTGAAAAAAACAATAGCCGAGAAGTGGGTGTTTTTCTAAGAGGCAGTCCCCGAGAATTCCTCACGTTTCATTCTGCTTCCTTTAGGGAATAATTATCCGGCACCGAACAGAGAACTTGCCGTTCCTGTCAGCGGGTCTCAGGGCAGCTGCTCTCAGCTGGTTCCTTCAATAATTTTAATTCTTTTATGGCTTAAGTAGAATATAAAACGTCACTGTGTTAAGAGTTGCTGCAACTGTGCTGTAACTTTATATGTTAGCCTTAACTAAACCTTAGGTTTTAATGCCAGCTTTCGTAAATATTTTGTGATATCGTACATGTGCCAAACAGATGTGGATCTAGCATTACGATTCCTTGCCAGAATTTCCTTTTTCATAGGAAACTGACTGCATTTGCATTAACTAACTGCCGACATAAACAACAAATGGGCAAAATGGCGTGTTGCTAATAAAATACAACAAATCTGTTTTTTAAATTACACATATGTATAATCACTGTTTTCCTATAATTTTTAGGTGACTTTTTTGATCGTTGTTGTGGTTCTGACATCTGATCTCAGTCTGTGATAGGCTGGCTGATTTTATGCTATAATTTTAAAGGGAACTGGAAAATTTCAAAATATATGGAGATTAAACAACACACTTCTAACCCATGGGTCAAAAAAGAAGTCTTAAGAGAAATTTAGAAATATTTTGAACTAAATGAAAATGACAACACAACTTATCAAAATATATGGGATGCAGTGAAAGCAGTGCTTAGAGGAAAATTTATAGCATTGAATGCATATGTTAGAAAAGAAGAAAGATCCAAAATCAATCAGTGAAGCTTCCATCTCAGGAAACTAGAAAAAGAAAAGCAAATTAAAGCCAAAGTAGAAGAAAGTAAGAATTGGAATAGAAATCAGTAAGATTGAAAATAGGAAATCAATATAGAAAAATCAATGAAACCAAAAGCTAGTTCTTTGGAAAGATGAATAAAATTGATAAGCTTCTAGCCAGGCTAACTAAGAAAAAAGAGAGAGGACATAAGTCACTCATATCAGGAATGAAAGAGGGGACGTGACTACAGACCTTATGGGCATTAAAAGGACAATAAGGGAATACTATGAACAATGTCCTTGCCCACAAATGGGATAACCTAGATGAAATGGACCGATTCCTTGAAAGACACAATTTGCCAAAACTCACACGAGAAGAAATAGACAATCTGAATAGGCCTATAGCTGTTAAAGAAATTGAATCAACAATTAATAACCTTCCAAAACAGAAAGACAGAACTCATTCTGTTGTGAGGAAAAGAAGCAGAGGCAGACGGGAAGTCCTTTAAAGGTTAAATATACTCTGTTAGAGAGAGGTGAACCTCAGGTGTGGTGGAGAGAGTGGCCAGCAGAGCGCTCAAGCATTAGTCTGTAATCAAAATGTTGTCCTTACTGTATCGTCTACTGTCCAGAAGATGCCTTAGTTTCTCCTTACTATCTAAAAGTGTAGTAAGGATGCAGGGTATTGTCAGTCTGATTTGCCTGAGTTGATATTCTTGAGTAGCTTCTGTTGAAGAAGAAGAGAAAAAGAAAAAATAAATGGAGATTTTTTTTTTTCCTCTTCATTCATTATGGCTAACTGTGAAAGGAATTATTTGGTACTTATGATAAGTATAACATCTTTGTTATTGATTAATTGATGTAGATGCTGGAATGCTTGACTTTCTCAAACTCTAAAGCATGATTACTAAGAAGATGAAGCAAATTCTCATTCTCGTCACTTCAAGTGAGCTCTTTCTTTGCACTGCTTATTTTCTCCATCAGTAATGTTCCCTTATAAATTTGACAGCGCAATTTCTCATCAGCGCTCTACCGTTGATATTAAAATAGAACTTAAATTTGAGATATGGAAAAGAAATGACAAATAAGGTGTTTCAGTATGCACTGTTGACTAAAGGAAATTAAAGTTAATGTTGTTAAATGTGTGATCTTTTCCACAAGAGGCTGAAACTAAGCGAAATGACCTTTTTTCTTCTTCTTCTCTCCTTCTGACAGTAAACCACTGGTCAGAAAGAAACTTGAATCTCCTATGTATTTGAGAGATTCTTATGTCATAAATTATGTACAAATTTGTCTTGAAACAGTTGCTTTGTAAGAAACTGGGCTTTGACTAGCAAGCTGCTTTCATGTCCTTAAGCCACCACATCCGTCCCAAAGATGTGACACATTAAACTGTATCTTTATGGATGTGTAGTCAGTGTTTTGATGATGCCTAAACAACCCTATAAGCATTGTGATTAACTCTAGCTGGAAGCCCGAACTTCTCACATATAAGCTGTTTACTTTATCTGACGTGCCTCTTATAATATGTCCCTTCATTTCAGCTTTAGGTAATGAAATATTAACGTGATCACTGAAAGCATTGCTTTTGAGAAACCAGAGTCATCTCTAAGCGTTGTTTGCAGCACCGGGATGAGTGCATATGGATATGCCATGAAGTGTCACCTGCAGTCCATGCATGGCCCCAGGGCCTAGTGCCACACAGTCATCAGTGTGGCCTTTTATTTTTCCCTTTTTTTTTTTTTTTTAAATTGGCGATAGGGTGGGGCTACGGGGAAGATTCTATACAAGAAAAAATACACTATTTTAAAGGTTATTTCAAAAATTGGAAAGGCACAATCCACAAGAGATTCCTGTGAGCTTTGCCTTTCTCATCAGCAGGTGACACCCTGAGTAGAGCCCCACCTCTCACATGGCCTTCCAGCTTCGCAGCAGAATTGCCATCACCAGTTCCCTTCCCGTGAAAAACAGCACACACGTACACGCCCTCCTGGTCTTGTAAGTGAGAGTGACTCCCTGTGGTCTGCTCGTTACATGCTCAGTGTGCAGCTCCTCTTGGCTAGGAATGTTCTAGGCAGTGAGGGTAATGCAGTGCGCAAAACAGAGTCCTTGTCCTTGTGACTGACACATTCCAGTGTGGAGAGACAAACACAATTAGGTAAGGAAGAATTATCCTGTTGAGGATTATATTCATGTTACGGAAACAAATCCTCCTTTACTGCTGTCTATTCTGGATGCTGTAGAGGATTAATGTACCACCAGGTGTCGGAAGCTCATACGTCATTTCTTCAACCCTGTTGAACCAGGTGTCCTCAGGGAGGATGCTGCTCCCCAGGATATGAGGCTCTGCTGTCTGCTTAGAATCGGAGCTTCAGTAGCTAAGTGACAAGCCATTTCCACCCAGACATGTCTGTCTTCAGCTCTTCTGTTGCCTCAAATTCCCTGAACAGGAAAGTAATTTTCCAGTCAAATGAGGCAAGCCAAAGTCAGTGTTCACTGAGTTTGGTTTGTTTAATGAGTTGCCTCAAAGGACGCCTATAGGTGCCGGGAATGTTGGCTGTGCTTGCCTCCCTCAGCCGCCATGTTTTTCTTCTGTCTTTGGAGTTGAATTCTGTCACAGTGTTTCACGTTCTGACCTGCACCGGGGCCCTTGATAATTGTGAAATATCGGTTTTTGTTGTTTTTAAAGATTGGCACCTGAGCTAACAACTGTTGCCAGTCTTCCTTTTTTCCCCCCTGCTTTTTCTCCCCCAATCCCCCCAGTACATAGTTGTATATTTTTAGTTGTGGGTCCTTCTAGTTGTGGCATGTGGGACGCCACCTCAGCATGGCCTGATGAGTGGTGCCATGTCCGCACCCAGGATCCAAACTAGTGAAACCCTGGGCCACCGGAGCAGAGCACGTGAACTTAACCACTTGGCCGCAGGGCCAGCCCCCGAAATATCTTTCGAAAAGAGTTTAAACTGATAACGGCTTACAGTAACTTGGAAGAGTTTCTTATTCTCATGAAGATAAATAGCTCCTTAGAGATAGGCTCAACCATAGATTAAATGTCTGTGTTTACCTTTGTCTGCCTAGTGTTTACACACAATCTCCTTACAAACAAACAAACAATCAACATTACGATGCCCATGTGCTGGAGAAAAAAGAAAAGCTACCAGGACATAAAGCATTTGTCTACTTGAAATTATGTTCTTTCCAATTTGAGACTATCCCCTTTTGTTTTATTTTTGGGATCTCCAGGCAACCTATGATGAACCTGTGATAACTGTGTGTGGTTTCACTAGGCCCTTTGAACAGGGCCATCATGTTTGATGTCCAGGTTGTGTTGCAAAGCCCTGATTTTAAGGCATATAGATAGCCTGAATTATGTGGAGCCGACTAATATTCCTGGTGTAGCCAAAGAAGAGCCATTTCTAAGTACTCTTAGAAATAGTAACATAAATCTTCCTCTAGTTCATTGAAGTTTTATGTCATGACCTAAGTGCAAAATCGTGAAGTCTCCGAATAAAAGCCTTCACTTGCACATATGTCTAAATTCTCTTTATCCTTATAGGAACCAAGAATGAACATCATATGGAGAGTATTCGAGAAGTGGGATTAAGCTGCCCTTCCCCCAAAGAGCTTTCCTCCTGGCAGAACTGGCAGCAAGGTGCAGGCGGGTTAATGAGGTGTCAAGATTCCATGAACAATTTTCAAGGGAATATTTCTCAGGTGCCAAAACAAGGTGATTCCGCCTGCCAGGTTTGGGCAGAAATACCCATTCAGATTCCTGAAGATGAGAACTATGTATTGACTCATGCAGAGGATGGTTCCACTTACATAACAAACCAAGACTTTCCATCTTGGAGAGCCCAGCATTCTTGGAGGAAAACATATCTGACAGAGTCATGTAATTATCAGTGTAGATGTCAGCAAATTTCCAGGAAAAATAATTTCTGTAAGTGTGACAGCGTCAGCTGGATGTCACATCACAATGATAATCTGAGACTACACCGAACAGAGAAAAACTACAGCTGCCATGACTGTGGAGAAGACATCATGAAGGTTTCATTGCACAATCAAGACTTACTTCGAACAGGGCAAAAACCCTATCCCCCTAATGAGTACAGAGAATCCTTCAGTGATGACGCCAGCTCTGAAATCCATCAGCAGTTCCCCTCAGAAGGGAAGCCCCACACATACAGTCCACGTGGAAAGGGCTGTAGTTATAGTTCAGTCCTTCGTATTCATCAAAGTGTTCCTAGAGGAGATGGCTGTGTCTCTGAGAGTTCGCATCTCCACTCCCATCGGAGAGTCCATACAGAGGAGAAGCCATGTAAATGTGAATATGGTGAGGACTTCAGTCAGTGCTCGCCTCTCGACACTTACGAACTTCACACAGGAGAGACATCCTACAGACGCACCGTTTATGAGAAAGCCTTCAGTCATAGCTTAGACCTTAATAGTATTTTTAGGGTCCGTACTGGGGAGGAACCCCACAAATATGAGGAGAATGGGACTGTCTTTAATGAGAGTTCCTGTCTTCAAGTCCATCAGAGAATGCACGCTGAAGAGAAACTATACACAGGTGTGGAGTGTGAGAAGGGTTTCATTTGTGCCTCAAATCTTAACCTTCAGCATAGAGTTCACATGGACGAGATTCCCTATAATTCTGAGGAGTGTGGGAATGGCTTCAGTCTGGCCTCACGTCTTCAGGACCTTCAGATAGTCCACACCAGGGAAGAACCATATAAATATTATGTTTGTGGTAACAAATTCAGCCAAAATGCCTATCTTCAAGGCCATCAGAAAATTCACCTTGCAGAGAAACCTTATAAGGAGTTTAGGAATGGCTTCAATTGGAGTTCAAAACTTAAAGATCATCAGAGAGTCCACGGTGGAGAGAAGCCGTACAAATGCAATGCCTGTGGTAAAGGCTTCAGTCATAGATCAGTTCTTACTGTTCACCAGAGGGTCCACACGGGAGAGAAACCTTATAAATGTGAAGAGTGTGATAAGGGCTTCAGTCGGAGCTCATACCTTCAAGCCCATCAGAGGGTCCACACTGGAGAGAAACCCTACAAATGTGAGGAGTGTGGGAAGGGCTTCAGTCGCAATTCATACCTTCAAGGCCACCAGAGAGTCCACACTGGAGAGAAACCCTACAAGTGTGAGGAGTGTGGCAAGGGCTTCAGTCGGAGTTCCCACCTTCAGGGCCACCAGAGAGTCCACACTGGAGAAAAGCCATTCAAATGTGAGGAGTGTGGGAAGGGCTTCAGTTGGAGCTTTAATCTTCAAATTCATCAGAGAGTCCACACTGGAGAGAAACCCTATAAATGTGGAGAATGTGGGAAGGGCTTCAGTAAGGCCTCAACGCTTCTGGCCCATCAGAGAGTCCACACAGGAGAGAAGCCCTACCAGTGTGACGAGTGTGGGAAGAGCTTCAGCCAGAGATCGTACCTTCAGAGTCATCAGAGTGTCCACACTGGAGAGAGACCCTACATATGTGAGGTCTGTGGGAAGGGCTTCAGTCAGAGGGCGTACCTTCAGGGTCATCAGAGGGTCCACACTAGAGTGAAACCATACAAATGTGAGATGTGTGGGAAGGGCTTCAGCCAGAGTTCACGCCTCGAAGCACATCGGAGGGTCCACACGGGAGGGAAACCCTACAAGTGTGAGGTGTGCACAAAGGGCTTCAGTGAGAGTTCACGCCTTCAAGCTCATCAGAGGGTCCATGCAGAGGGGAGGCCCTATAAATGTGAACAATGTGGGAAGGGGTTCAGTGGGTTTTCCAGTCTTCAAGCCCATCACAGAGTCCACACTGGAGAGAAACCCTACAAGTGTGAGGTGTGCGGAAAGGGCTTCAGCCAGAGATCAAACCTTCAGGCCCATCAGAGAGTCCACACAGGAGAGAAACCCTACAAATGCGATGCGTGTGGGAAGGGTTTCCGTTGGAGCTCAGGTCTTCTGATTCATCAGAGAGTGCACAGTGATGCTAAGTTCTATAAAAGCGAAGAGGATGGCAAGGGCTATCCTTCATCTGAGAACCCTTACAGACATGAAGTTCTGTGAAGTGCTGTTCCGTTTCGCTGTGAAGTCCTCAAATGGGAGCTGAAATTTTCCATTCACTAGAGTTCTTAGAGTAGAAAAATAATTTCTTTAATGAAAATGCCATGTTTCTGCCCGTCCTCGATGTTCACAATGGTCAGGAGACTACACAGCAGAGACATCTAACGAGAGGGGTTCTGCCAGAACTCGAACCTCAGTCATTGCACGTGACTCTAGCTGGTCACTGCACTAGGGCTCATAGAAGATAAGACTATGGTCAGGACGCGCGAGCCTGCCCACATCCACGTCCGCTAGAACGTACACTTAACGAGAGCAGGGGCTTGCTTCACTGCTAAGTCTACAGAACCGTGACATTCCATACCTCAGGGTAGGTGCTCTGTACTTGTGCTAAATGAGTAAAAGCCTGTAAAGGTATCATGTTTGAAAATTTTATTAAGCTCATTTCCCTCCCGCCCAAAATCATTTAAAAATGTGTTTGGGGTGCGGGGGCGGGGGGGGGAGGGTGGGAATCCTGCAAGTAGCCTTAATATAAGTACTTCAAGTAGATAAATAGTATTTGAAATGTCGAACATCAAGCAAGATTGCAATCTGAAATTACATGAATTTGGTTGTGACCCTGTTGGGATTGGTTCCCATCCTTTGTCCCTTCTTAAGCAAGGATGATCTGAATTTCTCACCATTTGGTCTCTTTCTATACAGTATACTATCAATTTAAGTTTAGCTTTGTGTGTGTGTTTGTGTACATGTATGTGCACTTTAAATGACAGTACAAACTGATAAACAATGTTTTTGGTTAACTTTACAAAAATGGAAGACTGCATTTTTCATAATTGAATTTTTATCCCTGCCCTGTGTGGTAAAGCAGAGTTTTACTGTAATATTTGGAAAGAGTCAGAAATGGTTGCTAATGAGAAGTACTTTCTTAATAAATGTGAAAATTACAATGCTTGGTTTTTTAGTCTCCCTGTTTCCATCAAAGTCCTTTTGATCCAACTGATTTCTGGGAGTTAGAGCCTTTGTTCAAGTCAAACCTCCTCAGACAGGATGTGTGACAAGTTTAGAGGACTTTAATTTTGTCAAGTTCTCTGTCCCCACACTTCTCCCATTCACACAAGGAAAGGACAAATCTTGACTTTTTCTAAACATTTTATCAAATGTACTGATTATTAGAATAGGATTTTCTTATCCTTGCTTGTCTTTATCTTCAAGAACAATGCGTAGGGGGCTGGCCTGGTCGTGTAGTGGTTAAGTTTGCATACTCCACTTCAGCAGCCCAGGGTTCGCAGGTTTGGGTCCCGCGTGTGGACCTACATACCGCTTGTCAAGCCGTGCTGTGGTGGCGTCCCACACAGAAGAACTAGAATGACCTACAACTAGGATATGCAACTATGTACTGGGGCTTTGAGGAGAGAAAAAAAAAAAAGAGGAAGATTGGCAACATCTGTTGCCAATAAATAAAAAAGAACAATGCATTTTGTTGGTGGGAGTGAAAAATACAACCTTCTTAGAGAAGAGTGATAGAATATACATGAAAATGTAAGATGTGCTTACCCATCTGGAAATCATGGGATAATAATTTATGATAAAGCAATTTTAACAGTGAGAAAGCATGTGTACTACGAGGTAGTCCAGTATTTTTCAACTGGAAATAGCTAAGAGTTTGGATAAATTTCTCTATGTTCCTATAATATGGAGCTACAGAAAGTATGGAATTGACCTAAAATGACAGGAAAGGAAACATTGTTTAGTGAAAATGTGGGCTGTCCCTTCCTAATACTAAGTTAACGTGTGTATACCTATGTGTTCAAATGCATCCTTAATAGATAATGTATGAAAGATCGCTCACCATCATGTGTACAGTAGTTTTCTCTGGAAAACTTTGGCTTAGTCTTTTTTCTTTTGTGTACTTAAGTTTTAAAAAATGTACAATTAACATTTACCAATTTTACTAAAGTAATAAACTGCTGAGATATTATCTCTTAGAGGTAAAAACTCATAATACGATTGCTCCATTTCACTAGATGGCATTATGGCCAAAATTAAAGAATAAAACCCCTGAAGTTAATTTTCAAAATTCTCTAGATTTTTGAGGATATAGGTAAAGTGTCAGCAACTTTATCGTTCTGTGAAATGTCTTTAGGTCTCAAAGCCCTTGCAGCCTAGAATGTGCTAGTGCAATTCAAGAGTACCATAAACTGGCACATCGTAGTTGTTCTGTTAGACTTCCCCCTGTTGGATGGATGGGTGGTGACCAAGGCACTCGCTTAGCCTGGCTTTCAGGGTGCTAATTCAAGTTACACAGTATCATCAGAAATCCAGGACTTCGAATGTATTTCTTTACTATCGTCACTTCCAAAGGAAGATCATGAGGGCTCATGGTGGCTTTATCAGTTAGGATGCTTTTAGTTATAAGTAAGAGAAAATGTAATTCAGAGTCGCTGAAACCAAAAATTTTTCTCAGTTCACATAAATGAAAAGATAACAGGCAGGGTAAGACTTGGGTCTGAGTTGGTCAAGGGGACTTTATATTGCTTTTCTTTAATTCTCTCGCCTCTGTCCATTTGTGTGAACCCTTGTCTTCAGGTTGCTCACAAGGTGGCAGTATCACCTGCTTTTTTGGTTATAGCCGATGAAAGAGAGCTGCTCTTTTCAGTGCTGTGCAGTCCTGGCTCCCCAGAATGCGCAAGATCTCTGACCTCCACAGTCCTCACTCGAGACTGAGACTGAACCAAAGCAATTAAGAACATCCCTGGTCCCATAAATAGGCTAGCTTGCTCCTAGTGACAAGCAATAGCAGGCTGCACTGGGAAAACAGCAAGAATGTGGAATCCATTTCTTGCATTTCTGTGCAAGAGAATCCTTCTGTGGCACAGGTGCACAGGGATGCCAGAAGCTGAGGGTGTAGTAGGGACATTGAGAAACACCCCCCAGCACTTCAGCCCCGACCCCAAGCACAAGGTAACATTAGAAAAATTTGAAGTGGTGCCCTGAAGATAACTATTGTAACAACAGAATCCAACTCCTGACCAGGTGGATTCAACACCCTCCCCCAACTCCAACATCCTAACAGAACAGGTGTGCTCGGTTCCAGGCAAAAATGCTATTTATTTCACTCTCCACTGTTTGACACATGTTATCTGACATTCAATAAAAAATTACAAGATTAAAAAAAAGAACAAACAACCCTCTGCCAAGAGACAGCTGACTAATGAATAAAACCACACTTAGAAATGACCATATTTTGGAAATATCAGAGAATTTTATATGACCGATTGATGTGTTAAATGCTCTCTTGAAAAGGGCAGACAATATATGTGAACAGATGGGGGAGTTTCAGTGGAAATTAATAAAGAATCAAATGGGAAATGCTAGAAAATAAAATTTATCACAAACAATGCTTTTGGAGAACTCATAAGCAGGCTCAACACAGCTGAGAAAAGTGGCAGAGAACTTGGATATAGGTCAATCAGAATCACAAACTGAAACACAAAAAGAGTGTGAAGAAAACAGAGTATCCAAGAACTGTGAGGAAACTTTTTATGGTCTAATATATGTATAACTGGAAATCCAGGGGGAGAGAAGAGAAAATGAGAAGACAAATAATGATAATGGCTGAGAATTTTCCAAAAATAACAAAAGACCTCACCCAGATCCAAGAACGTCAGAATCCCTAAGCAGGATCTAAAAAAACGAAAATAAAAACAAAAACCACACATTATTGCCAAACAGCTGAAAATGAACAGTGCAGAGGAACTATTGATGGCAGACAGAGAAAAAGGATACAACGCCTACAGGGAACAGAAATGAGAAAAAGACGATAAAAAACATGCAAGCCAGAAGACAATGGAGTGACATCTTTTAACGTTCTGAAACAAAATGCCGTTAATAAAAAATTCCAAGACAATGATGGACTGGCCCAGTGGCATAGTGGTTAAGTTCCCACACTCCATTTCAGCGGCCCAGGGTTCACAGGTTTGGATCCCAGGCATGGACCTACCACCACTTGTCAAGCCATGCTGTCACAGCACCCCACATAAAATAGAGGAAGATTGTCACAGATGTTAGCTCAGGGCCAATTTTCCTCAAGCAAAAAGAGGAAGATTGGCAACAGATGTTAGCTCAGGGCCAATATTCCTCATTAAGAAAAAAAATTCCAAGCACAATGAAAAAAATCTTTCAAAAAAGTATACAAAATAAAGACATCTTCAGGTGAAGAAAGGCTAGTAGGATTCACCACCAAAAGATGTGCATACAAGAAATATTAAAGGAATTTCTACAGGCAGGAAGAATATCATACCAAAAATAGACTTGGATCTACTAAAAGAAAGAACTTTGAAAATGGTTAAAATGGAGGTAAATTTAAAATAATTAATCACTTGAAAATAGAACTCACTAAAGTAAAAATAGGAGCCAGGTTTTGTGAGTTTATAGCATATATAAAAGTAAAATGTAACAAGAGCTCTAACAGGACAGAGAGAAATTGGAAGTATGCTGTCATACACTACAAGAATTGGCCTAATATTATTAGAAGGTAGACTGAAAAATTATAGACACATATTATAAACCCTAGGGCAACCGTTTAAAAAATTTAAGTGGGATATAACTAATAAGCCAGTAGTGGAGATAAAATGGAATCATAAAAATTACTCAATTCAAAAGCAGACAGGATGGGGCCAGCCTGGTGGTGTAGTGGTTAAGGTTTGCACACTCTGCTTTGGTGGCCCAGGGTTCACCAGTTCAGATCCCAGGTGCGGACCTACACAAGCCATGCTGTGGTGGCATCCCACACAAAAGAACTAGACGGACCTAGAACTAGAATATGCAACTATGTCCTGGGGCTTTGGTGGGGTTGGAAGAGGAAGATTGGCAACAGATGTTAGCTCAGGGCCAATCTTCTTCTTCAAAAAAACCCCAAAATTGAACAAATAACACATGGTACAAATAGGAAACAGTAAACGTGATGGCGGGTTCAAATCCAGTGATAACAATAATTACATTAAATGTAAATGTTCTGAGCACATCACTTAAAACAGACATTGTGAGATTGGATAACAAAGGAAGATCCAACTACAGTCATGTGTTGCTTAACAACAGGGATGCAGTCTGAGAAATGCATCATTAGGCGATTTCATTGTTATGCAAACATCAGAGTGCACTTACACAAACCTAGATGGTATAGCCTACTACACACCTAGGCTCTATGGTACCAGTCTTAGGGAACCACTGTCATATATGTGGTTTATTGTTGACCGAAATATCATTATGCAGCACATGACTGTATATGCCATATGTTTTCTACAAGAAACCCTTTTTAAATATAAAGAGATAAGTAGGTTAGAAGACTAAGGATGGAAAAAAGTATGCTATGCTAAAACTGGTCAAAAGAAAGCTGGCCTAGCTATATTAGTATCAGCAAAGAATTCATAGAAGGAATATTACCAGGGGTACACCAGGAAGACACGCGATCCTAAACGTGTATGCACCTAACGATGGAGCTTCAGGATTCATGAAGCAAAAACTGCTGGAAAGTCACAAGTATAGTTGGAGAACTCAGTAGCTCTCTTCGTAATTGATCCAACAAGATGACAGAAAATCAAAAAGAAAATAGAAGACTGGAACAACACCATCACCCAACTTGACTTATTTGCAATTTACAGAACACTTCAACAGTGGTTGAATACACATTCATTTCAAGTGCATTTTCTCTGCAAAGCCCTGGTACATAGTTGTATGTCCTGGTTGTAGGTCACTCTAGTTCCTTTATGTGGGACGCCACCACAGCATGGCCTGATGAGCAGTGTGTAGGTCTGCACCCAGGATCCGATCAGGCCAGTGAAGCTGAGCGCGTGAACTTAATCACCCAGCCATGGGGCCAGGCCCCTGGTCAACTGATTCTTGACAAAGGTGCCAAAGCAATTCAGTGGGAGAGATAACCTTTCCACAAAGTGTGCGGGAATAATTAAATATCCATGTCTGGGGCCAGCCCCGTGGTGCAGCAGTTAAGTGCGCACATTCTGCTTCGGCGGCCCAGGGTTCGCCGGTTTGGATCCCGGGTGCAAACATGGCACCGCTTGGCATGCCATGCTGTGGTAGGCGTCCCACATATAACGTCGAGGGAGATGGGCATGGATGGTAGCTCAGGGCCAGTCTTCCTCAGCAAAAGGAGGGGGATTGGCAGCAGATGTTAGCTCAGGGCTAATCTTCCTCAAAAAAAAAAGAAATATCCATGTGCACAGAAATGAATCACAACCTACACATCACACCATATAAAAAATTAACTCAAAATGGGTCGTAGACCTAAGTGTAAATCCTAAACAGTAAGAGTTCTAGAAGAAAACATGGGATAGTTTTGTGACCTTGCCTTAGGCAAGGAGTTCTTAGTATGATCCATATAAGAAAATTTGATAAATTGGACTTCACCAAAATGTAAAACCTCTGCTTTTCAAAAGACACATGAAAATAGAAAGAGAAGCTACAGACTGGGAGAAAATATTTGCAAAACATCTGTTATAAAGGACTCGTATTCAGAATATATAAAGAACTTCCAAAATTCAATACTAAGAAAACAACCCATTTAAGAAAAAAAAAATAGGCGAAAGTTTTGAAGAGGCACTTTGCCAAAGAACATATATGGATGTCAAATAAGCACATGATATTGTGATCAACATCACCTGTCATCAGGGAAATTCAAATTAAAACCACAGTGAAATAGAACTACACACCTATTAGAATGACTCACATGAAAAACTGGACAATACCAAGTGCAGAAAAGGATGGGGAACAGCTGGAGCTCTCAGACCTAGCTGTAAAGATGCCAAGTACTACAGCCGCTCTGAAACACGATGTGGCAGTTTCTTATAAAGAACATACACATAGCATACATCACAGCAATCCCATGGAAACAGGTTTATGCAAAGACCCGTATCCAGAAGTTCATAGCAGCATTATTAAAATTGCAACACTTCACAATAACCCAAATGTCTTTTAACTGGAGAATGGAAAAACAAGCCATGTTATGTCCATACGATGGAGTACTGCTCAGCAATAAAAAGAAGAAACTACTGATATAACAACATGAATGAATCTCAAAATGCACTGTGTTCAGGGAAAGAGGCCAGACTCACAAGGCTGCGTGCTGTGTGATTCCATTTATAAGACATTCTAGAAAAGGCAAAATTACAGGGGCAGGTAACAGGTCACTGTTTGCCTGGGGATAGCGGAGAGAGTGATCACAAAGGGCGTGAGAGAACATTGTGGCGTGGTGGAAGTGTTCTGTATCTTGATTTTGGCAGTGTATATGTTAGAATTCATAAAACTGCACACTAAAAAGAGTGAATATTATCCTATGTCATTTACACCCCAGGAAACTGACTTGAAATTAATGCATGAACATTGCAAATAAAATTGTACAGAAAAACTCAATGTGTAAGTGAAAATCTTTGAAAATTAAAACTCACCACTCAGATCCATACTGTGAATACTTTGGTCTCCTATGCCTCATGTTCCGTAGCCAAATACCGCTGTGTAATATTTTTCAAAAGTAGGATTACACCTACTTTTTTTTTGTAGTAGGTGATTACACCTACTACATTCTCAGTATTTGCTGACTTTTGATTTTACTCATCAATATGTTAAAAACATTTACCCTATCAACAAATTCATCTGCTACATCCTTTTAATGGCTGCAGAGCATTCTGCTATGTTTATGTATTAATTTTTACTTACTTCCTACTAATGGTCTTCACTCTCCTAAAAAGTCAATGAAAAATTGAGAACCATGAAATTTATATTCTCTCAATTCTCCTATTAACTCCTGTGGTAACACACAAAGTAATCAATTATCATAGACTCACATGAATCATAATTCTTATGGAACATATATTATTAATGATTCAAAGGATATAAACAAAAATTATACACAGGTGTAGCTTTCCTTTCATGAGGGCCTCAAAACCATTAAAAACACACCTTGCTCCCTGTCCCATTTCCTGCCCTGGAATGCTTTTTTGGGAATTACAGATGAAGGTTAAAAATGTGTGTCAGTATTGTCCCAATCAGGCCCAGATGTAGCATTCCTTTTTTGAGAGGCCTGAAGTGATGAAACAAAGCTTCGTAATTATGCACTGGGAAGCATTTTGGCTTCAGAGGGACAGAAGGACATCAACAGTGTGTGGCGTGCCTGTCGCCTCAGAGGAAGCTATTTGGTTCGGGAACTCTTAGATTTTGTATTTGATTAGTCATTCGTGTAAGGATAAAGAGATCGCATGACCGACTTTATGGCCCCAGCAAACCATATTCCATATATACGTAAATTCCAAGTTTAATTGCAGTTGCCAATTTGGCCAAACTAGATATACTCAGTTAAAAGCCTATTTTTAAGTTAGAATTTCTTGATTATCTTCATGCCAGCAGATACTGTCAGCATGTTTATATGGTGGTCTGACTGATGTCACCTTTCCTTAGACATCTCCAGGGAGAGAGGGGATGACTTACAGAGCCGATATTCATTATTTTCTTCCCATTTCTGTAGGAGAAATTTTCAGAATGAAATGTATTTTAAATTTGATGTTTACTGAACACTTCCCTTCCGAGAAGTATATAACAGCATCCACATTTCCCACATCCTCTTGAACAATGGCTAGCCATCCTCCCTCAGATAAAGGTGGTCCGCCTTACTCTACTTGCCTGCCCCCAGAAAATTAAATCCTTTATGGAACACGATAAAATCATCCAGAACCTTCACAATTTTTCATATATAATATCTGACATTCAGAAATTATCAGGTTTGCTAGAAATCAGGACCAAAGGGAACAAAAACAGACCCGGGATGAAGTACATACCAGAGTTATCTGACAGACTTTAAAATAATATTGATTAAACCATTCAAGAAAACAGATGGAAAGTTTCACCGGAGAATTTGGACTCATAGAAACCCTGGGACCAAAAAATACAATAACTAAAATTAATGGATGTTATCTAGACTTATTGTGGTGATCATTTTGCAATATATACAAATATCAAATCATCACGTCGTACGCTTGAAACTAATATTATATGTCAGTTATACCTCAGCTAAAGTGGTTCCCCATCACGCAAAGCATTTCTTCATCTGGAGCCCAAGGACCATCTAAATCTCCATGTATGGGGTTGAGAGAGTCAGAGAGTTTTCTGAAATGATCTGTAGAATTGTTTGACTATGTGTATTTGGGGATGGAGAGGATATATAACTTTCATCAGCTGCCAGAAAGGGGTCTTTGACTCCAAACTCCCCGAACGATTAAGAGTCACTGAAAGTCCTTGCTCTCTTAGCATGGCCTCTGCCACCCTCATGATCTAGCCCTTTCCTACCTCTGGTCATCTTCCAAAAATAAAATTAAAAGCAAAAGCAAACAAAAAGCCACTCTCCTTTTTTATCTGCTGTATTACTGGAGAGAAGCCAAGTGCTGTAAATCAACCCCCACATCTCAGGGGTTTAACACAACAGAACTTGATTTGTGGCTCATTGTCCAGTGGGGAGCTCCCGGTTAATGGCAGCTTCCACATGATCAGTCAGGGACCCAGGCTCCGTCCACCCTGTGGCTCTGGCCTCCTCAGTGTCCTTCCCATTCCATTGGCAAAAAGGGAAAGGGCAAGAGGATCAAATATTGGAAGTTTCCTTGGGCCAGGCTTGCAAATTGTGCCCAAGCCCTCCCTCCACGTTCCATGGGCCTGAACCCAGTCACGTGGCCACACCTAACAGTAAGGGGAGCTTGGCACTGGAGTCCAGCCCCAAAGGAAGAAGTGGGTTTGAAGAGCAGCCAGCCAATCTCTGCCACACTTGGCTAAAAAAAAAGAAAAAAAGAAAGAATTAAATAGGTGCACTTAATGCATTAAGTACAGTTTACACTCTCTCGTCTCTGTGACTCACATTTCTAGGGAGTTAATAACTTAGTACTTGAGCTTCTTCTCCAAGCTAGACAGCATGCCTTAAATGCAGCACAAATGGGCAACCCGAGTATTGAATTTGGGGTGGAGACTTTTGAAAGCCGAGATTTAAGACTTCAGGTAACTTAAAGCGTCTCCTCAGGCTGTAGAACTGATTTGGCTATGATTACTTTTGAGTTTGTGCTGTCAAATCTTCAAACACTCAAAAAGAGTAGTAAAACGGACTTCCCCGTTCCCATCAGATTCCACAACAATAAAGATTTTGCCACATTTGCTTAATTTATCCCTTAATTTTTAAAATTTTATTTATTTTTGCTGAGGTACTTTAAGTTCCTTTTCCAGCTCCCTCCTCTCTGAAATCCTTCTCCCACTCTTTAGCATGGGGTAGGTTGTTGCCTCTTTGCTGACATTCATTCAGTGCAGGGGACCGGGATGGTCAACATGTCTCCGCGCAAAGGACACCATCTGTTCTCTGCAAGACAAAAGCCAATACGTCAAGAGACAACATGATAGTAGAGAAAGGACTTTTATTATGTGAAGAGCCAGCTAATCTTAAGATGGTGGACTCATGTCCTAAAGAACCATCTTAAAGAAAATGCAAAATCTTGAAGCAATTATACAGGGCTAGTGGGCTATAGGGGAGGGGGTCCAGAATGTTGACCATATGGTACTGCCGACTGGGGTTGCCACACCTTCTGGCGCTATACATTGAGGGGACGCCACATCAGACCCTTCAGCTGTCACTGATGACGTATGCCACTATAGAATCTCTCTCTGGGGGTTGTTGGAGGAGAGGGTCCAGAAGGTTGTGCATCTAGTGCCATAGACTGGGGGTTACTACATTTCCAGGGAACTCAACAGAACACAGTTACCGTCTTATCACAGCTGGGAGGTATAAAGCTAAGCAGGGGTCATAAGTCATAATGCTTGCAGTTTTCTTTATGTTTCAGTTATTTATTACCTAGGCTACATGCAAGCCAGAGCACGTCCAGCTGGGTTAACTACTTAGAGGTTATCCATAGTTACAATATGGCTGCCTTTCTACAAAAATGGCTTCCCTTATGTCAAGCTCATGTTGAGCTGGTATCAAACAGGGATCCACTTCACAGTCTCCAAAGCTCCTGGAAGGGAGGGAGGAGGGGGCCTCTCATGAGTGCAAGGCAGGAATGGGCAACAGGGCTCTGCCCACAGTCTCCTGGATGGCAGGGCTGAATGACGAGGGGAAGGAATGTGGCTTTTTTGTGGTATTACCTGAAAGAGGATGTATTTAGTCAAAATGGTCCTGCCCTGAAAGGCACACAAACACCCACACCAAGGAACTCACCTTCAGATTATTCCTCAAGTCCCAATGTCCCTAGTCAGTCTGCCATCTTCTTCCCTCCATTCAGACTTTTATTAGTTTTCCTATTTGTGTGTGTGTGTGTGTGTACGCACGTGCATGTGTAGGGGTTTTATTTGTAAATAGCAGGAGGAATAGGGTAGACTGTGCTTAGTCCATCTTGTTCGGAATTGGAAATCCACCACTATCCTTTTTAAACTTCTTGAGATGGATGTGTCCCTTACTGGTTTTCAGCATTTATTTTTCCAATACGTGTATTTAATGATTTTTATTTCCCTTGAAGTATGCCTTTGGTCGCATCTCATAAATGTTGAAATGTGTTATTTTTATTACCATTCAGTATAAAATATATTCCAGATTCCACTGAGCCCATCCGTTGAGCTCTCATGGATCAAGAATCCATGGTTAAGATTGATTTTCTTAATTTACAGATGTACTACAATTATCTAGTAGGGATTTCATTACTGATTTCTAGCTTAATTGCATTTTGGTCAGAGAATATACTTTCTATTATTAAAATGTTTTGAACTTTGCTGTTATTGCTTTATGGTTCAGCGTATGATCAAATTTTGTAAACATTCCCTGTGTCCTCAGATGTGTATTCTACATATAATTATTAGATCAGATTTCCTGATAGGGTCAAATCTTCCTTATATTTATTGTTTTTTTACTGTTTTTCTGCATGTGTGTATCCTATTAGGTAATCAGGGAGTATTTCTCCTTGTAGTTCTGCCAATTTTTAGAAAATATATTTGAAGATATATATTACATGCGTATGTGTATATATATATTTGCTTTATGTTCTTGGAGAACTTAATCTTTTTATCGTTATGCTGTATCCCTCAGTAGTCCTAGCATAGTGTTTTTGCCTTCCTTGCCCATTATTTATGTAATTTTTAATGTAGTAATAATTTGTAGCCAGGGATGATAATGTCTTTCCTCCACAGAAAGTTATATTTGCTTCTGCCAGTTGGCTGCAAGGCCAGCAGCAATCCAGGATCGCCTTCATACACTCTCGGGGACAGAGATGACTTGGAGCCGGGCTGAATGTCTACTTTGCTTTCCACTCTTGGTCTCAGTGTGCGTTTCTTTGGAGACCTCCACATAGAACAGCAGTTGAGGAAAAAGTCAAGACAGGTCCAGGAAGCTGTCAGACAAATCCTGTATATAGGAATCCTACTACTGATACTGTTTCTTCCAGCAGGTCAAGGGGATGACTAAAAGAGGGAAAGAGGCTGGTTCTAGATTACAGCAGACTCACAAGAGTTATGCAGTAATCACGCAACGAATGGACATGTTTTGCTATTGATTCAAACAAACCAAGTCTAAAAGACTTTTGAGAGAATTTGGAACTTCAAATAAGGATGGAGTAAATTAATATTAAGAAAGTATTGTTCATTTTGTTCAGTATGATAATGGTATTGTGGTGGTGCAAATAAATGTCCTTATGCTTTTGAGAAATAGAGGAAAATATTTTGGGGAAAAGTGACAAGATGTCATGGATTTGTATTTAATTTATTTCAGTAATAAAAAAAGGAAGAAAATAAAGTTGGATGAAATAAGTGGGGCGACATGGCAATAATTGTTGAATCTGGAAGATGAGTTTATGGACATCTAACTCTTTTCTCCAGTGTGTGTGTTTTTAAAGCTTTCGTAATAGAATATTTCATTCTTGCTCAAGAGAAAAGTAGACAGGACAACTTTCTTATTCTGGGGGAGGGTTTTTTTTGTTTGCATTTTGTTTGTGGTAGTGGTTATTCTACAATTTTTTGGACTTGAGCCCATATCTCACAGAATAAATTATGGCCTCTCTGATTTCAACTGGCTTATGGAAAAAGGCACGTGATTGATTTATTAGATTTGATATCAAGAGCAGATTGGAAGTAGGTACTGTGACAGCTGAAGATGAACTCATAGAAGAAACATTTCCAAGATTTTATATAGGATTTACCCCCTTCAACATAGCAATATTTTCTCCACTTCCCTGCCAGTGCAGCTTTTATTCACTGAGAGACCACTTTTTTTTAAGTGAGCAATTACAACCAAGGAAATGCAGGAAGCTTTTGCTGCTTCTGCATTATGATCTGATCAGCACTTGCCTTTCTGTGATTTCTTGGTACCTTGGAATCAACAGCTCATGCCAGCTGACACTGTTCTAGATGCATCCAGGTACACATGGAACAAAGGAGGCAGTCCAGTCAAGGTAAGACTGACGTCTTGTGGTCCTTAAATTTCTTGTCCCATGCAGTTCAGGCCAATCCTCTTTCAAGATCTCCATTTCTAACCCACACATCACTTCCACTCTATGAGGGTTTTTATTTTCTTTCCGTATTCCAAGCTTCATTTTTCTCTCCTTTATGAGATATTTTCTTGACAATTGCTTATTAGTATAGTTACATGTGTAAGAAAAAAAAAGTGAGAAAAAAATGTAAAAGATGACGTGAGTGGAGCCATATTAAAATAGAGCCAGAGCAGCCATTTCAGAGGAATTGCCTTGCACGTCTTGATTTCTTTATTCTCCAAACTGGACCAAACCACCAGCATTCCAAGAAGTCAGTAAGGACAAGAATATCCTGTCTGTAAGGACTGATGAAACTGGACTTTGCTGATGACTGAATCACTAACCCATCAGTGGGGTACAAGCCTAGACTTTTGCCTGATGACGGAATCTCAAGCCAATCTACGAAGGGCAAACCTAGCCTCACCTCAACCCGCACCGATGAACTCTTCTGTAACACAGCTCACCTCATCCTCCCTTTTCCTCACAGAAACCCTGGGCCCCTCTTCTGTAATTCAGACACTATTTGGGTTTCTACCTGACTCTGTGCTCCTGGAATTGCAATTCTTTGACCACAAATAAGCGCTTTGCCTCTTAAACAAGTTTGTTTTTGTAGGTTAACCAGAAAAAAAGGAGGAAGACTGGGCTTGACCAGCGGCACAGAATTCATCCAAACTCAACCCAATTACTCAAAACACCAAAGGGCTGCCTGGCGGGAAGCATGCAGCACATCCTGGAAGCTAGTCTAGAAGACCCACGTAGTGGAAGAAGTTTCTGGGCCAGGCAAGCTGTCAGTGGTGCTCAGTCCACCAGAAGTCTGGTTTTTTTGGAGCATTTTGGCTCCACAACACTGTCTATGGAATATTTTCCCCTCCAGGACTCTGGGAAATTTGATCCAGGAACTTAGTGTAGCAATCCATGTTTCCTAGGGCTTTGTAGCAAGGGTAGCCGAGGGCTTCCTGCGGGGGCAAGCACTTTTGCCCCAAGAGGGCAGGGCATTCTGGGAAGTGTAGTCCAGGAACTCCCGCAGTCTCAGGCACTTCCGTTCCCACAGGGCCGTGCTGAGGAATTCTGGGAAACCTTGATCCAGAGCTCCTGGGCGTAGCCGGCACTTCCGGCCCAGGTGGGAGAGGTTGTGACGTTCTTTTCCCTCGCGGTGGTTGTCGCTTGTTCATCCCGCAACCCATCCAAACTTCCTCCACGTGCTCTGGAAGCAGCAACAACCCAGTTGTCGGGTTGGGGGGGGGGGGGGGGCGGGGGGTGGCAAACGGATGTTTGAGGTGTAGGGACGGCAGTTCTAGGTCACTGAGGCGCGGTCGTCTCGCGTTTGAGAGAGTCTCGCGTTCCCGGCTTGGGGGCGGCCCGGGTTGAGTCTCTCCGGCGCTGGGCTCCTCAGCTCATCTCCCCGCCCATCCTCCACGTCCTGACACTACAACATTGGGCGAGTCGCTTAACGTCCCTGTGCCTCTGTTTGCCCATCTGTGAAAGAGGCGATAGCAGTGTCTTCATAACGGCGTCGCAGTGTGCAAGGTGGCTCGTTAGCAGTGATGGTGCTTCACAGCATCCTTTCCTCCCCAGCCTGACTCAAGAAAGACTGCAGGAAGGAGGAGGGAGGCGGCGCCCCGTGGCTCCTGCGGGAAGGAGGAGGGGGGCGGCGCCCCGTGGCTCCTGCGGGAAGGAGGAGGGGGGCGGTGCCCCGTGGCTCCTGGCAGCAGGGCCCTCAAGAGAGGGAATAGCTGCCTCTGCAAAGATATTCAGATAAATCGGAGGACACGTGGGATTGTACTTGGTCGTGAGCAATGTCAGTAATTAAGCCTTAGTAGTTAAATTCCAGTCTAAAGGCTTTATACGGACTACGCTTAGAGTGGCCCTGTGAAACTTGTATTTGCTTTTTAGGAATTAATACTTAAGAACAATTTTATTAACCTATTTTGTAAATAAACCTATAACAAGATAATATAGGTATGAGCTTTCATGAGAAAACTATATTTCCAAAAACAAATTTAATGAGAAGGGCGGCAATGTTTTACATTTTTGCAAATCTCTTTGATTCCTGACTTTTTATAAGAAAAATAGCTAAATTTTCCTATCTTCTTCTGCATTCTGTCTGTGGTGATGTATTGTTTTGGTTGAAGAAATGAAGAAAATCCAGCCTCCCACAGTTATAGGTGGAAAAGAAAGGATTACTTTAATAGACTTTGCAGATAATATTCTCCTTTGATCCTGCACAAAAGTTCGACAAGTGATAGTTGCTTAACGTTATTGCAGTGAAACCATATCGGAGTACTTTTTGCGCTGTTACTTTAAAACCCTATGGTCTACCTTATATTTTGAGTCTTTTACCCATTCATGGTTTTGTGAAATTATGCATTGCTCATTTGGAAAATATTAAAGGACTGAGTTTTGCAGATCTTTCAAATATTGACGCGTTTGATTTAGTTTTAAAAATCGCTTTTGTCAATATCACCACCCATCTCATCAAAAAAAGTTCTGTCTCTAAAGTCTTTAAGTCTTTAACTACTGGGAAACTGTCCAGCTCTCACTTCCTACTACTATAGGAATTCTCCAAAATTCCATTACTTGTTTGAAAGCATAAATTTTGTCATTGGCAACAGATGCTGTCGGTAATTTACTTGGACGTAACTGGCTTGTTTTGCTCATTTCCAAAAGTTCTGCCAAATACATAGGTCTGAGCAACCACTGTTTCTCAGTCTTTTGAGAAAGAGACGTTCTATGGGGGAAAATGCCTAGTTCACCTCATAACTCAACAAATGACACAACTACATTCCTTTGGACAACCTTTGTATGTGGCCATGCTGACTGCTTACTTGACAAGGAAGCATAAGTTTTACCACAGAATGTTGTGAGGACATAGACTCAAGAGTTGAGATGCAATAAAATTAATAATTTTTACTGCTTCTTCAAGTGCATTCTTAAGTGGAACTCTAACTTTTTAAAATTTGTTTTTACTGTAAGTGCATGGCAATAAATACAGTAGGGGCCGGCCTGGTGGCATACTGGTTAAGTTTGCACACTCCACTTTGGCGGCCCAGGGTTTGACAGTTCGGATCCTGGGTGCCTACCTAAGCACCGCTTATCAAGCCATGCTGTGGCAGGTGTCCCACATATAAAGTAGAGGAAGACGGGCATGGATGTTAGCTCAGGGCCAGTCTTCCTCAGCAAAAAGAGGAGGATTGGCAGCAGTTAGCTCAGGGCCAATCTTTCTCAAAAACAAAACAAAACAAAGCAGAACTCAGATAAGATGCTTTCCAAGTACATTTGGGGCTGGCCCAGTGGCGTAGTGGTTAAGTTTGCACACTCCGGTTCAATGGCCCCGGGGTTTGCAGGTTCAGACCCCAGGCACAGACCTAGCAGCACTCATCAAGCCATACTGAGGTGGTGTCCCACTTAAAGTAGAGGAGGACTGGCACAGATGTTAGCTCAGGGACAATCTTCCCCCCACACACACACAAAGAGAAGCAGGCTCTAAACAACTAGAAATGTGTTTACTTGGGCTACATACAAACAATTGGATGTGTAAAGATTTGAGTTTGGCACCAGCGATAGTCCCAGCCTGCTATAAAGAAGTAACCACACAGGGCTAATACACAGGGGCCATCATTGGCTAATTTATAAAACAGTTCTCAAGGTGGGTTCTGATTTGGGACTCTTTGTAGTATTTCATTGCTTATATACAATATGAGTGGAACTATCATTTGTGATTTTTGTGACAGTCCAGCCTGACTCAAAATTATTTTTGTTAACATTTCAGTAACAGTATGCTACATAACACTTGAATCTTTTGACCCCACTGCAGTGTTAAAGTCGAATTTTACTGTAATACTTAGAAAGTGTCAAAAGTAGTTGTTCATGACAAAAATTTTCCTAGTAAACCCTGATTGATCATTGCTTTTTAAATTCTCTCTATTTTCATCAGGGCGTTGATATGATTGCAGAATGCTGTAGCATTTCTTCTATTAACATTTCTTAGGTAGGGCTACGTTGAATTAATTTTTTCAAGTTCCCTATCCAATGTTCTCCCAATCCTCGAGGGAATTTTTAAAAAAAATTTTTGGCATTTGGTCATTTAATTTTCAAATGTATTCATTATTTGGGGCAGGGCTGACATTTTTACACATATATAGGGGAAATGGGCAAACAAGGGGAGTTTCAGAATGTCGACCATCCGGTGTGACAGACTTCAAGGCATCACATTATCTCTTTCTTCTGTCATTCGTGATAGGTACCAATGTAGGAATTTTCTTCCTGGAGGTCATCACGTCCTGGGGATCTCAAAGAATAAAGTTATCGTCTTATTGCAGCTGGGAAATATATGCAAGCAAGAGTCGTAAAACTAGCAGAGCAAAAGCGAGAGGTGCTTGATCATTTAGGCTACATGTGGGCTAGAACATATTCACAGAGACTAGCGAGTCAGGGTCATATATATTTACAATGTTTCCCTAAGATGTTTCCTTTCCCTAAGATGGCTTCCCTCATGCTAACTTAAGATCCAACTGTTACAAAGTGAGGTCTCATAATGGTGATGAACAGATGTGTTCTTAATTTTAATAGGGTCTAACATATCAGGCTTTCCTTTTATGATCAGTAGATTTTATGTACTTACTAAGAAAACTTTTCCTGCCCTGAGATCATAAAGGCATTCCCGCGTACTATTTGGTGGTGCAAAGACTCCTGACACTAACTACCCAGAGTTAGGTCAAACTTCACAGTTTAAGGGCACACTCTTCACAAGACTCCACTTCAAGCTACAAGTTCAGGGGCTCCGATGCCACCCTCACTTCTGACCATCTGACCACTTCTGACCACTAACCCCTGAGGTTCAATAATTCACTAGAACAACTCACAGAACTCAGAAAAGCACTGTATTTATAAATTACAGTTTTATTATAGCAAAAGGATATAAATCAGAACCAGCCAAAGGGAGAGGCACATAGGTCGAGGTCTGGGAGGGTTCCAGATGCAGAGCTTTCATTTTCCTCTCACGATGGAGTCAAGACACATTACCCTCCCAGCACCCAGATGTGTGACGATACACAGAGTATTGCCAACTAGGGGAAGGTCATCCAAGCTTCACTGTCCATGGACTTCATTGGGGCTTTATTATCTAGGCATGATTGATTGAATCATTGACCATATGACTCAGTCACCAGCCTTCCTCCCCTCCACAGACTGCTATTACCTGGCTCAAAGTCCCAACCTTCAAATCACCTGCTTGGTCTGTCTGGTATGATCAGATCCTGAGTCATCTCATTATCATAAACTCTCTAGGGACCCACCATAAGTCACCTCTGTAGCATAAACTATCAGATGTAGCCTGAGGGGCTCACCATGAACAACCAAGACGCTTCTTTCACTCAGGAGATCCTAAGAGTTTAGAGGGTACGTCCCAGCAACTGGGGACAAAGGCCAGCCAAATTATTTATTATACAGGTGCATACAAATTTAGAATTGTTGTATGTTCTTGATGAGCTTAACATTTTATCATTATGAAGGGCATCTCTAGCCATGCTTTCTTTGAAAACAGCTTTATTGGCATATAAGTCACACACTACAAAATTCACCCTGTGAAACTGTACGATTCAATGGGTTTTAGTATAGTCACAGAGTTGTGCAACCATCACCATTATCTAATTTCAGAACAGTTTCATCACCCGAAAATGAAATGCTATACCCATTCACAGTGACTCCCTCTACCTTCCCCAAAGCCCCTGGCAACCACTAATCTACTTCCATCTCTAGAGATTTGCCTATTCTGGACATTTCATGTAAATGCAATCACACAGTAGCTGGCCTTTTGGCTTTTCTGTAGCTTTTGCTTAGCGTAATGTTTTCAAGTCTTGTCCATGTATCAGTACTTCATTCTTTTTTTTATTTTTCTCCCCAAAGCCCCAGTACATAGTTGTATATCATAGTTGTAAGTCATTCTAGTTCTTCTATGTGGGACGCCACCATAGCACGTCTTGATGAGTGGTGTGTAGGTCCACACCCAGGATCCAAACCAGCGAACTCCGGGCCACTGAAGCAGAGCACGCAAACTTAACCACTCGGCCACGGGGCCAGCCCCTTCATTCTTTTATTTTATGACCAAATTATATTCTATTGTATGGATACACCACATTTTGTTTACCCACTCATCAGTTGGTGGACATTTGGAGAGTTTCCACTTTTTGGCTATTATGAATAATGGGCTATCAACATCCATGTGCAACTTTCTGTATGGTCTAGCAATGCTTTTTTTAAAAATAGCTTTTTACTGGGGCTGGCCCCGTGGCCAAGTGGTTAAGTTCGTGCGCTCCGCTGCAGGCAGCCCAGTGTTTCGTTGGTTCGAATCCTAGGTGCGGACATGGCACTGCTCATCAGACCATGCTGAGGCAGTGTCCCACATGCCACAACTAGAAGGACCCACAACGAAGAATATACAACTATGTACCGGGGGGCTTTGGGGAGAAAAAGGAAAAAAATAAAATCTTTAAAAAAAATAGCTTTTTAAAAATATATTTTGTCTGATAATATTATATTTGAAAATTTGTCAAAATGATTTCAGGCTTATGGTAATATTATCTTTTTTCCAAAGAGGGCTTTCTTTTGACTCTGTCTGATGCCTGAGAGCATTAGCAATTAGGGACTACTTTTATACAACTTCAAAGATACAGCTCATTTGGGGCCGTGCTTCAGACCCTGTGAGGGCAGATCTGTATCCTTGTCACCTTTACCTCCAGGGTGCAGAGGCAGCTGGGGTCCAACACAAATGTAGGAGTTCTACCAGTTTCCCACTCTTGGCAGGCCCTTGACTCCAACTTTCATAACCCTAGCCCCATGACAGTGTCAAAGACAAGTGTCTTACTTCTCAGACTTACAGTTTCCAGAACTGGCCAGTGCCCCTCAGGGCAAAAGTGGCTTCAAGTAACTAAGCTCTCTTCTTTAGATGTCCCTATTCTTCTGAATTTTGGACTGCTAATTCATTCTCCACACGTTGTTTTCTTGCCGATAGACTTCATGTGTGTGTATGCATGTATATGTCGTGTGTGTCTAGTTAATGAGAATTACCTATTTTGCCATTACGCAAAGCCTCCATCCTATTTTTTATTTTGGCAGTCATTTTTATCTGAAAACTATCTTTTCTGTTATCAGATAATCCTGTTTAATATATGAAACTACAAAACAATTACTACCAAGAGTTTTTACTGTGGGGCAGAATCCTTTCATCTTATTCCTTAAGATGGTTTTTTTCTTGAAAACCACTATTTTTCACATATTTACTGAGTTTTTTTTCCTATCCAGAGGTGCTTTGCCCAGGATTTGAACTGACTTCAGTTTGTCTTTATTCGGATATTTCCAGCGGCACCTATGGAGTGGTCTTTTTGTCAAGGGTTGAACTTAAATCTAATCAGGACTTCAGATTTGAATTTCACTTTATAGGAAACACATAGGATAGAGGAAGAAATTGTTTAATGACCCAAAAAATAAACAATGGGAGAAATCCAGAATGTGAGACATTGAGACAACCAACCTGATTCCTCAACAGGTGAAAGATGTAAAAAATGAAATGGGGGGCTGGCCCCGTTGCTGAGTGGTTAAGTTCGTGCGCTCCGCTGCAGGCGGCCCAGTGTTTCCTTGGTTCGAATCCTGGGTGCAGACATGGCACTGCTCATTGGACCACGCTGAGGCGGCGTCCCACATGCCACAGCTGGAAGGACCCACAACTGAGAATATACAACTATGTACCGGGGGGCTTTGGGGAGAAAAAAGGAAAAAATAAAATCTTTTAAAAAAAATGAAATGGAAGGATAGTATTCAAGTATAAATGCATCAGAGTAGGTAAACAAATAAAATGAATGGACTCTGTGGACATTGATTTGAACAATCCAGTTCTGAGAGATTTTTGAGGAAAATTTGAATAGGCATTGGATATTAGAAAATATTAAGGAATCATTGATAATTATTTAGTGTGATAACGGTATTGTGCTTTCGAAAGAAAACACTTTTATTTTAAGAATATTTAGCAAGGTATTTGGGGTGAAAAGACATGATGTCAGAGATTTGTTTGAAAATTCTATTGTAACTGAAAGACGAAAAATAATGATAGATGAATTAAATGATTCAAACTGTTAATTAAATTTGGGATGGAAGTATATGGGGTCCATTTTACTATTCTCTCTACTTTTGTCTATGTTTGAAAACTTTCATAATAAAAAGCTACAAAATATATTCCCAGCTTGGGAGAAAAATCATGCCTTCCTGGTTTCAGTTGGCTTACTCAATCACAAGACAATTTATGTCAGGAGCAGAATAGAAGTATGTAATGAAATGTCTGAAGGCAAAACCCGAAGTAGAAAACAGTTTAGGATTTCATATATGCACGCATCACAACATTTTCTTAAATTCCCAGCGATGGAACTGCTTTCGTTTGCTATAACAACCAATGTGTTTATTTTTAATGAAGCTTATAGCCTAATCAATGTTTGTATTGCCTTTTTGTAAATTCTTAGCATATTGGAATGAATAGCTCAATCCATAAAACACTTATCAAGAGTGTTAAGGCGCCTTGTGGAATAAAGGAGGCAAACGCTTTATTCCTTCCCCTCCTCTCCCCCCAGGACACAAAGCTTGGACAACCTAGACAATGAAGATTGGAACTTCCTACTTACCTACCTCTCCTCCCACAATTTACTGTCTACATTAACATAACTATTCGGTCGTCATTAGCATGACTTTCCTGTTCCAGGAGATTCCTGCACAAGCAAACTGCTTGATTGTTCATTACAGGAACTTTCACAAATACCCATCAACTCTTCCAGAGAAAGCACCAACCGTTTGCTCCCACAGATTCCTCACCTACAAAATTCCTTGCTGCTCCCACCAATCCTGGACTGTCGCATCATGATCCTTAGCAATCCTAATAAAGTCTCTTGCATTGAAAGACCCGGTTTAAGCCAAATTTCCAATTCCTATTGAATCTCAACCTTGCCCTTCCCGGCTCCGACACTTTGCTCGTCAAGGTGCCAAGGTCTGGTGTTCTCCCCCACCCCGAGAAGCAATAACTCAGTCTTTCTCTTATTAACAGGTTTTATTGGTGATATCTGGGGAGCCAGCATTCGAAACAAGTTTGAGGTCCAGTGTTCCTTAAGGTCGCGTTAGCAAGCTCAGCCTAAATGACTTTCATGTTTCCCATTTTTAGCCTCCCGTAAAAAACTTGGTTTTTAACTCATTTTTATACTGCAACCTTCGCTTTCCTCTAAGATGGCCACCTTTTTTCACATTCGCGATTATTTTTCTCATGAGTTTTAACAAATTAGTAAAACAAAAAGGAACTGACACTCTCCGCGCCTGAGAAGTCAGTCCACCAAACGCGCTTCAGCCAAAACAAAAGCCTGCGGGTGGGAAGCGAGATCCCGCGAGCTTCATTCTGGGAAATGTAGTCCAAGAGGTGTGTGAAATTGGAGGCGCTTCCGCTTGGGGATTCTGGGAAGTGTAGTCCGGGACCTGTGTCCAGAAGGAGGCAGTTCCGCTCCGGGAAGGCGAGGTCGGGCCGAGCCTGCTCCGAGTGAGGTGAGTGAGCCGTGCGTCCCGGCCATCCCTCGGGCTCCCGGTCGCGGCGTGGGGCCGGCGGGGACCCGGTCCCGGCTCCTGGGCACGGGAAGCGGCGGCCCGCGGCGGAGGGCGGGCTGGAGGCGGCGGGGGCGCGCTGGGGTCGTGCTTCGAGTTGGCGGGTCCCCAGCGCTCCGCTCCCCCAGCCCTCGCCCCGGACCTCCCGGCCGGCTCTGCCTGTTTCTCCGGGGAGATGGAGGGCAAGTTACTTAATCTGGCCTCGCCTCCGTTTTCTCATAGCTAAAAAGGATGATCCCTTCCCACTGGTGTTCTTGGGAGCATTAAATGAGATTACTTAGAGAAAGCTTAGAAACAGTGCCTGGAAAAATGCTGGCTGGTACCATCAATTCTATTCTGATGCTCGGAGCGGCGCCCTGTTGTTTGGCTGCTCCTGCGAGCCTGGGCTGCGATCGGAGCTCCAGCTGCAGTGCCACTGTCCTGAAGGGGAGCAGAATTTGTCAACCCAAAATAGGCCACTTTGGCATGAGGATTATTTTGAGCTGAAGGCATCCCAAACCCAGCAGGTTCCGGAAAAACTCTTTTCCTCCCCACCTTGAAACTCCGTAAATTTACATCCGAAAGGGGGCCGGTACCAGGAAGAAAGCTATTAACCCTTTTAACCTAAGAAACTTCTCTGCATAACAGGGCAACCTTTGTTTTCGAAACATCTCCTCTGCCGCCCTGTGCTTTCCTCACCTTTTGCATCCTCAGACCCCCCACCCATTTCCGTGGTTGGTGATGTTATATAAACCTCAATTACTTGGCCACCCTTTTGAGTCCTCAAATCTTTCTGAGGCTTCTGCTTTTCTCCTGGTAGTCTGCTTTATAGCAATTTAATTATCAGACTAACCAAAGAACCTACAAGGGAGGAAAGGAGCACTTTTTCCACCCCTATAGTCCTTTCGCTGATCGCTGCCTGACGTGGCGCTACTCCTGGATTCCTGCACTTCTAGGCTCTCGGTTAGAAGGGAGCGTTGTCTGCAGCAGGACTCTGGGATGTCCTCCGTGGTTTATCCGCATCAGGACCAATGCTGATCGCAGCTTTGCAGAGCGACTGATGTGGAGCGAGGCGTTAAGAAGCGTTCAGTGTTGTGTCATAACCCCGCGCTGTTGATCTAAATTCAACACGATTTCTTGAGGTGGTTTTTATTAGTCATTGATTACCGCCACGCCTATGGGAAAAGAAGCTTCGTTGAGGTTTTTGCAGTTTGATAATATGTGCGAGTAATTACATCTGTTGGCGAGGAATCCGTGGTAATTTAACTTTCATTACCGACGGAGCCAATTATCTGTGAGATAACCTGTCAGAACTAGACTTGTCTGAGAATCACCGTAACTCTTGGCACAGCAGTCATCTTTGAAGTCTAGGTTTCTTAGAAGACTCATTTTCGGGAAAGCACCTTCCCAAGGGCTGTTTTATGAAGCGTGAGAGCCCAAGCTTGTCTGAAGCTGCAGGAACCAGGGAATACCAGCATTATCCGCATCTCCCTAGACAGGTGCCTGTGTTGAGGACAGAGAGATGAACTTGCCCAGGGTTTACACAGCTAGTAAGTAATAAGTAGAAATGCCGGAATTTGAGCGCAGGCATTTTGGCCTTGTGACGTTAGACTGCCTGTTTGTGTAGCTCATTCTTCTGACACCCAGGCTCCGAAGTCCCCCAGGAGCTCCCTGGGGCTAGGGCTGTTGTGTGGATTGTTCTTGAACAAAGGCAGCTGGCAGAGGGTGCCCAGGGGAAGCTGGAACTGGCCCCTCAGCCAGGTTGCCACTGCGTCTGCCTAGAGAAAGGCCATCCCTTTCTGTTCCCCTGGAGTGCCATGTGGACCAGCAGCATCCCGAGCGTCTCTCTCATGATGCCTTTCCCTTCCCCAGTTTTGCCTTCCCAGATCTCTGCCTTTCCCCAGAAGGAAGAGGAGAAAAATGACCAAGTTCCAGGTGAGTTGGGTTTGCCTTTCTGTTTCTTAAAAGGACATCTCATTTCCCAAAGATTGGACATACTGTTTTCTTGCTTGGTCACATAAAAGGGAACCAAAGTCACTTGAGGAATTGCTATAAGCTAGGCTCTTGCTTTTTGCTTATTTGCAAATAATTATGTGAAAATTAAAATTTAATACCTTTTTTTTTTTTTTGGTGAGGAAGATTCACCCTGAGCTAATAGCCGTTGCCACTCTTCCTTTTTTTTCCTTTTTTTTTTTTTTTTTTGCTTAAGTAAGATTAACTCAGCTAATGTTGCCGCTCCAAATTGGGGGTCTTTGCCTGATTTGCATAAACAAGCCAATTAAGTACACATTAGCTTTTGAGGGGAGAAAGCAGCTTTTATTCTGTGAGATTGATCTCCAGGGAGACAGGGGGCGTGTGTCCTCAGATCTGTCTCCCTGATTCCCAATTTAGGATGAAATTTAAGAGGTTAGGGAGAACAGGTTGGCACATGGAAACGGTGGTGGGAGAGGCTTTGATTGGTGGGCTTCAGGCATTTGTGATAAGGTTCTAAACATTTATGGTGGGCTTCTAAACATTTTGCACGTGGAGGAGAAAGAATTTTAACACCGGATCTTCCTGAATGTGGGACCCCTCGCTTCTGATAAGAGTCCAGCTTTCAAGTTCCAGTCGTGTCCCAGTCCTTAGGTTCCGCGGGAAGGATGAGCTTTGGTTCTGAGGTCATTTCAGGTCAGGATTTCTTCTTTTGTGCCTGCCCTGGCTGCATGACTTTGCAGTTTTTCTGAAAGACAATCCTTAATCATTTTTGTTGATCAGAGATGGAGGTCTGTTCAGACTGGCTCTACACAGGCCCAGGGTTACAAATCCCCCCTATTTATTGTTCATTCCTCAATCTTGAGGGAATGGGGTGATGACCACTCTAGCTGCTTCCTGCTGGTAAAGGGCATGGGCCTAACGGGGACTTGAGGAATGACCAGCTTATAATTGTAACTACTCACAAGTTCCAGAGAGTTGTTCTTGGAGGGATTGATCTCCTTGGGTCTCTGGGAGTAGACTTGACGAGAGAGTTAAGATTCTCAAACCTGAACAGGAAGCATAACAAGACCATCACCAAAGGACCTGTTAGTAGGTACAGCCATGCCTCACTGGGGAGAAATTCTTATGTATAAAGAGAGACTGGGTTGAGAGGAGGGTGGCATCTCTATCTTGGCTTTGGGGACATTGTCAGTGCCTAAAGCAGATGTACAAAGCCTGCCCAACAGGCCAGTCAGGCCGTTTTGTGAAAAACTGGGTTAGGCCAAATTAACTTGAAACTAAGCAGCTCCCTCCTATGTTCTAATATATCCTATTGCTTTCCATGTATTTATCCTTTTCCCTGTTTTTGATGATCCTTCTGTGGAAGGCACTGATGATCAAAGTATCATCCATCGGCGCCAGGGTGGTCGCTGCCTACCCTGGGCCCCTCAGGTGCCTCTGCGCTAGGCCTTTGTCCCATTGGTTTGCCTAGTTATCCACGTTGGGGGGACACTGTGGACAAGCGTGGATATATACCCATTAACAGAGGAAGCTTTTCATATGTTTCTCAATTAACTTTAGATTGTTGTGCGGACATTGTGCCTGTGCTTTTTGTGATTCTTTATGATTATATTGTTTATAATTATGGAAAAGACTATTTTCAAAATAAGTTCTTAAGTTTTATCAGAAATAGTCTTTATCAGGAAGAGAAATTCGTTCGGAGTCATAAAATTGATCGACCATTTCGAGTTGTCGAGCCATCATTACGTTAGCTTGCATACTAGTCTTACAACACTGGGTAAAGAAAACAGTAATCAGTTTGAATACTATGACTAATACAAGAATTCCAAAAAGTAATAGAAATTGAAGTCCGGATCTTAAAAAGGAACCAACACCCGAGGGAAGCAACCAAATAAATCAGGACTGAGGGTGGGGTCACTCAGGGCATTCACTTGCTTTCTCATGTGCTTTAACCTGGATGGCACATTGGAGATTCATCAGGTGTATAGACACAGCAGTCAGTCTGAAGAATTGCACATGTTCGACCTTGGGAGGCTGTGAGAATATCTAAGGCCATTCTGTTTTGGTGGACAGCCTTCCTCATTAAAGACACTTAAGTAGTTAACAAGGCTGTTCCTACTTGACTATCGGGAAGGGCCTAAATTTAGTCAGAGCTTCTACATGTGTTATGACATCTTCTAGCCCCAAGGGAGGAGCAAATATGGCTGCTAAGTGGGTCGTACCAGTGGAACACTGAATGAGTCCATCTGACCTTAAGGACAGAAAGAGTAGCAACGGAGGTCAGCTCGGGACACATCCTTTCCTGCTTCCAAGGGAAGCCCAGGGCATAGCGCCCTAGCCATCCAGGTGGTAGCCAAGGCCAGAGGTTTGTTGCACAGAACCACTGAGTCCCATTAGGAGCCATCCAGTAAATGCCTGGCCATCGAGACCAGTCTGTTCCAGACCAATCACTTTCTTTAAGTACAATAGTATTTTGACATGACTCGGGATATGCATCCCGTATTTCTGGTGCAATTCAGAAAATTTTGTTTGGAATGATTTCTTTGTTCCCAACATAAGGGTACCGGTACATTTAAAGATCCATAACTAGGAGGACGCCAAACGCATCCATCCCAGATTGGGGTAAAACCTCCTGTAGTTCTTGCAGTATTACCTGTCTGCTTTAGTTTCTTTGTGAGTTCTTGGGATCATTGTATGGTCTGAGTAAGAGAGAAAGAGAAGCTACACCCTGTATCATGAATGGTGTGGGCCATTGGCCACGTTTCAGGATCATAAATCACTTTAAAGCTTTTCAATCTGTACCTTGTAGGAGAGAGACCAAGCAAGGTAACCCAGACGTACTGGAAACAGGAAGTGGGTCACATGTGCAGCAATTAGACTGACTGTTGTGTGCTGCCAAGGAGGGAATCCATTGTAAAACCTTGCGATTAGAGGCCCATTCAGATGTAGATTGGAAAAACAAACAGAATATCAGGAAAATCTTAAGTGGCATTTTGTGATTAATGAAAGGGTCTTATATTCCAGCTTATAGAACTGGCAGAGGGAGGTATTGGGGTAGGTTTAAAAGTAAGACAATCTAGAAATTAATTGTTAGAGCAATTTAAACATCACGAGGATTTGAAATGAGATAAAAGGTTAAGGATACAGGCCTGGTCCGGAGTCTTGGGACAGCTGTCTACAACAGATGCCGTCTTCTCTTCCTGGTTTGGAGATAGTTGTATTGGTCAGTCGAAGTCAGGGGTCAGAAAGGGTATTGAAACCCACTCAGCCTGGTACCTGGAGACCCAAGGGTTCCCTCAGTTTTTGTTGCTTTTTCTGGAAAGTAACTTAAGATCAGTTAGAGGTTCACAGGAATATTCTCAGGTGGAACTGCGTGCCATAGGCCGCCACGCCTGCCCAGTGTTTGCAAGATTCGGTCCTTCCGTTTGCTGCTGTCTGTGAAGGGCGTTCCCTGTTGGAGAATTAGAAAGGGGACAAGGGAGGTCCTGGCTGGAAATCGGGGCTATTTGAACTCGTGAGTGGTGTACCCAAGGCTTCACTCCCTTTTTTTTTTAAGATTTTTTAAATTTTTTCCTTTTTCTCCCCAAAGGCCCTCAGTACATAGTTGTATGTTCTTCATTGTGGTTCCTTCTAGTTGTGGCATGTGGGACACTGCCTCAGCGTGGTTTGATGAGCAGTGCCATGTCTGCACCCAGGATTCGAACCAACGAAACACTGGGCTGCCTGCAGCGGAGCGTGCGAACTTAACCACTCGGCCACAGGGTCAGTCCCGCTTCACTCCCTTTAATTTCACTGAAGAATGTGTGACCAGAAGGACATCATTCCACTTAGGTTGCAGTTGGTCCTCAAGGTGTTGACTTTTCCACGTCTTGAGGAGGGACCCACCCAATGCCCTGGGCTTACGCAGTGCAGGGGCACGTCGGGAGGGGGAACATCAATCGCCTGGAAGTGTACTTACGTATAGCATGTAAAGTAGCACCTAGAGACCGTACACGTTTTATAGCATCCAATTCTTTTACAACATGACCATCTTCAAGATTGCAATAGTACTGAGTCTTAAGGAGGGGTCTCCCATGTGACAAGACCCTATCCCATGTTAGGTTGGTTTCCTGACGTATTTTGGCAATTGTTTTCTTTAACGTCTGGTTCATCTTTTCAGTCTTTCCCGTAGATTGAGGCCTCCGTGAAGTGCATGACTTCCATTGCATTCCGAGGGCTCCAGACACCTCTTGTGTTACTTTGGCTGTGCAGGCTCCTCCGCTGTCGCTTTGAATTGAAAGACGCAGCCCAAAGCGAGGGGTCAATCCTTTTAGTGAGGCCTTTGTTACTTTGGAAGCCTCTTCTGTCTTGCACGGAAAGGCTTCGACCCATCCTAGGAGGGTCCACAAATACCAGCAAAAATCTGTAACTTCCCACAGCTCTTTGCATCGCAGTAAAGTCTATTTGCCAATCCTCCCATGGTTCTGTCCTTCAGGTTTGCCCCCTGTGGATTATAGGTGGTGGCCCACTTTGGGGATTGCTTCTGGCACATATCAAGCAATTCTGTACTACCTTCTGGATAGTCCTTTGCATTTGTGGACCAACATTAAACTTTGTAGCCACTGGTAGGTTGCGTCTTTCCCATAATAGGTTCCCAGATGCAGGTGAGTACTGATTTTTCCCGTTCGGTGCTCGGCTGTAAGCACTGGTCCCCATTCTTTATAGGTCCAGCCTGCTTTAGTCGTTTGGTACTGATCGCCACCTGAGCTTCGTGAGTCTGTGTGCAAACCCCATTCGTCTGCTCACTTTAAATCCGTTTCTGATACTGAGGCTTAACCAGGGATGGATCCACACTCAGGGTGAGTGCTGGGGCTTTAGGATCTGGGTCTTTGGTTCTGGCTGCCTGTTCTGCTGCCCGATCAGCCAGATTATTTCCTTTAGCTATGTAGCTGTCAGTCTTTGGGTGGCCCCGGCAATGTACTACGGCCACTTTTTCCAGCATCAGAACAGATTCTAATAGGGCCAGTATCCCCTCTGCGTGTTTGATGTCTTTTCTTCTTAGAGTTAGCAGCACTCTCTCTTTCCATATGGCCCCATGTGCGTGCACGATGGAGGAGGCATCCTGAGCATCGTATAAATGGTTACCTTCCTCTTAGCTCCAGGGTGCACGGCTCTCAAGAGGGCTGATCTCTGCCTTCTGGGCAGACGGACCTGGAGGGAGGGCTTCTGCTTCTGGGTTTTCCTGAGGAGTCACCACTGCGTACTCAGCATCCTGGAGTCCACGGTCCATGAAGATGCTCCATCAGTGAACATTTCCGTATCCGGATTTTCCAAAGGCTGGGCAGTCAGGTCGGGGCTGCTGGAATAAACCTCTTCAATTATTTGCATGCAATCATGGACAGGTTCTCCTACGGTAGAGCGAGGCAAAGTGGCTGGATTTGCGGTGGATACCACCTTTAATTTTACATTCATGTTGTCTGGTGGTAGTGCCTGGTATTTACCTATCCTCCCCGAGGTGAGCCAGTATCCTCCCTTTTGTTCTAGAAGAGGATGTACACGGTGAGGAGTCTGCACAGTAGTGAGTCGACCCAAAGGAAACTTTTCTATCTCCTGTAACAAGGCACAGCTGGCGGCTACCGCCCTCAGGCAGACGGGCCATCCTTTAGTCACTGTATCCAACTGTTCTGAGAAGTAGGCTACAGGCCTTCTCATGTTACCCCAATTCTGGGTTAGTGCCCGAGGCTAACTCCTTGCCTTTCATGAACAAACAGGTCAGACGGCTTCCTGCTGTCTGGGAGGCCTAGCGCAGGGCGGTGAGCAGCTTCTCTTTCACGGTTTGGAAGGCTTTATGGCGTCCTCCAGTCCAGTGAAGGGGTTCACTGTCTGCACCCTTGAGAGCCTCATGGACGGCCTTGGCTGTCAGTCCAGAGTTGGGGATCCAGCTACGGCACAATCCTGCCATGCCCAGGAACCCTCGCACTTGTCTCTGGTGGTGGGCACAGCCACCCCAGCTAGTGCCTCCCTTCCATCAGGCAGTAAGTTTCTTTGTCCTTGTGATAACTCAAATCCTAGGGACTTTACAGTCGGTTGAGAAATTGGTGATTTTTCTTAGAGACTTTATATCCCCTTTCTGCCAGAAAGTGTAAGGTAAGGATCGTAGTTGGGTCTGAAGCTTCCTTAGTTTTACTGGCAATCAGTACGTCATCCATGTATTGGAGTAAGACTCCTTCACTTAACTGGAGATCCCTTACGTCCTTGGCTGAGGCTTCCCCGAAGACGGTGGGGGCATTTTGGAATCCTTGCGGGAGGACCATCCAGCAATATCGTTTTACGTTAGTCTCTGGATTGTCCCATTCAAGGCAAGCAGTTGCTGGAACTCAGGACTCGGGTATGCAGTAAAAGGCATCCTTCAAGTCCAGAACTGTAAGCCAGCAGAAGTCTCCAGATAGAGTTGTAAGCAAAGTATAAGGATTTGGTACCACTGGATGTGCATCCTCTAACATTTGGTTATTGGCTCTCGAATCCTGTACACAATGGTTGTCTCCGGTCCCGGGTGTTTGCACTGGTAGGACGGGAGTGTTATATGGGGATCGACACAGTCGGATTGATTGGCATTTGAGAAAGGCGGCTGTCAGAGGCTTCGCACCCTCTCTCGCATGCCTCTGTGAAGGGGCTTGCCTTGAACCTGGAGCCTTGGTGTCCGGGCAGAGTTTAACTACTCTTGGATTAACCGTCTTGGCTCTCCCTGGTCTCCCGTCGGCCCAAACGTCTGCTCTTACTTTTGCAGAATTTCATCAGGGACTTCCGATCGAGGCTCTCTCCCAGTTGTGACAGCACTGCTTGGAAGGCACGGGCTTGATCTGGGAGGACTTTAGTGTCTGCTTTTTCTGGTGAAAAGGTCGCTTGGGCATTTAATTTTGTCAGTAGATCTCGTCCCAACAACGGACTAGGGAACTCAGGCATATGCAGAAAGCTGTGTTTTGGCTGTGATTTCTTTATGTGACACTCGAGCGACTGTCGGAAAGGCTTATGACAAACTTCGCCAGAGACACCAGGAATGGATGTGGCCCTGGGGGAGGGAGGGCCCTGCCTGGGATTTAGAGTAAGTTCAGAATAAGTAGTTCTGGTGTCAATCACACAGTCTCTGAGTTTCTTTCCCACTGCTGTGGTTCCCCGGGGTTCCTCGTAGGAAATGTCGATGGAGCTAATGGAGTTTGAAGGACCCACCAGACTCCATCCTTCCTGCAGCTGTGGCATCTGGGGGACTTTGAGGCCAGCCTCTTTCCCCTCCAGCAGAGGGAGGTTGGGACATTCTCATTTCCAGTGTCCCTGCTGCTTACAAAGGGCACATTGTCTTGGCCCCAGGCCTGAGTATCTCTTGCGGTTGGAAGGTGGGGGCCCCAGGGCTCTCACCCGTGGCTGTCTGTCTTCTCTCATTGGCCTTGGCGGATTGTGGCTGAAGGCTGCCGAGCCGCGAGTAGACTGACCTGGTGCCACATCTCCCGCTGTTTTCGTTTCTCTTGTTCCTGGTCTCGGCTATTGGACACCTTAAATGCAATCTCAACATGCTGTGAGATGGGCATCCCTAATCCCCCATCCCATTTGTGCAGTTTCTTCTTTACCTCAGGTGCTCTCTGGCTGAAAGAGGCCATGTTGACCAGCTTCATGCTATCCGGATGCTCCAGGTCCATGTCAGCGCGCTTTCTGCAGGCTTCAAAGACTCTAGAAAGGTTGAAGGATTTTCTTTTGGCCCTTGTTGTACTTCCTGGACCTTATTTAGGCTTCTTAGTTTTGGAAACCCCTCCTGCATTCCAGTTATTAGACATGCTTTATGTTGGCTTAACCTTGCCCGATCTCCGGGGTCATTGGGATCCCAGCCTGGGTCAACTCCAGGTGGGGCCTCTGCCGCTGGAGCCCTGATTGGATTGTTAGGTTGTGACTCATGGAGTCTCTCCGCCCCCTGATGAGCTCTGTCCAGTACCGTCCTCTGCTCCTCTGGGGTGAGGAGTGTGTCCATAAGGGCCTGAATGTCCGCCCAATTGGGGTCATGAGTAGCAAAGATGGACGTAAATAAACTTCCCATCCTTTTGGGATCGTCTTGATAAGTAGACATGTTGTTTTTCCATTTGTATAAGTCCAAAGTTGAAAAGGGAGTATGCACATAGAAAACCCTCTGGGCTGGCCTTGGCCATCGACACCTGCAGGGACTTGTCTTAAGGGAAATTGTCCTGCCTGGGGGTAAGGTGATATCTTAGTGTAGTTTTGATTTGCATTTCCCTGATGATTAGCGATGATGAACATCTTTTCATGTGTCTATTGGCCATATTCATATCTTCTTTTGAGAAATGTCTGTTCATGTCCTCTGCCCATTTTTTGATCGGGTTGTTTGTTTTTTTGTTGTTAAGCAATGTGAGTTCTTTGTATATTATGGAGATTAACCCTTTGTCGGATAAGTGGCTTGTGAATATTTTTTCCCAATTAGTGAGCTGTTTTTTTGTTTCAATCCTGTTTTCCCTTGCCTTGAAGAAGCTCTTTAGTCTGATGAAGTCCCATTTGTTTATTCTTTCTATTGTTTCTCTCAACTGAGGAGTTACAGTGTCCGAAAAGATTCTTTTGAAACTGATGTCAAAGAGTGTACTGCCTATATTCTCTTCCAAAAGTCTTATTGTCTCAGGCCTAATCTTTAGGTCTTTGATCCATTTTGAGTTTATTTTGGTGTGTGGTGAAAGGAGAAAGAATTTTAACACCGGATCTTCCTGAATGTGGCACCCCTCGCTTCTGATAAGAGTCCAGCTTTCAAGTTCCGGTCACATCCCAGTCCTTGGGTTCTGTGGGAGGGAGGAGCTTTGGTTCTGAGGTCATTTCAGGTCAGGATTTCTCCTTTTGTGCGTGCCCTGGCTGCATGACTTTGCAGTTTTTCTGAAAGACAATCCTTAATCACTTTTGTTGATCAGAGATGGAGGTCTGTTCAGACTGGCTCTACACGGGCCCAGGGTTACACTAACATCTGTGCCGATCTTCCTCCACTTTGTATGTGGGACGCCTCCACCGCGTGGCTGATGAGTGCGTGCAGCAGGTGCATGCCCAGTATCCAAACCCGTGAACCTGGGCTGCCAAAGTGGAGTGCACAGAACTTTAACCGCTCAGCCACAGGCCAGCCCCTAATAGATATTTTTTTTAAAAAATGAAGAACAATACCCTCAGGATAAACATATTTACAGATCAGCAGTTTTCGTTTTCCCACATTCCTTTTCCTTTGCATTTACATGTATGTATTTGTGATCACAGTTTAAGGACCATTTTGGATGTCTCCAATTTAATTTTATAGTCCCTACATCATAAATGGCTGCATCATTTTCCATAGTTTACCTAATATTTTTCCCCATTCTCCTTATTTCTGTGGTTTATGAATTTTACTATTTGATAGATGTTTCCAGTGACAGTTTTTCTATGTACAACCTTTCTTTCCGAACAGGAATCCTGACAATTCTACCATTTTTTTCCTCCAAGTTCCCCAGACGCAATTGTTTTTTCACACGTGCTGCCTCACATTTTGTGCAAAGAGTGTCTGAAGAACGGCTTGTGCAACACAGTCCAACTGGTACTGAGCTCGGAGAAAATAATTTTAGTTTCAAACAAAAAGAGTTGGATTCTTTAATTCTAAGTTAAATCATGTTTGTGTTATAGCCAAGGATCAGTTTTATTCATCGACACGTTAGTCTGTTTCAAAGAAGTACATACTTAGTTTCCAAAGGCTTTCGCACCAGGCGCTTGCCAGGCGTTTCCTCCATGGAGCAGCCGGGCGAGGATGTTGATGGTCTCACCTGCATTTTAACACAAAGAAACAGGTTTCTGAACCCAGAGACCTACTGAAGTCCGGTCAGTGCCCAGCTGACACTCAAGTCCCTGTTGCCTAAGCCAGGAATTTCAGGCATCCAATTAGGGTAAATGGAGAGACTCAGAGGAAAAGCGACTTCATTCAGGGACCCGAGGCCACATTGTGGGTGTGCCTGGCATGTCTGGTGGATGGAAGACTCCAGAAATAGCACTGCTTCTCACTTGGGTCCTCTTCTTCGCGCCTGCCTCCTTACCATGTGTGTCATCCAGTTTTTTAGTCCAGAGATGCTCAGAACTCCGGCCAAAACAAATGCAGAGATGAGTTGAGTCTTTAGATGAATAATTGTTATTTCCATACAGAGAAACACCGTAAACAAAGACAAATGGGAAACAGGAAGGGGTGAGGGTGGGAATTTATCCGTGCTGGAGACACACCTGACAGTCTCAAGAGGAATCGTACTGATGCGTAAGATACTCAGGACTGTGAGCAAGGAAAGGATCATGCAGTATGTGAAAAAAATATATCGAAAGAGCATCTGTTCAAAAAGTTAAGTAAATGGGAATTTTTTTTAAAGAGCTGTTTTTGTCACTTACCCAATTGCCTGAGATTTAAAAAGATAAGATAAAGTCCAGTTTGGGCCAGAGTGTGGAGAATTAGGGACACTTCTCTCTTCCAGGAAGAGTTAATTGGGAAAATTGCCATTATACTAGCAAAATAAAGGTGCATATTTTTTGACAGTGCAATTGGCACTTCTTGGAACTTATCGTAAGGAAACAACCAGACAAGTTGGCTGAGACCCATGTAAAAATGTGGTTTTTGCAACATTCTTAATAATTTAAATTTTTTAAATTATTGTGGTTTAATTATTTGGGATGGTTAAATATATTAGATCATCACCTTTTTTTTCTTTTTGGTGAGGAAGATTGGCCCTGAGTTAACATCAGTGCCAGTCTTCCTCCATTTTTTATGTGTTACACTGCCACAGCACGGCTTAATGAGTGGTGCATAGGTCCACAGCCAAGATCCAAACTGGCAAACCCCCAGCTGCTGAAGCAGAGCATGTGAACTTAACCACTTGGCCACAGGGCAGCCCTATATTACATCATCACTTTTGTGGAATACCATGCAGCCAGGAAAAATGATGATAGTAATAGTGACAGCTGACATTTATGGAGTAATCAATATGCGTCAGATACTGTCCTAACTGAGTCCTTCACCTCTTCTCACTGACCCCCTTCAAGTACCCTATGATGCAGTGCTATTAGACAGATGAGGAGATTGACGTATGCAGAAGTTAGGTGACTTGTCCAAGGTCACACAGCTAGTCACGGACAGGGCCTTAGCGTGTGAACCGAGGCCGCCGGTCTCTAGAGCCTGTGCTCTTAAGCTTGACGCTGACTGCTGCTGCAGGCGACAGATCCGGCGTGTTCTGAGAAGAGAATGAACCGTGTGCCTGCTCTGGAGGGCCCCTGGAGGCCTGTCAGGTTGGCAGGCATCGACCAGGGAGGGCAGGAGACAGGCACTATTTGATACTGTTGGCACCAAAGGAACTCAAAATTGCTTACAGGATTTGGCACTGTCAGTCAGACTGTAAAACGTGTGCGTCCCTGATTTAACAATGACACTTCTAGAGACGTGACTGTATAAGAGGCACCGTATTACATGTACACGAGACAGTGTTCTTTCCGTTCCCTTCCTTCTCCTGTCACCCTCGCCCACAGCATTTTTGGTGTGAATGTGGAGGGGGAAGAGAAACGACCAGGAAGAGTTGTTGAGGTTCCTCAGAATCTGGAAGAGCTCCCCACACATGTCCTCCACCTTCTCGGTCTGCTCGTCTCCCAGCGGCCATTGGTGGAAGATTGAGGTTGCGTGTGTTTGGTGTTGTAGGAGGCAGTGACCTTCAAGGATGTGGCCGTGACCTTCAATGAGGACGAGCTGGGGCTGCTGGACCCCGCCCAGAGGAAGCTGTACCGGGACGTGATGCTGGAGAACTTCCGGAACCTGCTCTCTGTGGGTGAGGACAGACGCCCTCTCTAACTGATCCCCTCAAGCAGGGTTTCCCAACCTCGGCACTGCTGACATTTTGGGGCACATAATTCTTGGTTGTGGGGACTATCCTGTGCATATTAAGATGTTTAGTAGCACCCCTGACCTCTGCCCAGTGGTTCAAGCCTTCAGGGCTCCTTAGAGATCAGAGTTTTCTAGTTCCTTTGGAGCATAAAGAGAAGATGTTTCTACTCTTTTTACATTATCTTTTTTTTTTTTTTTTGGTGAGGAAGATTGGCCCTGAGCTAACATCTGTGCCAATCTTCCTCTGTTTTATGTGGGATGCCGCCGTAGTGTGGCTTGATGAGTGGTGCTAGATCTGCGCCTGGGATCTGAACCAGCGAACCCTGAGCCACTGAAGCAGAGTGCACGAACTTAAACACTATGCCACTGGGCCAGCCCTACATTATCTCTTATAAATGAACTATAAATGAACAGTTGAGTTGGGTTCCCCTTGCTCCTTATTTCATTTATCTTTTTTAAATTTGTGGATCATGATCCATTGGTGTGTCTTGAAATTAATTTAGTAAGTTGCATCAGCATTTTTATAATAGAGAATAGAGTCACAATCTCAGAGCTCCTTAGCAAGAATGGTGTGCATCGTAGCAGTAACTGCAAGTTTACAGGAAGGACGTCAGACTCCGGAAAGGATGGGATGAGAACACACATTGGTTAGAAACAGGGTCTTTAATCTTTTATTTCAGCAATTTGCGTGGTTGCAAAGGGTGCTGGATCCAATTCCAACACGTGTATGTAGAGGCTTCTTCACACTAACAAGCAGTCCTCAGATGCCAGCAGAGAGTCCAGCAATTCAACTCAATTCTCAGACTGTCTACCCGGAGATAGATTCCAGAGGGAAAGGGCTCAGGCCCGGAAGACGACCCTCCACTCCAGGCACCAGTCGCAACCCAGGTTGTTACCTGTGCTTCTGGATGACCGGCCACAAACTGGAGGTTCCTACGGCTCACTGAGAACCTGAGACAGCCTGTTTACTCACTCAGTTACCGATTTATTACAAAAGATGTTACAGGATATGAATCAACAGCCCCATGAAGAGATAGATAGGACAAGGTCCCAAACAGAGGAGCTTCTGTCCTCGTGGAGTTTGGGGCCCGGCTCAGTGGCACAAGGAAGTGTTCTGGTTTCCCAACATGGAAGCCTTCCAAGAAAGGGCCAGTGAGCTGTCCTGTTGGGTTTTATGGAGGTTTCGTCATGTAGTCATGGTTGATTAGGTCATTGACCGTTGGCAGTTGATTCAGCCTCAGGCTCCCCAGAAATCAGCGGGTGGGACTGAAAGATCCGATCCTCTGATCATATGGCTGGTTCTCCTGGCAACCAGCCCCCACCCTTGGGTGGGGTCCAGAAGTCACCCTCAGTGAACAAGAGACACCTGTATCACACTCAACACTTAGGAAATTCTGAGGGTTCTGGGACCTGTGAAGGAAATTCCAAGGGTTTCAGGACCTGTGAGCCAGGAATCGTGGATGAAGGCCAAATATGTTTTGGTCATCTGAGTGACCAAGTATGTCTTCTGAATCACGATATGGCGGTGATAGTAATGGACTTCTAATGATCCTAAATGTATTTCTTTTGATGGGTCTTGAGAAACCATGCTTTGGGGGAGGGGCAGAGCCTTACGTTATGGGATTGGAGCCATTTTTCAGTTCTCTTTGTCTTTAATGTTTTCACTTAAATCTTTTGACAGGGCATCCGTCCTCCAAACCAGATATGATATCCCAGCTGGAGAGAGAGGAAAAGCTTTCACTGAAGGAGACTCCAGCTCAGAGAGGTGGGCCCTCAGGGGAGAACTGGGCAGCTCGAGGCCTCGCAGGTGACAGCCCCATTGTTCTGCCTCTGTGCTGGATGCTCTCTTCACACAGCAGCTAGAGACCCTTTGAGAACGTCAGTCGTGTCATGTCACTGCTCTGCTTCAAACCCTCTGCTGGCTTCTCATTTCACTCAGGAAAATCCAGAGGATTTAAGGGGCCTGGAAGGCCCTATGTTTTGCTCATTCACCTAGCTTTACCATTCACTCTACATTTTTCTCCTGTCATCTCCTCCTCCGTTTGTCTCTGCCGGCATCACTTGTTCCTCACATATGACAGTTACGCTTCTGCCTCAGGACTGTGTACTTTCTTTTTTCCGGCTGGAAAGGTGCTGTGCCATAAACCTCTGACCCCTGTTTCTTATTCATTCATGTCTCTGCTCAGAAATCATTCACCCGAGTCCGTCTCTGACTGCTCTGTTCAAAATACCATCTTCCCTTCACTCTCCATGTCCTTAACTTGCATTAATTTGTGACTAAGCACTACACCACCCATCTTATTAGCATATACAGATTTTTTAATTGTGGTCAAATATACATAATGTAAAATTTGTTCTAACCATTTTTAAGTGTACAATCAGTGGATTGAGAACATTCACATTGTTGTGCAACCATCACCACTGTCCATCTCCAGAACTTTTTAATTAGCCCAAACTGAGACTGTGTCCCCATGAAACAGTGACTCCCCGTTTCCCCCACTCCTCGTCCTCAGTCACACTGTTCTACTTTCTGCCTCTGTGACTTTGACTATTCCAGGTCCTCACGTAAGTGGAATTTTGCAGTATTTGTCCTTGTGTCTGGCTTATTTCACTTAGCATCATATCTTCAAGGTTCATGCATGTTGTAACATGTGTCAGAATTTCCTTTTTTAAAGCTGAATAATATTCCATTGGATGTACACACCACATTTCCTTGATTCATCCATTGAATTTGGGGTTGTTTGTACTGTTTAGGTACCGTGAATAACGCTGCTGTGAACCTGGGTGTAGACATATTTGCAGAAGTCCCTTCTTTCTATTCTTTTGGGTATATATTTAGAATAGAAATGTTGGGTCATGTGGTAATTCTATTTTTAATTTTTGCGGAACCACCATTCTGTTTTCCACAATAGCTGCACCATTATGTTGCCACCTGCAATGCACAAGGCTTCCACTTTTTCACATCCGCTCCAGCACTTATTTTCTCCTTTTTTAAAAAAGTAATAGCCATCCTAATGCATCTCAAGTGGGATCTCATTGTTTTGATTTGCATTTCTCTAATGATTAGTGATGTTGAACATCTTTTCATGTGCTTATTCGCCCTTTGTGTATCTTTGGAGAACTGTCTATTCAAGTCTTTTGCCCATTTTTGAATCAGGGTGTTTGTTGTTTGTTGTTGAGTTTTAGGCGTTCTCTGTGTATTCTGAATATTAATCCCTTACCAGACACATGATTTGAAAGTATTTTCTCTCGTTATGGGTGTGGCTCTTCTACTCTGTTGATAGGGTCTTTTGATGCACGAAAGATTTTAATATTCACGAAGTCAAGTTTGTCTATTGTTACTTATGTCTTTTGGTGTCATATCTAAGAAATCATGGCAAAATCCAGTCTCATGATGCTTTTGCTCTGTTTTTTTCTAGGAGTTTCATCTCTTGCATTTAGGTCTTTGATGCATTTTGAGTTGATTTTTGTATATGGCGTAAGGCAGAGTTTAACTTCATTCATTTGCACGTAGATATCCAATTTTCCCAGAACCACTTGTAAAAAAGACAGTTCTCTTCCTACTGAATGGTCTTGGCACCCTTGACAAAAATCATTTGATGGTATATCCAGTGGTTTATTTCTGGGCTGTCTGACCCTTTCCCTTGTTCTGTCTGTGTGTACGTCTTTATGCCAGTACCACACTGCTTTGATTTCTGTAGCTTTGTAGTAAGTTTTAAAATCAGGGTGTGAGTCCTCCAGATTTTTCTTCTTTTTCAAGATTGTCTTCGCTCTTCCAGTTCCCTTGAGATTCTCTGTGAATTTTAGGATGGGTTTTTCCATTACTGTGTTGTTGGGATTTTCACAGGGATTGCATGGAATCTGTAGATCTGTTTGGGTGGCATTGACATCTTAACAATGATAAATCTTCCAATCCATGAACATGGTATGTGATTCCATTTTTTTAATGACTTCTTTAATTTCTTATGTCAGTGTTTTATAGTTTTCAGTGTATAAAACTTTCACCTCTTTTGCTAATTCCTGAGTATTTTATTTTTCTTGATGGTATTGTAAATGGAATTGTTTGCTTAATTGCCCTTACGGGTCGTTCATTGTTTGTGTATACAAATGCAACTGATTTTTATGTGTTGACATTGCATCCTGCTACTTTGCTGAATTCATTTATTAGTTTTAACAGGTTTTTCAGGTGGAATCCACATTCCCAGCCAGGCAGTCAGCTTCTCACTTACCCATCCATCCTGTCTTCTCTGTCCCTCTCTCCTAGTACTTAAACAATCACGTGACCTAGGTGAACTTTTCTGGTACAAATTTCAAGCATGACATTTACGGAAGTCACTGATGCATCTGTGTAGATAAGGAGAATCCTGTGTAGGAAAAGAAAATTACTGAAATGTTGAACCTTTTGTGAGTCTGAGTCAGTTCACATGTAATTTGCGTCATTTGGTAATGTCGTCACGTGCTGTCCGATCAGCTTCGACCCTCAGTGATGTCCACAACGTCCTGTCCTCAGCAGCTCTGCTCAGCTCCCATGGACTCAGGCCTATGGCTTCCTTTAAGGAGTCTTTCCCTGCTGCCTTCTACTTTTCCCAGCATTATTGTCTTTTCCAAAGAATCCTGCCTTCTCTTGATGTGCCCAAAGCAGGACAGCCTCAGTTTTACCATTTCTGCCTCCAGTGGTCGTTCAGGCTTAATTTCCTCTAGGACCCACTTGTTCGTCTCGCTGGCAGTCCAGGGCATCCACAGAGCTCTCCTCCAACACCATATGCCGAATGACTCCATTGTCTTCCTGCCAGCCTTCTTCACTGTCTGGCCTTTGCACCTGTACGTAGTAATTGGGAATACGAGGATGTGGATAGTCTTGGCCTTGGTCTCAAATGTCACTTCTGTACACTTGATAATGTTTCCTAATTCTTTCATTGCCGTCCTTCTGAGTCTCAGTCTTCTCTTGATTTCTTGGCTGCATCTCCATTTAAATTGATGACTGAACCAAAGTAAACGAAATCTTTAACGATTCCAGTGCCTTCATTGTCTACCTTACAGTTGTGTAGTTCTTCTGTAGTCATGAGTTTTGTCTCCTTGATGTTCAAAGGCAGTCCTGCTTTGGTACTTTCTTCTTTCACTTCCGTCAAGTCATTACTGCTGAATCACGGCCCCTACAACAGTAACTCTTTGTTCTCATTTAAACCTATTCTGTGATCACTGTGGACTGAGGTATATTGATTTTATATTTTGGGTCATAATGCAATAGCACGCTGTTTATTTTGCTGTCAAATTGATGCTGCTTTGATCTTTCAGGTTGGCTGCCGTATCCCTTTGTCATGCCCCATCCTTACGTTTTTTGAGCGTTTTCTTATTCTGACTCTACAAGATGCTCCACGCCCCCCTCCTTGGGTTCCAGAAATTTGCTAGAGTGGCTCACAGAACTCAGAGAAACATTGTACTTACTTGATTGCCAGTTGATTATGAAAAGACATAACTCAGGAACAGCCAGATGTAAGAGATGCTCAGGGCAAGGTATGTGTGAAGAGGCCCAGAACTTCCAGGGTCTCTCTGGGCCTCCACTCTCCCTGCCATCTCCTCGGGGTCACCAACCTGGAAGCTCCCCCAGCCCCCTCCTTTTGAGTTTTTATGGGGGCTCTGTCCATAGGCATGATTGATGAAACCATTGGCCATTGGTGATTCAGCCTCCTTCCCATCTCCCCAGAGATTGGGGGGGTGAATGGGATGACAGGACACAGGACTGAAAGTTCCACCCTCTAATCATGGTCCGTTCCCCTGGCAACCATCCCCCATTCTTAGTTGCTTTCCAAAAGTTACTTCAGTAACATAAACTCGGGTGTGGTTGACAGGGGCTTGTTATGGATAACAGGATACCCATTGCATCTTTATGGCTCTGAAGCCACTTGAGGAACTGATGATAAAAGACCACATACTATAACAAAAAATGCTCCCATTTATCACTTAGAAATTTCCGAGGGTTTGGGGAGTCCCGAGACAGGAGTTATGGACAAAGACCACAACATATATATGCTGTAAATCACAGTATCACATTTTATAGTGTTTAGTGTATAGGAGTTGTATATTTTAATTTTTTAGAAGTGTTTCATTCTTTAGATGCTATATAAAGAATAGCTTTTTAATTTCAATTACTTGCTTCTACCGTAGAGGAATACAGTTGGTTTTTCTACATCAACCTTGTATCCTGTAACCTTCCTCTATTCACTTGTTCTAGAAGCATTGTTTTTTATTGAGGTTATGATGGTTTACAACATTGTGAAATTTCAGTTGCATGTTATTATTTGTCAGTCATCTTGAAGCATTTTCATACATTTCTAGAGTTTCTATGTATAGAATCATAACCTCTGCAAATAAATAGTTTTCTTTCCTTCCTGTCCAGTCCGTGTGCCTCTTGTCCTCTTTTGTCTGAATGCAGGTGCACAGCGTCCAGTCTTTCATCACTGAGCGTGGCGTTCACAGTGGGGATGTTTCAGCTTCCCTGAATCGGTTGAGTTCCTCTCTCTTTCTCATTTAATGAGAGTTTTTAGCTTGAACGCATAGGTATCAAAATGCTTATTCTGCTTTTACTGAGATAAGATTTTTTTCTCCTTTATGTTGTTAATAATGGTAAAATGCATTGGAGATTTCACATGTTAAAGTAGTCTTGCATTCCTGGGATTAACCCCACGTATTTATTATTTAGGACCTTTTTAAATTATGTTTCTAGAAACAGATAAGATTTCCTCTTTGTTAAGGATTTTCACACCTTTGTTAAGTACGGATTTGGGTCTGTAATTTTTTTGCATTTGACGTCTTTGTCTGGTTTTGATGTCAGGATAGCACTGGCCTTAGTCAGTCACTTGAGAAGTAACCCTCTTCTGTTTTCCGAAAGGGTTTGTCTGGGACTGGAGTTAATCCTTTCCTCAGTGCTAAATGGAATTCACCAGTGAAGTTGTCTAGTCCTTTTGTGACAATGTTTTTATTTAGGAATTCAATTCATGAACTATTTAAATGTTTTGCCTTTCTTGTAGCAGATTTGCTAATTTGTATCTTTCAGGGAATTAGAATGTTTTATCCAAGTTGTTCAATGTATCTCCTTATTTTATTTATTTATTTATTTATTTTTTGAGGAAGATTGGCCCTGAGCCAAGATCTGTTGCCAATCTTCCTCCCTTTTTTCCCTCCCCAAAGCCCCAGTACGTAGTTGTGTATCTTATTTGTAAGTCCTAGCTTTTCTCTGGGGGACGCTGCCTCAGCATGGCTTGATAAGTGGTGTGTAGGTCCGCGCCCAGGATTCGGACTGGCAAACCCTAGACTGCCAAAGCGGGGCGCATGAACTTAACCACTGAGCCACAGGGCCAGCCCCATATCTTATTTTAATGCCCCTATGATTTTTAGTATTACCGCATCTTTCATCCCTGGTGTTGGTGATGTCTGTCTTTTCTATTTTCTTTCTTGATTAGTCTAGAGGTTATCACTTTCATTAATTATTTTTTAAAGGCCCAGCTTTTGGTTTCCTTGATTTTTCCCTATTGTCTGTCTTTTTTTTTTTTTTTTTTTTAAGATTTTTTCCTTTTTCTCCCCAAAGCCCCCCGGGTACATAGTTGTGTGTTTTTAGTTGTGGGTCCTTCTAGTTGTGGCATGTGAGATGCCACCTCAGTGTGGCCTGATGAGCGGTGCCATGTCCGTGCCCAGGATCCGAACCAGCAAAACCCTGGGCTCCCGAAGCAGACCTCACGAACTCAGCCACTCCACCATAGGGCTGGCCCTCTGTGTGTTTCTATTTAGTTGATTTTCACTCTTTATTTCTTTCCTCCTTCTTAATTTCTCCTTTTATGGCTTCTTGAGATGGAACCTTAGGCTATTGATTTAGATGTTTCTTGCTTTCTAATACAAACATTGAAAACTAACTTTATCTGAGTGCTATTTAACTGCGTGCCAGAAATTGTGACATGACGTTCTTTATTATTTCAAAATATTTTCTAATTTCCCATGTGGTTCTTGTTTGACATGTGGGTTATTTAGAGTGTGTTTAATTTCCATGTAATTAGGGCTTTTCTGGATATCTTCTTGTTACTGGTTTTGAATTTAATTTTACTGTGTGTGGCCAGAGACCGTATTCTTTAATATTCCAGTCTTTTGAAATCTTTGGAAACCTAATTTATAGCCCTGCATAGGGTTTATCGTGATGGATGTTGCATGTGTATTTGGAAAAAATGTGTGTTACCTAGTTGGGAGCAGTGATCTCTAAGTTTCATTTTGGGTTCAGATCTTGTCTGGCTTTACTGATTTTTTTTTTATGGTCTAACTATTCTTTCAACAATTGAGAGAAGTGTTAAAATCTCCAACTCTGATTGCAGACTTGTCCGTTTCTCACTTTACTTGTTTTTGCTTCGTGTATTTTGGTGCCTTTTTTAGACACACGCTTTCACAATTCTTGTATCTTTTTGCTGTATTGATGTTTTTGTTATAAAATGTCTCTCTTTGTCTCTAATAGCGCTCTATTTTGTAAGGTCCCTTTTTGTCTTATATTAGTCTAGCCACTCAAGCTTTCTTAGGCTTTGCCTGATATATTTGTATGATATACTCAAAAGAAAAGGGCTAGAAAAAGACCTGTGTATTTAAGATGTGTCTCTTGTTGACAGTGTATTTTGTTTTTTTGAGCAAGATTAGCCCTGAGCTAACATCCGCTGCCAATCCTCCTCTTTTTGCTGAGGAAGACTGGCCCTGAGCTAACATCAGTGCCCATCTTCCTCTATTTTATATGTGGGATGCCTACCACAGCATGGCTTGCCAAGCAGTACCATGTCTGCACCCGGAATCCAACCACTGCGCCACTGGGCCGGCCCCAGACAGCATATTTTGGATCTTGCTTATGATGTTCTCTGCCAATGTCTGCCTTTTGGTTTTAGGGGGGCTCCACTTAACACATCATGTAGTTATTGATACAGATGTGTTTACATTTACCATCTTCCTTTTTTCTTTCTTTTTTTGGTCTCATCTCTTTTATTCACCCATATGTCCTTTAGTGCCTTCTTTTGGGTTAATCAAATGTTTTTTTAGTATTACATTTTCATGTCATTGCCTTCCAGCTGCTCCTTCTTTGGTCCAGGCCCTCGGGTCTTCCTGTGTCTGCATAGTTGAGAGATCTGCCAAGGATGTGGGAAGACCTTCTCCTCAGAGACTGGCTCTCTGTGGTCTCCTTGCCTTTGACTTTCTCCCCTAAATTTCCTGTGGTATTTCCAGCCCCGAGTGCTGCCCTCTGGCACTTTAAGCCACGTGTGGGTTACGTAATGCACTCAGTCCGAAGAGCGTCAGACTCAAACCACCTGTGCAGTAGTGGTCAGCCGGGCGTTTGGAAGGAACATACATTCACAGTGATCTCACGCCTTCTGTGGCTTTCTCGCTTTCCAGAATTTCCGCCCTAAATTTCCAACTCTTCCCCAGCCCGAACTCTGCCTTTTGCCACCTCGAGCTGTTGTGCTGCCAGATCTGGGAAATGGGGGTTAATTTGCAGAGCACATCAAAGCAAAAGAAATCCTTAAAAGCCCTACAAAATCCTCCTGTCAATTTGTAGTCTCTCCCTCTCTCCCCACTTTCTTGTCCCAGACCCTTCCCAAGGCAACCAGTGATCTACTCCCTGTCACTATACATTACAAATGAAATCATGCAGGATCTGTTCTTTTGTGTGTCTCTTTCACTCAGCATAATTTGAGATTCACCCATGTTGTCACATGTATCAATAGTTCATTTTTTATTGCTGAGTAGTATTCCACTATGTGGCTATACCAGCATTTGTTTATTCATTCACCTGTTGATGGATGTTGGTTTCCAAGTTTTGGCTATTACAAATGAAGGTGTTAAATATTCTTATACAAATGTTTGTATGGCCATCAGCTTTCATTTTTCTTGGGTAAGAATCAGGAGTGGAATGGCTGGATCCATGCGGTTGGTGTATGTTATTTTTTATTTATTTTTTCACTGGTGTGTGTGTGTGTGTGTGTTATTTATTTATTTAAATAGATTTTCTTTTTCACAGCAATTTTAGTTTCCCAACAAAATTGAGCAGGACGTGGAGAGTTCCCATAGCCCACCCACACACAGGCTCCCCAGCTATCACCACCCCATACTCAAGCAGTGTGTTTGAACCTATATTGACACATCGTTATCACCCAGGGTCCATAGTTTACACTGGGTGTTGTACATTCTGTGGGTTTGGACAAATGTGTCCTGACGCGTATCCTCCATCATAGCGTCACACAGAATGGGTCGCCTGCCCTCCAAGTCCTGTGTGCTTCACCCTTTCACCTCTCCCTCCCCTGGAACCCCAGGCAACCACTGCTCTTTTTGTCTCCATAGATTTGCCTTTTCCAGCACATCCTACAGTTGGAACCGTACAGTAGGCAGCCTTTTCACATTGGCTTCTTTCACTTACTGATGTGCATTTACGTTTTCTTCCTGTCTTTTCATGGCTTGGTAGCTCATTTCTTTCTACCACTGAATAATGTTCCATTGTCCAGATGTCCCACAGTTTACTTACCTTTTTGTCTTCATTGCTTCCAAGTGTTGGCAATTATGAGTAAAGCTCCCATAAACGTCTGTGTGACAATTTTTGTGTGGATATAAGTTTTCAGTTCATTTGGATAAATACTAAGGAGCAGAATTGCTGAATCCTATGGTAAGAGTATATTTAGTTTTGTAGTTTTCTGAGAAACCGCCAAACCGTCTTGCAGTGGCTGTATCACTTTTCATTCCCACCAGCAATGAATGAGCGTTCCTGTTGCTCCACATCCTCCGCAGCATTTGATGTTGTCATTGTTGTGGATCTTGGCCATTCTCATAGATGGGTAGTGGTGTCTTGTTTTAATTTGCAGTTCCCTAATGACATATGATGTGGAGTGTGTTTTAATATGCCTATTTGCCATCTGTATACCTTCTTTGGTGAGGTGTGTGGTCAGGTCCTTTGCCCATTTTTCAATCTGGTTGTTTTCTTACTGTTGCCATTTGAGAGTGTTGTGTATATCTTGGTTATTGGTCCTTTACCAGATATGTCTTCTACAAGTATTTTCTCCCAGTCTGTGGCTTGTCTTCTCATTCTTGGACAGTGTCTTTCAGAGTGGAAAATTTTAATTTAGGAGTTTGATAGTTTTGCGTTTACATTAAGGTCTGTGATCTGTTTGGAGCTAATATTTGTGAAAGGTGTAAGTTTGTGTAGGTCTTTTCGCATCCGAATGTTCAGTTCCAGCACCATCTGTTGAAAAGACTGTCTTTGCTCTTTTATTACCTTTGCTCTTTCATCAAAGATCAATTGATGATATTTGTGTGGGTCTGTCTCAGCTCTTTATTCTGTTTGTTCTCTCACTGATACTACACTGTCTTGAATACTGCACGTTTATAGTAAGACTAGAAGTTGGTTGATGTCAGTACTCCAACTTTGTTCTTCTTTTTTGATATTGTGTTGGTTCTTTTGGGTCTTTGCCTCTTCATATAAACTTTCAAATTCATTTGTCAGTATCCACCCAGTATCTTGCTGGGATTCTGATTGGGTTTGCACTGCATCTGTAGATGAAGTTGGGAAGGACTGACGTCTTGACAATGTTAAGTCTTTCTATCCATGAACATAGAATATCACTTCATTTATTTATTTGATTTTGCTCATCAGAGTTTTGTAATTTTCCTCTTATAGATCTTGTACATGTTTTGTTAGATCCATACCTAAGTATTTCATTTTGGGAGGTGCTAATGTAAATGGTAATGTGATTTTAACTTCAAATTCCCCTTGTCCATTGCTTGTATAAAGTGATAGACTTTTGTATATTAACTTTTGTCCAGCAACCTTGCTATAATTTTTAATTAGTTCCAGGGGATTTTTTGTTGATTCTTGGGGATTTTCTACATGAGCAATCATGTCATCTGCAAACAATGAGAGTTTTATTTCTTCTTCCCTAGTCTGTACCCTTTTTATTTCCTTTTCTTAACTACATTAGCTGGACCTTTCAGTACAGTGTATAAAAGGCATGGTGAGAGGGACATCCTTACTTGTTCCTGATCTTAGTGGGAAAGCTTTGAGGATCTCACCATTTAAGTATGATGTTAGCTGTTGGTTTTTCTAGATGTCCTTTATCCCGGGGAATTTCCCCTATCTTACTAGTTTGCTGAGAGTTTTTATCAATTAATAGGTGTTAGAATTTATCAAATGCTTTTTTGTCTGTATCTGTTAATAGGATCATTTGATTTTTCTTATTTTAGTTTATTCGTGTGATGGATTACAGTAATTGACTTTCCACTGTTGAACCAGTCTTGCATACCTGGCATAAATCCCACTTGGTGATGGTGCATAATTCTTTTTATACATTGTTGGATTTGATTTGCTGATATTTTTGACAATTTTTACATCTATATGCATGAAAGATAGTAGTCTGTAGTTTTCTTTTTTTTTTTCCCTACTTTTTCTTCCCAAATCCCTCCAGTACATAGTTACATTTTAGTTGTGGGTCCTTCTAGTTGTGGCATGTGGGACACCACCTCAGCGTGGCTTGATGAGCAGTGCCATGTCTGTGCCCAGGATTCAAACTGGTGAAACCCTGGGCCACTGAAGTGGAGGGTGCGAACTCAGGCACTCGGCCACGGGGCCAGCCCTTAGGTCTGTAGTTTTCTTGTCCTGTCCTTGTCTGGTTTTGGTATGAGAGTAATGCTGGCCTTGTAGAATGAGTTAGGAAGATTCCCTCTGTTTCTGTCATCTGAAAGATATTGTAGAGAATTGGTATAATCTCTTTCTTAAATGTTTGGTGAAATTCACCAGTGAGCCCATCTGGGCCTGGTGCTTTCTGTTTTGAAAGGTTATTAATTGATTCAAGTTCTTTAATAGATATAGGCCTATTCAGATTGTCTGTTTCTTCTTGTATGAGTTTTGGCAGATTGTGTTGTTCAATAATTTGGTCCATATCATCTAGGTTAGTAAATTCTTGGGTATAGAGTTGTTCATAGTATCCATTTATTATCCTTTTCATGCCCCTAGGATCTGTATTGATGTCTCCTCTTTCATTTCTTTTTTTTCTTTCAATTTTCAGATATTATTGATATACAGCACTGTGAAAATTTAAGATGTATATCATAATGACTTGACTTATGTATACCACAAAATGATTACCACAGTAAGTTTAGTTAAAATCCATCACCTTATGTAGATACCAAAAAAACTTTTTTTTTCCTTGTCATAAGAACTTTTAGGATTTACTGTCTTAGCAACTTTCAAATATACCACATAGCAGTGTTAAGTGCAGTCAGCATGTTGTCCATTACATCCTCAGGACTTATTTATCTTATAACTGCAAGTTTGTACCTTTTGATGACCTTCATCCAATTCACCCACCCCCTGCCTCTGGTAACCACAAATCTGATCTCATTTTCTATCAGTTTGGGGTTTTTGTGGATTCCATATATAACTGAGATCATACAGTATTTGTCTTTCTCTGGCTGACTTATTTCACTTAGCATAATGCTCCCAAGGTCCATCCCTGTTGTTGCAAATGGGAGGATTTCCTTCTTTTTTATGCCTGAGTAGTATTCCATTATATATGTGTGTGTGTGTGTCTCTATATATATCTCTCTCCCATATTTTCTTTATCTATTCAAATGTCGATGGACAGTTAGGTTGTTTCCATCTCTTGGCTATTGTGAATAATGCTGCAGTGAACATAGACGCACAGATCTCTCTTCAAATAGATATACACCCAGAAGTGGAGTTGCTGGATCACATGCTACTTCTATTTTTAATTTTTTGAGGGACCTCCATATGGTTTAGTGGCTGTACCACTTTACAATCCCACCAGCGGCCAAGGATTCCCTTTTCTTCACCTCCTCACCAGCATTTATTCTCGCTCATCTTTGTGATGCTACTCATGCTAACAGCCGTCAGGTGGTGTCTCATTGTGGTTTTGATTTGCATTTCCCTGATGGTTAGTGATGCTGAGCATCTTTTATGTCCCTGTTAGCCATCTGTATCTTTGCGGAAATGTCTAGTCGGATCCTCTGTTCATTGTTTTAATTGGATCGTTTGTGTGGGTTCTTTTGCTGTTGAGTTATTTATATATTTTAGATATTAACCCTTATCAGATATATTATTTGCAAATATTTTCTCCCAGTCAGTAGGCTGCCCTTTCATTTTGTTGGCTTCCTTTGCTGTGCAGAAGCTTTTTAGTTTGGTGGAGTCCCACTTGTTTATTTTTGCTTTTGACGTCAAATCCAAAAATCACCACCAAGGCCAATGTCAGGGAGCTTCCCCCCCATGTTTTCTTCTAGGAGTTTTGTGGTTCCAGGTCGTACGTTCAAGTCTGTAGTCCATTTGGAGTTTTTGTGTGGGGTGTAAGACAGTGGTCCAGTTTCATTCTTTGCATGTGGCTGTCCAGCTTTCCCAGCACCATTTACTGAAGAAATTGTCCTTTTCCATTATATATTCTGGGCTCCTTTGTCATAAATTAATTGGCCATATATATGTGGGTTTATTTCTGTGTTCTCTATTCTCTTCCATTGATCTTTGTGTCTGTTTTTATGCCAGTACCATACTGTTTTGATTACTATAGCTTTTTAATATAGTTTCAAGGGGCTGGCCCCGTGGCCGAGTGGTTAAGTTCGTGTGCTCCACTGTAGGCAGCCGTGTTTCGTTGGTTTGAATCCTGGGCGTGGACATGGCACTGCTCATCAAACCACGCTGAGGCAGCGTCCCACATGGCACAACTAGAAGGACCCACAATGTAGAATATACAACTGTGTACTGGGGGGCTTTGGGGAGAAAAAGGAAAAAAATAAAATCTTTAATATAGTTTCGAACCAGGGAGAATGATGCCTCCAGCCTTGTTCCTCTTTCTCAAGATTGCTGTGGCTATTTGGAGTCTTGTTTTCAATAATGTACAGTCTGTAGTGATGTCACCTCTCATTGCTGATGTTTGTGATTTGTCTTTTTTTTTCTTTTCATGAATGGTCACAGGTTTATCAATTTTGTTCTTTTCAAAAACCAGCTTTTGCTTCCTTGTATTTATATATATATTTTAAAGATTTTATTTTTCCTTTTTCTCCCCAAAGCCCCCGGTACATAGTTGTATATTTTTAGTTGTGGGTCCTTCCAGTTGTGGTATGTGGGGTGCTGCCTCAGCATGGCTTGATGAGCAGTGCCATGTCCATGCCCAGGATCCGAACCAGTGAAACCTTGGGCCACTGCAGCAGAGCGCGCGAACTTAGCCACTCAGCCACATGGCCAGCTGATTTATATTTTTTGTTTTCTATTTCATTTGTTGATTTCTGCTCTGACTTATTTATTTATAGTTTATTTGCTTACTTTGGATTTAATTTGCTTTTGGTTTTCTGGTTTCTTTGAGACTTTCGCTCTGTATAAATTTCCCTCTAAGTTCTGTTTCAGTAGCATGTCACAAATTGATATTTTATGTTTTCACTATCATTCAGTTCAAAATACCCTTTATACTGTGTTTTTTTATTCACAGTTTAGAGTGTTATTTATTTTCTAAGTACTCAGGGATTTCCCAGACTTTTCTGTTATTAATTTCAGTCGTGGTTGGCCTATACTTTGTATGACTTGAATCCTTCTGCATTTATTACAAGCCTGTTTCATGACCCAAAATATAGTGTGTTTTGGAGTATGTTCCACGTGCACCTAAAAAGAATGTTTTGTGCTGTTTATTCTGTAAAGGCCAGGTAGTCAAGCTGGTTGATAGTCTTGTTCCAGTGTTCTGTATCTTTACTCGTTCTCTACTTGTTTTGCTAGTTATTGAGAAGGCAGATTGAAATCTCCAAGTATAAATGTGGATTTGTCGATTTCTCCTTAGAGTGAACACCTTTTCCACGTGTGCAGGTTGTGCAATGAGGTCCTGAAACTGAGGCAGAAACTTAGGCGGATTTATGTAGATGGTACTTACAATTCAGTAGCTGTAGCTAAAGAAGAACAGACTTTTAATTTACCATTTTTATAGGCAAGGAAGTCAATTTCTCCTTTCTGAGAATTTCTTGGGGTGTTTTTATGTTGCTCTGCAACAGGCTAATTTTAATTTCTGCCTCATACCCTATTCTTAGATCTGTAGTTCTAATGAATCTCATCCATGCTTGGTGCCTAGGAGCCCAGCGACTGTTTCCACGGGCACAGAAGAGCAAAGAAAATCCAACATGATAGTCAAGTTGGAGATTCCCTTCAGGAAGCGAAGCCTCATATTGAGGACTGTGTTACATTTTGAAATATCTGAACAAAGTAATCGCTGTCAGTTTTTTTCGAGGTAAAATATAAAACTTAGATTGTAACCATTTTTAGATGTACAGTTCAGTCTCATTAAGTACATTCAAATTGTTGTGCAAACATTACCACCATCCACCTCTCCATCGTTTTCATTTTCCCAAAGTAAAACTCTGTACTCAATAATTAACACTTACCATCAGTCCCCCTACCCCCTAGCCCTTGGCGACAACAATACTATTTTCTGTCCCTATGAATGTGACTACTCTGAGTACCTGCCAATGAGTGGAATCACACAATATTTGTCTTTTGGAGACGGATGTATTTCCCTTAACATAACGTCCTCAGGGTTCCTCCATGTTGCAGCAAGTGTCAGAATTTGCTTCCTTTTTGAATCTGAATCACTCCATTGTACGTACATACCACCTTCTGATTATCCATTCATCTGTTGATGGACCCTTGGGTTTCCTCTGCCTTTCGGCCATTGTGAATAATGCTGCACAGAACATGGGTGTACAGACACCTCTTTGATGCTCTGTTGCATCTGTTTTTGGTATACACCCACAAGTGGAATTCTTGGGTCATATGGTCTAGTTTTTAATTTCCTTGAAGAATCACCATACTGTTCATGGTGGCTGCATCGTGCTACATTCCCACCAACAGTGTACAAGGGTTCCAGTTTCTCCACATCCTGACCAACGCTTTCACTTTCTGGGTTTTTTTGATAGTACCCATACTAATGGGTGTAAGGTTGTATCCCATTATGGTTTTCATTGACATTTCCCTAATGATTATAGATGTTGAGCATCTTTTTATGAGCTTGTTGGCCATTTGTGATATTATCTTTGCAGAAATGTCTATTCAAATCTTGTGCCTAATTTTTAATCATATTGTTTTTTTGTTGTTTATTTATAGGAGTTCTTTATATATTCTGGATATTAATCCCTTATCAGATACATGATTTGAAAATATTTCCTTCCTCAGGGGCTGGCCCCATGGCCAAGTGGTTAAGTTCGTGTGCTCTGCTTTGGCGGCCCAGGGTTTGCATGTCCGGATCCTGGCTGTGGACCTAGACACTGCTCATCAAGCCATACTGAGGCAGCATCCCACATAGAAGAACTAGAAAGACTTACAACTAGGATACACAACTGTGTACTGGGGATTTGGGGAGGCGAAAAGAAAGATTGGCAACAGATGTTAGCTCAGGAGCAATCTTCCTCACCAAAAAAAAAAAAAAAAAAGTTTCCTTCCATTCTGTAGGTTTTCTTTTCACTCTGGTATTTGTCTCCTTTGATTCCCAGAGGTTTTTTTATTTTGATGTAATCCAATGTATCTGTTTTTATTTTTGTTGCCCATACTTTGGTGTCATTCAAGAAATCATCACCCAATCTAATAGGAAGATTTCCTCTGTGGTTTTTTTCTAGGAGTTCTATAGTTTTAGCTTTTTAGTTTAGGTCTGTGATGCATTTTGATTTGATTTTTATATGGTGTAAGGGAAGCGTCCAACTTTGTTCTTTTGCATGTGGACTGCCCAACACCATTTGTTGAAAAGATTGTCCTTCCCCCGTTGAATGGTCTTGCCAGCCTTGTTGAAATCCATTTGACTGTATATGCGAGTGTTTATTTCTAGAGTTTATATTCTATTCCATTGTTTTTGTAATTAGATTTGAAATCAGGAAATGGGAGTCCTCTAACTTTGCTCTTTTTTTCAAGATTGTTTTAGCAATTCGGAGTCTACTAAGATTCCGTATGAATCTTAGGACGGAGTTTTATATTTCTGCAGAAAGCACTGTTGGGGTTTCCACAGGGATTGTGTGGAATGTGTAGATTGCCCTGGGTACTGTTGACATCTTTACAATATGATGTCTTCCAGCCATGAACACAGAATATCTTTCCATTGATTTATGTCTTCACTTTCTTTCAGCAGTGTTTTGTGTTTTTCCGTGTACAAATCTTTCACCTCCTTGGTTAAGTTAATTCCCGAGTATTCGTTTTGACATTAATTGTTAGTGTGTAGAAGCAACTGATTTTTGTGTCCTGCAACTTTGTTGAATTTGCTCCTTGATACTTAAGCATTTGTTCTATTTTGTGGGACCTTTACGGTTTTCTACAAATAAGATAATGTCATCTGTAAACAGGTATTATTTACTTATCTTTTCCAACTTAGATGGCTTTCTTTCTCTTTCTTGCCTAATTTCTCTGGCTAGGACTTTGAGGACCGTGTTAAATAAAAGTGGCAAAAGTGGGCATCCTTGTTCCTGCTGTTAGGGAAAGCTTTCAGTCTCTCACTGTGGAGGATGATGTTTGCTGGGGGCTTTCACATGGTCCTTGTTATGTGGAGGGACTTTCCTTCTATTCCTGGTTTGTTGAGTGTTTTTGTCAGGCAGCGGTGTTAAATCTTGTCAACGTTTTTACTGCATCACCTGTGAGGACCATGTGTTCTCTTCATTCTGTTGTGGTATGTTACTTTGTTAGATTTTTGTATTTTGAACCGTCTTTGTATTGCAGGAATAAATTTCACTTGGTCATAGTATAAAATCCTCCTATTTTGCTGGTGAATTCTGTTCACTAGTATTTTGTTGAGGATTTTTGCATCTATATTCATCACAGGATCATTGGTCTGTAGTTTTCTTTTCTGTAGTCTCTTTGTTTGGCTTTGGGATCAGGGTCATGCTAACCTCATAGAATGAGTTTGGAAATGTTTGCTCTGTGATAATTCTTTACATATTTGGTAGAATTCTCTAGTGAAGCCATCCGGTCCTGGGCTTTTCTTTGTTGGGAGGTTTTTGATCACTGTTTCAATCTCTACTACTTATTGGACTGTTTAAATTTGTATTCATGATTCAGACTTGGTAGTTTACATGTTCTCTAGGAATTTATCCATTTCATCTACATTTAATTTTTTTTTTTAAAGACTGGCACCTGAGCTAACAACTATTGCCAATTTTTTTTTTTTCTGCTTTCTCTCCCCCAGAGCCCCCTAGTACATAGTTGTATATTCTAGTTGTGGGTCCTTCTAGTTGTGGCATGTGGGATGCTGCCTTAGCATGGCCTGACAAGCAGTGCCATGTCTGCACCCAGGATGCGAACCAGCAAAACCCTGGGCCACTGAAGCAGAGCGTGGGAACTTAACCACTCGGCCACAGGGCCGGCCCCTAGTTTTAATTTTTAACATACAGTTTTTCATAGTATTCTCTCATCCTTTTCATTTCTGTAAAATAAGTTGTTATGGCCCTCTTTCTTTTCTGATTTTGATAAAATTCATTAGTGAAGCTATGTGGTTGTGTCCTGGATTTTTCGTAGTTGACAAGTTTTTGATTACTGATTTGGTCTCCTTATTCTAGTTATTGATCTGTTCAGATTTTTAATTTTTCACGATTCAGTCTTGGTAGGTGGTGTGTTTCTAGGAATTTATCCATTTTGTCTAATATCTCCAATTTGTTGGCATACTAACATTCATTGTATTCTTATAATCATTTTTATTTATGTACGGTCAGTAGTAGTAGTGTTCTACTTTCTAATTCTAGTTTGTTTAATTGTCTCTTTTCCTTAATCTAGCTAGAGGTTTGTCAATTTCATCTTTTTGAAAAACCACTCTTATTTTTGTTGATTTTTCTGTATTTTTCTATTCACTATTTCATTTTTCTCTGCTCTGATCTTTCTTATTTCCTTCCTTCTGTTAGCTTTGGGTTCAGTTTATTCTTATTTTCCTATAGTTCTTTAAGGTATAAAGTTAGGTTGTTGATTTCAGATCTTACTTATTTTTTTGTGAGAAAGATTGGCCCTGAGCTAACATCTATGCTCATCTTCCTCTACTTTGTTTATGGGCTGCCTCCACAGCATGGCTGATGAGTGGAGTGGGTCCAAACCCGTGAACCCAGGCTGCTGAAGTGGAGCACATGAAACTTTAACCACTTGGCCACGGGGCCAGCCCAAGATCTTCTTTTTTAGTGAAAGCATTTACAGCTATAAATTTCACTTTTAGCACTGCTTTCACTGCATCCCATAAGTTTTGGTATGCTATAATTTTTTTCTTTTTGTCTCTAGATAGTATTTTTCTTGTGATTTCTTCTTTGACTCATTGTATGTTAATTTCCACATACTTCTGGATTTTCCTGTTTATTTCTATTAATGTCTGATTTTATTTCATTGTGATTAGAAAAGATGCTTTGTATGACTTTAGTCCTTTTAAATTTATTATGGATTGTTTCTGACCTGATATATGGTCCATCCTATAGAGTGTTCAGCCAGCACCTGGAAAATGTCTGTTCTGCTGTTGTTGGCTGGAGCGTTTTGTATGAGTCTTGAAGGTCCAGTTGGTCAATAATGTTGTTCAAGGCATCCGTTTCCTCATTGATCATCTCTTTGCTTGTTCTCTCCTTTATTGAAAGTGAGGTTTTCAAGTTTCCTACCATTACTGTTGAGCTCTCTGTCCTTTCAGATCTGTTAGTGTTTGCCTCATATATTTAAGAGCTCTGATGCTTGGTACATATATGTTTATTATTGTTAGACTTTCTTAGTGATTTGACCCTTTTATCATATAGTGTTCTTCCTTGTGTCTTGTAATAGTTTTGACTTAAAGTCTATTTCATCTGATATTAGTATAGCCACCCATATGATTTCTTTTGGTTACTATGCACAGAATATATTGTTCCATCATTTTGGTTTCTATCTGTGTGCGTGCTTAGATTTAAGGTGAGTTTCTTCTAGACAGCATATACTGGAATGCTGTTTTCTTAATCCATTCACCTTTCTATGTCTTTTGTGTGTGTGTGGAAGATTGGCCCTGAGCTCATGTCCGTTGCCAAGCCTTCTCTTTTTGCTTGAGTAAGATTGATGCTGAGCTAACATCTGTGCCCATCTTCCTCTATTTTGTGTGTTGGATGCCACCACAGCATGGCCTGATGAGCAGTATGTAGGTCAGTACCCAGGATCAGAACCTGCCAACCACAGGTTGCTGAAGTGGAATGCGCTTCACTACCCCACTGGGCAGGCCCCTCTAGTTGCTTTGTTAATATTTCCGTGTGGGAACAACGGCTTGGAGCTTTCTAGTCCCCCATCTTGCTGATGTCACTCTCTCTCTCCTTAATTCTTTCAGGAGGTAGCAGTCAAAATGAGAGGAAAACTCTTCCCGAAGCAGGAGTCAGGTGCATTTCCTTGGGAGAGCTTTCATGCTGGCAAATCAAGAAACACACAAGCAAATTAACCCAAAGTCAAGACTCCATGATAAATATTCAAGGAAAGAGTTCTCAGTTCCCCCAACAATGTAATCCCCCCTGTGAAGCGGGAGCCAGAGTATCCATTCAAGCTTATGTGGATGACAGCTGTGTAATGAATCTTATAGAGGATCAGTCCAACATTACTGAAAATCAAGAGTTTCCAACTGGGACAGCTCAGAATTCTTGGAGTAAAATATATCTGAATGAGACACAGAATTATCAGAGAAGTTGTGAGCAGACTCAGCTGAAAAGCAGATTGTGTATATTTGCTCCATATGTTGACATTTTCAGTTGTGTTTCACACCCTGATGCTGACACTGTCGACAAAAGAGATGAAGCTCATGGCAACAGAGACTGTGGGAAAGACATGGTGAAGGCATCACCTCTTGCCCAGCACAGTGTAATCCACACAGGACAGAGCACCTACCCATGCAATGAACGTGAAAAAGCCTTCAGTGGTGGCTCCAGACTGGAACTTCATCAGCAGGTTCACTTGGGAAAGACGTCCCCTGCATATGGTGCCCATGAGGAGGACGCCAGTTACAGTTCAGCTATTCCCATTCAACAGAGTGTTTGCACAGGAAATAAACGCTATTGGTGTCATGAGTGTGGGAAGGGTTTCAGCCAGAGCTCAAACCTGCAGACTCATCAGAGAGTCCATACAGGGGAGAAACCCTATTCATGCCACGAGTGTGGGAAGAGCTTTAACCAGACCTCACATCTTTATGCCCACCTTCCTATTCACACAGGAGAGAAGCCCTATAGGTGTGAAAGCTGTGGGAAGGGCTTCAGTCGTAGTACAGACCTCAATATTCACTGCAGAGTTCACACTGGAGAGAAACCTTATAAATGCGAAGTGTGTGGGAAGGGCTTCACTCAGAGATCACATCTTCAGGCCCACGAAAGGATCCACACTGGAGAGAAACCATATAAATGTGCAGATTGTGGTAAACGCTTTAGTTGTAGCTCAAATCTTCACACCCACCAGAGAGTCCACACAGAAGAGAAACCGTACAAATGTGATGAGTGCGGGAAGTGCTTTAGTTTGAGCTTTAATCTTCATAGTCATCAACGCGTCCACACGGGAGAGAAACCCTATAAATGTGAAGAGTGTGGGAAGGGTTTCAGTTCTGCCTCAAGTTTCCAGAGCCATCAGAGGGTTCACACAGGAGAGAAGCCATTTCGGTGCAATGTGTGTGGTAAAGGCTTCAGTCAGAGTTCCTATTTTCAAGCCCACCAGAGGGTCCACACTGGAGAAAAACCCTACAAATGTGAGGTCTGTGGGAAGCGCTTCAACTGGAGCTTGAATCTTCACAATCATCAGAGAGTCCACACCGGAGAGAAACCCTACAAATGTGAGGAGTGTGGGAAGGGTTTCAGTCAGGCCTCAAATCTTCAAGCTCATCAGAGCGTCCACACTGGGGAGAAACCATTCAAATGCGATGCGTGTCAGAAGAGATTCAGTCAGGCGTCACATCTTCAGGCCCACCAGAGAGTCCACACCGGAGAGAAACCATATAAATGTGACACGTGTGGGAAGGCCTTCAGCCAGAGGTCCAATCTACAAGTCCATCAGATCATTCACACCGGAGAGAAACCATTTAAATGTGAGGAGTGTGGAAAAGAATTCAGTTGGAGTGCAGGACTCAGTGCTCATCAGAGGGTCCACACAGGGGAAAAACCCTATATGTGTCAGCAGTGTGGCAAGGGCTTCAGTCAGGCCTCACACTTTCACACACATCAGAGGGTCCACACTGGAGAGAGACCGTATATCTGTGATGTGTGTTGTAAGGGTTTCAGCCAGAGATCACATCTCGTATACCATCAAAGAGTCCACACCGGAGGGAATCTGTAGAAATGTGGCGAGCGGTGTAGCCTTCGGTCAGAGTTCACATCTTCCTGTCCATTGCAAAGTCTGTGCTGATCCCTGTGGAGCATTCCTTCCGAACTCAGAAGCTTCAGGGAATCTTCGCGGGAAAGAAGCTCCATAAAATGCTGTGTTTTAAGGATTCCAGTGGGAGATTCTTTACAAACATCAGAGTTCACAGATGAAAGAAAACCGACTCTAGAAAGATGGTCAGTGTTTGTACCACAGTTCTGAATGTCCCAGTTCTCAAACAGGAGAGTCTGGAAATTCACCGGAATCTGCCCAGAAGATGGCTTATCAATGAAGATTTGGGGCAGGACTTTAGCAAAAGGATAATGATCAACAAAACTGACGTCCACTACAATGGAACCTCCATGTAGGAGCGATGGTTTCCAGCCCTGTATCTCTACCATGTAGAACTGGGCTTGGCTCGCCATTGCTGCCCAGCCATTGCTAAACCAAGTGCAGAAAATCCCTATAATTAGGACAAATAGTTGGAAATTCTAGTCCTTTCTCTACCCTAAATTCATAATGACGTACTCAAAAGGAATCCTGCAAGTAGCCTTAATAAGATTTTCAGGAAATACTGATTGAAGTACAGGAAGTCATGTGATACTGCCGTCCACAATACTAGAAATTTGGACAAGACTTGTGAATGGCTGCTGTCCCTCCCAGCCTTCCTTCTCTGTACAATGCACCATCCGTTGTGTTCAGTGTAATATTTAGTATCCTTAGTTTGTATTTTACAGGCTAAAAAAATTAATCTAGTTACATGATACTGCAATTTGTATGATTGGAAATTTTGAACCTTAATTCATTAAGGTAGGAGTTTTCTGTACCTCTCTGAAAAATGTTAAAAGTAGTTACTAATGATAAAAAATTTCTTAGTAAACTTGAATTGTTGGTACTTGGTTTCTTCTCATCTTTTCCATTCAGGCCTAGCCCAGAAGGCTTTCTCTATGCCTAGTCTTCCTCCATCCAAGACCTCTAGGCAGGGGCTTTTCAGATTTCAAGGACATTAATTTTGTCGCATTCCACCCCATTCTTCCCCCCAAATGGGGGCGACAAGACACCTGTTGAATTTTGTTGAAATTTATGAAATGTAACAATCTAGATGGGTTGCCATTTACACAGCATTCTCTGTTCGCTTCTCTTGGTAGGAAGTCAACAACCTCAGCTGGTCAACATGTCTCAAAATACCCTTTGACCTGGCACGAGAGGTTTTGCTTCGGAGATGATAGCAAAAGTGAGAAGGACTGCACACGCGGATGTTTACACTGAATTCTTTAAAATAGGAAGTATCAGCAAAATATTTCAGTATGTTCTAATGAACAGCCATTAAAACAATGATACAGATCCTAATGACAGGCAAGGAACCATCATTCATGGAAAAACTAGGTGGCTGGACCTGATCCAGCTCTGCCTCTAGGGCCTGTGCACTTCATTTTGTCACCGGGCCACTCTAATGACATATACAGATCGGGGGGCGTTCTCGTAGAATCCGTGAGAGGACCATCGAGGAGTGCCTTAGTTTCCTATGGCTGCCGTAAAAAGCACCAACTTAGCTTAAAACAACACCAACGTCTTCCCATACCCTTCTGGAGGTCAGAAGTCCAAAGCAAGTCCTACAGGGCTAAGGTTAAGGTGTTGGCAGGGCTGGTCCCCTCTGGAGGCTCAGGGGAAGAATCCGCTCCTCGCCTCCTCCAGCTTCTAGAGGCTGCTCGTGGCCCCTTCCCATCTTCGGCACCAGCTGCATAGCATCTTCTCTTCTCTCCTCCCTCCTGCCTCCCTCTTATGAGACCCTGTGATTCCCCTGGGTCCACCTGGATAATCCAGGATGCTCTGTCCATCTTAAGAGCCTTAACTTCATCACACCCGCAAAGTCCCTTTTGCCAGAGAAGGGAACAGATTCACAGGTTCTGGGAACTAGGACATGGACATATTTGGGTGGGGGGCACCATTCATCCCCCACAAAGAGTAAAGGACAGACACAAAAAAAGAGGTCAAGGGCTCCTGTGGCCGAATGGTCTGATGGCGAGATGACATCCCCGGGGGGAAAGGGTGTGGTTCTGGAGCCGCATATTTGCGGTTCTCATGCTGACTGGCTCCCTCTCTGTGCCTCATCACCTCGTCCATGTAAAAGGGAGATAATTGGGACTTCCTCACAGGGCTGTTGTGAGGCTTAACGCAGTCAATATACGTAAAACCCACAGGATGGTGCCCGGCACACGGCAAGCATTCGGGACATGTTACCCATTATTATTTTCTCTTCCCGCTTGGAGAAGCACCCCTCCCCTCACCCCAGCCCCCACAGCCCTTCCTTTCCTCTCTCGGGCTCCGGCGAGGTCAGATGCCCTCTGCTCTGTCCATAACTGGGAGTCGCCCGGAGATCTAACAATTCCAGGGGTTCAGGGAAACATCCACCAGCCAAATAAGGGGCTGGTGCACCTGGCTCGGTTGTGTCCGTGACGTCCAGCAGGGCCCCTTTCCTAGACCTGACTTTCCAGACGTGGCCTTCCCTGAGTCCTCAAGACCTCTCACCCCTTTGTTCAGGCCATTGTCTCCCCCTGGAAGACCGTCTTTCCCTGTATTTTCCTGGAGACCTTTCCCATGCCCTTCAAAACCCTACTCCGGTCTTGCCTCCCAGAAGCTTCCACCGCTCTCCGGGATATTCTGTTAACTAACTGCCTGTGTTGTCTGGGAGAGTAATTCTTACTGAGCTTCTATTGCCAGTCCCTGAGACACACAAGGGGCAAGATGCACAATGAAGGAACCCACAGTCTGACGGGGTGGGTGTGGACGAGGTGACAGCTGAGGTTCCCAGGTCAGGGGGTTTGAGCTGCAGTTTCATTTTCCGGGGGCATCTTCTGGGTTTCTCGCCTCGTCTGCTGGCCCCAAGCATCTCAAGGACATCTGTGGGATGTCTTTGAAGACATTAAGCACTTCCTGTCAGAGGCCTGATTGGGCCACCTGCTCCTGGCCTCCTTCTCCCCCACAAAGTTCCCGCTAGCCCTTCTTACCCCGCCTTATGAAAGAAACGCCCTTTTCTTTTAAATTTGAGATACTTGCAGATTTCTGAAATCCCAGGATCCTCCCCATTGCACGTCTCTTTGAAGGAAGCCTCCCCTTACTGAAGTCCGGATGTGTTTCTAGCTGACAGACAGAAGGCAACCGGTCTCTGCTTTAGACAGTGTCGCTCGGCAGCTCAGCTTCAGACGGTCCCGTCAGACAATACGCCCTTTTCTGGGGGCCTTTCCGTGTGACCCAGAGGGTCCAGCAGCATCCATGATGGGTTTATTTTCAACTCCTCTTAACTGAGATGCTTTGGACGGACAACATTGTGTAAGTTTAAGGTGCACACCATACTGATTTGGGACATTTATATTGCACTGTGCTTGCCATTGTAGTGTTAGTTAACACCTCTATCGTGCCACCTAAGTATCATTTCTTCCAGTGTTGGGAACAATAAAGACCTAGTCTCTTAGCAAGATTAATGTTTCTAATACAGTTTCGTGGTCCATAATCACTATACTGTGCATTAGATCTCCAGAGCTTATTTATCTACTAGTTCTGGAGTACTAGGGTACAAGTAAGTACCCTGAAACACTCTCCCATTCCCCAGCTTCCAGCCCCTGGTAACCACTGCTTTTACTCTGCTTTTACACTTGCAGTTTTTTAGATTCCACACACATGAGAAAATCATACAGTATTTGTCTTTCTCTGACTGACTTGGCATAATGCCCTCAAGGTCCATCTATGTTGTCCCAAATGGCAGAATGTCCTCCTTTCTCATGGCTGAATAATAGTCCATTGTGGGGGCCAGCCCCCGTGGCCTAGTGGTTAAGTTTGGCGTGCTCTGCTTCAGTGTCCTGGGTTTAGTTCCTGAGCACGGACCTAGACCACTCATCTATCAGTGGCCATGCTGTGGTGGCAGCTCATATACAAAATAGAGGAAGATTGTCAACAGCAGTTAGCTCAGGGCAAATCTTCCTCAACAAAAAATAAAAAATAAAATAAATATTCCATTGTGTACATGTACCACATCTTCTTTATCCATTTACCTGTTGCTGGATGCTTGGGTTGTTTCCACGTCTTGGCTATTGTGAATATTGCTGCAATGAGCATAGGAGCGCATATGTCTCTTCAACAGCCTGTTTTCATTTCCTTTGGATATCTATCCAGAAGTGGCAGCACCCATGATGTTCTGTCACAGCTAGGGTCCCCCTAGAGGGGTGTCTTAAGTCTGCAATAGTCACATAGCCTGAGCCGTTTTCTTGAGGGAAAGAATGCCATCCCATTTCAGTTCAGCACAGCACGCGCTGGGGCGGAAAGAGTCAGGCTCAGTATCAGGTCTCAGCTCAGAGCCAGGGCCAGGCAATCAGGATCTGTGATTGCAGATTCTAAAAGGTCGGCTGCTTTTCTGTGGCAGCAGCAAAGCCGAGACTCTATAGGGCCAGACGGCTGTGTCCCGAGTCCAGGGAAGGCCTCCGGAAGCCCTCTCTACCCTGTTATTCTTCACGTGCACGCCGACCCTCTCACAACCATGCACGTGCACACCGGGCTGCAGACGCATCAGCCTCGCAGGGTCAGACTTCTGATTCCCCAGGAGCTCCACAGCGACTAAAAACTGCTTTTGCAAACTCCACAGGTGCATCTCCCTCTGGACTGCCTCTCTTTTCATGTGCTCTCCCTTTTTGTCCAGAGGCTCCAAGAGGCAAGACTCAGAGCAAAAATCACCAGTTAAGGAGACTTATTCTGTTCCTAAAACTCAGAGTTTAAGTTTCAACGCACCCACCAACAGCAGCGAGCAAGGGAATGTGGGACCGACACTGTTTCTGTGCTGCTTCCCGTGACTGGGCCGGCCCTCTAGCATTCATGAAGTTATAAGCATAGAACATTTTACATCAATTTTTATCATGTATCCAGGTGCAACAGCCACAAAATACAAAGGCATGGTTTTGGGGTGGGGTTTTTTTTTTGTTTTTTTTTTTTTGGTAAGGAAGATTGTCACTGAGCTAACATTGGTGCCAGTCTTCCTCTATTTTATGTGGGACACCACCTCAGGGTGGCTTGGTGAGCCGTCTGTAGGTTCGCACCCAGGATCTGAACCCATGACCCCAGGTGGCCAAAGTGGAGCACACAAACGTAACCACTATGCCACCTGGCCAGCCCCAAAGGTGTGTTTTTAAAAGTCCCTTCCCCGCCCCCAGCCCCTGACAATAAACCCAGCATTTACAAGGTCAGCATTACAGCTGCTGGCGGAGAGAGGCTGGGACAACTCTGTGCTGTGTTTTCTATCTGGGAGGCTCAGTGTTTCCCTTCCTCACTCTCTTTTTTCCCTCTGGTTTATCTAAAGCTTTGTTCCATGGGGCGAAGTGTGGAGGAAGCCAGTCTAAATTCCCAACTGTCCTCTCTGTGTGAAGTCACACAGCACACACTTAATCCCCCCGACAACACGTGGGACCGCATGTGTGAAGCGTCTCTCTCAGGCAAGCCCCTTAGACGCAGAGTGCCCGTGACACTGACTGCAGGCCGCTCACATGGGCACGCTCTGCCCGGCACTTGCTCAAAGTCCCGACGCCCAGAGGGAAGGCAGGTGTTCAGCATGCACCGCATTATTTGCACCAAGAGTCTAGGCACAGGGGATCCCTGTTATCAGTCAGGGAACCGTGGAAACCCGACCAAAATCCAGTTCCCAGACGTCCCTCGAGGGCAACCTTGGAAGCAGGCCTTTCTCCAGACGGCAGCCTGAGACCTGCTATGGTACCTCTTCTGCACAGGAGCACTTCCCAGGAAAAGGAGAAAAACAGAATGCACCTTGCAGTTTGGGATTAGAATCGGAGGTATCGGTGTCAGTTTATGCTTTTCAAAAATATAGAAAATATATAAAGGAGCAATGAGCCTCTAAAGTAATGTGTGTACCTAGTATCCACATTTTGGTTTCTAAATACCATTCTCCACTGAATGAAAGAAGGGATTCTTGTAAAAAAACGGCTGATTCTGGGGCTGGGAAAGTATGAGGGGAGCCTCGCACATCCTTTTGTCCCAGCAAGTAAGGGGGTGACTCAAGAATGACGGGGACATGTCAACAGAACAGAGAAGCCAGCTTGAAGGGGTTCCCATTACCAAAGCTGGGTTCATCTGAAGATCAAAATAAAAGAAAGCAACTGATCATAAGACATTGATAGATTAGAAATCCAGGAGTCCATATCGATATTAATAAATAAATTAATGAGGGCTTAATGAAGAGTGGATATTTACATGAACTCCAAGTGCCACTCCACAAACTACTTCTTAATTATAAAGGAAAAAAGAGTAGCTTTGCGGTGGAAAGTTATGGCAGACATCACATTATCCAGTAATCACAATGTCACCACAAGTGGGATAATCGAGTGTAAGCCTAAGAGCATATTGTCACTTCTGTGATGTTCTGGCCAAAGACACATAGCCTGAATCTAATCACGAGGACACATCAGACAAGTCCAAATAAAGGGATGTCCTACGCAATAAAAAAATACCTAGCATGTAATCTTCAAAAGTGACAAGGTCATGAAAGTCTGAAGAACTGTTCAATAGTGATGGAGCCTAAGGAGACAGGACAACAAAATGCATTGTGTGATCCTGGATTGGATAATTTTCCTATAAAGGATATTAACGGGACAATTGGTGAAACGTGAATGGAATACGGGGGTTAGATGGTAGTAATGCCCGACTGTTAACTTCCTGACTTTGATTGTTATAAAATGGTTGTGTAGAGAAATATCCATATTTGTGTATAACATACACTAGAGCATGCAGGGGGGATGGGGCATCATGAGATCTTATTTTTACAAAAGTTCAGGAAAGTCCTTTGTTACTGTGCCTGTAAATTTCATGTGTTCGAAAATAATTATTTCAAAATTTTAAGGGGGGGAGGGAGAGAGGGAATTACAGGGTGACCTTCGTGGGTAATTATGAAATCGGCTGCTACTGAGACCTTTTGTATTATTCAGGACAGACGTACACTTCAGAGATCCCCTGAAATCTCAGGGGCTTAGCGCATCAAAAGTTCCTCACTCAAGGGATGCCCAGCAGGGGTCAGGCAGTCCGTCCCCTTAGAGCGACACAATATGGAACAAGCGGCATCCATGACTCACGGTTAGAGGTCCCGGTGGAAGAGGAAGGGGAGAACCACGTGGAATAGCTTCATGGGCAAGGCCAGGAAGTGGTACATATACCTTGTGTCCTCAGTCCATTGGCCAGAACTCAGTCACTTGGCTACAACCCAGCTGTGTAGGAGGATGTGAACATAGCTTTCCTGTGTGTCCAGAAAGACACGCACGGTGACCAGATAGCAGGGTTCCCATTACACTCTTAAGATATCACTTTAGTCGACCTTCTCTCATGTGGTGGAGACTAATGAATCTAAGGGCCTGAGCGCTGACTGAAGTTCTCACCACACTCTCATTTATACTCTGAATACACTCTCTGATAACTTGTCTGACCTGACCACATTCAGGTTATTTTTCTAACACGGTCTTTTTAATAAATCTGCAGACTCATCCGAATTACAATTTTCTTCCTGTGTAGACAGTAGGATTGCAGTCTCTGATGATAGCCATGGTTACAATGATCACATTCACAGTTTCTGCTCTGCATCGATGTCTAACGATTGGGAAGACCAGAGGTTCCCTTGGCATCCTCGCCAGTCATGACACCGATAGGGTCTCTCAACTGCATGAGCAAAATTGGTCCTCACAGAGGCGAGCGCTAACTGTAGCCCTTCTTTCAGCATCACATATGTGGACTGAACACAAATGAGCGTGGACTCTGGTGTTTACTAAGACTTGAGGTGCAAATGAAGCCCTTACAGCACTATGCTAGACTGTGTGTGGTTGACTTGGCTTCATCACTTCTTCATGACTGGCTCTTCTAAGGTCTCCTACACTGGAAGAGAAGACAAGAACAGCGTATCTCAGAATCCCCTTCCCCAGATGCTTCTTGGGTACAGTTAGCCACTGAGAAGGTGCTCACATGGGATTCAGAAAGCCCGAGAAGAGAGGGCATTATTCTCTGCAGGCAGCTGCAGGCAGAGGCAGGGGCGGGCAAGAACTTTGAGGCAGCTTCCAGGAGAGCTTCTTGGTAATCACCCACATTGGTGTCCACGACTGAGATAGTATGTGGGGCCTTCCCCGTCTTCAGCAGCTTCAGAGAAAGCCCTGGAGGATCACCCCCTTGGCTGCTGTGGACAGATTCTCAAGATTGGCAGGAGCATCTAAGAAAGCTCCTGAGAGTCCACTTTGATGCTGCAGGCTGGTGTTGCTTCCCTGGTCATCATTCCCTTAGCCTTTCCAACAGTTGTGTGTGTCTCTGACTCTTCTGAAAGCATTCATGCCTGGATTATAGACAGTGGCATCTGATTCTGCACTGAGCCCTGAAGGGTCAAGAATTCTGTTCTCTTGTGCAGACTTTGATGAGGGAGAAGGTGTGCACTATTATTGAAAACAGTAAATTCTTCATATGTATATGGTTTTCTCTTCTTCATTCATCGCTGATGAGCCAAAAGATGGCAGTTTCAATTGAAGTCCCTACTGTATTTTTTACATTTATGGAGCCTTGTCTCCCACGTGGATTCTAAGATGAACATGAAGATCTGAATTCCAAGTGAAGCCCTTACTGCACTCATCACGTTCATGGTCTTTTTCATTCTTACCACATTCATATCTGTGGGATGGATTTCCTGAGAGAACTCTCCGATGAGTGTGGAGAACTCAGCCGTACGTCAAATCCTTTCTAAGTATGGAGCATTCGTAGGGCTTCTTTTCCTTGTGGACTCTCGTGAATGTGAAGGTATGTGCTCTCTCTGCTGCTCTTCCCACCCTTATTCACAGGAAGTCCTCTCGCCTCAGTGCAAACTGAGTGGACTTGAAGAATATCACTTCAACCAAAACACTCTCCACTCTCACTGCCTTTTAGGATTTCTCTCCAACATGCATCTTCCAGGGGACAAGATGGGAGCTCTGATCAAATCCCTCTCCATACTCGTCATTTGCTTAGCACTTCTTTCCTCTCCTCCCTGATGAACACAAATAGGTGACCTAAACCCAAATCCCTTAGCATGCAATTATACTTGTCACACTGTTCTTCCAGTGTGAATTCAATGGTGGCTGTAAGACATGAGTTCCCTCTACAGCCCTTACCACATGCGTAATATTTATATTGTTTTCTCCCTGAGGGAATAAATTGATGTCTGGGAATATATGAGCTGATCAAAATCATAAGAAGTATGTTCTCTGACCGTGATGGAATCAAACTAGAAATTAAACTAAAAAACAAAACAAATTTTAAAACAAGAAAATCTCCAAATATTTGGAAATGGAATGAAAATAAAAACATAACATATTAAAATCCATGGGGCTGAGAGGGGAAATTTATGCCACTAAATGCTTACATTAGAAAGAGGAGAGGTCTCAAAACAATAATCAAAGCTCCTACTCAAGGAACTGGAAAAAGAAAAGCAAGATAAATCAAAAGCAAGCACAAGAAAGGAAGTAATAAAGAGCAGAAATAAATGTAATTGAAAACAGAAAAGTAAAGAAAAAGCAATGAAACTAAAGCTGGTTCTTTGAAAAGATTGGTAAAATTGATAAGCTTTTAGCAAGACTGACAGAGATAAGACAGCACACAACCAACATCAAGAATAAAGTGAGGGATATAACTACAGATCCTACAGCCAATAAAAGAATTCTGTGAAAAACTCTACTCATGTAAATTCAACAACTTAAATGAAATGGACCAATTCTTCAAAACAAACTACCCAGATTCACCCAATGTGAAATAATCAGAATAGCCCTATAACCATTAAAGAAATGTAATCCATAACTTAAAAGTTTCCAAAAAAAGAAATCTCTAAGCCCAGATGGTTTCACTGGAGAATTCTCCCAAATATTTGAAGCAGCAGCAGCACCAATTATACACAACCTCTTTGAGAAAATGGAAGAGGCCAATTATCATCCTGGTACCCTAACTAGAGAAAGGTAATACAAAAAAAAAGAAGAAAAAAGAAAGGAGGGGAAGGAAAGTGGGGAAAGAGAGAGAGAGGGGGAGGGGGAGAGAGAGAAGAGGGAGGGAGGGAGGGAGAGAAAGAGGGAAATAAAACTACAGACTAAACTGTAAAGTGAAAATTTGAAGTAATCACAGAAATTTGATTATTAATTATGTCAGGTATGAGAATGGCTTTGCAGTTTTGCAAAAACTACGCTGAAGTAGGTAGGTGTGAAATGATATATCAGGGATTAGCTTTAAATTACTTTGGCGTATAAGAAAAAAGGAAAAAGGGATAGATTAAGCAAATGTGGTAAAATCTTGATCATTGTTGAATTTGGGTGATGAATATATAGGAGTCCATTATATTTTCTCCTTTTGAGTATTTTTGAAATTTTTCATAATTAATAATTAAAATCTGGGGCCAGCACAGTGGCGTAGTGGTTAAGTTTGCACACTCCTCTTTAGGGGCCCGGGGTTCACAGGTTCAGATCCTGGGCATGGACCTACGCGGCGTTTGTCAAGCCATGCTGTGGCGGTGTCCCATGTACAAAATAGAGGAAGACTGGCACAGATGTTAGCTCAGGGCCAATCTTCCTCATTGAAAAAAGAAAAATTAAAATCTTGAATTTTGAGAACTGTTTAAATCCTGCTACTTGTGCAAACTAGGGCGATGGTTTTAACCTCCCTGATCCTATTTCCTAACATTACAATGGGAATACTATCACTTTCCTCACTGAGGCTGAAACACACGAAGGATGGTGCCCCTGCAGTGCCCCTCAATGGACGCTAAGCTCTGTCCCTAAGAGAGACCTAGCCATTCTCTGAGGATGAACAAGGTATTGAACAAAGAAAGGAAACCTGACTTCCCTGGAATTTGTTGAACTGTCCTCCTTTCAGAAAGGGAGAAGGCAAAAATGACAGAAAAGGATGCATAGTACCAGGTCTGCCTGACCCTCCCCAGCCAGGATGGTCAGTGGGCTGAGTGGAGAGTGGAATTTCCACCTCCCCCACCTCACTCCCACCACCCACAGGAATGAGGCGGTCTGAGTCAGGGCTCCAATTCACCCCACTAGGGCTATGTCAGTAGGCTGGACAGGGACAGCTGAATTTTCACCCCCACTCAGGAGCAAGGAAGTGGTGCCAACTGGCTCTCTGCCCCCTACCCGCACCCACACCACCCCCATCCACACACGCACAGTGTCAAGAGGGCCCAGAGGAGAGTTGAACTTCCACCCCAACTTGGACCTATTACCACACCTAAACAGGGTGACTGCTTGCTAAAAAAGATTAAATGGAATCCAAAATCTTGCACCATAATACCCAAAATATCCAGGATACAATAAAACAAAAAAATCACGCATGATACCCAGAACCAGAACAATCACCACTTGAAGGAGACAATACAATCAACAGACATAAATACCGAGACAACTTAGATGTTGGGATTATCTGACAAGGATTTACGAGTAGTAATCCTCATTTTTGTGTCAGCTGGTTTGAGTTGGGTTTTCTATTTCTTACGATTGAAGACGTCCTAGCTGACATGAGCAACCATGAGCTGTGGTCCCCACCCTAGTGTCTGGTAATGACAAAGCAGAGCAGTGTTGGCCCTGGATTTCTGAGGGTAACGTGAAACCTGAGATGACAGGGAACTTAAGTATCCAGCGTCCTGGAAGGTAAAGTTTAGGGGAAAAAATGGTGGGAAACTGTCCCCTGCCTCCAGTCAACATACACCTGAGTAAACTGATCAACCAAGCACACCTGAAAACCACTGAGGCATCTGAGAAGCATGGGGCAGTGTCCAAGACGCTCACTCAGTGCCTTAATCCCTTAGCTCAACATCCAAAATGCACACTATAATACGTTCCCTCTTTTTTCCTTTCTTTTTTTTTTGCTGAGGAAGATTCCCCCTGAGCTAACATCTACTGCCAATCTTCCTCGTTTTCTATGTGAGTCACTGCCACAGCATGGCCACTGACAGACGGATGGTGTAGGTCCACACCCAGGAACTGAACCTGGGCTGCCAAAGAGAACACGCCGAACTTAACCACTGGGCCACCAGGGTGGGCCCTGTTCCCTCTTTTTTGTACACTCTTTTCTCATGAAGCTTTATGGAATTAAAGACAAGTTTCTCTTTTTACATTCAGTCTGTTCCTGTCACAAAAGGCTCAAAAAAGAAAGATAGTGAAACTTACCTTATTGGTGGTATGCTGCACAGAAAAAGTCTGCAATAAGATAAAAACTTTAGCCCTTCGCTGCTTGAAAAGAGAAGCTGAACAGAGGACAGAAGCCAGCTGCAAAAGTCTTACACTCAAACTGCAGATGCATGATTTTATGTATTTTTATTAAATGATCATTTCCTTGGATTAATTTTTGAGGCTTCTACAAGAGTCCTTTTCCTAGTACAACTTATTATGACTAACTGAGGTTGAGCTCACTAAAAACTTCAAATACTTGTCCTATTTAGAATAGGTTTTCTTTTCCAGCAAGTTAGACAAGCCCAGGGCACGTACTATTTGTCAGGCACTGGTTCAAGGTCATGGTCATACAGCAGTAAACAGACTTCCTGCCCCATGGAGCTCACATTCTAGTGGATATGGACTTTGTCATGTCCATCATTACACCTGCTAGTGCGCTGCTCTTCTTTATCACTTTTTTTTTTTTTGAGGAAGATTAGCCCTGAGCTAACATCTGCTTCCAATCCTCCTCTTTTTGCTGAGGAAGACGGGCCCTGAGCTAACATCTGTGCCCATCTTCCTCTACTTTATATGTGGGATGCCTCCCACAGCATGGCTCGATAAGTGGTGTTTAGGTCTGTGCCTGGGGTTGGAACCAGTGAACCCTGGGCTGCTGAAGTGGAACATGTGAACCTAACCTCTGCACCACTGCGCTGGACCCTTCCTTATAATTTTTGAGGCGTCTCTCCTGTGCAGATTCTATTGAACGTGAAGGTTCCGGCAAACTTATTGTACGTTATTAACAAGGTTTGTCTCTTGTGCATTCTCTTAAGAATTGTGACATTCTGAGCTCTGTCGGAAACAACAGCTGTATTCATACAGCAAACAGGTTTCCTCCAATGGAATTCGGATGACTGTAAAAAACTTTAAGAATTCAGTACTGAATTCTTAAAACACAACATTTTATAAATACTCTCTGCTGTGTGGATCTTCTGATGAAAATGAGAAATCTAAGTTTTGAAGAACACCTTTATCACACTCATCACGTGTATTGCACTTGACACCATTATGGGCTCTCTGATGAACGTGAAGACACGAACTCTTACTAAAGCCCTTGCCACAGTCAAAACATTTGTAGGGCTTCTCTCCAGTGTGGACTCTCCGATGGGCTTGAAGATGTGAGGTCTGACTGAAGCTCTTCCCACACATGCCACATCTATAGGGTTTCTCTCCCGTGTGGATCCTCTGGTGAACGTGCAGATAGGAGTTCCAGAGGAAGCCTTTCCCACACTCTTCACATCTGTAGGGTTTCTCTCCTGTGTGGACCCTCTGATGGGCTTGAAGGTGTGAGCTCCAACTGAAGCCCTTCTCACACACGTCACATTTGTAGGGTTTCTCTCCAGTGTGGACTCGCTGATGGTCCTGAAGGTGTGAACTCTAGCTGAAGCCCTTCCCACACGTCTCACATTTGTAGGGCTTCTCTCCTGTGTGGACTCACTGGTGGGCCTGAAGATGAGAAATCTGACTGAAGTCCTTCCCACAGGTGTCGCACTTGTAGGGCTTCTCTCCTGTGTGGACTCGCTGGTGGGCTTGAAGGTGGGAATTACGGCTGAAGCTCTTGGCACACACATCACATTTGTAGGGTTTCTCTCCAGTGTGGATTCTCTGATGGGCTTGAAGATTTGAGGCCTTACTGAAGTCCTTCCCACACACCTCACATTTATAGGGTTTCTCTCCAGTGTGGACTCTCTGATGAGGACCAGAATTCTGATGAAATATCCTGTCACATGCCTCCCATTTGTAGGTTTTGTCTCTACAGTGGGTGCTGGGATGGGCATGAAGTTGTGATGTCTGACTGAAGCCTTTATTGCACATCTCACGTTTCCCAGATTTCTCTCCAGTGTTGTCTATGCAGTGAACGCTAAGATCTAAGCTAGGACTGGAGCCTTTTCTACACCTGTCACACTCATACACATCCTCTCCTGGGGGAATGGGCTCATGAGCGGGAAGAGAGGGGTTCTGATTGAAATTCTCAGCACACACTTGACACACACCAGGTTTCTCTCCTGCGCGAACACTCCAATGAACACAAGGCACTGAGCTATAACTGACGCCCTTCCCACACTCGCTACACACATAGAGTTTCTCTCCTATGTGCGACTGCTCAATGAAGTTCAAGATTAGAGCCAGGGCCGAAGCCTCTTCCATTCTCATCAGAGGTTTGCTCTCCTGTGTGGATTATACTCTGCTGGGACAATTTCTTCGTGAAGTCTTTTCTGCAGTTATTGTGGCTGGAGGCCTTCTCTCCTTTGAGTACTTCCTGACAATCAAGGTGATGAGAGATCCTTCTCACAACACAACACTCACACTTACACAGTTTATTTTTCACATCAATTTGCTGACACCTATGCTGATTATTCTGTGGCTCTCTCAGATACCTTTTCTTCCAGAAATCCCAGGTGGTCTTAATCGGCAACTCTTGGTTTTTGACACTACTGGAACTCTCCCCCTGAAGCTTTATTCCATGGTTCTCATCTTCAGAAACCTGAGCAGAGTCTCCTGCCCACACCTGACAGGGGGAATCACCCTGTTTTGGTAACTTGGACTTCTTGCCTTGCAGATTTATTATTGAGTCTTGATTTCTGGTTACCTGACATGTAAATTGCTCCCATATCTGCCAGCACATAAGTTCTTCATGGTAAAGGTATCTTAATCCCACTTCTTGAAGCGTCTCTATCTCATTCTGATTCTTGTGTCCTGGAAGGATAAAGAGAATTCAGAGATGAAAATAAGGACATTTTCATGTGAATGCTTGTTCAGAGAGAAAAATACCTCACAGGTCCACCACAGTGGGAGACTTATTCAGCCAGGGGAGGATTAAGCTTGACTTCACCATTGGTTTTTTTTTTTCTTAAGATTTTATTTTTCCTTTTTCTCCCCAAAGCCCCCCAGTACATAGTTGTGTATTTTTAGTTGTGAGTCCTTCTAGTTGTGGCATGTGGCATGCTGCCTCAGCATGGCTTGACGAGCGGTGCCATGTCCGTGCCCAGGATCCAAACTGGCAAAACCCTGGGTCGCCAAAGCAGAGCACATGAACTTAACCACTCGGCCCTGGGGCTGGCCCACCATTGGTTGTTTTGATGCTAATGGAAACAGAGGTGAAAAGTAGGCTCCTATCCACTAAGTGTTAATGAGACTCATTTAGAACTATACCACGACTTATGTATGAGGTCAAAATTAGAAATTCGAGGCTAGAGAGCAGGGGACATTCTCAGCAAAAGGAAAAGAATATATCTGCAAAGGGAAATACCTCCTCTGTCCTTTTAATGAACTCATGAGATTATTTCCTTTAATTCAGCCAGTAAACACATATTAATAAACAGGCTAGATTTGAGAAAATTCTCCTTTATTTCAATGAAGTCCTAGTATATAATATTCAACACGAACATTATAACTGGAAAAAAAAACCCGAGAAAACTTACTTTCATAACTGACACATCCTATGGGAGTAAAAATCCTATGATAATTGTTGCCACTTAATTTGGCTGAATTTTCAGATGAACCTGAATGGCTAATATTATCTGCTAGGTTTTGTAGGTATGTATCTACCAAAAGGTGCTCTGGTAGCCAGCACACAAGATGGTCCCCAATGAGCCCTACCTCCTGGTATCCATACCTTACTAAAGTCCCCTCCCACGATGTAGCAGGATTGGCCTGTGAAATATGGCCGAAGTGATAACACATCACTTCCAAGGTTAGGTCATAAAAGACACTGTGGTTTCTGCCTTCCACTCTCTTGGGTGTCACCGGCCGGGGTAAGCCAGTTGCCATGTTTGGAGGACCCTCAGGCAGCTCTAGGGAGAGGCCTCCCGCCAACAGCCATGGGAGTGAGTTGAGTCCATCTTGGGAGCAGGTCCTTCAGTCCCATCCAGCCCACACAGGCCTGCCGCTCTGGTGGCCTCACAGCAACTTTATGAGACCCTAACCCAGAACCACCGAGCTAAGCTGCCGCTAGATTCCTCACGGAAACTGTAAATAAATGTTTGTTGTTTTAAGCCGCTAAGTTTAAGAGTAATTTGTTACACAGCAATAGATAGCTAATACAGGGGGATCCTAGGTGTGGACCTACTCCATTCACCAGCCATGCTGCGGCAGTGTCCCACATACAAAAAAACAGAGGAAGGTTGGCAGAGATGTTAGCTCGGGGAGAATCCTCCTCAGCAAAAAAAAAAAAAAAAAAAGGCAGGTGACAAAGTTTCTGGCTGTAACAGAGTAACAGGTACTAAACAAGCCTTCCTACCATGAATAAGTAGGAAAATAGGGACAAAATATATGTAACAACTGTTTTCAGCCATTGAAATCATAATACTTTGACCCCAGAAATGAAGGAAACAAATGAGATGAGCCCTGTGATCACCCTAGATTTCTGCCCGTAGATAATTTCTGATCTGCAGGTGCAGGAAGGGGGACCCCAAGCAGAGCCTCGCTGAGTTGAGGAGCCAGAAATCAGAGAATGGGAGACTGAGGTAGCTGGAAACCACAGGGCAGAGTTCCAGAAGGAAGGGATCCCTGCAGAGGAAGAGCACGGGAATCTGCCCAGGCACCCTTTTGCCTCTGCTGCTGAACACTAGCCCCTGCACGTACAGGATGAAACTGCTCGGGCCAGGCAAAGAGCGGCTGGGGAGCTATGGGCTGCATGGTTCCTGGAGCAGAGCAGGAGCTAAGGAGTTTGAATTCCAAACAACCAAAGTGGAAAGCCCTCACCGATCACTAGGGGCGTTCTGCAGCAGCTGAAGGGCCGTGCATTAGTAGAAGGGCTACTGTAGAGCGGTGCTGCTGACATTTCACAGCAGGCAATTCACTGATGTGCAGGGCTATCCTGCACGTTGTAGGATGTTTAGCTGCATCCCTGGCCTCTGCCCTGTAGTTGTCATTGGTATCCACCCCTCTAGTCATGATGATCTAAAACATCTACAGACATTGCCCAATGTCCCATGGTTGGGCAAAAGTGCTCCCAATTGAGAGCCACTGCTCTAGAATAAAGGTTACTCTAGACCCACCCTAACACAGTTAAAAACAAAGCTCAATTAGGGCCAGCCTGGTGGCATAGTGGTTAAGTTCACACGTTCCACTTCAGCAGCCCAGGGTTCACATTTGGATCCTAGGCGTGGACCTACACACCGCTTGTCAAGCCATGCTGTGGCAGGCATCCCACGTATAAAGTAGAGGAAAATGGACACGGCTGTTGGCTCAGGGCCAGTCTTCCTCAGCAAAAAAGAGGAGGATTGGTGGCAGATAGTGACTCAGGGCTAATCTTTCTCAAAAAAAAAACAAAACAAAAACCAGGGCTCAGAAGAATCAAAGGAACCAAAGGAACAAATAAGCATCTGAGCATAAACAGAAAAAGCATTTGACAAAATTCAACTTTCATTCATGATAAAAACTCTGAATAAAGTAGGACTAGAAGGAACTTCCTCAGCTCCAACGGAGGACATCTACAAAAAGCCCACCGAGTCAGCATGACAGACTGAAGGCTCTCTCCCTACAATTAGGCACAAGGCAAGGATGGATACGGTCAGTACTTATGTTCAAAATTGTTCTAGCAGTCCTAGCCAGTGCAATAAGGGAAGGAAAAGAAGTCAACAGAACAGGGCTGGGAATGGAAGAAGTATAACTCTTTATTTACGGATGGTCATCTATGTAGAAAATCCTGAGAGGGAGAAAAATGTTACTAGAACTAATAGACAAATTTAGCAAACTCAAAATACATAATTAATTATACTTCTATATTGTAGCAAGAAACAAACAGAAATTGAATTTCCAAAACAATGCCATTCAGAAAAGCACCCCAAAAACATCAAGCACTTAGGGATAAATTTAATAAAATATGTGTAAGAGGGCCGGCCCGGTGGTGTAGCGGTTGGGTTCACGCAGTCTGCTTCAGTCGCCCAAAGTTTACCAATTCAGATCCTGGGCGCAGACCTAGCACTGCTCATCAAGCCACCCTGAGGAGGCGTCTCACACACACAACCAGAAGGACCTACAGCTAGAGTATACAGCTATGTCCTGGGGGGCTTTGGGGAGAAGAAAAAAGAAAAAAAAGGGAGATTGGCAACAGATGTTAGCTCAGGGCCAATCTAAAATAAATAAATAAGAATAAAGGATAAACAAACTGTGATATACTCATAAAAAGGAATAAAAAGGAATGAATTACTGATCCGTACAGCAACACAGATGGATCTGAAAAACATTTGTCTGAGTCAAAGAAGCCAGACACAAAAGTCAGACTATGATTCCGTTAGTTACGTTAAATTTGAAAACAAGCAAATCTAATCATATGATAATAGATCAGAGCAGTGGATGCCTCAAGGGGGCTGGGAACTGACGAGAGAGACCTGAGAGAACTTTGCAGGGTGATAGAAATGTTCTGTATCTTGTCTTAGGTGGTGACTGATGCAATTAGACCACTTGTAAAATGAGGGCTACGACGGCCACTGACCAGATGCTTAAGATCCAATTTTTGTAAGTAAATCATATTTCATTTTTAAAAGCCCCACATGAAAAGAACTACAGATCAAAGCAAAATTTATTCAGAGGCACAGCAGCACGTGCATTTGCTTATAGTTTCTGAGTTTAGACAAAAAATGGAAACCCTTCTGGGACAAGTACATAAAAGAACGCTGAACCATAAGAAACTCAAGTGATAACATTACATGAAAAAATACAATGGAAAACTGTAGATATACTGTGATTGTAATCATGTAAAATACAGCATGGGGACGATGGCTGATGGATATGCAGTGCAGTAATGTGGAGTTTTTAATTTTTTGATAGCTATGATTTTCTGCACTATTTGTGAAACAAAAATGATGATAAAGTAAAACAAACAAAAACTAAAGACAAAAACAAAAACTCAAATCAATAAAAAAGCAAGTAACTGGTGCATAATGAACACGTTTTCCTCCTTTATCCCTCCCCTGGAAGAGAAAAAAGACGTGTCTAATCTTTGAGAAAAGAGATGTAATTTTAAGAGATAAAAATCGAAACAACTCACCTGAAGCTTGGTCATTTTCTCCTGCTCCTTCTGGGGAAGGGCAGTCCTGGGAAGGCAGGGCTGGCAAAGGAGAAAGAAGCCATGAGACACAGCCCTGGCTCCTGTGGCTGCTCTGTGTGAATTTTAAAAGTGACCCTCCTTGGCACATATCGCTAGCCCCTCAGCAAGGGACCCTTGTGCAGTGAACAACCTGCCCAACTGTAAGCAGCAGAGCTAACACAGAGTCCCTTGCAGCTTCCAGGGTTATCCTCTCGTTCTGGGTATCATGGAAATGAAAGGCAGTAAAATGTACTGGCTAAGAGAGTGAATTCTGGGGCCAAGAAGTCTGGGGTCAAATCTTGGTACTGCTACTCACTCCATTTCATTTAACTAACCTCCCTGTGCCTCAAATCTATCGCCCACAAAATGAGAATAGTGCTTCCCTTACAGGACTGCTGTGAGGGTCAAAAGTACGAGCAGACGGAAACACAGAATTGACCTCATGCAACTGCAGAAAAGCAGGTGATCATGCACCATAATCTTGTCCTTTGCAAATGGCTCTTGCCATCACTTCCGATGGAGGAGCCTTTTATAACATTCAGATTTCAGAGCCAGTGAATGCTCTGTCTTAAGAAACTCATCTTTGTGTCTGAAAAGCCCCAAATTCTGATCAGCTATATTGCTTAATAACTTGTTGTTCTATAATGATATTTAATTGAAATTAGTATCTGGTTTTGTAAAAGGTACATTGATGGGTCACTTAACAACAGAGATGCGTTCTGAGAAATGTGTCGTGAGGCGATGTCGTTGTGGTTCGAACATCACAGAACGTGCTTACACAAACCTAGATGGTATAGCCCACTGCACACCTAGGCTCTGGGCTACTACCCTTCTGGGACCCCTGTGGAATATGCAGTCTGTTGTTGACCAAAACATCGTCATGCAGCGCGTGACCATATAAGTACTTGTGAATTTTCTTCACGCAGCCAGAAGAGTCCCACGTTCACTGTAGGAAAAAAACTAACTAAAAACATGACTGCTGGTTTTTGCATCTTAAAAGTTTGACAGTCTCTGTCTCACTTAAATGAGCAATTCTGTGGGAGTAATGACAGATCCTAACTTACCACGTTGCTTTGGGGATTAAGTGAGCGAGTCCAGTAAAACCAACTAGGCAAATCCACAGACAGAAAGTAAATCACGGTTGCCAGGGACTGGAAGATTGGGCAGGGAGGGGTGATGCAAATGTTCTGGAATCAGACAGTGGTGATGGCTGTACAACCTTGTGAATTATGCTAAAACCAGTGAATCATATACTTTAAAAGAGTGTATTATACCATACCTGGATTACATTTCAATTTTAAAAACAGAAAAAAAAAAAGCCTTGGCTCAGTGCCTGGCACATCATGTAAGCTCTCAGTAAGTGCCGATAGGATGACTGTTGTTCCCATTCGACGGATGAGGAAGCTGAGGGTTGGCGAGGTCAAGTTACCAAAGGTCACAGAGCTGGTGAGAGGCGAGACTGCACCTGACTCCGACTCCAGAGCCTCAGCTCTTAGTCTGGTCTCCTCATCTCTAATCACAAACTCGAAGAAAAGAAGGGAGGGGCGTCCTCAGGGATGAGAGGAAGGGAGTAAGCACAGACTTGGTGGAAAGTGATTTGCTGGGAGACACTGGCGCCAGATCATCAGGATTCCACTATTGATTCTTCTGACTTACTAGCTCTTTCTGCCTATTTCACGTCGATAAAATGGCAATGATAACAATATAGAGCCCACGGGGTTGTTAACAGGTTTCAGGGACTGTACAGAAATTCAATCCACGACAGCTTCACATGGTTGTGGGTCCTCCTACTTAAGGCAGGAGCAACTTCATACAGATGAGAGCCACGTATCCACTTCTCAAAGCTGGGAAGCAACATCAGTTCATAAGATCCAGTGCCCTTGCTCTGGCCTCATATGTGCTGTGCCCTCCTGCTCTGCTCAGCAGCGGGGTTTTGCAAAGAGACCTGACATTTCACAGGATTCAGCAGGAGAAAGCAAGTGGGGTCTGGGGTGCCTCGCTCGGCTCTGCTGGCTACCTGCTTGCTGCTCACCCTTCGGATGCCTGCTCCGAGCAGCCTTCCATCAGCTGGGGCAGCTGGGGGACAACTGGGGGCTAAGCATCTGTTTGCCTATGAGATGATGAGCATATCATTTTATCTCCAGCACCCAGAATACGGTGAGTACTCAGAACACATGAAATCAGAGAATGACTGCAGACACACACTGTCGGGCAGGTACTGGGCTAATCGACTCGGAGGTTCCTGTGAGCTATAAAACTCTGAGGCTGTTGTTCCTCACTGGGAGGAGGAGAGGATGAACTGTATCTTCCAATTTCTTCCTCTGGGTTTATTTTATTTGCTTTGCTCAAGCAACATCAAGGTCATTCTTAAAAGTGAGATATTCATGGGCCAGCCCCAGTGGCCTAGTGGTTAAGTTCAGTGCACTCCACTTTGGCAGCCCAGGTTCAGTTCCCGGGTGCAGACCTACACCTCTCTGTCAGCGGCCATGCTGTGCTGGCAGCCCACATACTAACACATAGAGGAGGATTGGCAACACACATTACCTCAGGGCAAATCTTCCTCAAAAAAAAAAAAGAAAAGAAAGAAAGAAAGAAAGCAATCTCTCAGAGCTGCAGGCCATTGTATCCAGCAGCCAGTTGAACACCTGCACCAGCCACAAACACTTAACTGAATACTTCTCTCTGCAAACCCTGTCACAGTGCTGGGCACACTGGAGAGAAGATGACAGAATCCCCACAACACAGTGATTGGCAGCCTGGGAGCAGAGACCGACTGGAAACCCGCAGCAAATTACATTCCGAAAGAGCAAACAAAATTTACCACCTTCTTTTCCTTAACTGCACCTCTTTCAGGGTCCCCAGCTCTCTCACTAACCGCCGTTCTCCTAGCTGCCATGTGAAAACACGGGAATTGTGAATATCCTCGCTCCCCTAACCTCCATATATTTAGAACAATCTAGTATAAATCCTCTTGACTCAATGCCTGGATTTTGCATTAAAATACTGAAACCCAAAAGGGGGGGGGGGCGGTTGTACAACAAGATTGACAAAAAGGTGACAACACGGGCTGCCCCCGTGGCCGGGTGGTTAAGTTCTCATGCTCCACTTCGGCGGCCCAGGGTTTCCCTGGTTCGGATCCTGGGCGTGGACATGGCACCGCTCCTCAGGCCATGTTGAGGTGGCATCCCATATGCCACAACTAGAAGGACCCACAACTAAGAATATACAACTATGTACCAGGGGTCTTTGGAAAGAAAAAAGGAAAAAAAATTAAATCTTTAAAAAAGGTGACAACAGTTGAAGGTTGACAAGGGTTGACGGCTATGTGAGAATTCATTACATTATTTTCTCTACATTTGTGTTTGAAAACGTTCATAGTCACAAGTTACCACATATAAAAATACTACAGGGGTCGGCCCCGGGGCCAAGTGTTAAGTTCCCGCGCTCTGCTTCGATGGCCCAGGGTTTCGCCAGTTCAGATCCTGGGCGCGGACATGGCACCGCTCATCAAGCCACGCTGAGGCAGCGTCCCACAAGCCACAACCAGAGGCACTCACAACTAGAATATACAACTATGTACTGGGGGGGCGGGGGGGGGGGGGCTTTGGGGAGAAGAAGAAGAAAAAAGATTGGCAACAGATGTTAGCCCAGGTGCCAATCTTAAAAACAAACAAACAAACAAAAAACCACAAGTATGATACAATTTTTGAGAAGCATACAAAAATAGAGAAACAACTAAAGAGAAATACATTAACATGCTTACATTTATCTCTACATCCTGGCATTATAGATCATTTTTGCCTTTCTTCACCTATTTCTCAAATTCTCTATGATGAGCACAAATTGCTTCTATGATCAGAATATGAACATAACGTCATATAAAAATAACACGAAATTAAACGAGCACAGCCTTCAGGTCCTCTAAGGTCCCAAATTATCACGAAATGACCCTCCTTCCTTCAGTCATTGGCACAAAGGTTCCCAGTTCTACCTTATGCCTGCTGTCTGACTTTGGGAAAATAACTTAAGTCCTTCACTTACCAACGTTCGCAACTGCAATACAGATAATAACAGTATCTTTGTTGTTACGAGGATTAAGCTAATCAAGGCATATAAAATCTACAGAACATATTAACAAATCATTATCGCTCCCTCATCAACACGGTCTCATCCCGCCTCCCGTTTATTCTGTAAACATCGGAACACTTGCCCAACAGAAAAAATCTGCTAAGGAGCAAAGGAAGTCTGCCGCCCAACTGAGAGCGGAAATGACGTAACGTGTTAATTTCTCTCACGCCGGGACAGTGTCACCCGGAGCCAGGGGTCCCTCCCTCCTCCTCTCTGCAGCCTCGCGGAGAAGTCCGGGCGGCGGAAGGAAAGGAGGCTGAGAGATGTCACACGTGAGTCTCTGGTCCAGGATAAACGGAAGCGGACACCCCCGGCACCAGCTGGGGGAAGACCCGCAGGGGAGATGGGGAGTCATCGGGAATCCACGACCGGCCCCGCTGGCGCAGGGGTGAGGGAAGCGGCCGGAGCTCAGAGGCCACCGTGGGCTCACAGATGCTCTCGGGAAGTCACAGGCTGGTACCAACCGACCGCCCTTCAGCTCGTGCCGGGATCGGGTCCGAGCTGTTTACATCTATTTACTTCACGGGAACCTCACAACGCGTCTCCTAGGGAGGGGCCGCTACCAACTCCACTGCGCAGACGAGAAACAGAGAAACTTCCTAACTCCACGCGACTATATCGCTGCCGGGCGGCAGAGCGAGGGGAAGGAGCGGGAGGCGACGGAAAGCCAGCGCCCAGAAGACCCTCGAGCCCGCCCCCGACGCCCGTCGCGCGAGCCGCCCTAGACGCCCAGGTGAGCCGAGCAGCGCCCCTGCCCCGCGGCTTCCAGGTCCCGAGGGCGAGGGCGGCGCCTGTGGGGGCCGGGTCCAGGCGAGCTCGTAAGACCCGCAGCGACTCGGCGGTCACTCACCTCCCGCAAGGGACCGAGGACTTCTGCCTAGCCCTCTAGTACCGGAAGTGCCCCGACCACGCACGGCTCCTGGACCACATTTCCCAGAACCCCCGAGAGGAAGGAGGGCTACTGTTCCTCCTTTCGAGAGCGGAAGTGGCTCTGACTACCCGGCGCTCCTGGACTACACTTCCCAGAATCCTCCGCAAAGGAGCCCTTACACTAAGTTGCCACCTTTTTTTTTTTTTTTTTTTTACGTATAAGATGGTTCAATTCATTTAGTTCTCATGCGCTATTAGCTCTTGGACTTTTTCTTTGCTTTTCCCCTTCTTTACTTTTTTCTTAATTTTAAAAAATTACAATACTAATACATGTGACTGAGAAGTCAATGTGGCTGTCTAGGACAGGAAAGGCGAAGAGAGGATGTCAAACTTGGTTTGATGCTATTGCCTTCTTTATGCTGCTTGTCCCTGGATGCATCTGGACCTCGGACAATGTTTACCTCGCATGAGCGATTCATTCCAAGATGCTAAAGATTCACAAGAAGGAAAAGTAACCTCTGATCAGGCCACAAAACAAATAAGTTTCTCACTTTTGTTGGTTTTAATTACTCATTTTGAAATATGGGGTTTTCTGGCAAATGAAAGACGCACTGGCAAAGAAGTGAAGGAAATACTGTAATTTGAAAAAGAAAAGCCTCGAATATATCTTTAAGATGTTTCTTTGTTTACTTCACTTTGAAACATCCTATCATCAAGACCCACTCTGCTCTTGACATTATAAATACGATAGAATGTGTTATTTTCTACAAGGTGGTTGAAATCAATGAGCCATGATTATTCAAAAAGTAGGTGTGGAAGTAGGGGATTCTGCTCAGATGACCGTAAAAAATTCAACTCTTTTTTTTAAGCTTTATTGAGGTATAATTGACAAATAAAATTGTAATATATTTAAAGTGTACAAGATGAGTTGATATCCATTGTGAGAGGACTCCCACAATCGAATTAATAGATCCATCACTTCACATAGTTAGCTTTTTTTTGATCTGCTGAGAACCTTTAAGATCTACTCTCTTAGCAAATTTCAATTATACAGTTACAGCATTATCAACTGTAGTCACCATGTTATACATCAGATCCTCAGACCTTATTCATCTTATAACTGAAAGTTTGTGTAACCAACATTTTCCCATTTCCCCCACCCCTCTGCCCAGGCAACTACCACCATTCTACTCTCTGTTTCTATAAGTTCAGCTTTTTTTCCCCTTAGATCCCACATATAAGGGATACCATTCAGTATTTGTCTTTCTCTGTCTGGCTTATTTCACTTAGCATAATGTCCTCTGGTTTCATTCATGTCGTCGCAAATATTTCTCTGTCTGTTCTGTGCACCAATGGTTAGAATTACAGGTTCAATTTGATTCAGGTTCACTTTTGTAGAAAGAATACTTCATGAATTATTCTGTTTGTACCTCCATTTACCCTCACTGGGAGCTACCAAAACACCCTAAAAGAGAACAGGATGAGAAGACATCCTCTGTCAAATATCAAGACTCATTGCAAAGCTATGGTAACTAAAGGAGTGTGGTATCAGTAAAAGCATTAAAAAATAGACCAAAGGGATTTGAGAGCCAAGACATACATCTAATCATATATAGATACTGATTTTGTTAAAAAGTGGCACTGCAAAGTAGTGGGGAATGAGGAAAATGTTCAGTAACTGGTATCGGAACAACTGAATATTCACATGGAGAAAATTAAATTATGCAAAAGGCAATATACACCTTTCTTTGAAGATTCCATAGGTTGATTTCAATTCTGTTACGTACGAAAAGATAAATAAAAAGGAAAGAGAGAAAGGGAGGGAGAGAACGGGAGAGGGTGCAGAGTGTTCAGGCAGTTAGAAAAAGTAAATTATCTATCCAGAGGTTTCCAGGAAAAGAAGTGCAGTGGCAATGGAGGTGGGATTTCCTTGAACTTCTATTTATGTGTGATTGCAATTACATCTGGGTCAATGCAGGACACGCGGCTCCAGCCTGAGTTGGGAATGAGCTGGGGCAGAAGCGGTCCCAGGACAGGGGGGACCAAGCAGTGGTGGTGGCCCAGAGGATGGAGGCAGAGGAGCAGCCGGAGGAGCCACAGCAACAGCTGCCCCACCTCCCAGGCTGAGTAAATTTTAGGAAAGAAAACTGGATTAACCATCTTTTATGTGAAAAATACAGCCCTGAGGACTCTCCTTACCACTGTGGACCTATGTTTTCATCTCAAAGTCTTCTATAGTTTCCCGGTGATTTTTTTTCCTGCCCCATTAGCTTTTAAGGGTGTGTTGTTGACTTTTTCAGTTTTCCTCCTGTTATTGATTCCAGTTTCTTCCATCATGGTCGGAGAATATACTTTGTATGATTTCTATTTTTTAAATTTATTGAGATCTGTTTTTGTGGCCTAATAAATGGTCTATCCTGTTCAATATTTCACATCCACCTGAGAAAAATGTGTATTCTGCTAATTTTAGGTGGAGTGCATATATATGTGGATATATCTGTCACATGTTTGGTTTATAGTGTTTTCAAGTCCACTATTTCCTTATCGACCTTCTGCCTGGTTGTTGTATGCATCATTGAAAGTGGAGTATTACGTCTCAAAATATTATTATAGAACTGTCTATTTTTCCCTTCATTTCTATCAATTTTCACTTCATATATTTTAAGACTCTATTGCTAGGTGCATAATGTTTATATTTGTTATATCTTCTTGATGAATTGACCCTTTTATCAATATACAATATCCTCCTTTGTCTCTGGTAAAGTGTTTTACATAAATTCTATTTTGTCTGATATTAGTGTATCCACCCCAGCTTTCTTTTGGTTACAGTTTGCATGGAATATCTTTGTCCGTCCTTTCACTCAATCTATTTTTATCTTTGGCTCTAAAGTGAGTCTCTTGTAGACAACAGATAGTTGGATTATGCTGTTTTATCCATTTTACCAATCTCTATCTTTAAATTGGAAACTTTAACTCGTTCACATTTAAATGAATTCCTGACAAGGAAGATTACTTCTGCTATTTTGTTACTTTGTTTTCCGTATGTCTTATCTTTTGTCTTCCTCAGTTCCTCCATTAATGCCATATTTTGTGTTTGATTTTTTTGGTAATGTATTGTTTTGCTTTCCTTCTCATTTCCTTTGCTGTATATTTCTTAGTTATCTTCTTAGTGGTTACTCTGAGGTTACAGTTAATCTCTTAGATGTATTACAATTTATTTTGAATTAATACCAACCTAGCTTTAATAGTATAGAAAAACTCTGCTCCTGTATACCTTTGTCTTTTTCGCTTTAGGTTTTTGTTGTCTCAAATTACATCTTTATATATCGTATAACAAAAACACAGATTTATGACTACTGTTTTATGCATTTTTTTGAACCTTATAGGAGTTATGGGTCAAAAATAAAATATTACAGGCTTGTGTAGCATTTACCTATGGAGTTACTTTACCAGTGTTCTTTATTCATTCTTTTGGCATCAAGACACTGCCTAATGTCCTTTCACTTCTGCCTGAAGGACTTCCTTTACTATTTCTCATGGGGCCAGTCTACTGGTGATTGACTCCTTCAGCATTTGATTATCTGGAAATGTCCTAATTTCTCCTTCATTTTTGAAGGATTGTTTTTCCAGGTATAAGATACTTGATTAACAGTTTTTTTCTGTCAGTACTTTAAATATGTCATCGCACTGCCTTCTGGATTTGATGGTTTCTGATGAGAAATGGCTGTTGTGAGATAATAGAAAATATATATTGGTCTCTGCCTTCAGTTCCTGGCACAGAGCTCCTGAAACCCTTGTAATTTCCTAAATGATAAGAGCATCAGAAGCATCTTTTCTTCTAATATTTGATCTTTGGCCCTGGATCCTGACACAGGGCTCCTGAAACCCTTGTAATTTCCTGGGTGATAGGAGTGCCTTTCGTTCTAAAGGGGTAACTCTGAGTGGGCTCCCAGATGGACTTGTCACTGTGGGCTGGTCACCGGAAAGAAAAAGTCAGGATTACAAGCTTGGAATTTTCAGCCTCCCCCCCCCCGCCCCCCCGCTCCCTGGCATTCTTTTGAGAAGGGAGAAGGGCTGACAATGGAGTTAATGATTGATCATGACTACATGATGAAGCCTCCATAAAAATCCAAAAATATGGGGTTTGGAGAGCTTCCAGGTTGGTGAACAGGTGGGAGGTGTGGGGAAAGTGGTGCACCTGGAGAGGGCATGGAAGCTTGGTGCCCCGTCCCACAGAGCTTTCCCTATGTATCTCTTAATCCGACTGTTCATCTGTCTCTTTTATCATATCCTTTAATAAACTGGTAAATGTGTTTCCTTGAGTTATGTCAGCCACTCTAGCAAATTAATGACCCTGAGGAGTGGATTGTGGGAACCTCCAATTTGTAGCCAAATTGGGCAGAAGTTCTGGATAACCTACTACTTGTGACTGGCATCTGAAGTGGGGTGGGAATAGTCTTGTGGGTCTGAGCCCTTAACCTGTGGGATCTGACACTATCTCCAGGTAGATAAGTGTCAGAATTGAGTTAAATTGTAGGACACCCAGCAAGTGTTGCAGAGAATTGCTTATTGTGGGGGGGAACCTCCACAAATTTGGCGACTAAAAGTGTCAGAGGTGAAGTGTTCTGTGTCAGTAGTAAAGGACACTTACAGGGAAGAAACACACAGTAGGCAAGAACTGGGTTTTCCCCTCCACAGGAGGAGAGCTGTATGTTTTTCCTTTTTAGTTGTTAATCTTATTGTTGGTCCCTTGTACATGAGTCCTGGTTCCTCTTGCTGCTTTCAAGATTCTTTGTTTTTGGCTTTTGACAGTTTGATTAAACTGTGTCTTGGTGTGGATCTCTTTGCATTTATCCCTCTTGGAATTTGTTGAGTTTCTTGGATGTGTAGATTCACGTCTCATATAAGTTTGTGGAGTTTTTTACCATTATTTCTTGAAATACTCTTTCTTTCTCTCCTATTCTATGGAGACTCCCATTATAAATCTGTTGGTATCTTGATGGTGTCCCATAGCCTGTTTATTTTTCTTTCTTCTCCTCGGACTCAATAATTTCAATTGACTTTTAGTTCACAGATTCTTCTGCCTGCTCAAATCTGAGGTTGAAACTCTCTAGTGATTTTTTTCATGAAAAAAGTACTTTTCAGCTCCAGAATTTGTGTTTCCTTTTTATAATTTCTGTCTGGTGATATTCTCTATTTGCTCAGACATCATTCTCCTGGTTTCCTTTAACTCTTTGTCCATGGTTTCCTTTGGCACTTTCAGACTAAGACAGTTGATTTAAAGTCCTTGTATAGTAAGCCCAATGTCTGTACTTCCTTGGAGACAGTTTATGTTCCTTTCTCCCATGAATGGTTCATACTTTTTTGTTTCTTTGCACACTGTGTAATTTTCTGTTGAATATTATAATGTGGTATCTCTTGACATCAGATTCATTCTCCCGTTGAGGGTTGGTTTTCATTGCTTGCTGTATGTTGTAATGGCTTGTTTGTTTAGTGATGTTAAGGGCTTGTGCACCACCAAAAGATATGCTGAGGTGCTAACCCCTGGTACTTGTGAATGTGACCTTATTTGGAAATAGGGTCTTTGTAGATGTCATCAAGTTAAGACGAGGCCATTAGGGAGAACTCTAATCCAATATGGCTGATGTCCTTAGAAGAACAGGAAAATGTCACATGAAGATAAAATACACAGGGAGAATGCCGTGTGGCTACAGAGACACAGCTCAAAGCCAAGGAACAAGGATCAATAGCCACCACCAGAAAGTAGGAAGAGGCAAGGAAGGAGAGCCTTGCCCTGCTGACACCTTGACTTTGGACATCTAGCCTCCAGAGAAAATAAATTCTGTTGTTTTAAGCTGCTCAAGTTTGTGGTATGTTGTTATGGAAGCCCTAGGAAACAAATACAGTGACTTTTCTAAACTCTTTAAAAAACTGCTTACAGAACAGAGAGTCCAGAAACAGACCCAATCATATATGGTCAATGGCTTTCCGACAAAGGAGTAAAGCTAATTCAACGGAGCAAGGTTACTCTCTTGAACAAATGGTGTTAGAATAACTGGGCATCCACATTTTTAAATGAACCTAAACATGTCTTGTACCATATACAAGTATCACAATGCATGATTAAAAATGATCAAAATGGATTGACAAATATAAAACCTACTTATAAAACTTCTGGAAGAAAACATAGAAGATAATCTTTGTGACCTTGGATTAGGCAAAGATTTCTTTGCTATGACACCAAAAGCATGATAAATAAAAGAACAATTTGATAAATTGCACTTTATAAATATTTAAAACTACTGCTTAAGCACAAACTTGGTGAAAATCTTTGCAAATCACATACCTGATAAAGAATTTGCATCAAGAATATACAAAGGAAATGCAAAACTCAGTAATAAGAAAACAAGCAACCCCCCCAAAAAAATTGGCAAAATATTTGAACAGACTTCACCAAATATATGCTAATGGCAGATAAGCACAAGAAAAGCATCATATGTTTAGGAAAATGCAAGTTAAAATCACACTGAGACACCACTACATACCTGCTAAAATGGATAAAATTAAGAAGACTGACCATTACAAATGTGGATGAAGATGTGGAGGAAACTCACAGTGCTGGTGGGAATGTAAATAGTACAACCACTTTGGAAAACAGTGTGACAGTTTCTTAAAAGGTTAAACATATATCTAATATAGGATCCAGCTATTCCATTCTAGCTATATAGCCAAGAGGAAAGAATATATTTCTCCACACAAAGACTTGTACACAAATAAATGTTCACAGCAGGTTAATCTGTGATAGCCAAAAGCTTGGAAACAATCCAAATACCCGTCAACAAGTGAATGGATTTTTAAAAACTTGGGGTGTATCCATGCAATTGAAATATTACTCAGCAATAAAGGATCTCTTTCTGTGAGAAGTCAAGGGTGGGGAAGAGTATACTATATTGTACGGTTTCATTTGCTAGAATTCTAGGAAATGCAACTATGGTGACAGAAAGGTGATCAGTGGTTGCTCAGGGATGGGTGCAGAGCAGGACGGAGGGGTTCTAAAAGGGGGTATGAGATGACTTTGGGGAATGATGCATATGTTCGTTATCTTGATTGTGGTGATGGCTTCAAGGACGCATTTATATATTAAAACTTTAAAAATTGAACACTTTCAATATGGGCAGCTCATGATATGTGAATTATACAATAATAATAAGCCAAAGAGGAGGGATGTGGTTTGAATTGCTACAAGGCTTAGCAATTTAGAACTTTCAAGTGGAAAGTTATCTGAAAGCTACCTTTTGAGCTACCTTGAAAGCTGCTTATTTTAAAGAAATCTGATTTTGTTGGGGGAACTACCAAGTCAAGAATTTTAGACACATCCTCCTAAAAAGGAGTGCCAAAGTTGCAAACTTCCATTTGGAAGACGTATATTCAGTTAGGTCACAATGCTAAGTCAAAGCTTTAAACATGGCTGTTCTTTTTCAAAGTTTGAGTCCATTTTCAGAATTGGCTTTTTGGTCATCAAACCAAAGGTGGGAAAATTCATGGAACTAAAAGGTCCGAAATGTAATGAAGGAAATACAAAATACAAAACGTATCCCTTAGATTATTGATTTACTACAAGAAAAGCCCAAGTAGAAATGGAAGAAAAGGTCTCCCAGGTCAATTTGCTATTTCTCTCTGGATTTTCCATCCTTATATTTTTGCTTCATTCACGTGGGACAGGGTGAATGTGCTACAGATGCAATTGGAGGGGATCTGGCCTTGCGATTTAATTCATGCAGATGGCAGTGAGGAGGAGCTCTGAAGCCAGTCAGGCCTGAGTCCAAACTCTGGTTGGCCTACTTATTACCTACTGTCTTGCTGAAGGTACTTAACTTCTTAAAGCCAAAATTTTCTTACTTGCAAAAATGGAGAATTTCCTAGGACTGCAGATTAACTAGACGTTAATAACAGCGTACTGGCATATTGCTTCCTCTATGGTTAGAATTTGCATGAAAAGTGTGGTGGTGTTTTTTGATGTTGATTTGAGCATTTAAAAAAATCTGAAGATTTAAAGAGCTAAAAGTTTAGGTCCTGCGGTTTGAGAAGTGCTAAACTGAGATAATACATATCTGTATTATCATGTATTATGTGCATATCTCAGGAGCAAGGGCTTTTGAGAAACCGAAGCTTGCTTACACCAGGGGATGGCAAACTTCCTATAAAGGGCCAGACAGAAAATGTTTTAGGGTTTGCAGTCCACATACAGTCTCTGTAGCATAGTCCATGTTTTCTGACAATTCTTTAAAAATGTGAAATTTTAGGGTCCAGCCCAGTGGTGTAGCAGTTAAGTTCACATGCTCCGCTTCAGTGGCCCAGGGTTTGTCAGTTCGGATCCTGGGCATGGACTTAGCACCACTTATCAAGCCATGCTGTGGCAGGCATCCCACATATAAAGTAGAGGAAGATGGGCACAGATGTTAGCTCACGGCCAATCTTCCTCAGGAAAAAAAAAAGTAGGTTTGCTGGCAGATGTTAGCTCAGGGCTAATCTTCCTCAAAAAAAAAAAAAAAGGAATTTTAGCTCTTAGGCCATACAAAAACAGGATACAGGCTGGATTTGGCCAGCAGGCTATAGTTCACCGATCTCTGGCTTAGAATTTTATAATATAAACATATAGTAACAATGACATCTATGTTGAAAACAAGAGCTAACACTGTCCGGCTCTGACTGTACGCCAGGCATATCGTTTTAAGTCTCACAACAGAACTAAGAGAGATCACTGTCATCCACATTGAACACACAAGCAAACCGAGGAACACAGAGGTTAAGCATTTTGTCTGCAGTTACCCAACTACCAAATGGCTGAACTCAACAAGAATGTCGAATTCCAAAGTCTGCTTTTTAATCATTACACCACACTGCTCTGTAACCAATATTGTAGCTTGGTCTCTTTTGAGTTTCTCATAAAATGCTTTCGTTCTCTCCAGAAGCAATGGAGACATGGTCCTTGAGGGTCTGAGGACTTTGTCAAACTCCCTCCAAGTATACGGGGGCTGAGGGGATCAATGGTAGATGAAGTAACGCAGGGCTTCTCGAGGGCATCAGTGGCACCCACAGGCCAGCCCTGCTGCCCAACCCACACTTCACAGGAGCCACTCCTTCACATCGGTGGTCCGAGTATCCGCAAGGAACCCCAAACTGCACTGTTCTCACCCGGATATGCCCATCTTTGGATTTATTCTTCTATCAGGTAGTTTTCTTCATGGTCCTACTAGGCTATTTTATTTGGTTTAGAGTCAACGCCCTGAGAAGGGGAAGTCATGATGTTGTGGAGACCATGCCATTCAAAATCCATCTCAGGCATTATTAGTTGTCCAATATTCTCTCCTTCCATGAACAACAGAACCCCCAAGCTCTAGCAGGGTGCTTGTCCACATTCTCCAGTAAGTATGCGGATGATACTGGGAGCCAAATTTCTGATTCTTGGAGAACAAAGAGGTAAGTTAGAATGGGAGAAGGCTAGGAAAAACACTATGGAATTGAATTAAGAATTGATGGTAGAAGCATGAACTCAGGATTCATTCTTTCTCCCTATGTACCTCCCTCCCCATCTACCCACCTCTCATCTCCACCCCTCAGTAGTGAAAAAGAGCACATCCATCACCCAAATCTTGATTTCAAAACACCACTCCCCACTACGAGGCACCAGGGCTCCTGCAGAAGCAGCAAATTCCACAGCTGGGGGCAGTGGAGCCCAAGACAAATATAGAACTTCATACCGTACCAAATTTATGGAAAGTAAACAATGGGCAAACAGGAGAGATGTTTGCTAACAAATGAGGAGGGAAAGACGAAGGTAGAAAATCACCCTTTGCAAACATCAGTAATAATCAGTTTAGGCGACACTTAGCAATGGATGCTAAAACTAGCAGAGAAGTTTGTTGAGAAACAAGCTATTTACAGAGCCAGAAAATACCTCCCCACAAATTATTAATTACAAAGGTAAAAATGGTAACTTCACAGTGCAAACAACCCAGCTCACGTCTACTTTTACCAAGTTAACCTCACCTGTAACGAGACAAACATATCGTGCTTCCTTATGCGAGGCGCCAAGGGCACATCACTTATGGAATCCTTGTGCCAAAAAAAGCAGAATTTAAATCTAATAGTGAGAAAACCTCAGACAAATCCAAATTAAAGAGACACCCAAAAATATCAAGGTCACTAAAAACAAAGAATGAGGGAGTGATCCAGATTAAAGGATTCTAAATGCAATGAATAATCCTTGACTGGATTCTAGACCAGAAAAAATGTGATAAATATATCATGAGAACTGATAAAACTTGAGTAAGGTCTGAAGGTTAGATAACGTTACATATCAATATTAAGTTTTCCTGAATGATCTACACGTACTGTAGCTGCGTAAATAAATATCCTTGTTCTTGGGACATACACACTTAAGTATTTCAATGCAGGAAGTAAGAAGTCTGTAATACACTCAGCGTTAAAAAAACGTATGTGCAGGGCTGGCCCCGTGGCCGAGTGGTTAAGTTCGCTCGCTCCACTTCAGGCGGCCCAGTGTTTCGTTAGTTCGAATCCTGGGGGCGGACATGGCACTGCTCATCGGACCACACTGAGGCAGCTGGAAGAACCCACAACGAAGAATGCACAGCTGTGTACCGGGGGGCTTTGGGGAGAAAAAGGAAAAAATAAAATCTTTAAAAAAATAAAAATAAAAATAAAAAAAACGTATGTGCACACACAAGTATCAGTGTGTGTGTGTTCACACATTCACGTACACGGAGAGAATGACTCAAACATGTTAAATGGTGAATCCGTGTAAAGAATATATGCGAGATTTTACATGAGTTTTACAATTCTTTTGAAAGTTTTAAATTATTTCAAGCAGAAGTTTAAAGAAACATAAAAATATACATGAAGGAAAAATCCCATCATTTAGAGATAACTAGGAGTAAACACCCACCTAGTTATCTATACCTTTTTTTAAAAATTAGATCACACAAAAATCTCACGCTTTGTTTTCTTCCAGATTATGCTATCTTGGACATCTTCCAACATCCATAACTACAAATTGACCTTCTCCCATTTGATGTTTCCATAGTTCCACTGGATCAAGAAATCATAAGATATTTTGGCAATCCAATGGATTTCTATGTTTGCTATTATAAACAACGATTCAACGAACATTCTTTTATATACATCTGCAGCAGCTACAAATTTACGTCTCGAGATCAAAGATTCACGTCTGGGGATCTATTCCTTAATTTTAACTCAATAGACCATATGAAATAAAGCAACATATTATGAGTTCTTGGCTACAGGAAATTTTCAGTCTGTAATTTTATTCATTTCATTTTTCGTAGCTTTACAGCTATAGTAAAAATAATGGTCACTGTAAACAAGTATAAAATGGAAATTAAAGAAAAGGGAAAATAACCCCAAACTCTCCCTAATCCCCCCCCCCAAAACTAGCTAGTATATGGCAAATATCCTTCTCACACATTATCTTTAGGCATCCATTCTCTTTGAAAGACCATTTATGTCAACTGGATCTTACCAAGAGGGTTACAACCTATTTCTCCCCTGAATATGAGTTCAATTCCCGTTCCTATGGTTCTATGTCATCATTTTAAGGATTCGCCAGAAAGATTCCATCTGAAGACATCCCTTTCCACTCTCAGTACTTCAGAGAGTTTATCACCAGCACAGACTGTCCAAAAACTCAAAGATGTGCATCCTGCCTGAAGCCATTGACACATTTCTCATTTTTAAAAATTCTTGCCCATGTGAACTTTCTGATGGTACGTAAGACGTGAACGGTGACTGAAGTCTTTCCCACACACGTCACATTTGTAGGGTTTTTCTCCTGTGTGGACTCTCTGGTGGGCTTGAAGACGCGAACTCTGACTGAAGCCCTTCCCACACTCCTCACATTTAAACAGCTTCTCCCTAGAGTGGACGCTCAGATGGACTCTCAGATTGGAGGGGAGACTGAAGGCCTTCCCACACTCCTCGCATTTATGGGGTTTCTCTCCCGTGTGGACCCTCTGATGATGGCGGAGATTCAAGCTCCTCCCGAAACCCTTCCCACACTCCTCACATTTGTAAGGTTTTTCTCCTGTGTGGCCTCTCTGATGGTATATAAACTGGGAACTGTATCGGAAGCCTTTTCCACAGACGTCACATTTGTACGGCTTCTCCCCAGTGTGGACTCTCTGATGGGACTGAAGACCAGAGGATTGACTGAAGCCTTTCCCACACACCCCACATTTGTACGGTTTCTCTCCAGTGTGGACTCGCTGATGGACCCGAAAATCTATGGCCTGACTGAAGCTCTTATCACACTCCTCGCATTTATAGGGCTTCTCTCCTGAGTGGACTCTCTGATGAGCGTGAAGATTTGATCTCCAGCTGAAGCCCTTCCCACACTCCTCACATTTATATGGCTTTTCTCCAGTGTGAATGACTTGGTGCAGTTTAAGATTTGAACTATAGCTGAAGTCCTTCCCACACACGTCGCAGCTGTAGGGTTTCTCTCCAGTGTGGACTCTCTGATGGGTTTGCAGCTTGGATGACTGACTAAAGCCCTTCCCACACGTTTCACACTTGAATCTCTTCTCCCCAGTGTGGACATTCTGATGGACTTGAAGATTGGAAGCCTGGCTGAAGCCCTTCCCACACTCCTTACATTTGTACGGCTTCTCTCCCGTGTGAACCCTGAAATGGATATGAAGATCCGTGTTACGGGTAAAGCCTTTCCCACACGCCTCACATTTGTATGGTTTCTCTCCAGTGTGGACTCTCCGATGGCATATTAAGGGTGAATTGTGACTGAAGCCCTTCCCGCAGACGTCGCATTTGTACGGTTTTTCCCCCGTGTGGACCCTCTGATGGATGTGATAGTGGGCCGCCTGAGTGAAGCCCTTCCCACACTCTTCACATTTATAGGGTTTCTCTCCCCTGTGGACCCGCTGATGAACACGAAGATTAACACTCCAGCCGAAGCCCTTCCCACACTCCTCACATTTGTATGGCTTTTCTTCAGTGTGGACTCTCTGATGGCACTGAAAATTGGAACTCTGACTGAAGCATTTCCCACACTCCTCACATCTGTAAGGCTTCTCTCCTGTGTGAGTTCTGTAATGAATGATGAGACCTGTGCTGCTACTGAAGCGCTTGCCACAACTGTCACATTGATAGGCCTTCTCTCCCGCGGGATGAGACTGATGGGAATGAAAAGAGCTCTTGCTGAAGCAATCGTCAGCATCGTGACATCGATGGAGCTTCACTTCTGGGTGAGTTCTCTGATGCGGCTGCAGATGTGCGCTCTGGCTGGAGCATCTCTCTCCTGGGTGGACGTGCTGATGAACTGGAAGCACTGGGCCATAACTGAAGCCTTTCCCACCCTCACGACATGGATGGAGTTTCTCTCCTAAGAGTAAATGCTGGTTGAAGCCATCACGAATGCTTGTGCCACATTCATTACATCTGTAGGGTTTCTGTTCCGCGTCAGTTTTAACACAATCACCAAGTCGTGATTTCTTCACAAAGGCTTCACATACATGCGGGTTATTTTTCATGTTAATTTGCTTGCCTCTTCTCTGATTCCGCGACTCACTCAGATGTGTATTCCTGCAAGAATCCAGGGTTCTCAAAATGGCAAACTCTTGGTTTTCAATGCCACTGGAGCTAGCTCCTTTGTGATTCGTTCTATCCTTCCCATTTTCAGAAACCTGAATACAATCGCCTTGGAGTAACTGAGAACTCTTCCTCTGAAGACAATGGGTTAAGTCACTTGCAACCTGTTTCCAGATTTGCCAGCAGGATAGCTCTTCACGTGAAAAGTATTTTAAGGCAACTTTCTGAAGAGTCTCCATCTCATTTTGATTCTTGCTGCCTATCAGGAAAAGCAATATTCAGAGACGAGGACAAGTAAATGCTTTATTCAAAAATATCAGGATTTCACACTTAGGCCGTAGAGGAAGGGCTTAATAAACCAGGGGAATGGTCATGTTGGGACAACATCACTTACCTTTTTCTTACATCTTCTAGCAAGTGGAAGCAAAGGATACGGTCCACAGGCTCTTATCCACTTAGTGTAAGTGTGACCCACTTAGAACCACAAGTCTAACGGTTTACTATGAGGATGTAAGTCTGAAACCAGAGGGCCGCAGAGCAACAAAGTCAATCCACATGCCGACCTACAGTGACGTCCATGAAAAGCCTACTCACCTCTTCCTCAGTGGGCTAATGACAAGCGGGATTCGACCCTATAAAGCCACAAAAGCTCAGACTGTGGGCATAAAATAGTATTTTAGGTCCTGGCAGAAATTATCTTCCAAGAGGAAATCTGGGAAGCGGTTGGATCAATCACATTCATTGTTTTAAACCTGGTAGTGATTTAGGTCTCTGTAAAAAGAGGTGGAAAAGGGAAGACTACTCTTGCACAACTGAGAAAGAACGTGGGAGAGGAAAAGAAAGAGCACAGCGCAGACTCTCGAGGATGACGCTGAAGAGGAAGAGAGAGAGCTGCACGTGGCATGGAAAGCTTTTGCGCACAAAGTGAAGCCTGCATTCTCCCTCTTTCCCTCTGGGTCTCTGCTCAAATGGCACTTGATCAGGTGCAGCCTTCCCCACCACCCAATAAGAAATACCCCCCGCCCCCACATTTGATTCTTCCCATCTGCCTCACCCTGCTTTATCTTTCCCCACAGCACTTATTATTTGATTTACTGTATTATAGTATTCTTCCTAATTTTTTCTCGTCTTTCTAGACCCACCAGAATAGAACCGTCATGAGGAAAATATGCGCTTTGTTCTCTTCACTGCTTTGTGCCCACTGTGACAGAATCTTTCACATTGTTGGGATGTGTTAGTGAAATGTGAAACCAATTCCGTAAACTGTGACAAACATTTCAAAAAAGGAGAAATAGGACAAAAACATGAGAAATGTCACGAGCAGTAAGGGTACCACCCAATGAAATGCTTGTTTCAGCTGTAGATACAGACATAAAAATGCATGTGTTATATTTATGCTGGGTCAAGATGTGAAATTTTTTTTAAAAAAAGATTGGCCCTGAACTAACATTTGTTGCCAATCATTTTTTTTTCTTCTTCTTCTCCCCAAAGCCCCTCCAGGACATAGTTGTATATTCTAGTTGTAGGTCCTTCTGGTTGTGCTATGTGGGACGCCGCCTCAGCATGGCCTGATGAGTGGTGCTAGGTCTGTGCCCAGGATCTGAACGAGTGAAACCCCAGGCTACTGAAGCGGAGCGTGTGAACTTAACCCCTCGGCCACAGGGCCAGACCCGAAATATTTCTTATTGAGGGTCTGTGATTAACAATGTATGGAAGCCACTGGCTTTAAATGTTTAAGGGGGCACCAAGTCCTTAATAATTAGTTTGCTTAAACAGAGAGTTACATTCTAATAATACAAGTTGAAAAACTGTCAACAGGTACATACACATTTCTGGGCTAACTGAATGGCCCCCAAAGACATCCATGCCCTGACCCATGGAACCTGTCAATAGGTTAGTGTATATGGCAAAAGGGACTTTAGATTTGAGTAAATTAAGGATCCTGTGATGAGGAGGTTATCCTGAGTTATCTGGATGGGCCCAAAGTAATCATAAAGGCCCTTAGAAGAAGGAGGTGGGGGGAAGTCTCCAGACCTCACCCTATGCATCTCTCCTCTTCACTGGTTCCAATTTGTATCTTTTTGCTATAAGAAAATTGTAATTTTAAGCATAGCACCTTCCTGAGTTGAGTCGTTCTAGTGAGTTATCATGTGAACCCCCGAAGGTGTGGCCAGTTGGTCAGAAGCGGGAGTGGCACTGGGAGCCCAGCTGGCATCTGGTCTTGGTGGGCGGTCTTGTGGAGGGCCGTGCCCTTAACCTGTGATATTGGGGCTAACTTCAGGCATGTGGTACCAGGACACACCAGAATATGTAAAAGGCCCCTCACATGGCCTGTGACATTAGCTAGTTAAGACCATTAGGATGCAAATGACATGGGAAAACTTATTTAAAAATTCTGTAATTTCCTTTCCTAATCAGGACTCTCCTCATCTCCACAGTAGGACAGTGCCTTTTGATCTCTGGAAATGTCCAGTTTGAAACCACTAAACAAGTACCAGATATAGGTCATACGATTGTTTCGGTATCAGAGAGAGGGGAAGGCAGTCAAGTGTTAGGTTGGTGTATGGATGAGGCACTTTCACTCTTAAGTGGCAAACTTGAAATTGTGACATGAGAACTGATCATTGTAACATCTGGCATATTGGTATTGACGACTTTTGTCCTGATACTTGTGATATATGGTGGTATATAATTTGTTCTGATAATTGTGAATAGCTTTTATCTCAAGTTAGTAAGTATGAACTTTACATATTCAAAGATGTCTCAGAAATCAGAATCATGTTACGCATTCGCTGGAAGATCATGTTCCCCAAGAATCCATCAATTGCACTCATGTGCTCTGAGCCAATGAGCCACCTCTGGGAGTAACAGAGACTCGAGGTCCACTTGTCTCCAATATCTGTAGCTTTTTGTGTTTAAGAATCCTTACAAAAACAAGCACTTTAATCTCAGCTCCCATGACCCATGAAGGGCATTTTAGGATAGTATTTGTATGTGGAGCATGGTTGCAAACTCCTGAAGCATGTTGGTCAAGAGGTCAAAAAAACCTTTGAGAAACGGTGGCAGAAAATGCTCCAAGATTGATTAAGAGAGAGACTTGGGCTATTAGGCAAAACTGAAAAGTGACAATACTTAGGATCCTAATTCCTGAGGTTAAGTTTGCATATGAGACCCAGGAAAGTGAGGCCAGGATGCAACCTTCCTGAACGCCTCGAAGGAGAAGCAACATGTAGACATAAGAAGGGAGACAGACAAAGACAAAGGGCGACATCCATCACTTACTCACAGAATTCAGGGCCTAATTTATCATGCTTGCGGGTAAGTGTCTTGAATTTGATTTTTAGGCAAAAGAAGAGTATATAAATTACCTTCCCCAGGAATATCTAATTTTTAAATAGATAGTACTGAGGAATATGCAAATTAAAGGAAATGGAAAGATGGGAGAGAAAGGAAAGGAGGTCAAGAGTGAGGAAGGGAGAGGGGGCAGGAGAAAGGAGGGCAGCGAGAGGCCAGGCAGAGAGGGAGACGGCCGGCTGGGGACTGAGCAGGGACTCTTCCTGGATGGGAAAGGCTGCGACCAGAGGTTAGGAGAGACCGCGAGGAGAGCCTCCTCACTTCCACTTAATGGAATAGCTGTTATTTAAATAATTTATTCATTCCACACGTAGGTACTGAGCACCTGCTGAACAGAAGGCCCATCAGAGGCTCTGAGTAGACACAGCAATAACACTGCCCAAATTCCTCCTTTCGTGGGGAGACAGATGATGAACAAGTAAATAAAAATATGTTACTAGGTCAGGTGATCAGAGATGAGACTCAAAATGAGGCGGGGGAAGGGGATGGAGAATGGAGAGAGCGTGGTATTTTAAATAGGGCAGACACCGAGGCCCACCTTGAGATGACATTTGAGCAAAGATGTGAGTGAGGAAGGGAGTGGCTGTGGGCCTCCAGACCAAGGCAGAAGAGAGCTAGTCAAAGGCCATGGAACAGGAGAGAACACTCCAAGGGGGCCAGGACGGCAGGGACGATGCAAGCACGGCTACAAGGACCGATCAACGAGGAAGAGGGCGAGGAGGCCAGGGCAGGTGGGCTCCTGCAGTCCCCCGAGAGGACTCAGGTGGGAAGCCTTTGGAAGGTTCTGAGTGGAGGAATGGCGAGATCTTATTTGATTTCTAAAGAATCGCTCTGGCTACCACGTGGAGAAGAGATCACAGGAGCATAAGGGAGGAAGCCCGGTGACCAGAGCAGAGGCTGCCGTCACAGCCAGGCCGGAGAGGACTGCGCTTGGACAGGAGCGGGAACCGTGGGCGTGGGCAGCAGCAGCTTGGCTAGTACCTGCAAGAGTGGCCACGTGCTTCTCACTGGAACACCCATTTCTCCACGTTTCTCGTTCCACCATGCAAAGGTTTTCTTCTGCCTCCAACTGGGACAGCAGACCTGGTTTGAAGGGAAGGTGTCCTACGGAAAGGCAGATACACATATTTAAGAGGAACTCAGCTAGAACATATTTGAAATTCTATAATGCCCAGAATCTCTAAAGTGATATTTTAAGGACTTTTTTGATCACAAACTGTAATAAACTTAGGTCGTGACGTAGTTCACGTCTATATAGAGATAAAATTAGATTTCCCACACTCTCATCCCACTCACAGCAAATGGTCACCATTTTTGCTCCAACGTGAGGTCTTGATAAGGAACTGATAGACTCTGTCCTTGTTCTATTTCATCAAAAAAAATTAATGCCAGTACAATGTGCTAAGCTGATTCCATGGCCCACCAATGGGTCACAACCACAATTTGAAAGACAGAGTATACAAGTTAAACTGCCCATTTATAATTCAGTTAAGACAGGGTTTCTCAGGGCCGGTCTGGTGGTGCAGCAGTTAAGTGTGCACATTCCGTTTCAGCAGCCCGAGTTCACCAGTTCAGATTCCAGGTGCGGACCTACACACCACCTGTCAAGCCATGCTGTGGCAGGCATCCCACATATAAAGTAAAGGAAGAAGGTCATGGATGTTAGCGCAGGGCCAGTCTTCCTCAGCAAAAAGAGGACTGGCAGCAGATGTTAGCTCAGGGCTAATCTTCCTCAAAAACAAACAAACAAACAAAGACAAGAAGGTTTCTCAACTGAGGCACTACTCACATTCTGGACTGGCTAATTCTTTGTTGTAGGACTGTCCCATGCACTGTAGGTTTAGTAGCATCGTTAGCCCCTAGATGCCAGTAGCACCCTTCCCCCAGTTGTGACAATCAAAACTGTCCCCAGACATTGCCAAATGTCCCCAGTGGGGAAACATCACTCCTGGGCAGAATTTTGCTTGAGTAGAAAGACCTAGGCCTGTAGTCCGAGGGCTTAGAAAAACTTCCATCTTCAAGGTCAGGGAAGCATTTCGAAAGGTCCAAAGCTTTGAACAACTGTGGACACAGGGACTCTCAAGGGGTTGAGGTTTAATGTCAGAGGGTGCCTGTCCTCACCCACAGACAGCAGGTTCCTGAAGTTCTCCAGCATCACGTCCCGGTACAGCTGCCTCTGGGCGGGGTCCAGCAGCCCCAGCTCCTCCTCCGTGAAGGTCACGGCCACATCCCTGAACGTCACTGCCTCCTACAACGCCAAACACACACAACCTCAATCTTACGACCCCCACTGGAAGAAGGGTGGCACTGGGAAAGATAAAGAGGGTCACCAAGAGGCCGGCTGGTGGCGCAGTGGTTAAGTGCACATGTTCCACTTCGGTGGCCGGGGGTTCGCCGGTTTGGATCCTGGATGTGGACATGGCACCGCTTGGCAAGCCATGCTGTGGTAGGCGTCCCACACATAAAGTAGAGGAAGATGGGCACGGATGTTAGCTCAGGGCCAGTCTTCCTCAGCAAAAAGAGGAGGATTGGCAGCAGATGTTAGCTCAGAGCCAATCCTCCTCAAAGAAAAAAAGAGGGTCACTAGAAAACCTGTTACAGATTCAGAGGGGTCCCAGGCAGTTGTCCCTCTCCCCGTCTCCTCTCTGCCTCCCCCAAAGCTTGGACTCCATCACTGTTTTTAGTGTGCACAAAGCTCACAGCCTGCAGCACCCAGCAGGACAGTGTATAGCTCTTCCTCTGAGTTTCCAAGGCATTCACAGCTGGCCAGGGCACAGGCCGAGTTCAATTTCAAGGTCATTCAAGGACCCTGGGCAAACTCATTAACCTCTCACCATCTCGATCTCCTCTTCTCTATAGCTGTGTCTAAATCGCGAGCTGTTCGAAAGGATTAGATGAGGGCACACAGGCAAAGCACTGAGAAAGGTGCTGGCCACATCAATGCTCCATCGGCTTGAACAATTAATATCGTTATGATCTCCTCCATCCCATTTCGTGACCGCAGTCTAGTATTCCTCAGAACTGAGGATTCATCTTGAATCAATCCAAATAATGTACAATTAGTTAGAGGTTTCTGCTTATAATCAATGCGGCAAAGACACTTTCACAGAGAGCTTGGCCAACAAGCAGCAACTGCAAAGTCGTGGAATATGCACTTTAAAAATGTTGAAAGCGTAATGGCAGATGTACCTCTCCCAAGCTTTTCTCAAGTCACATTTCACATGAGAGAATACAAGTGTTCCTGAATGGCCAGACTCTGGCCAAAAAGGACCTAATTCCTTTTTAAAAAAAATCTTTGAGGGGCCGGACCCACGGCCAAGTGGTTAAATTTGTACGCTCTGCTGCAGCAGCCCAGGGTTTCACTGGTTCGAATCCTGGGTGCGGACATGGCACTGCTCATCAAGCTATGCTGAGGTGGCATCCCACATGCCACAACTAGCAGGACCCACAACTGAAAAAAAAACATACAACTATGTACCGGGGGGCTCTGGGGAGAAAAAGGAAAAATAAAATTAAAAAAAAATCTTTGACAATCTAAATGAGATAAATAAATAGAAAGGTCTTATTAACGTTTGCACACATTTAGTTATTAATGACCATTATTTTCTTCATAAATTTACTTTCCTCTTTTGTGATACTCCTATTCATTTCTGTTTTTCTTTTAAGACTGGCACCTGAGCTAACATCTATTGCCAGTCTTTTCGTTTTTTTGTCATCTTCTCCCCCGCAAAAGGCCCCCAGTACACAGATGTATTTTTTAGTTGTAGGTCCTTCTAGTTGTGGCATGTGGGACACCGCCTCAGCATGGCCTGACGAGTGGTGCCATGTCCATGCCCAGGATCCAAACTGGCGAAACCCTGGGCCGCCGAAGTGGAGCATGCGAACTTAACCATTCGGCCACGGGGCCAGCCCCTCCTATTCATTTCTTTTACTTATGTTCCAATTTGGTTTGTCTTTATCTTACTTGTCCTAATAAGAATTAGAGATATTAAGCCCTTATCTAATGTATATAACATATCCCATCAATTCTAATATTGCAAATATGTAGTTACGAATGCACGTGGAAAAGAATTATGGGAAAGTGAGAAGAGCTAGTCTGTAAGCAGGGCAGCAGTGTAAATTATTTTTGTCTATTTCAAAATTCTATTATTTTTTCAAACATCGTTTTGTGAAATAAAGATGATAAAACACACAAAACACATGTGCACACACAGCACGGCTCACAACAAGCACTCAGGATCTGCTGTTTTCCATTAACCTTTCCAAGGAGGAGAAAAAAGATGGGCCTAATCTTTGAGAAATAAAATCACATCTCAGGAGACAGAAAGGAATGCCTTACTCACCTGAAACTTGGTCATTTTCTCCTGCTCCTTCTGGGGAAGGTCAGAGTCCTGAGAAGGCATAACTACGGAAGGACAGAGAAGCCATGAAATGCAGGCCAGGGCTGCCAGGAGCCCACGTGGATCTTCGTAGAAACTACAAGAGGGGGCTCCTACTTCTAGGCAGGTGTCGGCACATCCAGCTTGGGAAGCAGAACACGGACTAGATTCCAGCTACTCAGAGGTCTGTCAGCCAAGGGCCACTGGGCCGTGAACAACCCGCACAACCAAATCCAGCATCCCTACTGTGAGGATTTCTGATCCCGGGGATGGCAGGAAATGAGAGGTACCGGAAAACAGGGGCTAAAAAAAAACATAGGCTCTGGAGTTAAGGGCCTAGATTTAAACCCCGGCAATGATACTTAGCATCTGTGTAACCTTGGGGACGTTAAAAAACCTTTCTGTGCCTCACTTTGGTCAGCTGCACAATGAGGGTAGGATAAGAATCATAAATCACATCCACCTCATAGGGCTGTTGTAAGGATTAAATGAGGAGATGGAAAGTTCTAAGAACAAGGAGTCCCTTTTTCTTGTAGCCGCAAAAAAGCAGGCAATACTTTGCATCATAAATGGTATTTGCAAATGTCTTTTCTAATAACAAAAACAACAATGCATAAGACCTGAAAGGTACCTGCTCTCCTCTGAAAGTCACCTTTAATCTCTGAAAGCCCTCATTCAGACTTAAAATTTCTTCCTATTGAATAATCTGTTGCCCAGCTAATAACACTTTATTGACACTGGTATTAGCTTTCTAAAAAATATCATTTTGGGTCCATTTACTTAATGAAGTCAGAAAAGGCTTATTGGCTAAAGTCTTTTATCCTATGCGCACAGAGATGTAAAAAACACATAGGAAAGAGAAAGAGACAAAATAAAAATCAAGAAACATGGAAGACAGACTGAGAGGCCCCAATATTTGCCTAACCAGAGTGTGAGAAGAGAATGCAAGAAACGGCAGAGAGGTCTTATTTCAAGAGGTTACTGTTGAGTTCATATATAGAAATTCTGAATTGTATAAATCAATCTACTCCTAAATAAATCACAGCGACACTCAGGAATGCAAAGGACTCAAAAAATATAAATAAACAAAATGAACTAAAAACAACAATAAAAACCTTAAGGCTCCCAGAAAGGAAACATAGTTTACCTCACAGAAATGCCTAGTAGACTGACAGAAACAGGAAAACATAATGAAGATCTGAAACAACTGGATAATCTCCCCAAAATGAAGAAAGAAAATTATTGTCCACCTTGAATGCTATGCTCAACTCAATGATTATTTACGTGAGAGAGAAACGAAGACATTTTAGCTAGACAAAAATGAAAATCTATGACTAAATGAACCCTGAAAGAAGCAATGGTAAGAAAACATCTGTAAATATGTTGGTAAAATCTTAAAACAAAACAAAACGAGCCCAAGAACGATGAGACAATTTTGGAGGGTGGTTATAATAAAAAGCTGACCTATAACCTAGCCTACAGTTCAAACTTCAAGTATATTTTTAGTCTCTATATTTTTGAGAATGAGAATACATGCTGACCATATTTAGTATTTGTTGAGACAGATAATCATTTCTAGAAATTAAAAGAATAACAGAAGCCCATATAACTTCCCAACCAGGTGAGGGCAAATCAAAGAGGGACAAAGCGAAGTGAAGACAAAAAAAAGGAGAAGAAATGTAAAGCTTTTCACATTTACCATTTTACATTTACCATTTACATTTAGGAAAATGTAAATGGCAGATATACAAATAAATATATATTTAAAACAAATATTTAAAAATATATATGTACGTGGCAGAGGTAGAAATACACACATGCAGCCACAACTAGAAGGACCCACAACTAAAATACACAACTAGGTGCTGGAGAGATTTCGGGAGAAAAAAGCAGGAAAAAAAAAAAAAGAAGATTGGCAACAGTTGTTAGCTCAGGTGCTAATCTTTAAGGAAAAAAAGAAAAAGAACTACACACATACATATTAACAAGCAGATTCAACAGCCTCAGGTTTATTCAACAAATACTTGAAACATTTTCCTAAGAGTAATTTACAGAGTGAAGGGAATCTGATGAATTGACGACGGCGATGACAGAACAAGAAAGAACTGTCAGTAGTCTGTACCTGGGGCTATGCTGTGAGAAGCCAAGAAGCCCTCCTTCCCGAATCCAGGGGCGAAGAAAAGGATGCGGAGGGACAGCACGACGCTGTCCGTCCCCCGGAGAAGCTGCAGCGGACATCCCCAGGCCCCAGCGCGGGGTGACTCGGTCCTTCCTGAAACAGAGATCGGTAAGGGTTCGGAAAGAGCTATGGGGCCCCCAGAAGGAGGACAGAAGGGCCCTGGCCTTGCTCCTGGAGTCCTGACCCTCTCTCTCTCTCTCTCCACCGGGGCTTCCAGCCAAAAGGGATCAATCGCAGGAGCCAACCCATCATCATGTCTGTTGACACGTATCGCCCCGTGTCATTCTAGCCGCCACCCTACCCAGCAGCTCTCCCTCGCTGCTTCACAGGGGAGGACAGCAGAGCGCAGAGGTGACCAACAACTCGCCATGGATGGTACCGACCGAAGCAGCAGCGGTGCTTCTAGGAGGGGGAGGAGAGCCGGGGGCATCCACGCTTCCGCCCTCCTCCGCCTCCCAGCCTCCGCCGGCGGCCGCCGCTTCTCCATCCTGAGACGGCCGGCTAGGCAGCGACTAGTGCCCACGCTCGGCCCGAAAGGGCTCGGAGGGGGGCGTGGGGGCGCGCGGCGGACTCACCTCCCGGACCGAAAAGATGGTGGCGGCCTCGCTTTCCCGGGCCGGAAGTGCCTCAGACGACAAGGCGCTCCTGGACTACACTTCCCAGAAGCCCCGCGGGAACCAGCGCCTGGGCTCCTCGTTTCCGCTTGGGACAGAGTTCGGGCATACATTTCCCAGAACCCCCAAGAGGAGGACGAACCATGTGCATCCTCTTAGTGCTTAAACGACAGCAAACAAACTCCAGACTCTCGGAGCGCCCGAACTGCAACATCCAGAACCGTCTTCGTGGTTTCCTGCCGTTTTGCCGCCTTGAAGCCGTTCTCTGGCGCCAGGGGAGTTTTGCTTTTCTCATTGACAAACAAAACATAATAGCAAATATTTGAAGAGTCAGGCTTAAAAGAACACTGCAAGACTTTTACTAATAGACTTGTACCTGCTACTACTAGAAAAAAAAGGGGGAAAAAGCCTTTATTTTGCAGTTTTAGGCACTTTTTCTATATAAAAAGAACGAAGGACCAAAAAGAAAAAATACAGTGGAGGCAGAACATATTCTAGATTTCCACTTTTGTTAATAGCACAAATAATTCAGAAGTTGACTACTAAGACAGACATACTGAGCGTAAAAAGACAAGCTTCAGCATAGATTCTTGTAATCAACCTCATTGTAATCGTTCCTCAGGAAGTTTCTGAATTTGAAAGATGAATACATTATTGTTAATTAGATGTTTATGCAATGGTCACTATAAAGACTTATTATTTGCTCAAATATATGATGGAGTTGCTATTTCACTGAAATGAGGATGGGAAAAAGAGAGGAATACCTAAAAAGATCCATATAACCACTCCAATATATGTTTGCATTTCTCATTTACTGAACATATATTCCTTCTGTTATACACAGCTATCTCTTATGGAGCTGTTAGCTTAAAAGGCAAACTCGCCAGTTAATTTTACCCTCAAAACAAGTTTATTTGGGAATAGCTAAAAGAATTGCAATTCACGACGTGCATGCTAAGGCAAACCCTGGGCAAATCCAGAAAACAAAGGAGGGGAGTTATTTTCATAGAAAAAGGGGGACTAGGAAGGGGCTGTTCTAAATGTAAGTTCCCTGAAGGAAAGTAACGGTTCAGGGCAGCGATGGCTTCTCATTGGCTGGGCTGTTGCTGGGTGGGGAGAGAAATCTGCCTTAGTAAAGTAGTTTGACATCCTGTTGGAGACGCAAGGGTAGGTCTCCTCCCTCTTTGCGCCATTGCTGATGTGTGCCGTGGCTTGAGGGCGCCCCCTAGAGGCCTTCCCTACTCCAATTTAGTTCAGGTTTCTTTTAATAATTTCTGCAGAGCGCTCAGTGTGTACCAGAGATTATTCTGGACTCTGGGACTCTCGCTTCATCTTCACAACTTTTTTAGGTAAATACTATTATTCCCTCTATTTTACGGTTTAGCAGCCAGAGGCAGAGAGATGTTAAATAATTTGCCGATGTTACCAAATTAGTAAGTGCCAAAGCCAATTTCAAAATTTGGCATTTGACAGTCGGAGCCTGAGTGCTAACCCCTTCATTGACCACATTTGTGTAATCAACAGGAACGGAATATTTAACTTCAATTTGTTTTCCTTCCTGATGCCAGGGAGATGCAGCCTAACATGAAGTTCAGTTATTTCACCTGCATGTCTGTGCACTGCCCTCAAGGGATGGTCCAGATGCTTTTATCAAGTCACACAAACAGGAATCTTCCACATGCTGTTTCCCTCTTCAGATCCACCTTCCACTCTACACGTCCAGCCCCCGTGAGTCACTGGTGCTCCTACAGAAAGCGTCTTTGTATGTGCTGTTCCTTCTGTCATATTCTGCTGCTCTATTCATTTCTGGGTCACAGTCTTCATCCGTAGCTTAAATACTTCCCGCTCCAGTAAGACGTCTGGTGAGTTTTTGTCTTGCAGACTAATAAAAGCAGAGTGTAATAACCCAGATTACAGACTTGGAATCAGGCTGCCAAGGTCAAAGAACTAGTCTGCCACTTATTTGTGTGAACTCTGTTCTTTTTTTCCTCATTTGTAAAATGGAGATAACAGGATTGCTATGAGCACAAATTAATAAATACATGTAAAAGGACTGGGAACTCTGGCTGACTCATGACCACCCTATAAAAAGTTAGCAAATGTTATCCTCAGATAAGAAACACAGGACATGCAAATTGTGGGTGGTTAGTTTTTAAACGTTTGCTTTAGATCATTAAAACATTATCAATAATTCTAGATCTGCATTTGAACGTTGTGAAAAAACTGGTAGAGTCGGCATCCCACTGAAAGTGAGATAAAGGATCACTAAAGTCTATATTATAGACTTTATTGTTTCCTGAATCTCTTTCAGCAATTCTGAATATAATCTAAGTGAGCTGCAGGCCCTTTTTCAGGATGTTGGGCAGCCACACCAGGCACAAACACTGAAGAACTCTCTTCCGGTTTTGCCTTGCTCTGGGTGCTAAGCGCACATAAAGAATGGGACGTACCCCCTGAAACAAAGTAGCCTGCAGCCTATGGGAGAAACTGAACAGAAACAAAGATGGAGAAGATGGTGCCAAGACAAACTCCATTTAAAGAAACCAGATTCATAATTATTCCTTTCCAAACCTCAATGTTTCCATGTCCCTTAACTTTCTTACATAATTACTATCCTCCTAGTTGCCAGAAATGAAAATTCTGAAGTTGCCACATTTGCTTTCCTTTACTCTCCATATATAATCAATTTATGTCAATGGATTTTAATTTCTACTGACTCCGTGACTCGGATTTGGCTTGGGTCTAAAATATTCCAGCTCCTCCTCCCGTGGCCCCAGTTCCCCAAAAAAGTATTTTGTGTGAGAAGGTGAATGGATGCAGTAAGATGGGCAAAATGTTGATAAGGGTTGCAGATGACTGATTTTTTTTGGGGGGAGGGAGGTTCATTACACTTTTCTCTGTGTATGTTTGGACCTTTTTGTAATAAGAATTTAAGGAAGAAATACCACGTGTCGTACTGCACGGATGCATAATTGCATTAAAAATGTTAACAGTGGTTATCTCTAAATCCTGAGATTATGAGTAATTTCGATTGTCTTTATATTTCTGTATTTCCTGATCTCTTGATAACTGGGCATGCATTCCTTGTATAATGAGAATATAAACTGTAAAGCCCCAAACCACCTTCCAAACCCGACAGAAAAAGACTTCCTCAAACCATAATATACTATCATATATATACATGGACTATTTCCTATAATTTTTAAAAAAATGTACAGCTTAGAGGTTAAAAACACAGACTTGAGGCTCCAACTCCTTGGGTTCAGACGGAAGTTCTGCCTCTTACTAGCTGTAAGTCTTGGGCAAATAACATAAACTCACCAAGAGTAAATGAAAAGAAAGAAAGAATTTTTCTTGTCCAAAGGGTCCATTTTCCCTGTCCTTTTTCTTAGAGTATTTCCATTAAGAAACCCAGTGCTTTTGGTTCCTTCACCTAACCTTTTGGCATGCAAGTAAATCTTGTTAGAGACTAAGCTTCTTACCGAGTTTACAACCCAGAGATGGTTTTCAAAGATCTGGCGTTTATGCTTTTCGAATGTGAACATCTGAGAAAATAGCAATCCAGTGTCCTTATCACTGGGGGAGTTTAACCAAGATGCCTTTCTCTGAGCTGTAGTCTACTAACAGAGGAGATAAGAGAAATTTTATTATCCCTTCGGATCAAGTCAGTTAGTTAAGACTTGATTCTCAAGTGAATTTACGACGACTTTATCAAAGGATTTACAGCAAATGGTGTCATTAAGTCCTCTTACAGGAAGACAAGATACCATTAATCTTGAGAATATAGGTACCTAGTGGTAAAAATAGAATGGTATAAAAAGTTTGTATCTGCTTGACTATGGAATAGGGTGAAATTTCTTTGTAATCTCTTTCCACAAATTACCTACAATACTGTACTCTGGATATGCTTATTCAGTCATAAAACAGCTTTCTTTTCTACATTATGTAGAGAGGACTTTCTGTGTTGGGATGTTTTATTTCCCCAAACTACCTCCGATTCCTTATATGTTAAAAATAAAGGCTAACAGCGGCACCTGCCTCGTAGGCTGTTGCGGTCATTTAGTGAATTAATTCATATAAAATGGTAAGAGACTGCTACTAATGACACTACTTTAGAGATGAGGATAATGAGGCCAAGAGTAAGCAACTCGCACAACGTTATACCGCTGGGAAGTGGCAGAGCTGGCTGGTAGGTGAGGGAGCGCCGGGAGACCTTCAAACCAGGCGACACGCGACCCAGGCCGCCCCCAACCCGGGGAAACATGAACAGTTCCAAACAGGAGGCTTAGCGGAGGGGACACAAAAATCTCCCAACGCCATCCTCCGCAGCTGGCCGCTCTTCTCCTACTCCCCCGAGGACGAGGCCCCGGGCCCCGCTGGCTCCCCGCCCAGGCCGGCGCAGTCCCAGGCTTGGCGGAATCCCGGGATCGGGGACTCGCCCCTTGAGGGGAGGATGGACAGCAGCCTCGCCCTCCTACAGCAAAAGCGCGCCCTTCCAACTAGAGGGAGCCCGTGGACCACTTCCCAGAATTCCCTAGCCCTGCCGTCCGGAAGCGGAAGTGCTGCGGGCTACACGGACCCCGGACTACACTTCCCACAATGCCCGAGAGAAACGACGGCCACAGCCCCGGCCCCCGAAGCGGAAATACTTCCGAGGACGCTGAGCGTCTGGGTATTAATTCCTAGAATGCCAGCGCGAATGTGGGTGGAGTTGCTCGTTTTGGGCTGCTGATGTCTTTCCTGGCCGTTCCTACTGATTCTGTTATTGAAAACCGAGCAGCACGTTGGCCACGTTCAAAGGGCGCTGGGGGAGGTCGTGGTGGGGAGGAGGGGAGTCCTTGGTAAATCCTCAAAGAGCTGCCCTCTAGGAGTAAGAATAAAAGGGAAACGGATGTCTTTGGTAGGGACTGAGGCCAAACTCCAGATCACTTCAGTGCTTAAAACAGGAGCGGAAACATGAAAATCCTCTCTAGAGAATGAGAACATCACCCTAGGCTCCGAGTTATTTCCATAATTTAAAAATATATTAATATTGGACAAAGTAGTCCTTGAAGGAGAAAGCACTATGAGGTATACAAACAAACACTTCATAGTAAGCTTCAAGTTATTAAGAATAACAGCTTCGCATAATATAAAGCAGATTTTAAAAGGCAAAATGGGCAGAATCACAAGGAGAAAAATTGACAATCAGAAAGGGAAATTTTAATACATATGTAGGAAGAAATGTTGAGTCTTAATAGCATATACTAAGACAGAAAAGAAGCTGAAAATAAAAATGAAACTGTCCATCTCTGGAATTAATGAACAAATAACAAAAACTACAGTAAGTAGATGGAAGGAAATGAAGAGGATAAGAAATTCATTAAATAGAAAACAAACAAAGTAGAGTGGATTATTTTTTTAAAGATTTTATTTTTTCCTTTTTCTCCCCAAAGCCCCCCAGTACATAGTTGCATATTCTTCGTTGTGGGTTCTTCTAGTTGTGGCATGTGGGATGCCGCCCCAGCGTGGTTTGATGAGCAGTGCCATGTCCGCGCCCAGGATTCGAACCAACGAAACACTGGGCCGCCTGCAGCGGAGCGCGCGAACTTAACCACTCGGCCAAGGGGCCAGCCCCCTAGAGTGGATTTTTTAAAAGAGCCGAAAGACCATTCTATGAATAAAACAATAAAATTGCAACATCTGGTAAGAGTGAAAAAAAGATAGAAATAACATTATTACCAATTTCAGAAATAAAAAAGGAAACATCGCTAAAGATATTAAAAGAACATTATGAAGAATGTTATAATGATAAATGTGAAAATATATGTGAAATGGTTATAAGTTCCTAGAAAAATCCCACTTAAAACTAAAATCAACTTACACAACAATTACACGTAGTTCTTACTATTAAAAAGTTGAGGGGCTGGCCCCGTGGCCGAGTGGTTAAGTTCGCGCGCTCCACTGCAGGCGGCCCAGTGTTTCGTTGGTTCGAATCCTGGGCGCGGACATGGCACTGCTCATCAAGCCACGCTGAGGCAGCGTCCCACATGCCACAACTAGAAGGACCCACAACGAAGAATATACAACTATGTACCGGGGGGCTTTGGGGAGAAAAAGGAAAAAATAAAAAAAAGAATAAAATCTTTAAAAAAAAAAAAAGTTGAAAATTTTACCTCTGAGAGTGGGAATCAGAAGAGAATGCTGAATATCACCACTTCTAATCAAATTGTACTGGACTTTGTATCCAGAAACCTGGTCAAGTTTATTTGTCAATTCCAATAACTTATCTGTAAATTATTTTAGATTTCCTAAATAAGTAATCATGTCATCAGTAAATGACAGTTTTGTTTCTTCTTTTTCAATCCTTATACCTTTTACTTATTTTTCTTTCTTTTGTGCATTGACAAAGATCTCTTGTTACTTTTAGCCCATTCACATTTTTTGAAAAAATTTTTGCTGGACTATTTTAAAGCAAATTGCAGAACTCGTTTTCAGTACAATTAAATTGAAATCCTGGATAAAATGTGATAAAATATGATGAAATAATTTTATATTTATTCCTTTCTTTTCCCTGTGGAACACTCTCATTGACTCCTCTACCCCATAGGATATTATTTTGTTTGATGTATTTCCTTTTGTAGCCACCAGGGCTGGTCTAGTGGTTAAGATTCCAGATCGCCACAGCCTGGGTTCATTTCACGGTCAGGGAACCACACCACCCATCTGTCAGTTGTCATACTGTGGCAGCTCCGTGTTGTTGTGATGCCGAAAGCTACGCCATTGGTATTTCAAATACCATCAGGGTCACCCATGGTGGACAGGTTTCAGCAGAGCTTCCAGACTAAGACAGACTAGGAAAAAGGACCTGGCCACTCACTTCCAGAAAAACTGGCCATGAAAACCCTATGAACAGCAGCAGAGCATTGTCCAATACAGCACAGGATGGTGCTAAAAAGACCCAGCAGGGTTCTGCTCTGCTGTGCTCTGGGTCGCCAGGAGTCAGAATCAACTCCACAGCACTGACAACAACAAATTTCTCTTTGTGTGTGTTCTTGTGAAAATATGTGTGGCGTGGCTTTGTGTGCGCATATTTTCAATTTATATAAGAGGTATCATATTGTAAAACTTCGTTACTGTCCTCATTCAGCAGTATGTTTTTAAGATTCATCCGTGTTTTTAGCGTACAGCTAATCTATTTTATAAAACTCATTGTGAACATCCACAGCATCATATCTGCTACACTTCCATGAGAGACGCCCAGTCTTCCATTGGCGATAACAATGCAAGGAACATCTGTATGCATCTCCATAATCCTATACAAATTCTGAGAATTTACTTAGGGCACATATCTTGGGGTGCATTTGTTGGTTCACAGCATACTTATATACTTACATTTACAAAGAAAAGCTAGTTTACCCTTTTGAGAAAGTGCCAGGCTTTTTTCCAAAGCCTTTGCACCATTGTGCGTTCCCACCCACAGCGTCTGCGGGTTCCGATTTCTCTGCCCCCAATCCTTTTATTATTTGGCTTTTTGATTATAACCAATCTGGTGGATGTGAAGTGATAGCTCATTATGGTTTTGATTTGAGTTTTCCTAACGACGAATGATGTTAACCATCTTTCCACGTGCTTTCTTTTTTTTAAAGATTTTATTTTTTTCCTTTTTCTCCCTAAAGCCCCCTGGTACATAGTTGTGTATTCTTCGTTGTGGGTCCTTCTGGTTGTGGCATGTGGGACGCTGCCTCAGCGTGACTCGGTGAGCGGTGCTATGTCCACACCCAGGATTCGAACCGACGAAACACTGGGCCGCCTGCAGCGGAGCGGGCAAACTTAACCACTCGGCCACAGGGCCGGCCCCTTTTCACATGCTTATTGGCCATCTGTATATCTTCTTTAGAGCATGTCCATTTTGGCCCATTGTTTAATTGAGGTTTTTGTCTTCTTATTACTGAATTGTAGAAGTTGTTTACATATTTTAGTTACAGGTCCCTTGCCAGATATGTGATTTTCAAATATATTCTCCCATTCTATGGACGTCTTTTCACTTTCTGGATTGTGTCCTTTGATATACAAAAGTTTCTAATTTTGATGAAGTCCAATCTATCTATTTTGTCTTGTTATTCCTTGTACTTTTGATGTCATATCTAAGAAACCATTGTTTAATCCAAGTCATGAAGATTTATGCGTATGCTTTCAACTAAGAGTTTTACAGTTTTTAGCTCTTACGTTTAAGTCTCTGATCCATTTTGAGTTGGTTTTTGTATATCGTGTGAAGTGGGGAGGGTCCAACTTCAGCTTTTGCATATGTGTATCCAGTCGTCTCAGTACCCACTGAAGAGACTATTCTTTTCCCACTAAATTGTCTTGGCACCTGAACTGGGTTTTTAAGTTCATTTATTATGTCCGTTGAATAAACATCCTTAATTAGGAGGAAGTTAATTTAATACAAATTTGCCTTAATTTCTGTGCTTTTGAAACTCCTAAGTTTCAAGAATATTCTCTTGCATTTTAAAAATTAACTTTCTAATTTTTCTTTCATAGTTAGGCCCTTTAATCCTTTTGGAGTCTACCTATGTATATGTTATTAGGTGAGGATCCATTTTATTTTTCTGCATGTACAAAAGAAATATTTAAAATAAATAGTGGTATTCGTGGATATAAAATTCAATATTTTGTATGTCCACTATTGTAGTGATCTATAATGAAAATCCAATAAAAATACTATCTTGTCTTCTGGAAATTGATGCAATGGTTATAAAAATTTTGTGAAGAAGAAAAGGATTAAGAATAGTCAAGATAGGGGCTGGCCCCGTGGCCGAGTGGTTAAGTTCACGCGCTCTGCTGCAGGCGGCCCAGTGTTTCGTTGGTTCAAATCCTGGGCACGGACATGGCACTTCTCATCAAACCACGCTGAGGCAGCGTCCCACATGCCACAACTAGAAGGATCCACAACGAAGAATATACAACTATGTACCAGGGAGCTTTGGGGAGAAAAAGGAAAAAATAATATCTTAAAAAAAAAAGAATAGTCAAGATAATGTGAAAGAATAACAAAATGGAGGACTGACTTTATCAGATATTAAATCATATTATAAAGCTAGGATATCTCAGACAGTGTGGTGTTTGCTTAAAGACATACAGATAAATAAGGGAAGAGAATAGAGTCTAGATCAAAGCAGACACTGTCATTTGATTTGTGAAAAAGAAGACACTGCAGTAGAGAAAGAGAGAGCTCTTTTTAATATATGCTTCTCCATCAATTGGACATCCATATGGGAAAGAAGAGCTATGGGGATATGAGCCACTTGCTCGTGCAACTTACTTGTGACTTCTGTTTGAGCCCAGTCTCATATGTATCATGTCCACTTGACGATGAAGTGCTGCTATGATGTACAAATTTGTGACTTCATTGTGTTGTAACTTTCTGGCTCCTGGACAAGTATTTAGTTTTAACTTGGGACCAATAAAGCCAGAAGCTACTTTTTCAGAAGAAGTAATGCCATTTTCAGAGAAGGATATAACTTTGCTCCAAAATCCTAAATATTGGTTGTGAGCTCCATGCATCATCCCTGTCTGTCATAGACACTTCATACATCATCAGAGATATATCAGGGGTCCTAAAATTATTTCTGTAATGATCCAGGTAGTAAACTTTTTAGGCTTTGCAGACCACACGATCTTTGTCACAAACACTCAACTCTGCCATGTCAGCACGAAAGCATTCATAGGCAATATGTAAAGAGTGGTCATGGCTATGTTTCAATAAAACTGTATTTGCAAAAACAAGTGGCAGCCAGATTTGACCAAGGAGCGTAGTTTGCCAATCCCTGGACTGAACTCTGAAGGAAGATTGAAATGTTGATGTACCCCTGAGTTGGGGCCATAAAAGTGTATTGATGGCCCCACCAGATGAAACTAAACTTCTTGGGTAGGCATTTACTAATAGGTATAGAGAACAAAAGCACGTGTCAGCTCAAAGGCTGCATGTCAGGTGCCAGAAGATGTGTTGATTTGCTCCAGCAATAAAACCACATCTGGAGCTGCAACTGGTGTCAACTCCTAATTAAATTTACAATAATCCTATGTCATTCTCCAAGATTCACCTGTCTTCTGCTCAGGTCAAAAGAGTGAATTGAATGGAGATATTTCCATTTTCCTGCAACTTTCAAGAGACTGCTGGTAGCACTCATCTCTGCGATCCCTCCAGGGACATGATTTTGTTTTTCGTTTTCTATTTTGGTACATACAACGCAGTTATGGCATTTACTTGTCCTTTCTTATCAAACTAGCCCTTGTTCCAGGTTCGGGGGAGCAATGTGAGAATTCCGCCAGTTGATGGGTATTTCTATTGCAACTCTGCATTCTGGAACTTGGGAAATAACCATAGAATGGGTTCCACCACATATGGACCTGAGCAAAAACATCCGTTAATTATTCGTCCTTTATAAGCCCCTCTACTAACTGGTGGACCATTTGGGGTTCCAGGAGTTAATGTCAGCTCTCGTGTCCAGTAATCCCTCCATATTCTGGTTCTTGCCACTTACCTAGTGACCAACCTCCATGAAATATGGCTGCAAGTCACTTTGAGGAAGTCTAGGATGATACGTGGCATACAGCTTTGGCAGTATATCAGGGTCTTTTTTTGAGGGGACCCCGCCTGCCCTTCATTCAAGGTGCTCTGGAAGTGGGAACTGACTTATGTTATGGAATAGGCTGAGGGGCCATAACTCTCATGTTGATTCAAGTCAGACTTATTTTCGCCAGACCTAAAGTGTTTCCACTTATTCAAATCAAGTAGGCTACTGGTAGGCTTCCCATCTATTTCAGCCCCAGGGACACCACAATCAATGAGCAAATGCAAAAATCTCTGTGTATCATTCTGATGATCCCATTGGCTTTGCTGTTCATTGTGACAAATATGCTCATTTTATCTCTTCCAGCGAAGTGCCACCACTTGACCTCTGATGCCCCAGGATCCCATCATCCTGAATTCAGGGAGCCCATTTTTTTAAATAATAAATTTTAAAGATTTTGTTTTTCATTTTTCTCCCCAAAGCCCCCCAGTACACAGTTGTGTATTTTTAGTTGTGGGTCCTTATAGTTGTGGCACATGGGATGCCGCCCCAGCATGGCTTGATGAGCGGTGCTATGTCTGTGCCCAGGATCTGAGCTGGCAAAACCCTGGGCTGTCGAAGTGGAGCATGAACTTAACCACTCGGCCACAGGGCCAGCCCCCAGGGAGCCCATTTTGATGCCATAATTTCTTTCTCATTCCTGACCTGCAGGGAAGAGTCATTACAGAGCTCTCCAAGATTGCCAATGCTCCCCTTGTCAAAGCGTCTCTTAAATCTTTGGCAAAGGGAGAGTCCTCTGAACCCTCCCAGGGCACAAAGGGAGCTGGGAGAGCAGGTCCTATGTGATAAATCCACTCCAGCAGCCTGGCATTCCTATGTCTTTTTATACTTCTTCTACAGCAGTGGTTCTCAGTTGGGGACAATTCTGCCCCCCAGGGGACATTTGGCAGTGCCTTGAGACATTTTTGATTATTACAACTAGGGGGGAAGAGGATGTGCTGCTGGCCTTTAGTGGGTAGAGGCCAGAGATGCTTCTAAACATGTTACAATGCAAAGGACAGCCCCCAAGAACAAAGAACTATTCAGTCCAAAATGTCACTTGTGCCAAGGTTAGGAAACTCTGTTTTACAACATACTTGGAAAGTTCTGGCATTTTGACTTTAGCATAAGTTAACTTTGGATCCAGGTTCCAATCATTCGACTGAGCAAGCTGTTGAAGGCATTCCCAGGTGCTCAAGCTAACACACACTTATCGACAAATCCAGCTTAATCCAACATGATATTACCTCCACCTGATTCAATACCCATAAGATCCACTACCATATATATTTCTCACATTTCTTTTCTTTGAGTAAGATTAGCCCTGAGCTAACATCTGCTGCCAATCCTCCTCTTTTCACTGAGGAAGACTGGCCCATCTTCCTCTACTTTATATGTGGGATGCCTGCCACGGCATGGCTTGACAAGTGGTGTGTAGGTCCGTACCCAGGATCTGAACTGGCGAACCCCAGGTCACCGTAGCAGAACCTGCTAACTTAACCACTGCACCACGGGACTGCCCCCCCCCCCCACGTTTCTATTGATATAAATTATAAAAATCTGGGGCTGGCCCAGTGGTGTAGTGGTGCTCCACTCCACTTCAGTGGCCTGGGGTTCATGGGTACAGAGCCCAGGTGCGAACCTACACACTGCTCACCAGGCCATGCTGTGGTGGCGTCCTGCATACAAAATAGAGGAAGACTGGCACAGATGTTAGCTGAGCAACAATGTTCCTCAAGTAAAAATAAATAATGAAAACCCGTATTTTGGCAGGTATAGTATCTCCTCATGATTCTACTTTACACATGATGGCTCTCCCCTCCACTCCTCTCCCCTGGCCTGTGAGGACTTAGAGTCTGATTCATAGGTCTAGGAAAATGAGAGGTGGTGGAGGTGGGTCTTGAGGATATACAGTCCTCTGCAGGGGAACTATCTCAGGGGAGATCATTACAGGTTCTTCAGGGAAGGGGGAATGAACTCAGAGAGGGGAGGAAGGCCTCCTCATGGTGAAAGAGGCTCAGCTAAACTTAGAGGTCAAAGGCCTCAGCTTTGTTGGAATCTGCCCACATGTTCCCACCTCAGCTTTTCAGGATTCTATTCCTCCCCATTGATGTCCTATGACGTAAGAGAATCTACAAGGTTGTGAATCAATGTATTGTCATTCAGCCATTGACTGAATTTGACTTTGGGTCTTTCTTTTTTTTTTAAGCAAAGAAATGCTGATTATATATGACGAGTCCCCCCACAAAGTGTTAATGTGTAGCCAAGCTCAAAGCTAAGACAGAAAAATCCTCCAGGGGCCAAAAATAAGAGTTTGAGCCTATGGTGTCAAGTGGGAGTTGAAACTGAATGGCTTACAAAGGCCAACGGAACTGGACACATGGCTGGGGTTTAATCTTTAGTGTAAATGGGAGTCAGGGTCAGAGGAGCTGACTCAGAGGAGGCATCAGGGAGTGAGCAGTCAACTACCCAACATTACAAATGAAAGATCAGCTCTCTTTCCTTGACTTTGAAGAGAGAAACAGGTAGTCCCTAGGTGCTACCACCAACCTAGGACCAACCTTTGGACCAACTGAAAGAACAAGGTCAACCAGAAGGGCAGATATGAGAATCAAAAGGAAAGCATTCTGGAATCCTGACTGAGCCAGGTCTAATTTCTGCTCTACCTGCGGTCTTTTCAGTTATGTGAGGCCGATCTTTTTCCTTTAACAGAGGGGTCAACAGACTTTTTCTGTAAAGGGCCAGAAAGTAAATATTTTAGATTTTGTGGGCCAAAGTGTTGTCACAACTACTAAATTCTCTCATTGCAATGAGAAACAGCCATAGATGATACTTAAATGAATGGGCATCGCTATATTCCAACGAAACTTTAAAGGCAGTGGGCCAGATTTGGCCCATGGGAAGTAGATTGCCAACCCTTGACTTAACCCACTAACCTACATATTACCTTTCGAGCTGGTGGGCCACACTGATATCTACTAAAATCAAAACATGGGAGGCACAGGATTTCTAAGGCAATTTGAAGTAGCATGGACTCTACATACTTAGCATGTACAAGTATGGCCTAAGAAATCAATTTTGGAAACCTGCCTCTCACATTATTTACATCCTTTACTGACTAAAGCCCCTTAACCAAAAAAGCATGAAATATCAGCAAAATGACTAAGTGGGAAACAGTATTCAAACCTGCTCCTTAACAGCTTGTTCCCGTCACACTAGGTACCTTCTCTCTGCACATCCTTTCCCCAGGGAAGCTTTGTTAAATTTTACCTCCAAAGCGTATGTGTTTCCACTCTATCTTCAGGATTTGCCCGTTCACTATTACTTTGTAAACAATTTTTTCATCATTCATTTTTTCCCACAGCTCAACATTCTCTGTACCACAGTGCCTGGAAGACCCAGCTGCTTCCTCAGACCAGGCCCTTGAAAGGGCAAGCCAGTACCTGGACTATCCATTCATCTGGTAGGGAAGACTGACAAGAACTACGATGTGTAAATTTCTACTGTTGGAATTACAGTAGAATCTTCTAGGCCACATGGATTTATGCCTAAAATTCAAATGCATTAATTACAAATATATAGCTACACTCACTAATGTATCTGTATCTTTGAGCCATATAACTTTTTTGTTTTTAAAATTGATTCCCAGAATTCTCTTCCTTAATGTTGGCCTTATACACCACATAATAGGATTTCTTACTGTAAGGGATTAGTATGTCCTTCCTAATTTTTTGAATTATATTTTACAGTCTTACTACCTGTGATACTACAAAGTAACAATACTGTAAAATTGATGCTTAATAAAAAATTAAAAATACAGAATTTAAATGCAGAAAAATCCCTGAAAATCTTGACACTGTTTACATAAAGGTGAATAGAATATCCTTTCACATATTATCCAATGCATTACTAACACACTCGGACCCACACAAGTTTAATGTATGTGACGTCCCAGAACTACATTAAACTGTTATGTTCTTCTGCCATAAGGCTTAGGCATCATTTTAATGGATCTGTTGTTGCATATCAAGACATATTTAAATTCCTATTGATGAATACTTACCCCTTTACAAAATTTAGTAACATTGTTGCTATGCTACTCACCTTTTCTATTTGAATGTCCTAAATTCCTATTCTATGATTTCCAGATCAAAGGGATTCACATTCTATATTTTGATATATACTGACCAACTTTTCAAAAGCAGTTTTTCAACCCAACACTAAGAAAAAGTGTGAAAGTCAGTCATGCCCCAGTAATCAATCTGTTTTGTGAAATTGTATCAAATTCCAACAAATAACTTTTTCCCTTTTTTCTCAGGCAGGGGAGAGGGAGTAATGGGGTAGAGAACTTGACAAAAGTAACCTACTTTACAGAGCTTCTCTACCCAAGACGTTTTGATGAAAGTAATGCTAAAACCCTTAGAAGGTAACCACATCAAAGCTTGGATGGAAATATGGGGGATCAGATTGGCAACCCAAAATGCATCTCTTGGCTTATCTTCAAGAACAAAAGACTCTGAAAGAAAGCTTTGACCTTCCCCCTAACTGCCTAAAAGAATTGAAGATAGACAGTCTGTCCCAGGAAGGAGCTATCACCATACATAAGGAAGGCATTTAGCAAAGGCCATTTTATCAAAAGACTTCTTTCGGTCTCATTGTCTAGATGGCCCAGCAAACACTTATCAAACATTTGCTTTTCCATCTTCACGTAAATTGCCATCCTCCTCTTTGAAGACCCAAACCACGTCCCGCCCCCCCCCCCGCCCCCCCGCAACGTCCTCCGTTGTCTTTAGCTGGAGATGGTATTTAAGTTGGTGGCTCCCACCATTTTGGTGATTTACTGGTTTCCTGGGTCTCTCCCCCATGTACACGTTATTAAACTTTGACTTTCTCCTGTTATTCTCTCATGTCAATTTAATTCTGAGACCAGCCAGAAGGACCCAGAGGGCAGGGGAACTGTCTTCCTCCCCAACATAAATGTGAAGAGTAAGAAACCAACGATCAATTCAACATTTACTAAGAAATGTTTGTCATTAGTAACTCTCACTGACACTTAAACCCCTGCAGTGACATTGAGGAAAAAAAATCAATAATGGATCTTATCTCTGCAAGATTAACAATCCATTTTTCAGTCTATACTGTTACAAAAGATAATTGAATTCATACTGTATAAAACCAATAAAAAAAAACTCTAGTGATAAGATGCTAAGACTCGACTTGATGAAAGGCTGCAGGGAGGATACAAACTGCTTACAACAGGGCAAAGCCAAATTAATGACAGATTGCAGTAATGACTGGTTTTCTAACATTTCAACTCTTGTCTCCCTGAATTAATTTTATTAAGGCCACATTTAGGTTATCTGTTCTGAATACAAATATGAAGCTTTGGAGGTGATCTCAACACAATTTTCAAACACACACTTCCCCCCATTTGTTAATTTAACAAATGTCAAACACCGACAAAGGACGTGGCAATGTTAAGACTATGCAGATTCAGAACAGAAGTCTCTGCACTTATATGGAGCTCACATTCTAACAGGCATTAATTTTGGCACGTCCATCATACTTTTGTACAAGGCCTGATACTTTCTAAGGCCTCTAACCTGAGCAATATTTAATAAAGTTTGAAGTTCAAACTGAAGCCCTTATTACACCACTTATAAGAGTTCTCAGCTTTGTGACCTCCTGACTACTGGGATATGTTGAGCGATAACTGAAACAACGACTTTAATGACACAAATGAGCTTTTCTTTTCAACGTGATGATTGGAAGAATTCACACGACACAAGTTTTTTAAAAATTCATTTTATAGAACTTTTTTCCTGTGTGGACTCTCTGATGTTCTTACCACACCTATCACTTTTATAGGATTTATCACCAGCGTGGATTCTGTGATGAATCGTAAGATTTGATCTCCAGCTGAAGCTCTTACCACACATTTCACACTTATATGGTTTCTCTCCTGTGTGAACTCTCTGATGAGACTGCAGCTGTGAAGACCGACTGAAGACTTTCCCACACACGTCACACTTGTACGGTTTCTCCCCAGTGTGGACGCTCTGATGAAGCTGAAGACTTGAGGCCTGACTGAAGTGCTTCCCACACTCCCCACACTTATATGGCTTCTCCCCTGTGTGCACCCTCTGATGCATGTCAAGGTTCAAGATCCACTTGAAGCCCTTCCCACACTCCTCACATTTGTATGGCTTTTCTCCAGTGTGGACTTTCTGATGAGCTTGAAGGTGGGAACTCCGACCAAAACTCTTCCCGCACTCTTCACACTTGAATGGTTTCTCTCCACTGTGGACTCTCTGATGGGCCAGAAGATTTGAGGCCTGCCTGAACACCTTCCCACACTCCTCACAATTATATGGTTTCTCTCCTGTGTGGATTCGGCAATGAATTTTAAGATCTGCTCTCCGGCTGAACCCCTTCCCACACTCTTCACATTTGTAGGGCTTCTCTCCGGTGTGGATCAGCTGGTGAATCTGAAGTCTTGAACTCTGATTGAAGCCCTGCCCACACTCCTCACATTTATAAGGTTTCTCTACACTGTGGGCTTTCTGATGGATTTGAAGATATGAACTCTGACTGAAGCCCTTCCCACACACCTCACATTTATAGGGCTTCTCTCCTGTGTGAACCACCAGATGAACTTGATAATGAGAGTTCCTCCTGAAGCTTTTCCCACATTCCTCACATTTGTATGGTTTCTCTCCTGTGTGGACTCTCTGATGGGCCTGAAGATTTGAACTCAGAGTAAAGCCTTTACCACACACATTACATATGTACGATTTCTCGCCAGTGTGGACTCCCTGATGGGCCTGAAGACTTGAAGGCCGACTAAAGCCTTTACCGCACTCCTCACACTTGTAGGGTTTTTCTCCTGTGTGGACTCTCTGATGAATGTATAGATTTGAGCTACAAATAAATCCCTTCCCACACTCCTCACATTTGTACGGCTTCTCCCCTGTATGGACTCTCTGATGGGACTGAAGATGTGAATTCCTACTGAAGCTCTTACCACATGCATCACATCTGAATGGTTTCTCTCCAGTGTGGACTCTCTGATGGTCCTGAAGATGAGAGGCCTGAGTGAAGGCCCTCCCACACTCCTCACAATTATAAGGTTTCTCTCCTGTGTGAACTTTGCAATGAACGGTAAGTGCTGATCTACGACTGAAGCCTTTCCCACAATGCTCACATGTGAAAGGTTTCGCTACAGTGTGGACTTTCTGATGAGTTTCCAGATGTGAGCTCTGAGTGAATTCCTTCCCACACTCATCACACTTATAGTGCTTCTCTCCCACGTGAATTCTCTGATGAATATGAAGAACTGAGCTATAACGAAAGTCTTTTCCACACTCATGACATGTATGAGACTTCTCTTTTGAGTGTAACTGCCTGTGAAGGTCAAAGGTGGAGAGATCACTGAAGGTTTTTTCACATTCACTACACTGGTAAGAATTTGGTCCTGTGTGAATCATACTGTTCTGATCCAATGTTGAACTCTTCGTGGTGTCTTTTCCAAAATCATTATGGCTATAAGATTTTTCATCTTTGTATACTCCATGATCATCAAGGCGATGTGAAATGCAACTGATGGTGTCAACATCCTGTTTAGACAGACGCAGTGTATTTTTCATGGAAATCTGCTGATAATTCTGTGACTCGATCACGGAAGTTTTCTTCCAAGTTGGAAACTCTGGGTTTCCAGTACCACTGGGACCATCCACTTTATGATTTGGGATACAGTTCTCATCTTCGGAAATTTGAACAGATAGTCCTGTCCCAACCCTACAGGGGGAATCACCCTGTCTGTGGAACTGAGAACTACTTATCGTGGAGTCTTGACGCCGAATTAAGTCATCTGCAATTTGTTGCCAAATGTGACAGCAGGAAAGCTCTTCATGTGGTCCTCTGTCGTGAACAGTCCTCAACTCATTTTGATTGTTCTCTCCTATAAGGATAGAGAATTCAGAGATGTGGACAAGTGAAAGCTGTTCAAAGATTCAAGATTTCACACTTAGGGCACAGTAGGAGACTTTAAGGAACCACAGGATGGTCCAGCCTCTTTTCCACCACATATGAAGTTCTCTGGTTTATATACTAGTCTATTAAACTCACAACCACTTAGCATTAATAAAACCCAATTAAGACAAAATTACCGCCATCTGGCATTCTATTTCGATCATTATTCAGAAATTATGTCTTTCTGTCTACAACACAGTATCAATAAGGACAAGTATTTTGTAGTGCTCCCAGCTTTAACAGTGCCTGGCAGTTAGTAGATGCTAAAGAAATGCACAGATAGACGAACCCCTGGTTTTTTTGGTGAGGAAGATTCGCCCTAACACCTTTTGCCAATCCTCCTCTTTTTGCTTGAGGAAGATTGTCCCTGAGCTAACATCTGTGCCAATCTTCCTCTATTTTTTGTATGTGGGACGCCTCCACAGCACAGCCAACAAGCGGAGTAGGTCTGTGCCCGGGATCCAAACCTATGAAGCTGGGCCGCTGAAGCAGAGCATGCAGAACCTTAACCACTTGGCCACAGGGCCGGTCCCCCCAGTTTCATTTCCGGGATTCCCTATAATTCTAAATCCCAGTTTAAGTTTGAACCAAGTCAGAAAAGCAAAAGAGCTTTCATAAGTAAGGTATCTGAAATAGGAAAAGCACTGGAAAGTACAGTTTGCTGAGCAATTGAAAGGCTGTACCAGAGGGAGCAGTACACCAAGGGGGTTAATAATAAGGACAAAATCTAAGGTGCTAAGAATCACTTGGAGTGAAAAAAAGCATGAAGATCTACACACTCGATCCTTCTGAGGCTTCTGTACTGTCTTTGCAATATGTTCTTCCCCCAAGTAGGAGTCAAACTTCAGAGGCTAGGGAAGAAGGCTGTCTCTTTGAAAATAGTGTGGAAAATTTGGGGGATATAGAAACACTGGCCTTTAACAAGAATAATTTTCAAAGTGAAGAATGCAGTTTATTAGTGAGCTAGGAAGTAAATTCCATAGTTTGTGGTAGGTATTTAGAAGAAACAGACTAGAAACTATCAGAGAATCATTATAAGCAGTAAAGGTATCGTTACACGAAATGCATTCTACAGTCATACATATAAATCTACAAACAATGTGGTTTTAGAGTAATGATGTAAGATGTATTTTTTATTGTGGATGTGGACTTTGGAAGAGGCAAATCGGATGCAGCTGGGCAAGTCTTTTGTGGGACAGATTAACTCACAAGCTGGCTATTTTCTGAGACTTTTTTCTTCCTTGATGTAAGGGATAAGGAAATAGAATTTTTTTCCTTCTATCAGGGAGCTGCCTGAGAAGTGGACATAAGAATCTTCATTAAAAAATATTTCCTTCCCAGGGGCTGGCCCAGTGGCATGGTGCTTAAGTTCACATGCTCCACTTTGGTGGCCCAGGGTCTGCGGGTTCTGGAGACTACACTTCATCAAGGAGAGAGACGTGATAAACAAGTGAGTGAAAACAGACGTGAGATGATAATCAATGCTTAGATACAAAATAAGGCAGGGCACAGAGAGTAGAGAGAGAACTGTACCTTCAACAGGGTGGTCAGAGGAGAGCCCGCTCATGATACTAAAACTGAGCGACCTGAAAGAAGCAAGGGAGGGGCCTGAAGGTTGTAGGTGGGAGAGTATTCCAGGCAGACGGAAGAACCAGCACAGGGCTCCAAGGCAGAACCATCCCCGGCAGGTCTGAGAAACAGCAGGGAAGACAACGTAGGTGGAGAAGACAGAGCAAGAGGGATGACAGGAGATGTACTCAGAGAGGCCATATGGGAGAGTGATGTCAGCATCGTGGTGGAGTGAACTTGCCTGGGATTCTCTCCCCTCCAACATGCAACAAAAAGGGACATCCATACTTCAACAGAGGACATCCTAACACAACACAAAAATGTCACAGAGACACACTCAGCCATATGATGGAGGGAGGAGAGGCTGGGGGCCCCCTCAGAAGAGCTGGAACGGGGTAAGAGAAAACTTCGCTCCCTCCCATAATAGACTGAGATCCGAGACCATGGGAGGATCTGAGGGGAGGAATGGGGGAGGGGACATTTGTTTGCAGGAACATCAAGGACCCCCTGAGGGCCCATATGGCATAGAGGGAAGACCTCTACCAGGGCAAAAGCTTTCACAGGGGGTGATCTCATCAAGCCAACACCCCAGGAGAGCAGATATTGAGAGCAGAGTGAGAAGGCCCCCAGAGAACACAGGAGAAAGCACCCCTCCCCCTACCTGCCTGGTGCCACGCCGGTTCCAGTGCCTGGGATCTCAGCTGAAGGCAGAGGGCTCAGAATATGCGGCGCTTCACCCCAACCCAGTGGCAACAGGCAGTAACCGCAAGCAAATATCAGGATGCATAAGACCAGAGCCACCCCCTCTAGCAAGATCAAACATTAAATCAAATCTCCAGATGAGAGAAAACGACAAGTACCCAGAATTCAGTCCTGAGGACACATAAATATGTAATCTAAATGACGATGAATTCAAAACAGCTATCATCAAAAAATTCAACGAAGTAAAAGAGAATGTAGAGAAACAATTCAACAAGTTCAGGAGCTATTTCACAAAAGAGATTTAAACTATAAAGAAGAATCAATCAGACATATTAGAGATGAAAGACACAATGGAAGAGATAAAACAGAGAGGCCATGCGGGATGAAGAGCAGACCACAGAGGACTCTAGAAGCCACTTTAAGTGGGTTTTTTTGTTTTGGTAGGAAGATTGGCCCTGAGCTAACATCTCTTGCCAATCTTCCTCAATTTTGTATGTGGGACGCCACCACAGCATGGCTTGACGAGCACCATGTAGGTCCATGCCCAGGATCTGAACCAGTGAAACCCAGGCCGCCAAAACGGAGTACACAAACTTAAACCACTACACCACTAGACCAGCCCCCGTAGTGGCTTTTATTCTAACTGAAATAACCTATTAGAGAATTTTGAACAGAGGACTAACGTAATCTGACAAAGTTTCACTTCAGCTGCCACTTAAGAGCAGACGGCGGGAGAAGGGTGGGAACCAGTAGGAAGACCGTGGCGATAATCCAGGGGATCTGGCGATTTGGACCAGGTGACAGCACAGGAGTGGGGAGAAGCAAAACAGAGGGACAGTTAACTATGAGAACTCACAATTACTTGGTTCTTACCGAAATTTCTCTCTACCTGACTTGCTGTCTTCATCATCCAAAGCTTTGCTTCTCTTTCTATATGCGATATATCTGGTTTCAAGGGTTGATGTCCTGAGAACAGGTAAAGTCACAAGTTAAAATGAACACACCAGAGCTAAAATTTACTGGAAATTTGAGTTTCAACTGCTTATGCAAGATGTTGAAAGCAGTGTGTTTAAATCTTTTTTTTTCAATCATGACCCACTGAAGAAAGAGCGTTTATTTCATGACCCAGACACATATGTAGAAATACATATTACTAGAACAAACGATGAATGACCTATTTCTAATCAATTACTATTTTTGTTAAATCTGCTCCCACTGGCTCTCATACCACTCACGCAATTGGCCAGAGTTTTTGCTGCTTCGTGTTCTGTTCTTCCGAAGGCGCTCTAAAATTTTCTACCCTACTTGGTTTCATCAAAAATTGCTTGTAGCACTCAATAAATTGGTTTTATAATTCACTCATGGGACAGGAGTGAAATTTGAAAAAGAATAGACAAGGTATAACAGTATACTGTCCATTTACAGTTTCTTTGTTTTCTTTTCAGATTTTATTTTTCCCTCCTCTTCATAGCCCCCAGTATATAGTTGTATATTCCAGTTGCAGGTCCTTCTGGTTGTGCTATGTGGGACACTGCCTCAGCATGGCCTGATGAGTGGTGCCATGTCTGCACCCAGGATCCAAACTGATGAAACCCTGGGCCACCGAAGCAGAGCGTGTGACCTTAACCACTCAGCCACGGGGCCCAACCCTGCAGTTCTTTCACAAAACACAAATGTAAAAGACCTAAACAGCCTGTTTAGAAAGACCAGAAACATCCTCCTGTGTCCCACAGGAAATAGCAAAATCTGGTCCCCAAACTCAGGGAACTATTTCAAGAGCCCCAAAGCCTTAAATCACAAAGTCACAAAGACACTCCCGAGGGTGCCTGTCCTCACCCACTGAGAGCAGGTTCCTGAAGTTCTCCAGCATCACGTCCTGGTACAGCTGCCTCTGGGTGGAGTCCAGCAGCCCCAGCTCCTCCTCCGTGAAGGCCACAGCCACGTCCTTGAAGGTCACTGGCTCCTGCAACAAACACATACAACCTCAACCTCATGCTCAGTGTCCACTGGAGTGGAGTGAAGGGGGGTGGGGAGGAGGGCGGAAGGGTGCTTGGGCTCCTGAGCAATTTGGTGACTTCCCAGCCCTGCTTCCATCCCACCAGGGCCAGACCCTGATGCTCCTCAGCCACCAAAGGGGCTGCTATGAAAAGGCAAGCTTTGTACGTTCACCTGGTGAGCACCGTGATGAGTCAACTCCTAGAATTCGAACTGGTGCATCCTGAACGAAAAAGGTTCTGATTTTTAAGTAATATTGCCAATTGCCCCTGCAATGTTCACCAATTTAGTCCTGGCAGTGTTTGATAGCACTGTCTTGCGACTGAGGTGCGAACCAGGGGAGGAGTAGCGTTGCATGTGGAAATATAGCAAAAGGGCAGGTAGGTCCCTGAAGGAAACACTGTCTTTCCCCATCTCCATCTTTCACTTGAATATGATACTCTGACTCCAGGTCCTTGGTTTTCTGTGTGACCGTGAGCAGTTTCTTCATTTTTTATAATGTTTTTTAAGCCTGGCACCTGAGCTAACATCTGTTGCCAATCTTCTTTTCTTCTTCTTCTTCTTCTCCCCAAATCCCCCCCGTACACAGTTGTCTATTTTAGCTGTGGTCCTTCTGGTTGTGCCATGTGGGACGCTGCCTAAGCATGCCCTGATGAGCAGCACCATGTCCGCGTCCAGGATCCAAACTGGTGAAACCCTGGGCCACCGCAGCAGAGCACGTGAACTTAACCACTCAGCCACGGCACGGGCCTCCTATAATGCTTTTTGTTTATATTTAAGATGAAGATGAAATACAGTACTTGCTCATACAATAGCTCTGACGTGTAAATGCAGTGACAAGTCTTTAGTCCCACTGTATTTTTTAAACTAAGGTCATGCACAGTTTGATTAAAAAAAGAAATACATGAAGAAAATAACCCAGTAAATAAAATACACAAAGGGTGCGACTCAGTCACAGGGAAGGGAGAATCGAGCTCCTGTGGTGAGAAAACTCCTAACAATACTTTTTCTTTGTGAAGCAGCAGTTTCGTCCTGATGTGCTAAGTCATATTTGAATATCCGAGAAACATCCAAAGCACCACACATAAATGAACACACCTTTTCAGTTTTGGATACCTAGCAATGTTAAGGACAAAACAAGGTATTATTTTTCAGGATTGATTTTTTGAGAAAAAAGTTAAATCAGGAGAATGGTCACCGGTGTGTTCCTCAAACAGTAGAAATCCTAAACTAAATGTCTGTAAATACAGGATAGTTTTACAAAAAGGCATATACATTTGAGAGGAACATGATTAGCAATTAAAAGTGAATATTATATAGAATTAAACTCAGAAAACAATTTAAAGTTGTATCTATGTTATGAATACAAATATATAGCTATGAATGTGTTATGATAAAGAGACTACGGAAATATAAAAGCACTTAATCTGTAAACAAGGAAGTATTAAAGTGGGAGATGTTTTTTATTTCTAATTTTTCTACTTTTATTTTTGAAATGAAAAGCGACAAAATAAAACAAAAACCAGGGGTGGGCCCCGTGGCTGTTTGGTTAAGTTCGCACACTCTGCTTCAGCGGCCCAGAGTTTCGCCAGTTTTGGATCCTGGACGCAGACATGGCACCGCTCATCAGGCCATGCTGAGGCAGTGTCCCACATGCCACAACTAGAAGGGCCCACAGCTAAAACATACAACTATGTACTGGGGGCATTTGGGGAGAAAAAGCAGAAAGAGAAAAAATAAGATTGGCAACACTTGTTAGCTCAGGGCCAATCTTTAAGAAAAAAAAAAAACTAAATTAAAACCAAAACCAATTAAACTTAAAAATGATTAAAAGAAAAGCACCTGCCACACTCAACAGCTCCTCAAATGCCTTGACTTTCCTTGAAAGAAAAAAATGGTGTCCATCTCTGAGTACCAAAATGGTGTTTTTAACAGCAACAAAGGGAACCCCTACTCACCTTGAACACACTCATTTTCTTTTTCTTTCTGGGGAAATGCAGAGTCCTAGGAAGACAGAATGGGAAAGGAGAAGGAAGTCAATGGAAACTGGTCAAGGATGTCACTAGCCCATGCGGCTGCTCGCTGTGAATGAGCAAAGGTGCCCGTTCCTCAGGGTGGCTGCAGCTGCACGTGGCTTGAGGAGCAGAGCTTGGCAAGGATTTGAGACACCCTCCTTTACCCCTGTCGGTAGTTCTGGGACAACCTGCTGGACCACACACAGTGGCCTCATCACCAGTATGCCCAAAGCTCAGACAGCAGCCATTCCTACTCTGGGTCTGGCGTAAAATGAGACAATGTACATAAGAGCGGGCACTGGAGTCAACAGGCATGGGCTGAAATCCTGGCTAGGCTCGTCACCTGCAGTGTCATTTTGGGGAAGCTATTAACACCTCTTTGCCTCGATTCTGTCATCTGCAAGTGGGGGACAATAATGGTATCACCCTTACGGGATTGTTGTAAGGCTCTTAGAACACTGTCAGGGTTTCTCGTTTCTTTGCAACTGCAGTAAAGCAGATGATATTCTCTAGCTTGAAATTATCCTGATAAATATGATTTCTACCAACAGAATATTGTGAAATACGTGGAGTTCACAGGTTGCTGATCTGTTGCGTGAGGGTCTTCTAACTTCCGAGAAATCTCTGGTTGTCTTCCTAATAAGCTGTTACCTCAACAATAATATCTAAACTAATGCAGGGGCCGGCCCCATGGCCAAGTGGTTGAGTTCGTGTGCTCTGCTGTGGCGGCCTAGGGTTTCACCAGTTCGAATCCTGAGCTCGGACATGGCACTGCTCGTCAGGCCACGTTGAGGTGGCATCCCACATGCCACAGCTAGAAGGACTTGCCACTAAGATATACAACTACGTACCGGGGGGATTTGGGGAGATAAAGTGGCGGGGGGGGGGGGGGGGAAGATTGGCAACAGTTGCTAGCTCAGGTGCCAATCTTTAAAAAAAAAAAATATTTGAACTAGCATGGACAACTTTTTATGAAACGTATAAAAATGTGTGAAGTTTCTTTTAAAGCAGGAAGTACCCTTTGATGAGCATCATGGAAGTAAAGAAAAGTAGTAAAAGCCAAGATTCTGCAACAACAACAAAAAATAGGCTGATAGTCCACTCCTAAGTTAAAAAGACAGGAATGTGAGTTATAAATATATTGTTATAAAGGAATGTGTAAAAATAAACAGGTGAGAAGAGAAAGCTAGCTCTACAGTAGAACACAAACTAATAAATATAGAACGAAAAATACAAACTCACAGATGGATGCGAAAAATTAACAAAAGTTTGGTGAGGAATAAGATAGCCACATGGTCTCAAAGTACTAATTGCAAAAGGAAAAATAGTAACGTGGCAGAGAAATCAATGCAGCAATGTAACTAATTTCATCTTGATCACTGTCTGTAGCTTGCTGTCAAATGGCTCAGCAAAAAAAGAAAAGTATGTAAGTATGATAAAGTCATGAAACAGAAAAAAAAAAATAACCCTGATAGCTAATAGCTTCAATAGCTAGAACTTGGGGTTTTCAACTGATCAAGGGGGCCACTCAGTGATCACGGGGAACAAGAAAAGGACGAGACACTCCATCACAGAGACACAAAAACATTCTACAATGACAAAGAGAGCCAAGGAAGCGCCCCTCCCAGCCAACCTGAGTGACTGCTTTGCTAACAGTGACAACTCTGGTCTCATTTTATTTCTCCCGTCTACTAGATAAAAGTTCTTACAATATTCAGTCATCAAATTGCTAGTGCTTCTGGACAGCATGCAATCCAGAACGAACCCTCACTGCCTAAAACTCTCCCAAATTCAGCGAAGACAAGCCAAAACCCTACAAGTGGCCCCCTTAACTACCTCTTACAGAGACGTGCCGTGATGCCCCATGTGTGTGGGCTTGCTTGCTGCAGCAAGCTAGAACAAACCTAACTCTCTGATTACAGGGATGTTCCTGGTGGCATCTGGCTGATGGTCATCGACAGAACAAACAGGCAAAACATAAACAATTGATGCATCCGGGTAAAGAATACACGAGAATTCCTTACATTATGTTTGAAACTTTTCTGTAAGTATGAAATTACGTAATACTAAAAAGTGGAAGAAATTAGGAAACAGTCCTAGTAATAATAGTGATAATAATAATAGTTCTGATGATGACGAAAGCGGCAAAAACAGCTGTTATTAACTAACAGTGACTACTAGTTAATCTTCCCACGTCAGGTAGAGGTCCTCTAGTCTAAAAGCTGGCAATGAATCCCCTCCCCAAAGGCTGGGAGAAATAGATCTTCTCGACTTCTAATTCCCGCCATTTTGACTCTACATTCGCCAGCTGCCTTCCGCTCATGTAAGGATTTTGCAAGGGGATCTGACAGTTGACAATAATTAGCAGGAAGAAAAAAAAAATCATTGGACTGAGTAGGGTTCTGGTGTATCCAGCTCAGTTTTACCCATGAAAGCCGGCAGGGTCAATTTTCTAGGCCTCCGTTTCCGGACCAGAACCTTTCCTGAGTTTCTCCAAGTTTCCTGTGCACAGGAATCGCCTCAGGGTCTTGTTGGAATTCAGATTCCTGTGTCCCACATGCAGAAATTCTAAATCAGAAGGTCTACCCAACTGATGCCGATGCCACTGCAACAGAGACCACAATTTGAGTAGCACAGCAGTGCACATCGGTCCCAAAGAAAAGAGCCTACACTAAAGAGAAATACACACAACGTGTCACCACACAAAAAGGCACCAGAATGTTAACAATGCTTATCTTTACATCCTAAGGTTATGGGTAATTTAAGTTTTCCTTTATATACTCTGTACTTTCTGAATTCTCCATAACGATTATTTACTTCTATAATATAAACATTATTTGAAATAAAGTGAAACAGTTGCAAAAACTATTCTAAAAACTCATAGAATACCCTAAACCTTGTTCTCAAGGTTCCCACGACCGAGTCCCAACCTCCTGCCATATAATTCTTACCCACGCCCACGGACCCGCCCCACACAGCTCCAACTGGTGCGAATACCTCGTAGAAAAATGCAGAAGAACCACGTGGGCGCTGCTGCCTCCTCGTCCGTACCGTGCTTTCCGTGGAGTCACGGCTGGGGAAGGAAAGGAGGCTGGGAAACGAACAGGATCGTGTTTCCATCCCCGATGGATCCCATGCCCCGGGGCCAGCTAGAAGCAACCCTCTCCTTCCAAAAACATGTCAGGAGCCCAGGGCAATTTATGGAAATGGGCGCTGCTCGGGGGCTCAAAGGAGTATTAACAGCAACAGACCATGTGCCAGGTAGTTTTAAAACCTTTCATTTGTACTATCTCCTTTTTTCTCAAAACACTGTACTAGGAAGATTATTACTTTTATCTCCTTTACAGAACAGCAGACGAAAGCACAGCGGGGTTAAGTAACTCACCCAGTGTGACACGGTAAGAGGTGGCAGGGCGGGCCCACGGGCAGGGGAGCTGGGTTCGGGGTGCAGAGGGTCCGGAAGACCCTCGAGCCAGGGAAAGCGCCACCCGAGCCCGCCCCATCCCGGGACGTCCCAAACGCAAGGAAGCTGCGCCCAGGGGAACGCAGATCACCACCCTCGGCCTTCCACCCTCAAACCTCCACTTTCAGCCGCTCGCTGTTGGCCCCAGGCGCGTCTGGAGGAAGTTCACAAGGCTCGTGAATAGCAGAGCCCAATCACCACCATCAGGGAAAAGATGGCTGCTACGTCGTCCTCCTGGGGCGGAAGTGCCTGCGACCACCCAAGGGCTCCTGGACTACATTTCCCAGAATTCCCCAGGACCGCCCTCCTTGAATGGCGTGCCAGAGATGCGAGGAGCTCTCGGACCTACACTTCCCAGAATTCCGCGGGGAAAACTGTCGCAGCGCGGCCTTACCGTAGCTGGAGCTCTGGACTACATCTCCCAGAGTGCTAGAGGGGGAAAATCGGCCGCCGGTACAGCTCTCCTGGACTACACTTCCCTGAATGTCCGAGCGGAAAATGGACAAAGCTACGCCCAGTGATGTGGAAGTGACCAGCTGCTCTGAGATCCTGGTTTTCACTTCGTGGAATCTCTAAGAGGGGCTTCGGCTAGGTCGTTGGCAAATGTCTTGCCACACTAGCATGTCAGCCTTAGAAGAGTATACATTCTGTTCATTGGAAGGCTAAGAAGCTGAGTAGCACTTTAGACATGTCTGGGGGGCTAAGCACATAAATCCATCGCCTACCACGGAGGTTTTCTGCTAAACCCCAAAGAGCTTTACCATAGGAATAAAAGCGAAGGGGAACTGGGCAGTCTTCGGGACTGAAGCCAAACGTCCAATCACCCAATCCCTGAAATTGCATAAAGGTGAACGTGTTTTGTTAGCATCGTTTTTCCCTTGCAGAAGCAAACGGAAGTTCTTTCCAGAGAAAGATATCATCATCCTAGGCTTCAAGTTATTTCTATAATTATAAAATTTGTTATATTACTGTTTGACCAAGTGAACTGTAAGGAAAAAAAAAAGGCATTACTTGACATAGGGAGGGACCCTTCATAATGATAAAAGTTTCAAGTTACCAGAAACTAATAATTTCAGTCCATATTTTATAAAGCCAAAATATCCTTTATATGTTCTCTCCCCACCTGGCAACAGCCCAGCCAATGAGAAGCCATTACCGCCCTGAACTGTTACTTTCCTCCAATGGACTTTCCAATGGACTTTTGCTTTAGAATAGCCCCTCCCTTTGCTCTATAAAAGCAAGTTCCCCTCCTTTGTTGTCCAGATTTGCCTACTGTTTGCCATGACGTGCACGTCTTGAACTGCAATCCTTTTGGCCAGTCCTGAATCAACTCATTTTGTGCATAAAATAACAGAGGAATTTGCTTCTTCTGTTGACGACTCATAATTGCAACTGAAGATGTTAACATATACATAGAGGGAAATGTTGAGCCTTAAATGCGTATATTAAAATAGAAAGGAAGCTGAAAATACATTCAGAAAGCAACTCAGGAAGATAATAAATAACAAAACCAAAGAAAGCAGATGCAAGAAAGTAGGAGCACGTTAATGAAATACAGGACAAACGCAAAAGGCCAAAACATCACCATATGGATAAAACAATAAAATTGATAAAAGTCTGGTGAGAACGACCAAGAAAGAAGACAGATACGAAAATTGCCAAGGGCGGAACTGAAAAATGAGAATGTCACTAAACATTAGGAAGCTATTGTGAGCTTTATAAAAATATATTTGTAAATTTAAATGAAATTGGTATATTTCTAGAAAAAACAAATGAACAAAACTACAACAACCTTACATAATAAACTCAATATTTGATGAAATGATGGAAACTTCACTTTTGAGATTGGGAATGAGAAGAGAATGCTGATGATAACCACTTCTAATGAAACTGTATTGGACCTTGTATCCAGTAAACTTGCGTAACTCACCTATCAATTTCAATGTTATCTCCGCATTCATTTGGATTTCCCATACACTTAATCACGTTACTTGTAAATAATGACAATTTTATTTCTTCCTTTCCAATTTGGATACCTTCTATTTATTTTTTATTCCTTCTTGCACTGGCTAGGATCATTTATTACCTCTAACACATTCTCAATTTTTAGTTTTGCCTTGAATATTTTAAAGTAAATTCCAGATATGTCCTTTCACATGTAAGTATATTAGTATCTATCTTACAGATAATAACATCTTTAAAGCCTAAATATACCATGAAATTATCCATTTAAGCAAAGTAAAAATATTTGTTTGATAACAATTTATAGTCAAGCCCTGATAAAAGTTCCTCACTTGTCTTAGATGTCTATTTAGACTAAATTTTTTTGACTCCAGATGAAAAAAACCCAAACATTTGATTTATTGGTTATCACTATTAAATGTTGTTAGTTCTACAACAGTGCTTTCTTCCTTTTTTTTTTTTTGTATGTGATTGAATTCATGGAAAATCACATTATTTTTCCTGCACTTGTGATTGTTTGAATTTGGCTGATTGCTCCTGCAACACTGAAAACTGTAAGTCAATGGAACAATAATTACAGGATTTTGGTGACTTTTTAATATTTTTATGTTCCAAATTCTTTTGGGAAATCATTCTCCAAGAAGTATTGCTTGGCTTAATGCAACAGGACACATAGAGCAGACACAGAATTTCTTCCCACTACAAGTAAATTGAAATCTTGGATATGGTATGAGAAAACATGACAACATCATTTAACATGTTATTTATTTAGTCACCTTCTTTTCCCCATAGCACCCTCCACTCCCTTCTCTACCCCATAAGCAATCATTCTAATTTGTTAAATGTGTTTCTTTTGGGGTGTGTTCTTGTGCGAAATGTGTGCAGTTTGTGTACATATATTTTTAATTTATATAAATTATATTGTATCATAAAATTCATTCTGATGTTTATTTTCTCCATTCAAGAATATGTTTTTAAGATTTGTCCAGTCACCTAGCTTATTTCATAGAACTTCATTTCTGCACCCACAATGTGTTACCTGTTTACTCTTCCCATTCCCATTCCCAATGGCAATGGCATAAACATATTCACACATACCTTCCTTTAGATCTATGTGAGAATTTCTTTGGGATACATAACCAAGAGTGAAAATAAAATAACTATAATCACTCATTTTAACCACTAACTCCCAACACAAAACAGAATAAGTTGTGACAACAATAACTTAGACGGGGAAGAGGAAAGGGGTGGAAACTACTTACACTAAGGAGATAAGAGGCTATCAGAAAATGGACTATATCATCTACAAGATCTTTTATACAAACCTCACAGTAACCACTAAACAAAAAAGCAGAACAGAAACACAAACAACAAATAAAGAGAAAACTGAGAAAACCATCATAGAGAAATACCAAACTGAATTGTCAGTCAGAAATAAATGGGACAAGAAACAAAGGAAATACAGAACAGCTGGAAAACAAATGATAAAATGGTAGGATTAAGGCTTAATATATCAATAATCACTCTAAATGTAAATGGTTTGAATTCTCCAATCAAAAGACGCAGAGTGGCTAGATGGATTGAAAAACAAGACCCAACAATAGGCTGCCTCTAGGTAACACATCTCAGCTCTAAAGACAAACATAGACTCAGAGTGAAGGGATAGAAGATGATATTCCAAGCTAATGGCAAACAAAAGAAAGCAGATGTTGCCATACTTATATCAAACAAAGTAGACTTCAATATAAAAAAGGCAGTGAGAGACAAAGAGGGGCCATATATAATGATAAATGGGACTCTCCACCAAGAAGACATAACACTTGTAAATATATATTCACCTAACACAGGAGCACCAAAGTACATAAAGCAACTATTAAGGGACCTAAAATGAGAAATTAACAGCAGCACAATAATAGTAGGGGACCTCAACACCCCGCTTACATCAATGGATAGATCATCCAAACAGAAAGTCAACAAGGAATTAGTGAAATTAAATGAAAAACTAGAGCAGATTGACTTAATAGATATGTATATCGACTATTCCATCCAAAAACAGCAGAATACACATTCTTCTCAAGTGCACATGGAACATTCTCAAGATAGACCATACACTGGGAAAGAAGGCAAGCCTCAATAAATTTAAGAAGATTGAAATCATATCAAGCATCTTTTCTGATCACAATACTATGAAACTAGAAATCAAATAAAAGAAAAAAACTGGGAAAGTGACAAATAAGTGGAGACTAAACAACATGCTACTGAACAACCAATAGATCAGTGAAGAAATTAAAAGATAAATTTTAAAATATCTGGAGACAAACTAAAATGAAAATACATCATATCAACTCATATAGGATGCAGCAAAAGTGGTCCTAAGAGGGAAATTCATAAAAACACAGGCCCACCTTAAGAAAAAAGAAAAATTCAAATAAGTAATCTTAAGCTACACCTAACAGAACTAGAAAAAGAAGAACAAACAAAGCCCAAACTCAGCAGAAGGAGGGAAATAAGAAAAATTAGAGCAGAAATAAATGAAATTGAAACAAAAAAAGACTGTAGAAAGGATCAATGAAACCAAGAGCTGGTTTTTTGAGAAGATAAACAAAATTGACAAACCCCTAGCCAGACTCACTAAGAAAAACAGAGAGAAGGCTCAAATAAATAAACTTAGAAATGAAAGAGGAGAAATTACAATGGATACCACAGAAATAAAAAGAATTATAAGGTAATACTATGAAAAACAATATGCCAACAAATTGGACAATCTAGAAGAAATGGATAAATTCTTAGGACTCATACAACCTCCCAAAACTGAATCAAGAAGAAATAGAGAATCTGAATAGACCAATCACAAGTAAAGAGACTGAAACATTCATCAAAAACCTCCCCCAACATAAAAGTTCAGGACCAGATGGCTTCTCTGGAGAATTCTACCAAACAGTCAAAGAAGATTTAATACCTATCATCTCAAACTATTCCAAAAAATTGAAGAAGATGGAGCACCTCCTAACTTATTCTACAAGGCTAACATGACCCTGATCCCAAAGCAGACAAGGACAACACAAAGAAGGAAAATTACAGGCCAATATCGCTGATGAACATAGATGCAAAACTCCTCAACAAAATATTGTCAAACCAAATACAGCAATACATTAAAAGGATCATACACCACGATCAAGTGGGATTTATACTAGGGATGCAGGGATAATTCGACATCCACAAATCAATCGACGTGATACACCACATTAACAAAATGGGGAATAAAAACCACATTATCATCTCAATAGATGCCAAGAAAGCATGTGACAAGATTCAACATCCATTTATGATAAAAAACTCTCAATAAGATTGATATAGAAGGAAAGTGCCTCAACATAATAAAGGCCATATATGACAAACCCACAGCCAACATCATACTTAACAGGGAAAAATTGAAAGCCATCCCTCTGAGAACAGGAACCAGACAAGGGTGTCCACTCCCACCACTCTTATTCAACACAGTACTGGAGGTTTTGGCCAGAGAAATTAGGCAAGAAAAAGAAGTAAAAGGGATCCCAATTGGAAAGGAAGAAGTGAAACTCTCACTATTTGCAGATGGCATGATTCTGTATATAGAAAACCCTGAAGAATCCACCAGAAAACTATCAGAAATAATCAATAAGTACAGCAAAGTTGCAGGGTACAAAGTCAACTTACAAAAATCAGTTGCATTTCTATACTCTAATAAGGAACTAACAGAAAGAGAACTCAAGAATACAATTCCATTCACAATCACAACAAAAAGAATAAAATATCTAGGCATAAATTTAATCAAGGAGGTGAAAGACCTATGCAATGAAAATTATACGACGTTATTGAAAGAAATTGATGATGACATAAAGAAATGGAATGATATTCCATGCACATGGATTGGAAGAACAAACATGGTTAAAATGTCCATACTACCTAAAGCAATCTACAGATTCAACACAATCCCAATCAGAATCCCAATGATATTCTTCACAGAAATAGAGCAAAGAATCCTAAACTTCATGTGGGGCAACAAAAGATCCCAAATAGCTAAAGCAATCTTGAGAAAAAAGAACAAAGCTGGAGGCATCACAATCCCTGACTTTAAAATATACTACAGGGGCTGGCCCCATGGCCGAGTGGTTAAGTTCGCAAGCTCCTCTGCAGCGGCCCAGTGTTTTGTTGGTTCAAATCCTGGGCGCAGACATGGCACTGCTCGTCGGACCAAGCTGGGGCGGCGTCCCACATGCCACAACTAGAAGGACCCAAAACGAAGAATATACAACTATGTACCGGGGGGCTTTGGGGAGAAAAAGGAAAAAATAAAAAAAAATCTTTAAAAATAATATACTACAATGTTACAGTAATCAAAATAGCATGGTACTAGTACCAAAACAGACACACAGATCAATGGAACTGCATTGAAAGCCCAGAAATAAAACCACACGTCTGTGGACAGTTAATCTTTGTCAAAGCCAAGAACATACAATGGAGAAAGGAAAGTCTCTTCAAAAAACGGTGTTGGGAAAACTGGGCAGCCACATGCAAAAGAAAGTAGACCATTATCTTTCACCATATACAAAAATTAACTCAAAATGGATTAGACTTGAAGGTAAGACGTGAAACCATAAATCTCCTAGGAGAAAATATGGTCGGTACCCTGTTTGACACCAGTCTTAGAAGCATCTTTTTGAATACCACATCTACTCGGGCAAGGGAAGCAAGCAAACAAACAAAGCAAATGGGACTTTGTCACACTAAAGAGTTTCTGCGAGGCAAAGGAAAACGGGAACTAAACGAAAAGACAACCCACCAACTGGGAGAAAATATTTGGAATCATATATCCGACAAGGGGTTAATCTCCAAAATATATAAAGAACTCATACAACTCAACAACAAAAAATGAACAACCCGATCAAAAAATGGGCAGAGGATATGAGCAGACATTTTTCCAGAGAAGATATACAGGTAGGCCAACAGGCACATGAAAAGATGTTCAACATCATGAATCATTAGGGAAATGCAAATCAAAACTACAATGAGAGATCACCTCACATATGTTAGAATGGCTATAATCACCAAGACAAAAAATAACAAACGGTGGAGAGCAGGTGGAGAAAAGGGAACCCTCATACACTGCTACTGGGAACGCAAACTCGTGCAGCCACTATGGGAAACAGTATAGAGATTTCTCAAAACATTAAAAATAGAAATACCATATGACTCAGATATCCTACCCTTGGGTATTTATCTAAAGAACTTGAAATCAACAATTCAAAGAGATTTATGCATCTCTATGTTCATTGCATAAGTGTTCACAATAGCCAAGATGTGGAAGCAACACAAGTGGCCAAAAACTGATGAATGGATAAAGAAGATGTGGTGTATATATATATACATAATGGAATACTACTCAGCCATAAAAAGGGCAAAATTGTCCCATTTGCAACAACATGGATAGACTTTGAATTATGTTAAGTGAAATAAGCCAGACAGAGAAAGAAAAACACCACATGACTTCACTCAGATGTGGAAGATAAACGAACAACACATGGACAAAGAGAACAGATTAGTGGTTCCCAGAGGGGAAGGGGGTTGGAGGAAGGGCATAAGGGGTAAAGGGGCACATATATATGGTGACTGACAAATAATAATGTATAACTGAAATTTCACAATGTTATAAACTGTTATGACCTCAACTAAAAAAAAGACAGGCACCCCAAGACAAACATGGACAAAAGACTTAAGTAAACAATTCAGAAAAGGGGATGTCAAAGTACCCAATACTCATAAAAAGATACTAAACTCCATCACTCATAAAAGGAATTCAAATTAAATTGTTATGAGATACCAGCACAGTCCAATCAGAAAGGCTAAAATTTAAAAGATTGAAAAAACAAAGGTTGGTAAAGATGCCAACACTTGCATATCACCAGTGGGAGTATAAATTGGTATAACCACTTCAGAATACTGTTTGAAAGTATCTACTAAAGTTGAACATATACCCTATAACCCTTTGGTTCCACCCATAGAAATATTCCTCATAAATGTATCATACATACATTAATGTTTCAGATTGTTCATATCGGCACTAATTGTGATAGCCAAGAACTGAAAATTACCCAATACACATCAACAATAGAATGAATAAATAGATTGAGGTATGTTTATACACTGCAATAATGGAGGTGAATCAAAGTCATCCACTCCTAACAATATGGAGGAATGTCATGGACACAATGTTGAGGGAATGAAGCCAGACTAAATAGTACATAATTTATGACTCCATTTATATGAAGTACAAAACAGGCTAAATGAATCTATGCCATTATACGTGGCTACGATAGGGAAAGGGAGTTTACTAGAAGGAGCCAAGAGGGGTGTTTCTAGGGTGTTGGGTTTGTCCTGGTCCTCCAAGAAGTGGACACTAAGATGCTAGACTTTAATGCACAAATATTTTATTAGGGGTAACATTTGAGAGAAAATGGCAGGGAGCTCTGGGGGGCTGGCAGAGCCATCGGATCATAGCACAAGTCCGACTGTGAGTACAGGAGATTTGGAACGAAGATTAGGTGAATCACCCTAGACTGCTTGTAATCTAAGTAAAGTTCTCCAGAGCTGTCAGGGAGTCCTTTAAAAAATGTCATTGGACAGAGGCATCCTGGCCTCCAAGGACAGGCCTGCCTTGGGATCCCTGTTGTGTTGACTAGGAGCAATCGTGGCGAGATTGGCCTCCGTGCGAACACGGTGATGGATTGTAGAGCCCAGCAGCTGGGGCCTTTGGTCAGTTATGCTCCCTGCAGTCAGATAATTGTGGAGCAGGCAATTGCCTCTCAAGTTGGGTTTATCTGATGTTTCCTCATGACTAGATTTGGCTGTGTATTTCTGTAATGATACTTAAGCGACATTATGTCCTTCTCAGGACATCATATCAGGAGGCCTAAAATTTTGGTGTGTTCTCCTATCAATCATGTGAACCTCTTGGCTTAAGTGCTGGTCCCCAGATTTCTCCATGACACACCTACTATATTTCCTTTTGTCATTAATAATACTTTGTGAAGAGATATTTTGGGCTATGTAGCATCCATCCTTTTCCTCATTAACTTTCAACCAATATTTTTATAACTCATTTATATCCTTGCCAGAATCAACTATTACTAAGATGGTTATAAATAGCGATTTTAAAATTACATCATTACTTCTATATTTATGGCTTGGCATTCTACTATAAGGGAGAGTCCCTTCCTTCCTCCCGCACTGCTTTGCACCCTCCCTCCTTCCTTCCTTCTCTCCTTCCCTCCCTCTCTCCCTTTCTCTTTTCTTTTCTATTCATATACCATTATGATAATTATTTACCTTTATGGCCAAATTGCTCAGATTTTCTGAGCGTGAGTCTCTTCAAGCTGGGTCTTTTTACATGTCCCACCACTCTTTCCTACTTTCTGGCACAGCAAATTTTTTTCTCGGATCAGTTTTTACTTTCCCTGCTCTAGCTCTGGAACCAGCCATTTCTTTAAGGAGCCATGATAACTTTGATTGTAGAATGGAATTTACAAACCAATATCTGGGTGCTAGGTGTGCTTACTGATACTGGGGATCATTGGTTCTAGGCCCATTAAGAGGGCAGAGCTAGCAAGTAGATGATGAGGATATACACACTTATATACACCACATATGTGTGTCTGTGTGCACGTGTGTGTGTATCCATACACTTCTATATCTACTTCTGTAAATACCTGTCTATATGTATTTTTAAAATCCAGGAGTTAAGAGAGGTACCATGTTAATGAAGCTGGTTTTCCTAGGGTGAGTCCCACCCTTGCCCCTCCTGATATGCTGACCGGTGCAATTTCCGCAAATCTGAGAAACTTGACTGCACAATTTGTGGTAATGGGGGACTGCATTCACACTATCCCCTGATAAAAAAAAAAGAAAGAAAAATCATGGGGTCATCATGACATCTCCAATTCACATCCACTTCCACAGGGTTTATTCCATCCTTCCTCATTTACATATTGGTAGTTATTGCCTAGCAATGATAAATTTACTTATTCGCTCCATCTTAGAATACACAGAAGGTAGATTCGGAATTTATTTTTTTTTAAGATTTTATTTTTTTCCTTTTTCTCCCCAAAGCCCCCCAGTACATAGTTGTATATTCTTCGTTGTGGGTCCTTCTAGTTGTGGCATGTGGGATGCTGCCTCAGCGTGGTTTGATGAGCAGTGCCATGTCTGTGCCCAGGATTCGAACCAACGAAACACTGGGCCACCTGCAGCAGAGCGCACGAACTTAACTACTCGGCCATGGGGCCAGCCCCTCAGAATTTCTAACTTATACCTCCGGGAAAAAGGAAATCTACTCACTAATAGTTCATATTTATTTAGAGTTCTTTCTGTCTTTAACCTGAGAACATATAGTCCAAATGCCGTGATCCAAAGTTTGTTAAGTAGTTCTTTTTGTTTCTCTGTCTTGTGTAATTATGCTATTCACTTGTTTGGCTTATTTGTTTCTGTTTTCAAGTTTTTTTCTTATGTTTTTTATTTACTCCCTTTTTGAGTTTGTGAAACATGAACATGATTCTAAAAGAACCATATAAAGGCATGATCAGAGAAATATATCGGGCGCCATTTTAATCCCTGCAGATGGAGGAGGCAGTGCAGTCTGGCGATGGATCTTGTAGGATCTGACGTCCGTTGGGCACACCTGAGTTTAAGTCAAGCTCCGCCATTTGTTAGCTTTCTGATCTCAGGCAACTTACTTCATCTCTTGAAGCCTCCATTTAAAAAAATCAAAATAGGGAGAAAAGTAGCATGACTTTAGAGGGATGGAGATTAATTGCATGTTGGACACACAGCCCAATGCCTCTACATAATTATTACTTGATAAAATGTTCATAATATTAGTATCTAAAACATATTTTTAATCAAACTACAATAGGGAAGATGAAGGCTCAAGATGGAGCACACTACAAATGTACGAAGCAGAAACGTTAATAAAAACACTTTGATTTAAAGTGTGTTACCAAATTCACAGGCCCAAAGGTGGGGTGAGTAGATTGACTCTTTACCTTGTGTCCTATGTGAGTGTAAATCACCCACCATAAATGAGTCAGCACCATTCCGGCAGCCCAATATAATGTGATCCTGCCACAGAAATATTGTGCCAGCACCAGGACATATCTGCTCACCAGGCTTCCCTCTTGGAGCTGACACTGGCCACAGGGCCTTGGGAAAACATGGGCATCATCCTGGGGTTTCTTGGGGCATTGGGTCAACCGAACACATTGGGTAGAAGTCAAAGACATCCCTAGATAAACAGGAATGGGGCACACAAGGGTCCAGGCACACTTGGGTGGGGCACACACCTGGACAGCATTGCTGATTGCAACCAGCCACAGGTACTGCAGGGGGATTTCAAAAACTTTGAGGAAGAAACTGCAAATTGTGGGGACCCTTGAGGCACAGGACCTGGAGCAGGGGCCCTACTTGCCTCGACCTAAGGGTAGTACTCCTCTCTCCTCCTCCCATTGCCAACTTCACCCCATCATCTTGCAAAGTGCCTGCAATGACCACCTTTGTTCATTTGTTATTGAGCCCTAGTCTTAGTGTTTCCATTCCCCAGATGGAGACTGCTAATATCAGGGCGTGAACACCTCAGTGAGACTGACACCACCAAAACTGCACTCCAAAAGCAGTGGGCATATGTCACAGCAATTCTACTGTTAAGAATATTCCCAAGAGAACTGGAAACATACGTCCACACAAAAACTTATACAAAAGAGTTCACAGCAGCACTATTCACAACAGACAAAAGTGGAAACAACCTGATGTTGATCAACTGATAAATAAACACAATGTGGTATATCCATACACTGCCATATTTTTCAGTAATATGAAGGAATGAAGTCCTGATTCATGCTACAACACAGATGAACCCTGAAGACACCACGCCAAGTGAAAGAAGCCAGACACGAGATTACATGTGGGACGATTCCATTTATATGAGATGTGCAGAATACAATCCATAGGCAAATCCATAGGAGATAGAAAGTAGATTAATGGTTCCCAGGGGTTGGGGGTGGGAGGGTGGAATTGGGAATGAGGAGTGACTGCTAATGTGTAGGGGGATTCCTTTCAGGCAAATGAAAGAGCTCTAGGGCTAAATAGTGGTGATCATTGCACAACATTGTGAATCTTTTCAAACATGAAGAAATGGTAATACGTGATACTCCCCCTATAAGTGTTAAAATGTAGCTGTATTAGATTAGTCAAGGTTCTTCTGAGACACAAAATCAGCAGAACACACAAACACACACACAAAACCAGGAACTGGCTCACGCAATTACGGATGCTGAGATGTCCCATCATCTACTGTCTGCAAACTGGAGACCCAGGAAAGCTGGTGGCATAATTCAGACCAAGTCCCAAGTGAAAACTAGGGGAGCTGATGGTTTAAATTCCAGTATAAGGGCCAGAGAACAAGAGATGGCCCCACTGAAGCAGGCAGGCAGGAAAAGAAAAGGGGCAAATGCCTCTTTCCTCTGTCTTTTTGTTCTATTCAGGTCCTCAACGGATCGGATGATGCCCACCCACATTAGGGAGGGCAATCTACTCTAGAGTTCACTGATTCAAATGCTAACCTGATCTGGAAACACCCTCACAGGCACACCTAGAAATAAGGTTTAATATGGGCACCCCTTGGCAAGTCGACACATAAAATTAACCATCACCTCAGCCAAGCTTAGGGCTAACAAAGGGAAATGGCCAGGGGCCAGGATGAACAGGAAAGTCAAGTCCATGGTGAAAAGTGCAAGCTGAAACAGAATGGCCCCACAAAGGCTTGGGGAACTAGATAGAGAGCTGGGGAATTAATCTTGAGTATGGAGGAGACCCAAGGTTAGAGGCCCCATGCGCTTTGGGACAAGAACTACACACTACAAATAAGACAGCTCTTTTCTCTTGACTGTGAACAAAGAACAACAAACAAAAAACCACATAGCTCACAGGCGCCTTGGTTCTCCTGTGACCAACATGGAGCTCGGGTCCCCCAGGAGGGTGGATGTAAGCCACACCTGTCTTCTGATCAGGTTGTGAGGACAACAAATCATTTTGGTTTCACTTACTGAGTTTTCTGTTGCAAATTTCCTTGCTTTGAGGAAAGAGGACCTAATATGGTAAATTATGACAGCAAAATAAAAAGAAATAAAACAAAAATGGAGGTACTGGACTTCTGATGTCATGTGTAAAGGACTTTCACACAGACCTGAGACCACTCTCCTTAGAAAGGCCTGCTTGCAAGGCTGGCTCTTGATTGGCATCTGCGTACTTGGGTTGCAGGATTCCTAGCATTCCCTGGTAAGAGCAGCTCATGGTGCCTAAGCTATGTGTACAATGTGGCTTACGCTCAATACCTATTTTCCTTCTGAGAGTTTCTAATTTTAGTACACACTAGGCAGAGAGTGCCTACATGATGAGCCTCCAATAAAAACTTAGAGCACTGCGGCTGCAACAGGCCTTTCTGGTAGACTTTTCACATGTGTTATTACAGTTCAATGCCGAAGGAGTTTCATACATCGTGATTCCATAGGAGGAGGGCTCTTGGAAGCTTACACCTCATCTCCTCCAGACCTCATCCTAGGTTCATTTCCTCTTTGCTCATTTTACTTGCTATCCTTTCACTGTTAACAGATCAGTCATATGACTAGTGTCTTGTGAGTACTCCTAGCAAAGGACAGCATGTAGAGGTAGTTTCAGGGAACAATACACCACACAAATTGAGACAGCATGCACTTTAATAAGTACTTAGCACCCTGTGAAGATACGGCCCAGACAATCAGTTGTGGAACCCTGTCTTCCCAATTAGATATAATTTGCTGGGTAAAGTCCTTTAATGAACGACACCGAAAATATCACCATCATGTCTGATGTGGAATGGCATCCAAACCTGCTCTTTATCCTACTGGTTCCACATCCAGAGGGTGCACTGCTATTACGCTGTTCTTTCCTCATGCATGCCTTTTCAACCTTTTTTGATACCTCCACAACGTATGGAGACCCCTTTTGTTCCCAGCTCCAGGATTTGCCCTCCACGTGTTGTGGATTTATACTCAAAGCACAGCATGCATAAATTACAAAGATACAACCGTCCAAACTCATCGGTTTATGTGGGTATGCAAAACCACCAGAGAACTTTTTGTTTGTGAAATTGGCTTCCAGAGTTCATTCCTTCATCTGGAGCTTATATGTCATGTCACCATATAGAACACTCATTCATGAGGTCTTACCTGCAAGGGATAATTATTTAGTACTTTTTCAAATTCTATTGTAATAATTTACTGCTTTGGTAATATTCAATGTCCAATGACAAACTGAACATAACTTATGAAATTATAAAATGGAAAAATACCAAGAAATACTTCTTGCCAAGGAAAATCACTACGGAAGAGCATCCCTTTACATGTTATGAGTGTACACATACACACAAGTGCACACATACACACACACACACAAAGATTTGTTTGTTTGTTTTTTGAGGAAGACTAGCCCTGATAAACATCTGCTGCCAATCCTCTTTTTGCTGAGGAAGACTGGCCCTGAGCTAACATCCATGCCCATCTTCCTCTACTTTATATGTGGGACGCCTACCACAGAACTGCTTTTGCCAAGTGGTGCCATGTCCGCACCCGGGATCCAAACCAGCAAACCCTGGGCTACCGAGAAGCGGAACGTGTATACTTAACTGCTGCACCACTGGGCCGGCCCCAGAATTATGTTTGATTACACTATGGAGACTACTACCTATGATCTCTCAAAGTCTGTATTATGTATTTCTCCTGTCATCACAGATATCTGCCATAATTTTAACGGCTTCAGGTTAATATAGGAATATATCAAAACTCAAATTCCCACAGATATACACTTACGTCCACTTAAAAAGATTCAGTGACAACAGCAATGTGGTCCTCATCTTTTTGGTATTTTAATCTAATAATTGCAACTTGCAATTATACGATTTCCACATCAAAGACATGTACAACCCATATTCTGATATATACTCCTTCCCCAAATCCATGCTTTACTGCTCCCAATAGGGAAAAGCATATAAATGTCAGAGTTGCCTCAATAATACATTTGACAAAATTATCAAATTCCCACAAGTTTTTTGAGTATTTGTTTTATGAGCGTGGGGGAAGAATACGGCATAGCCCCTACTGGAGAAGTTTTGTTAAAAGAAATGCTAAAAGTAATTAGGAGGCAAACATTTCAAAAGTCAGGATGGAAATGCAGAGAATTAGAAATCAATAATAAATTCAAAGTCCACTAAGAAAATTTTTGGCATTGGTACCTACTAGTGACACTTTCAAAGTGTTACAGTAAACTCAGCCTTAACAGTGATAAACAAAAAGTCAAATGCGTAATGTGCAAGGCATCTGTTGTTGTAAAGTTAATAAATTCTTTTCAGTCTGTACTGTCATAAAAATCTTAAGATAGCTCAACTGATACTGTACACAACCCTAGGGAGACTGGACAGGGCCCCAAATAATAAGAACCCAACTTGAGAAGATAGGCTGTGGGGAGGACAGGAGCCAAGTGAAATAGGGTAATACCACATTAATATTGCACACCATAATATCGAGTGGTTTTCTGCATTTCAACAAATGTTCATTTCCCTGAATTAATTTTATTTTGCAAACTTCCTCCTCTGGATACAATTTACATATACTGTACCTTTGTCCTTTTGGTTTATTGAACAAACGAGCAGAGCACACCAACAAGTGCTGGTCAACGTTGAGGGTGTGTAGATTCAGCAGCAAAGTCCTGCCCTCATGGAGCTTACATTCTAGCAGACGTCAATTCTGGCACACTCATCATTACACACTTATTAAAGCCAGACCAAACTCTTTTCCTTCCTAAGTACTATCTCCTAAGTGACCTGTGACAAATGCCAAAGTTCCAAATGAAACCTTAATGGCACCACTTACTAGGGATTTCCCATGTGGTCTGGTGAAAACTGAGACATGCTCATTTACTGCTTAAACACCAACTACACCAGAACAAATCTTTTCTCCCCTATGAGACTTCATGATTGTAAGAATTCAGGCTGCACACTTTTTAAAACATATCATTTTGTAGAACTTCTTTCCTCTGACAATTCTTTAATGTTCTTACCACTCTTGTCACTTCCATAAAATGTATCCTCAGCATGAGTTTTGTGATGACTTACGAGATTTGATCTCCAACTGAAGCTCTTACCACACATTTCACACTTGTACGGTTTCTCCCCTGTGTGAACTCGCCTATGATACTGCAGTTGTGAAGACCGACTGAAGACTTTCCCACACACGTCACACTTGTACGGTTTCTCCCCAGTGTGGACACTCTGGTGCAGCTGAAGACTTGAGGCCTGGCTGAAGTGCTTCCCACACTCCCCACACTTATATGGCTTCTCCCCTGTGTGCACCCTCTGATGCATGTCAAGGTTCAAGATCCACTTGAAGCCCTTCCCACACTCCTCACATTTGTACGGCTTTTCTCCAGTGTGGACTTTCTGATGAGCTTGAAGGTGGGAACTCCGACTGAAGCTCTTCCCACACTCTTCACACTTGAATGGTTTCTCTCCACTGTGGACTCTCTGATGGGTCAGAAGATGTGAGGCCTGACTGAACACCTTCCCACACTCCTCACAATTATATGGTTTCTCTCCTGTGTGGATTCGGCAATGAATTTTAAGATCTGCTCTCCGGCTGAACCCTTTCCCACACTCTTCACATTTGTAGGGCTTCTCTCCAGTGTGGATCAGCTGGTGAATCTGAAGTCGGGAACTCTGATTGAAGCCCTGTCCACACTCCTCACACTTATAAGGTTTCTCTACACTGTGGGCCTTCAGATGGATTTTAAGATACGAACTCTGACGGAAGCCCTTCCCACATACCTCACATTTATAGGGCTTCTCTCCTGTGTGGACCACCAGATGAACTTGATAATGGATTTTCATCCTGAAGCTTTTCCCACACTCCTCACATTTGTACGGTTTCTCTCCTGTGTGGACTCCCTGATGGGCTTGAAAACTTGAACTGTAAATGAAGCCCTTATCACACACTTTACATACATATGGTTTCTCTCCGGTGTGGATTCTCCGATGGGCCTGAAATTGTGAAGGCTGAATAAAGCACTTACCACATTCCTCGCATTTATAAGGTTTTTCTCCTGTGTGGACCCTCTGATGGATATGAAGATTTGAGCTACAAGTGAAACACTTCCCACAGTCTTCACATTTGTACGGTTTTTCTCCTGTGTGGACCATGCAATGACTATTAAGTGCTGATCTGCGACGGAAATTCTTACCACATATATCGCATTTGAATGGTTTCTCCCCAGTGTGGATTCTCTGATGTTCCTGAAGATGTGAAGCGTGAATGAAGGCCTTCCCACACTCCTCACAACTATAAGGTTTCTCTCCTGAGTGTAATTTGCAATGAACAGTAAGCGTTGGTCTGCGACTGAAGCCTTTCCCACATTGCTCACATTTGAATGGTTTCTCTATGGTGTGGACTTTCTGATGAGTTTGCAGACGTGAGCTCTGACTGAATTCCTTGCCACACTCACCGCACTTATAGCGTTTCTCTCCCATGTGAACTCTCTGATGAATACGAAGCGCTGAGCTATAGCAGAAGCTTTTTCCACACTCACTACATGTATGAGACTTCTCTCCTGAGTGTATCTGTTGATGAAGATCAAAGTTGGAGACATCACTGAAGGTTTCTGCACATTCATTACACTGGTGAGGTTTCTGGCCTGTCTGAGTCATACATAGTCCTGCCCCAAGCTGGCCAGGTGAATAACCTTGTTTGGGGAACTGAGAACTCTTTACCATGGAGTCTTGACACTCAGTTAAGTCACTTGCAATTTGTTGCCCAATCTGCCAGCAGGAAAGCTCTTCATGTGGTCCTGCTTCTGAGACAGTCTCCATCTTACTTTGGATCTTGCCTCCTGTAAGGACAGAAAATGCAGAGCTGTGAACAACTGAAGGTTTTGTTCAGTGTTTTCAAGATTTCACATTTAGGAGAGAGCATGGGACCTAAATGAAGCCAGTTTGCCTTTTCCATTGTGTACCACGTTTTCTGGTTTGCATGCCCATGGAAACCAAGAGGTGGTCCAGTTGGCTCCTGTCCACTAAGCATGAGACCCATTAGTCCACTAAGCTCCTATGTGAGGTACAAGTTAGAAGTCAAAGACTTAATTGTAGAAATTGACAATATGATTCAAACTGTTAACATATGGACATGTCTACTCAATTTCAAAGTCAGTAGAGAATCCTGGATAGTAAGTTATGTAGATAATAAACAATACAGCTACAAAAATCATGTACATAATAAAACATGAGTCAACTAGAATTTTAAGAAATAACATGATCGAAACTTTTTATTTTGGGTTCGTGTTACATATTCTAATAACAAATACCTTGAACTATTTATATCCATATATTTAAAGTGGTCCTGCACAATGGAAATTCCACACAACATGTACACCTAATCTTATTTTTCTGTGTGGACAGACATTAAATGAGTTGGCAACTATTACAAACTTTTGATCACAATATAATTGAAGTTTAGAAATGTGTTTTCTAAAAGATTTACCCTTAGGGATATTCCAAAATTTCTACATTTATATAAAGATAACTAAACATTTGGAGATTACTTTTTCAATAAAGTTTTCAACTAACGTTTAAAAAATTCTTCTCTTAAAACTCATCAAGAAAACAAATAACCCAATTTAAAAATGGGCCAAAGACCTTAACAGACACCTCATCAAAGATATATAGATGGCAAATAAGCATATAAAAAGATGTTCCACATCATATATCATCAGGGAAATGCAAATTAAAACAACAATGAAATACCACAACACATCTATTAGAATGGCCAAAATCCAGAACACTGACAACAGCAAATGTTGGTGAGGATGTGGAGCAAGAGGAACTCTCATTTACTACTGGTGGGAACGCAAAATGGTAGTGCCATTTTGGAAGACAGTTTGGTGGTTCTTACGAAACTGAACATACTCTTACCATGTGATCCATCAGTCACACTGTTTGGTGTTTCCTCAAATGAACTGAAAACTTCTGTTCACACAAAAATCTGCACACAGAAGTCTATAACAGCTTTATTCATACTTGCCAAAACTTGGAAGCATCCAAGAAGTCCTTCAGTGGGTGAACAGATAAGTAAACTGTGCACATCCAGAAAACAGAGTATTACTTGGTGCTAAAAAACAATGAGCTACCAGGCCATGAAAAGACATGGAGGAACCTTAAATGCATGTTACTAAGTGAAAAAAGCCAATCTGAAAAGGCTACATACTATATGATTTCAACCATATGACATTTTGGAAAAGGCAAAACTACAGAGATGGCTAAAAGATCAGTGGTTGCCATGGGTTAGGGGAGAGGGAGGAATAAATAGGTGGAACACAGAGGATTTTTAGGGCAGTGAAAATACTCTGTATGATACTGTAATGGGGGACACATGGCATTGCCCATTTGTTCAAACCTGTAGAATGTATACCACCAAGAGTGAACCCTAATGTGAACCACAGACTCCAGGTGACACCCACGTGTTAACACAGGTTCATCAATTGAATCAAATGGCACCAGTCTGGGGGGATGTTGATAATGTGAGAGGCTGTGGGTGCAAGGTGGGGCAGGGGGTCTATGGGCTATCTCTGTACCTTCCTCTCAATTTTGCTGGAATCTAAAACTGCTCTAAAAAAACAGTCTTTTTTAAAAGAAGAAAACACTTCTGAAAAAGTTTTCCAAAGGAGAAATTCACTCCCCTCCCTGTAGGAACAGTCAATGAAAAGCTGCCTCCTCTTTTGATGCAGTAGACATTATGATAACCCAAGTGTAATTCCGATCTCCAGAAGAAAAGGTGAAAAAGTGGAGAGTAATCTTTTACAATGGAGACAGAGTCTAGGAGAAGGAAAAGAGGAGGTCACGGTGTAAACTCTGAAAGCCTGCCCTAGAATGGGAGTCAGATTCTCCTGGAAGTCTTCCCAGACAGACACATGGGGGGCTCCCCATGTTTTTCAAGTCCCTGCTCAATGTCAGCCCACAGCAAGGCCTCTTTACCACCCAATGTAAAATAATAAATCTTGTCTCCACTCAATCTGCCTCCGGCAACGTCCACACTCCTTGTTTAGGTTCTTAGGTTTTTCCCATGCGACACACTAAATCTTCTGGTCTTTTGTTTGTTCGTTTTAAGTATGCTTTTTGGTGAGGAAGACTGGCCCTGAGGGAGCATCTGTTGCCAATCTTGCTCTTTTTTTTCTTTTCTTTTCTCCCCAAAACCCCAGTCCACAGTTGTATATCCTAGTTGTTGGTCATTCTAGTTCTATGTGGGACGCTGCCCCAGTGTGGCTTGATGAGCCATGTGTAGGGCCGTGCCCGGGACCCGAACTGGCCAACCCTGGGCCGCCGCAGCAGGGTGCGAGAACTTGACCACTCGGCTACTGGGCTGGCCCCTCATTTGTTGTTTAACATCTGTCTTTCCCAGCACAATGCAGCATCAAAGAGGGAGGCATTTTACACTTAGTACGTCAAACACCTTTTCCGCTTTCCTGCTTTCTAACACTGTTCAGAACTGCACCTGGAGCGTAGTGAGTACCCAACCCATGCACACTGAGTGAACAGATGAATCCCAGTTTGACTTTTTTGGAGAGAGTTTAAGCCAAGTCCTAGAAGGAAAATCTCTTTTCCGAGTAAGTTATGTGAAACAGGGAAGGGAGAGGAAACTGTCGTTTCACTGGGAAGCTGAGAAGCTGGACCAGGGAAAGGGGGACAGCCCGCATAACAGTAATGAGAAAACCAGAGATGGCGAGCATCCCAGCACTGGTTCCCTGGAGCTTCTGGACCGACTCTTTGACAAGACTGTGGGAAAACTGTGGATGGAGATGAAATAGCCCATCACGACAGTTTTTCAAATTGAAAACTCCAGCCCTCTAGTAAGCTGTGATATGAATTGAAAAGCTTGTAATAAGCATTCAGGAGAACCAGGTTCTCCCAAATATGGTTATATCTACAAACCGGCCCTTAAAAATAGCTGTGTGAGGGGGAGAAGGTCTCTCTGAGGGTGAGACAATCTTGAGTGGGAAGTTTCCTAATTCTTTGCAGGTTACAATGTTCACTAGTTGAGAAACACCAAGTCTTTATAGAAATCAAGAGAAAAATTGTATGAAATCTAGATTCTTTAACACTTGCTCAAGGGCTAAATTTGGAGAAAACAAAAGCACAACCGATTTTTGAGACAGAGATACAGACAAACTTCGGGTGCGTGTCTCATGTCAGTCTCATCTTAAATCTTCCCCCTCAAGGACGGGGAAGGGGAAGTCTGGGGGCAGTGACATCGACGGGCCCTTTGAAAGAGGTGAAGGGGCTGCAGATGGCAAACCCTCCAGGGAAAGGCGGCTTGTCAACCTGGGTACTGGCTGACGCTGTAGGAAACAGAACTTTTCCCTTGTGTGGAGATCCTATCTGAGAGTTAGATATCAGAATCCTCATTCCAAAAGTTTTCTCCCCAGAAATGAACATGCTCCCCTAGAGAAGTCTCCAGAAGAGCCACAGGGAAGGCATGTTCCTCAGTGTGGTCTCAGCCACAATGCTTACAAGCTTCCCTGGGATTCAGGTCAAGTGCGCGCGTGCGCGCGCACACACACACACACACACACACACTCATGCCAAGGGCACCTAAGAAAGTAACTGAAATAGATGATAACCGGATAGACATTCATCAGAAGACAAAAAGGTCTGCAGCATCCTTCATTCGCTCTGGCTTGCACATGACCTGTGGGTATCCCCATGACCAAGGAGACACTGAGGTCTCCCATCCATTAACACATCCACTAAGTCAACAAATAGTTACAGACACCTCCACAGGGCACATTATTCTGGGCACTGGGGACGAAGCAATAAGAGACAAAATTCCTCACTCCTGAGGATCCCACTCCAGTGCCGAGAGAGAGGCACTAAGCCAAACAAAAATATAGGAGAGGCCGGCCCCGTGGCCAAGTGGTTAAGTTCACGCGCTCCACTTCGGCAGCCCAGGGTTTTGCTGGTTCAGATCCTGGGCGCGGACATGGCACTGCTCGTCAGGCCTCGTTGAGGCGGCGTCCCACATGCCACAACTAGAAGCACCCACAACTAAAATATATAACTATGTGCCAGGGGGCTTTGGGGAGAAAAAGGAAAAATAAAATCTAAGAAAAAAAAAAGAGACACAATAAAAGGCAGAATGAGGAGAGTAAAGAGTGGATGGTATTCTACAGAGGGTGGGCAAAGAAGGCCTTTCTCGGGAAAGTGAAACTGAGCAGAGACCTGAATGAAGTAGGGGAGGGAGCAGGAGGATTTCAGGTGAAAAAGTATGTCTGGCAGAGAGAGCAAGTAAGGGCTCCGAGGCAGAAGCATCTGTAGGAGGCAGAATAATGGTCCCCCAAGGAATGAACCTGTGGAGCCTAGACTGTGTTGGGTTACATGGCAAAGGGAATTAAGGTCGCATACGGAATTAGGGCCGCTTATCAGCTGACCTTAAAACGGAAGACCAACCTCTACCATCCGGTGGGCTCAATGCAGTCACAAGGGTCCTTTGAAGGGGAAGCGGGGTGCAGGGGAAGAGGGGTGCAGATGACGAGCAGAAGAGGGAAAGGCGACCGTGGAAGGGGCAGACAGAAGGGATGCGGCTGGCTGTGAAGACGGAGGAAGTGGGCCACCAGCTAAGAAATCTGGGTAATCTCCAGAAGCTGAAAGGGCAAAGACAAAGATTGGAGCCCCCAAGAAGAAATGCAACTGGGCCGACACCTTGATGTTAGCCCAGTCAGAACCACGTCACACTCCTGACCTACAGACTGCAAGGGAATCAATGTGTTTTTTGGTTTTTTTTGAGGAAGATTAGCCCTGAGCTAACATCTGCCGCCAATCCTCCTCTTTTTGCTGAGGAAGACTGGCCCTGAGCTAACATCCATGCCCTCTTCCTCTACTTTATGTGTGGGACGCCTGCCACGGCATGGCTTGACAAGTGGTGCGTAGGTCCATGCCCAGGATCCAAACCGGCGAACCCCAGGCTGCTGGGCTGGCTCCAATGTGTGTTGTTCTAAGCCATGAAGTCTGAGGTGATTTGTTATGGCAACAACAGGCAATACAGCGTCCCTGCGGGTGTGAGAAACAGTGGGGAGGACAATGTGAGCAGACGAGACAGAGCGAGAGGGAGGACAGGAGACGTGTTCAGAGAGGCCGCGGATGCAGAGCAGACCACAGAGGATCTAGGAGCCACTGGAAGAAGTTTTAAGAAAAGTAGGAAGAGGCCAGCCCAGTGGCGCAGCAGTTAAGTTCGCACGTTCCACTTCTTGGTGGCCCCGGTTCACCAGTTCGGATCCCGGGTGTGGACATGGCACCGCTTGGCAAGCCATGCTGTGGTAGGCGCCCCACATATAAAGTAGAGGAAGATGGGCACGGGTGTTAGCTCAGGGCCAGTCTTCCTCAGCAAAAAGAGGAGGATTGGCAGCATATGTCAGCTCAGGACTAATCTTCCTCAAAACAAAAAAAAAAGAAAAATAAGAAGCCAAAAAGGGTTTTGAGCAGAGGAATGGCGATCTGACTTATCTTCCCAAGGATTGCTCTGGCTGCTACGTGGAGAACAGACCATAGGAGGGGAAGCGTGGGAGCAGGGCGACCAGTATGGGGGCGGAACATGTCATGTTTGAAGGGGTGACGCCCCGTGAAGATGCAAAGTCATACATTTAAAATAAACACACTAACAGTACAATTTACTGGAAATTTGGATTCCTCCTGCTCACTGACCCATTAATCAAAAGGAGTGTTTTTCAAACATTGGTACACACATGACCTATCTGAAGAAATACCAATATTTCAAGACCCAGACACACATGCATAAATACGTAGTACAAAAACCTATTTCTAACCAATGTCTGTTTTCATTAAATCTCCTCCCGCTGGTTCTTACATCACGCACACAACTGGCCAGAGTTTTTGCTGCCACGTGTTCCATTCTTCCTAACAAACTGATATCTTCTATCTTATTTTATTTCATTAAAAGCTGTCGGGACAAAAGTCAGGTCCACAAACGCAGGTGACCATTCAAAGCCTTGAAACCCCGCGGACAATCCAGGGAGCTGACACTGAGCACAGAGGGCGCCTGTCCTCACCCACAGACAGCAGGTTCTGGAAGTTCTCCAGCATCACGTCCCGGTACAGCTGCCTCTGGGCGTGGTCCAGCAGCCCCAGCTCCTCCTCCGAGAAGGTCACAGCCACATCCTTGAATGTCACCGGCTCCTGCAACACCAAGCACATCTTACAATCAATGGCCACTTGAAAAGGGCCAGCCCTGCGAGGGTGGAGAGGATGGGTGGGAAGTGGTTTCAGATTTTGAGAGACTTAATTTGTAGACTTCTCAGCCTTTCTCCTATCCTGCCAAAACCACACACTCATGTTCCTCAGGCAATGACATCAGTCCTTGTATGTTTATTTTGGGCCCTCATTGAGTCTACTATAAGCTACTCCCAAGAACCCTAAATATGCATCCTGGGCTACACCCGTTTTACTTTTCCATGAATACTGCCAATTGCTGTCAGAAGCATTTATCAGTTTAGCTGAGGGGCCGGCCTGGTGGCGTAGTGGTTAAGTTTGCGTGCTCTGCTTTAGTGGCCTGGGGTTCGCAAGATTGGATCCCAGGCATGGACCTACATACCGCTCATCAAACCATGCTGTGGTGGCTTCCCACATACAAAACAGAGGAGCGGAAGACTGACACAGACGTTAGCTCAGGGCCAATCTTCCTCACCAAAAAAATTAGCAATTTAGTCGAAATGTATCTGATAGCACCCACCTTCTCCTCACACACATGAACCCTGATGCTATCACCGTTCTTTAATGTCTGCCAAACTAAGAAGCTTTGGGTAAGCTGTGTGGGACAGCTGTGTCGTTCATCCTATGTAACCTCAAGGCACACAGCACATCTCTTAGTTGCAGCATTAGGCGCCATGCTCTGGACCCCACCTGCCTCAGTGCCATTCCCGAGGGTCTGTCCCTTACTAGCCGTGTGACCTCAGACAAGTTCGCCTATGTGCCCGAGTCTCTCCTCTGTATAACGGTCCTTACATGACAGGGTTTTTTCAAGGATTAAACAAGGGAATATCTATAGCATCTGGAACAGTGTGCGGCACAGAATAAGCACCTAATAAACATCAGCTATTATTATTTCTTCACATTATCGTTATCAATATCTATTTCATCTCATTTCACGGCTGCGTATTATTCCAGGGAACTGATGATCTATATTCATCTGATCTAAAAAACACGTAATTTGACATATTTTCCTCATTATAATCCACTGTGCAAATGACATCATTTAATGTAGATCTTATTCCCTGATTGTTTAAAAATAACCACAAGTAAAAATTAAAATGTCAAAAATAAGTAGGCTTGAAATTATGATCATATAGCGGCAGCTTTTCTTTCCAATCTTCTCCCTACTTCCCCAATCTTTCAAGAGAAGCACATACCCCGATTCTCCATACGATGGCCAAGAGCAGGTCAGAAATTTTCCCATGGCTTTGGGACTCTGATTTGGAAGAATATTTCAGTCCTCCCACTTATTTGATTAAAAATTAACACAATTACCTTTTCTGATGTTTATTAACCACCTATATTTCTCCCTTTAGCATGCCCGTCCATGTCCTTATTCACACTCCGTTGAATTTTTTTCTTTCTCCTGTGCATAAGATTCCTCTTATGGATTCTGTCTTTTTGGCGGGCTGCTGTGTGGTAAATATTTTTGCCCCAGCTTGTTATTCTTTCTGCTGACACCGTGTGAGGTGTTTTTGGCCACAGAGAAATGTAAAGGTTTTATGCAACGACTGTGCTACCTGCTGTCTTGTGCGCCCAGAACGCTGGGCATCTCAGGGCACACGAGGAGGCGCCATGACAGGAAGAGAAGAGATGCACCCTGGGAAGCGGGTCGGGGAGGAGGATCACCATCTATGGCAATCATCCCTCAAAAGGGCTCTCCAGACACCACACCACAGGGCACAGTTTCAAAATGAACTCTTTTTGTCTTTCTTCCCGTCTCTCTCTCTCACTTGAGCAGAACGCCCAACACTCCTGACCCTTGGCCTCCTGTGTGAACCCGAGCAGGTTTCTCATGGTTCATGTGTTTAAGATAAGATGAGACCAAAATTTCCTCATTCAGGGGCCAGCCCAGAGGCGTAGTGGTTAAGTTTGTGTGCTTCGCTTTGGCGGCCCACGGTTTGCAGGTTCAGATCCCTACACACTGCTCATCAAGCCATGCTGTGTTGGCGTCCCACATACCAAATGCAGGAAGACTTGCACAGATGTTAGCACAGTAATAATCTTCTTCAAGCAAAAAGAGGAAGGTTGGCAACAGGTGTTAGCTCAGGGCCAATCTTCGTCACCAAAAAAAAAACCCCCAAAACTCCTCATTCAGCTGCTCTGAGGGGTAAATGCAGCAGGGAAAGGCAAGTTACTAGCAAATCGTCTAGTACCGCTGGACGTTTTAAACTAAGGCTACCTATTACGTCGGTCAAATTAGTTAATACATAAAAGAACCAAAAAAGACCAATAAATAAAATACACACAAGCTGCGACTCTTTAGGTAGATCCTACTTCCCTCTCTGATTATTTAAAAATAATAGCAAATGAAAATAAAAATGTCAAAAATAAGTAGGTTTAAAATTATGATTATATAACGGCAGACTGTCTTTCCAATATTTGGGAAGAAAGAATCTAGCTCTTTCTGTGTGGAAACCTCCAACAGTTCTTGTGAGCAGCAGCAGCGAGTGCCCACTGCGCTGTGCTTGGATTCGGCTTTCCTACCTAGGGCGCAGCCAGCTTGACACATATCAAACGTTCTCTTTCACTACTGAGCTCTCGGTCTGTTGAGGAAAACATATCAGCAGATTGTTTTCAGAATTGATTTTAGGGAAAAAGGTTTTATGTGGGAAAGCTGTCACTGTGGTGTGGCTTCAAACAGTAAAATTCCTAGACCACCTCAATGTCCGTGAGTGGGAAGTAGTTAAAAATAACAAGGCAGATCAATTCAATGGGAATGTTACGTAAACATAAAAAGCGAATGTTATATATGCACACACAAAAAAAGCACAAGTTAAAATTAGATGCATATCATGAGTACAAACACAGTTATGCACGTGAGGAAAAGAGTATGAGGGAAAAATGCAGCTAATTTGTCAGCAGGGAGGTAGTAAAGTGGGAGAATTGTTCGTTTCTAGTAATTTTTCTACTCCATAAAATAAATAATAACAAAATAAAACAAAAACTACAATCAAGGGCAAAGTAAACTCATATGGAACAAAGGAAGACCCTGGAGCCTAACAGGTCCTCGACTGCCTGTTGCTCTGCTGGAGTCGTCCCAAGAAGAACGTGTGACAATCTGAGGAGTGAGATGGGATTTTCAGAGAGAAAGGCGAGCCCTACTCACCGTGAATGTGCTCATTGTTCCTCCTGCTTCTGGGGACGGGCAGAGTCCTGAGTTACGCAGACCCCAGGAGGGCAGAACTGCGCCTGGCGGAGTGCCTAGAGGGCAGAAAAAAGACAGGCAAGTGTGGCCTGGGATGCTGCTCCCCTACACGGATGCTTACGGTAAATGCGCACGCGGATGTTCACGGCAGCATTACCCATAATAACCTGGAACCGGAAACAGATGAAGTGTCAACCTATGTAGGAACGAACAGACAAAACTGTGGCACATCCATACAATGGAATATTATTCAACAATTAAAAGGAATGAAGTACTGATTATGCCACAACATGGATGAACCTTGTAAACGTGTGGAAAGCAAAAAGACCAGTCACAAAAGACTACAGAGGGTAAGATTCCATTTATATGAACTGTCCAGAATGGGCAAATCTACGGAGACAGAAGGTAGGTTAGTGGTTGCCTGGGTATCTGGGAGAGAATGGGGTTAACTGTAAATGGGCATGAGGAACCCAACCAGGGAAACGAAAATGTTCTAAAGCGAATTAAGGTAACACTTGCACCACTCAGTGAAGTTACTAAAAATCACTAATTTGTACACCTAGAACAGGTGAATTCTGTGATATGTTCAATATACCTCAAGATGGTAAAAATAAATGTTTGTTAATCTATGTGTCATTTAAATTAGCAAAACTAATTTATGGATTCTGAGTCCATGCTGATATAATATTTATATTTGAATGAATGAATAAGGGGAGAGATGAGGAAGCTTGTCTTTACGGTAGAATGTCCCCTAGTAAATCTATCTCCCCATAAAAAACTTTATTAGTTAAAAAAAAAATACTAACTTTACAACAGAGAAATCTGACAGACATCACCTTAGCCCAATGAATGAAACTGAGTTCACCAATAGAGGGACAAACTGACAGCCTTGGACTCCTATTATGTTGCCGTGACAAAGACACCTCACCACTTCTGTGGAATCTCTGCCAACAATGCTTAAGAAGGATTTAGGAGAGGCTGACTATAGAATTTTAGCACTACATACTTGCTAATATTAAACATTATGCTAATTAATAATGTTATCTATTAGATATTAGATATCTATTAAATTAATCCTAATTTTATTACTAATACATTAAGTTATTACTTATACGTATAACAGATTATATACTAATGTATTAAGCTATTATTAATATTATTACTAATTACTAAACATGGAATGTATCAGATAAACCCCAAATGAAGGATTTTCTCCAAAATAACTTGCCTCTGTACTTTTCAAAAACATCAAGAACAGGGGCTGGCCCCGTGGCCGAGTGGTTAAGTTCGCGCGCTCCGCTGCAGGCAGCCCAGTGTTTCGTTGGTTCGAATCCTGGGCGCGGACATGGCACTGCTCATCAAGCCACGCTGAGGCAGCATCCCACATGCCACAACTAGAAGGACCCACAACGAAGAATATACAACTATGTACTGGAGGGCTTTGGGGACAAAAAGGAAAAAAATAAAATCTTTCAAAAAAGAAAAAATCAAGAACAAAAATGACAAAGGCTGTGGAATCATTTTGCATTAGAGAAGAACATTAAGACAAGTATGCTAAAAATTCCATAAAATGGTTATAAACAAGTATACAACTTAAGACAACGCATAAAATTGCACTTTGAACTGCGGGGGAAACCAATTGTAAGGACTTTAAATGAAAAACAGAACAAAATAAATACAGGATTATGGATTATATAATAGTATGTTACCTAATGATGTGTTACCTAGCATTATGTAAAAGGTAACACTATTAACTACTATTAGTAATAACTTAGTAGGTATCTACTACCTAATAGATAACATTATTATCTAGTATAACATCTAACATTAGCAAGTATGTAATGCTAAAATTCTATAATCAGCCTCTCCAAAATGCCTCCTAGCAAGACATCTCCTTATTATCCAGGGTACGTGGCTTCCTTCCTGCAGAAAGCTAAAATAAGCTGCCACCGAACACAGTATATTCCTGGTCTTATTCGGCTGACGAATCCACAAAGCAGACAGCCAAAACATAAACCATTGGTGAATCTGGGTAAAGAGTATATGAGAATTCTTTATACTATTTTTGCAACTCTCCTGTACATCTAAAATTATATAAAATAAAAAGTTGTTAAAAATCAGGCAACAGTCATAGAAATGACAAGAAGAAAAATAAGGGGGCCGGGCCCATGGTCCAGTGGTTAAGTTCGTGTGCTCCGCTGCGGGAGCCCAGGGTTTCACCGGCTCGGATCCTGGGCGCCGACCTAGCACTGCTCATCAGGACACGCTGAGGTGGCGTCCCACATGCCACAACTAAAAGGACCTACAACTAAAATATACAACCATGTACTGGGGAGCTTTGGGGAGAAGAAGGAAAAAAAGAAAAGAAAAGAAAGGAGGGAGAGCAGTGTTTGGAAAGTTCCATAGTTAACACGCATCAGGGGAAAACCATTAAGAAAAGCATGATAAAAATTCTGTAAAATGTTCATAAGCAAATATACAGAAACAACCACTAAACAAAAATGCACGAGAAGCTTAACAGTTGCTATCCTTACATTTTGGATAAATGGGTAGAATTTTAAAAAGATTTTCTCTCATATTTCTGTAATTTCTGAATGCTCTGCAATGATATGCTTCTATAAGAATAAGAAATATTATTTGTAATAAGAGAAACAAAATAGTTGGCAACGTTTTAAAAAACTCACGGAAAAGTCCAAGCCCACGAGCCTTGCTTCTAAGGGTCCCCCGGCCAAGTCCTAACCGCCCGGCCCATTGCAAGCTGGCTCCCGCGCCTTAAGGAGGGAACACCGAGATGCTGAACTCCAGCTCTGCACTCAGACTGCCTAACTCCCACCGCCGATCAGCTCTTACTACGTGGGTGACAACGGGCAAATAACCTGCCCTCCTCGGGTCTTAATCTCAATTTACAGAAAAGAAAAAAATCAATACTTCTTCACAGAGCCACGGTGTGGCATGATGTATTTATTTGTTTAAAGCCCTCACCCTTGAAGGTAGCAGTTAAGGACTAATTATTACCAAGACCCACGCTCGACTTCACATCCCACACATCTCTCTCACAGCTGATGTGAACATCGCTGTAAAAGAAACACGCCGAGTCCCGCTCACACGGAGCTTTGCTGTCACTCCCTCCGCCTCCGTGCAGTCCTCTGGGAGAAGTCAGGCTGGGGAAGGAAAGGATGCTGTGAAAGGCCAGGACTGCGTCACGGTCCTCGACAAAAGTTAAGGCCTGGCCTCCCTCCGTGCAAGCTCACCCTCCTAAAAACGAGGCGAGACGGGGTCCTGGATTTTCCAGCGTCCCGCAGGGATCAGAGAAAAGGGCAAGGGTCACCGCAGCTGGATCAGCGACCCTAACCCGGGGACGGACCGCCCCTCGGGAAATGAATCCCAACAAGGAGGGAACACCATTCACCACGTGCCAGGAACTGTATTAAAAACTTCTATTTGTATCACCTCTTCCAATTCCCAAAACAACTCTGTTAGGAAGGTCCTAATACCCTCACTTTAAAAAAAAGCAACGGGAGACACAGAGAGAGTGACTCCCCAATGCGAGGGGGGAGAGCCACGCGCGGAATGCGCAGGGAAGCGGACGGGGCGAGCCGAGAGCCCCCGAAACGCTCAACCCAGGCGACACACCACCCGAGCCGCCCGGGCACGCGAGCACCGCCCCGAACTCAGAGGCTCCGCCGAAGGAACGCGCCCCGCCGCCCGCGCCCTCCACACCTCGCTTTCCGCCCAGGATCGTTCTCCCCTAATTCGACGGCCGGGCGTTGCGGGTCCAAGCGCAGACCCAGGAAACTCGGAGTGGCCCGCGAGACGCGAAAACAACGCATAACCCTGCCGCAAACAGCCACGACCTCACACTCCGGGGGCGACGCGCCGGCGAGCCCACGGAGCTTCCGGACTACACTTCCCAGAATTCACTAGAGCCGCCTTCCTGAGCGGAAGTGCAAGGGACCACGCAGAGCGTCTGGACTACGCTTCCCAGAATGCCGAAGGAGAAGGCGGCCATGGTCTCACGCTCCAGGAAGAAGTGTGGCGGCTAAAGGAAGCTCTTTGACTACACTTCCCAAAATGCCTGAGCGGGAAGAATCCCACGGTCCCCACTTCCTGGGTGGGAACGTGGATTCCCACACTGGGGGTCTCGTTACTTTTCCCTGAGTCCTCCAGGAAGGTGATCTATAGACAGGACTCCCTGAAGTCGAGCTGCCTTCAATGATGACGGGAGTATTGTTGGAAAGGGACCAAGCAAGGAGACACAATCGTCAAGATATTAACAGGGAATGACTGCTTAGGGGACACTAGATGATTGAAAGGGGATAATGTTTACTATACTCCGACGATGTGAGGCTAAAACCGAGAGTTTAAAGAATGGACGAGGTAGAATGACTGGGAGGGACAATGAGGACCGAAAGGACCAGCCCCTGCCCCGGACCCTGTGGGACCAATGGTTTGACAGCTTGCGAGAGACAAAGGGGAAGCTTGTCCTCATGGAAAAGCGCTCGTCTCTCAGTTAAACTTTTCACTGAAGTTATTATCATCCCTACTTTGGAAGTGAAAACACCAGGGTTCAGAGAAGTTGAATTTTCCACTATCTCAAAGCGAGCACAAGGGCCGAAGAGTTCGGCACCTGAGTCATTCCGACTCCCAGAGCCTAAGATTTAACGCCAGCACTGAGGAGGATTCGACAGGTGAGGGAGCATGTTTTAGTGTTAAGAGTTTTTTCTTTTATGTTTTCTGGTTAAAATATATTATAGTTAGCAATTTTTAAACATATGTTACTGGAAACTAACTAAAAATAGTATAAAGGAAAATAAGAGAAAAAAAGTGCACCTAGAATCCTTCCCCTTGAAGATAACCAGATTTTTTTCTCCCCATAAACAGACGTATACCTATCAACATACATATTTGTTTTTTAAAATGAGGGCTTATGTTCTGTGTCCATTTTTCCAAACTCAGTGTAAGCTAGACGTTTTCTAATATCAGCCACTGAAACTCTTGACTCTTTCCAAATGATGGCCGTATAATGTCTCATTGAATGGATTGAGAACTAAAAACAAAACAGCCCCTGACATCTGGGAGCTGGGTGGCACTCACAGGTGGGCCATGTTATTCTTTGGAACATAAACGAATCACAGAATGCTATCTTCAAAGGAGGTTTCTCTGGGACCATGGTAAAGTGAGACAAAACAAGGCCTTTCCTAATTTTGTTTAGACAGATAAAAACAACAGGTCACTGTGCCTCCCACACAATGCCAAACATGCCCCTCTTGGCTCAATGAGTGCCTGCTCCTTCTTTACCCCTTGGAGTTTATCCTTGATCTAGTCTGTCCTCCCAAAAGATAAAATTTACTGAGATGCTCAATCTTAGAATTGCTTCTGCTTTCTGACAGCATCCAATCTAGAGTGAACCCGGCTTCATTAGGCCCTCCCCCAAACCACCCATCCAAAGCCCAGATCCCCTAATAGATTCTGACACCCCCTTACCCTTGTGACACCTCATGGTTCCCCATGGTGGGTGTACCCTCTCCCTGCAACAAACATAAAGCCAACTTGTCCACCCACTGGTGTGTTCCTGGCTGAATTAAATAAGCATATTGGCACATCTCATGATGAGTAGTAGGTTTGCTATCGTATACGAAGCTGCAATGAACGTTGCTTTATGTTCTTCTGGGACAGACACTGTTGGCTGGTGAACCAAGTGCCAACCACAAATCCCTCCTTTTTTACTTACCTCCACTGTAGAGAATAGAAAAGCGAAATGCTCACTTTCCCATCTTCCTTGCAGCCACACGTATCCATGTCAGCCCCACTGCCCGGGGTGGAGCCAGCACTCCAGGGAGAGAGATGCTGACTGAGGTGCTGGCTACCCTCTGGCCGCATGGGGACAAATGGGATGTAGATAATCTCCCTGTTAACAGGGATGAGTTGGTGCAATGGATGAGGACAGCATGATGAGAGGCGGGTCCTAAGAAGAGCAGGGACGCTATAGCCAGTCTTTTGGCCACCCTTGCACTCCCGCGCCACCCATCAGCTCCCATGGTGTTCCAGGGGTTGCAGACAGTGACTGGGGGAAGTAGAAGGGCCGTGTGCAGGAAGCTCCACCTGGCCAGGTCACTTGCTAACCTCAAATAAGACCCATTTGCATGCAGCGCCAAACAACTGATGGCATTGCTGAAAACAAAACTGTTGAAGTGAGGTCTTCTCTGAGGGAGAAATTAAAAAGTTGAAGCACGGACACGGACAGAATCCTGGAAAATCCCATGCTACCTGGATGGGGCGTCTGTTTGATAAGGGCACATTGCAGATCCAAATGTCTCTGGCAAATGGCACAGTTAGGGATGTGGCCAAGGTTTCTGTGTCCCCTTTGGAGACCACTGGCTCTATTCTGTCGAGATAAAAGGGAAAAGGAAGGGAGTTCAGACTTTTCCAGGGCTCTTAGATACTAGGGCCCACATGACAGTTTTTCCAGGCCTTTGTAGGGCTAAAGATTAAACTGACGACATTGGGGGATTTGGCGGTGAGGATGATGATTCATGGTGCTTATCTACTTGTGTTGATTATGTGCCTGATGTGCCTGGGGTCCTTTGGGACATTTCAGGTGCTGGTCACCCTGGTTGCCATAGCTGAGTGCATATGGGCATTGACTTTTGGCTGCTTGTGGCACAGAATGTCACCACCTCCTCAGGGGGCATGCCCCCTCACAGCAAAGAATTTGAGCCATAAGTGTAGGAGTCTGACTCCTGCCTGCCACCTAAGTTACCCAAGCCCCAGTGGGTTTTTCAGCAATAGCAGTGCTGCATACCAGCTGGGAAAAAAGGACATTGCTTTGTTAATTCCGAACTTGGTGCAAGTCGGAGTGCTTCACACCACTTTGTCACAATTTAACAGCCTGCTTCGGTCAGTCAAAAAAGACTCTGGGGCGTGGAGACGGACAGTGGACTATTGCAGGCTGAATGCTGAGGTTCCGCCCTTGGACCCCGTGGTGCCAGTTATCATCACCATCCCCGAGATAGATAGTGGCACCCCATACTTGAGGGTGGCATGCTGTTCTTGACTTGGCTAATGCCTTTTTCTCAATCCTCTTGCAGGATGAAGATCAAGACCAATTTGCACTCAAAGGGAATGGCCTACAGTATACTTGTACTGTACTTCCACAGGGATACCATATGCCACCAGTGGGTGGGGCTTGACCTTCAACCATCCCAAGGCCCCACAGAAATTTTGGTCATCCATTACATCGATGACATCCTGATGGTGGGGTCGACTGAAAAGCAGGTGGAAATGGTGCTGTGCCTAGTCATTGACACAATGACTAGTGCCAGCTGGGCTATAAACCCAGTAAGGTCCAAGGCCCAGCACAGCAGGTGCCATTCCTAGGGGCCACTTGGGCAGGAGCCAAAGAAGTATCCCAGATATAGTCATGCGAAAGTGGTTGGCCCTAGCAGCACCCACTAATAAAAAGGAGGCCCAAGAGCTGATAGGCTTTGTTGGGTACTGGAGACAGTATGTACCCCATCTGGGTGTTCTCTTGGCCCCCTTACTCGAGGTGACCTGCAGGGCCACCAGTTTTGAATGCGGCCCTTTGAGCAGCAGGCCTTGGAAGCTCTGGCTCAGGCATTGCCTTTGGGATCTTTGGAGCCTGCTAGCCTGGTGGTGTCCACAACCCCTATGCATGCTGATTGGAGTTTGTGGAAACAGGAAACTGCTACTGGGGTGCACCGGCCTCTCAGATTTTGGAGCAATATGGACACTAAACACTGCACTCCAGCACAAGGGAAACATGGCCCTACAATGCATGTTGGGAAATACAACTCAATAGCAAGAAATCAAACAGTCTGATTGAAAAATGGGCAGAGGACCTGAATAGACATTTTTCCAAAAGACATACAAATGCTCAATAGGTACATGAGCAATCATCATCAGGGAAATCCAATCAAAACGCCAATGAGATATCACCTCACTCCTGTTAGAATGGCTATTATCAAAAAGACAAGAGGTAAGTGTTAGCTAGGACGTGGGGAAAAGGGAACCCTTGTGCAATGTTGGTGGGAATGTAATCATTCAGCCACTATGGAGAACAGTATAAAGTTTCCTTAAAAAATTAAAAATAGAACTACCATATGATCCAGCAACTCTACTTCTGGGCGTATATTTGAAGGAAATAAAATCATTATTTTGAAGATATATCTACAATCCCACGTTTACTGCAGCATTATTTACAACAGCCAAGGCATGGAAACAACCTAAGTGTCTATCTATGGATGATGGATAAAGAAAATATAGTATATGTATACAGTGGAATATTATTCAGCCATAAAGAAAGAAATTTTGCCATTTGTGACAACATGAATGGACAGATATGGAAAGACAAATACTGTAAGATATCACTTATATGTGGAATCCAAATAAAACCCAAACTTATAGAAAGAAGAGTAGAATGGTGGTTGCCACTGGCTGGAGGGTGGGGGAAATGGAGAACGTTGGTCAAAGTATACAAACTTCCCAGTTATGAGATGAATAAGCTCTGGGGATCTAATGCACAGCATGGTGACTATAGTTACCAATACTGTATTATATACTTGAAAGTTGTTTAAAGAGTAGATCTTAAACGTTCTCACCACTCACACGTAAGGGTAATTATGTGAGGTGATAGATGTCTTAACTAACCTTAATGTGGTAATCATTTCACAGTATATATGTTTATCAAATCATCATGTTGTACACCTTAAACTTATCCAATGTTATGTGTCAATTATATCTCAATAAAGCTGGAAAAAATTAAAATTTCATTTTTATATACTAGCAATGAACACAGGGAAACAAAAATAAGTGAATTGCCTAGGAATATTTCTAAGAAAACATGTGGGACTTATAAGCTGAAAACTACAACATGCTGATGAAAGAAATCAAAGAAAACTTAAACAAATGGAGAGAGACACTGTGTTCATGGATTCCATGATTCAGCTTAGTAAAGATGTCATTTCTTCCCAAATTGATATGCACGTTTAATATAATTGCCGTCAAAATTTAAGCAATATTTTTTTTGTAGATATAGATATAAGATTGTTCTAAAATTCATATGTAAGAACAAAGGAACAAGAGTAGCTAAAACAATTTTTAAAAAGTAGAATAAGGTGGGAGGAATCAGTCTATCAATGTCAAGAGTTATTATATATCTACAATAAGCAAGCTTACATGGAATGTGTGAGGGATAGATGCATAGATCAATGGAACAGGATAGATAACTGAGACAACTTGTATTACAAGCACGGCCAACTGATATTTAAAGAGATGCAAAGGTGATTTGGTTGAGATAGGATAGTCTTTTTGACAAACAGAAATTTTGAACTGATTGCAGTTAAGTCTTATACCCAAATTTCTGTCACTGTGATTGTAATAATGTGCGGTTTTTCATATTCAAATTACGTTTGTGTCCTTGAATTAATTTTGTTAAAGCTACACTTACAGGATTCTTTACCTGAGTGCAACTTAACATAATTTTTGGTGAACTGAGTAAATGTTTCTCATAGTTTTTCCATTCCATAGGGATCTTTTCAACATCCCTGAGGTAATAATGGGGCTATATTTTGCCCCTTGTAGTCCTCAGCACTGTTGTCTTCATGGAGCCCTTCACTCGTAAAAAATTAATAATTATATCTTGTAATTGTATTGGTATAAAGATGAATATACTACAAGATGGAGTCCTTAAAGCACAGAATTACATAGCCTCTCCCCTGTATTGTTTCTCTTGTTAAAATGAAGATTCTGAATTTGAAGATGACTCTAAACATACTCATTACTTGTGTAAGATTTGCCACCAGCACGGATCCTTAATGAACTTGAAGACCTAAATCCAGCTGAGGTGCATCGCATCTGAGAGGCTGCTCTCCAAGGTTGACAACATTGATGGCCTTGAGGTTGGGAACTCTTCTGAATGGGAAGAATTGAGCTATTACTGAACACCGGTATATTTTATTACATATTTGGGGATTCTCCCCAAAATCCAACTGCAAGTGAATGTCAAGTTTAGAGCCATCACTGAATCCTTGTCCACACTCATTTCAGTTACAGATTTTCTGAGAAGACTGCCTGGTGGTGAAGTGATGTCTTTTCCATTGCCATTGTGGCTTCATGAGCTTTCTCTCTTTTGTGTGCTCCTTGATTATCACGGTGATGGGAAATCCAAGCAGAGCAGAAAAAATGCTATCACATCTATCAAAGTCATTTTAAAAATTATTTATTGAGGTCATATTGGCTTATAACACTATGTAAACTTCAGGTGTGCATTATTATACTTCCATTTCTGTATAGACTGCCTCATGTTCACCATCAATAATCTAGATTTTATCTGTCACCATACACATGTGCCCTTTACCCCTTTCACTCTCCCCTCCCCTTCCCTGCTGGTAACCACCAGTCTATTCTCCTTATCCATGTGTTTGTTTCTCGAGATAATTTTTCATGGAAATTTGCTGACCTCTACTCTAATAACTTTATGACCCGCTTATATAGGTTTCTTACAAGCATCTTGCACTGTCCATGTTAGAAGCTCTTGATTTTCATTATTATTGGAACTCTCTCCTTGAAGATTTATGACATAGTCTTCAAATTCAGAAATGAACAAGTACCTGCACCTGTATGACAGTAGAACCCCTTGTTTTAAGGACCACGCACTAATCCCTCCAAGGTTTACTGCAGAGTGTTACTCCTTGTTAACATACTCACACCTTGTTCCTAGATTGGCCAGCAACGGCCATGTGTAAAATAATGTTAAACTCTCGGCAAAATAAAAGAGTAACTGTGAAAACACTGGCAAGAAACCAAAATCAGACCCAAACTGGAGGATCATGTATTCTTGAGAGAAGGATTTAATATAAGATGAGATTCTCATGTTAGCTCTAATGAAAGATAGAGATTGTCAGGATAAATTTAAAAAATTAAGACCCGGGGCTGGCCCTGTGGCCGAGTGGTTAAGTTCGCGCGCTCCGCTGCAGGCGGCCCAGTGTCTCGTTGGTTCGAATCCTGGGTGCGGACATGGCACTGCTCATCAAGCCACGCTGGGGCAGCGTCCCACATGCCACAACGAGAAGGACCCACAACGAAGAATATACAACTATGTACCGGGGGGCTTTGGGGAGAAAAAGGAAAAAATAAAATCTTAAAAAAAAAATTAAGACCCAACTACATGCTGTGAACAAAAGACGCAATTTTAAAATAATCACATGAGTACATTGAAAGTTAGTGAATGAAAAAATATATACCATGCAAACTTTAGCAAATGAAGGCTGGAGTGGCTATATTAATACAAAAAAAAAGCAGATTTCAAGACAAAGAGTATTAATGGAACTTAAGAGAGACATTTCATGATGACAAAAGTGTAACTCACCAAAAAGACATTATAGTGAAAAATGTGTCTGCACCAAATAACAGCGCTTCAAACTATGTGAAGCCAAAGTGACATAGATTTAGATGAGATTTTGGACTGTGAGCCGATGCTGTAATTGGCTTAGTCTTTTGGGGAATTTGGGATAAGGTGCATGTGGGATGGATGTGAATTTCGAGGGGCCACAGGCTGAATAACTAGGTACTGTGGTCTAGCCAAGTCGACACATAATGCTGATCATCGTAGTCCATTCTGTCCGACTGCCGCCTATATACATCTCCTTAAACCATACTTAATCTCCAAACAGATACAATAACAAAATTGTACTTCAATCTACCATGATACAAGTATCCTGCATACAATCAAAACACACTATATCTTTTTCTGGAAGAAGATACAAAGATTCTGGGTGACGGTCACTCTTCCCCTTTGCTATCCTGTATCTTCAATACTGTGATATAATGTTAACTAATATCATTACACCTTATGTTAGATGATGAAAGAATAAGAGAGGAAAGAACACAAAAGTACTTGAGTAATGGATATACAAACATATTTATAAAAAAATAAAGAAGAAACACTGATAATTATACAGTCCTCATTTCTGCATCTGGTCACATTGTCCTAACAGGTATTTATAACAATTCTTCCACTACTCATTCCACGTTCCCTTTGTGCTCATCAAGCCCCTCAGCTGTTTGTGACTGTTTGCCTGTGAATGGCTCAGACCTTCACTCTTGAAGGCTCTGGAACATTAGCTGGCCTGCCTGTATTGGGTTGTTATACTTTTCCATTTTTTCCACAAGGCATGGTGGTTGTAAGTGATATCCTAAGGGATTTCTCCTATTCCAGATGTACATTTCCTTACCTCCATTGGATAGTAGCAACCTAGTTTTCCCGTGGTTAAGATAAGCACCAGAGTCAGTATAGTAAACCCCTTCTTTGCCTGTTGTTTCAAAGGCATGAGGATCCCAAAGTGGTCGGTGATAATCTCAATTTCCAATTCAATGGAAACATTGTTTTAACTCCTGACGGAAGCATTCTTCCCTTTGGAACTAACACCTCCACATCAACAGAGGTCATGTGGACAATATGCAAAAATTTTGCTAGTAGACTACTAGGGGTAATACAGTGAATGGAGCCACTCCCATTTCTGCCCCAATTCCTGGACCTGTGTGTATCCCAGCGACAGGTGAAACAGCATCATACACTGGACACTTAGAGCATGTACAGCATCTGGGAGGACACTGTCCAGCTCCAAAGGTTATTGGTACCTAGTTGGCATTATAACAGGCTTCAAATGGCATTGCACCATTCCATCTAGCCAACGGCTTCAGGATGATGAGGAAAATGGAAAGGCTGGTGGATTCCATGAGCACAGGCCCTCTGCTGCACTTATTTGCAGTGAAGTGTTTTCTTTGGTCATGGCGAATTATCGTGACAGTGGAAAAGGCATTCTGTCAGGTACTTTTAGCAGAAGCATTGCATGCAGAGAAGGCAAATCCATATCCAGAACAAGTGTCTATTCCAGTAGGGATAAGCGCCTCCCCTTCCACAGTGGAAGCAGTCCAATATAACCAACAGCCACCAGATAGCTGAATGACTATCCCAGGGAATGGTGCCTCACAGGGGACTCAGTGATGCCTATAGCCAGGTCATCCTTGATGAGTGGAAGTCCATGTTGATGAGCTCAGGCATAACCTCCGTCTCTGCCACCACAGCCCCTTCCCACAAGCCCATTGGGAAGTGATATGACTGGCTGGGGAGACAGGTTGACTGGTATTCACAAAAAGGGTCATCCTATCCATTTCAATATTAAAATCCTTCTCGGTTCAAGTCACTGTCTGGTGAGCATTCACGAGGGATACAAATATCTTTGCATTCTTTGTCCATTCAGAGAGATGCCTCCCCACCCCCGGCCTTTCCCAGGCATCACCTGACTGGGAAATTGTAACCAATTTTCCAGCTGTGTTCTAAGTCCTGACCATCCAGCCAAACCATTACCCACAGCCAATGAAACATTATAGACTCTAGCCTCTGGCCCTTTCCCCATCATGATAAAATGAAACACGAGGTGCTCTGCTAGACTCTCTGCCCAAATAGAGGATTTCCCTTCATTAATGTTCTTCAGGGATGTCTCAGAAAGGGCTGTAGTGCTGCAGCTGTCTACTTTCAGGTGTTATCTGTGCATCATGCAGAACCATCTGTAAACCAGCATCAAGTTTCCCCTTCCTGAGCCAACTGGTGGTGGGGAACTCTCCAGGAACCATAGGTGCAGACGAGGAGAGTGAAGGTAACGTAGCAGGAGAAGGGGCCATGGGCATTTGGGCCACTTATCTGTAGCATCAGGGTCTGTTCAAACCCAACCTCCTATCTACCACATCCCAATGGAATGCTGATGTGCACACCCAACTAAAGATATGGAGGGGCTGACAATACCCAGTCCATGATAGGAAGCTCAGGTCACGTGGTAATTTGATGATCCATGACAAGTGCTCTGTCTCTACTAAGTCCACTAGCAAACCCAAAAGCTGTTTCTCCAAAGGATGGTAGGTATCTTCAGAGGATGGCAGGCAAGGCTTTGCTCCAAATCCTAGGATTCTTTGCTTGGATTCACCTATCAGGGCCAGCCAAAGGCTCCACATACCATCTCCATCTGCCACTGACATTTCAAGCACTTAGGGATCTGCTGAATCATATGGCCCAAGTGGCAGAGCAGCATACACAGCAGCCAGGGTCAATGCAGAGCCTTCTCTTGTTCTGGGTCAGGTCAGAGAGTTTTCAGGTCACTCATAGAAGGCAGAGTAGCACACCCCAATGAGGAATACATTACCTCCCAAATCCAAGGAGGCCAATAGGTATTGTGACTCGTTTTTGTAAGAAAGGCCAGATGCAACGTGCCCTTCACCTGGAAGGGATATCTCAACACACCCACACCACTGAATGCCTGGAAACTCTACTGAGGTCAAGGTCACTGGGTGTTTCTGGGACTTATTCCCGCCCTCCGACTTGCGTGTGTCTTACCAACATATCTAAAGTAGTTCCCACCTCCTGCTCACCAGGTCCAATCAGCACAGTGTCATCAATGTGCCAATTCAGACCAAGGATGCAGCCACTGCAAAAGAAGTCTGATTATTTCCCTTCTTGGTTCACAGGCACACTGGTACAGAGCCATAGGCCCCTTTGGGGAACTCTGGGGAGAAGATTAACAGCACACATTTTCACAGTATAGAAGGTTCCATCCTCAAGAGGACCTGGCCTCACCTTTATCCAAGGGATTCTGGGTTTGTAAACTGGCCACATCTGGGAATTGATTTAGGAGCTGTGACCCTGTTTTGGTGATTCAAGTTAGACTTCTGTTCACTTGAACTATAACTCTGCTGCCTATTTAGATCAAATAATAATTTCGTAGACTTCCCGTCTACTTATTTACTAGGGACACCAAGGTCAACAAGAAAAGGTCAAAAAGCCACTTGAGGCTTTCAGGTTATTATGCTTGAGCTGGAAGTTGAGGCCATGAGCTCATCTTTTTCTTTCCCATTTTCTCCTGCCCTTAGTTTGACCAATATATTCTAAGGTAACAATTCATGGTAATCCAGAACCTTACCTCAACATTTATTTCATTAGGAGCATCAAATGTGATATTTGGCATATTTTGCCACATCCTACCACTGACTATCAATGCCCTATTTTCCATGGGAAGTAGAGTCATTAGTGACTTTAAATCTGCTAAGACTAGAGAACCAATTCCAGAAAACACAGAATCAATTCAGAAAACTCATCCTTAACATTCTGCTCCTCTAGGATGCTCAGAAGAAAAATCTTTTTTGGTAAAAGTTCAACCAAAGAAATGATGATAAGGAGATAATACAAGAGATTTATTGCAAGAAACTAGCTTACTCGATTGTGGGGCTGGCTTGGCAAGTCGTAATCCTGGGGCCGGTCATCAGGAAGGCCAAATTGGACCTCTCAGCCATCAACTCAAGATGCTACCAACAGGTGGAATGTTTTCTTTCAGGGAAGCGTTAGCTCTGCTCTTAAGGACTTTCAACTGATTGAAGCAGGCCAACCCAGGTGATCCAGGATAATACCCTCACACCAAGTCAATTGACTACGGACTTTACTCACATCTACAAAATACCTTCACAGCGCCTAGGTTCCTGTATGACTGAATAACTGGGGATGGTAGTCTAGGGAAGTTGGCCACATAAAATTGACCATCACACCCATCTTCATCAATAGGAAACTGGTGAAGGAAATGATACTGACTACACCAGAATACCGTGCAGGCATTAGAAATGAGGCTGTAGCTCACTTTCTTGAAATGACCTTCAACAACTGTTTCAATGAGCCAAACGCTCCAGTTAGAAAATAGTATGCATTGTGTTCCTAGTTTTGCACAATTCTAAACAACGGTTACTTATATGCATAAATACACTGAAGCATGCTCACCAAAATATGAATAGTGGTGAGCTCCTACTATCTTCCACCTTCTCCTTTGGATTTTCCTGTACTAATGTTTCCAATGTCCAGGCATTATTCTTCTAAGTAAAAGAATACCAAACTTATACTTTGAAAATTTTAACAAACTCTCAAGAATTAAATATTTGTACTAAGACACGACATATGTAACAAAATGTCAAATCTCTAGATGAGTAAGACAGAGTTTCTGAGACTGATTACTTTAGAATCAGTGTGTCAAAAAAAGGAGACAACGTGGTATTGAACTCAAATCTTTACACAGATATCCTATCAACATGGTTAGACTTTAATAACTTGGGAAGACTCTCTCCTTTTGCAGAGAAAGGACGATGGTCTTTAACAGTCCCCACCATATGTAGCCAAGTTCAAAACTAAGATAGGGAAATCCCCAGGGTCCACAAAAGAAAAGGAAGTGAAGTTGATGGCGACAAGTGGGAGCTGAACCTGAAAGGCCCCACAAAGGCTTAGGGAACTGGATCCAAAGCTCGAGCTTTAATATTGAGTGTGGTTGGGAGTCTAGGCCTTGTGCACACTGGGAGACATAATCGTGAACACAAGCCAGCTCATCCCAAGTGTTACCATTATCTTGGGACCACCTTGAGGACCCACGCCATGCACGTTAGGTGTAAGCCACACTTGTGGTCTTTTCAATGTTAGGAGACAAGTACTTTTGGTTTAATCTGCTGAGGTTTGTTAGTTACCTTGGAGATGACTTAATCCAGTCTTTGGTGACAGTTTAAAAGAAAAAAAAAAAAAAGACAAGTCCTAGATTTCTGATACTAAGTGTGCAGAAAAGTTAATATAGCAGTCCTGAGACCACGATCCTCAGAATGGTCTGCTTGCAAGGCTGGACTTTGGTGGGTGTCAAGCAACATGAATTTGGGAAGAGTTTCCACCATTCCCTAACTGTTTAAGAGCTGTTCACTGTGCCTAAACTGCACAACGTGACTTATTCTGAACACCTGCTCTCCTTATTGAAGACTGGAATTTCCTTACGTGCTAAGCAGGTGGTACCTACGTGACCAGCCCCCAGCAAGAACCTTAGGTACTGGTCTCTAACAAGGTTCTATCATAGACACTTTGCATGTGTGGTCATAATCCAATGCTTGTGGAGTTTAATGGGTCCTATGGAACACCACGGGGAGAGGACTCTCAGAAGCTCGTGCCTGGTTTCCCCTTTCACTGGTTTTGCTTTGTTTCCTTTCCCTGTAATACAGTCCTCAATCCAATTATATTCTGAGTCCTCCAAGCAAATCACAGAGCGTGAAGGTGGTCTTAGGGACCCCCAAACCACTATGCAAACTGAGACGGCATGGATCTTAATAAGCACCCAGTATCGTGTGAAGATATAGCCCAGAAAGCAATTATGAAAATGAATCTATTAGATATGCTTTGCTAAGTCCTTTAACCTAATACACTTAAGATATCACCTTGTGGCTTTTTAATTTGATGCAGTCTGATTTATTTTTTCTTTTGTTCCCCTTGCCTGAGTAGAAAAGGTATTCCAAAAGATGCTGCTAAGACTGATGTCAAAGAGGGTACTGCCAATATTTTCCTCTAAGAGTTTTATGGTTTCAAGTCTTACATTCAAGTCTTTAATTCATTTTGAGTTAATTTTTGTATATGGTGTAAGATATGGTCTACTTTCATTCTTTTGCACATGGCAGTCCAGTCTCCCCAGCAGAACTTATTAAAGAGAATTTCCTTTCTCCATTCTAGGTTCCTGGCTCCTTTGTCAGAGATTAGCTGTCCAGAATGTGTGGTTTTACTTCTTGGCTTTCAATTCTGACCATTGATCTATGTGTCTGTTTTTGTGCTAGTACCATGTTCTCTTGATTATTATAGCTTTGTAGTGTATTTTGAAGTCATGGATTGTGATACCTCCAGCTTTGTTCTTTTTCTCTCAGGACTGCTTTGGCTATTTGGAGTCTTTTGTTTTTCCATATAAATTTTAGGATATTTTGTTCTATTTCTGTGAAGAATGTCATTGGGATTCTGATTGGGATTGCAATGAATCTGTTGATTGTTTTAGGTAACACGGACAAAATGAAAAGACACCCCATCACCTGGGGAGAAAATATTTGCAAATCATATATCCGAAAAGGGGTTCATTTACAAAATAAAGAACTCATACAACTCAACAACAAAAAACAAACAACCCAATCAAAAAATGGGCAGAGGACATGAACAGACATTTTTCCAAAGAAGATACACAGATGACCAACAGGCACATGAAAAAATGTTCAGCATCACTCATTATTAGGGAAATACAAATCAAAACTATGATATATCATCTTACACCTGTCAGAATGGCTATAATTAACAAGATAAAAAAACAAATGTTGAGGATGCAGAGAAAAGGGAACCCCAGACTCTCATGCTGGCGGGAATGCAAATTAGTGCAGCCACTATGGAAAATAGTACGGAGATTTCTCAAAAAATTAAAAATAGACATACCATATGATTCAGCTAACCCACTATTGGGTATTTATCCAAACAACTTGAAATCAACAATTCAAAGAGACTTATGCACCCCTATGTTCATTGCAGCATTATTCACAATAGTCAAGATGTGGAAGCAACCCAAGTGCCCATCAATGGATGAATGGATAAAGAAGATTTGGTATATATACACAATGCAATACTACTCAGCCATAAAAAAGACAAAAATCATGTCATTTGCAACAACGTGGATAGACCTTGACGGTATTATGCTAAGTGAAATAAGCCAAAGACAAACACCATATGATTTCATTCATATGTGGAAGATAAACAAACACATGGATAAGCAGAACAGATAAGTGGTTACCAGAGGGGAAGAGGGTTGGGGGAGGGCAAAAGGGGTAAAGGGGCACATATGTATGCTGACGGATAAAAACTAAACTATTGGTAGCAAACATGACGCAGTCTATACAGAAACTGATACATAACAATGTACACCTGAAATTACAGTGTTATAATCCAATATGACCTCAATAAAACAAAAACTTTTTTAAAATAAATAATTTTTTAAAAAAGATATCACCACAGTGTCCAAGAAGTGTGGAATGGCATCCAAAGCTGCTTTCTCCTTAGAGGCACTGCTGCTATCATGCTATGTTCCCTACCCACACACAGGTTTTCTTCAGTCTTTTTGATAACTCCATGACATATGTATACCCACTTTATTTCTATCTCCAGTATTTGCCTCTCCTCGGCTGACACCTAAAGATGCATCAGATGCACTAACAGCAAAGATAGCTGATCACACTCATTAATTTATCTGTGATTCAAACAGAGAATTTTTTGTTTTTGAATATCGTTGAGTCCTATTTCTTAACTTTGATCTTATATGTCATAAGATAATGTAGTGCAACCTTACTAGGAGCCCTTAACTGTAAAGGATTCATATTAATTAACAATTTTTCAAATTCTATTGTATATAATTTACCAGTTTGATCAAATTGATGCTCACTGGGAAATTAAAACACATAATTAATGGAATTACAAAATGGAAAATGCCACCAAATACTCCTTGCCAGAGATCCTTAATAAGAGTATCTCCTTCCACACTATGTATGTGTACACACAAAACATATACACACACACACACACACGGAGATTTATGAATTTGATTATACTATGAAGGCCACAGTCTGATTTCACAAACCCCAAATTATGTTCTTCTGTTATTACATATCCTTGTCATCACTTTAATGGTCCCATGTTACTATGTAAATATATAAAATTTAAACAAATTCCTATTGATGAACACTTGTTATTTCCATTTTAAAAGTTACGTGGCGTTATCGAGGTAGTATTCACCTTTTCTTTGTCTGAATCTCATAATCCTACATTCCTATACCATGATTTCCAGACCAGAGTTGCACCTTACATATTCTGCTATATATTGCTTTTCAAAAGATGTTTTTACCAAAAAAGAAAAGCATGTAAATGTCATTCCCACACCAGTATAATGAATACATTTGATGAAATTATCAAATCCCAACAAGTATTCCTGGTATTTATTTCATGGGGATAAGGGACGAATATAGAAGTTGACAAACTAAATGTCCTTCAAATTTGGCATAGCCTCTACCAGAGACGTTAGATAAAAGAAACACTACAATTAGAAGGCAGTCATATCAAAGCCTACATGGAAACTTAAAAATCAATAATGAATTCAAGATTAACTAAGAAAATTTTTGTCACTGATAACAAAACCTGACACCTTGAATGTGTTACTCTGAACCCTTGCCTTAAGTGTTGAAAAATTCCAATTTTGATATCTGCAGACCTGGTTAGTGCAAAGTCAAAACTGTTTCGGTCCGTACTGTGAGAAAAATGACAAAAGAGAGTTGAAGTTATACTGTATACATCAATGGAACCTTGATAGAGACCCAAATAATAAGAACCCAACCTCAGAACAGATGCTGGGGTAGGCCAGGAGCCAACGGCAGTACAATACTACCCAAATAATGCTGTAGAATGCAGTGCCCAGTGTCTTTTTGCATTTCAACTCATGTTTATTTCTCTGAATTAAGTTTATTTTTTGCAGGTTTCCTCTTCCAGATACAATTTTTAAATATTGTACATTTTCTCCCTTTGGTTCACTTAACAAACAAGTACTGAGCACACATATAAAGTGCTGATCAATGTTAATGTGTAACAATGTGTAAATTCAGCAGCAAATTCCTTGCCCTCATGGAGCTTACATTCTAGTGGACATCAAATTTAATGCCCATCATTAGTTTTCTAAGTACCTGAACAAATTATTCTTTCTAAGGCATGCGTCTTGAGTGATGACTATAATTGTGAAGGTTCTGATGAAACCCTTACTGCTCCACTTGTGTCGTCTTGGGATCACCAGGATATGCTGAGCTATAGTTGAAACACTCACTTTAATGAAACCAACATTTTCCCTCCTATGAGGCTGGATGAAATTTATCACCAACATGGATTCTGTGATGAATTTTAAGATATGAACTTGAACTGAAGTGCTTACCACATCTCTCACACTTGTACGGTTTCTCTCCTGTGTGAACTCTCTGATGAGACTGTAGATGTGCACACTGACTGAAGACCTTGCCACACACCTCACATTTGTATGGTTTCTCTCCGGTGTGGACTCTCTGATGAAGTTTAAGATTTGAGGCCTTACTGAGGTGCTTACCACACTCCCTACATGTATATGGTTTCTCTCCTGTGTGGACAGTCTGGTGTATGTCAAGATCCAAGCTCGTCTTGTAGCCCATCCCACACTCCTCACATTTGTATGGTTTTTCTCCAATATGGACTTTTTGATGAGCTTGCAGGTGTGCTTTCTGACCAAATTTCTTCCCACACTCCTCACATTTGAATGGCTTTTCTCCACTGTGGACTCGCTCATGTGTCAAAAGATGTGAAACCCATCTGAAGCTCTTGCCACATTCCTTACAATTATAGGGTTTTTCTTCTGTGTGAATCCTCTGATGGCAATAAAGATTTGCCCTAGAAAAGAAGCTCTTTCCACACTCCTCACATTTGTATAGCTTCTGTCCCATGTGGACCTTCTTATGGATATGAAGACGTGAGCTCCAAGTGAAGCACTTCCCACACTCGTCACATTTGTACGGTTTTTCACCTGTGTGGACCACGCAATGACTATTAAGTGCTGATCTACGACGGAAGTTCTTACCACATATATCGCATTTGAATGGTTTCTCCCCAGTGTGGACTCTCTGATGGTCCTGAAGATGGTAAGCATGAATGAAGGCCTTCCCACATTCCTCACACTTATAAGGTTTCTCTCCTGAGTGTAACTTGCAATGAACAGTAAGTGTTGGTCTGCGACTGAAGCCTTTCCCACATTGCTCACATTTGAATGGCTTCTCTATGGTGTGGACTTTCTGATGAGTTTGCAGACGTGAGCTCTGACTGAATTCCTTACCACACTCACCACACTTATAGCGTTTCTCTCCCATGTGAACTCTCTGATGAATACAAAGTGCTGAGTTATGAAAGAAGCTTTTTCCACACTCACTACATGTATGAGACTTCTCTCCTGAGGTTAACGGTTGATGAAAATCAAAGTTGGAGACATCACTGAAGAATTTTTTAGACTCATTTCCCCAGTAAGTTTTCTGGCCTGTGTGAGTTATAGATAGTCCTACCCCAAGCTGGCCAGGTGAATCTTTTTTGGGGAACTGAGAACTCTTTATCATGGAATCTTGACACCTGGTTAAGTCACTTGCAATTTGTTGCCAGATTTTCCAGCAGGAAAGTTCTTCGTGTGGTCCTGCTTCTGGAACAGTCTCCACCTCATGTTGGATCTTGCCTACAAGAACAGAGAATGCAGAGATGTGGACAAGTAAAGGTTTTGTTCAGTGTCTTCAAGATTTCACATTTAGGAAAGGGCATGACACTTTAATGAATCCAGGGAATGGCCACTACGTCCTTCAGGTACATCATGATCTCTGGTTTACACGCCTACAGAAACCAAGAGGTAGTCCAGTAGGCTCCTATCCACTAAGCATCAATGAAACCAATTTAGAACCACACCAAGTCTCATATGTGAGGCACATGTTAGAAATCAAAGACTTAATAATAAAAATGATAATATGATACATAATGTTAATCTGTTGCTATTTCTACTGAAGTTCATAATCAGTGTAAACTCTTGGGTGGTAAATTATGCACCAAAAAAATTATATACACAATGAAGTATGAATCAACACAAACTTTAAGAAAAAGCAGTAACACAATCAATACTTTGTATATTTGGGTTTATGCTAGCTATCCTTAGGGAGTAAAGAGTTTAATCTTACCAAACAAGGGGGCTGGCTTGGCCTTTGCTCTTGACATCTGAGAGATAAGTTCCAAGCCTGCAGAATGTCATGTGTGAACAGAGCACATGAGGGTCTTGGGTCACACTGGATATGTAATAACAATATGGTTTAGGGAGGAGACTGACCACATTGGAAAGACCGAGACTATGATTCCAAGTGGGGTTTTCAGTTACCCAATGGTGTAGACCAGAAGACTGAGAATAACCATATGAAACTATTCAATCTACACTGGCCATGTGATGGAGCTCCGGTAATTACTCTGGACACAGAGGCTCAGGTGAGCTTCCCTGACTGGCAATACCCTGTGTACAATTTTACATCTTCACGTTGTAAAGTAACACAGTAACACGTCCTTGATTCTATGGAGAGAAGACAATGGAAGCTCTGCGTCTGGTTCTTCCCTAGACTCCCTCTTGTGTGCTTTTTCTCTTGGTGATGTGAGGTGTATCCTTCCCTGTAATAAACACTAACCCTGAGTATAACAGCACTCAGTGAGTTCCATCAGTCCTTCCAGAGAATTATTCAAACTGAAGGTAGTTTTGGGAAGTCCCCAAACTTGCAGTTGGTGCCAAGTGCGGGAGGTCTGTATAAACTGTCCATCTAAACTTTGTAGTTGGCTAAACTCTTTGTAATCTTATATATCAAGCACCTAGAATTGTTTATATCTATATATTCAAAGTATTCCTGCAAATTCTACACGATACATGTAGTTCATCTTATTTTTCTATGTTGATACACACAGTAACTTAGAAGATATCTGAAATAGAAAAGGGACTGGAAACTGCAGTTTTGCTGTGAAGCTGAAAGTCTGTACCCCACAGGAGTACACAAAGGGTGATACTCCTGACGAAAAAATTAAAGAAGGAAAGACTCACTAGGGGTGGAAAGAACATACGAGGGCCTCAGTAATGGTTTCTTCTGAGGGTTCTGGACTGTCTCTGTTAAAACAGAGTGTGGGAAAACTTTGGATGGAAATAAATTGGGCTTTCACATCAGTTTTCAGATTGAAAACTGCAGCCTTTTAGTTAGCTATAAAATAAATTTAAAATCATGCAATAAGCATTCGGAAAAAAGAGTCTAGATAGAAACTCTCAGAGCATCATCACTAACAGGAATGAGGTCATTGCATGAATCGTCCTGCAAAGTCATACATATAAATCTACACACGTGAAATATTTCTTTTGGTTACACTGAAAGATGCATCTCTTAGTATGGCTTGTGCTCTAAAACGTTTGAAAACTCGGTTCAGGAACTTAGCAAGTCCTTAATTAAATAAATTGCTCAAATGAAAAATAAGTTCCAAGGCTGGAACCTTGAAAAAATACTACTAGGTGAGTGTGCATTTCTTGGCAGGTACTGTAGTTTATGGTTATATTTAATAAATTATCACCTTTTTTTTTAAAGGTTGGCACCTGAGCTAACATCTGTTGCCAATCTTCTTTTTTCTTCTTCTTCTTCTCCCCAAAGCCCCCCAATACATAGTTGTATATCCTAGTTGTGGGTCCTTCTGGTTGTGCTATGTGGGACGCCGCCTCAGCATGGCCTGATGAGTGGTGCTAGGTCGGCACCCAGGATCCAAACCAGTGAAACCCTGGGCCGCCAAAGTGGAGCACGCAAACTTAACCACTTGGCCGGCCCCAAAGTGTCACTTTTTAAAATGTTTTTTTTCTGGGAGGACAGAGAAGTCTCTCTGAGGATGTGACAATCTTGAGTTGGCAGTTTTCTGATACTTTCCAGGTTATAATTTTCACCAATTGAAAATGGAACAATAAGTCTCTATAAAAATAAAAGGAAATTATGTGAATCATTATTCTTTAACATTTGTTTAATGGCCAAATCTGTAGAAAATAAAGGCACAGAAATATACACCATATTTTCGACCAAAGATGATCAGGAAGAGACAACATTCAGCTGTGGGACTGGTGTTACTTTCATCCTCATTCTCCCACTTCTAGCACATGAAGGGGAAACCTGGCAACAATGATGTGGGTGTAGACTTTGTAAGGAGCAAATGGGCTGCAAAACGAAAGGCAACTTGCACAGTGATTACTGCCTGAGAGCTCAGGAAATACAGATTTTTTTTCCATTTGTAGGGGAGCTGTTTAGGAGTAGACATCAGAATCCCCATTAAAAGAAGGTATTTCTTTAGAAATACCAGATGATCCAGCTATTCTACTTCTGGGTATTCATCCAAAGAACATGAAATCAATAATTCAAAAAGATTTATGCACCCCTATGTTTACTGAGCATTATTCACAATAGCCATGATGTGGAAGCAACCCAAGTGCCCATCAACAGAACAGATAAAGAGAAGATGAGGTATATATACACATACAACATAATACTACTCAGCCATAAAAAAACCCACAAAATTGTGCCATTTACAACAACGTGGATGGACCTGGACGGTATTATGCTAAGTGAAATGAGTCAGAGGGAGAAAGACAAATACCATATGATTTCACTCATATGTGGAAGATAAACAAACAAGCATGGAGATAAGGAGAACAGATTGGTGGTTACCAGAGGGAAAGGGAGTCGGGGGGAAGGTGAAAGGGGTAAAGGGCACATATGTATGGTGATGGGTTAAAATTAGGTGGTGAACACGATGCAGTCTATACAGAAATATATTAAGGTACATCTGAAATTCACACGATGTTCTAAGCCAATATGACCTCAATAAAATAATTTTTAAAAAACCAAGTACTTCTCCCCAAAAACGAATATGCTGCCAATGGACAGTTCCAGGAGAACCACAGGGAAGGCATGTTCCTCAGTGTGGTCACAGCCACAATACTTAGAAGTTTCCCTGGGATATGGATCAAGTGCACACAAACACACAATCACACTAACAGCATCTAAGCAAGTAGAAACTGGATAGGCAGCCATTTGAAGACAAAAATATTCTGCACTATCTTTAATTCACTCTGGTTTATTTATCACTTACTAGCCGTCTCCATGAGTCATGGAGTGACCTGGGGTAAAAAGAAGCTTGAAGGCCTATGCACTGGTTTCTTAAGAGAGTTCTGGATCATCTCTTTGAAGACTTTCTTTTTGAAAAGTGTGGAAAAGCTGTGGATTTAGACAAAATGATCTTTCACATCAGTTTTTCAAATTGAAAACTACACGCCTTTTGTGAGCCGTGAAATAAATTTAAAAGCTTGTAATAAACACTTAGAAAAATAAACAGGATAGAAACTATCAAAGCATCACCACCAGCAGGAAAGACAGTAAGATCTGCCTAGCCATTAACTCAGTAAATATTTACAGATATCTGCCATGTCCCAGGCCTATTCTGGGCACTGAGGATACAGCAATAAACAAAACAATTAAAATTCTTCTGCAGATTATATTTCACTGGGGGGAGAGAAGTGATGGACAAACAAAAATAAATGAGATACGATATAAGGAAAGTAGAGTAAAAATAGAATGGTATTTTAAATAGGGTGGTCAGAAGGCCTGTCATGATGTTAAAAGTGAGCAGAGAAGGAATGAAGGGGAGGGCCAGTAGGCTCTTAGGTGAAAGAGTATTCCAGGCAGAGAGGAGAAGTAAAGGACCCTGAGGGAGCAGCTTCCCTAGTAAACTTGATCGTGGTTCCCGAAAGATGCCCAGGTCCAATCCCCAGCACCTGTGAACATGTATGTTACACAGCAAAGGAACTGGGTTGCCAGTGCAATTAAGGTTGCTAATCAGCTGATTCTAAAAATAGGAAGATCGTCCTGTATGGTCTGAGAGGGACAAATGGAATCAGAAGGGTCCTGAAAATCGGAAGACAGAGGCAGAAGAGCAGTACAGGAAGAGTGTGGAAGAATGGTCAGAGAGCGCACCACTGCTGGCTTCGAAGATGGAAGAGCGGGAACAAGCGCCAAGGAACTGGACAGGCCCTAGACACTGGGAACCCCAGGAAAAGGATGCTCCCCTAGAGCTCAGAAAGAACACAGCCCTGCAGACACCTTGATTTAGCCCAGTGAGATATGTCTGACTTCATGCCTAAAGAACTAAAATGTAATAAAATTTTGTTGTTTACAGTAATTTGTTACAGCAGCAATAGGCAGTATACAGTATCGTTGGCAGGTCTGAAAAACAGCAGGGAGGACAATGTGGCTGGAAAAATGGACCGAGAGGGAAAGGATAAAAGATGTACTCAGAAAGAGTGGGGGATGCCGAGCAGACCACAGGGGACTCCAGGAACCACTTTAAGTGGTTTTAACTTTAGGGAAAAAAGAAGCCATAAAAGATTCTGAGCGGAGGAGTGGCAATCACACTCCCTAAGGATCGCTTTGGCTGCTGTGCGGTGAACAGAGGTAGGATGGGAAGGGTGGAAGCAGGGCAACCAGCATGAGGTGGCTGTAACAATCCAGGAAAGAGGTCGGGCAAGCTAGAACAAGGCGATGGGACTAAGGACGGAGAGAAGTAAAACAGGTGGGGGAGCGGCTCCAGGACTCGCAGCTGCCTGTTCTTACCTGAAGTCTCTTTTCTTTGCATTGCTATCTTCATCACACATAGCCTTTCTTCCATGACTAAGTGGACCACATCGTGTTTGAATGGTTGATGCCCTGTGAACAGGCAAAGTCACATACTTAAAACCAAGACATTCTAGGTAAAACTTACCGGAAGATTAGGTTCCCACTGCATACTTTTCAAGTAATCAGAAGCAGCATTTTTCAGACTTTTTTTTCATGACCCATTTAAAGAAATAGCCTTCATCAAGACCCATACGTATATGTAAAATCAGGTAGGCAATATTTTCTCCTCAGTTTTTTGGAGTGTGAGAAGGACTGATGTTATCTAATACATTTTATTTCATTAAAAATTGATAGTAAGGTTCAATAAATTGGTTTTATAACTCATGACTGGGTCAAAAAGAGCTAAGTTATAACAGCATACTCTCCATTTACAGTTCTTTAACAAAACACAAACTTGCCTGTTGAAAAAACCCAAAATAACTCCCACTCTGTGTCCCCCATCTATTGGGAAAGTCAGATCCCCAAAGTCAGGGAACGATTTCAAGGGCCCCAAAGCCTTGAAAACCCCAAGATACAAAGCCACTCCTGGGGGCTGATGTTCACGCACAGAGCGGCTGTCCTCACCCACAGACAGCAGGTTCCGGAAGTTCTCCAGCATCACGTCCCGGTACAGCTGCCTCTGGGTGGAATCCAGCAGCCCCAGCTCCTCCTCATTGAAGGTCACAGCCACATCCCTGAATGTCACTGCCTCCTACAACACCAAACACATGTAACCTCAATCTTACAACCAGCCTCCTCTGGGAGAGCCACAGCGCTGAGCAGGCTCTACCTTCTCGTCTGTCACTTTCACTCAAACAGAATGGCTAACGTTCCTGAGTCTTGCTTGGTTTCCTGTGTGAACCTGAGCAGGCTTCTTCTACTTTACATATTTACGTGGAAAATGAAATCAAGAACCTCCTTTTCTAGCAGCTCTAAGGAGTAAAGGCCGAGACAGAACTGAGTGCTGGCAAATCCAGCAAGATTGGACATTTTAAACTAACGTTAGACCTCAGTGAATAACTGGAGGCAACCAAGGGGTCCTTCAGGTGGTGAATGGATAGACTGTGGCCCATCCAGATTGGAGCATAATGTGGCGCTAGAAAGAAATGAGCTATCAAGTCATGAAAAGACATGGAGTTATCCTAAATGCAGATTAGTAAGTAGAAGCCAGTCTGAAAAGCTACACATGGTACGATTCCAACTGTAGGACGCTCTGGAAAAGGTAAAATGACGGAGACTGTAAAAACCTCAGTAGTTGCCAGGGGCTGGGGGAAGGGAGGGATACACAGGTGGAGCACAGAGGATGTCTGGAGCAGTGAAACTACTGTGTATGATACTATAATGCCGGGGACACGTCACTATACATTTGTCCAAACCCACAAAATGTACATCATCAAGAGTGAACCTAATGTAAACTATGGACGCTGAGTGATAATGTGATGAGAGAGGTTCCTTGATTTTAACAAATGTCCCACTCTGGTGGGGAGGTTGATAATGGGGGCGGCAATGCATGTGTGGGGGCAGAGGGGATATGAGAACTCTCTGTACCTTCTGCTGAATGCAAAACTGCCCTAAAAAATACAGTCTACTATTAAAATAGACACACAAACCTAAGGTTATATATTACTCCAAAAAAACCTAGTTAATGCACGAAGGAATAAAAGCAGATCAGTAAAAGACATGTAGGGTAGGACTCAGACACAGGAAAGACAGAATCTAGCTCTTCCTGTGTGAAAATCTCCAATAATATTTGTGTAAAGCAGCATTTAACAGTCAACTGTGCTGTGCTGTATTTAAATATTCTACCCTCAAATCTACTTTTCCAGTATTGAGCCTCTAGTACATTGAGGACAAAAACTAGGCAGATTGTTTGGAGAAGCGATTTTTTTGGAGAAAAAGGCCGCAGGTAAGAAAACTGTCACTGCATTATTGATTAAAACAACAGAACTCCTAAACCACCTTCAAGTCTGTGAGTGGCAAGTAGTTAAAAATAAAAAAGCATATCAATTTAATAAGAGTATGATGTAACTATAAACAAAAACTGTTACATAATATTAAATGAAAAAACCCAATTTAATATTAGATGTATATCATAAGTATTAATAAAGCTATACATGCACAAGAGAAAAAGAGTATGAGAAAATAAAAATAGTTAATGTAGGCGCTGGCCCAGTGGTGTAGTGGTTAAGTTCACACTCTCTGCTTCAGTGGCCCAGGGTTTGCCGGTTTGGATCCTGGGTGCAGATCTATGCACCGCTTATCAAGCCATGCTGTGGCAGGCGTCCCACATATAAAATAGAGGAAGATGGGCACAGATGTTAGCCCAGGGCCAATCTTCCTCAGCAAAAAAGAGGAATGGCGGCAGATGTTAGCTCAGGGCCAATCTTCCTCAAAAAAAAAAGAAAGAAAGAAAAAAAGAGAAAGGGCTCCCATTGACCTGAGTTGGGTAATTGGAGCATCAAACAAATAAATTAATTAATTAAATAATTAATGTGTCAGCAATGAAGTAATAAAGTGGGGGATTGGTGATGGTCATTCCTATTAATTTGTCCACACTTATTTTTGAAATAAAATAAATAATGACAATAAAACAAACACTAAAAACAAATACAAGGTAAACAGGTCTTTAAATGCCTCGTGTTCTCTTTGAGTCACCCCAAGAAAGAAAAAAAACACATGGCATTCTGAGCAGTGAGATGGATTTTATCAGCAAGAAAGGCAAGCCATATGCACCTTGAATGTGGTCATTTTTTCTTCCTACTTCTGGAGACGTACAGGCTCCTGAGACACGGAGTCCTGCAGGGCAGAACTGTGCCTGGTAGTATCTGGAAAGGCAGAAAAAGGACATGAAAGGGCGACCACGGATGCTGCTTACCTACATGAACGCTTACGTGAATTAGCCAAGGAGCCCTTCCTTGCGGTGGCTGCTGCTGTACCAGCCTGAACAGCAGATCGTGACATGGGTCCTGGACTCCTGCACAACACACGCTGGCACCATCTCCAGGGCTGCCCTGTGTCTCCCAAGGTGGCAATTCAGATTCGGAGGTGATGGAAATTGAGACAACAGAACGTGCCCAGCATCTCTGGGGCACCGATGTCTGGGTTCAAATCCTAGCTTGGCTTCTCACTGGCTTGTCATCTTGGGGCAAATTAATGTCTTCTCCTCAATGTCATCTCCACATGAGATATAATACTTTCAACTCATGGCACTGCTGAGGGCTGGACAGCACTCTGACTACCATCTGGGTCTCTCATTTTTGTACTGTAGTAACAAAGATGACACTCTCTAACATGAAACTGCTCTTAGAAATGTGATTTCTACCAAGACATCGCATGACAGCGGGACTTCTGATGTGACTGCTCTGTTGTGTGAAGGCCCCTCATAATCTCTGAAAAATCTGTTAACTCTGCCTCATTGTCTTCCCTAATAATGTGTTACCTTAGGCAAGGACTTTCAAATCACTGTGGACAACTGTTTCCTTTTAAAAAATATCAGTTTCTAGGTTTTTTAGGAAACACAAGATTCTGGAAAAAGAAATTTGGAAAACGGTTTGGGCAGTTTCTCAGAAAGTTAAACCTAAAGTGACCAATCAACAAAGCAATTCCACTCCCGGGTATGTATGCAAGGGAACAAAAGGCGCTCCACACCAAAAACTGCACCTAAGTGTCCATGAAACTGTTACTCATTAGAACCTCAAACGGGAAACCACTGACATGGCCACCTCTGGGTGAATGGATAGAGAAAGTGTGGTATGGCCACAATGAAATATTAACAGGCAACAGGAATGAAATTATAATATATACTACAACACGGATGAAGCTTGAAAACAATTGTAAGTGAAAGAAGTGAGTCAAAAAAGACCACATCTTGTATGATCCCATATAAATAAAAGATTCACAACATAGAGACAGAAAGTAAGTCAGTGGTTACCTGGGTAGGGGGTGAGAACAGGGATTAACTATAAATGGGAAGGGGGGGGGTCTCATTGCAGGGATAAAAATGTTCTCAACTGAGTTACGGTGATAGCTGCAACACTCAATGTTACAAAAATCACTGAACTGTGCACATGCAAAGAGAAAATTCTGATCTGTAAAATATATGCCAATTACGTTGTTTATAAGAATCGTTTGATAAGCTCTATCTCATTTAAACTTACCAGACTGGATTCTGAGTCCCTATTGCATGTATATTTGAGTGCATGAATAAACAAGTGGGAGAAAAGGGAAGCTCATCTTTAGAGTAGAAAGCCCACTAATAAGTCTGTCTCCCCGTAGGAAGCTTTAATTACAAAAAGAAAACTAGTACCTTCATTAGAGAAATGGACAGACAGCTCCTTCGGCAAGTGAACACAGCCGTCATCACCAATACAAAGCCAAAACATCCTTTGGCTCCTTTATGGTGAGTGACAGGGCAGCTCACCACTCCTGTGGATCCCTGCCAAGGATGCACAATCGGGATCCAATCGTGAAATGTATCAGTAAACTCAAATGATGGACTTTCTCCAAATTAACTTGCCTACACTCTTCAAAAACATCATGTGTGAACAAAATAATGAAGGCTGAGAAATCATTCTGGGTTGAAGGAGACTATGGATTAAAGGAGAAACATGACAGCAGAAGGCAATCCACAAAATTGGCCTTAATTGGGGGGAAAAACAGTTACAAGGATTTTAAATGAAAAACAGAACAAATTTATTATGGTCTGTGGACTAGGAACAATGTATTAACAATACGATTAATTTTCTTGTTTTGATCATGAAACTGTGATTATGGAAAAGAATGCCCTTGTTCTTAAAAAACATACACAAATATTTAGGGGCAAAGAGGTACCATGTCTACAGCACAATTCAAATTCTTCAGGAAAAAAGAGAGATGATAAAAGTGTGAAGAAAAAAATGACAGCTGATAGCTGACCAACAGCTAGGAACTGGTGTTTTCGACTCATCATAATAATTTTGAGGATATCAACAGATCTCAGATACAACCACTCAGTGACAAGGATGCAACGAGAAATGCAGTGCTTTTTGAGAAGACCAGAGAAGGAAAGGAGGCTCTGAAATACCAAATTATGTCTCTGCTAAAAAACCAAATTCAACTGAGTAAATTTTAAAGATCTCATTGGCTTTATTCAACAATTCATGAATCGGGAACCACCCAATCCAGCAGGTAGAAAGGAGTTCCCAGCAGCTGTACAAAATGAAAGATTTCTATAGGCAAAGGGGAGCAGGAACAAGGAAGCTGTACCGGCCAAAAAAGCAGCTTGGTCACCGCAAGGTCACTTTCCTTTATGGGATGGCAGCGTCCATCGGGCAGATTGCTCAACTAGTGCTGTTCAGACCATTCCTGCTAAGAGTCCATTTCTGGCGGAGCCAAAATTGTCTTTGTGGTAAACCCCAGTTTGGTGACATGGGGCTTAGGATAAGTGCCCCCACTATGAGCCTGTAGTCTTGGTTTTAACATCTCTGTCCCTGAGAAATCAGAAATATTCAGTCCTCCCCCGCCCCCGTCCCTTCCAGCCAGAAATGGTTTGGGAGCAAGCCTAGCTTCCTACAGAGATCAAAGAGAAGTGCGGGCAGCGCGGCTGGAGCTCTTCCCCCATCCGGATTCCCGGCTTTCAGGGAACCGAGCACTTCCCCAAACTAAACAGAACTCGTAACGAGAGGCACCCTTCGCCACGTGACAGCAGCTGTCTGGAGACTTTTCTTTACGCTATCTCATCTATTCTCAAGCCACCGTGCTAGAACGGTAGCAATGCCATCTCGATTCTACAGAAAAACACCGGAGGCAGAGAAATGCAGCGAGCTTGTCCGGCGTCCCACTGCGGGAAACGGCAGAGCCGGAGGGAGTCGCGCGGCGCGGGGAGCGCGGGAGACTCCAGCCAGGCGATGAGGGACCCACAGCCCTAACGCCAAGAGGCTCCGCCCAGGGGAACGCCGCCCGCCGCCCCCGCCCTCAAACCGCCGACTCGGACGCAGCTTCTGTCCCCTATGTCGATGTCCGGGTCCTCTGGGACCTAGGGACGTTCGGGAAGGGCAGCGAAACGCAGGACCTACTCACCGCGGCGAGGGGAAAGATGCCGGCGACCTGGCCGCCGAGAGCGGAAGTGCACGAAACCCCAGGCTACTCTGGGAATGCACTTCCCAGAATTCCCCTGTCCCAGCTGCCTGTGCGGAAGTGTGCGGAGCTCAAGGGGCCGGTGGACTACACTTCCCAGAAAGCCAGAGGAGAGCACCGTCCGCATTCTCTCCCACCTCAGGCGGAAGTGGTTGACTCCTCGGAGATGTTGGACTACAGTTCCCACAATACCAGTGGGGGCAAAGTTCACTTTGTTGGCTTCATGGCCGTAATATGGATATCTACACGGAGGGCTAGCGTTACTCTCTCCTGAATCCGTGAGCGGAAAATTTTCGGTAGACACAGACTTCCTGAAATCTAAGTGTCTGCCGTTATTACAGTATTGTTGGAAGAGTAAACAATGAGCCACGAGATAGAAAGTTAAAGCAAGGAACTGGGAAATAATTTAGGGGCAATAGGGGAGCTCAAAGACGGAGGGTAATGTTTAGTATAAGCAGACTGTATGAGAATTAAAACTGGGAATTTTAAGAAAGAGCGAGGTAGAATGGTTTTGGACAGGCAATGATGTGCAAAGAAGGTGTTAACCTCTACTCTTGACGTACTGGTCTCCAGAAATGGACCAGCTTAGGATCCCTATTGCATTAGCTGGGAGCATCCAATGGGACATTGGCCTCTGAACAATGTTGTTTTAGAGCAAAGCAGCTGGGACTTTTGGTCGATGGTGCTGCCTGTAATTGGATATTTGTCTTGGATGCCACTGTGGACCAAACTGAATCCCAGAGTAGCCCAAATAAAACTCAAAATTATTGTGGTGGTTACAAAAATAAAAATTGGTTCCCTAAAACAAGGCTCCCCCACCAAGATCCCATTCAAAAGTTTTTTGTTTTGTTTTTTTGGTACTGGAGATTCACAGCTTTAGACTCCCCAGTCATTTGAACTATGGAAAAGTCCACCTCAAAGACGCAAGCCTTACTTCTGATAGGCCATTCAATTGCTACTCAGTCCTAACACCATCCTAGTATCTCTCTACCTCCCCCAGCTGCCATGCCACCCATTGATCTACCCAAGGCCCTCCTTCCGTAGCCTCACTGAACCCTGTATCTGTGAGAAACCCCTTTAGCAACGCCCATCAATGGCAAGTCCTAGCAGTCTTTGATGCTCGCTCACTTCCTGGAAATACATCCTGATATACTTCATTGGTGGTATTTTGATCCCCATAAAATACTTAATAAAATTTTAAGTATTTTACTAATATGGAATACCATATTAATGGTATTCCAGGTCACATTGGTGCCTGGTAACCCTTCAAATTATGAAAAGGGAAAACTCTTCACTTTTAGGAATGTCGCTGTACACCAAGTGCATGGAATTCAAACACCTCTCTCTTATAGGCAGTAATAAACTTTTTGTGGCCCCAATGAAATTGCCCAACTCCATCTTAGATTAGATGCTCTAACTAATGGACATTTATATTAGTTTAAGCCCTGTGATATTGTGATATAATAAGAAATATGTTTGGTCTTCAACCCTAGTTCCTGGCACAGAGCTCCTGAATCCTTTGGAATTTCCTGAGCAATAGGAGCCTCTTTTGTTCTAATGAGGCAACTCTTGATGGGTCCCTAGATAGCTTCACAATGGGGCTGGTCACCAGAAAGACCAAGGCATGATGAGAGGGTTGCAACTTTCAGTCCCACACCCCCTGACCTCCAGGGAGGGGAGACGGGCTGGAGATTGAGTTCGATCACTAATGGCCAACGATTTAATCAATCAGGCCTACACAAGGAAACCTCTGTAAAAACCCTAAATGACAGGGTTTGGAGAACTTCCTAGTTGGGAACCACATCTAAGTGCTAGGAGGGTGACATGCCCGGAGAGGGCATGGAAGCTCTGAGTCCGCCACCCACACCTTGCTTTATGCATCTCTTCTATTTGGCTGTTCCTGAATTGTATCCTTTATAACATCCTGTAAGTATTAAGTAAACGGTCTTCCTGAGTTCTGTGAGTTGTTCTTGCAAACTAGCAAACCCACGGAGGGGATAGCGGGAACCTCCCATTTGTAGCTGGTCTGTCAGAAGCACAGGAGGCCTAGGACTTGTGATGGAAGGCTGAGGTGGGGGCAGTCTTGTGGGACCGAGCCCTTAACTTGTGGAGTCTGATGCCAACTCTGGGTAGTTAGCGTCAGAACTGAATTGAACCACTGGATATCCAGGTGGTGTCAGAGAGTTGGAGAAAGTGGTGAGGAAAACTCCCACGCATTTGGTGTCAGAAATGTTGGGAGTAAAAAAAACAGAAGCTCAAATCCAATGCCCTTATCACTGGCCATCCTAAATGGACCTCAGCGAATCTGCCACTCCCTATTAAACTTGTAGACACCCCACAATGTCCCGTTAAAGAAGATCTGAAGGAATTAAGACCCATTTTTAATGATTGGTGGCAAAAGGAGTCCTCATTCCCATCATTTCTCCCTTCAACAGCACTATTTGGCCCATCCTTAAGCCTAAGAAAAATGAATGGCACTTCAGGCAGACTACCACAACCTCAATGCAGCACTACCTCCAATTAAGACGCTACACCAAATATCATTGAAATTGCGTCCCAGTCATTGATCTAGCTAATATGTTTTGTTCTGTCCCATTTCGCCAGCATCACAGCCACAATTTGCATTTACCTTTGAAGGACCTCAGTATACATTTACTCATTTGCCTATGGGCTATCTCAGCAGCTCCCCATGGTTCACAATTTATGCAGCCAGGACTTGCGAGGGTTTGCACTGTCCCCAGGCGCTCATGGATGATACTGGTCTAAAGGAAGGCATTGCCCCAGGCATTTTAAATGTTTGCCAGACTTTGATCATGGCTGTGCCATCATCACTGAAAAGATCCAGAGTTTTACCACCTCTGTCAAATTTCGCGGCATAATTTGGCCCATGGAAAGCGGCTCTATGTCAGCTCCTGTCAAGCAATAAGTATTGACTGTTTCTGCTTCCACCTCTTAAACAAGCTCAATATCTACTTGTCCCATGTGGCTTTTGGCAGCAACAATTCTCCCTTTACAATAGATGTGTGTTTTTTTAAAACCTATTTATAAAAGTCACTAAAAATCATTTTGATTTGAATAGGGGCCACCCCAACAACAGACCCACCCAAAAAGCCATCCAACAAGTGATGCCACTCCTCCATCTGGTGACTCCTTTATGGCGGAAGTCCTAGCACGTAAGTCTCAGGCCTCTTGGACTCTCTAGACCATACAGGACAGCCAACAACTCTGTTTGTGTTTCTGATACAAAGAACTCCCCTCAGCAGCTGAGAGTTATGGTCCTCTTAAGAGATAACTCCTAGTGTTATCTCCTACTTAAGAACCCTTAAGTTCTTAAGCTCTGGGCCCTACTTAAGAATGAAACCATCACAGGCCCTGAGCCCATGCCCCTTTAACAGCAGCTGCCTAGAAGTTCTAGGGTCATAGAAGTAACATTCCACAAGCTTCAACCAGCCACTGAAGCCTCCTTGCTAAATAAAAATAGTACCTAGCGGCTACAGCTTGAACTGAACCCGCAGGCATATCCAAACTACAAGCAAATGTGGCTTCTCCTGCCCTCTGTCCTTTGCCCAAGTCCATGGGTCCAGGAGAACTCACCCCCTCGCAGCCCCATTGGCCATTTGTGGGGCCCCTTGTGGGATAAGCTGAGTCCAGTATAAAGGGAGTCCGCTTATTTCACAGACAGCAACACCACATCATTCATGATGGAGCCCAGTGGAGAGCTACCATTTTCCATCTCATGGCTGGGACATCCCCGATAAATGATGAATCCAAGGCTTGGCTCAACTCACAGAGCTGACTGTAGTCACTTTGGCACTGAAGGACACTCTCAACAAAATTATGTCAATTTTTCTTATTTTTACAGACTGCTAGGCTGTTTGGTCCAGTTGATGGGCTCAAAACAGATGTCACACATAGGCCCATCCCCTATGGGTCCTTCCACATTGGGAATATACTGCCTCTCAAACCTCATGTATTACAATTCTCTCATCTTGACTCCTACCAAGACCCTGGCTGAGGCTCTATTAAATGCCATAGCTGTCCAACTTGTTCCCATTTTTCAAATAAACTTAAGTATTACCCTCATCATGGGCCCCAGGCCTCCATACTGTGAGCCAAAATGTATGATAACATGCCACTGGCCCTAACACCAACCCTACCCTCTCAATGTGGCAACTGATGTCATGGCCAATGAAGGTCTGTACCAAGAGGTAAATGACCCTTCTCTGTCAAATTAATTTTACTGGGTCATTGTGCCAATGTGCTGACACAAATAATTTTGCCTTCACAATGACTGATATTTATACCTGTCTACTCTTGGCTTATCCACAGAAAGGACAGAAGACAAAATGTGGACTTGCATGGGCAGAGCTCTTAAGGCTACTTATATCCAACATATCATGCATATGCGGCCACCCAAAATATAGCCAAATGTGCCCCAGGGCATCCATCAGTCTTCAGTCACTCTCAAAATAATCCTCCAATGTAGAACTTTGCCTTGAGGTCTTGGAGTTAGCTAATGACTCAAATTAGGAGTCTCCATCCTCCACTATACAAAGGCCCTTACAGGTATCGTCCCCGGGCTACCATAGATGACAGAACAATCATCAGCTCAGGAATAAGGATCTCAGCCCAGGAGAACAAAGGACCCCCCAAAAGATGACTTCAGCAGAGCCAACAGTTCCAACCTTGATCCTGACACTCTAAGATGTCCTCTCACCACACTTTCATGCCAGAGCCCATCGAATAAAGATTCTGACACCCCCTCTGCTCCAAGCCCAACACCTGGGTCTTCCACTCAACTCATATCCCCTCCTACATCCCTTATGACTTCTCCAACTGCCCTTTCTTCTCACTCATCTTCTGGCTTATCCCCAAAGTTTCAATCTATGCAGCTTTGCTTACACTTTGCTCCCAACCTAGCCAATATCAACATGACTGTAGACTGCTTAACTGAAGCTCCAACCCTCCCTGCTTATGTAAGTCTCTGCAACCTCCATATTCCCTGCTCCTACACAATGTAAACACACTCTGCAAGAAGCTAGAGCTTGTTTGCAGACCCTTACTTACCTAAACTTAACCAAGCCCTGGTGAATGACAGCACACAGGAACCTACCGTTGCCTGTTACCCATTCCACTGCATCAAGGAACACCCAGCAGGTTTAGATTTGTGCTTGACCCTTTCTATTCCCTCCTCTTGTGTTGTCCTTTTGGTGCAAGCTAATACCCTGCAAATTAGCCAACTTAAACCCTAACCACCACTTAATTTCACCCAAAGGTGAAATTATACCTGCACAAAGGTCTAAAACCCCAACTCCTTCCATGACCAACAGTTGGGACCTGGACATAATTGCCTCTTTAGCTGCCTCCACACCAATTTTCACCGTGACCCCCACAACCACATCAGCTCCAATCCCCTTGTCCAACAATCTCTGCTTCACTCTCCACCATTCCCTCATCACTACACCACTTCCTCCTTTCCTCAACTTGCCAGATAAGAACTATAAAACAGTAACAGAAACGTCACCCAAAAGACAAACCAATGCTGGGCCTGAGACCAGGAACCCCAGCCTGGGAACCACTTATCCAATTAATCCCCACATCCTTGGAGGTCTTTGCTATCCATATTAACTACTTACCATCCTCTCTGGTCACCTTGCAGCTCCTTAACTTCCCCTGGCACTTCAACCTCACCAGGTTCTTCCTCATTAACTTTCCCTTCACAATTCCCATGCCCTTCCTGGCTTCTACCTACAATTGACATTATATAGAACTACTGAAACTAAATGGCCCCAACATATACGCACTGATGTATGCCTTTCCCATAAAAGGGTACACACAGGCTATCTTTTTATTTATTATAAATTGGGCCTCATCACAATCTTTGGTATAACAGGTACAATTCTAAGTCTTTTCAATTCTACAGCACAGACTTGGCACTTAGAAGCCAGCCAATGTCACAACTCCTGGAAGACCACATATACCAAACACCCCAAGATTTAGAAGCCCTTAATGAGAGAAAACTCTGTAGATGCTATGGTAGCTGATAACATATGCATTAGACTACCTACTGGCATCCCAAGGTGGACCTTAAAGGGAACCTCTGGCTGTATGTAGGTCACTAATAGAGGAAAGGTCTCCAGAATAGTTCAACAGATAAAACAACAAACCAAAGTAGTCAATGATTTTACTAATTACTAAAATACTCCAAGAGATTTCCTGAACCCCCATTGATGTCTTCTGGCTCCTTCTGCCCAGATTAATGTTATCTGGCCCCACATTATCTTTCAGGGAGCTAGCACAATAATTGCTGACCTAATTATTTTGGGTCAACTTTGCAAGTGTGGCCTCTCTCAAATACATGTTTATTTACAGGAAAACCTGGGAGGTGGCCAAACTAGCCCAAATGTCATGGGTGAATTGTGAAGACCACAGGAAAGAAACATGGACACTTGACTTAGTGCCAGCAGCCTGAGCCTCATCTCCTGCTCCTGTCTACCACCGTCTTCAGAATCCTGATGGGTCTACACACCACCTCTTTTAAACTTTGTGCAGGCAAGACTTCCCCTCTAGAAAGTGCCTGAACACTATTCTGTCTCTCTGTTCTGGACCTTCTCCTAGAAAGTCTCCCCCCCACCTCTGATGATACCAAAGGACTACTGTCTTGACTTTTTGTCATCGAAACCTAATGTTAGGGGTGGCTTCCTTGTGTCACACTGGAGTTGCTGTACCATGCACATCAATTGGCAGGGAGAAATAAAACTTTTTCTAGATGACATGACTGTCTACACAGAAAACTCCAAGAAATCTACAGAACAACTTGAACTAATAGGCAAGTTTGGCAATGTTGTAGGATACAAGGTCAATGTAAAACAATATGTTGTATATACTACCAATGAACAATTGGAAATTGAAATTTGAAAAATAGTACGATTTAAGTTAGCACCAAAAAGCACAGATTACTTAGGTATAAGTCTAATAAAATACGTGCAGGACTTATATGCTGAAAATTACAAATAACTGATGAAAGAAATAAAAGGAGTCCTAATAAGCAGATATACCATTGTCAATGGTTGAGAATAGTCAACACTGGTTAGCTGTCAATTCTCCTCAAACTCGTCCACATATATTCAATGCAATCCCAACAAAAGTCTGAGCAAGTGTTTATTTTTAAAAACCACAAAGTTGATTTGAAAAATTATGGAAAAGCAAACAAATTAGAATAGCCAAAATAATTTTGAAAAAGAAGAATGGAGTCAGAAGACTCATACTATCTGATTTCAAGACATTATATAAAGCTACACGCTGGAAAGATGATAAAACACACAGACCAATGGAAACAAACAGAGGCCATAAAAAGACCCACACAGATATTTGCAAAGGGCTTTTCACAAAGGGGCAACAGAAATTCAACGTTGAACAGAGTTAATTGGATATTCATATGCAAAAAAAATGGACCTTAACCTCACACTTTATAAAGATTAACTCACATGGATCATAGACCTAAATATAAAACCTGAAACCATAAAATTTTTACATTAAAAAAGAGGAGGAAAATCTTTGTGACCTTGGTTTAGGCAGAGTTCTTATATCTGAAACCAAAAACACAATCCATGGAAGACCCAAAGTGAACTTCATCAAAAATCAAAAAAGCCCCATCTGTGAAAAACATTGTTAATAAAAACACAAACCACACACAGGGATAAAATATTTGCAAAACACATGACTGACAAAGGACATGTATCCAGAACACATAAAGAACTCTAAAAACTCAAGAACAAGGAAATACTTTACCCAAAAACAATAGGTACATGGATAGCAAACATTTATAAAGACGCTCAACACAGTCATTATGGAAATGTAAATTAAAGCCAAAATGAGACACCACTATAAACCTATTGAAATGCTAAAAACAAAACAAAACCCTGATATGCATTGATGGTGGGAATGCAAAATGGTATATCCATTTTAGAGAAGTTTTTGTTTTTCATGAAGCATAGTCTTACCATACAAGCCAGCAATCCCAGTCCTAAATATTTACTAAGAAAACATATGTTGACGTACAAACCTGTATGTGAATGTTCATAGCTGCTTTCTTCATAATTGCTAAAAACTGGAAACCCAAATATCCCTCAAATCATAAATGGATAAATGAATCCATTTATGGCATCCATCCAACAGAATGCCACTCAGCAATAAAAGGAATGACTGCTGATACATACATCAAGATGGATGAAGTCTCAGAAGCATTAAGTGCAAGAAGTCAGACTCCAAAGATTACATACTCTATGATTCCATATACATGACATTCTGGAAAAGGTAAATATACAGAGAGGAAACAGGTCGGTGGTGGCCAAGGCAGGGGGGAGGAGGTGCGATGGGTTGGCTACAAAAGGGTAGAGGACTTTCAGGGCAAGGGTGCTGGAACCATTAAGTTTCTTGATTGTGGTGGTGGTAATAACGACAGCATTTGCCAAAACACAGAATGGTACCAAAGAGTAGATTTTACTGTATATAAATTATTCCCAAATAACTTTTTTTTTGAGGAAGATTAGCCCTGAGCTAACATCTGCTGCCAATCCTCCTCATTTTGCTGAGGAAGACTGGCCCTGAGCTAACATTCATGCCCATCTTCCTCTACTTTATACATGGGATGCCTACCACAGCATGGCTTGCCAAGCGGTGCCATGTCCACGCCTGGGATCCAAACCGGCGAACCGCAGGTCACCGAAGCAGAATGTGCAAACTTAATCACTGCACCACCGGGCCAGCCCCTATTCCCTAATCATTTAAAAAGAAAGGTTAGCTTGTTGGCTTTTCACAGATGCCTTTTATCTCACTGAAGAATTTTTATCATGAATGGATGTTGAATCGTGTCCTATGTTTTCTTTGCATCTATTGAGATGATGATATATTTGATCAAAAGAATCCAGACACAAGAGTATACACTGAACCCGTATGAAACTCCAGAAGAGACCTAACTATCTGTGGTGTAGAAATCATGGTACTTATTGCCACTAGAGGTGGACTGACTAGAAACAGGCACACGGAAACATTCTGCTTTAATAGAAATATTGTACACATTGATCTTGGCAATGACTACACAGGTGTGTGCATTTGTCAAAATTCATGAAGCTGTAAACTTGAGATTTATGCATGTTACTGCATGCGAATTATACCTCAATTTTTAGCATAGAAAACTCCTGGTCACAACTTGCTGAATTATTTCTGGACCCAGTAACGCGCTACAAATTTGAGTTTGATAATCACTAGTTCACAGAAACTGCATGGTTGGGAAAATGAGCCCATGTGGTCTAACAGAAATGCCTTGCAAGGCTGGTAGAATTCCTCTTCTAAGTACAATTTTATACAATTTTCAGAGATGAACTGAATAAAAATTCCTACGATGACTGTTCTCCCTTGTATTCATTTGACAATTACTGAAGACCTACACTGTGTTAGGCACTGAAAAGGCAGAGTAGATTTGACAGTCAAGAAAGTCCCCATGCTCTTGGAGCTGAGACGCTGGTGGAATCAATTTGGGCATTCCCATCTTAGTACTTTTGGTTAACTCCAGATCAGATGCATCCTTCTTCTGTGTAACATCTGCTAAATGTCAAGGCTCTCAATGAACTCCTCATCTCCACTCTCATGAGGCTTCTCTGCTGTGTGGTCAACCAACCACCATGACATGTCAAGCTCTGGGTGACTCTTATGGAACAAATATTTTGTCTGCTATGATAGCTCTGATAATTGGACTATTTCAGCACCCATTGAGGTATGAAAACACACAATTTTATAGAGCTTCTTTCCTGTATGAATTCTCTGATGAGGCTAAGTCCTTGTCACCCTCATCATCAACATGGACTCTCTGATGAATTATAAGACTTGAGCTCCAACTGAAGCCCTTCCCACACTCCTCACATTTGTAGGGTTTTTCTCCAGTGTGGACTCTCTGATGGGCTTGCAGGTATGAGCTCCAACTGAAGACCTTCCCACACTCTTCACATTTATATGGCTTCTCTCCAGTGTGGACCCTCTGGTGGGCTTGAAGGTATGATCTCTGCCTGAAGCGCTTACCACACACATCACATCGGTATGGCTTCTCTCCTGTGTGGACTCCACGATGCGCCAGAAAATTTGAGGCCCGACAGAAGCCCTTCCCACATTCCTCACACTGGTACGGCTTCTCTCCAGTATGGCACCTCTGATGGGCCTGAAGCTGTGAACCCACGCTGAAGCCTTTCCCACACTCTGCACACTGATATGGTTTCTCTCCAGTGTGGACTCTCTGATGCACCTGAAGACTTGAGAACTGGCTGAAGGCCTTCCCACACTTCTCACATTTATAGGGTTTCTCTCCTGTGTGGATCCTACAATGAACGTTAAGATCTGAACTCCGACTGAAGCCCTTCCCACAGGTACCGCATTTATATGGTTTTTCTCCAGTGTGGCCTCTTTGATGGGCCAGGAGATTGGAGGCCTGACTGAAGCCCTTCCCACACTCCTCACATTTATAGGGTTTCTCTCCCGTGTGGACTCGAAAATGGATGTTAAAATCTGAGCTACGACTGAAGCCCTTCCCACATGCATCACACTGATATGGTTTCTCACCAGTGTGGCCTCTCTGATGGTCCAGAAGATTTGAGGCTCGACAGAAGCCCTTCCCACACTCCTCACATTTGTACGGTTTCTCTCCAGTGTGGCTTATCTGATGGGCTTGAAGGTGGGAACCCACACTGAAGCCTTTCCCACACTCCTCACATTTATAAGGTTTCTCTCCTGTGTGGATTCTACAGTGAATGTTAAGATGTGAGCTGTAACTGAAACCCTTGCCACATGCATCGCACTTGTAGGGTTTCTCTCCGGTGTGGATCCGCTGATGAGCCTGAAGTCGTGAACGCCAACTGAAGCCCTTCCCACACTCTTCACACTGATAAGGTTTCTTTCCTGTGTGGACTCTCTGATGGACTTGAAGATACGAGCGCTGACTGAAGGCCAGCCCACACTCCCCACATTTATAGGGTTTCTCTAATGAGTGGACTATCACAGGAGCCTGACAATGAGAGTTTTTCCGGACATTCCTCCCACACTCCTCAAATTCGTGTGGATCCTCTCCAGTGGGGACTCTCTGATGACGACGAAGAAATGACTTCTGACTGAAACCCTTCCATGACGTATCACATGTGGACGATCTCTCTCTACTGTGGACTCTCTGATGGGCTTGAAGACTCGAAAACCGACGGAAGGCGTTTTCACATTTGTCACATTTATAGGGTTTCTCTCCTGCATGGGCTGTTGGGTTAATTTGAAGAGGAGAGCCCCGAATGAAACCTTTCTCGCACTCCTCTTGTTTGTAGGGTTTTTCTCCAGTTTGGACTCTGCAGTGAACTTGAAGATGTGAACTCCGATTGAAGCCTTTACCAAATTTCTCATATTTAGAGGGTGCACCATGTTGTTTTTCCAAGTGAGACCCAGTTCCTTGAATATTTACTATGGAGTCTCGACATCTGGTTAACTCTTTCATAACCTGGTGCCAGATCTGTGAGTGGAAAAGCTCTTCATGGGGCAGGCTCCTCGATCCAACTTCTTGAAGGGTCTCCATGTCATTCAGATTCTTGTCTCCTAAAAGAATAAGAGAATTTGGAGATAGGGCACGTGAATGCTTTGTTCAGAAATGTCAAGGTTATAAACTTAGGTGCAGAGGCTTTATTTAACCAGGAAGAGGTTCCATTATTCTTTATCATCATGTATCATGTTCTCTGGTTGACTTGCCTCCAGAAACCAAGAAGCAGACCACCGGGCTCTCATTTACTACACATTACCGAGATCCATTCAGAACCACACTAAACTTCATAAGTGAGCTGCCAGTTAGAAATTTGGTGGCTGCAGAGCAAGAAAAATACTTCCTAGGGAACCTTTACAAAGACGAAGCTGTACTTTACCAAAAGCCCTTCTTCTTTGGCTGCAGCAGGCGTCTCACAAATAGTTCTACATCCTTCTGCCCGCTGCACGCACATCTCACCAAAATGCTCAAAACGTCTAGTAAAACCCTTACAGAGAGATTATCAGAAGACATCCCCAGGCAATGCTGCAAATCTTCACTTTGAATTATTTCCCTGGAGGTTTACTCCAATTTCAGGAGCCCTTGTGGCATTAGACTGGTTGGAAAGACACATGTTTGGGAGAAAACACCTTATCACCTAAATTCCTAAAGCTCACAGTGTGAGCAGAGTGGTCCTTCACACCCTGCTGGAAAATATCCTTCAGGAGGACAACTGGGGGAAGAGGTTTAGGGTAAGAACACACATTACTCTAAAACCCCACAGCAAGTAAAGTTCCTATAACCTCCAGGGGGAAACAAGTAAAAAATCAGAAGCTCACCTTTTATAACAGAGCGAGAACTTGTGAGGAGGAAATGAATAGGGCATAGCATTGATTCTCAAAGTCAACGCTGGACAGGAAGAATTATGTTCTCCTTGGAACTCTGTCCCACCAATTAGCCACAGAACTTGTGACTTAGTTCTTTTCAGGGCTCTCTTCAACTAACACCTTATCAGTGAGGCCTTTTATCACCCAATATCACACAGCAAATTCTCCCTATCCACTCTACAGCTCTGGCCATCTCCACTCACCTTACCCTGTGTTGTTTTCACCTAGCACATACTACCGTCTGACATACTGTATATGTCCTTCATCTTTTTTATGTCTCTTCCCACATGAAAGCAGTATCTACAAGGACAGGCATTTTATATTGTTCACTGCTTTATCACCACTCCCAGAATGCCTGCCACATCAGTGTTCAATAAATATATGTTGACTGGCGGCCGGCCCCGTGGCCGAGTGGTTAAGTTTGCAGGCTCTGCTTCAGTAGTCTGGGGTTCGCTGGTTCAGATCCTGGGCGCAGACCTACACACTATCAAGCCACGCTGTGGTGGCATCCCACCTGGAGGAACTAGAATGACTTGCAACAAGGATATACAACTATGTCCTGGGGCTTCAGGGAGAGAAAAAAAAAAAAGAGGAAGATTGGCAACAGATGTTGGCTCAGTGCCAATCTTCCTCACCACCCTCCCCCACTCCCCAAAAAAAAGCAAATAAATATATGTTGAATGGATATATGAATCCTAGTTTCACTTCTTTGTGAGAGTTTGAGCCATGTCACACAAGTAAGAGAGCTTTTTCAAGTAAGTTACCCCTAATAGGAAAAGGAGTGGAAACAGCAACTTTGCTAGGAAGTTGAAAGGCTACACCAGACACAGGGCTAAACTAAGCAGATGCTGCTGATGCGAAAATCACGCTGATCATAAAATGATGGCAAAAATCATTGGGGGGGGGGCAAAGATAAGGCCTAAAAGTGGCCATAGGGTCTAGGCATCAACTGCTTCTTCAATTTTTGTACTTCCTTTCTGTGTGTGTCAACTTTTGCTTTTTCAAGTAGGACTCAATATTTAAAACCTCAGGAATAACACTGTCTGGGAGAACAGACTCAAATTGCTAGATTTTCCTATATGGACCACACCACTGTCTTTCAAGCCGAAGACCGGGATTCAGTGAGTTTGAAATAAATTTAGTAGCTTGTGACAAGCATTAACAGGAACAAAAAATTTTACAGGTGCTTTTAAGCAGTAAAGGTATATGTGTATAACATGACTATTAGAATCTTCATTCTAAAAAGTAGCTCTTTACCAAAACACTATGATTCACTATTAAAGGCTGCAGGAAAGCCATGGGGAAAATGATAATCAATTTGGTTGCAAGTGCAAAGCTAAGCTGTCATTAGATGTGGTTTAATGGACAAATATCTACATACATTCACAAGCATCTGATAAATTAAAATTGGACACTCGTTGGGGGGAAAACACTGTTCTAGACTATGCCTCCATCAAACTCTTTTTTTTCAAGGTATACTTTTGTGGTGAGGAAGACTGGCCCTGAGCTAACATCTCTTGCCAATCTTCCTCTTTCTTTTTTTCTCCCCAAAGCCCCAGTCCATACGTGTATATCCTAGTTGTAAGTCATTCTAGTTCCTCTATGTGGGAGGCCACCACAGCACAGCTTGATAAGTGGGGTATAGGTCTGTACCCAGGATCCGAACCTGCGAACCCTGGGCCACTGAAGAAGAACATGCGAACTTAACCACTCAGCCATGGGGCCAGCCCTAACATCACACATTTTTGATTACCACCCTTTAAGTATGTCCACGACTGATGGAAAAAAGTCCACAGAACCATTATTAACTCATTCATTCATTCAACAAATGTTTATAGCACGCCTGCCCTCTGCCAAGTCTTTTCTATACACTGAGGATACAGCAATAAAGAGAACAGAATTTCTCCTCTGTTGAGATTATATTCCAAGGGGAATATAGTGAGATAAACAAAAATATACGTTAATCTGGTAAGTGGGGGTCACTGCTTAGACACCAAGTAAGACAAGGAAGGGAAAGAAAGTGGAGGAAGAAGGAGGTATTAGGAACAGAGTGGTCATGGGAGGCCCTCTTACGGTGCTACGTTTGAGAAGAGGCCTACATTAAGTAAGGGAGGGCCAAGAGGATGACAGAGCAAAGAGCACTGACAGAAAGAACCGGCACACGGTGATGAGCGGGAGCACGCTTGGCATAGCAAAGAGGCAAAATTGGGTGGAACAGACTGACGGGGGGGAGAGTGGAAGGTCGTGTCCACAGACGGATGGGGGACAAAGGAGCAGCAGCCATGTGGACATTAGAAGCTACTTTAAGTACTTGCATTTTACTCTGAATGAGAAAAGAAGCGACTAGAGGTTTTGAGCAGAGGAGCGACAAGACCTGACAAACACTCCAAAGAACCACTTCGAGTGGAGAAGGGACTGGAAAAGAGCAAAGGCGAAGGCGGGGAGGAGCCAGGGGCTGCTGCGGCATCCGCAGACGAGGCCCCGACGTGGACCAGAGTCACCACTGCGGAGGGGACAGGAGGCTGGACAGACTTGGAGTCACACGGCTCTCACCTGAGGAGCTCTGGCTCTGGGCTGCTGTCTTTACCAGCCAAAGCTTTTCTTCTCTCTCTAACCGGGGTATTCCATCTGGTGTGACGGACTGATGCCCTGTGAAAAGCCGGGGACCAACATCTAAAATGAATACATTAGAGGCAAAATGACTAACGACTGTAGCTCTCTGCATCATCCTCAGGACATCAAAATGGGTGTTTTCCAAACTGTTAATTATGAGCCATCAGAGGAAACACATTGTATGCAAAACTCCAGGATATGCAGGCATAAGCATAAATTACTGGAAAAAAACGTTTATTTTCATCCCATCCTCTCCATCACTTCTCACACTATCCTTTGGCAACAGGCCATAGTCTTGCTGCAATGTGCCATTACTGCCAAGGCCTCTGATATTTTCTACCCTATTTTATTTACTTATTTATTTATTTTTTAAAGATTGGCACCTGAGCTGACACTAGTTGTTAATCTCTCTTTTCTTCTCCCCAAAGCCCCCAGTACGTAGTCGTATATTCTAGTTGTAGGTCCTTCGGGTTCTGCTACGTGGGACGCCGCCTCAGCATGGCTTGATGAGCAGTGTCACGTCCACACCCAGGATCCGAACCTGCAAAATCCTGGGCCACCAAAGTGGAGCAGGTGAACTCAGCCACTCGGCCATGGGGCTGGCCCCTCTACACTATCTTATTTCATTAAAAAATGCTGGCACGGAGCTGGCCTGGTGGCACACTGGTTAAGTTCATGTGCTCCACTTTGGTTGCCTGAGGTTTGCAGGTTCGGATCTCGGGCGTGGACCTAGCACCGCTCATTAAGCCATTCTTTGGCGGTGTCCCACATAAAATAGAGGAAGATTGGCACCGATGTTAGCTCAGTGACAATCTTCCTCAAGCTAAAAGGGGAACATCTGCAACAAATGTTAGCTCAGGGCCAATCTTCCTCGCCAAAAAAAAAAAGTGCTGGCACAATTCCCTAAATGTAGGTCATGACCCACTAATTGGAGACAACAACAATTTGAGAAAGGCCAAAAACATATAGCAGCCATGCAGTCAATCAACAGCTCATTTACAAAACACACTTCAGGTTGGGAGGCAAAGACCAGAAAAATGCCATCTGTGTTCCATGCTGATTAGAAAACTGGAAACCAGGTCAAGAGCTCCAAAGCCCCGCGCACCCAAGGACACACACACCCCGCAGGGGGCCGACGTCCAGTCACACGGCGCCTGTCCTCACCCACTGAGAGCAGGTTCCTGAAGTTCTCCAGCATCACGTCCCGGTACAGCTGCCTCTGGGTGGCGTCCAGCAGCCCCAGCTCCTCCTCCGTGAAGACCACAGCCACGTCCTCGAAGGTCACCGGCTCCTGCAACACCAAGCATACATAACCTCAATCTTCCAACAAAGGTCCCCTGGAAGAAGGGAAGCACTGAGAAACGGGGACAGGAGGTGTACCAAGTGGCTCCAGATTCTAAGAGACTGGAGCCAATTTTACTACAACACAGTTAAACATCCCAAATAATGTATATTATGTTTTAGATTTCTTTCATAATAAATGCTGAAAAAAACGACTTTTTTACACAGATATTAGCTCCCTAACTGTTTTCTTAGGATAAGTCGTAAGATGTGAAGATTGCAATGTCAAAGAATGCGCAACTGCAAAATTATTAGGTACAGAGGCGGATCTTCTCAAGTTTTTCACCAGGTTAGCCCTCCCCCAGAAGGATATAAGCATTCTCGATTCTCCATACCACACACAACACTGAATATAACCAATGCTTTTAAATCTCAGGTCATCTGATCAGTAAAAAAACAACTTATTTTGATCATTTCTACTTATTTGATAATAAGCTCATCATATTTGCATATATTTACTGGCCATCTTTATTTCTTCTTCAGTACCTTCTCCGTTAATGTTCTTTGCTCATACTCTAACCAGGGTTTTATATAAGGACTGGAAAATTTCTATTAGAGATTTTTAGCTTTTGTTTTTTAGCATATACATGATAAATATTTTCACCCATATTTTGCTTTTGCTCTCGTATAGCTTCATGTACAGCATGGTTTCTCATCCTTGGCACTACTGACACTTTGGGCGAGATCCTTATCTCGCGGGGGCTGTCCTGTGCACTGCAGGATGCTGAGCAGCAGCCCTGGCTTCCACACGCTAGATACCAGTAGCATCCCTCAAGGTGTGACACCAAAGAAGTTTCCAGACGTTACCTGGGGCCAAAATCGCTCATGACTAAGGATCAGTGGTGTAGAGTATTGTCTCAACTTCCCATATGAAGACTGTGTTCATCACTGGAGCCCTGCACCTCCCGGGGCCCTAAATGAGCAACCGAGTCCACAGAGAGGAAGGGGCCACTGAAGACTCACCGGGCAGAGGCGGTATCATCTGTGGTGTCTACTACCGAGCAGGACAACTAGGCACCACAGACGATGGACGAGGTCCCCGACAGGAGAACTCTGTTCCCTTCCCTCGCTCTCTTTATCTAAGCCAACATCCTAGGAGTCTTTTTGGATCAGCTGAATCTTTCGTTTCCTGCATGAACTTAGACAGTTTTCTGAAATTCTAGAATCTCTTACTCTGTAATTAAAACGCAGAGAAGACTAAAGACTGCCTCATAAGGTTGGTCTGAGACTAAAAGCAGTAAGAAAAGAAAAGTATCTGGCAAGTCCTCTTGTACTGCTGGACTTTCTAAATTAAGTACATGATTACTCTGATAAAATAAATTAACACGAGTGACAAATATAAATCAGTAAATAAAACATGGACATGATACGACGCACATACGGGTAAGAAACAGTCTAGCTTTCTAATGTGAAAATATCTAATAATATTTCATCCGTGTGAAGCAGCCGCTAGACCCAGGCACCATGCCATATCTGAATATTCTACATATGAAACACCCAGGGGGCCGCAGAGCAAATGGACTTTGTCAATTTCAAGTTCCGAAAACGTTAACAACAAAGAATGGTGAACTCTTCCCAATTCCCTTTTGAGGAAAATGGTTACTTTAGGAAAACTGTTATTACAATGTTCTTTCAGACAGTAAAAATTCTGCACTACCCAAATATCCAGAAATGGGGAAAAGTTTGAGACACATACACAAGCGTGATGTTGCCATTAAAAATATAGGGGATATACATTCTCAGCAACGTGGATGGACCTCGAGGGTATTATGTTAAGCGAAATAAGCCAGTCAGAGAAAGACGAACTCTATATGACTCCACTCACAGGTGGAAGTTAACATATTGACAAGGAGATCTGATGGGTTACCAGGGAAAAGGGGGGGTGGGGGGCGGGCACAAAGGGGGAAGAGGTGTACCCACAACATGACTAACAATAATGTACAACTGAAATCTCACAAGGTTGTAATCTATCATAACATTAATAAAAAAAATAAATAAAAAAATATAGGGGATATAATATTAATTAGAAAAGACACAATTTGAGAATTTTAACTAAGCAATGATTACAAACATACAGTTACGAATGCATATGAGGAAAAGAACGTAGGAAAATGAAAAGTTGTTTTGCAAGGAAAATAGTGGTAAAGTGGGAGTTGTTTTTTTCACCGCTATTGACTTTTTCTAATTTGTGGAATTATAAAAGGTGATAAAATAACAAAAATGAAACTACACTAAAATGAAAAGTAGAGATCATCTGGCGCCTAAGAGGTTTCTGAATGCCTACTGTTCTCTTTAATCCAAGAAACAGGACGTCTAATCATTGAAAATGAGAGGACAATTTAAAATGCAGAAAGGCAAGCCCCACTCACCTTGAACTTGGTCATTTTGTCCTCCTCCTTCTGGGGAAGGGCTGAGCCTAGGGAAGGCACAACAGGGGATGAAGAAAAGAGCCGTCAGAGTCTGGCCAAGGGTGTCGCTAACCTATATGGCTGCTTTACGTGAAACAGCATCCGTGCCCCTTCCTCGGGGTGGCCTGACGAGCACGGCAGGGGCTGGATTCCAGAGAGCACTGGCCCCTCCAGCCGAAAGGCCCTGCGCAACCACACACAGTGGCCTGAAACAAGTTCACGTAGCGCTTGGTATGATTCTGATTCTAGGGAGGGTAGAAATTGAGAGCAAAGGAGCCGGTTTGAGAGAGTAATCTCTGGGGCCAAATGCCTAGGCCCACGGCACTGCTACTCACTGGCTGTGAAATACTGGACAAATGATTAATATCTCTGTGCCTCGATTCTCTCATGTGTAAAATGGAGGGATTAACAATGCCCATCTCACAGGCCTGTTGTGAGGATTAAAGGAATAGGCAGAAAGACCAAAGAACACTTTCAGAGTGTGTTATGTCTCAGCAGCAGTAGAAAAGCAGGTAATATTCAGCACCATAAAACACGTCCTCATAAATGGTTTCTATCAATGGAAACTTCAGACGCTGTTGCTCTGTCATATGAAAATCACCCTTAACCTCTGAAATATCTCTTATTCTCTCTTGGTTTGTCATTCTTAATTTGATGCCTTTACATTTAAGATTACAAGGATGACTGGTTTTTTTCTGTGTAAAATATACATAACAGAATTTATGTATTTTAACCCTTTTTAGGTGTTCAGTTCATTCAGTGCATTCATATTGTTGGCCAACCATCACCGCTACCCCTCTCCAGAACTTTTTCACCATCCCAAACTGAAACCCTGTCCCCATTAAACACGACCTCTCCAGTGCCCCTCCCCTCAGCTCCTCATAACTATTATTCCTTCCCTCTCTATGAATTTGACTATATGGATGACTGTTTCTTAAAAGATATAAAATCTTTCCAAATTTACTTGTTCACAGTAGGGCCTCAAAAAGACACTATCATGGAGACGAAGAGAAATTAATAAAAACCTGTGACTCTGCAAGATTTATTTAACCATAAGCTAGGTAATCGGTATGTCATTTAAATTAACAAGTATAGTCATCATAGTAACGATAAAAACAACAAAAATGGCAATGTTTAACATTAAATAAGCACTTAGAACATTCTAGGGACCTTGTGAAGCACTTGGCATTCATTAACTCCTACGTACCTTTAAAGATGCTACTGCTGCACCAGTCGTGTGACCCTGGTCCGGTCTACACCTCTGTGCCTATCCTCAGCTATAACAAGGAGTCAAAAACAGAATGCTAGTCAGAGGATGATTGTGGGGAAGGAATGTGCTAATTTATGCGATGCCCTTGGCACGTACCTGGCATTTTAGGAACTTCTCAATAACTCATGATGACGACAATGCTGTTCCCATTTAACAGATGAGCAAGCTGAGGCTTGGTGAGGTCAAGAGGCAGGAACCTGAAGGCAGCCCTCCCGTCAGAGGCAGTATTCTAGATCTTGTCTCTCTACTGCTTCTAAAGACAAAAACAAGCAGATGGGAGTCAGGTCTCATGGACAGAGAAATGAGAGCTTAGGAGCTGGGATTAAAGACACAGAGAAACCGGGAGAAGACGCCAAAGGATCTGCTTGAGGGAGAAGAGAACAGAATTATGAGGGTGCACGCTCTGAAATCAGACCACCGGTATTCAAATGCTGGCGTCTCCAACTTGGTGGTACTTTGTGCCTCAATGTCCAATCTATAAATTGGGGATAATAAGAACAACAACAATAATAATAACCTCATAAAAGCTCACTGGAAGGTGAGTCAGTCTAGGTGACTAAAAACATCCAGAACAGTGCTGGGCCGCTTAAGCATTCAATACAAGTTACGCATCCGGCCGCCGTACCTGAGATAGTCAAGGAGCCCCTTCCTTGGGGTGGCCTGATAAGCAGAGCACGGGCTGGATTCCAGAAACCACTGACCCCTCCAGCTAAGAGCCCCTGCGCAGTGAAGGACCCGCCCCCACCACACACAGTGGCCTACTACAAGTTATCCCCTGTGGCTCTCAGGGTATGATTCTGATCGTGGGGAGGATGAAATCGAGAGTAAAACACCCAAGTTAAGAGATTATAATGAGCTGGTTAATTATTGTTTGACTGATTTACTAGTTCATTATTATTAGTCATCTGACTTCAGACAGAAGAACCCTGGGATGGAAAAGGGCAATGCAGAAGGTCCCAATCTTAGAAGAAATGCCCCTGGAATTTGTCATTCGCTTTGTTCTGACTCCGTATTTGCCCAGCAACGTCCGCTCAGTAAGAGAGCTTTGCAGGGAGATCCTTCCATCACCTCCGGGGAACCGGACGATTAGTAAGTCAGCTGTCCGTCTTGTGATTGATACCCCTACACCTTTATATGCCAAGCACCTAAAGCAGTGCCTGTACGCCAGTAACTACTCTGCAGACTCCCGGCAGCCAGTGTCAGTGGCCGGAGGAACGAGGCCACCCTCCGGCAGAAGCACGCGGGCAGCCGAGACGCGCGGGTCTAAGGTCTCTCTGGGTTGTAAAATTCTGAGGCGGACCCCAGTTGGGAGGATTTGGGAGGAGAGCAAGGGTTTTATTTCCAAGTTTTCCCTCTAGGTCTTTCACAATATTTGCTGTCCTTGGGCAAAATCAAGGTCATCTTCGGAAGGAAAAGAGCCTCTGGATTTTTCAAAGTACCCTCTTCGGAAGATGCTCTCTGCTCTTCAAAGTCTGTGCCTACATGGACTCCTGTCACCAAAGCCACAGAATGTGTCCATCGAAATGTTGAGAGTGACGACTATTTCACTGCTGGCACAGTTAGTACCAGACAGGCTCATTTATTAATTCTTCATTAAATACATGAGTTTCTTCACTCAGTGAACACTTAGGGGAATCTTACTAAGAGAGATACAACTGCCCCATCTCCAGTTGCTCACAGCCTAGTGATTAGGAAATTGACAATCAGGCCACACATTACTAAGTAGCAGAGAGGGGACGGGCTTTTCTCGAAGCACAAGGTACGGGCTCCGAGGCCCACGCTTGGTTGGAGCGGCTCCTACATCAACACGGCTTGATCCCAGCCCTGGAGGGCGGCCGAGTTCTATCAGCCAAAGAGAGGCAATCACTGGAAAGCCGCAGGAGAGCGAGAGTTCTCACCTGAGTGAAGACAAATGAGCGGCAGAAAAAGAGGGGCAGGACGGCAGGATTCAAACCATGATGATGGGCAAGGCCCAGTTCTACCTGTAAGTCAGCGGGAGGGCAGCCAAGGACTGCAGGAAGGGAGAGGAAGGAGGGAAAGAGATTACTCTCCCAGCAGACGGGAGACTTGAGGGGGAAGAGGCTGGGGCCAGAGAGCCTGTTAGGAGGGCCACACCAAGCAGCATTCCCCTCTTTATTCAAATGTCACCTCCTCAGACAGCTCCTCCCCGGCCACCCTATAGAAAATTCCACTCTCCTAATCACATTCCAACACTTCCTATCCTCCATCCGTGCTTAATTCTTTCCTCTTTAGCACACATCCCTCTGGAACATCCTGCTAGGTATTTTGCTTATTTATACGCATCACATCTGGCCCACAGGGAGTCCTGTTTCCTGCCGTGTTCCCGACCCCTGGGATGCTGTGGCAAGCTCTTGGGAGGAACTCAACCAAGATCTGCAGAATGGCCGCTGTAATGAAGGCTGACGGACACACCACGTGGATCAGGGCCTCGTATTCACCACCTTGATCATTCAGTCGACAGAGAAGTATTGACAGCCTACTCTGTGCCAGCAAAGGATCCTCAACGTGAGAGAGACAACAGCGAGCAAAGCAGGCAAAGACCTGGATCTCACGGAGCTGATGCTACGATGAGTACAAGGGCAGTACCAAGCCAGTAACGTAATGAGGGATGCTTCTGAGAACAAGAAGGCAGGGTAAAGGAGGAGAAGAGACGGAAGGAAGGCTGTTACAGACTAAGTTTTTGTCCCGGAAGGATTCTCTTACCTTTGAGCAAGACCTGCACCAGGGGAGAGGGAGCCATGCACATCTCTGATACCTGAATGATGTGTAACTTAGCCAGCGAGGAACAGAAAATATTTTTTGTTAAAAAGCCACGACTCCGTTCTCTCTCCAAGTGCCTCTCAAATTTTAATGTTCCATGAATCGACTGGGGACTCTGTGAAGATGCAGGTGCCTATATTTCACCCCCCAAAAATTCTAAATCAGAAGACCAAGGATGCAGACGGAGAATCTACATTTCTAACAACATTCCAGGTAATGTTGATGCTGTTGGTCACCTGGTCCCTGGGTCACCATTTGAGGAGCATCAGTCAAAAACAGCCCTCTGGATATTTTCAGACGGACTAAGGACTCCAGGTGTTCACCTCTAACTTTTCCACTTACTCCAACAGGTTAACCTCTGCCTAAGGGCAAAAAAAATTAAAGAAAGTAAACACGAATTGCAAGCTTCTCTTTCTCTCTGATCCTAACAAATGGGATGAGAACCAAGGTTTGTTAAGATCAGAGGGAGTACCAAGATCAACTCTCAGTACCTAATTTTACCCACAAGGCAGCCTCAGCCATAAAATACTCCCAATAATAATTACAGCAGCTGATATTGATGGCAGCTCACTTACTAGCTACCAAGGCATGAAAGCTTTGCATGTACCATCTCAAGTCATCTTCCTAACAACTCCAAAGATGGAGACGATGACTATCCCCATTTTACAGGCAAGAAAATTGAGGCACAGAGAAGTTAAGTAACCTGGTTCATGATTAACCAGAGGCCAACAGAAGAGGCAAGATTTTGACCCAGAGCCTTACCTACAAGCACAGTGGTTCTCAACTCTGGCAGCACAGGGAAACTTAAAAAAAATGCTCTTCCTCAATCCACAACTAATTAATCAGAATCTGTGGATGTGGGTTGCTGACATCTGCGTTTTTACACTCCTCCGACCGCCATGATTTCACTGTCCAGTCGGCACACTGCACTAGGCAATGAACCCAGGCCATCTGACCCCTGGGCCCATAACTTGACCAGCATGCAGTGGTTCTCAAACTGTGTGCATCTGTATGGGAAGGCCTGAAATTCCACATGCTGCCTTGACATCTTCCAGCCTCACCAGGCCTCAAAGGCCTAGACATGAGTTCATGAGATCCTCTGCTCTCTCCAGATACAGCCCTGCCCCTGGGGGAAGGACTCCCCACCGAGCTAGTTCCCTATGTATTAACCACATTTTCAGATTCCGTATCGGCTATTAGACACGTTATTCCTAATTTCTCCATAGGTCTGTTGAATCACGGGGCCAGACGATTGAGCAAAGTTAATTACAACTTCCCTGCAAGCCCGCTTTTGAGGGCACATGAGAGTCATAATATAACTCCCCCTCTACTGACCCCGACCTGCCTGTTCTCAGGAGTCAATACGGGATGCCTCCATCCAGCTACTTCCTGCCACTGTGGTCATAAAGACATAGTCCCCATTCCTCTCTCTCTGCTTCCTGACCCCTGCATGTGACAGGCTTCGTGTGACCGGCTTCGTGTGACCCTGCGCGGCATGCTGTGCCTCTCATTTCTGGGTAACCGTTAAGTATTAAAAGTCTTCTTTCTCAAAGGCATTAGCCTCTCTATGTTGTCACTCGGTCACCTTTATAAATTAAGATCCGCCACAACTCACCCTATCAGCTGGTCCAGCCGCACCCAACTCGGTCCTTAACCCAAGAGGGTCCAGCTCCCTCCAGCCTGCGAAATTATTCATGCAAACCAATCACGTCCTCCTGCGGGAACCAAGGGTCACCCTACCCTCTTGTCACTCCACAGCCCACCTACCATGGCCCCTGCTGGTTCTTCTATTCCTGAATGCATCCCCAGATGGCCCTCCACGGCGTACAGTGTTCTCCTCCCACAGGCTGTGAGTACGTGTGAGACTAAGAGATTACTGCCACTCTCGTCTGTCCAGTGTTGGGTGTCATGTGTTCAGCCATCTCATACTATTTAGGACAGGGGCTCCTCCTTCCTAAATAGGGTGAATAAGACGTGATCAGAACAGAACCAGAATCGCCCAGAGAGCTGACAAAGAACACAGAAGCCCAGGGTCTGGCCCGGTGGCAAAGTGGTTAAGTTCATGTGCTCTGCTTCAGCGGCCAGGGGTTCTTGGAATCGGATCCCAGGTGTGGACTTACATACCATTCATCAAGCCACACTGTGGCGGTGTCCCACATACAAAATAGAGGAAGAGTGGCATAGATGTTAGCTCAGGGACAGTTTTCCTCAAGCAAAAAGAGGAAGACTGGCAACAGACGTTGCCTCAGAGCCAATCTTCCTCACCAAACAAACAAACAAAAAAACAAACCCCAAACAAACAAACAAAAAAACACATACAGAAGCCCAGACTCACTGATATAATAAAATGCCTGGAACTTTTCACCAAGTTCCCTAGGCAATTCTGATATGACCAAAGTTTGAGAACCACTACGTTATTCCATTCTGCCTCTCAAGGAGTTAACTGAACTACCCAAGGACACCCGGGAAGCCAGGGGCAGGGCTGGTCAGACCTCTTTTTTTTTTTTTTTAGATTTTTTTTATTTTCTTCCTTTTTCTCCCCAAAGCCCCCCAGGACATAGTTGTATATTCTTCGTTGTGGGTCCTTCTAGTTGTGGCATGTGGGATGCTGCCTCAGCGTGGTTTGATGAGCAGTGCCATGTCCGCGCCCAGGATTCGAACCAATGAAACACTGGGCCGCCTGCAGCGGAGCGCGCGAACTTAACCACTCGGCCACGGGGGCAGCCCCTGGTCAGGCCTCTTGATACCAACTCCATGCGTCTCTCCATCATGAGAGGCTGTTGGAGGTCTAAGAGGGAAGAACGACTTGTAAACGCCTGGAAGCAAATTCTTAGAGTAAAAAGGGAGGCTTCTGTTTAGACCAGGGCTGTCCCACAGGAGGACATATGGGCAATTTACATGTTTCTAGTAGCCACATTAAACAATGTAAAAAGAAGCAAGTGAGTTTAATTGTAACAACATTTCATTTAACCCAATGTATCCAAATTATTATCACTCCTACTTCAATCAATGTAAATATTACTGCGATATTTTACATTCTTTTTTTCATACTAAGTCTTTGAAATCTGTTGTGTCGCTCACACTTACAGCACATCTCAATTAGCACTGGCCACATTTCAAGCACTTAGGAGTCACACGTGGCTAATGGCTACCATATTGGATAGTGCATAGAGACCATCTAATTATCCCCCAGGGACTCTCTAGGTTCAAAAGACAGCAAATTAGTGTTAGCTGTAAGTTTAAACAATGGTTATTACAGAAACTATTCTTTTCATTTCTTTTTTGAGGAAGATTAGCCCTGAGCTAACATCCACCACCAATCCTCCTCTTTTTGCCGAGGAAGACTGGCCCTGTGCTAACATCCGTGCCCATCTTCCTCTACTTTATACGTGGGACGCGTGCCACAGCATGGCTTGCTAAGCGGTGCGTAGGTCCACACGGGTGATCTGAACTGGCGAACCCCAGACCAACGAAGCAGCACATGCAAACTTAACCACTGTGCCACAGGGCTAGCCCCAGAAACTATTCATTTTGGTTCAAGTGTATAATAGAAGCGAAGTATCAAAAGCTGAAGGGGGCGGGGAACACCTTAAAATATCCTTTTGTTCTTTCAACAACTTGGTGCATTTCCCATGTTGCATACTCACCTGTAACAGATAAAGGACAACTCTGGTCTGCATCACAGAGAAGACTGACTATGTGTCAGGCACAGTTTCAAGCACTTTACGTATCATATCTCTTTTGATCTTCACAAAAACTTCAGGAGGTAGGTATTGACATTATTATCCCTACTTGACAGGCAAGAAAATTGAGGCACAGAGAAGTCAAGTAACTTGCCCAAGGTTATCCAGCCAGGGTGCTAGAGCTACGTTTCAAATCTAACTGCTGAGGTTTGATCCCGGCTCTGCCCCTGGCTGACGGTGCCACCAGGTCATTTATTCAATTGTCTGCGCCTGTTTCTTCACTTTAAAAATGAGAATAATAGCATTGTTATGAAAAAATAAATGAGTTAGCAGACAGAAAGCATCGGAAATTCTGAGTCATGAGAGGTGCCCAACAAATGTCAGCTATTCTCACATCCCCATTATGATCCCCAACCAAGAAACAAAAAATTGAGCACTAACGCTGAATTGTTTCTAAGGGGATTTGTTTTAGATCATGACAATATGAGGCATAATGATACCTCAACTTTGGAATTCTCTGAAAAAGCTGCTGGATTCTACAGCCCACTGAAAGCAAGCGAGATAAAAGACAAGGAAGACGGACACGGACAGTATTTCTATTTTGTTCTCTACTCCCAGGCTGTCACACCCTTTTGAACAGCTACACGAATCACACTTACTCACTGAGTAACTTCCCTCGGCCGACCTCGTGCTGAGCGCTCCGAGGAGAAGACGACAAGGTCCATGAAGCAGCGGGCCCCAAAGCCTAAGAGGAGAGAGAGAAGAACCCAGGGTTCCATGCCAGTGGCAAGGGTGACTCCAAAGGAGCCAAAAAAAGTCAGCATCCTCCTTCTCTAACTGCAGCTCTTTCTAACCTTCTCACGCAAGCTACATTCTCCTGGTCGCCAAGAGTGAAACCAGAGTTGCTGTTAATCTCTCTGTTATGGGCTGAATTATGACCCCCCCCCCCCAAACCCATATGTTCAGGCCCTAACTCCCCAGCACCTCAGAATGTGACCGTATTGGGAGATGGGGCCTTTAAAGAGGTGATTAAGTTAAAACGAGGTTGTTAGTGTGGACCCTACATCGATCTAACTGGTGTGCCGGTAAGAGGAAATGTGGACACAGAGAGGGACGGCGGGGGCACGTACACACACAGCGGAAAGACCACGTGAGAGCATAGGAAGGAAGCCGTCTAGAAGCCAAGGAGGGAGACTTCGAAGAAACCAAACCTGCCAACACCTTGATCTCGGACTTCTGGCTCCAGAACTGTGAGAAAACATATTCCCATTGTTGAAGACCCTCGGTCTGTGGTTTTTGTTACAATGGCCCTAGGGAACTAACACAATCTCGCCTCTCCTGGTCCTCATGGATAAACCACGGATGACAGCTAATTTTTAAGTCTGCTGGGTCAACATCAGAGTTTGCTTTAAAAAACTCAGGGGGAAGAATGTGTCTGCAGTGAGAGAAAAAAAGCAACACGATTAGCAAAGATTGTAGTGGAGTGATTGTTACGTAGGAATTCATGACACTATACTTTGGATGTGTTTGGAAATTTCCAAAGTAAAGAGTTAGGGAGTAACTACGAATAGTCTGATAACAATTTCATAAAACATAGATAAAGATTTAGCAATTGCTAAACAAAAAGGCATTAAAATGTTAATAATTATCTATATCCTATCCTAGTATTATGGTTAATTCATGTTTTTATTTTATGTATTTCTATATTTTCTGAACTCTCTACAATGAACTTGCATTTCTTCTATAATCAGAATATGAACTATAAATATTGTTTGAAATAAAATTAAGTGAGAATGTTTTCAAAAAAAAAATTTTTTTTAGGAGGATTAGCCCTGAGCTAACACCTGCCACCAATCCTCTTTTTGCTGAGGAAGACTGGTCCCAAGCTAACATCCGTGCCCATCTTCCTCTATTTTATGTGGGACGCCTGCCACAGCACGGCTTGCCAAGTGCTGTGTAGGTCCGCACCCGGGATCCAAACCAGCGAACCCCAGGCCACCAAAGCGGAGCGTGCGAACTTAACTGCTGCACCACCGGGCGGCCCCTCAAAATTTTATAAAGAAGTCCAAACTCACGAACCCTGCTTTCAAAATCTTCTACAATAATATTCCAGCCTACCTCCATAACTTGATCCCAAATGATCCTCCGCAGCCAGGTTCCTATGGCTGAATATTGTTTTCCTATTTTGTCTCCTAACTCCAATTTGGGGATGTTTAAACTGTGACACCAAAGACCTAAGGAACACAAGCCCTAGACTCGAGTCCGCCTGCTCTTCCTAGCACGGTGACTGCAGGATAAGTACTTTACGCTCCCTGGCTCCCTGTCTCCATGTTGTCGCCTGTAAAATAGAGGTGATAACAGTATTCACTTCACAGGGCCTTGTGAAGGTGAACGCGCTAATTTTTATAAAGCCCTTAAACTGATACTCAGCACTCAAGGTTTAACTATTATGACTATTACTCCTGCCCTGTACACGTTCTACGTATCTTCCCAATTACTGAACAATAACTGGACACCTTTGTAGCAGAAACATTTGCTAGTGTTTCTTCCACCACTCGGAGCAGACACGGAAGACGAATGCAGAGTCCTGGGCGGCGGGGCTCCCCCCTCCTCTCTGCAGCCCTCTTTCCGAAGACAGGGCAGGGGGAGGAGAAGAGGCTGCAGAGACCACGATCGTGTCCGTGGTCCTGGAAAAACCACAGAGGCTATCTGTGAGTGACGCACTCTCTTTCAAGAGAGGTCAGAGGTAGCCCAGCACAGCCTTCTTTCCCGCAGGGATGGGAAGGAAGAGCCAGTGGCACTGCGAGGAGCTTCCAGAGAAACGGAAGCTTTTCTGATTACTATAATAGTATCAATATTAACAGCTAACATCTTTGCCACACGCCTGAGCTGTTCTAAACATTTCACTTGTCCTATACCATTATTTCCCCAACCAATGTATAAGGTAGGTACTCCTAACAGACCCTTTTACAGAAAGGGAAACTGAGGCACAGCACGATTAAGCTCTCACTCAACGTTCTACCGCTAGGAAGTGACAGAGCAAGTGGAAAGTGTCGGGGAAGGCGGGCCAGGCAGCGGAGAAGCCGGGAGACCCTCCGACGCTGCCCGATCCCCGTCCGCCTCCAACCCCGGGACTCGCGAACCGCCCCCAACGCGGAGGCTCCGGGGAGGGGAAGGCAAGCGGCTGCCCCCGCCCCTCAACCCCGCCCGCTGCCGCTGGCCGCCGCTTTCCTTCCCCGAGACCGAGCGCCGGGCCCGACCGATGCCACGACCAGGGCAGAAAAGTTAAAAAAGGCGGCGGGGTGCCCGGGCTCACTCACCTCCCCGGGAGAAACGAAGGCCGCGAGCTCAACCTCCTGCAGCGGAAGCGCCTCCGACTTCGCGGGGCTCCGGGACTACACTTCCCAGCATGCCCGAGAGGAACAAGCCCCGCGGCCCCGCCCCCTTGGGCGGAAGTGCCTGTCCCATCCCGCGGCCTGAATAGAATTTCCCAGAATCCACCAGAGAAGCGGGCTTGTATTCTTCCCGAAATGCGTCGAAACGTACGGAGCGCTCGGTTATCGTCTCCTGTTTCCTTAGCTGAACATCTAATGCGTTCGCGCTTTCCCGGAGCGGAAGTGCCCCAATCACGAGAAGCGTCTGGACTACACGTTCCAGAATTCTCTGTAGGGTTGAGTTTCCCGCCAGCCTGCAATTTTCATTTTGAAATGAAAGAAACCATGGGTTGCTTGTAAAAGTGGGCTTGCGTTTTCTTTGTTTCATTGTTCCCTTTTACACGTGACGGAAGTTGGAAATAGGAAAAAAATTGGAAAATAATTGTAAAGGAGTGGCGTATGTGAGCCAGAAGTAGAGATCGTAAAAAGACGGGCTGCGCCAGGCAAGCCTTCTTTATTACTTGGGCCTGGATTCACGTGTGTCCAAGAACCATGAAACAAAAGCAGCAAAATTCTCCGCTTTGCCTTCACCCTAGTTTTCTTGCATTGACAAAGAATTGGAGAAAATAGTGTAGTATGGAACAGGATCCACCCCATATACTATCTTGAAAACTTTTCTTCTTCGAGTTCAAATCAAGGAACGACATCATTTACTCTTGCTCTTATCAGGAATCTGTGAAAGTGTCTTAAAATTCAGCAAAGCAGTTAAAACTAAGAAATCCTTGATTATTCAGTAAGGAGAAGAGAGTGAAGTGAGGGCTCAAGTCATGAAGCTGACAAAAAAATACAGAAAGCGAAGCTATCCACTTTTATCCTAGACAGAAACGAAATGTGTTTCTAGTTTCATTATGAAAATTTTTTTAAACGGGAGCAGAAGTAGACTACAAAGGAGGAGCTATAAATATTTGAACAACTGCCGGGAGCCGTGGCTACATCATTTGATCGGCTGTTTGACAGGGTCCATCCGATTAACGCCGAGGGGTGCAGGGTCGCCCCTTGGTGAAGAATAACCGGCCGGCCCCTCACATAGTTCTGAAACCTGTGCTGCTTCTAATTGCCCTTCATTCCTTTTACTTTCTTAACCGCCAGTTTTCACTCCTTTGGGTGGCTGCTTGGGAGGCACTACCTCCCGGGAGAATTAAATATAGTAAAAGAATGTGACCACGTGCAGGTAACTTTCAAGATAATTTTCTGAGAGCTAATTTCGTTTGATGCAGTTAATTAATGGAGGAGCACACAGTCCCTTTTGAGACCATCAGAAAGGAATCCTGCCCAGATAAGATGTCGAATTAGGTTCGTAGCCTCCATCTGGTTAATATTTCCTTCTTCCTCCAGTTCTTTGTCTAAATATATATATGCATCGTCCTTCCAAGTTTGCTGGTTAATTGGATGATCAAGAAGTATCTATATATTATTCTTGACTTGCTTTCTGTTAAAATGTTATAGAAGTTTTCTCCAAAAAGCAATAAATAATAAATAATTGCTGAGGTTATTTTTCTAAGAGAAGCTAGTCGTTAACTTCTGTACTTCAAAAAGATAATACGTGCAAAAACTGTTACGCATCTGTTCTGTGCCTCTTTATCTCACGAGAACACCTGTAAGAACTGTCTTTTCACTCTCTTTGAAAAATATATAAGCGATCCTGAAAACTCAGTAAAGCGGACTTGATTGCACTAACTCAAGTCTCACATCCCCTCCTTTCACTTCGCTGACTCCGTCTCTCCCTCAGGAACCTGGACTCCGCTGGGGCTGGACTCTGGCAGACAATGTCCAATTGAGGCCATCTCAAATCCAGGATAAGTAGTCTCTCTGTGTAGGGAAACAAAGAGAGATGACCACAAATATTTTTCTTAAGTCAGTGGCTTAAATGATAGGAACCATTGATCATGTGATTTCCTGCCCCATATTGCCCCGCCCCCCCCCAAACAAAAACAAGTCAAAAGGTCTACATCTGAAAATTACTTCTAATACTGAAATAGACCCTCAAATTGTCCCTGAAATTGTATTATGGTGATCCTCTGTTGCTAATTCCCTCAGGAATCTGGCAGAAGAAAATTAAAATCTTAGTGGACAAAGTTAATATCATCTCAAGCATCAATTTACTTCTATACTTTTTGAATAACAGTAGAAATATTGGACAAATTTGGCTTTAGAAAAAAAGCAATACTTGAGCTATTAAGGGACACAAAAATGACTTACAAAAATTTGCTTCTTGAGGAATGTAACACAAATCTAATTTGTGTGCACCTAATAAATATCCTCAAATATTTAAAGCAAGGACAGATAGAAGTACAAAGAAAAATACGTAATCACAAAATGCGAAATTTTAACATTCGTCAGAACAAAGCAGACCAAAAATATCAGTAAGTATTTGGAAGACTTGACACACCTATCAGAAACTAAAACTAATGAACATATACAGAATGCTGTACCCAGCAACTGTTGAATATACATCTTTTCAAGAACACATAGAATGTTTACAAAAATTGAACATATCCTGGACCAAAAAAGCAATACCAACACCTTTCAAGGAACTAAAACAATTCACAGTCCATTCTCAGGGTATAATATAATTAAGCTTGAAATCAGTAATAAAAAGATAATGATTACTCCATTATGTTTAACTGTGAAGGAATTTACTTTTAAAAATCCATTAAAAAAAGATTCCAATATAAACTAAATGTATTTTAAACTGAGCGATAATAAATATGCTATATACCAAAACTTTTGGGATGCAGCTAAAGCCAAACTTTAAGGGCTAAAAATCATACATGAATAATCTAATTTGAGGTTAGACAAAGAATAGGAAATAAAATCAAAGAAAAGTATTTTTAAAACTACAAATGAGTGAAATAAACATAAAGAAAGGATTGAAATGTTGTTCTTTGAAAAAATAAATAGAACAAAAAGAATTTTGAAAAAGAAAGAATAAAAAATAAAAATAATGCAATTGTGAAAGCCCAGTTGAGGCTGACCAAGAAAGTAGAGCATCATCTCAAATTACAAATGAAAGGATGAAAAATTGGCCATCACTACAAATGTTTCAGACATTAAACATATCATACATCAGCAAATTATACCATTGAAATTGAAGATTTCTGTGAAATGGACAAATTTGTAGAGAATTTGACACAAGAATAGAAAACTTGAGTAGATCTAGAACTACTTAAACGTTGAATTTGTAGATAAAAACCCTCATAAAAAGTGATCTGTAAGTCCATGTAACATCACAGTGAATTCTAGCATATAGTTAACAATTCTATCAGAGAATAGAAAAATAGGAAACACTAATTTATTTGATGAGGCTAATAAAAACTCAATACCAAAATCTGACTAAAAAAAACCCCTTACAATAAAAGAAAATACCAGGCCTTTCTCATCATTAATGTATGTGCATAATTCTGGAATAAAATTTTAACAAATCAAATCCAGCAAAATATAAAAAGGGTAATACATTATGACCAAGTTGAGTTTAATCCAAGAAAGCAATCAATTTAATACACTCTGTTACCAAAATATATCTACAGAGATGCAGAAAGTTTCTTTCATAAAACAACATATGTTCCTGATAAAAATACAAAAATAGTAATAGAAGGGATCTAAAAAACACATAATATCATTCTTATTGGTGCAATGTTGAAAGCTTTTCCTCTGAGATTAGAAATGATTAAGAAAGCACACTCGCACACCTTCTCTTCAGCCATGTACTGACCCTCATATCCATCACTTGTTCATTCTAATAATTTGTTAATAGACTTTTTGAATTTCCCTGTTGCTGGTAAATTTCCAGCAAAAGGGACACTGCACAGTTGCGAGGACTTTTCCTTTTTTTTTTTCCTTCAAAGCCTGGCACCTGAGCTAACAACTGTTGCCAATCTTTTTTTTTTCCTTCTGCTTTTTTCTCCCCAAATGCCCCCCGGTACATAGTTGTATATTCTTCGTTGTGGGTCCTTCTAGTTGTGGCATGTGGGACGCTGCCTCAGCGTGGTCTGATGAGCAGTGACATGTCCGCGCCCAGGATTCGAACCAACGAAACACTGGGCCGCCTTCAACGGAGCGCGCGAACTTAACCACTCGGCCACGGGGCCAGCCCCTCCTCATACCCCTTTTTTAAGAATAGGGAACCCCTTCCTCTTCTTAACGTTGTAAGAGGCTTATGCTTATCTTTCTAAGAAATTCTCAAACTATTTTCCGAAGGGGCTGTCATTTTAGATTTCCACCAAAATGTATGAGAGTTCCAGTGGCTTCACATCCTCGCTGACACTTGGTATTGTCAGTCTTTTTAATTTTAGTCATTCTAGTAGGTGTGTAGTGGTAACTTATTGTGATTTTAGTTTGTATGTTGCTGATGACGAAAGATGTTGATCATCTTTTCATGTGCTTATGGACCATTTATGTATATTTTAAGATCCTATTAAAATCTTTAGCCAAATTTCTCCCAGCTTTATTGAGATATGATTGACATATAACAGTGTGTAAGTTTAAGCTGTATGATGTGTTGATTTGATACACTTATATATTGTAAAATGATCACCAGAGTAGCATTAGCTAATACCTCCATCACATCACATAATAACCATTTCCGTTTTGTGGTGAGAACATTTGAGATCTACTCTCTTAACAACTGTCGAGTATATACCACATTATTCTTAACTATAATCACAATGCTGTGCATTAGACCCGCAGAACTTATTCATCTTCTAACTGGAAGTTTGTACCCTTTGACCAACATCGCCCCCATTTTCCCCACCCCTCAACCCCTGGTAACCGTCATTCTACTCTCTGCTTCTACAAGTTTGCCTTTTTTAAGATTCCACATATAAATGATATCGCACAGTATTAGACTTTCTCCGTGTGAGTTATTTCACTTAGCATAATGCCTTCAAGCTCCATCCATGTTGTCGCAAATGGCAGGATTTCCTTCTTTATCATGGCTGAATAATATTCCAGTGTGTGTGTGTGTGTGTGTGTGTGTGTGTACACACATCAATTACATCTTCTTTATCCATTCATCCATTGATGGACACTTAGGTTGTTTCCATATCTTAGTTACTGTGAACAATGCTGCAATAAACAGGGAGTGCAGATATGTCTTCGACATCCTGTTTTTATTTCCTTTGCATGTATAACCAGAAGTGGGATTGCTGGATCACATGATAGTTCTAGTTTTAATTAATTTTTTTTTTTTGGTGAAAAAGATTGGCCCTAAGCTAACATCTGTGTCAATCTTCCTCTATTTTGTATGTGGGATGTGACCACAGCGTGGCTTAATGAGCAGTGTGTAGGTCGGCACCCAGGGTCTGAATGCATGAACCCTGGGTCACTGAAGTGGAGTGCATGAACTTAACCATTATGCCACCAGGCCGGCCCCGTATTTTTAATTTTTTGAGGAACCTCCATACTGTTTTCCATAGTAGCTACCAATTTACTCTCCCATCAACAGTGTACAGGGTTCCCCTTTTTCCACATCCTCACCAACGCACGTTATCTCTCATCTTTTTGATATAGCCATTCTAACAGGTGTGCGGTGATATGTCATTGTGGTTTTGATTTGTATTTCGTTGATGATTAGTGATGTTGAGTATCTTTTCACATACCTTTAGCCATTTCTAAGTCTTCTTTGGAAAAATGTCTATACAATTACTCTGCCCATTTTTTTAACCAGATTTTTTTTTTTTTTTTGCTATTGAGTTGTGTGAACTTCCTTGTATATTTTAGATATTAACCCCTTATCAGATATATGTTTTGCAAATATTTTCTCCTATTCTGTAGGTTGTCTTTTCATTTTGTTGAATGTTTTCTTTTGATGTGCAGAAGCTTTTTAGTTTGATGTAGTCCCACTTATTGATTTTTGGTTTTGTTCCTTGTGCTTTTGGTATCATGTCCAAAACATTGTTGCCAAGGCTAACGTCAAGGAGCTTTTCCTCTGTTTTCTACTAGGAGTTTTACCATTTCGGGTCTTACGTTTAAGTCTTTAATTCATTTCAAGCTAATTTTTGTGAGTGGTGTAAGATAGGCATCCAATTTCATTTTCATTCATGTGATTATCCAGTTTTCCCAACACTATTTATTGAAGAGACTATCCTTTCCCCATTGTCTGTTCTTGGCTCTTTTGTCCTAAATCAACTGACCATATATATGTGAATTTCTGGGTTCCCTACTCAGTTCCATTCATCTGTGTCTGTTTTTATGATGTTATCACACTGCTTTGATTACTATCGATTTGTAACCTAGATTGGAATCAGGAAGTATGATCCCTCCAGCTTGTCTTTCTCAAGATTGCTTTGGCTACACAGGGTCTTTTGTGGTTCTACACAAATGTTAGGATTGTTTTTCCTATTTCTGTGAAAAATGCATTTGGAATTTTGATAGGGATTGCATTGAATTTAGAGATGGCTTTGGGTAATGTGGACATTTTCACATTATTAATTCTGTTGATTTATGAACATGAGATAGCGTTCCATTTGTTTCTGTTTTCCTTAATTTCTTTCACCAAAATCTTGTAGTTTTCAACGTACAGATCTTTCACTTCCTTGGTTAAATTATTCCTAAGTATTTTATTGGTTGTTTTTTTTTTTTTTTTTTTTGACTATTGTGAATGGGATGATTTTCTTTATTTCTTCTCAGGTATATAATTTTTACAACTGCTTTCTCTATGGTAATTTTGTATCCTGCAACTTTACTGAATTTGTTAATTAGCTCTAACAGTTTTTGTTAGAAACTGGAGTAGAATCTTTAGGATTTTCTATATAAAAGATCATATCATCTGCAAACACAGAGCGTTTTACTTCTTCTCTGACTCGGATGTCTTTTATTTCTTTTTCTCACCTGATTGTTCTGGCTAGGACTTCCAGTACCATGTTAAATAGGAGTGGTGAGAGTGGGCACCCTTGGCTTCTTCCTGATCTTAGAGGAAAAGGTTTCAACCTTTCACCATTCAGTATGATGTTAGCTGTGGGTTTGCCATACGTGGCCTTTATTTTGTTGAATTATTTATCTCCTATACCTGATTAGGTGAGAGTTTTTATCATGAAACGATGTTGGATTTTTGTCAAATGCTTTTTCTGCCTCTATTGAAATGATCATGTGATTTTTACTTTTCATTCTATTGGTGTGGTTTATCATTTTTATTGATTTACATATGTTGAACCATCCTTGCATCCCAGGGATAAATCCCTCTTGGTGATGGAGTATTTTTAAAGTGAGGTTGTTGGGGCCGGTCCCATGGCCTAGTGGTTTAAGTTCGCGCGTGCACTGTGCTTTGGTGGCACAGGGTTTTGCCGGCTCGGATCCTAGGTGCAGACATGGCACCACTCATCAAGCCATGCTGAGGTGGCATCCCACATGCCACAACTAGAAGAACCCACAACTTAAAAAAAATACACAACTATGTGCTGGGGGGCTTGGGGAGAAAAAGGAAAAATAAAAAATAATAATAAAGTGCTATGAATTCAGTTTGCTAATATTTTGTTGAGAATTTTTGCATTAATAGTCATCAGGGATATTGGTCTGTAGTCTTCTTTTCTTGTAGTATCCTTACCTGGTTTTGGTATCAGGGTAATGCTGGTCTCATAAAATGAGCTTGGGAGTGTTCCCTCCTCTTCAGTTTTTGGGAGAGTTTGAGAAGGGTTGACGTAAACTCTTTAAATGTTTCATAGACTTCACCAGTGAAACTGTCTGGTCCTGAGATTTTCTGTGTTGAGAGGTTTTTGATTACTGACTCAATCTCCTTACTCGTTATTGGTCTCTACAGATTTTCTGTTTCTTCATGATGCAGCCTTGTAGGTTGTATGTTTCTAGGAATTGATCCATTTCTTCTACATTATCCAATTTGTTGGCATATAATTGTTCTTAGTAGTCAATTATAATCAGATGTATTTCTGTGGTATCAGTTATAATGTCTCCTCTTTCATTTCTGATTTTATTTATTTGTGTTCTCTTTTTTTCTTAAACTAGCTAAAGTTTTTTCAGTTTTATCTTTTTGAAATAATAGCTCAGTTTCATTGATCTTTTCTTTTCTTTTTCTATTCTCTATTTCATTTATTTCTGCTCTGATCTTTGTTATTTCCTTCCTCCTGATAACTTTGGCTTAGTTTCTTCTTCTTTTTCTAGCTCCTTGAGGTGTGAATTTAGGTTGCTTATTTGAGATCTTTCTTTTTTCTTAATGTAGGCGTATATCACAATAAACTTCTTAGAACTGCTTTGGCAGCATCCCATAGGTTTTGGTATGTTGTGTTTCCATTTTCATTTGTTTCAAGATATTTTTTAATTTATTCTTTGACCCATTGGTTGTTCAAGAGTATGTTGTTTAATTTCCACATATTTTTAAATTTTCCAGCTTTCCTCCTATTATTTACTTCTATTTTCATACCATTGTGGTCGAAAAAGATATGATTTGATTGATGATATGACTGATATGATTTTAGTCTTCTTAAATTTGATAAAACTTGTTTTGTGGCCTATCATATGACCTATGCTGGAGAATGTTCCAGGTGCTTTTGATTAGAATGTGTATCCTCTTGCTGTTGCATGGGTTGTTCTTTGTATGTCTGTCAGGTCCATTTGGTCTGGAGTATGGTTCCCGTCTAACATTTTCTTGTTGATTTTCTGTCTGGATGATCTATCCATTGTTGAAAGCAGGGTATTCAAGTTTATTACTATTATTATATTAACTATTACCATATTGTTGTCTATTTCTCCTTTCGGATCTGTTAGGATTTACTTAACATATTTAGGTGTTCCAATATTGGGTGCACATATATTTATGGTTGCTAAATCTTCTTGATGACTTGACCTTCATTATATAATGACCTTCTTTGCCTCTTGTTACCATTTTGGCTTAAAATCTATTTGGTCTGATGTAAGCATAGCTATGCCTGCTCTCTTGGTTTCCACTTGCAAGGAATATCTTTTTGCATCCCTTCACTTTGAGCCTATGTTCATCCTTAAAGCTGAAGTGAGTCTCTTGTAGGCAGCATAGAGTTGGGTCTTACTTTTTAAATCTATCTTGCCAGTCTATGCCTTCTAATTGGAGAATCCAACCCATTTACATTTAGAGTAATTATTGATAGGTAAGGACTTACCAATGCTATATTATTGGTTTCTGGCTGTTTTATAGGTCCCTTCTCCCTTTCTTCTTCTCTTGCTGCCTTCCTTTGTGGATTGGTGATTTTCTGTAGTGGTATGCTCTGATTTCCTTCTATTTATCTTTTGTGAATATATGATAGGTTTTTTCCTTGTGGTTACCCTGAGGCTTACCTAAAGCACTTATAGATATAACAGCCTATTTTATGCCAATAATGGCCTAACTTGGATCACATACAAAAACTCCCCCTGCTTTTATGCTTTTGGTCACAATTTACCTCTTTTATATTGTGTATCTGTTAACAAATTATAGTAGCTGTAGTTATTTTTAATACTCTTGTCCTTTAACCTGTATACCATAGCTAAGTGGTTAACACACCACCATATTACAGTATTAGAATATTCTAAATTTGGCTGTATATTTACCTTAACCAATGTGTTGTGTATTTTCATGTTACTAACTAGCATCTTTTCACTTTAGCTTGAAGACCTCCTTTCAGCATTTCTTGTAAGTCAGGTCTAGTGGTAATGAATTCCCTCAGCTTTTGTTTGTCTGGCAAAGTCTTTATTTCTCCTTTATTTTTGAAGGATAACATTTCCAGAAAGAGTATTCTTAGTTGGCAGTTTTTTTCTTTCAGCACTTTGACTCTATCATCCCATTCTTTTCTTGCTTGTAAAGTTTCTATTGAGAAGTCCACTGAAGCCAATGGAGGTTCCTTTGTAGGTTACAATTTTCTTTTCTCTTGCTGCTTTTAGGACTCTTTCTTTTTACTTGACAGTTTTATTATAATGTGTCTTGGAGAAGATCATTTTGGGTTGAAATTATAGGGTGAAATTCAATTGAAATTCATGTTGCTGTGATGCTGAAAGCCACGTCATTGGTATTTCAAATACCAGCAGAGTTACCTGTGGTGGACAGGTTTAAGCGGAGCTTCTGGACTAAGACAGACTAGGAAGAAGGACTTGGCCACCTACTTCCAAAAAAGCTGGCCATGAAAACCATATAAAAGCAGCAAAGCATTGTGTGATATAGCACCAGAAGAAGAAAGGATGGCACAAAAAGACTGAGCAGGGCTCCACTCTGCTGTACACAGGGTTGCTAGGAGTTTGAACTGACTCAACAACACTAACAACAACAAAAATTCATGAACTTGGATATCTAAATCTCTCCCCAGGTTTGGGAAGTTCTCAGCCATTATTTCTTTAAATGATTTCTGCCCCTTTCTCCTTCGCTTCTCCTTCTGAAACTCCAATAAGTCTCACACTGGTTCTTTGGATAGTGTCTCATAGTTCGCATAGGCTTTCTTCAGTCTTTTTCATTCTTTTTTCTTTGTTCTCCTCTAATTTGGTAATTTCAAAGTTCCTATCTTCTATTTCACATATTCTTTCATCTGTTTGGTTGATTCTGCTGTTGATACTCTTTATTGCATTTTTCACTTCATTCATTGAAATTTCCAGCTCCAGAATGTTTCTCTTTTATGATTTCCATCTTTTTGTTAAATTTCCCACTTTGTTTTATTGTAGCTCATTGAGTTTTCTTAAAATAGCTTTTTTGAATTATTTATCAGGTAAATCATAGATCTCTATGTTTTGGGGTTTAGTTACTGGAAAATTGTGATTCCTTTGGTGATGTTATGTTTCCTTGATTTTTCATGCTTCTTGGAGTTTTGTGTTGTTGTCTTTGCATCTGAAGTAGCAGTCACTTCCTCCAATCTTTACTACCTGCCTTCAGGGGAGAAATACCTTCTGTCACTTATGCAAGAGATTCTAGAACTTTCTCTGACCTAGAATGGATACACCTGCTCCACACTGCTTGCACTCTTATTGTAGAATTCTTAAGTTTGTATGTCTTCTCTTGATCATATAACACATAAGATGGCTGCTGATAGCCTCTGTTTTGTTTTTCCAAAGGTGGCACTACCACTTAAGTTTGTGGTTTCTCCCTGGCCTGCTTTCTGTGCATGCTTCCTACTCATCTACCAGAGCTCACTCTCACCACTGCCCTCAGGAGCCCGCAGAGAGGGCTGGCAGCAGGTGGGGAGAAGGGGGTCCAGCATACTGGGCACTGTTGTTAGGCCCACATGTGGCCTGTCTCCCTGCCACCATTGTGCCACAATTAAGAAAGGGATGACAAAGACCAGATGATATTAACTGACCTTATCATTTCTTTACCTAATTGTTTAGTGTCTCTTTCACAGTGGAGGTTCTCTGGTGGGTATTAATATGAAATACAAAGTTCTTTAAGTTCATACCTACTACCATGTGTCTCCCCACATGCTTCTACTCCAGACTTTCTTTTCCTTGATCTTCCAATCTTGTTCTTTTCAGTTATCTTACCAATTGTCAAACCATGCACCATGGCACATGAATCTACATATATTCTAACTTCGAGGTCACTCTGAATGGGGCTGTAGCATACTGGCCATCTATTTCTGGCTTGCATACTGAACAGACTCATATGTGAATCCACCTGGGGATTTTTCCTGTTTCCTTTATCAGCTGGTCTTAAACGATCCCCCATGCTATATATATGTTCATAAACTGAGGGGAGGCACTGGTGCAACAGTGGTGGATGAAATGGAGCCTGGGTTACATACTCATGTAACTTGCTTGTGCGCTCTGGTCCTGATCATGCTTAATTCCAGATGTACCACTTCCATCTTACAATGGGTTGTTATGACTTAGTGAGTCTGAGAAAATTCAGCTCATGATGGACAGCTATGGCCACACAGTAATTTGATGTCCCATGATCAGAAGCTACATCTCTACCAGGTTCCACTAGCAGACCAGGAATTATTTATTGAAAGATATATGATTCTCTGCTGTGGAGGGCTTCTCCAGCACCCTAGGGGTCTGTGTTATGACTCTCCCAGTGGGGTTTGCCACAAACTCCACATGGCTTCCTTTCCCACCACTGCTAGGTCTTATGCCCTAAGAAGCAGTTATGCTTGCCCCACATCATAAAATTCCTGAAGAGTCCTTTCCTGTTCTATGCCTCTCTCAAATCGGGTAACCTTTTTTATTCATCTGATATGTGTGTTGGAGCAGTGTTCCTAGGTGTGCAAAAGGCAGCTGCCAGAACACAAGCCTGAAAGGCATTGTGTTTTCTGCTTCAAAGAGAGAGTTGCAATATGCAATAATTTGTCTTTTATTTTGTGAATATATCAGAATGTCCCTTATCACTGGACCCCTAAGTATTTTACTGATTTGGTAGACTGCTGAATCACTCCCACCCTTTTGAATATATAGGTCTTACCCAGGTTTCCAAAGTGCTAAACAATTCTTGCTTCTCTGGTCTAATTAGAATGATGTAATCAACTTAGTACATTATTGTGATAATTTTCAGGATATTGAGATTATGATGACCAAAGGCAGGATAATTAACCTCGTCCTGAAGGAAAACTTTAAACGTATAGAGTTGTGCATTCCATGTGAATGTGAATTGTTTATGATCCTTTCTTTATGGAATGGAAAAGTACGCTTTCTTCAAATCAATCGTTGCATTCCATGTACCAAATAACACGTTAATCAGCTCTAGAAAGATACCACATCTGGTAGGGCAGCTGCATTTGGGGGTACAACTTGATTGAGTTTGGAGTAGGTTACTGTCCTTCAAAACCTGTTCTATTTTTTTCCAGAGGCCAGGCTGGTAAATTAAATGGAGGTAAGATGGGGAAAACAGACATAGCTTTTTTTTTTCTTTTTAAAGCTCTTTAAAAGTGACAGTAACTTCTGCCTTTACCCCTGGGAAATTATATTGTTTCACATCTACTATGTTTTCTAGGGTGGGGAGAAGTTTCAAAAGTTTCCATTTGGCTTTCTCGACTATAATAGCCAAACACCCAACGTTGGCTTCACAATACCTTCCAACTTGTTTATTTTGATTTCAGGTTTGGGACCAGAAAAATGACCACCAAGTGGGTTTGTGGACCCAATAAACTCAATGTAAGCCAGACTTCTGGTAGGACTCCATCTGTGACCTGGCTTCCACATGCCCCCACTGTAATAGGAGGAGTTCTAAGTATCAAGGTCAACTCAGACCTGTGTCCAAGGTTTGTATAATTCCTTTCTGCAGTAGGCAGTTACCAGAGGAAATGTCCGTAGATCCCTTTGGGGAAGGATTTGGAAATATTTACCATCCCCATACCATCTTTTGCTGTAATGTTGTTGAGTTCCTCCCCCTTGGAAACTGGTATCTTCTTCACTCTCCAGATTTCATGTCTGAAAATTGCCTTATGTCTGGAAATTGGGCAAGGAATAATGACTTTTCAGTGGGGAGACTACCCTTAGTCTCCTTGTATTCCATTCTTAGTTTTTTTTCTTACATTTCATTATGAACATTTTCAAACATGCAAAAAAGTTGAATTTTATAATGAACACTCATATACCTGAGGCCTCGAAACTATCATTAAAATTTTACTACACTAGTTTTTTCACACATCTATCCACCTCTCTATCCATCCATCAATATATCTTATTTTTGAAGCATTTCAAAGTAATTGCAGATAGTAATTTTCCCCTAAATACTTCTACATTCATTAACTAGAGTTCAATATTTGCTTACAATAATTTTCTTTTGAGGTAAAATTTACATACAATGAAATGCACAAATCAAAAATAAACATTTACTAAGTTTTGATGAATGCTTTCACGGGTATAAGCTAAATCTCTATCAGGATATAGAATATTGTTATCAGCCCAGAAAGTTCCCTCATGCTCTTCTTATCAATCCCCACTCCAACTCTAAAAGAAATAACCACTGTTCTCTTTATTTTCTACCATAGATTACTTCTGCCTGTTCTAGAACTTCACAGAAATGGAATGATAGAGCATGTACTCTTTTTATTAGTGTATCTTTCACTTAATATAATAAAGGTTCATCCATGTTGTTGTCTAGATAGTCCAAGTTCATTCCTTTTTTCTGATGAATAGCAGTCCATTGAATGAATAAACCACAATTTGTTTATCCATTCTCCTATTAATGGACACCTGTGCTGTTTCCAGGTTTGGGCTATTATAAATAAAGGAGCTATGAGCAGCCTTGTACAGGTCTTGGAGGAACATATGGTTACTTTTCACTTAAGCAAATATTTCAATTGAATTGCTTGGGAAGGGTATGTTAGCATAGTAAGTGTTAACAGGGTTAGTTTTATAAGATATGCCAGACCTTTTTCCAAAACGATTGTAACATTTTATACTCCACCAAAAATACATGAGATTTATAAGTGCTCCAGACATTTGGTGTTGTCAGTGTTTATAATTTTAGCCATTCTGGTGGGTATGTAGGGAAATTTCATTGTGGTTTTAATTTGGATTTCCATGATGATTAATGAACACCTTTTAATGTACCTATTGACCATTTGCATAACTTTTTGGTGAACTCATAATAACTCTATTTTTATTAGGTCATCTCTTTATTGAGTTGTAAGAGTTCTTTGTGTATTCTGATTACAAGACCTTTATCAGACATAGGTTTGCTAATGTTAACTACAAGTCGGCGGCTTGCCTTTCCATCTTATGAAAACAGGTTCTTTTGAAGAGTAAACGTTTACAATTTGATGAAGTCCAGTTTTTAATGGACTAATTTCTGGAGTTAAGTTACTGGGCTACTTTCTGGAGGCTGTTCTGTTCCATTGATCTATATGTCTATTTTTACACAAATACCACACTGTCTTATTTAATGTCTCTTTACATTAATTCTTGAAAGAAATGTGAATACACCAAATGTTTTCTTCTTTTTCAAAAGTATTTTGCCTTTCAACATTCTTTGCATTTCCAAGTATTTTAAAAATCACTTTATTAATCTATTTTAAAAGCCTTATGAGAGTTTGATAGGGAATGTGTTGAAACTAGATAATTGGTGGGGGGGGGGGGGGAATGGCATCTTAACAATACATAGCCTTCTAATAAATGAACATAATCTTTCTCTTTTTATTTGTCTTTAATTTTCTGAGATGTTAAATATTTTTCAGAGTACAGGTCTTGCACCTATTTTGTTATATTTATTCCTATGTATTTTGTATATTTGTTCCTATTATAAATGGTATTTTTTATCCAATTTCCAATTGAACAAATACTACCGGTAATGACAATACCATGTGTATATTAACCTGCTATCTTGTATATAGCCTTGCTAAACTAATTTATAAATTATCATAGTATTTTGTAGATTTCATTAAATCTTAGTAATAGTAATTACTATTAGCATCAGCATTTGTAATTAGTAAGTTATATGTATTTTGTAGATGATCTTTATCACATAGTGAAGTCATTTGGGCCTAGAGGTTTTGCGGGGGGGGGGGGGGGGGAGGTGAAGGGGGTTGGGATTTTAATTACAAATTCAATTCCTTTCATACATATTTGGATACTTGGTTTAGCTATTTCTTCTTGAATACTCTGGCAGTTTGTGTCATTTAAGGAATCAGTCCATTTTATCTGAGTTGTCAGATTATATATAACCATGAAGTTTTATGTAATATTTCCTTATTATTCTTTTAATATCTGTTCAATCTGTAATGATGTCACCTCTGTCATTCTTGGTCTTGGTAATTGTGTCTGCTCCTTTCTTTTTCCTTTTTAGTCTGATTATACATTTGTTAACTTTATTGAGCTTATCAAAGAACAAGGTTTGGGTTTCATTGATTCTATTGTTTTTCTTCTTTCTATTTAATAAATTTCTTTTATAAAACAGCTTAATTGCAATATTATTAACATACCATACAATTCACCCGTTTAAAATGTACAATAGTTTTAGTATATTCACAGAGCTGTGCATCCATCACCGCAATCTAAAGTCCCAAACTCATTAACTCTTCTCATCCTCCCACCCATTCCCAGACCTAAGTAACCACTAATCTATTTACTGTCCCTATAGATTTACATATTCTAGATGTTTCACATAAATGGAATCATACAACGTGCTATTTTGTGACTAGCTTCTTTCACTTAGCACAAGGTTTTGAAGGTTCATCATGCCGTAGCGTGTATCAGTACCTCATTTTTTTTTAGTATCAGATAATATTCGGTTGTATGCATATACTACATCAGTTGCTGTGTATTTGGGTTGTCTCTACTTTTTGGCTACAATGAATATTGCTGTTCTGAACGTTTGAGTTCGGAAGCCTGAACATCACATCTAACAGCAGGTGGTGCACGTACCTTATAATAGAGTATACTCAATGCCTCTCTCATCTCTTATAACACTGCTATCATTCACCCATTCATATGCTATAATCACATTGTTGTTATTTGAACAGTTATATATTAGATCAATAAGAGGAAAAATAAAAGATTTCATCTTCATTTATTCCTTCTCTAGTGATTTTGTTTTCTTCATGTAGATCTGAGTTTCTGACCTGTATCATTTTACTTCTCTGAAGAATTTGTTTCAACCTGTCTTGAAAGGCAGGTTTCCAGGTGACAAATTCCCTCAGTTTCTGCTTGTCTGAGAAAGTCTTTATTTCTCCTTTGCTTTTGAAGAATAATTTCACTGGATATAGGATTCTAGCTTGGCGGTTTTTTTCCTTTAACACTTTAAATTTTCACTTCCTGTTTGCATGTTTTCTAAAGTCTGATTTAATTTTTATCTTTGTTTCTCTATAGGTCAGGTGCAACTCCCACCTCTGGCTTCTTTCTATGACTTTCTCTTGTCATTGGCTTTATGAAGTTTGAATATGATATGCCTAACTGTAGTTTTTGGTATTTATCTTAAGTTTTCTGGATCTGTGGTTTAGTGTCTGTCATTAATTGTCGAAAATCTCAGCCATTATTAATATTTCTTTCTGCTCCTCTATCTCTCTTCTCCTTCCTGTATATATATATGTGGGGGTGGGGGGAGAGAGATCTCTTACACCTTTTGTATTTGTTCCCAAGTTTTTGGATATTCTGTTCTACTTTTCTTTTTTTTTTTCCATTTTTCTTCTCTTTGCATTTCAATTTAGAAAGTTACTAATGACACATCTTCAAGCTCATTGGTTCTTTCTTTGGCCATGTCCAGTCTACTGGTGATCCCATCAAAAGGAGTCTACATTTCTGTCAGTGTTTTTCATTTCTAGCATTTCTGTTTTTATTATTTTTCTAAATTTTGGTAAATTACACACAACATAAAATTTCATTTAACCATTTTTAAGTGTAACCATTTTTAAGTTTAATGGTACTAAGTACATTCACATTGTTGCACAACCATTACCACCATCCATCTCCAGAACTCTTTTCGTCTTGCAAAACTGAAACAAAACCCATCAAATCGTAACTTCCCATTCCTCCTTCCCACGCCCCCTGGCAACCACCATTCTACTTTCTGTCTCTGTGAATTTGACCAATCTAGGTACCTTGCATAAGTGGAATCATATGGTACTTATCTTTTTGTGACTTGCTTATTTATCTTATCATGATGTTCTCTAGGTTCATCCATGTTATAGTATGTGTCAGAATTTCCTTCTTTCTTAAGGCTAAATATTAGTCCATTGTAGGTATATACACATTTTGTTTTTCCATTCATGCATCGGTGGATGCTTGGATTGCTTCCACTTTTTGGCTGTTGTGGATAATGCCACTATGAACATGCATAGCTAGTATTTTCCTTTGGGATCGTTCTTACGATTTGCATCTCTCTGCTTACATTACTCATCTGTCTGGCAAAGTTTTCTTGTAGAAAGTGTCTTAAATACGTATATAACCTCTGTCCCAGTAATTTCATTAGGAATTAATTCTTTAAGAAATCTTTATTTTTAGGAGATGCATACTGAAGTATTTTAGTATGTTATTAAAAATAAAAGGAAATATAATTTAAAAAGTTAATGTGGAGAATGGGAACACCATAGATAGAACTATTATCACTGATAATGACCACTCTGCCATTCAAAGTTGCCATATTTTAACAGTGATAAGGCCTTACACAGGAAATAGAACTATTTTTGCATTTCATTGGAATACATATAACAATGTACTAATTACCTATACTTTGAAATACGGCAAGTAGTTCTCTGATGGACAAATCGAATGGTCTGAAACATGTTGTCTTCTCTGAGTCACAGTTTCCCCTTCAGAAAATAGAAGTAACAAAGCTGCTTGACATAGAATTCAGGACACGGCTGCCTCGTCCTACTTCTCTGCTCTAAGCCAAACTGCCTCTCCAAGCTTAAATTGTGCTTTTAGTCCAGGGTTTTCCAAACATATCCACTAAAAATTCCTTCACACTTAGGAGAATGGAAGCCTTCCTCTGGGAGACTAAGATGGACACAAAAGCGACAAACTTTTGCATACAGGGTATGTGACTCCGAATTCTTTCTTATTTGACAAGGTATGATTTGTATTCTTCTCCTTAAAAAAAAATCTATTGAATATAAAATATCCAAATGATTTGCCACATAAATCGCAAATCCTCTTTTACCCAAATCTTGACGTAAGTTATTGCTCCAAAAAGATACAACATTCCTCTCTTTATTTCATTGTTGACAAGAGTTTTAAAAAGGCTTATGGTCACTCACAAATACACAGTCATAGTGTCACAGGGTTTTATGTTCATATAATCAAAATCACACATACTTAGCTCAGAGTCACGCAGTTACTCAACAGTCTTGTTCACACAGTGAATCACATTCACAATCTCCACAAAACACACACAAGAAAAGCACATCTTTCAAAACATCCCATAAATTTTAAGTCATACTCACAGATAAAAACATACAATCTCATAACTAAAGTCACAATTTCATAAGCCCCCACAAGTGGATCCTATTATATAATTTCACACAGTCACAAAAGCATTCAAACTTTTTACTGCCTATTCCAAAATAGACTTGGAAATAAATTTTCATTAGGATACTAAAACACGTGTTCAAATTTCATTCTCAAGGTTCTCATTCAGCTGGGGAAGGAAATACTCCACTCCATATTGGAGCCACAGAGGGGCTCACATGAGGGAAGCTCGATTTAAACATTTTCTTTGACTTAAAAATTCATCTTTAATTCTAATTTTAAAAGAATTTTTTGTGGCCCCCTACAAGTATTGTGGGCCCTACGCACTTCCCCTATTGTGCCTAGTGGATGAGTAGGCCCTGCAGGATGCATCTTGGGCAAAAGTCGGCCAAACTCGGGTTTTAGTGGAGAGAAAAAGGTTAAGTCACTGGACATGAGGAATTTTGGGGTGGGGGTGGAGGGGCGGGGAGGAAGAGGGCTTTAATAAATTTAATATGATCTCAAAATCTGAAACACAAATCATTTTCACATCCAAAACAAAATCCGAAACAAACCACATAAGAAACACAACCCCACGCTCGGCTGCAGACACACCACGGGTCCCACGATGTGACGGAGAACGAAAACACAAACACACCTACAGAGGCCCAAGCAGGCTTTCTTCAAAATGAAAGCATCCTTAACGCCTGCTGTGCTCCCTTGGGGGGGCGAGGACAAAAGTCCCCATCCTCACAAAGCTCACACCCACGGACCCTACCCAGGTAGGTGGCATGCGGGTTTGAGGCGCTGGAGTCCGCCCGCCCCTGCTCTGCCTTCTACAGCCTGGTCTCTAATCCCACCCGCCTCCTCCACGCACGCAGGACCACGTGGACCCACCACCATCCACCGGTCAGGGCCCGCGCCTGCGCTCTCCGAGCACGGGCTCCAGCCCTCGGGCTGCCCGCCGGCATGACTCCTCCGGCTGGACTACATTTCCCAGAAGCCATCGGGCGCGCATCACCCTCGACCCCTGGGTCCTCTTCCGGTGTCTGAGCTGCTGTGGTCCCTACGTGTTGAGTAGGATGTGTGCAGAGAACGTCAGCGGAGGCTTCCACAGTCCCTGACTACGGCCGGACGGGACCCTGCGGAGGGGGTGAGAGGCGCTCCAGGCCGGGGCGCTCCGGCCGCGGACAGGGCGGCGGGCCCGGAGCCTCAGGCCTGTCCTGCGTGAGCAGCGGGGGAGACGGGTGTGCCTGTGAGCGACTGCGCGTGTGTGTGTGTGTTAGATCTAGGCGTGCCTCTGTCCGTTTGTGTGTCAGTGACTCTGTGTGTGTGTGTGTGTGTGTGCGTCTAAGTCTAGGCGTGTCTGTGTGTGTGTGTGTCTAGGTCTAGGCGTGTGTCTGTGTGTGTCAGTGACTGATGTGTGTGTCTCTAGGTCTAGATGTGTCTCTGCGTGTGTGTCTTGGTCTAGGCGTGTCTCTGCGTGTGTGTTAGTGACTGATGTGCATGTGTCTTTAGGTCTAGGCGTGTGTGTGTGTCAGTGACTGATGTGTGTGTGTGTCTAGGTCTAGGCGTGTGTCTGTGCGTGTGTGTGTCAGTGACTGATGTGTGTGTGTGTCTAGGTCTAGGCGTGTGTCTCTGTGCGTGTGTGTCAGTGACTGATGTGTGTGTGTGTCTAGGTCTAGGCGTGTGTCTGTGCGTGTGTGTGTCAGTGACTGATGTGTGTGTGTGTCTAGGTCTAGACGTGTCTCTGTGCATGTGTGTCAGTGACTGATGTGTGTGTGTCTAGGTCTAGGCGTGTCTCTGTGCCTGTGTGTGTCACTGACTGATGTGTGTGTCTCTAGGTCTAGATGTGTCTCTGTGTGTGTGTGTCTTGGTCTAGGCGTGTCTCTGCGTGTGTGTTAATGACTGATGTGTATGTGTCTCTAGGTCTAGGTGTGTGTCTGTGCGTCAGTGACTGATGTGTGTGTCTCTAGGTCTAGGCGTGTCTGTGCGTGTGTGTGTCAGTGACTGATTGTGTGTGTGTCTTGGTCTAGGCGTGTCTCTGTGCGTGTGTGTCAGTGGTGTGTGTGTGTGTCGAGATCTAGGTGACTCTGTGCGTGTGTGTCAGTGACTGCTCTTGCCTGTGTTTACTTAACTGGGTGATTGTGCTATTTAACCGCGTGGCCTCTGGGTGAGCGAGGCTTGTGTGGCTGTGTGGCCGTGTGGCTTGTCACGGGGACTCGTGGCTCTAGACTCCGCTGATTCCTCCGCCTCGCAGCCACTTGGGGTCTGCTGAGAGTAAAAGGGAAGCTAGATTCTGAGCCTTAGAATGGAGGAAGGGAGGATGCCAGAGAGACACAGACTTGATCTTGATTTTTTGAAGCTGGATGCGGCCCCAAGGCAGGGTTCCGGGAAGACCTGATAAGGTCCCAAGAGTAGGATTCCCTCCTGGGAGGGTCCCCCCTTGGACGCTCGGAGGGGCCAGCTACCTGTTTCATAATCACAGCATTTCCTGAACTCGGGCCCCGAGAACCTGAGTTAGAGACAGAATTAGAGACAGGTTCCGCCCCAGACATCAGTGACCCCGGCCTCTCTCAAACAGGGAATGGTCAACTCTCTTCCAGCCCCTTCCTACGCCCACCTGGTTGTGTGTGGGACCTGGGGAGAGGATGTATCTTGGAGGGTGTTTTGTGAGTTACTGTGTTTTCCAAGAAAATCCTGATATCTCATGATTGCCTTCTCTTTTCCCAGTGCTGCCTGTCTCTAAAAAAAGGATCCTGAGAGAGGAAAGAATTTTTGTTACACATCTAAAAGTTAAAGTCCAGGTGAGCTTGTGTTTCCTCATTATTCATAAAATACACTTGAATTGTAAAGACGTGAGACCCTTCTTTTCCTTCTGCTGAAATGTCCTGCCTGATAGTGACAGATCTGTAAATCATAGGGCCACTCAGATGAATCACCCTCGTCAGGGTCCCCACCCCCTTCTCTCCATAACTTATTTAACCTGTTGCCTAGTGTTAGCTCCTAAATTTCTAATTCTTGAGTAAAAACTAAATTATTCTATAATGAATATCATTATGCATAGATTTTTATGTCCTTTTATAGTCATTTCCCCAAGGATAAATTTCTAGTTTTGAAATTTGATTCAAATTCCTAGTTTTGAAATTTGAATCCAATACCAGATATTTACAGTATACCAATATGCTTGTAAGCATTGGAATACAATGACAAAAAGATATTTGCTATCCTCAAATGACTTGTTATCCAGTAAGGAAATGAAATCAGAATAGGAATAAGATAGAAGGTGTGAAATGCCACCAGAGAAGTTCAGGTGACCTGCCTTGGGAGTTTATAGGAAGACACGTCATTCTGACTACAGCGGCGTTGCCAGGATATGAGCAGATTTTGAGAACTCGGTGAAGGAAAATGGATTTTACGCCGTAGAGTTTTTATTCTAGTGATATTAAATGCAAAGTGACATTCAATGGGATAAGATGTCTCAACAGCTGTTTGCAGACATTGTGGCTGGGAGGACAGGTTCAGAAGCAAAATAAACCCATCCATCAGGAATGTATAATAGGAAGCAGCCTTGAGACTACCGGTAATGCGTACAGAACGTCACAGTCTCCGGTTTCATGAGCATACATTTCCGTAGGCAAACAAATCGTGGAGTTGGTTGAGGCCATGGGAACTCATGGGAAGGAAAGAAAACCTTTCAGTGAAAACACAGCAACTGTTTTTAGAACAGCGCTGGCTCTCAAATGTAGGGCGCATCAGAGTCACCTTCAGGGCTTTTCAAGCAAGATTACTGGGCGCGCTCCCAGAGTTTCTAATTCAGTAGGTCTGCCATGGATTTGAGAATCTGCATTCCTAACAAGTTCCCAGAGACAAAATTTTGAGGACCTTTGTTCTACAGTGCTTCATTTTCAGGTTCAAAGATGTTAAAGGAGGGGGGGATTTTTTCCAGCATTTGGAGAAGAAGTTGCTCTTTTCAAAAATAAAAAACATAGGGGCTAGCCCGGTGGTGCAGCAGTTAAGTTCGCACGCTCCGCTTAGGTGGCCTGGGGTTTGCTGGTTTGGATCCCAGGTGCAGACCTACACACTGCTTATCAAGCCATGCTGTGGCAGGCATCCCACATACAAATTAGAGGAAGATGGGCGTGGATGTTAGCGCAGGGCCAATCTTCCTCAGCAAAAAAAAGAGGAGGATTGGTGGTGGATGTTAGCTCAGGGCTGATCTTCCTCAAAAATAAAAAAAAACAAAAATGAAAAACATAGCTGTTTGTGAGTGTGTGTCAAATTAATGAATGGCCATTGTTTAAGATTTAGTGAAATAAGCTTTTAAGAAAAGAAAGCAAATCAGGGCTATGACATATAAATAAGCAATGGTAATATATGGATATATACTTTTCCATACTGTTTTCTATTTATTGATGTCTGTCACTTTTTCTCCTTATATTTATAAATATGCATATTTTGTATATGTAATCATATTTTATGTTTATATAATTTTGTACATTTGTAACCTAATTTTTAACAGCTTTATTGAGATACAATTCACATGCCACACAATTCAACCATTTAAAGTGTACAACTTAATATATGTAGTATATTCACGGTGTTGTGCAGCCGTCACCGCAGTCAACTTTGGAACATTTTTATCACCCCAAAAAGATACCCTAAACCCATTAGCAGTCGCTACCCATTTCCCCGAGTCGTTCCAGCCATAGGCAACCACTTGTCTGCTTTCTGTCTTTATTAATTCATCCCTTTTGGACATTTCATAGAAATGGAATCATACAATATGTGGTCTTCTGTGACTGGATTCTTTCACTTAGTGTAGTGTTTTCAAGATTCATCCATGTTTTAGTGTGCATCAGTACTTATTTCTTTTTATCACCAAATAATATTCCATTGTGTGGATACGCCACTTTTATTTACCCATTCCTCAGTTGATGGACATTTGGGTTTTTTACTCTTTTTTAGCTGTTAGGTATAATGTTGCTATGAACACTTGTGTACAAGTTTTTGTGTAGACATATGTTTTTATTTCTCTTAGATGTATGCTTAGGGGTGGAATTGCTGGTTCATACAGTAAGTCTTTTGAGGCAAGTCAGATTATTTTCCAGAATGTCTGTACCATTTTATCTTCCCACCAGCCATGTTGAGGGTTCCAGTTTCTCCCATTCTCACCAACACCTGTTATTATCTCTCTTTTTTATTATAGCCATCCTAATGGATATGCAGTGGGTCTTGTGGTTTTGATTTAAATTTCCCTGATGGCTTTATGATACTGAGCATCTTTTCCTGTGCTTATTGGCCATTCGTGTATCTTCTTTGGAGAAATGTCTATTCGAATTCTTTACCCACTTTTTAATTGGGATTTTGGTCTTTGTTACCTACTTTTTTTAGTGCTACTATATCTTGAATATTTTCATTCCTTTAGCAGTTTCTCAAACTTAGCATTTAATGACTGCTTAATATTTCATTGCATGATTGTTTTGTTACGTATTTAACCAAACAGCCACTGCAGAGCTCAGAATGCTGAGCACGTCTGCTTCTGCGTACTGCCCCACCCCCGTATCTCGATCAGCTTCACCTCTTCCAGTTTCTCAGAGCTGTGTGGGAGCTCAGGTCTTTGTAAGTTCAGAGGTGGGGACATGTGGGGACGTGGCAGAAGCCTTACTGGGTGCAGTACTGATGATCGCACCCTCTCAGAAGAACTTGTATAAGGGTGGGATACTAAAACCTCACAGGATCACGGTCTTTATCAAATTTTTAAGTTGAAAATAGGATCTCTGGAGCTTTTTTGTTCCCTCAGTGCGACCCTCTAAGGAGGCTGAAGTGTTTGAATTTATGAGGGAGCTGTTTGAGATTTGGCGATTCTTCTGCTCTGTTTTGCTTCCAGTATCATCCTCTTGGTCCCTTGGCTGGCTTTCTTTGGCTCTTCTTGTGCGGGACCTTTCTGCCCGTCTAAGCACAGGACTGTAGCTGAGTTTGTCCATAGCCACAGCATGCCTCAGTTCCATTTCTTTCCTGTGCAGGTTTTTCTGTTTCCAGGCCAGGTGCAGTTCCTGAGTTGGAACAAGGAGTCCAGGCCTGGTAGGTGGAGAGTGTAGTGACGAGAGGATGTGTCCAGGTGACTCAGGGAAAACCAGGAGAAGGAAGCTACTGCATGTCAAAGCGCAGGGCTCAGGACTCAGCGCGTTTATGTGTGTTCCAATTTGAGACGATTGGCTCAAAGACTTCAAGCCTTTGGAGAAAATAAAGCCTCACTGTCACACCCTAAAGATCACCAAATTCATATCTCCTTTTATTTCTCCCTCCAATCTCAAAGAGGGTGATTATATTTTTATTGTAAAAGTAGTACATTCTCATGCAGTAATTCAGAAAATACAGAAAAGCCCAAAGTGAAGAGATGGTCACTATAAACATTTTACTCCAGATCTTTCATCCATCCCTCAATGCACATGCGTATAGTCATATATGTTATTTTACCTGCCATAACAGGAGAAAAAAATACAATGTTTTTACCCATTATTGTCAAATAAAGATATCATCATTTCTTTCATAGAAATATGTAATATATGTAAGAAAGTGCACAGATCTTAGCTGTGTATATAACTTAATGAACTTTTACATTTGAAAACACCACCCAGCTCGAGACTAGAGCATTTCTATCCCCCTTGGAGGATTTGCTTGTGTCGGGTCCCAGTTAGAACCAGCCCTCCCCCACAACAGGTAAACGCTGTTCCAACTTCTTTCGCTCAAGATGAAATTGGCCCGTTCCTGAACTTCGTGTGAATGGAATCTCTCGTATCTGCTGCCTTTTGTCCAGAATTGTACTTTTGAGATTCATCCATGTTGTTTTGTGAATCGGTAGGTCCCCCCCCCCCATTGTTGTGTAGTCTTCCATTGTATGACCGTACCACAGTTTGTTTATTCATTCTCCTGATGATGGGTTGTTTCCAGTATTTGACTATTATGAATAAAACATTCTAAAACGTTCTTGTACAAGTCTTTTTGTGGACACATGGTCTTGTTTTTCCTGGGTGTATAGCTGGGGTGGAGGTGGGTGACCTAATTTACATTCCTACTGCAATGTGTGAAGGGTCCAGTTACTTCTTAAACTGCCTGACACTTGTTATTGTCAATCATTTGAATTTTAGCCATTCAGATGCAGGTGGAGTGGTATCTCGTGATTTTAATTTGCGTTTTCCTGATAAATAATGATGTGAGCATCTTTTCATATGATACTGCCCATTTTGATATACTCTTATGAAGTGTCTATTCAAATCTTTTGTCCATTTTTAGAGTTTTTTTTGCCATTTTCCTATTTATTTGTAGGTATTTTAGATATATTTTGAATACAAGTCTTTTTTTGTGTATATAAACATATGTGTGCATATGTGTGTGTGTGGAGGGGGAGAGAGAGAGGCAGAAACGGACAGAGAAAGAGAGAATATCTATTAGCCTATAGCTTCTTATTTACTTTCTTAATGATGTCTTAATAATGAAGAAATGTTCTTAATTTTAGTGGAGCTCATTTACCAGTGTTTTTCTTTTATGGCTATTGCATTTTTGTTCTGTTTAAAAAATCTTTTCCTGGGGAGGAAGGGACAACTCTTCCTTACAGTAGGATTCCAATTGTTAAATGTAGACAGAAAGAGGGATGTAGAAAATGGTCATTAGGCAAACACCACAGTAATAGTTGTTTCAGACAAGATCCACTGATAGATGCTAAAATTAGTGGATGAAACTTTGGGGAGAAAAAAGATTTGCATAGTGTCAAAGTATTTCCCACTACTGAAGATACATATTGACTACAAAGAGAATGGTAATAAGTCACCTTACCGTGGGGAAACCCAGCAGAAAGCACTTTATCCCAGGGATCAGGGTTAACATCACCAGTAATAAAGCATTGACATCGTGTGCCCTTTGATATGATTCAATGAGAAAGACGGCATCATGACAGTACAGTGGTGCCCTCTTATCTGTGAGGGATGTGTTCAAAGACCCCCAGCAGATGCCTGAAACTCTGGATAGTGCCACACCCTATATGTACTATTTTTTCCTTATACATACATACCTATGATAAAGTTTAATTTATAAATTAGGCATAGTAAGAGATTAACAACAATAACTAGTAACAAAATAGAGCAATTATAACAATATACTGTAATAAAAGTTATGTGAATGTGGTCTCTCTCTCTCTCAAAGTATCTTATCGTACTGTATTTTGGGACCGCGGTTGACCGTGGGTAACTGAAACCACGGAAAGCGAAACCGCGGATCATGGGTGCTACTGTACTGCCCCAAGTGCATAACCTCATTCCAATTGTGAAATCATCAGACAAACCAAGTGGAGGAACATGTGACAAAATAAAAGACCAGTACTCTTCCAAAGCCAAAAGGGCGTGTAGGGAGATGTGGTGGACACACTTCAGGGTGGCCTGATGATTCCCACCTGCTGGTGTCTACGCCGTTGTATAATTCCCTCCCCTGGAGTGCAAGCAGGATCTGTGATTGCTTCTCACCAACAGAAAATGGCAAAGGTGAGGAGATGTCACTCCTGGGATTAGTTTATTTTGTATGGCAAAAGTAGTGGGCTGTCACTACTGTGATAATGTTAGGTCATATAAGACTCCATCGTAGCAAACTGGAGCTAGAGACCTGCCTTGTGGGCTTGATGAAATAAGCGACAATGTTGGAGAAGCCCATGTTGCGAGAAGCTGTAAGTGGCCTCTAGGACCTGAGGGCATCCTCCAGCTGACAGCCAGCAAAAAACTGAGGTTCTCAGTTACGTGGCCACAAGGATTCTGCCAACAGTCTTAACAGACTTGCAAATGGATTCTTCCTCATTTGAGCCTCTGAATGAGAACACAGCCCCGCTGACACCTTGTTTGCAGCTTCTGAGTCCAGCCTGAAGACAGCACCCAGCTAAACTTGAGTCCAGACTCCAGGTCCACGTCAACTGTGAGATAATAAATATGTGTTGTTTTAAGCTAAAGTTGTAATTTGTTTTGAAAGCAATTGAAAACTAATACCATAAGAAAGACTGAAGAGACTGGATGAGAGTAGGGAGAAAAACAGCTAAATGCAATGTGGGATCATGTGTAGGATCCTGGAAAAGAAAGGACATTGGTGAAAAACTTGGTGATATTTGAAAGAGATGCCATTTATTGTATTGTACTAGTGTTGATTTTCTGGTTTTGATAATTGTCCTATGATTATATAAGGTGTTAATGTTAGGTTGAGAGGTGTACGGGAATGTTCTGCACTACTCTTACAGCTTTTCCCTAAGACTAAAATAAGTGGAAATAAAAATTTTTTAGAAAGGAAAATTTGCCTACCCCGAGATCATGAAGATATTTTCCTGTTTCTTCCAGAAGCTTGATTGTTTTAGTTTTCACATTTAGGCCTGTGATCCGTCTTGAATTTATGTCTGTGTATGTAGTGGGATCAGGGTCAAAATCATTTTTTCCATACAGATACCCAATTGCTTGAGCACCATTTGTCGAAAAGAGTATCCTTTCTGCTCCTAGTTGCAATCAGACTTCTATTGTAAATCACGTAACTATGTGTGCAAGTCTCTTTCTGGCCTCTCTATTCTGTTCCCTTGATCTACTTGTCAATCCTTGGGCCAGTACTGCTGTTTTAATTACAGTAGCTTTATATTATGTCGTGATATCTGGTAATATAAGTTCGACAACTTTGTTCTTCAAAATTGCCTTGATTCCTCTAGGTTCTTTACATTTCCATATGATTTTAGAATGAGTTTGTTAATTTTCTCAGGAAAAACCCTGCTGATACTTTGTTGGAGATGCATTGAATCAATAGATCAATTTAGAGAGAATTGATCATTTTAAAATTGATTCTTCCTATTCATGAAGGTAAAATATGTTTCCATTTATTTAATTCTTCTTTAATTTCTTTCATTGCTATTTTGTTTTCAATCTAAAGGTCATGCACGTCCTTTGTTAGATTTATTCCAAAGTGTTTTATATTTTTTATGAACTGTTGGGATTTTTCAAATTTCATTTTTCAATAGCTTTACTTTAGGACAGTTGTGTTTAATACATTGACCTTTTATTCAACAATTTTGCTAATAAATTCATTGATTAATTCTAATAGTTTGTAGAATTGAACATTTTTTTCTATGTACAAGATGATGTTATCTGCAAATAAAGATGGTTTTACTTCTTTCTTTCCAACCTTCATACCTTTCTTTTCAGTTTTTTCCCCTTATGGTCTCGGATAGGTCTTCTGGTACAAAGTTTAATAGAAGTGGTAGGAGTGGACAACCCTGCCACGTTCCTGAACTTAGAAGGAACGTGGTCCATATTTCATCTCTCATGAAATGATAGTTATAGTTTGATTCTGTAGATCCCTTTTATCAGATTAAGGAAGTTCCCTTCCTTTGCTAGTTGGCTGAGAAGTTTTATCATGAACTGATGGTGAATATTATCAAATGGTTTTTCCGGCATCTAATGAAATGATTGAACGGTTTTCTCCTTTATTATTTAAAGTTGGAAGACTACATTGGTTGCTTTTTGAAAATTAAATGACCTTTGCATTTCTAGAATAAATCTCCTGGTCATATATATTCTGCTTTCTCCTTGCTGTTATTTTGTTTAATATGTTCATGAGAGAAATATAATTAATTTTCCTTTCTTGCAATGTCCTTGTCAGGTTTTGATATCACAGTTATGCTGGCCTCATGACATGGTCCATTTTTTTTTATTTTCTGAAAAAGATTGAGTTTGGTTAGTATTTTTAATCCCTTAAATGTTTGGGAGAATTTGCCTCTGAAGTCTTTGGGCCTGACATTTTATGGGAAAGTCCTCAACACGGATTTAATTTCTTTAATAAATAAAACAATATTCAGATTTTCCATTTCTCATATCAATTTAGTTAAATTGTGTTTTCAAGGAGTTTTTTAATTTCATCCACATTCTCAAGTTTGTTGTCACAAATTGTTCATAAAATTCCATTATGAAGATAAGGTCTGTAATATATGTAGTGATGTCTCTTTTTATATTCCTGATATTGACATTTTTTTCTTGATCTGTGTAGCTAGAGGTTTTTCAATCTGATTAATCTCTTTAATGATAGAGATTTTGGCCTTCTTGATTTTTCTCTGTTGTGTATCTGGGAGGTTTTTTTGTCATTGGTTTCTTTTAGTGTGTTCTACTTTCTGTCAGCTTAATTTGCTTTTCCTTCTATAGCTTCCAAGGGTAGGTCACTGATGTTTAACCTTTCTGCTTTTATAAAACATACATTTAAAGCTAAAAATGCCTTTGTAAGCATTGGTTTGGCTGCTTCTCACAGGCTTTGAGACTTTCATTATCATTCAGCTCAAAATATCTTGTATTTCCATTATGATTTTTTATTTATTTATTTATTTATTTTTTTTTTAAAGATTTTATTTTTTCCTTTTTCTCCCCAAAGCCCCCCCGGTACATAGTTGTGTATTCTTCGTTGTTCTTCGTTGTGGGTTCTTCTAGTTGTGGCATGTGGGACGCTGCCTCAGCGTGGTCTGATGAGCAGTGCCATGTCCGCACCCAGGATTCGAACTAACGAAACACTGGGCCGCCTGCAGCGGAGAGCGCGAACTTAACCACTCAGCCACGGGGCCAGCCCCTCCATTATGATTTTTTTTTAAAGATTTTATTTTTCCTCTTTCTCCCAAAGCCCCCTGGTACATAGTTGTATATTCTAGTTGTGGGTCCTTCTAGTTGTTGCATGTGGGACGCTGCCTCAGCGTACCTTGATGAGCGGTGCCATGTCCGTGCCCAGGATTCGAACTGGTGAAACCCTCAGCCGCCAAAGCTGAGTGTGTGAACTTAATCACTTGGCCACAGTGCTGGCCCTTCCTATTATGATTTATTCTTTGATCTATGCTTATTTAAGAATGAACTTTTTATATTTGGAAACGTTTGAAAAATGCCTGTTTAGGAGTTCCAAGTTAATTCTTAGGGCTTCAAAAAAATATACATTCTTTGATATTAATCCTTTGAAATTTATGGATACTTGTTTTATGGCCTAGAATATTAATCTGACAAATATGCTGTGAGCATTTGAAGAGAATGTGTAGTCTGTAGTTTGGGAGTATAATGTTCAGTTGGGTCAATTTGGGTAATCCTATTCAATCTTCTGTGGCCTTCTTGATTTTTTTCCACTTTTCCTATTATTAATTACCAATGGAGGGCATTAAATCTCTAACTTAAATTATAAATTTGTCTACCCTTTAATTCTGTTGACTTTTGCTTTATATATTATGAAGGTACCTTATTAGGTACATAGCAAATACAGGACTACCATTATATTCTTGTTGAATTAGAGGAAACATCTCTATTACTTATAATACGTCTTGCATTAAATTCTATTTTATCTGTTACTAAAATATTTATACTAGTGTTTTTCTAATTACTGTCTAATATATTTTTCCACTCTTTTACTTTTAAAATATCTTTTTTTTTTTTTTTTGGTGAGGAAAATTGGCCCTGGGTTAACATCTGTTGCTGATTCTCCTCGTTTTGCTTGAGGAAGATCATTCCTGAGCTAATGTCTGTTCCAGTCTTCCTCTATTTTGTATATGGGACGCTGCCACAGCATGGCCTGTGAGCAGTGCAGAGATCTGCACCCCGGAATTTGCACTGCGAATCTCTGGCTACCAAAGTGGAGCATGCAAACTTAACCACTACGCCATCAGGCCAGCCCCTTAAGACATCTATCTTTATATTTGAAGTATGTTTCTTGTAAGCAGCATAATGGACCCTGTTTGCCTTTTTAATCTGTTCTAACAATCTTAGTTTTTAATTGCAATGTTTAGTCCATTCACATTTTACTACAATTACTCATAAAGTGTGGTTTAAGTCTGTCATCTTGCTAATGTTTTCTGTTTGTCCCATTCATTCTTTATTCCTCTTTTCCTGCCCTGTTTTGTATCAATCAGATATTTTTCGTTATTCCACTTATCTCCTCTGTTAGCTTTTTTGGTTATACATCTTTGTCTAATTCTTTTAGCAGTTACCAGAGATATTATAAGATGCATATTTAATACAGTCTCCTTAAAATTAGGGCTTTTACCACATACCAGATAACTTAAGAACATTTCAATAATGTAACTCCATTTACCTTTTCCACCATTTTTGCTGGTTATTGTAATTGTCATTCCTTCTTCCTCTATTACAAGCCCCACAAAGCATTATTATTTTTGTTGCTTTAAACAGCCCATTTGTTTAGTCATATTACTTATATGTTTACTATGCCTACAGCTGTTGATTGCTTTTTTACACATCTGGAATTATTTTCCTTTAGCCTAAACGTTCTCCTTTAGTATTTCTCATATTGGGGGTCTGTTGATAGGAAATTCAGCTTTTGTTTGAAAAAAACCTTTATTTCACTTTCATTTCTGAAAGTCATTTTCTCTGGGTATAAAATTCAGAGTTTTCAGGTTTTTTTCTTTCCACACTTTAAATATATAATTCCCTTCTTCAGGCTATTAGAGTTTCTGTTGAGAAAAGAACTATTTTTTTTTATTATTGTTTTCTTATAACCAATGTCTTTTTTTTTTAACTATGTACTTTTAAGATATGTTTTTCAGCAGTTTGGCTTTGCTGTGCCTAGGTGTGGATTTCTTTATTTTATCTTGGTCAGGTTTGCTGAGCTTTTTGATTTATGTATCAAGGTATTTTGTGAGATTGGGAATATTTTGTCCATTATTTCTTCAAGTAATTTTTCTGTCCCATTCTGTCTTATTTTAGTTGTTCGATTTCACATTTGGATGGTTTCCTGTATTTTCTCTTATGTTCGGCTCAGTTCTTTCTTTTTTCCCTCTCTGCATAAGATTATTGTTAATTTTACTTTGTGTTGATCAATACTGTTTCCTGTTGTTAAGTCCATCCAATAAATTCCTAATTTTAGATATTATATTTTTGTAATTATAAAATGTTCATATGATTCTCTTTTTTAAGATTTCGAATCTCTAACGATATCCTCCATTTTGCATTTCTCTTTGCCCGTCTTTTCCTCTAGTTTCTTGAGCACGTTAGTCATAATATTTTCAAGTCCTTGTCTGCCAGCTCCATTACCTGGATAATCTCTGGATCTGTTTCTGTTGAGACTTCTTCCTTCCTTATCAGTAACTTTTCCCTTTTTCTTTGTGTGTTTAATAATTTTTATATGCTGGCATTGTGGATAATTAGAGACTCTGGATTGGGTTATCTTCCTTTAATAAGTCTACATCAGGTTTCTAAGGCTTCTCAACCTTAGCGCTGCTGATATTTTGGGCTAGATAACTCTTTGTTGTGGGGGACTTTGTTGTGCCTTGTAGGATGTTTAGCAATATCCCTGATCTCTGCCCACTAGATACGGTAGCACCCCATGCACATTTTGACGACCAAATAAGTCTCCAGACATTGCCGAATGTTCCCCAGGGAGCAAAATCACCCTTTGTTGAGAGCCAGCGGTCTGCACAATCATTTTCAATATCTGCCTCATTTTCTATTATATGGATGCGCTATAGTTTATTATTTAACTATCCAAGTACTTTTAGATTTTCTCCAGCTTTTTTTCATTTTAACTAGTGTCTATTATATTCCTTTATACATCTCTAGATAAGTTTTACAGTTATTTCCCTTGGGTAAGTCTGAGAAATCACCTTTCCTGGTTAAATTCTTCTTATGCAGCATTCTGCTTACATGTCTCAGTTGCGCTAGGTTTTCACAAGTTTACAGGACACCTTGAGAGTGCCCTTTTCCCTACAACCTTACTAAAATACAGTGTATCCTCAGCCTTTTAAATCTGACAATTGAATACGTATAAAATGATGGTATCTTATTGCTTAAAAATATCCCCTTAGTAAAACTTTTAGTAGGTGATGTTTTACAGTTGAAAAAAAAGGTGGCTTTATAATTACAGAAAAGTGATTCAAAACATATCACTTTTACTTATTATTTGTGATATGGGCAAATGTCTTTAATTCTTTGAGCTCCCATTTCCTCGTCTGTTGAGATAATAAGTACGTTGCAGGATTAAATGTTCATGTGTATAGAGCGCCTATCACAAAGAAGGTTGCAAAAGTCTGTGTGTTGCATACAGCTTCAGTGAGTGTGAATTCACTCCTCCCTAGTGGGTCCTCGTTGGGTTGGGAGCAGGGGGCACAGGCAGTGGTTCATACCAGCAAACAAAGTGGATGCCGGTAGGGAAATCCAGCTTGGTTAGCCCAGTGGATCTTGGGAGTCATAGTTCTGGCTTAGGGGACAGGCTTCATGTGGACATGCAGTTGTATGGTGGTAAAGCTTTCCATGTTGGTCTCTACTGTGCTCTGCTTGTTGTCTGGTGGAGTCCAGGTCCATCCCGAGGCCATGAAGGTTTGTGTTGTATGGCCTGGCCTTGACCCTGAAGGTATGCCCTGATGCTGGAGCATCTACTCAGTATGACTAAACAACCCAGGCTGGGGTATTGTTGGCATGATCAGAATGAGGAACAGGCCAGAGTGGGGGATCTGGATCTGGCTGTGCTGCAAGAGTGCCTGCTCTGGATCCGTACTGTGTGGCTTGTTTCCCTAGGCATGGGGAAGGGCTGGGCTTTGTCGGGGCTTCTCATATCCCCTGACGTGTGTTTATGTGTTTTGGGAGGGCAGGGAGAGGGCAGGGACAGCAGAAAGCGGGAATAAAGAAGGAAAAAGAAAGGGTATCTTACCTTAATAATTTTTGGAGTTCTGAGATACACCAAGTCTCAAGGCCTCTTTTTCCTCCCCCAGCCCTGGCTTCTCTGAACTCTGCTTCTCTAGTAGAGGAAACGTGAGGAGGATCGGCAGCCCTAAAACCATGGCCCAGGTAAGTAGATGCCTCTTTCTCCTTCCTGAAATAGTATGATTTTTAATTCATGTAATATTTTCATTCTTTATCGCTGTCAACACAGATAATCAATAACCAACCTATAGGTAAGATTGATCTTATTGATCCAATGCTGAGGACTAGCCCAGAAGTGCAGTCTCCACCAGGGAAGACAGCACTCCAGAGAAGTGTGGTTTTCAGCATGGTTATATCCCATTTCAGAACAAAGAACATACACCAAGCATGACGGGAATACAATTTTTTCCCCAAAGTCACAAGGAGACGTTTTGCTGCAATTTAGCAGATACACAACAGGTCAACTTGACCTTGGTTCTCTGGGAAGAAAAGCTGATCTTCAGAGAATGACTGATACTGGTGTCAGAGGAAGGGAGACTTTCACCCCTATCTTTAAAGAGTGCATTCTTCGCTTTGGGAAAAAGTTTGAAGCAGATGTACAGTGCACCTTTGGTGGGCTATAAGTCAGGCTGCTATGGGAAAAACAAGTTTTCGGTTGAATCAGGGTTAAGCCAGAATGCTTCCCCAAATACCTCAATATGTGAAAACATTATTATTATTATTATTATTATTACTATAATATTGTCATCCCCTAAGCTCCTACCTAGCGAAGCTGTGTCTCTGAACCTATTTCAGAGTTTCTCCCCTTCCAGAAGGGTGGTGTCCTCCCCATTTGCTCCCTTGTTTTGAATGATTTGCACTTACCCATCAATAATTCATTCATCTTCTGTGTATTCAGTCTCCTGTCCAGACCAGGGCTGGAGCAGTGAAGGAGTGAGGCACTTGGAAGGAAGTGTTTGAGCTTCGCTTGTCAGCTTCGTGGTTTCATGATATGGAGGCGATGGTCCTGTTTGACCACAGCAGGGAAACATTGTTCCTAGTTTTCCAGGTAGATAAGGGAGCATTGGGTTACGAGTGGTCTCGGTCTCAGGGTGAGATGAGACCTCAGCTTTGAAAGGCTTTTAGGTTCGGGTCGAAATGGGATTGGTGCCTGCCTAGAGAGGGATCAGGGATCTGGCTAGGGAATCATTGAGAAATAAATAAGGTATCAGGGTCCATTTTGTATTGGAAGCGAAATTGCTGGTCTTGAGTGAATCCGTGTTGTTCTGGATCGGTGTACGTTGGTGTGTTCTAACTCAGCAGCAGGAGTTCAGGAAGGAATTGTAGAGAGGAAGCTCATCTAGAACTACACGCGGTAGATGAAACTGAACTGTGGGCAGGAGGTTAGGATTTGTGTCCAACCTAAATATCGTAATAGTATAATATGTTATATTTTAATATTATCATTAATACCTTAATACTTTAAGAAAGATTAAATCTGATATCTATACGAGGGACTAAGTGAAAACATTAGTCAGAATAAAGGAAATGCTTGTGACCTGATCTGACATGTAATAAACTTGTGTCTTGATAAAATTACTTAATTTTATAGAAATTGTATTTCCTAAGGTAGAAACTTTATCAGTTTTTTTGAAGTATAATTGACATATAATTAAGTGTATGTATTTTGTCTTTTTAAAGCAGCGGTATTGAAATATAATTGATAATAAACTGCTCATATTTGAAGTGTAAAATTTGATAAGTTTTGACATATGTATACACGTGTGAAGCCATCGCCACAGTCAAGATAATGAACATATCCATCACTCCAAATTTTTCTCACACCCCTTTATAATTGCCCCTCCCTGCCTCCCCCACCCTGCCCTAGTGCCCAGGGGACCCCAGTTCTGCTGTCTGTCACTATAGGTTAGTTTGCATTTTCTAGAATTTTATATAAATGGAGTCATACAGTATGTACTCTTGTTTTTGGTCTGTCTTATTCAGCATATTTATTTTGTGAGTCATTCATGTTGTTGCATATATTGCTAGTGCATTCCATTTTATGGCTGACTAGTATTCTATTCTCAAGATACAGCACAATCAGTTTATCCATTCCTCTGTTGATGGACATTTGGGTTCTTTCCACTTTTTGGCTATTACAAATAAAGCTACTGGGAACCTTCATGCACAAATCTTTGTGTGGACATATGCCTTCATTTCTCTTGGGTAAAACACTGGGAGTGGAATGGCTGGGTCGTATGGATGTTTAACTTTTTAAGAAACCAATAAACTCTTTTTCAAAGTGATTGTTCCAGGGCTGGTCCTGTGGCTGAGTGGTTAAGTTCACTCGCTCTGCTTTGGCGGCCCAGGGTTTCACCGGTTCGAATCCTGGGCTTGAACATGGCACTGCTCATCAAGCCGTGCTGAGGTGGCATCCCACGTGCCACAACTAGAAGGACCCACAACTTAAAAAAAATACACAACTATGTGCCAGGGGGCTTTGGGAGAAGAAGGAAAAATAAAATCTTTAAAACAAAAAAAAGTGATTGTTCCATTTTACATTCCCACCAGCCGTGTATAAGAGTGCCATTTTTACCACATCCTCACCAACACTTAAAATGGTCAGTCTTTTTAATTTTAGCCACTCTAATAGTTGTGTAGTTGTACTTTCTCTTGGCAGTAAGCTGGGCCCATCATAGGGTTTGCTTCATTGGTTACCTGTCTCTTAGAGATCACAGTTTTTCATTGCCCAGTGTTTTCTGCCTTGAAAACCATCATTTCGTATATTTTGGTCAAGTTTTTGGTTGCTTCATGTGTGAGGGTAAATTCAATCTGTGTTCTTCTATTTTGGCTGGGAGAGATTTGATAATTCATTTTGGGGGAAAAAAGTACCAATTCTTTTTATATATTCCTTGAAGAGAAAAAATGTAAGAACTTGCATTTATTAATAGTCTATGAGTAGGTACATAGCAGGTAGTGTGCTTATATATACTGTTTCCTTTAACTGGGAAAGTCTGATTACTGTATTTATTTTTATACATTTGGATATTTAAGTTTTTGTATATTAAAAAAAATTTTGTGTACTCCAACAGGATTCTTCAAGATTGTGTAGCACAATTAATTTATTCTCATCTAACTACATCATCATCTTATAACTTCAGCCTACTTGTTTTTATATATTGCCTCCTTACTGCAATTCAGTATTCCATCCTGAAAATTTTTTTATTTTTACAAGTAACACGTGGGTTTGCCATTTCAGGTGCCATTGACATTCAGTGATGTTGCCATAGACTTCTCTCAGGAGGAGTGGGAATGCCTGAACTCAGCTCAGAGGGGTCTGTACAGAGATGTGATGCTGGAGAACTATACGAATTTGGCCTCACTGGGTAAGGACATCTTCCTGAAATGATGTAGAATCTGCTACCTGGAATATCTGCTTTCTCTGCTGTATATTTTATGCTCTAGGCCAAGAAACCAGCTAAATTTCTGCTCCATATTCTCCAAGAATGAGTTTGAGCTTTGACAGATGGAAATGGACACCTCCATTGAGCACCTGAATCTTCCCTATCCTTCATTACCTTCCTACCTCTCTCTGCCCCATCCTGCAATTGCTTCTTTTTCTAAAGGACTAAAGGTTTGAATTCTGGAACTTTTTTATGCATAGCTACTGGCAAAGAAAACAAATTTCATGTTATATTTATGTTCAGAATGTCTCTAAATATTCTATTTTAATTGCTGGTGCACCTATATGGAGAGCGGGTTATTTCTCTTTACTACAAAAAAGCCTTGGTAATTTTTACAGTGGTGGAATGAATCAAGATCATTATCTTTTTGAATATTATTTTTTGTACTTATAGCTGTGGAAATGTTGGCTTGCACTGATTTGATAGATTTTACTCAGAAGTGGAAGTCTTTGTTCAGTTTTTGGAAAATACTTGATCATTCTCTCCTCTCTCCTGGGACTCCAGTTATACCTATGTTGGATCGTTTGAGCATATCTCACAGTTCTATCGTGTATTTATCTTCTTTTCTGTCTATTGTTTTCTGTTGCCCTGTATGCCAGCTCACTTATCCTCTTCTGCTGTGATCAGTCTGCTCCTAAAGAGGAGTTTTTCATATCAGATGTTTTCTTCAGTTCTAGAAATGCAATTTGATTGCCTTTTATGACTTCCAATTATCTGTTGAAATTCTTCATTCTTTTATTTACTTTCTTTTCACTACTGTCATTTCATCTGTTTTCTTAAATATTTTAATCATAGTTATTTTGGAATTCTAGTATGCCTTCCTTTTTTGTATCATCCATGGGTCTGCTTCTATCAATTCTTTTTTCCCTCTTGTTGTCCACCATATGGTAATGCCTCTTCAAGTTACTAGTAATTGTGATTGTGTGCTGGACATTGTGTACAAAAGAACTGAAGAGATTCCAGGTGATGCTATCTTCTACCAGGGAGTATCTACATTTTCCCTAGTAGTCTGATAGAATGGCAGGGATGTAGCTGGGTCAGTGCTGGGTTTCAGTTTTGGTTTTACTCAGCTCCCTCTTTTGCATCGCTGTGCCTGTACCTCCAGCTGTACTCAGAATCAGTGAGTTTCTCCAGGGGACAAGTGGTCGTAGAGCCTCAGGGCCAATACACCATTCTTTTTGATTGTTGTTGCTTATCTGTTTTGATTTCAAGCTTCCTCTCCAAATGGATCTTTTGTTCCCAGGAAAAATGCTGAAAATTAACAAGCTAATCATCCATTTGATAAGTTAGGAAAAGAAGAGCACAGTAGACTTAAAGAAAGTAGAAGAAAGGAAATAATAAAGGAAAGACAAGAAATTAATGAAGTAAAAACCAAACATAAGGAAGAGCATGTCACAACCATAAATTTTGATTATCGTAAAGAACTGATAAAATTGGTGCAACTCTCTCAAGATGAATCAAGAAAAATATCTACGTAAGCAAAAAAGGGGACCTCTTTACAGGCCATGAAGACTTGAAAATTATAATAATATTTTGATAAACATTATGCCAAAAACTTTGAAAAATCAAGTGAAATAAATTATTAGAAAATTTTAATCTACAGAAATCTCCACTCAAGGAAAAAAACCCAGAAAATGTGAGAAGTCTTATAAGCACTAAAGAAACTGAATTAGTCATCAAGAATCTTCCCACAAATTGGGAGATTCAGGCCTAGGTGGTTTGTCATTAAAGTATAAATGCAACAGTTTGAACGTGCAAGAATTTGGGGAAAATTTTCCCCATGAGCTCTTTTATGTTGAGTCTAACAAAGAATAAACTACAGAAAAGTATGAGATGAATAGAAAAATGACAACTTGAAAATATAGAGTATATGTATAATAGTTTTTTTTTTGGTGAGGAAGATTGGCCCTGAGCTAACATCTGTGCCAATTATCCTCTATTTTGTATGGGGGATGCCACCACAGCATGGCTTGATAGTGATGTGTAGGTCCATGCCCAGGATCTGAACCCACGAACCCCAGGCCACCGAAGTGGAGCATGCGAACTTGACTGCTCTGCCACTGGGCCGGCCCCTATAATAGCTCTTTTAATTTTCTTGTCTACTAATTCTCTGTATCATTCTTGGTCTGTTTCTTTTAATTGATTTTTCTCCTAGTTAAGGGTGATATTTTCCTGCTATTTGCCTATCTGATAATTTTTTACTGGATGCTAGACATTGTAAAGTTTACTTTAAAGTTTTAGTAAACTTTGTAAACATTGTAAAGTTTTACTCTGTTGGGATGCTGTCTTTAATATTCTTGTGCATATTTGGGGGCTTGCTTCTGGGATTCAGTTATGTAATTTGGAACCTGTTGATCCTTTTGTGGTTTGCTTGTAAGCTCTATTGGGGTGGGTCCAGAACAGTTTTTAGTCGAGGGCTAATTTGGCCCCCATCCTGAGGCAGGACTGTGCTCGGGACTCTGTTTGATGCCTCCCCTGTCCGGGGATCTTTCCATCCTGGCGGGTGGAAACAGGAACTGTCCTCTGCCCTCTGTGACTACCAGGGACTGTTCTGCCTGTGCCTGTCTGGTGGTCCTTTCCTGGGCCTCATTCATTTCTTCACATGCGTGTGAGATCCTTACTCAGCCGGAGTCTCAAGGGGATCCCTCGATGGTTCTCTAGAGGTTTCTGTCCACGCAGCTCCCTCCTTTCTGGTACGCTGCCTTGCAAATTCTGTTCTTCTTCTCTCCCTTAGTCTACTCCTTCTCCTCAACTCAGGGGTAAAGCTGGGCTCTGTTTCAGTTCCCCTCCCTGGGCTCTGTTCTGGAAATTCGCTTCAGGAGTCAGCTGTGGCACTTGGAGTCCTCACTTCACTTGTTTCCCTTCTCTTAGGGGACCACTGTCCTGTACTGCCTGTTGTCTAAGATCTGAAAGCCATTTCATATATTTTGTTTGGTTTCCAGTATTTAAGGTAGGAGGGTAAATCTGACTTCTCTGAATGTTACGTGACCAGAAGCACAAGTTATTGACTCTCTTGATCATTGAAAAATTCTTTGCACTTTAGTACAAGAGGTCCCCGACTCACCTTGTGTCTTCTCTGCCCTGGACTAGGAATTAGCTGTTTCTCCCAGGCACCCTAGTCCACATTAGTGGGAAACAGATTATAGAGACTGAAACTAGTCAACAGGGAGGCTAATGGTGATAGGCTTTTTGTGGGGATCAATATACAATTTTTTTCTATTTCTTTTGTGGAAGTTGATTTGTTCAGATTTTCCATCTCTTCTAGAGTCTGCTTGTTGTTGCCTTCACATTTTTATTTTGAAATAATTTTAGATTTACAGAAGAGTTACAGATGTGGTACAGAGAGTTCCAGTAATGGAAATACTATTCCTGTAATGATAACATTTTCCATAACAATGGTACATTTATGGAAACTATCAGATTAACATTTTGCGGTACTATTAACTAAACTCAACATTTTATTCAGATTTCATCAATTTTTGCACTAATGTCTTTTTTCTGTTCCAGGATACAATCCAGGATACCACGTTACTTTTAGTCGTCATGTGTCTGTAGTTTCCTCCAAATGTGACAGTTTCCCCATCTTTCCTTCTCTTTCATGACCTTGATACTTTCAAAGAGTACTGGTCAAGTGTTTTGTAGAGTACCCTCAAATTTGGCTTTGTTTGATGTTTTCTCAGGATTAAATTGAGATTATGGATTTGGGGGAAGAATACCAAAGAAATTCCCTTCTCATCATGTCATATTGGGGGTACGTGATATCAACGTGATGTACCACTGGGATGTTAACCTTAAAAACTTATTTAAGGTGGTGTCTGTCAGTTTTCTTCACTGTAAAGTTATTATTTTTCCTCTATTACATATCTATTGCCTCATTTGTTTTATGATTTATTTTCTTACTCTAAAACTTGTGTATTGTTGCAAAACTTCCTTCAACTACCCCTGGAAAACAAGTCCTTACCACAAGGTAAGTATTAAATAATTGTAGAATAAAATATTGAATTTTAAAAAGTAACTTGGATGAAAATCAAGGTAAATAAGGCTGAAAATCAAGGTTACCGGGGAAGGCACTGAATAAAATAACCATTTAGTTTCTGAAAATTATGTAACAGTTGTCAACTCTCTCTCCCTGACCCTAATCTCTCACACCTTATTACAGTAAAGTATGCTTTCCTCTATTATTTACCTTACACGCGAGAAAAACGCACATTCAAACTAGCTTGGTCAAAAATATAAATGGAAGAGTTGATACCTGATCATTCTTTAAGTGTCTGCTCCCTTAAAAATATACATGTCTCTACCACTATTGTTCAGTCCTTCCTCTGCATGGCCATGATTTTCTGCTTTTATCTCACTCAAGGTAATCAGGTGGTGTGTTACCTTCATCAGTAGAGTTTTAATATTATTCATCCATCCTACAGGTATGCAGTCTGTTTTGTTTCTCCAATGTCTTTCCCAAATTCTCCCTTCTGTTTCTTTACAGCCAAAGCCAGTCATTCTTGAATTTCACAGAAATGTATTTCAGGAATTGTATTAACTAATATTATTTTAAAAGGCTTATGAAAGTCTAAGCGAATAAACTTGAGGATATTGGGAAGAAATAAGATAACTAAATAACATGGGGAAAGAGTCTGGGAAACTGAGTGCCTGGGACTCTGCAACAGTGGATGTGTTGAATGCAGGCTGAAGATTGGCAATCGGATAGTGGAGCAGCCTGAGGAAATCTAACGTGCTAAATGGGTCAAGCAGGAGTTGGAGACGAGTGGAATTCTTCTGTGGCAAAACGTAGGGCCGGCCCCATGGCCAAGTGGTTGAGTTCACACAGTCCACTTTGGCGGGCCAGGGTTTTGTTGGTTTGGATCCTGGACGTGGACCTAGCCCTGCTCATCAAGCCATGCTGAGGTGGCATCCCACATAACAAAACCAGAAGGACCTACAACCAGAATATACAACTATGTACTAGGAAGCTTTGAGGAGAAGAAGAAGAAAAGAAAAGATTGGCAGCAGATGTTAGCTCAGGTGCCAATCTTTAAAAAAAACAAACAAAACCCCTTAGGTGTTGGAATATAGAATAAAGGATATGTATTAATTTAGAGTTAGTAGAGGCAGCCTTTCTGAGGAGGTGACTTCTAACCTGTAACACTTGAAGATAGTAATTTAAAAAAGCCGCCTCAGGATTCCTGAAATGTGGAGCACTTGTGTGAAGCCCCAGGAGATGCGGAAAGTTGTGGTATATTCTAGAAGCTGAAGAGATGTGGCGTGAGAGGATGTAGGGGAAAAGATCTCAAGGGCTTGCAATGCATTTGTATAAATACAACAGAGCTTTTTTATTCATAGTTGTGTGTTTGGGTTTCATTCTAAGACAAAGACAAACCATTGAAAAAATTACATAGAGAACCATCTGGTAGATAATGTTAGAAATGTAGTTGACCAGGGGCTCCTCCTAAAGATTCTGATAGACTCAGTCTCAGTGGATGTCTGAAAGGTTGAAAATGTAGGAAGTTCCCCCGGAAATTCTGATCCACAACTAAATGTGAGAACTACTGAGTTTTTCCCTTTGCCTGCTCACAAATCTTACATTGTCATGTGAACTTTCCTAATTTTCTGAGCCCTTCTTGCCATCTTAAAATTTCATGACTGTATTTTAGAATTTTATGACCCTTTTACTTCTCATGAATATCCTTTTCAATTTATCACTATTTTTGCTATAGAAGGCCCCTCTTGACCCCCAGCACAGCAAAATAGCATTTGTTTGTTTTCTCATTTTCTTTCAGACTTTGACTTCACAACTGAGACCAACAAGTTATCTTCAGAAAACAGCAGTTATGAAGTAAATTCATGCCATCGGGAGACAATGAAAAGAAGTAAAACCTTCAGCCTCATGGGCTTTATTTTCAGAAATGACCAACAGTGCAGTGTTGAATTTAGGAGCCAACAGGGACCTAAAGTGGGATGTTTTAGTCAAATGACATTCAGAAAATGTATCTCCCTTCCTCTATGTCAGAGAATTCACACTGGAGAGAAATCCTATGAATGTAAGGAATGTAGGAAGAGCTTTACTAAATATTCACACCTTACTGCACATCTGAGAGACCATGGTGGTGTGAGACCCTATGAATGTAAGGAATGTGGAAAGACCTTTACAGTTCTTCAGCATTTTATTAGACATAAAAAAGTTCACGCTGATTTGAAACCCTATGAATGTAATGGATGTGAGAAGGCCTTTAGGTTTTATTCACAGCTTATTCAACATCAGATAATTCATACTGGTGTAAAGCCCTATGAATGTAAGCAATGTGGGAAGGCCTTTAGACGTCATTCTCACCTTTCTGAACATCAGAAAATTCATATTGGTTTGAAACCCTATGAATGTAAAGAATGTGGGGAAACTTTCAGATTATACCGACATATGTGTCTACATCAGAAAATTCATCATGGCGTGAAACCCTATCTGTGTAAGGAATGTGGGAAGGCCTTTGGTCATCGTTCAAGTCTTTATCAACATAAGAAGATTCATTCTGGTGAGAAACCATATAAATGTAAACAGTGTGGAAAGGCCTTTGTTCGCAGCTATCTGCTCATTGAACATCAGAGAAGTCACACTGGTGAAAAGCCTCATGAATGTAAGGAATGTGGAAAGGCCTTTAGTAGGGGCTCAAGCCTTCTTAAACATAAGAGAATTCATAGTAGTGAGAAACTCTATGATTGTAAGGAATGTGGGAAGGCCTTCTGTAGAGGCTCTCAACTTACGCAACATCAGAGAATTCATACTGGTGAGAAGCCACATGAATGCAAAGAATGTGGGAAGACTTTTAAGCTTCACTCATACCTTATTCAACATCAGATAATTCATACTGATTTGAAACCATATGAATGTAAACAATGTGGGAAAGCCTTCAGTCGTGTTGGAGACCTTAAAACACATCAGTCAATTCATGCCGGGGAGAAACCCTATGAATGTAAGGAGTGTGGGAAAACCTTTAGACTTAATTCTCAACTAATTTATCATCAGACAGTTCATACTGGTTTGAAACCATATATATGTAAAGAATGTAAGAAGGCCTTTCGTTCTATCTCAGGTCTTTCTCAACATAAGAGAATTCATAGCGGTGAAAAACCCTATGAGTGTAAAGAATGTGGTAAGGCCTTTAATCGTAGTGATCGACTCACTCAACATCAGAGAATTCATACCGGTGTAAAACCACACAAATGTAAGGACTGCGGGAAGGCCTTTACTCGTTGCTATCAACTTACTCAACATCAAAGATTTCACAGAGATGAGAAAGTCTTAATATAATGAAAGTCGGAAAGCCTTTGGTGGTGGCACATCCTTTACCAAGATCACTGTTTCAGCACGTAATGATGTTACAGTAAAGATTAAATTATTTCACATAAAATATAAACATTTGGAAGGGCTGGTACATAGCATTTGCTTACTAAATATTATTATTTTTATGATAATCACTAGTGTTACTTTAAATAAATTCTGTGGAAGGAAGACCCTATGAGAATATTTTGAAAATCTTTCTGTCAGCACTTATCCATATTTTACTTAAGATAGTTCATTCTGGACAAAATCCCGTAGAAATAAGAAACTTTTATATTCAAAGCTCATGCCCCTGAAGATTAATAATAGGAAGAAACCCTGTGCCTTTGTTGAATATTGAGAGTATGACTGTTGAAAAATTGGGGCGTGGTTTGAGGAAATCTTCTTACAATAAATTCTATTCATACAGAAAACACAATCCACATTCTCCACAATTCAGAGAAATTAGAAACTAACAATTGGGTAGCCAAAAGATAGATGTTGACTTGAAAAGTTTTCTTCAAGCTTTTGAGTTTTCAAATTTACATAAAAGGTACAACAGTGATATAATGAAGGTTTGTTTGCCCTCCACCTAGATTCAATATATCTGATATCTCTCTCCATATGTATGGAAATGTGTATGTACAGATGCACATATATCATTCTTAGTACATACTGACAATATAGTACATAGATCACTTAGCTGTGCTGTTTGAGTGAATGTTTAGACATAACTTCACCTCTAAAAACTCAATATATAACCCCTAGAATTAAAGATAACCTTCTACATGATCACTAAACCATTGTTTACCTAAAAAACATTAACAGTAACCCTGTAATGTTATAAAATATTCAGTCCATTTATAAATTTGTCCCATTGTTTAAAGAATGTTTTCTAAAAGTGCTGGCTTTTTTAAAAGCCAAAAACCAGACTAAGCTCATATATTTTATAATATTAGGGCTTATTGAGTCTCTTTTGGTCAAGAACTTACCCTCCACCTTTTTTGTGACTTAGACTTTTTGGAGACTCCTGAGAGAGAACCTGTATGATGTTGCACATTCTGTGTTTGTCCTGTTTTGTTTCTTTTTTTGCAAAGTGGGCTTAACTTGTCTCTCTGTTTTGTATTTATTGTGAACTGGAGGTTATGTTTAGAGGCTTGATTAGGTTTCAGATTAAACATTCTTGACAAGACTACTTAGATAATATTGTGTACTTAATATTGTAAAATATCGGGTGGCATACAAGTGAAACTGTGTTTGATCTCTTTATTCATGTATTGGCCACCAGCTCTCCATTGTATTAGTATGTTTTTTCTTTGAAATTAATAAGTAATCCATGGAAAGTCACATTGGCACTCCACTTTGAAACTTAAGCCGTGTTATGTCTTTTTTTTTTTTTTTTTGAGGAAGATCAGCCCTGAGCTAACTACTGCCACTCCTCCTCTTTTTGCTGAGGAAGACTGGCCCTGAGCTAACATCATGGCCCGTCTTCCTCTACTTTATATGTGGGCTGCCTACCACAGCATGGCTTTTGCCAAGCGGTGCCATGTCCGCACCTTGGATCTGAACCGGTGAACCGTGGGCTGCTGAGAAGTGGAACATGCAAACTTAACCACTGCACCACTGGGCCGGCCCCTATGTATTTTAAAGAGGTTAAGACCCAAAAAACCGCTCATCTTTTACATTTACGCATGTATTTACCTTTTCTCATGCTCTTCCTTCCTTCCCAATGATCTGAATTTCTATCTGGTATCATTTCCCTTCAGCTTGAAAAACAATTTAGCATTTTTTGGAATGCACTTCTGTTAGTGATGAATTTTCATAGTTTCTTTTACTGAAATGCCTTTGTTCTTGCAGGATGTTTTTTTCTTGCTATAGAATTCTGGGTTTTGTTTTGTATTTTTTTGAAAAAAGATATTGTATCACTGACTTCTGGCCTCCATAGGTTATGATAAGAACTTGTTTGAATTATTTTTCCTCCGTAACATGTCATTTCTCTCTGTGTGCTTTCAAGATTATCTCATTACCTTTGGTTTTCAGCTGTGTGCATTCTATGGGTCAGTGTGGTTTTCTTTGTGTTAATCCTGCTTAGGGTTCTCTGAACCTCTGAAATCTGTACACTTATGCTTTTCACCAAGTTTCAGAAACTTCTGGCCATTATATCTTCAGATATATTTTCCTACCCTTTCTTCTCCTTCTGGGATTCCAAGTACTTGTATGTTAAATCTTTTGATGTTGCCCCAAAGGTTACTAGCTCTGTTATTTATCTTCAACCTTTTTTCTTTTTTTCAGATTGGCTAATTTCTATTGCTCTGTCTTCAGGATCACTGATTCTTTTTTCTGTCATTTCAGTTCTGCTATTAAGCTTATCTAATGTTTAATTTGAGACACTGCATTTTTCAGTTCTAGAATTTTCATTTAGTACTTTTTTATAGTTTTCTAATTCTTTGCTAAGACTTCCTGTTTCTTCATTGCGAGCATATTTTCACAATGCTTTTGATCCTGGTGAAAATATTCTGTATATTGATTCATGCTAGGAAAACATGTAAACTTACTAACTTATGAAAAGTTTCAGTTTCAACAAATGTCCCTACCCTTTTAGCTAGGTCACAAAAAAGGCTTTTCCTTTCCTTGGATTTTGTTTGTTCATATGCAGTGTGATACTGGTGAGAAAAGATAAATCACACTGTCATGTTTTGGGTTTTGATTATGAAATATTTGGCAAGTATTTTTCTTAAAGTCTTGAACTGGAGTTAAAAGTCAGTAAGTCTTTGTAAAACTCTTCCACCGTTCAACCACTGAGGACTTTTTTCATACCTAGCTTGAATTTTTTTGATGTATATGGAAGATTAAAAAATATCTGTGCTATGAATCTGATTTTGTAGGGTGCAAATTGACAACATTTCTTCTTGATTTTAAAGTCTTTTGAGACAAAATGTACCCACAGTATTAATTGGGCAGTGTCTCATATTGCACAACTCATCTAAAGCTGAAGAAGAGTATGTGTAGCCTTTCTAATCTTGAGTTAATTGCTCCTTGATATTGTTAGAAAGATCTTCTATGAGCAATTGTTTGGTGGCTTAATTGAAGATATTTTTCACTTTTTATAAAATATAATTTAGTCTTTTTTCATAATATCCTAAAAAATTTTCTATAAGTAAACTAATAATTTATCTTTCTATCTCTCCATCTAAAATTTGATGTCTTTTTTGGTTTTTTTTAATTTATTGTGCAAACAGCTTTTTTGTTTTGCTCTGTCACAGCAATTACAGTTGGCGTTCATTGTGAAATTCACAGTACATCTTTTTCCAGTCTCTATTTTTTTCACTGTTCTGGCCATGGCATTGGTCTCCACTTGATTGGGCATCATTAATATACTTTCATTTTAAGTTTAAAAATTTGGGGGCCAGCCCAGTGGCACAGTGGTTAAGTGCACGCCTTCTGCTTCAGCAGCCTGGGGTTTGCTGGTTCGGATCCCGGGTGCGGACATGGCACCACTTGGCAAGGCATGCTGTGGTAGGTGTTCCACATATAAAGTAGAGGAAGATGGGCACGAATGTTAACTCAGGGCCAGTCTTCCTCAGCAAAAAGAAGAGGATTGGCAGTAGATGTTAGCTCAGGGCTAATCTTCCTCAAAAAAAAAAAATTTGTACATATTTTTAAACCTAGAATAATAATTTAATTATAATTAAAGTAGCATTTAAATTTAATTAACAATTATTACTTCTTTCATATCACTGTAACTCATCTTCAGAAAATATGCAAATAAACACATCAGTTTCTTGACATCAACTAGATCAATGATGTGTTTATGTATAATGCTAGAAATAACATATACACACAACGTGTACACTCTAACACAAAAATAATACTATGCAACACAGTGGTTAAAGTGAAATGTAGTCCTACCAAAGCAATAAAGTGGTCAGTAATGGGAAAATATTTTACACTGCTTCAGCTTTTTAAATTTCAATTAATCAAAATTAGATAAAATTCAAAAGTTAAGTCCTCAGTCACACTAGCCTTGTGTCTTAGGAAGTTCGATCTGGTGGCCATACAGAATATACTAGATGTAGGGGGGAATGGAAGGAGCATCAGAAGACACTGACTGCAAGGTGTCTGCCCAATATTACCAGGTACTGCAATAATCCAGATTGGACATAAGAAAGATTCACTACAGCTGTGATGGTAGAAAAAGGTCAAATGTTTTTCATATGTTAAGTAGAATTAGCAGGATGTGAAGACTAATGGGACGTGAGAGACCAAAAATTCCAGAAAGATTATCAAGCACTGAGTGTTCCTGTCAGCTCCCAGTTCAGTTATTTAAGTCCAGCCTACTAGAATCTTTTGTACCAGTACTGATGTCCAGGAAGTTGCATTCCAAGATTGGTATTTGAATTAGGGGCCAAGTCTGCTAATTACCCCCAATATTCACCTCCCTTTCCTCCATAATAAAAAGAAAATCATCACTTTTTTACTTGCTTATGTGGCACTCAGGATCATGATCATCTTCCTCTGCCTTATTGGTCCATGGGTCTTCAGTTAGGGCCAACTGGAGATAGCTGGAATTGTGTGGCAATTTGGGGGAACCTTCCTTTAATGCACCTGGTTCATCCCCTTTTCTCTCTTTCTTCCTCCATGAGTCCACTCTGCTGCCTGGATTTGAATAATGTGATTTGGAGGGCTTTGGAGCAGAGCTACAATGCCAGGCTTAGACTGCCCACCTCCAGAATTTTATGTGACAGAAATATTTTCTTGGTTGAATCACTGCCATTCTGGGTCTGTCTGTCTTACTCATAGATGAGCATAATCTTTACTGATTCGTCCAGGTTGCCATCTATACCATATACATCACACCCAACAATCTTAATCAAAAGCAGAGCAAAGATTTCTCATGAGTGTTCTCATGTAAGTACTCATCCCCACCTCATCAAACATTCAGAGTACCTGCAAGTGGGAGACACATTTATTTTCCTTCTAGGACATACTTTTCTGCGTTTCTGGTAGAATGAGAAAAGTGCTAAATGACCTTTTGAAAATTGCATGAACTTTGGAGGTAAAGGCATTAGGAGATGCTATTTGAGATCATCCGTAGGGAAAGAAGAGCAGCCATGTTAATTTATAGAACATTGTAAGACAGAAGCTTTAATAAGATGCTCCTAAGCTTAAGACACATAAGCAGTGAGTGTTAGCAGAAGTAAGTGGAATTTCAAGCCCTGCTATACTTGGCTTTTAAAATGGGAGCTGTTCCCCCAGGTTTGGCTTTGGAAGATTGAAATAGAGCAATGCTTTGAGGCAGGTAGAGAAAGGGGAGCTATAATCCGTGAGGGAACAATCGTGTCTTGCATCTCCTAACTGACCAATTGACGATAATTCCATTCCGAAACTTGGGCTTAAGTCTGGACTGCTATCTCCAACCTTGGGAACCCTTCATTCTTTCAGGAGTGAAGATAGAACTCCAGCCTATCAGGTGCCATATTTCTGATTTAGAGTTTGCAGAGAGGGCTTACAATTTCTCTTAGAAAAGGTAGAATTGGAACTAGACCCATGGAGAAGTCTGAGGATTGAGATCTACACCATGATGTCCATCCTTGATCTTTCCTGAGCTGAATTCCTGACAGAAAGAACCAGATAAAAGGCTTATGTCCATGTCACTGTAAGGATGAAGGTTTCCTAAGGCCTGGGATAGGTACTCCTGTGAACTCCCAGACCCAAATTACCTCCTGTAGACATACAATTGGCCCTTCTCCCATTCAACCCAGAAACAAATATTTCAATTCCTTCTTCCACCAGCCTACCATCTACTAAGTTTGCATAAGTTCCAATCATGACCTCTCAAACTTTGTCTCTTTGATTCATTTCCCATCAGGATGCTGGGACCAAGCACTTTCTTTTGTCCTACAGCTAGCCCTTCTACTGGGGACCCAGTGACAATCTAAAATGTATCTGCCTTCAAAGATCTGCCTGTTGAGTTAGAAATGTAGACCAGTAAGAAGATGCTCATAATGCAGTGCAACTAAGAGCTGTGAAACAATGGTACAGGAGGCTGAAGTAGGTAGGCACCAAAAACAATCTGGCAGGACTTCATGAAATAATATGGAGACTTCTCTTTGGGCCACACTAGATAACCAAAAATCCTACAAAGTGTCTGGAAATGCTCAGTAAAATAGAAAAATTATTATTTCAAATGCTCATAGATAGTCCGTCAAATGTTTAGATAGCTGAGTATCTAAGAATATTAAATCTGCCTTGGGGCAAAACGGACAAAGAAAACTGAAAAGTCAGTAATGCTGGGCTCCCCTAAGATGTTACAAAATGAATGAACCTGGAGAAGAAAGTGATGCCAGAAGCTACAAGGAGAAATAGACACATCCGTCCACATAGTGGGAGACTTTAACATATCCTCAGTAAGTGATAATGCAAGCAGACAAAAATTGTGTGATGAACATACTGATTTAATGATAACATACTGACTTTATTATAAAAGCCATGCACTTAACATGCACTGAATACCTGCTAAAGTGCACATGGGTTATTTTAAAAAATTGACAAAGTTAGAGAAGTCAAACATCTTGATTTCAAAACTTACTACTAAGCTGTTGTCCTCAAAATTCTGTTACTGACATAAGGATAGACATACAGATCAATGGAATAGAATTGAGAGTCCATGAATAAACTCAACATCTATCATCAATTGATTTTGACAAGGGGGCCAAAACCATTCAGTGGGGAAAGAACAAATGGTTGAAAACTGGAAAAACTGGATATCCACATGCAAAAGAATGAAGTCAGACCCTTACCTCACACCATATACAAAAATTAACTCAAAATGGATCCAAGACCTAAAAGTAGGAGCTAATACTATAAAACTCTTAGAAGAAAACATGGGGGAAAGCTTCGTGACATTGAATTTGGCAATGATTTCTTGGATATGACACCAAAAGCACAGGAAACAAAAGAAAAAATAGATCAGTTGAACTTCATCAAAATTAAAAACCTTTGTGCATCAAAGGTCACAATAAACATAGTGAAAAGGCAGCCCTTTGAAAGGGAGAAAATATTTCAGATTTTTTATCTGATGAGGTTAATATCCAAAAGATGTAAAGAATACCTAAAACTCAACAACAATAAAAAACAACATAATTTAAAAATGAACAAAGGAATTGAATAGACATTTCTCCCAGGGAGATATACATATGGTCAATGAGCACATGAAAAATGATCAACATCATTAATCGTTAGGGAAATGCAAATCAAAACCACAATTAAATACTACTACATACCCATTTTGATGGCTGAAAAAAATAAAAAGATAAAAAGCATTGTTGAGGATGTGGAGAAATTGCAGTGCTTGTACATTCCTGGTAGGAATGTAAAATGGTGCAGCTGCTGTGAAAAACAATATGGTGATTCCTCAAAAATGTAAACATAAAATTACCATGTGATCCAACAATTCCACTTCCAGGTATATGCCCAAAAGAATAGAAATCAGGGGGGGCCAGCCCCATGGCGTAATAGTTAAGTTTGGAGCATTCCACTTCAGCGGCCCAGGTTTGCGGGTTCAGATCCTGGGCACTGACCTACACTACTTGTCAGCCATGCTGTGGCGGTGACCCACATATAAAAAAGTAGAGGAAGTTTGGCAGCAGATGTTAGCTCAGGGTTAATCTTCCTCAGCAAAAAAGAAAAAAAACGATTTGAAAGCAGGGACTTGAACAAATATTTGTACTCCAATGTTCATAGCAACATTGTATCACAATAGCCAAAGGTAGAAAAAATCCAAATGTCCACAATAGATGAATGGATAAACAAAATTAGTTTATACATATTGTGGAATATTATTCCAACTTTAAAAAGGAATACGTTTTTGATACGTTCTATAATATGGAAGCTTTGAACACATTATGCTAAGTGAAATAAACCAGACACAAAATGACAAATATTGCATGCTTCCACTTACATGGGGTGCCTAGAATTGTCAAATTCATAGAGACAGAAAGTGGAATAGTGGTTCCCAGGGGCTGGGGGGGGGGGGGGGGGGCAGAGGCCAAGGGATGGGGAGATGTTTAATAGGTACAGAGTTTCAGTTTGGGATAATGAGAAAGTTCTGGAGATGGATAGTGGTTGTGCAACAATGTGAATGTACTTCGTGCTACTGAATTGTACACTTAAAAATCATTAAAACCGTAAATCTTATGTTACTTATTTTACCACAATAAGAAAAATGATGAAGGAAACATAGACTACCCATATCTTTATAAAATATAAATGAAGGCCATTTAATCCTTGATGTGGGTACATGACATCCAAGTAGAAAACATAACGTATCTATGAAAACGTATCTATGAAAATAGAAAAACTTCCATTTCAGTACCTCCTTGAGCAAAGTTAAAAGTGAATTAAGTGGAAAATTTTTAACAAATTTACCAAAATTAACAAAGTTTGGAAACAATCAACAATTATGTATAGATAAAATGGAAAAATTGGTAGGCATTAATAATTATGTAGAAGTATCATGACTAATATTTATAAGGTTTTTAAGAAATGAGGAAAACAGGTTACTTGCAAAAATTCGAGGTCTCCCCAATTTTGTAAAAATTAAAGATATGCCCTAAAGTATAAATGTCTAATATATACCCAGTATTTTTTTTTTATAAAGATTTTATTTTTTCCTTTTTATCCCCAAAGCCCCCCGGTACATAGTTGTGTATTCTTCGTTGTGGGTTCTTCTAGTTGTGGCATGTGGGACGCTGCCTCAGCGTGGTTTGATGAGCAGTGCCATGTCCGCGCCCAGGATTCGAACTAACGAAACACTGGGCCGCCTGCAGCGGAGCGCGCAAACTTAACCACTCGGCCACGGGGCCAGCCCCTATACCCAGTATTTTTAAAGGCACATTTGATACTGGACACTGGCTAATTCTCACGAGTTGATAAAACTTTCGAAATTGAGGTTTCTTCACTCCTAAGTAGGTAACAATTCCTTCTTTCATGTTTGTGTCATGTTGAGTGAGTAAGCCGTGAAACACAGCCGTTTCGTTCAAATCCACGTCACCCCCTAGAAGCTCATGGGCCTTGGCAAAGTTGTTTAACTTGCCTAAGCTTTCTTTTTCTTCATTGGTATAATGGTGACATCAGTCCCACATGCACAGGGTTTTGTTGCTAGATTTAAATTAGCTAATGATGTGAATCTGTATCTAGTGCTATGCCTGACACAGGAGAGTGTAAACATAATTGACTCAGCCACCCTCCTTGGGATAGGCGTGTTGTTGCTGGAATAGAACTGGCAGTGATCGTTGGGTGGGACACTGACAGTATCTAGTGCTCTGGCCAAGATCCCCTGTCATATGAGAGCTGTGATGGTTCATTTCATGTGTCAGCTTGACTGGGCCACAGGTGCCCAGAAATTTGGTTAACCGCTAATTCTGGGTGTGTGTGTAGGGGTGCGTCGGGGGAGACTGACATTTGCATCAGTGCACTGACTAACGGAGATTTGCCCTCCGCAGTGTGAGTTGGCCTCACCCCGGCCATCGAAGGCCTGAATAGAATAAAAAGGCTGAGCAGGAAAGCATGCTTTCTCTCTGCCTGCCTTTGAGCTGGCCATCAGTCTTCTCCTGCCTTTGGACTCAGACTCCAACTGGAACTTACACCAGCTCTCCTGGTTCTCAGGCCTTCAAACTTGGACTAGGATAGACCATCGGTTATCCTGCTCTCCAGGTTGTCAACTGCAGATCTGAGGACTTCCTGGCCTCCATAACCGTGTGAGCAATTCCTTACGATAAGTCTATATATCTATATGTACATATTTGTATCTATACACGTATGTATATATTATCTATATCTAAATTTATATTTCTACATAGATATAGATAGCTCCTATTGGTTCTGTTTCTCTGGAGAACCCAGACTAATAGAAGAGCGAAAGAGAAATCTCAGACATGCAGGGGCTCAGCATCATGCCGTCTAGACTAAGTGACCCCCAGAGGGTGGCTGACGGAACTCAGGGGAGGAGGTCCAGCCAAATGATATTTAAATCAGAACCAAGCTTTCACGGAAGAGGAGATGGGGCTCACACCCAGCAGCGATGCTCCCACAGCTCTGACCCTCCTCCAGTTCCTCTCCGTCTCCAAGCGCTTTCCCTTCTTGGTGGTGGTTTGCAATCTCAGGAGTTCCCGGATGAAATTCGAAACCGCCCCTACCCCTCCCCGCTGAGAGAGAGCAAGGAGAGTGAAGGAAGACGCAGACCACTCCGGTTTGGTAGGTGGCAGGTTTAATAAGCAAGGGAACTTACATAGGAAGCCTGTCTTGGGCAGCTGCAAGTGAGTCATCTCTGGACCACCTGCCAGAGACTTAAAAGTTTATACAGAGGCCTTAACTGGGTTTAGTCACATACCCAGTCCGGATGGTCTCAACACCACATTATTCTCTCAAGGCTGTGTCCTAGGCATGGCTGCTAGCGCAGGAACAGTGGGCAGAACGTACATGCCAAGGAGGAGGGTGGGGATGAGTGGGGAAGGGGCCTCCGGTTGCCCGGGGCCAGCTCTCAGGTCAACCAGCAGTCAGCTCCTCTCCATGACCTCCAACAGCCTCCATCTTTTCAAAGGCTGCCGGCGGGATTCTGCACAGTCTTCTGTTAGGGCACCTCGCTATCCAGCGTTGTGGTCAAGAGAATAGTCATTTGAAGGAGTTCCCTGTTGGGAGCCAGCCCCAGAACACCCACTTGTCTGTTCAGACCTTTTGTTTCTTCCTCAAATTGTGCTCACACAGTGGGTCATTTTCAGGAAGTTTGTAGGAAGAAGAGATGTCTTTAACTTCGGATATTAAAAAGCATCTTAACATACAGAGTTCTATCACATTTTTTCCCTTTTTTCTGTAATTTTCTCCACAATTATTCATAAGCAGACATATCACATGGTGATTTGAATCATTCTACCACAAGTCATCATGAGACTCACTTTAAACTATATAATGTAGAATAATTTGCCGAACTTTTTCACTATTTTTATATGTATAAGAAATACATGTAAATTTATAAATTCATCTAACAGCTATGAACATGTTTATAGGAAAAGTTTATATTTTTTATCGATTACCATCATAGGGATAAATTATCATCTCTGAAATCATCAACTGTTGCTCAGTCATCCGCATAATGGGTTGTGTTGACTCACATTGATGCCAGCAGTGTTGGTCTAAGTCTGGTAGCTTCTAGTATGTGTCTAATTCTTGCCTTACTGTCTGTCCTTGGCATGGCTCACCCCTGCCCCATTAATGTTGCGCTTGGCCATATGACTTGTCTAATCAACAGAATATGGACTAATTAGAATGGGTGTATAGACTTTAAAGACACTTTAGGCCAGCCTTTTGTGCTTCTGCCATCCGCCATGAAAATAAGATGCCCTGGAACTTGCTGGCCAAAATAAAGAGACACCAGAAACAGAAGGGTAGAATAACCTTTTTAACCACGTGAAGTATTTCACAATCACCCCTTCTAAGAAAGCAACTGGAGGCTTTCCATCAGGTGAGCGAGTAGAAAACTGGAAATTCAATATAGGAGAGACGTGAAGAGAATCCCTAATGATGGTGATGGGTAAGGCCACAGTCTCTCTTGTGCACCAGGCACAGAGGGCGACCGGTCCAGAGTGGATATTTAAAAATTGTGGCCAAAGATGATGTAGACCCTTTCTTCCACAGTAAACACTCAAGTATAATAAAGGTAAATTGAACCCAAATTTTTATTAGTGAAATCCATAATACTGGTATACAGCTGACGCTATATTATGAAGCATTAAAGGAATATTTTTAAATCTTGAATGTCTACCTTGAGGCAATATACTCTATTTACATAGAACGTCTGCCCAAAAATATGGAAGAGGCTGAAAAACCTAGTTTTTCAGTAGTTATCTCTGAAGATCTTTGAGGAAAGCAGAGAGAATAACACTTTTTTTCTTTTGAATTTAGTACTACGTGTGCACGTGCTATGAAAACGAACTGAATAAATATATCTCCCCAAATTCCAATTACACCTTTGTTCATTTCCTCATTGTAAATTTTGGCCATCTTTAGTCTTGAGGCTAACAGAATTCCAGGAATTAAAAGAGTAGGCTCCTCTGACTCTGGGAGGAAAAAATACTTACAAGGTTAGACCAATAATATTTCCCCTGTTCCCCACAGCTCCCAAAAATCAGATAATAAAAAACTCCTAGTAACTGTTCTCACTAAATATATAGACTTTAATACTTCAGAATTTTTGCTGTCTTTTTAAAATAAACATTAACCTCTCAATGGTCTGTAATTATGTTTGGTGGTCTTAATTATACATACATTTAAATTGTCATGTTTTATGAACTGTATACATATTTGTAAAATTTTTGTTAAAATAAATGATCTACTTTATTCTGGTTCTTTCTTCATACATGCATGAAAAGTTAATGAAATTTATGAGTCTGCTAGAATTCTTATTTAAATGAAATGTTAGAAAGTCTGTGACTAATTTAAAATAAAACCAGTAATTATTTCAGAAATTATGCATAACCCATTTTAGCAATTAATGCAAGAGCACACGTACACTCTTGGCTAATGGGCAATGCTTCCTTGCTCCTAAGAGAGAGTCACAGGAAATGATCTCTCTTTTTCCTCTGGATGTTGTCATGTCAGCATAGAACGTCTAGCAACCTATCATGGTACCAACCAACACCAGGAGATGCAGAGTGAAAACTGGAAGAGAATCTCTCTGTACATTTCATTTTGCTGATGAGTCAAAAATCTCTGGAGCCCGCTGTCCTTCTGTAAACCTGTTATCTGACTCCATATAGTTTCTCATTGCTTCAGTCAGTTTGTATCCTGTGTCTAACATCTACGGGTCATAGTTCATACCGGGAGCTGGAGATACCGAGATGAAGCCGATTTCATCACAGCCATCAACCAGCTCACTGTCTGCTGGAGGATGAACATACACACACACAAACACACACAGAGCCATGGCCTGGGTGTTAAGTGTTGTCCTACAGGTTGTACAGATGCTTTGTGAAGCAAGACGCACCTAATGCATCCAGTGTCAGGAGCAAGGAGTGGAGAGAGATTGCAAGAATATCCAAAACGCCAACAATCAGAAAAAGTGGAAATGTAAACCACAGTGATGGCAATCAGGTACCACTATATACCCACCAGAGTAGCAAAAAAGAAAAAAATTTTTTAACTCATGATGCTAAGTATTGTCAAGGATATGGAGAAAGAACACTCATACGCTGCTGGTGGAGTGCCAGTCAGTACATTTGTTTGGGAATCTATTTAGAAGAACTGAACTTACTAAAGTTGAACACAGACATACTCAGGACCAAACCCAAGCAATTCCACGTCCGGAATATACAGAAAGTACATGGTGTGCAGTATCTACAGAGTACACGTGTGCTCTGTAAGACACGTACACGCATGATCGTAACAGTCCTATGAGGAGCTCCAACCTCCCAATACAGTATTCCCAAGAACACAGAAGGAAGGATTTTCAGTGAAGGGCTGTGTTGGAAAGTTCCTTTTATATGGATCTTAGCTGGGACTACAGGACTATGAAGGCTCCTTAAAGAAATTGTGCTGGGCACACAGTGAATTTGTGGTGTCCAAAGTAGGAATTCAAAGACAAGAAAAGCAACATATGGAACTAGAAAAGTGATTAAGGATCTCTAATTCAAAACAAAACAACCCAATACAGTCATCCAATTTTAAAAACAGGCAATTGCAATGCAAAAACAAACAGAAATACATTTAAAAAGAAAACTATTATACAGTCTCACTCATGAGATGTAAAAACTCTAAATAAAATAACAGCAAATGAAATCAAGCAGTGCATCCCCAAAAAACAGAAAAGAATGCATCAATGACTAACCTGGGCATATCCAGGAATGGGAAGAAGTCAAAGAATCTGTCATCATAAATTATCACAGTAACAAAGTCAGTCTATACAATTGTAGGAAGAGATGATGAAATGACATTTGATACAACCCAGGAGCCATTTCTACTTAGATACAACGAAGACTTTTACTCACAAATAAGAGAGAACATTAGAAGGCATCCTTTTGAGAGCATGACGCTAACTGCCATGCCATCACAGCTAAGAGCCAGAACTGGTGACTGAAACTTGCAACTTCCGAGTTTCTTTTAGTTATGGCAACATTTCCCAATGCAGTTTCACATCCCTAAGTAAGGGAAATTGGTATTTCCAGGGCAAAGTTTGAGATACACCAATTTAAACAAAGTTCAGCACTTTTCTTCACTAGAATAATCTCAAGTCTTTTGATAAACTGATAAGGTGCTTTTTGGTTGTTCCTTAAGAGGGGATTTAGATTTTGCTTCATAAGCTGCTTTAACCAGAGAAGCCCCCTCGTTTTTCAAGTACTGTTAAGGACTGGTGATTTTTGAGAAATCACTTCAGAAATACTGGGATAAGGCACCATCTCCACATCTCCTAGCTAAAATGCAAATATGGTACCCAGGAGGAATAAAATACTGATTAGGAATGATTCATCCTATTAAAACACTCGAAGTATTCTGCTTTGTGTTATACTGATTATTAAAATTGCAATTGTGTGGGACAACGCTGTCAACCACTAGATGGTAATCACTGAACAGTGAGTTCATGAGTGGTCTGTCCGCACAAAATGGACATCGAGGTGAGATGCAGATTAAAACAATGACTGAGACAAACTACAGACATTTGTTTGTCAATGCAGTTTTGATGGAACTGAAATTTTTGGAAATGAATAATTTTTAAAGGGTTATTCTGTGAGTATATAAACACTCATCTCATCATAACTAATATGCTTTGATGCTAGCACTAAATCATGACAGACACCTGGTTGAAAGCAATTGTGAGAAGTCATCGACTTTGAGATGCATTCTAATATCCAAATATGAGATTCACTCGGAAATATGAAGTGAATATAAAAGATTATTACAGAATTATTGATGATTTTCTTGTGTGACCATGGTATTAGAGTTAAGAATAGGACAGTTCTTATTCTTAAAAGAAGCATGCTGATGTGTTCAGGAAAGAAGTTTCATGATTTCCACATCATAAGTCAAATGGTACATGAGCATAAATACACATACATACATATATATTCAGAGAGAAAGCAAATATGGCCAAATAGTAAGAACTATTGATTCTACACAGAGTATATGGATGTTCATTATACTACGCTTTAAACTTTCTGAATGTCTGAAAATTGTCATAGCACAATCTTGGGAAGGAATTCCCAAATGCACATTTTCTTTTTGTTCTCTTTTTAATTTCTAATTTATTTTGAAATGAGTGGAGAATTTTAATTACTACCTGTCTGTTGGAATTCATTACAGGTACATTGCTTCACAATGTTCCCTGATTCTTCAACGGGTATATTCCCAACATTTTAACACTTACTAAATCCATAACAGTTCTTTTCAGTCTTAATTTTTGATGCAGCTTGAGGGATAAATTCTGAATAAGAATCCTCTCTAGTTTTTTACATTTTACTAGATTTTATCCAGAATGAACTATCTGAAATTCAAATAGATGAGTGGTTATGGGAAGCTTTTCTAAATCCGTTACATCAAAAGGGCATTCCTGTCTTACGAATTCACCAGTAGTGATACTAATGATGAGGATAATAAGAATAGCTATTGTGTATTGTTCGTAGGTTACATAACCAGACACCCTTCCAAAAATCTGACCCATACTAAACCCACTCAGTCTCTACAACAGCACTATTAGATAGTTACCCTCACCAGCATTTTAAACAAGATGCCCACAGGGGATGAGCATTTTGCTCAACAGCCCACAGGCAGTAAGGAGGTGGAATTGAGATGACAATAGGTATGGTTTGTGCCATAGATAAGGGGTTTCCTACATTTGTTACATTAACAGGGTTATTCTCTAGGATGAGTTTGCTAAAGTTTAACAAAGATTGAATAGTGTTGGAAGGCTCTATATATTCACTAAATGGACACATCTGGTATAAATTCTCCGTGCTTTTATGGGCATAAGAAAACCGTGATTCTCACATTAGCCGAATCTTCCTATTGTATGAATATTCTGCTATCCTAATAAGAGAGGTGACAAGCAAAGGATTTCTTATTCTAAGTAAATCATATTGTGATTTGTCTCGTGTTTGAAAAAGTGTCAAGGTTGTCTCTCAAATTATTTCTGAGGAAGGACAAACTTTTTGTTTTTTATTTCCCATTATTCGTGGACTGCTACTTTTGTAAAATACAATGATAATGTTATGGCAATATCAAATTGCTGCAGAAGTTTCCAGACACTTACGCTCACTTTCTGCATTAATCTCATGATGGACAGCTAATAATTTTGTGGACTAGCACCTGCCTCTGGACAATAGTTTGAGTAGCACTCGTCTGAAGCCTTCCTATAATTCTAATTCAAAGGGTGTCTCATTTGGATGAATTCTCTGATGTGCTCTAAGATGTTTACCACGTCTATGAGCCTTCCCACATTCCTTACATTCACAGGATTTCACAGCAGTATGAATTCTCTGATGTGCAGGGTAAAAACCGAATTACATTTAGGTCGTTCCCACCTTCCTTAAGGTGTTTCTAATGAGCATGAATTCTCTGGTGTGTATCAGACTTTGTGCCATGAATTAAAGATCTTCACACATTCCTTGCGTTTACATGGATTCACATCAGTATAAACTGATGTTCAGTAAGATTGTACAGAAGTCTAAAGTCCTTCCCATGTTCATTATATTCAAAATACTTCTCACTAGTAAGAGTCTTCTGATAACAAGTAAATTGTCCATACACAGGTAAGGCTTCTGCACATGCCCTATGTTCATAAGGTTTCTCAAGAATAAGATTTCTCCTCATGTTGAATAAGTTATCCACACACAAAAACATCCATATGTTCTTTCATATCGCTTCACTCGTAAGTTTCACCAGTATCAATTGTCTCATTTGAGTAAGGTGTCCACATAAAGGCTTCCCCCCATTCTTCATATTTGTAGGGCTCATCATTACTATGAGTTCTCTCATGTTGAACAAGGCTTGAGCCATGAGGAAAGGTGTTCCCAAATTCCTTACATTGATAAGGTTTCTCATCAGCGTGAAATATCTGATGAAAACTAAGTTGATAGCCATTATCAAAGGCCTGCCCACACTCTTTACATTCATAGGATTTCTCACCAGTATGGATTCTCTCATGTTTCACAAGGCTCGAACCCCAACGAAAGGCCTTCCCACATTCCTTACATTTAAAAGGTTTCTCCCCAGTATGAATTCTCTGATGTTGAGTAAGGTGATAGCCACGAATAAAAGCCTTTCCACATTCTTTACATCCATAGGGTTTCTCACCAGTGTGAATTCTTTCATGTTTAACAAGACTTGAGGCACAATTAAAGGCCTTCCCACATGCCTTACATTCATAGGGTTTCTCACCAGTGTGAAATCTCTGATGTCGAGTAAGCTGATAGCCACTACCAAAGGCCTTCCCACATTCTTTACACTCATGCGATTTCACACCGGTATGGACTCTCTCATGTTTAACAAGGCTTGAACCCCAAGTAAAGGCCTTCCCACATTCCTTACATTCGAAGGGCTTCACACCGGTATGGATTTTCTGATGCTCAGTAAGGTGATAGCCACGACTAAAAGCCTTTCCACAGTCTTTACATTCATAGGGTTTCTCACCAGTATGAATTCTCTCATGCTGAAGAAGACTTGAGCCACAGTTAAAGTTCTTCCCACATTCTTTACACTCATAAGCTTTCTCGCCGGTGTGAAATATCTGATGTCGAGTGAGCTGGTAGCCCCAACGAAAAGCCTTTCCACATACTTTACATTCGTAAGGTTTCCTGCCAGTATGGATTTTCTGATGCTGGGTAAGTTGATAGCCACGACTGAAGGCCTTCCCACATTCTTTACATTTATAAGGTTTCTCACCTGTATGAATTATCTCATGTTTAGCAAGGCTTGAGCCCCAAAAAAAGGCCTTCCCACATTCCTTACATTCATAAGATTTCACACCAATATGAATTTTCTGATGCTCAGTAAGGTGATAGCCACGACTGAAGGTCCTCCCACATTCTTTACATGCAAAGGGTTTCTCACCAGTATGGATTCTCACATGTTTAATGAGACTTGATCCCCAACTAAAGGTCTTCCCACATTCCTTACATTCATAGGGCTTCTCACCAGTATGAAATCTCTGATGCACAGTGAGGTGATAGGCATTTAAAAAGTCCTTCCCACACTCCTTACATTCAAAATGCTCTTCAGCCATCTGAGTTCTCTCGTCTTCACCAAGTTTGGAGTCAGGACTACAAGCCTCCCCAAATTCCTTACAAACGTAGGGTTCCTCTTGACTATGAATTCTTTGATGAGCAGTAAGAGATTCGCTTTCTCTGTAAGTGGGCATTTCTTCATAGCTGATTATCATTTGACTGAAGTACCCCTCCTGAGGTCCTTGTAGTCCCTCAAATTTGCTTTCGCAGTTCCAATTATTTTTGAAAATGGATGCCTCAAGGCCAAGGGTTTTGCTTCTTTCCTTTATCTCCCATTGGGAAAATTTTATTTCAGAATTGTCCTTTTCCGAAAATGTGTTTTTGGTCTCATCTGTTGACTCCAGATCTGAAGGAAAACAAGAAAACCACACACTTTATTTCCTTTACCCAAAAAGAAGCCCTCTATAATATAAATAAAAGACAAATTGAAAATAATACCCCTAGGGAACTGGATTGAGAGATTTACTGAACTCTTAAGCATCAAGTCTCTCCCCTGTCAAATGACAAACTCAGCTTTGATTTTTCAGTTCTATGATCTTAATGTTCAGTCTGACAGTTTTCTGGAAGATCACTAACAAGTCCCTTGTCTTCCCATGGAGATGGTCCCTGACACCAAAATGTGCCCATCCATCAATCAAACCTTTCTGTGCCCAGGTGTAGTTCCAGCTGAACTTTTAATGACTGCGTAGGCTGACAGGATGAACTAGAATCTAGAAAATCCTGAAACTCAGAAACAAACTCATTACACAAGATAATTCTCCCTCACAGGAACTTCTCTGAGAGATTGATGTTGGCTAGAAAGCAGGCAAAATATTGTAGTTCATATAGTTATTAAGTTCCAAGATTCTGCTGGCGTTCAAACAAGAAGTGAAACAAAACTAATTAGAGCTGTACTACAAGCTCCATCCAGCTCAAACTCTTAGACACAGAGTTTAGCCCATCAGTGGTCATGTGGGAAGTTCAGGGCAAAGAAAGATCTTTTAATCTAATTTGAAACCAGAAAATAACTGAAACTAATCAAAGTGTGGGGGATCAGAATTGGCTGCCCCAAAATCGTCTCCTTGGCTTGATTATTTTTAAGAACAAAAGAACCTGAAAGAAATTTTGACCTCCCCCATAACTGCCTAAAAGAATTTAAGGGGTCAGCCCAGTGGCTGAGTGGTTAAGTTCACGTGCTCCGCTTCAGCGGCCAAGGGTTCACTGGTTCGGATCCTGGGTGCAGACCTAGCACCGCTTGTCATGCCATGCTGAGGCGGCGTCCCACATGCCACAACTAGAAGGACCTACAACTAGAATATACAACTATGTACGGGGGTGCTTTGGGGAAAGAAGAAAAAAAAGAAAAGACTGGCAACAGATTTAGCTCAGGGCTAATCTTAAAAAAAAAAAACAAGGAATTTAAAATAGAAGGGCCTATTCCAGGAAGGAGCTAATACCATGAGATAACTGTAATGCAATGTAAAGTAATGTAAAATGTGTCTCTCAGGTCACATTGTCTGTAGTTGGCCCATGTATATTTCCATCTCCATAAATTGCCTTCCACCCCCTTGAAGTCCCAAACCACTACCTCTAACACCCTCCTTTGTCTTTAGCTGAAGATAGTATTTAAGATGAGAGCCTTTGCCATTTTGGTGATTTGCTCAGTTTTCCTGAGTGTCTCCCACATATACATATTATAAAGCTTTGTTTGATTTTCTCCTGCTGTTCTGTCTCATGATTTAATTTGTAGCCCAGCCAGAAGGACCCAGAGGGTAAAGGATGTGTCTTCCTCCCCTAAAGTTTGGTGACTGGATAGGATAAAACTTCACTGGCTGGATGCTGCTCACTCCTGAACTAATGCAGCTGAGAGATCCTGGACCCCTGACAAGAGCTGGCAGGAGGCAAGAGTTCTTACCACATCAGTCTCCTGGATCTCTGCCTGCAGGGTCCAATGGAAGTGAGAGTGGTGAGTTTTTCGCTTTTCTAAATTTAGATTAGCAGGAGAAAAGTTTAGTGAAGCTGGCCTCTTGGACTCAGCAACTCTAGGATTTGGTTGAGCACTCATTGGTTGTAGATCTTTTTCCTCCCAGAGATAGTATTTTTCTTTATCTCTGTCTTTTTTTGTCATTTGTCATAAGACACAGGCATCTTTCTGAGCCTGTTGTCTGGGAATACGCACATGAAGTGAAAGCTGTTGCTAAGGGCATCTTGGAAGCCAAAAAGGCCAAAAATTTGGTGGGCAGTGAAGAGCCATTGAGGCACTCACCACCTCAAGAATTGTCCTGAGAAAGGAAAGGTGGTCATGGAATGGGGTAAATGACACAGGTCACCCCGCCAACTTCAAGAAAATGTCCATACAATGACAAGGTACTCTGTAAAGCACACATGACCCCCAAGCCTGTGGCTCCTCCCTCCTGGGTACTAATTTGGCCCTGAGATACCCAAGGCTTAGCTAAAGCTGCTAATGTGCTTCAGATGAGGTTTTTCTTTTGTCTTGTTCTGTGTCTTGAGAGCTTGGCTTTGTGACCTTTCTGGTCTCTGACATCCAGAGGATGCATGTACCAGCATGCATCTTGGTGGCCAGTTGAGTAGACTGGGGCTCTGGGACACACTCTTCATCTGGCTGTGTGAGCTCTCAGGGGAGTTTGTCATAAGGGGTCCCAGCTGCTTTCATAACAGGCCTCTGTCATCTCAACCTTCATTGCTTGTCATGCAATGAAGCCCTTTGCTTTGACTATTTTTGGATATGAACTTTCTGAATCTCTTTTGGGGATGCCTCTTGTATCCATGGTTAAGCTTATTGGTATAAGTTGCTGTTAACATCCTACTTGTCAATGTGGCCAGGTATGGATTGTTTAAATTGGAAAAACTTCTAAATTGGGGGAAAAAATTGTGAGAGCTCTCATAACTTTTATTGGACACTATGAAAAGGCCAAATTAAACGGGAAATCCAAAAAAAGAAAACAAATTACTAGCCTTAAGACCCACACTTGGGTTACAGTTAAACTGAGAAAATGTGAAAGTACAAGTGTTGATAAGATTTTAAAGGTTGGAATGTTTGAGCTGACTTCATATAAAGAGGTTATATCAACTGTGCCTGAGTATGTTTTAAAAATGTCTGACTGAGGGGCTGGCCCCATGGCCGAGTGGTTAAGTTCACATGCTCCACTACAGGCGGCCCAGTGTTTCATTGGTTTGAATCCTGGGCGCGGACATGGCACCGCTCATCAAACCACGCTGAGGCAGCGTCCCACATGCCACAACCAGAAGGACCCACAACGAAGAATATACAACTATGTACCGGGGGGCTTTGGGGAGAAAAAGGAAAAAAATAAAATAAAATAAAAATGTCTGACTGAGAATGCTTCCTCTATCCAAAATTATAAGACCAAGACCTATTGATAAAGTCCTAATGAAAACTATGATGGAATTTAGATGAAATTTTGTACAAAAATTAATATATTTATGGGCTTTACATGGAGCAATTGTATCTTTTTCCATGATTGTATTATAGATTGTATTGTGAGAATAGACAATGTGTCTCACTGGAGAAAGGGAATATTTCCCATGCCTGATTGTAAGACAGCATATAAATCTGCCCTTCAGACAGTGTTAATTAAACTTACTAAAGGGACGTCAGTAAGGTTGCCTGAACCCACAGAACATGAGGTAAAAACCAGGGTGCTTTAAAGGATAATAAAACCTCCCCCACCAAGGTAAATTGGTCTGGGGTTAAATTGTACACTTAGAAAGAGGGCCTTTGTTAAATGCTTTGTGCAGACTTTTAAAGGTGTGATACATTGTCCTGAAAGTTTTACAACATATAAATCTTTGATTCACCTCTCAAGCTAAAAATTCCCTGATATAAAGAAGCCACTGGAAGGATGTAGCTGGAGGGGTGGGTCAGCTTCTTTTTCTGTCATTCAAGCTGTAAACCGGTTCTTTGGGGAACTGGAAGCAACTGTCTTTGTCTTGCAAATCCCTGCAAAGGTGGAGGTACAGTCCTAGAAGGCAGTTCAAAGTTCACCTGTCTTTTGCCAACCCCAGAGACTCCCCTGTTCCTCCCCAAATACTCCTAGATGTTGACTGAGACAAGAGATTGAGACAGTAGAAACAGATAAGGCAAATATGCCCCAGAAACTCCATCTTGAAAAAAACTCAATGGCTTTCTCTGTGCCTTTATGATGCAGATTTTCTGCTCCCGTCTTACTAGGACCTGAGAGCCATTCTTTGAAATACAAATGTTTCTCATCAACTAGTGTTTTGCACTGCACCTGATTTGTAACAAAAATTTTACGTCTCTGTCTGTGTCTACCTGTGTGTCTATATGTGTGATATTTTACCTCCAGATGATATTGCCAAAATTAAGAGCTCTATTTAAGTGTCTTAAAGCAAGTTCTTACATGTCTTTCAAGTTAACATGATAGGAAATAATCTTTGGTAACTGAAAGCTTACTTAAGTTTGTTGGTTTGATTAAAATGGACATGTCCTCAGAGTTATTGGCATTGCATATGATGCACACATGGAGCCTTTATTGTACATTTATTGGTCAAATAAGCTGATGTTATCTCTATTACAAAACTAGTTAACAAAAGTAATAAAATGATAGCTAATTTTGTCTAATGTCTCATGAAATTTTCATGGGTAATCTAAACATAATTGTTGGGAAGAAATAATTTAAATGTAAATGAGATGAGTTTAAACTTTTAGCAAAAGTTATACTTTATAACTTGTATTTAATAACTTCAAAAATCTCTTTAGTAATTTGAAACTGTGAAGTTTGGCTCAATTAAATGATGGAAAATTCATTAAATATGTACATTATTTCTAAATAATATAAAATATTAGACATTAATTACTAAATATAAGTTTACCTACTTTTGTCTTATTACAGAAAAAACTAAAAGGTGTTTTGGGTCTATTGGTAAACATGTCTTGTATTTAAGTAAAATATTTATTATAAAGTAACATATTTCTAAAACTATAAAAAGTATTAATAAACTTGCCAAGCCACAGTATGCTAATGTAAAAGACACTCTGTAATTACTTACTTAGTTTTTACATAAAAAATTAAGGTTTCTAAGGGTTAAAAATTCTAATATGTGATTAAAGCTACTAAAAATTAATAAGAAAAATGTTTGTATTCAAGCAAAGTAAGATGTAAGTTTTTAGTAAAGAAGATATAAAGAATGGAAATATTTTTGTCAGGTTAAGAAAGATAAATTGGGGGGCTAGCCCCATGGTACAGTGGTTGTTTGCACATTCCACTTTGGTAGCCCAGGGTTCATGGGTTCAGATCCCGGGTGTGGACTTATGCACTGCTTATCAAGCCATGCTGTGGCAGGCATCCAACATATAAAGTAGAAAAAGATGGGCATAGATGTTAGTTCAGAGCCAATCTTCCTCAGCAAAAAAAGAGGAGGATTGGTGGCAAATGTTAGCTCAGGGCTAATCTTCCTCAAAAAACAAAAAAATTAATTTAAAAAAAAAAAGAGAGAAAGATAAATTTGTCCTAAACCACAAGAAGAAGGAAAACAACAACAACAACAAAAAAAAGGCATGGGACAAATTCTGAATGTAAGAAGAAAGTTACAGAAGGTTTGTGAAAGAGAAATTCTGAAAAGAGTTTTATGCATGTTCAAGTTGGCTAAAGTTAAATTTAAGTAAGTTTTAATATTAAAAGTAAGCTGGTGCAAACTTAGAATTTGTTTTTTTCCCCTCTCTTAAAAGGATGATTTTCTTGAACTTTTAGTCTATTCTTGGTAAAGAGATTATAAAAGGTTTTTGCTTTGAGTAGTCTATCAGGGTATGGATTTTGTGTTTTACCAAAATAAATTTCCTATATTGTTTTATCAGGTCTTTAATCACAGGTACTAAGGTTTTTCTTACAACTAGCCTCTGCATTCACCTAAAATTCTTTGACAGTCACCATGGTTAAATGGATAACTAAACATTGTTTCATAGACACCTGTGATAGTGTGTGGGTAAATGTTATTGACTTAAGTATTTCAAAAATTAAATAACATTCCAAAAAATTCTAATCTGTCCTGGTTGTCAGTCACAATTCTCGTTATTATCTTACAGTGTTGTGTGTCACAGAATAAACCAAATTTCCTTGTCAATTGTCATTTTTAAGTCTTTTGTCACTTCCAGACAGTTATTGTTTTACTCTGATGCTTTTGAAAATGTTTTTCATCTTCAGAGAGATTCATGAAAAGGACCCTGATACCTACTCTAGAATACAAGCTTCTGATAAACTTTCAGATTTTAAAACTGAACTGGGTAAGAAATTATCAAACTCTAATGGAGAAAGTGATGACCCCATAAAACTGCTAACAGAAGATTAAGATCAAAAATTGATTACACAGGACTGAATGAACTGATGAATATGATTATAAATTTTTGTGACTTTTATTAGAAATATTGATTTTAAAAAACATTTTTTTAAGAAAAACTTTTTCTCTTTTCTCTTAAGCTAACTATGACTTACAACAATTTGGAAAATTATACTTCTGTAAACAAAACTGAATCTCCCTACCTGATCCCTCCTGAATTCAGAAACTCTTAGCAAGTGAGTTTTGTTATTTTCATGGCAATATAGATATTTATATAAGTTCAACAAGAATTTGTTCTCCTTATAACAGGACACAACTGGAAACATTAGTTATCTTACCAAAGCTTTGACTGAAATGTCATATTTGAGAGAAACAGGCATAGACTCAGATATAACCAGACAACTTTTGAGAATTAAAGATTAGACTTTACAGAATAAAGCCACTTGGAAATGTTGGCTTGGTACCTTGTTTACAGGGTTCCTAGCAACCTTACCAGGTAAGGAAGGAAGGTCACTTATCTGGCTGGTGCAAGAAACACCTAAATATTTTCGGGACCTCGAGAAGAGAAAAATACACCCAAATCTGTAGGTATTACAGGCTTTGTCTGATAAGTCCTTGGCTTTCCTAGCCTCAAGAGGCCTTTAAAGTTCAATCTGAGATTCCTTATAAAAAGTTTCAGAAAACGGGTTTAAAAGAACCTATACAATCGCTATTCTTGCTGTACTTACATAAACAACTGGGCCAAATTTATTGAAACTAGACTTATTTTGCAAACCGTTAGTCTTAATTTGGCTGTCTTTGGTAAAATTGAGGGTGATTTTAGAGAGAAAAATTATGTTTCAGTAAAAAGTATAATACACATTTGTGGATGTTAGGTCCTAGTTCTGTTAACTGTCTTTGAGGTTTTTGTCCTCTACCTGTGAAGTGGACTGGATCCTGAATTCTTCTGGTCTCCTGAAATATCTGGCTACAAATCTCCAAACTACCACTTTCAATTTTTTCCATCATTTTTATTTGAAGTCATTGAGAACTGAAACCACCCTTGTTCCAAAAGCCCTTGCAAACTGAAGCCAGGCAACTTGATATAACCAAGAGAGATCACCTGTTGCATGCCTGTTGCTGTGTCAGCCACTCAAAAGGATACCTGAACACTCAATGACATCATCAGAGACATTTTAAGCTGCAAAAGATGCTTCCACTGACATCTACAATCTTCTTTGTTTTCTGAGGAAGATTAGCCCTGAGCTAACATCTGCCACCAATCCTCCTATTTTTGCTGAGGAAGACTGGCCCTGAGCTAACATCCGTGCCAATCTTCTTTTACTTTTTATATGTGGGACACCAGCCACAACATGGCTTGACAAGCAGTGCTTGGGTCCGCACCTGTGATCTGAAACAGCAAACCCCAGGCTGCTGAAGTGGAACATGCAAACTTAACTGCTGTGCCACTGGGCTGGCCCCTAGAAATCTTAACTGGCTGTCCTCTGAGCTCTGAAACTGGTTTACAATTTGCTCCAACCGTGAACCTTGTTTTTCTTCTTATTTCCACAGAAATACTTCTTACTAAATACCTGATTGCTTGCTTCCACAACACAGGCCTAGTTTTGGGAGCCCACTGCATCACTTTCTCCTGAAATGAATTTAACTGGGCTGATCTATTATCAGGACTAAGAAATGTGTTCAGTGAGATGGAACAATCTACCACTCAGCTGCTGGACTATGAAACTTCTTAAAGTTTCAAAGGTGGAACTGTGGGGGATCAGAATTGGTCATCCCAAAATGTGTCTCTTTGGCTTGATTATTTTTAAGAACCAAAGACTCTGAAAGAAACTTTGACCTCCCCCTCAACTGCCTAAAAGAATTTAAAACAGAAGAGCCTACTTGAGGAAGGAGCTAACAGCATAGATAACTGTAATGTGATGCAGAACGTATCTCTCAGGTCATATGTGTGTAGTTGGCCCATTTACATTTCCATCTCCATGTAAATTCCCTTCCACCCCCTTGAAGTTCCAAACCACTACCCCCAACACCCTCCTTTGTCTTTAGCCAAAGATGGTATTTAAGACGAGAGCCTCTGCCATTTTGGTGAGTTGCTCAGCTTTCCTGAGTGTCTCCCATGTATACATGTTATAAAGCTTTGTTTGATTTTCTCCAGCTATTCTGTCTCATGATTTAATTTCTGGCCCAGCCAGAAGGACCCAGAGGGTAGAGGACATGTCTTCCTCCTGTACAAAAGCTATGACTCAGGCCCAGATCAGCTCCGTGCTTGGCGGGATCTGTGTTATCAGCCCCTCATCCTAAATGACTGACGGAAGAAGGGCATATACATTCGGGGAGGGGAAGGATTCATTCTTTACTGTTCTTTTATTCAAAATGTCTGCACACAATAAAAAATTATGAGACAAGTGAAGAACAGGGCAAATCTGACCTAAAACCCCAAAAAAAAACACAATCAAAAGAGAGAATAGATGATGCAGATGTTAGAATCAGCAGACAAGGTCGTTAAACAACTATATGTTACAGATTCTGGAAGAAAAGATGGATAGTTACCAGATGGGAAATTTCAGCAGAGAAATAGAAACTCTAAAATTCAACCAAATGGAAATTCAATAACTAAAAAACCAAACTGAAGAACAAAGAGAAAAAAGACCAAAAAAAAAAAAAACCAATCTGTGCAACAATATCAAACAATCTAACTTCAGGCAATGGAGTCCCAGAAAGAGGAGAGAGTTAAAGAAATACTTGAAGAGACGATAGTTGAAATTTTCTAAAAATGTATGAATGACATCAGCCTATTTTTAGCCATCTGCAAGCAGGATAAACACAAAGAAAAGCAACAACCGGGAGCATCATATCAAAAAGTTGAAAACCAAAGAGAGAACACAGTAAATCTAGAGGGACAACGATAAGAATGATGGCTGACTTTACATCAGTAAAAATGGAAGCTGGAACATAATGGAAGATCTTTAGGAGCTGAAAGAAGAAAGATTTCAACCCAGAATTCTATGTATAGCAAAAAATATTCTTGAAAATGAAGGTAAGAGGTTTCCAGCTCTGTCCATAAAGAAAAACCTGGCATTAGACTTACTGCCTTGCTACAAAAAAACTATAAAACTATAAAATTGGATACTAGGCACAGGGATGAAAAACTTTGACATAAGAAAAACATATCAGGAGAACATTCACCCTTTCTATTGGCTGTATCCTCTAAACCAAGGCACAGGAAAGCGAAATCCACATAGACAGCAGTGGTCTCACTGGGCAAAGGATATTAAGATCCCAGTTCAGGGCTGCTAAGGTGGCTGGAATTTGTGGTTTAAGGTTTATTACAGGGAGGAGTCATGCAAAGAAGACCCAAAAATCTAGGCAGAGATTGCCCCTTGGAGCTGGAAGCAAATATGAAGTTACGCATCCACAGGGTGACTCCACAAGGTCCGAGATTCCAGAGGTTGTGCATTGGAGCACCAACCCAGCCTGAGTGGAAAGACCTCAGTGAACACCCCCAAGCATTCATCTGAGGCCTTAGTAGCTCTCAAATATTTTGGTCTCGGTATCCCTTAGATTCTTAAAACTTACTGGTGAATCCCTTGCTTGCTCATGCATAAGTGTATTTGCAATACAAAAAGACAAGTTTAGCATTTTTGCCTATTGGTGATTGTAGATTTTGGTTGAGCTATTAAATGGTGGATGATACTGTGGATGTTTGTGGAAATTTTGATTATGGATAATTGGTCACAGCTGCAAACTGCAGTAACTATTGCTATTTTATTTAACGATGCCTTATTGCTTTGTAGACATTAACATTTGGGAGTAAAGACTGTGTGTGTATCTAAAAGGAAGCCACAGGATTTCAGTTGACCAACTTAATACTAAAACTACTTTGAGGTAGCCAAATGTAAACTAAAAGGAGTGTAGTTTTGTACAACTTAGCATCAAAAGATAGTTCAATAAATTTGAATTGTTATGCAAGGACGTGCAGTATAATTACTTGGTACTTGAATGTTTTGTGTAAGGCTTAATGATGTTAATAAATAAATAAATACAAGCTTAACTTCTTTTTAGATGTTAAAAAAATCATGGAGGACTCAAAAGAGCTTTTGTTGATGTGGGTTATATCTTGTGATGTTTACCGTCTTAGAAATTAAAACCGAGAAATTTAAAGAGGTATTCATTCATTTTAAAACAAATCATTAAATGTTAACACAATAAACATATTCTATGAAAAGTAATTATATTTCCCAAGACAAAAAAATTAATGAAGTGTTGTTCTAATCTTTTGCAAATCTCTTGAATATCTGGCTTAACAGAAGACAACTGGATTTTCATACATGCTTCTGCATTCCATCTGTGGCAATGCTATTTTGGTTGAAATATATGAAGAAAATCCAGCCTCCCATTGATATGTAATTGTAAAATGGCAGAATATTTTATGAGCCTGATAAGATAATTGTGGGTATTATTCTTTGATACAACAGTAAAACTTGAGAAGTGGTAGTTTGTTAAAGCTTAGCAGCAACGTGGAATATGCAACCACACCCATGAACTTTTCATACTATGTTACATTGAAATCCATTGCAGGGGCCGGCCCAGTGGCACAGCGGTTAAGTTCACCCGTTCTGCTTTGGCAGCCCGGGGTTCGCCAGTTTGGATCCCAGGTGTAGACATGGCACTGCTTGGCAAGCCATGCTGTGACAGGCGTCCCACATATAAAGTAGAGGAAGATGGGCACAGATGTTAGCTCAGGGCCAGTCTTCCTCAGCAAAAAGAAGAGGATTGGCAGAAGTTAGCTCAGAGCTAATCTTCCTCAAAAAAAAAAAAAAAAACCATTGCAATTTGGATGATCTTTATCCATGCATAATTTTGTAATCATGCACTGGTTATCTGAAAAATAGTGGTTTACTGAGTTATGTAGATCTTTGAGATATTGACATATTTCATTATATAGCATCAAAAAAATCACATTAATATTACCACTTATCTCATCAGAAAAATGTTTATATATTGGGAAACTATAAAGCTCCAATTGGCGGATATAGGTTTTACACAATTCTCATTTTTACTTAAAAGTTTGAATTTTATCATTGGCAACAAATACCATTAGTTGTTCTTGCAGTGACAGGCTCACTTGCAAGAAAATGTTTTCCAACTCCCTTGGTCTGGATAGCCATAGTTTGTCCATCAGTCATTCTTTCAAGAAAAAAAAAAAAAAGGTGTTCCACGAAACAAGCAGCTAGTTTCATTCACAATAAACAACTGCACCAGCGGTCTTCGTCACGGCAACCGTCACACTTTGGTACACGGCGGAAGAGCTGAACGAATACTTCCCATTTCATCACATGCGATATTTTTAAAATGCATACTCAGCGGTCAAGATTTAATCAAATGAAGCCCAGAGGAAGGTACTGAAGGTCAACCAGGGTGAGAAGGGTGTCAGTATAAAGGGTTGCCCATGTGGGGAGTCAGGACAAGCAGGATAGGACAAATGTCTGTGTGTAAGGGACCTGGCATGGGTTGTCAACCCAACTGGGATGAGAGGGGCCATCACAGGGTCAAGGTGGTGGTGGTGGTGATGCAAGATTGCTTACGTAGAGAGAGTTTGATCAAGTAAGCAAATATGTGAAGGGTAACGGAAGCCAGGTTTTTCACTGTCAGAGCAGGGAGTTAGAAATACGGAAAGTGAATAAGCCAAAATGAAACCCGCAGTGTTGACCTGGAATTGGAGAGGTCTGTGTGAACTCACGGTTTTCAATATATAGATGTAATGTGTTTGCATGGATATGCTGTATACGCATATTAGTATAGTCCCTAGCTCTGTCCACTGAGAGGGCCTGGGAGCAGCCGACTCCCAGTAGAAATGAGCAAATCTGTATTCAGATTTTAGTTTCTAAATACCATTCTCAACTAACTGAAACCAGGGCACCTTGAAGAAACGGCTGAGTGGGCTGGAGCACGGGAAAGCACGGGATGAGCCTGGAACGTGTTGCTGTGTCAGAAAACAAGGAGGTGCTCAAAGAGTGATGGAGATGTGCCGACGGACGCAAAAGCCATCGTGACAGGTCCCCACCGGACAAATCTGGGACAAGCTCAAATATTCTGAACTTCAAAATAAATAATGGGAAGAAAAGATTACAATCCACTGACTAGAAATCCATTATATGAATAAACAGAAAGTTTGAAGAGGAATACGCTATTTACTAGTCTCCAAGTTCCTCCTCACAAAATACTCATGAAAGGAAAACTGCTTAATTTTACAGGCAGGAGGCTGGCAGACACCACTCGAATCAAAGTTCAAGGGGAGCATCATCAGTGATGACAAGTCATTTGCGCTGCCTGACAGAAGGCAAGGAGAGTGGGAACGCAGCATCGATTCTGTGATACGCCCACCAAAGACGCATAATCTGAATCAATTAAGAAGAAGGAGCAGGCAAACCCAAACCGAGGAACACTGGACAAAACAGCTGGGTCATGCGAACTTCCAAAGCAGCAGGGAATGCAAGCCAAGGAAAGATGTATGAACTGTTTCAGACCTAAAGAGACTAAACAATGCAACTTACTAAAACAACAAAAAAATTGCATATTACCCAGCCCTTGCCTATCACCCTGACCTGATTTCTCAGTATACCCTCCTTTACTAATTCTGCCCTGGCCTTCTCACAGGTGCTCCAATAAAGTTCCTTTCTAACCACAGGGCCTTTGCATATGCTGTTCATGGTGCTTGACATATCTTCCTCCAGATATTCATATAACTTGATCCCAGGCTTCATGTTTCTAGTCAAGAAAGCTTTCCCTGACCATCTTATCTGCATCAGTCCTGTCAATTCCTATCATTTTCTATTCTCTTATGCTGTTTACCTCTCCTGAACAGCATGTTTCATTACATGACATTCTTTGTCCATTTATTTACTTATTTATTTTATGTTTTTCCTGACTACCTAAACTGCACAAGAATGAGTGTTATCAATCTTGTTCGTGATTGTATTAATAGTGCCAGTACAATGCTTGGCTAGGAGTAGGCACTCAAAATATTTGCAGAATTTATGAATGAATGCATACATTCGTTCACACACACACACAAATGCAAAAGGGCTGGCAAGCAGCTGAATCCAGCATATAAGCAAAATGGTTGCACTGGAAACAAAAAAGAACACCTTCCTCACTGACGTGGGAGGGAAATGTGAGAAGAAAAACAAGGAGTGGGAAACGAGAGAAAGATGAGGTTCCTTTGGGAGCCCAAACTGAGATGTCTATTTCCTCCCAGGGGTCGGGCCTTCACTCCCCAGACCATGGTCCATCATAGGGAGCTTTCCAACCCCATCCCAGCTGTTCCTCCTTCTCCTCTGGGACCAGTCATGGTTCTCTCCTGCCTCCGCCTTCCTAGGTTGCAAATTCTTGGCCCTCCCCTCACTACCATCCAGGGCTCTTCTTCTTGCTCCAACAATGTGGTCACATCTGGCTTAGGAAGGGAGGCTCTGCTTATAAGAAAAAGAAATGCCAGATGGTATAGACATTTGAAAAAAATTATAAGCTCAAAAGACTTGGTTAAATTTGCAATGAAGGTAGAAACAATATTGATAAAGACTTCAGAGAAGAGAAGGATGACAGGAATGAAGAGCATGAGATCACATAAACAGGAAAAGGATCTTGTAGACATATCCGGGCGCCACGTCTTTAGAGCAAACAGAACACAGCGGATGAGGACACAGACTCTGGAGCCAGACTTCCTAGTTCAGTCGCTGCCACTGCCTCCCACCCGCCGTGTGACCTTGTGAAGTCACTTACACTCTATGTGCCTCACTGTGCTCATCTATCATAAGGAGATGGAGATGGCACCTACCACACGGGGATGCTGCGAAGGCGCAGTCAGTCAGCGTGTTTGCACTGCTCAGAGCAGAGCCTCGTTTCCAGTAAGCACAGGGTAACTAGACACATTCTTATTCCTGCTGTTATTCTGCTAAGGGGAAAACAGGAAGCTTCCTGAGACATTTTTAGGATTTACCTCAGCGTAAAATGCAAAGGTCACAAATGTAATGTTCAACTTCGAGTCTGTTGTAAGTAAAGGCACGTGTCCACTTAGTAGGAAATGAATTCTGTGCATCAGTCCGCCCCTGCCTAAGGTGGGGGGCTCTGTGGAAAGTCAGAGGTTATCAGGACCCGTGTCGAGCTGTACTCCCTGCCTGTGGGTCTGAAAATAACAAAGAACGGTGCTTCTCGAGTGTGCATAACAATCACCTGGGGATCTTGCCTCAATGCAGATTCTGTCCTGCAGGTCTGCGCTGGGAACTGACCTGCTGCCTTTCTAACAAGCCCCAGAAGAAGCTGACGTTAGGTATTTGTGTAATACTTGACCAGAAAACAGTTAAAACCCCACATAAACCAAATCACGGCTTCTGATCACTGAGAACACAATCCACATGCTTCGCTGAAAGCACCAAAACTGCCTGTCACCTGGGCCCTCCCTCACTACCTTTTTGGTCCTCTCTCCTTCATGAGCTCTGCTCTGGCCTTCCTGTGATTTCTCAAACAAAAGAACCACACTGAGCAGCAAGGACACAGATTGTCTAGAGCAATGCTGACGTTAAACACAGTAGGAAACCTGGCTTCTTTGATAACCGTTACGACATAAGCACCCCATAATGTGAATCCAGCTCCCCATCCTTCAAGAAAGGCCGTGCAGGAAGGGCCAGAGGACGGGGCGAGGCTCACTGAGGGGTGGGGAGATCAAGCGCTTAACGAACCCACTTCTAACCCAACAAATACCAAAACATTTCTTTGAGAGCACAGAGGAGAAAGCCACCTGCTTTCTTCAAAGCGAGCCCTGTAATTCCCAGGGGAGGAAGCTGGCACTGCAGAGATTTCGTTCAGGCAGACACCTTACCCAGTGAGGCCACGTTACTATAGTTCTCCAGCATCACGTCCATGTACAGGTCCCTCTGAGCGGGGTCCAGGCACTCCCACTCCTCCTGAGAGAAACCGATGGCCACGTCGCTGAAAGTCACCAGGGCCTAAAGCCAAAAACCCACGCATTACTTGTGAACTTAAATTAAGGAAATACTTCAAAGAGGAAAAGAAGAGGTTTGCGAAGGATAAAGTGCAAGAAGAGAGAAGTGTAACAGTCAGGTTGGCAGGAAGCCTGTGAGATGGGTAGGGAAAAGTAAGGAAATTAGTGTGACTAAAGCAGGGTGTCAACATGTTCTAGAAGAATCCTGTTACAGCAGAAGAAACTTCCCGGGTACTGCGGGATGACTCAGCCATCCAGATCTGTGTGGTAATATACAAAATAATCCCAATTTCTTCTCCATTAAATAAAAATAGTGTGCGTGTCTACAAACACACAACCTTCCTCATAAATTCTGTATAAATGTAAATTGCTCCACCCTTGTTTCCCTTTAAAGAATAAGGAAAAAAACCATGAAAACTTCTTTTTGCAAATGTACTATAAAATCTCTATTTGAGAAAAATAATTCCCATTAAATTAAGGATTATCGTTGTTAAACCTCAAGTCTATCATTCTGTTAGGTTACATCATAAGCAGTTTTTCTTAGGATGACTACAGAAAATGTTTTTATTAGCTACAATTCAGTTCATCATACAGATATATGAGATGAATAACTCTATTATATTTATACACGTAGGTTGGACAAAGCTTCTAAAGATTTCCTTAATTCTGGGAATCTATTATCATCCAGTACCTAAGAATCTGGATTATCATCTTACTTGTTACCGTCAACCTGCCCTTGCTCAACACCTTCCTTTTTCTGAGTTGGAGGATATTGATACAGGATACGATACATGACACAGATGTCACCCAAGACCTCTATGTCCTGGTCAATGACAAAACAGACTTTGACACAGATGATTATATGCAAAGCACATAAACTGAGGCTGAGACCAAGAAATCCCAAATTCTGCCTTCTCTCTCTGGAAAACTCAGGTCTGTAAAGACGTTCCAAGCTTTCCTGTGTGGTCCAATGAGCCCCTCATCACTAACTTATCACATCCCAGACAGGACATGGGAACAGAAATTCTGGGAAGGGAAATGGAGCAGCCCTGGCCGGATGAAGATGGACATGATAATGAAGGGCACGACCCAGGACAGCCTGCCATGGACATGTCACGGCAAAACAAGAACGCGCAAACAACTGAACTGCTCTCCTGGGTGACCATCTAGCTGCCTAAGGGCATGGTGTCCTGCCTGGCTTCTTTCCCAGCGGGCTGCCAATCTTTGCCTGAAAAAGGAAAACTGTTGTTTTCAAAATGTCTGCAGCCTTCCATTCCTTCCTCTTTCCTCCTTCTCTTATATAAACCCTGTTTGTGCCTCTGATACACGAAATCTGTCAATTAAACTATTGGTTTTCCTTGTACACAAGTAAAAGTGTGCTGTTAACTACATTTCCTTGAGTTATTCTTTGACAGAAGTGCCAGTATTTCCCTCAAAAGACTCCATTCCTTCACTGCCCTTGAGTGAGGACACAAGAAAGGGGAATAACGTGTCCTGTGAATATGGTGACACTGACTGGAGAAGGCGCACAGGGAGGACCCCGGGCTATCTGGCACCATCCTTCACTGGAAGAGGAGAAACAGAGAAGCAGGCTCAGGGATGGGGTTCTGTTAGTCAGAAAGCTTTAGGATAAGTAAAGAGAAGAGTCACATGACCTAAAAATCACATTATTTCAAGGAAAGAGAAATACCAACTTACGTCCGTCATGGTTCTAGAATCGCAGGAGCTCATTAATGTTCCATGGGGCTCCTCGACTGGTGACGCACAGAATCCAGAAAAGTCAGAGCTGGGGAAGGAAAACGAAGCTTTAGAGCAGGCATGCTTGACTGATTCCATCCTGACTTGAGCTAATATCAGCTTTCTCTCCTCCACTCCCGCTTCCAACCCACGTCCCACACACCATTTGTGGAATCTAAACTCTCATCCCAAACCCCAAGGGCCTCGAGCAGGAAGGTTTCCAGCACTGCCCGGTTCTGGGGAATGCTGATGTGGACCTGAGATGGGCCCACTCAGTCATGCTCAGACCACATCCTCCTCCCTCCGTTCCCACCGCTCAGGGCTGAGAAGGGGCCACGTGGTCCACGCTAGAACATCCTTCACAGGCTCAGGAGCAAAGCAAGCTGGTCAGGACACAGGGGCAGACAGGATGTACAAGTGCCTGAGCCCAAAAAGCTGACTTCTTAAGGCATTCAAAACACCCATGCCGTGGAACACTACGGAACTACGCTAGGCTGGAGAAAATAACGAAGATATATTGTCAACAGAAAAAACAGGTTACAGGATGTATAGTATGATTATGTTTATAAATTATATGTATATATCAATATAGAAAGACTCACAATCAGACATCAAGAGATGAAAAAAAGTTTGGAAAGTTATCTATCTCTATACTACAATCTTACCTTTTTATTGTGATCATAATGTCCTCTTTGTTTAATTATTCTGCAAAACTATTGTAACCATGACCATGCATTATACTAACTATGTGATTTCTACGTATGCTCATGTCCTACCTAGAAAAAAATGGCTGAAATTCCTCAAGAAATGTCATGGATATATTGATGAGGTCTCGATCTTGCTTCTTCTCAGGGCTTCTGACAAAAGCGTTTATTCTGTATCTGAACCTGTCTTTTCAGACATGACACCTTCCAGATAACTGCTGAATCACCTGATCCTATCAGTCTCACTTTGCAACTGACATGAGCAGGATAAACTCTGTACGGAATGAAACTCACAGGATCAATTCCACTTGCCTCCGCAAAGTTGGTCATGACCCAACAGTATTGCCTATAATTAATTACCTTCCCATGAGTCCCTAAGAAAGGTCACCTGAATTAACCTTTTGGTCTTTGCTGCGGGCTGCCTTACACTTATTCCTATGTACATTTTGTCTTCCTTGTCTTAAAGGTAACAACTACATCTTTTAGTCGTTATATTAACCCCCAAGCATTACTATCTCAGGGTCTTATATTGGAGGCAAATTTTTACCCAAAATTCCACGTATAGAAATGTATCCTTAAATAGCTAGAGAAGTACACAACATGTATACACAAGGATGTTCATCCCAAAATCATTTATGATAACCAAGAATTAGAAACTACGTAATAGTAGGCAAGAGGTTTAATAAATTATGGCTCACTATACCCTCACTAGCCATGATGCTATTGGACCATATTAAGGGACAAAGAAAGACAGGCATAATCAATTTCCTAATGAAGCAGGCAGGTTTGTAAAAGATACACAACGTGAGAAGTGTTTCTGAAATTAAGACAAAGGCTCTGGTGTCAGATTTTCAGGATGTACATCTGAGCTTGATAGTCACCAATTTCTCAACACTTGTATTTCCTTGTCAATAAAAGAGGGACAAGAACAGTGTCTACCACAGATGGCTGCACTGAAGAGTAAGTAAGAAAGTCCACACAATACACTGAATGGTGTATAATAATTGCTTAATCTAAGCTTTAACCGTTATTATTTTTTTTTTTTTTAAGATTTTATTTTTGCTTTTTCTCCCCAAAGCCCCCCGGTACATAGTTGTATATTCTTCATTGTGGGCTCTTCTAGTTGTGGCATGTGTGACGCTGCCTCAGCGTGGCTTGACGAGCAGTGCCATGTCCGCGCCCAGGATTCGAACCAATGAAACACTGGGCTGCCTGCAGCGGAGCGTGCAAACTTAACCACTCGGCCATGGGGCCAGCCCCTAGCCATTATTATTGAAGATGAAGATTACTGTCCCTTATCCCATGATAATAAAGTTAATGCCACTCTCTCCATTTTTCTCATAATGAAAGCGGTGCTTCTCAGGCCTGCTTTCTTATAATGCTAACTAAAATTGCACAGCCCAGCCTTGAGCCACTATTCTTCCTGAATAATAAGATGAGCAAAACGGGTTCTCAGAAAGAGAGAGAGGAAAAACGCCCCCCTCCCAGAAGCTACAGATGGAGAGACAGGAGTCAGCGTTTGAAAGCTGGCTCAGAAAACACAACCCAATTCAGTGTCAAGCTGAGAACATTAACTGGAGGCTCATTCTTGTTCTTCTGTGCAAATTAGTGGCTTATTTGAATATTTATAACTATAACCTTCTTATTCCACCCTCTGGTATTAATATCTGTCCTTGGAAATATTATTTGTAAAATAGCCTTTCATGAGACAACTGTATATCAGAGATCGTTGCTCTTCTCTGTGGAAGTAACCCTGAAAATAATCTAATTCTGAAAGTCTGTCTTTGCTGCCCTGGTAATCAATTTTTAAATGGCATTTCTATATTTCTCAAAGTTGTAAATACTTGAGGGTTTTCGAATAAGAAAGGAGGCACTGGCAGGTCCCTCTTCTTTCTTACATATTGAAGATTGAAATAAAATCCATCTCTGGCTTGAGTTTCTTTCTCAAACCAAGAGCCAAAGTCTTCAACTCAGTTATATCACCACTTACTGTCATCTTATTCCACAGAAATAAAATCAGACACAGAGGCTCACGGGAAAAAACTCTGAATAAAAATATCAAAATATTAGGCATGATTAACTCTAGAGGATGTAATTTTCGCTGCCTTCTCTATATGTTTCCTGGCTTGCTGAATTTTTTGCAACAAATCTGTATTAATTCCATAATCAAAAATACAAAGATACTTGCAAATATAAAAAAACGGAGTGATAGGGGCGGGGCATATTTCAGTTATTAAGAAAACTGAACCACCAGGTCTGACGCTGAAAATCAGTGGGTCTGAAACAAATGACACCTACCAGCTGTCGAACATGCTGGAGCTGTAACTCATCAACACAATGACGCTTTCACTGTCGAGATTCTCCCGTGAGGGAACACGAATTCTGTGCGTCACCCCGGAAGTCTGAGAAGGAAGTAAATGCACGTAAACAGAACAACATGGCACACAAAGTGTGTGCTTCCCAAGTGTGGCCACGCCTCCCCACCTCTTCAACAAATGGTCAGTTAAAGCAACGTTTTAGACACAATCCTTGCAAAATGTCTTTCAAAACCCTGTCTTTTTGAATGGGATTCATAGATAACTCATAATAGTCTTGAGTACTTTTGTTCATAACTACAACTATTGCTTAATATTCTATCATTCCCGTTTTTCCTTCTCTCAATTCTTTTTAAACATGATTTTTATTAGGTGCATGTTATTCCATCATAGGATATACTGCAATTTACTTAACTTTTTCTGTAAAACCGGACACTAATTTTATTAAGGCTATTATGTCTTTATTCCAGACCAATGGAACTAGATCTTTTTGGGGTCACGTACACTTGATAATCTCATGAAATTATAGACATTTTGCCCATTAAAAAATGAATTTGTGGGGCTGGCCCAGTGGCGCAGCAGTTAAGTTCACACATTCCGCTTTGGTGGCCCAGGGTTCGCCAGTTCAGATCCTGGGTGTGGACCTACGCATTGCTCATCAAGCCACACTGTGGCAAGCATCCCACATATAAAGTAGAGGAAGATGGGCATGAATGTTAGCTCAGGGCCAGTCTTCCTCAGCAAAAAAGACGAGGACTGGCAGCAGAGGTTAGCTCAGGGCTAATCTTCCTCAAAAAAAAAAAAAAAGAATTTGCAAATACTTACAAAATTTCTGTCTCAAGTTCAAGACGTTTGTGGTCACCTGGAAGCTCAAAAATGGAATAAGACGTGAGGTTAAGATTTCCTGTACTAGGCCATTTGAGCATCTGATCAGTTTTTGGGGTTTTTTTGTTTGTTTGTTTGTTTTTTGAGAAAGATTAGCCCTGAGCTAACTGCTGCCAAACCTCCTCTTTTTTCACTGAGGAAGACTGGCCCTGAGCTAACATCCTTGCCCATCTTCCTCCACTTTATATGTGGGACGCCTGCCACAGCATGGCTTGCCAAGTGGTGCCATGTCTGCACCTGGGATCCAAACCAGCGAACCCCAGGCTGCCGAGGCGGAACGTGCGCACTTTACCACTGTGCCACCAGGCCGGCCCCATGATCAGTTATTTGAACCTGCAAACACCCATCACAATCATCTTCCTATTTCAATCCATGAAAAGGTGATGGAGAATGATCCAGAATCACTCCATAACAGCATCTCGTAATATTTCCTAAGCCTGAATCATGGGGCAGGCACTGTCCTTAAGGAGCTTTACACATACGAACTCCTCTTCCATCATTACAACTCCATTAAGCAGGTATTATTTTGTCTCAATTTTGCAAATGCGGCACAGAGATGCTGAGTCATCTAAGCACACAGAGCTGGTCACAGCCAGAGCCAGGATTTGAAGCCAGAAGCTCCAGATCCAGAGCTTAACCACAACGCAGTCCTGCCTCTTACAACCCACACAAACTTGGACCTGAAACAACTCAAGGCTAGCAACGTCACAGATTTCTACCTAAAGATTATCTGGCAGTCTCTGCCCTTGTTGGTGCAAACTGCAAAAGCCCCATGCTCACAGCCCAGTCATATTTCAGCCCTTAAAAGCCTCAATGTTGTCATTTATTAACTGAAATAATCCCCTTCTACCTTGCCTTGCACCAAAAATCATGACCGTGGAGAAGACAAAAAATAGTTTGTACACGATCCCATGTAAGTAGTAATCTCAAGTAAGTGAGTCTAAAATAAAGCTCTAACGTTCATCTCCGGGAGTTGTATTGTCACGCCACCAAAATCCTTACAGAGAGAATGCACTGAAGGATCTGAACACTTTGCCATAAGAGCAGATGGCTGGTAATTGAGAAAGACGATAGGGGGCCGTGCGAAGAGCGATGCATCCCCCTAGTGGGTCATTCACCAAAAGGAAGACCCGGGAACGACCCTACTCGGCAAGATATTTCAGGCCAAGGAAAGCTAACATTCTCATGATCTAAAACCAAAAGTCACTCTATAAATCAAAAAGAAACACAAACTCACCTGAACTCTGATTTCTAAATATGCCACAATTCTTTCCTCCTCTTCAGGGTCCTTCTTAGAAACCCGGCAGCAGTGGGGGGAAAAAAGGAATCGTGAGACACCAGCATTTCTGGGAGCACAAAGAGACTAAACTAACAAAGAAAAAAACCCAAACAGAACACCCTCTGGGGCCACATCTGCTTTCATCCACACAGAGCCAAATGGAATTAGAAGGGAGGTTGGGGGCTGGCGTGTCCTAGTGGTTAATTCGCCAGCGCCGCAGACCTAGACTGCTCATCAAGCCATGCTGCAGCAGCGACCCACATGCCAAAGAGAGGACGACTGGCACAGATGTTAGCTCAGGGCTAATCTTCCCCAGCAAACCAAACCAAACAAAAAAAAAAAACAGGGAAAAAAAAAAAGAGGAAGATTGGCACAGATGTTAGCTCAGCGCGAATCTTCCTCAAGCATAAAAACAAAAGAGGAAGATTGGCGACAGATGTTAGCTCAGGGCGAATCTTGCTCTCTCAGCAAGAAAAAGAAAAAAAAAGGGAGGGTTGGCTTCTATCTCTGAGTTGACGGAATTCTCGGTGACAGAGGTCTGGTTGCAGTGGCTCTGAGGCATGTAGTGGCCCCTAAGGAGCTCTGAGAGGCGCCCCTTGTAGAAATCCCACCTCTGGGTCCTCCCCATCACGTCTTCCCAGGAGCCTGTCACGAGGACCCTTCCAGAGAGAACATTCTCACTGCAACCCTCGAGCTGTGCCAGTGCCTTCTGGCTCGAAACCAGCTTGAAACGTCCCCTCTGTGGCTTAGGGTAGGACTCGTTCCTTGCGGTCACGGAACTCCGGCACGCCCTAAGAGAGTCTAGAGAGACCCAGGGCGCACACAGCCAGAGCTAAAGCACCAGGCCAGCCCCCATCCCCGCCTCCCCACCCCGACCGCACACGCGGTCACCGAGGCACACCCAGCCCGGGCACTCCGCCTGTCACACACCATCCTGCTCAGCCGCTCCCGCACCCCGGCTTGCGGCTCCGGACTCGCCACGCTCCGTCCGCCCCTCGCGGTGCCCCCCATCCCCCCCGGGGTCCCAATCCGGCTCCGGTGAAGTCCGCGGAGCCCTCCCACCCTCACCCGGCGCCGATCACTTCCTCGGACACGAGCGACTCACCGCGCAGGGTCCAAAAGCCTTGAGGACACCGGAAAGGGACCCAGAGATCGAGGCGAGCTCGGGCCCAGATGCTTCTGGGAAAGAAGAGCCGGAAAAGCCTCCGAGGCGGGGAGCCCGGCGGTTCGAAGCGCTCTCCGCAGGCGAACGCTCGTCGCCCTGAAAGGACCTGGGCCCGGAGACTTCTGGGAAATGTAGTCCACAGCCGGCGAATCTCCGGAAGCTGGGAACGTGGAGCTTCAGAAGGCTCCCAGCATGCAACGCGGCCCCGCCCGTCTGCGGCGCGTTTTGCGAAGCTCCACCCGAGCCGTGATCCCTGCGGCGGGGAGTAGGTTCCGGCTGGGGCCACCTTGGAGGGTCGGTTGTCTTTGGCGTGGCTGAGGGCGAATTCAAGGTTCACAGCGAAAGCTAGGGCACGCATTCTGAAGTCCAGAGTGGGTGGAGATGGGGATGAAGGGTGACCAGGGACTGGGGCATCAGGGAGGAGGGAGCATCCCTGGTAAAGTCCACGGGAGTGACCCTGGGCAGGGCCACCAGCTTACCTGGGTGTGAGAGACGGACTGGAGCAGGGTCTGGCAGTGGAACAGATGGGTGTGTTTTGCACTGGGTGAGTTTGTGGGTCCCATTCGGTGTCTGGGACCCTGTGTGGAGTTGTGTATGTTCATGGGGTAGTTTCTGCCAGTGTGAGTCTTTGTTTCCTTAGGTGTAAGGCTGTTTGTGTTAGAGGTGACCTGCTGCTGTTGGAAAGCAACAATAAGTGGTGGTGAATGGATATTGTAACCATGGGGACTTGTGCCAAGGTCTTTATAGCACTGAGAGACGTGAGGAAGTCTGTGACATTGTTTCTGTTAATATCTGTAAGGTAAAGATGACAGTATTTGTGAGGTTTTTTTGATAGGCTTTTCTTTTACGTGCTTACTATGGTGATTATGAAAGTGAATCACTGTCCAACTGGCTTTGAAAAACAGGGTTGTGCTGTCTAGCCTGGTATGTGTTAGATTGTGTGACTACCGACCACTATATGTTCCTGGGAAATTGTGACTTTGTGTTGTGACAGTGAGTGACAATAATCCACAATTTCATTATCTATAAAATAGAGTCGTGTTATTACATCTTCTTGGAACATCAAATTTCAGATGCAGAAAAAGATTTGCAATTTATCTGTCAAATGATTTAGATGTTTTCTAATGAGTCAAAGATGTTTTACAGGAAAGAATGCAAAGCAGCATAACTTTTAAAAAGAACGAAGAAATAGAAGTAACATCCAGTCATGGAGTGGCTGAGGTAGGCTTCTCCTGTCATGTTGAGGAGGCTTGAGCAGATAGCTTTAAAAGCCCTAGATTAAGGAAATAACTTCCCACTTGTAGAGGCAGGTAGATTGGAACAGAGCACAGAATTAGGGAATCATATGTCCTAGTGCGTAGGTCAGGCAAGGCAAGGAACCCGTTTGAGACTACATGATCAGTACAGCAGAAAACTATTTGTTTTGCCAAAGCAGTCCTGAGAAAACAGAACATAGCTGGAGGGATCACACTCCCTGATTTCAAAGTATACTACAAAGGTATGGTAAGCAAAACATCATGGTATTGGCAGAAAAACAGATACACAGATCAATGGAACAGAACTGAAATCCCAGAAATAAACCCACACATCTGTGCACAGCTAATTTTTTGCAAAGGAGCCAAGAACATACAATGGAGAAAGGAAAGTCTCTCCAATAAATGATGTTGGGAAAACTGGACAGCCATATGCAAAAGAATGAAAGTAGACCATTATCTTACACCATGCACAAAAATTAACTCAAAATGGATTACAGACTTGAATGTAAGGCCTGAAACTATAAAACTCCTAGAATAAAACATAGGTGGTAAACTCTTTGACATCAGTTTTTGCAGTATCTTTTTGAATATGTCTCATCAGGCAAGGGAAACAAAAGCAAAAATTTAAAAATGGGACTACATCAAACTAAAATGCTTTTGTCCAGCAAAGGAAACCATCCACAAAATGAAAAGAAAACCTACCAATTGGGAGAAGATATTTGCAATTCATCTGATAAGGGGTTAATCTCCAAAATATATAAAGAATCATACAAGTCAACAGCAACAAAAATAAACCACCTGATTGAAAAATGGGCAGAAGATATGAACAGACATTTCCCCAAAGATATACAGATGGCCAACAGGCACATGAAAAGGTGTTCAACATCACTAATTATTAGGAAAAGGCAAATCAAAACCACAATGAGCTATCACCTCACATCTGTCAGAATGGCTGTTTTTAAAAAGACAAGAAGTAAGCATGGGAGAGGATGTGGAGAAAAAGGAACCCTTGTAGACTGCTGGTGGGAATGTAAATTGGTGCAACTGTTACAGAAAACAGTATGAAGATTCCTCAAAAAATTAAGAATAGAACTACTATGTAATCCAGCTATCCCACTTCTGGGTATTCATCCAAAGAATATGAAAACACTAGTTGGAAAAGATGGGTGCACCCGTGCATTCATTGCTGCATTATTTACAAGAGCCAAGACATGGAAACAACCTCTGCGCCCAATTACAGATAAGTGGATAAAGAAGATTTGAGAGAGAGATATATATATAACTCCTACTCGGCCATAAAAAAAAGATGAAATCTTGCCATTTGCAACAACATGGATGGACCTTGAGGGTATTATGTTAAGTGAAATCAGCCAGATGGAGCAGGACAAATACCATATGATTTCACTCATACATGGAGGTAAACAACAGCAACAAACAAACATAGACACAGAGGAGAGATTGGTGGTTACTCGAGGGGAAGAGTGTTGGAGGGAGGGGGAAAGGAGGAAAGGTGGCAGATGGAAACTAGAGTTTTGATGGTGAACACACTGTAGTGTATACAGAAGTCAAATTATAGTGATGGACACCTGAAATCTATATAATACTATAAACCAATGTTACCTCAATTAAAAAAAAAAAAAAGACAATTGGAGAACTCCAAACACTAGACATTGGAAAGAATAATTAATTTTTCTGGTTATGATGATGGTTTTGTGGTTATGCTCTTTTAAAAGTCTATCTCTTTAGAGATAACATCCTAAGATATTTATGGAAATGGTACATTATTCGTAATTTGCTTTAAAATAACCCAGTGGGAAGTCAGTAGGGGTGTTTATGAAAAACAGCTGCAAATCAGTAATTGCTCAAGGTATATGAGTACATAATATTCGTTATGCTCTTCTCTCTACTTTTGTGTGTGTTTGAAAATTTCCATAATGAAAAGTTAGAATATGAAAAGAGAAAACCAGGCTTCTGTTTCCTAGGCAGGGCCTGATTTCTCTGTTGCAATTGGCAATTTTGAATGTAAACATTTGTAGTTTCTTCTGACATTTATGACAGACTTCTTTTCTGATCTGAAGTGGTAGATAAAAATAGGTGAACAGGGGCTGGCCCTGTGGCTGAGTGGTTAAGTTTGCGCTCTGCGGTTTGGTGGCCCAGGGTTTCGCCAGTTCAAATCCTGGGCATGGACATGGCGCTGCTCACGGGCCGTGCTGAGGCAGCATCCCACTTGCCACAACTAGAAGGACCCACAACTAAAAATATGCAACTATGTACTGGGGGGCTTTGGGGAGAAAATCGAAAAATAAAATAAAATACTTTAAAAAATAGATGAACAGTTAATGGATCCAGTATTGGGCAAGAAGAGAAAATTCCTTTTCTGTTACCATTTCAGAAGAAAGTCCTAAATGTTCCTGAAAAAAAAGGAAAAGAGTTTTTTTCTGGTTTATTATTGGTTTGTTTCTCCTCCAAACGTCTCTCTTTTGCTTCTCCCTAACTAGCCTCATCACAGCTAAAAATCATTAAAAACACTTTCTCTGTCATCAAACTCAGTACCATTGCTTTTACTAATATCATTGCAGTAACAAATCTGGAAATAAAACATGCCCATCAAAAGTAGGATGGATAGGGGCCAGCCCGGTGACATAGCAGTTAAGTTCACATGCTCTGCTTCAGTGCCCCGGGGTTTGCTGGTTAGGATCCTGGGCATGGACCTATGCGCTGCTTATCAAGCCATGCTGTGGCAGGCATCCCACATATAAAGTAGAGGAAGATAGGGACAGATGTTAGCTCAGGGCCAATCTTCTTCAACAAAAAGAGGAGGATTGGTGGCAGATGTTAGCTTGGGGCTAATCTTCCTAAAAATAAATAAATAAACAAACAAACAAATAAAAAAAATAGGATGGATAATTAGGTGTGGAGTACCTACGGTGGAATAGTACACACCAGTGAAAATTACTGAATCTAACAAATATGATGAGCAAAGAGTCATCAAAATATACATACGGTACGATTCCATTCATAAAATTTTTTAAAAGAGGCAAAATAAATTGTACTTTGTGCATAAGTGATACATAATGAAAAACAAGGGTATGGTAAATAAAATTCAGGAATGGTAAATAACTTCAGGGAGGAGGATAAATGAAGAGATAAGTTTGCAAAGGGTCAAAGTTATTTTGTGTATTCTATTTCTTAAGCTGGATTGTATTTACACAATTGTATATGGTTACTTTTTATATATTCCTCATTAGTCATAAATATTTTATCTGTGATGAAATTGTAAACATTTTTGGTGTATGAATTGAAGGCAACTGTGTCGTATTGTATATATATGATTGTATGAACATGGAGAAAGATGTGGGATATGTTCACCAGATCTGTAACATTGTTCTACAGAAGGGGACTGTGGGGATTTGTGAAGGTATGTATATAGGAGAAACTGATAGGTAAGCAATGTAAAAAAAGTGCCTGTTAAAAGTGTAAAATACATGCATACATCTCTGTTATTTACATGTATATATGTTAGAAGATAGTTAATAAAATGCTAAGCATAATTATTACAAGGTAGTCAGCTTTTGGGTGTTCTCACTTTATAGTTTTATGTCCTGCTAGAATTTTTTTTACTTAAAGTCTATTTTGTCTAAGTATGCGCACTCCTGCTTTCTTTTAGCTGCCATTTGCATGGAATGTCTTTTTCCATACTTTCACTTTCAGCCTATGTGTGTAGTTAAATCTAAAGTGAGTTTCTTGTAGTCAGCATATAATTGGGTCTTGTTTTTTTTTAAAATTCATTCAGCCAATCTATGTCTTTTGATTGGAGAGTTTAATCCATTTATATCTAAAGTAATTATTGATAGGGAAAGACTTAATATTGTCATTTTGTTAATTGTTTTGTTTGTCTTGTAGCTTTTTTGTCCCTCTTTTTCTCTCTTGCTGTCTTCTTTGTGTTTCATTGATTTTCCTTTGTAATGACATGCTTTGACTCCTTTCAGATTTTCTCTTCTGTATCTTCTATATGTATTTTCTTTGTGGTCACCATGGGACTTACATAAAACATCTTATAGTTATAACAATCTATATTAAGCTAATAAAAACTTCAATTACATATGAATACTCAACACTTTTACATCTCACCCCAACATTTTGTTATTGTTGTCACAAATTGTCTTTTTATATTGTGCGTCCATTAACATAATTTAATACAGTTATTTTTTGTATTTCTATCTTTAACTTCTATACCAGAATTAAAAATTATTTATGTACCACTGTTATAGTATTATAGTGTTCTGTATTTGTCTATATATTTTTCTTTACCAGAGAGCCTTATACTTTCATGTTGCTATTTAACATCTTTTCATTTCAACTTAAAGGACTCCCTTTAGCATTTCTTGTAAGGCAGGTCTAATGGTTATGAACTCCTTCAGCTTTTATTTTTCTGGGAAAGTCTTTATTTCTCCTTCATTTTTGAAGGATAGTTTTGCCAGATATATTATTCTTAATTGGCAGGGTTTTTTCTTTCAGCATGTCAAACATATCTCACTCCCTGTTGGCCTGCAAGACATCTACTGAGAAATCTGCTGAGATTAAGGGTCTTAAGGGTGTCCCCTTGTACATGGTGAGTTGCTTTTCTCTTGCTGCTTTCTGAATTCTCTCTTTGTCTTTGTCTTTGACTTTTCACAACTTGATTATAAGGTGTCTCAGTGTGGATTTCTCTGATTGGCCCTATTTGGAGTCTATAGGGCTTCTTGAATATGATGTCCATTTGCTTCCCCTGATTTGGGAAGTTTTTGGCAATTATTTCTTGAAATACTCTTTGTGTCCCTTTCTCTTTTCTCTTTCTGGGGCTCTCATAATACATATATTGGTCCATTTTATGGTATCCCATAACTCCCTCAGGCTTTCTTCACTCTTTTTCATTCTATTTTCTTTTTGTTTCTCTGACTGGATAATTTCAAGTGACCTATCTTTGAATTCATTGATTCTTTCTTCTGTTTGATCAAGTTATCTGTTGAACCCCTCTAGTGAATTTTCCAGTTCAGTTATTGTATTCTTTAGCTCCAAAATTTGTGTTGAGTTCTTTTTTAATGTTTTCTCTTTGTTGATATTATCATTTTGTTCAAGCATTATTTTCTTGCACTTGTAGAGCATCTTTATGTTGGCTATTTTGAATTATTTTTCAGGTAATCCATATACTTCCATTTCTTTAGAATTGATTTCTGGAGATTTATTTTGTTCCTATGTTTGGGCCATGCTTGTTTCTTCATGTGTATCATAAATTTGTGTTAAAATCCGTGCATTTGAAAAAACCACCACTTCTCCTAGCCTTTTGGACTGGTTTCATAGAGAAGAAGACCCTCACCAATAAGCTGGGCTAGAGATCCTGGGGTCCTCTGAAACATATTTTTTGGAGGGGTGTGACTTCTCTGGGCCTGTGTGTGCAATTTCTCAAAGAGGGTTGCCAGTTTCTTTTACCAGGGACTGTAATCTCTTGCTCCTCTGGTCTCTGTGGTACTACAACTTCTCCATTTCTACAGCAGCAAGCCGCCCTGCTCTCCCTTGTTCTCAGCAGCCATGAGGCATCCAAGGTCTGCCAACTCCCCATCAGTGTCCTGAGTCAGGCAAGACGGATCCCAGCCCCTCATGAATCCTTCTGAAAAGCCAGAATGCTGGATGCATGCACCACTCCTCTCCCTCCCAAGGGAGAAGCCTCAGGTTTTGCTGCTTCTCCCCCCATTAAACTGTACTGGCTGCAGCAAGCTGCCCCCACTCTCCTTTGTTCTCAGTGGCCCCAAGGTATTCAACCTATGCTGGTTCTGTCAGTGCTTCAAATGAAGCTAGACAGAAGCCAGTCTCTCAGGCAGCACGCCAAAGAGCTGGAATACAGGACACACTCTTCTCCCACCCAAGGGAGAAACCTCAAGTTGTGCACCTTCTCCTGAGTATGGAGAGCCGTGCCAGCAACAGCAAGCTGCTCCCTGCTCTTCTTTTTCCCTGCTTTTCTTTTTTCTCATGATCCACCTGTATCCAAATTATGCCAGTTCCATCAGCACTCTGAGTGAGGTGAGACAGAAACCAGTACCTTGGGCACCCCTCCAAAAAGCCAGAATTTTGGATGCATGCTCCACTCTTCTCTTTCCCCTCAGGGGAGAAGTTGTGAGCCAAGGCGTTTTCTCCTGGCACTGAGCTGGGGGAGGGGCAGACATGGGTGAATGAAATTGCTCCTACCCATTTAAATGCAGCTGTTCTCAGTTTTGTCCTTGCCTGGACTACTGCAACTTCTTGGCTGGATTCTGGAATTCTCATAAAGGTATTTAGGTTCACATATCATTGTTGAACTGTGGGGAAGCAAGGGCTGGGACCTCCTATTCTGCCATCTTGCCAATGTCACTCTGAGTCTGCTTGAATTCTTTTTTTTTTTTTTTAAAGATTTTATTTTTTCCTTTTTCTCCCCAAAGCCCCCCGGTACATAGCTGTGTATTCTTCGTTGTGGGTCCTTCTAGTTGTGGCATGTGGGACGCTGCCTCAGCGTGGTCTGATGAGCAATGCCATGTCCGCGCCCAGGATTTGAACCGACGAAACACTGGGCCGCCTGCAGCGGAGCGTGTGAACCTAACCACTCGGCCATGGGGCCAGCCCCCTGCTTGAATTCTTAATAAGCTCCCATATATAAGGTCACAATAGAAGCAATAAATGCTTTTTCATTGAGGAAAAAGTAATTAGAAATAAATTCATACTTATTATGCCTCTGATATTTTTGTTTTTTGAGGAAAAGTGTAGCCAAGTAAAAACAACTAGAATTATTAAGAATTCAGCAGCAGCCAGATATTAAATAACAAAAGTGAGGGTTTCTGATACCATCAGCAACCTATTTGGAAAAAAAGAGTTAATTCAGTACCTCACGGTTGCAATATAAAATACCTAAAGAAAAACAAAATATATTGTTTTTAAAAGAAACTTTAAAAAAGAGTTGGATTAGTGGAAAGAGTTGCTCTGAACCTGTATGTAAACATTCAGATTTGGAGCCATCCAGTTCTTTCCAAAACTACATAAATTAGTTCCAGTTCAAAACAATACTCCAAAGTATATTTTTCCCATATATTTGATAAAGTGTTATATTTCAAATGGAAAAAAATACAAAGGAAAAGCACAACAATTTTGAGAACTACGTGTTAGGAGGGAAATTTTTTATTGCCTTTTAAAAAAATATTTTGTTATGGGAAAGTATAATGAACCCTCATGTACCTACCACCAGCACCAACAATTACCAATTTATAAGCAATTCGGTTTTCTCTCTACATCTACCCACTTCTCCCAATCTCTTATTGTTTTGAAACAAATACAACACATTTCATTTATAAATATTTCAGTTTTTCTTAAAGTTAAGGATTATTTTTAAAAAATATAACCTCATTGCTATTTTCTCATACATATGTAATTAGGAGCAAATCCTTAACGTCAAATATGCAGTCCTTCCATTCTTCCTTCTAGCCCAAAATCCGTTAGGTGGAGCTGGTGGGAAAGGGTGGAAGGGGACATGGCTGATGACCCATCCCAGCCTGGGATCAGTGCCCAAGCATGATAATGACATCTGAGCAGGAGGCGGGGGAAGGAAGCCCAGGTTGGTGACTGAGTGGAAGAAGCAGATGTTGCTATGGGAGGAAGCAGTGGCATGAGTTGAAAGATTTGCTACTTAGAGGGGAACTCATCAAATAAGTAAACATATTAGAGACAGTAGGAGCCAGGTGTCTCGCTGAAAGAGAAGGAAGTTACAAACATGAAAGAGAATAAACTCTATTATACATTGGAATTGGAGTCTTGGCATGAACGCATGGTTTCCAGTATATAAATATATGTGTGTGCATATGTATATACATATATTTCTTACATCTTGAACTAGCGACACCTCTCCCACTCATAGCAGTGAGCAAAACTACTGCCCAGATCTTAGTTTCTCAATATCATTCTTTGCTAATAGAGAAGTGGCTGTTTCCAGGATTGGACCTTGGAAGGCACAAGATGAGCCTGGAACATCTTGTGTCAGTAAATAAGGAGGTGCTCAAAGAGCACCGGGGACGTTCCAAGAGAAGCCTGCTTGAAGGAGATCTCACTGACCACCTCTGGGGTCATTTGTAACAATGATAATGGATTATAGTACATTGAATAAAATAAGAATCCATGAGCCTACGTTAATAGAAATAAATAAATGGTGACACTTTTTTTTACAGCAGAATTCCGAATGAATAAGTGTATAAAGAATGAGGAACTACAAAAAATCACAATCTAGCAATCACTGTGGTGATAATCGTTTCAAGCAAGAATCATCAATGGTACCAAAATGGTGGGTCTGGGTTTAATGAGGAGTAGGATATTTGCGTAGTCTCAAATTATCTCTTCACAAAATGCTTATTAATGACAAAAGAAAAACAGTGAAGTGAAGAAACCTGGCAAGCACCACCTGAATCAAGTGATGCAAATTAACATCACATGGGACAAATTGAAATTGTGTACTACCCAAAAGGATGCAGTGAAAAGAACAGCATCCTGCCAAAAAATAAAATGCATAACCTGAATATTATGATGAGGAAACATCTGACAAACTCAAATGGAAAGACACTCTACAAAATAACTCTTCTGTAATCTTCAAAAATGAAAGTCAAGGAAAGACTGATTCTTGCAAATCGGAGAAGAATAAAGAGACTTGACAACTAAAAGCAGCACTTGCTTCTGGATAGGATCTTTTTGCCATGAAGGGCATTATTGGAAGAGTTTGTGAAACTCAAATGGGGTCTGTGTATTAGATGGTAGTAATGAACTGATATTTATTTTCTGGTTGTCGCACTGCAAATATGCAAGAAAATGTCCTTGCTTATAAGAAATACACACTAGTTTATTTGGGAGTGATGGGGGCATTATGTTGACAACTTACTCTAAAATTGTTCAGGGAAAAGGGTTTTGTGCTATTCTTACATTTCTGCACATATGAAATTATTTTTAAATGAAAATTAAATTCAGTGAGGTTTCAAATTTCTAATGTGTTAGAGTCATTATTTTATAGTTTGCTTAAATCAGAATTCAAGTAAGGTCTACACGTTGTAATTGGTAGATTTGACAGTTAAGTCTATTTCAATGTTTGGTTCCACCTCCATCTCTTCATTTCTAAACAACTAATTGAAGAAGAAATTACATTGTTTTCCTAGTAGTATTTTTCACAATCTGGATTTTGCTGATAGCATCCTGTGATTTCATTAATAGATTCCTATGGTTTTTTTTATTTCCTGGACATTCTCAGTTGAGTGTAAAGACCTTATCTAGATTGAAGTTCCATATTTTTGGCAAGACCACTTCCTAGATGGTGTCATGTTCTTCCAACAGGAGACACACAAAGACTTGTTGTCTCTCTTTTTTTAAAATTCCTGCTTGTCTATCAATTCCTACATTTATTGATTCATTAGAAATTAGAGTCGTGATAATCAATTTCCTTCATTTCTCCCACATTTATTAGTTTTAACGTTTCCATAAAGAGAAATATTCTCTCAACTATTTGGTTAGCCAATGGTATGGTTAATATAGGAAAATCAGAATAAATTCTTGATTCTTTCTTTTTATTTGCCAGTTATCAACCTAATGAGTTGGTTTATTAGCATCCTTCGATGGCATTGAATTAGATTTCTTTAGTATCATTTTAAACTCAGGTATTTAACTGATATGTTTTAATCCATTGCAGTTATTATCTTTATTGGTACTCAAAATGCTGTTCCTTTAGAGTGAGAGCCTCTTTAACGTGGTTCCTGAGTCGTGTTTTGTTTTGCGTGGACCACGTAGTGTGTTATATACCTCCTTTGCAATCTGGCTTTGCGAGATATTCCAGGGCTATCTTATAAATCTCCTGCCCCAGATCTGGGTTCATACATTTCTTCAAGGTTCGTTTTAGTGAAAAGTAGTATTTAAAGCCCACTGTCTGAGTGATAGGGGTACTTATCGCTATTGGGTTGGTATTTTCAGTGAACAGTGAAATACTTTGAATTAATGTTTTTTATTGATCTTGTATCTTGCCACATTGCTGAATTTGTTTACTATATCTAATAGTTTTTTTGTCAGATTCTTTAGGATTTTCTGTATACAAGGTTATGTCATCCGCAAATAGAGATCGTCTATTTCTTCTTTTGCCATTTGCATGCCTTTTGTTTCTTTTTATTGTCTAATCCCCTGGCTAGAACCTCCAGGAAAGTATTGAATAGAAGTGGTGAGTGGACAACCTTGTCTTGTTCTTGATCTTAAGGGGAAAAGTTTCAGTGTTTCATCATTAAGTATGATATTAGCTGTGGGTTTTTCACGGGTGCCCTTTATCAGGTTAAGTTCCTTTCTGTTCCTAGTTTGTTGAATGTTTTTTATTATAAAATAATGTTGAGGGGCTGGCCCTGTGGCTGAGTGGTTAAGTTCACGCACTCTGCTTCAACAGCCCAGGGTTCACAGGTTCGGATCCTGGGCGCAGACGTGGCACTGCTCATCAAGGCATGCTGAGGCGGCGTCCCACATAGAAGAAATAGAAGGACCTACAACTAGGATATACAACTATGCACTGGGACTTTGGGGAGAAAAAAAAAGAGGAAGATTGGCAACAGATGTTAGCTCAGGGCCAATATTCCTCACCAAAAAATAAACAAACTAATTAATTAAATAAAATAAAATGCCACAAAACTCACTGTTCTAAGATTCTACTTTTTCTTGAATAAACATTCCCCAGATTGCCAAAAGCCTTTAGTTAATTTCTGGAGTTCTGAAAAAATTTATTCTGTCCATATTTGCCAGTATTCTCATTATTTTTATGAAAGAAAGTATTTTTGGGGGTCCTTACTCCACTATTTCCACTGATGTCCCTTTAAACGCATCTTCAGAGTTCAGGAATTTGAAAAGTATGAAACTGCTTATTTTGATACCACTCCAACTGGTGTACTACAATACAATTTAACTCTGATGTCAACCATCGGAGTTAGCATCAGACTCCATAGGTTTAACAGCATGGTCCCAAAATAGACTGCCCCCACTTCAAACACCAGACACAGCTTCAGGGGTCCCCAGGTCACCTGCATTTCTGATGAACTAGCTACAAATCTAGGGAGTTCCCACGACACCCCTGAGGTTTGACAGCTCACTGGAATGACTCACAGAACTTGGGAAAGCACTATACTTATGAACACAGCTTTATTATAAAGGATACAAGTTGGGAACAGTAAAATGGAGAGACAAATAGGGCAACATGCAGAAGAGTCCCTCCCCCCTTGGAATCAGGGCATTACCCCTCTCAGTACCTCAGTGTATTCATCAACCAGGAAGCTCCACTAAGCTTCAGTGTCCAGAGTTTTTACTGAGGTTTCATTATGTAGGCATGATGTTTTAATCATTGACCATGTGATTGAATTCAATATCTACCCCTCCTCCCTCCTTGGAGAAGGTCGGGAGATAGAACCTATAACAGTGGCTCAAATCCCCAATCCTCTAATGACATTGGTCAAGCTATTGAGGGGCCTACCATGAGTCACCTCATCTAATTTAATTTAATTTAATATATCTACCAAAGGGTCAAAATAAATAGTTCAGTGAAAGACCCAAATACAAAGGAAGACTAATATCTGGGAAATATATTATTTAATATAACAGGAGAAAGATAGTTTATTCAATAAATAGTGTTAGGTAAACTGATTAACAGTATGTGTGTGGAGGGGTAATTATGTGCCCATTTTATTCTTTACATATAGATACATTTTGAATGGATGGAATAGCTAAATGACTCAGTGAAAGTCATGTAAATATATACTTAAATCTTGATATAGACATGGATTTTCTAAGCATAAGACCAAAACCAAAAATGCTAAAGAAATATGGAAATATTGAACTTGATAATTATTTGTAAATATCCAAAAAAGTGCCTGAATGGCAATAATTATATTTTTAAAAATCTAATTGAGGCAAAAAATTTAAACTACGATAGAGAAACTGTTGATAATCTTAACACAATGTGGCTGCTTCACTCAGTGTGTTAATAGTCCATAACCAAAGAGGAAAAGAAGTCAGTCATTTTGTGTTTTAGGATTTCATCCTGACTTCCATAACGTGCAACCTATGAAATTTTTGACCGCTCATTACTTCCTTAAATAATTTTTTGGATTCCATGCTCCTCAATAATCCCAGCATTCCCCCTACTTCCCGAATGCTCTCTTCCCTCTTCCTCCTCAACGAAGACATTCCTCCCATAGCTCTCTACACTTTTCCATAGCTATCTCCACTTTCTTCATTGGCATGATTGATTACTCCCATGTATATTAGGCTTATATTTTGGTATATTAATCACTGTAGGTTTTCCCTCCTGTTTTTTTTCTGTTGTTTAGCAATCCTGCCCCATTCCAACCTTCGTCCCAGAGGCATCTCTCACCCTAGGGTCAAGAAAGGAGTAAGAAGAAAACAAAACCCGCTGTTTTGAAGTTTCAAAATCAAATTTTAGATGCAAGCTGGCAAACATTTTTAAGGGATTTTGTGCTCCTCCAGACTAGCTCAGATGGCTTGGTTTTGCTGCAGAAGACAGGATGTCATAATGTGAAACTTCCTCCTCTACAAAGTGACAGGAACACACTGAGAGGATTGATACGACTGAATGTCGACTCAGCTGATGGGAATTAAACTCCACCCCGAAAACAGAAAGAGACACCAAAGTGACCCATGACACCCTGAGGGGGATGAGTTTACCCTCAAAGTGACAGGGAATAAATTTACGCTACATGGAAGAACGATGACAAGGAGAAATTATAATGAGTTGTAATAACATAAACATGCATGCATTTTACTCATGAGATTGTGCACTAATTCCTTTGAACACATAATGTGAAACGGCTCCATAAATATTAGGATTCACACACAGGTTTTCCCTTTTGTACCAGCCGTCATTTTGAGGGGGACCATTTGTTTTATCTTGCTCCCTTACTGGTGTAAAAGGTATGGACGAAAACTAGAGAAGATGGTGCAAGAAAGAGAGAGTGTCTATAAAGGAGGGATGAGAGGAATCAGGCTGGTTATTTTTTGGTTGCCTATAAGAAGTGTATTTTTGTTAACCTGCCCTGACAAACCTAACAAATTCAGTGAGATCTGCTCAAATAATATTTTAATGATCCCACTTCTTCTCTAGCCAAATGTCCTATTATCTGTGACGGCTTTCATCTGTCTCATTTCCTCACATTCTCCAGGAGATAGGCTGTTGCCATTTCTCCTCCATAGTCAAGGGTTCCCCCTTTCTCCAATAATATGAGAAACACAGCAGGGCAGTGCAGTAGCTATCCCGGATTTCAAACCCTATCTGTGATCTGATTAGCAGTTTCTCTCAGGGACCTGGACAGTATCAAACTAAGTTCCTCATATTCATATATGGAATATTTGTGAGGAGTTGGATGAAGTTAAATGAACAGAAGAACATAATCTTCATGTGACCTAAAGTAAATTTATATTCTCGATTTAATCGGACTCTAGCAATAGAAGCGTAGACTGGGGTGGTGTAATGGGATCAAAATTTGAGGCTGGAATTCCAACCACACCAAGAATGTTAAGAACATGGACTCCAAGACCAACTGGCCTCCCAACCAAGGTCAACTTCCACATGCATAATCATTTAACACATTCAAGTCATTTAATCTCCTTATGTGTCAGTTTTTGAATCTCTAATATGGACAAATAATAATATACTATATACTGTTATGAGGATTACATTAATTAATACACGTGGCATGGTTAGTATACTGACAGACACATAGTGAATTCTATATTTTCTCAAAAACCCCCAGTTCTGGCTGGCCAGGCCATGAACAGCATCCAAGATGCATGGACACAAGCCTGGGGCATAGCCCTTCAGAAATCTCCCATTAGGTCTAACAATTTGTCCAGTGCTTTTATTGGATGTTCATCATAGACTATCATATTATCTGAAAATAATAGTTTTAGCATTTCCCTTTCATTTCTTATATAATTGGAGAAGATCTCCAGTACTATTTTAAATAGAAGTATTAATGATGGACATTCTTTCTCTGTTCCTGACATTAAATGAAATGCATATATATTTCTCCAGTATACGTTTGCTAGAGATTTTTAATGTATAACCTTTACCATCTTAAGGGCATTTCCTCCTATTTCTGACTTGGTAATATTTTTCACCATAGACACTGAATTCTACCAAGTGTTAGAATCTATAAATATCTGAATTTTTACTTTCAGAATTGATATGGCGAATTATATTAACAGACTTTGTACTGTTCGTACTTTGATACCTAGATTAGTATTTTCTTGATTATTTTGATGGGTACGGTAAATTGACCTTCAGCATCAATCACCCTCTTTTTAGTGTGCCTTCCTGAACTGAAGAAGCTGTAATTCTAAGAAGTCTAAATTCACCAGTTCCTTTTCTGCTATGTTGTGGGAGTGAAACAAGTTTTTAAAATTCTCTTAACATTTTTAAAAGAATTTAAATAAAATCTAAGTTTTCTTAAAATTTTGCTGATATATGGGAGCTAGAAGTGAGACAGGTGCCATTTCTCTGCTGATTGCTTTGTCAAGCAAGTTTGTGGGGATAATGATCTTATTCGCAGAAGGTTCTATTCCCTGTTACTGGCTATTCAAAATGTTAAAAGTCGAATGAGGTGGCAGTGGTAAAGGGTTCTGATGCCTAGATTTAGTTATAATATTGGGCCTTGGACATGAGAGTTCCAGAGGTACTCTCATGACATGCCATCCTCCTGTCTGTGACAGAAATCCCTTGCAGAAATAATACCTCCAGTTTGGCCAAGTTTTGCTTGAAGACACTCCAGAAAGTTCAGTCTAGATCTCTTCCTTCTAGTATATTCAAAGATTTTGTAAGCCTCTGTTTATTTTCTTTATGCTTCAAATGGGTAGAGGGGATACAGATTCCTGAATTCAAACTTTGAATTTGCTTCCAGAAAGAGTTGTATATGACAGATGATCAAGAATGGGGATCTAGGATTGGAAATCAAACCTGATTGGGTTTGATGGAAGTGAGGATTATGTTGTCATTACAGAATAGAAACTCAGTTTCCATAGCCCAGTTGTATAACAGTTAACAGAATGAAGTAACTATTTGACAGAATGAGAGTCCAATGAAAATGACGAAGTCTTAAACATGGCCACCCTAGCCCATAATCTCCTTCATGATCTGCCCTGTCTGCTTCTCTGATCCCAGCTTCAACATTCCTTACATTACCTTATATATTTCAACTACATTTGCCGGTGTATCATTTAGAGATGCATTTGACAGAATAGCAAATAAACCCTCTTTGCTAGCTTAAATACATATATTTTGGTCAAATAAATGATCAGTGTTTATACGTTACGACTATTAACCACTGAACTACATGAGCTTTTATGTTACATTTCTATTCTCATTACAATTTTAATTTCCTGAAGTTAAAAATTAACGTATGTTAATATGTTTGGTTTCTCCGTGTACAAACTATTCGTTTATTCCTAAATCTCCGCAGAACACATCGGGAATTCTATCAGTTTTACATCCTTCTTGAATAAATTCCTCTGTGACCAACTGGACTATGTGATCTCTAGGCTGGCTGTGCAGCTGTCAGCCAAGGTTTCCTTTCTCTGTCATTGAACAAATCTCATTAGCATTTCTAGGGGGTTGAATCTCCAGTTTCCAGGGGTCCACGTTTTCCTCTTTTTCAGCTACTTTCTCTATAGAGTTTTTAGCCTTCAATAATTCCTGGAGAAGCATTAATAAAAGAGAACACTCAGACCTTGCCTCTCTGAAAATATCTCCATTCTAAATCATCTCTGATTGACATTTTGACAGGTATCCAATTTGAGTTTGGAAAACATCTCAGAATTTTGGCAGCGTTGCTCCATTGCGTTCCAGTTTCCATGTTGCTCTTTAGAAATCTGAAGCTATTTTGATTTTTCTCCCTTTGGATATGACCTGATGTCTGCTTTCTGGAATCTTTAAGAATATGTTTTTCCTTCCCCAAATTCTGAAATTTAGATAAGGGCTTATTATTTTGTGTGTGTGTGAGGAAGATTCACCCTGAGCTAACATCCATTGTCAGTCCTCCTCTTTTTTTTTTTTTTTTTTGCTGGAGGAACATTAGCCCTGAGCTAACATCTGTGCTAATCTTCCTCCACTTTGCATATGGGTTGCCTCCATAGCATGGCTGATGAGTGAGATATGGGCTTATTTTAATTAATTTCCTGCTAAACAAATGGGCTCTTTCAGTCTGTAAATGGATATATTTCAGTTTTGAGAAACTATCTTGTATAATTTCTTTGATATTATTCTCCTCTCCATGTTTGTATTTCTTCCTTCTAGGGACACCTATTATTCAGATATTCACCTCTGGGGAAGTTCTGCTATTTTTTCCTAATGTATCTAATGTTCTCTTCCCTTCTTCCAATTTCCTAGAGGTTCCCCCATATTATCTTCCAACGACTCTACTGAATATTTAATGTCTTCTGTCATGTTCCTAATTCCAAAAAGCTCTTTTTAGCCTTCTATCATTCATTTTAATAGCATCCTACACTTGTCTTATTCATGCAATAGAGTTTCCTATCTCACCAACAATATTATCTGCAAGTTGTAAAATTTTATTCTACTTCCACAGTATGCCTTGTTTCCTCCATGTTACTTTTCTTCCCCATTTGTCTGTCTTTATCTTTCTGTTTCAGGGTAGAATGTTTCTTCAAGTGCCTGCTGGTCCTTAGCTGATCCATTTCAAAGGATGAAGCCTTAAAAAGCTTATTCAGGGGCTGGCGCTGTGGCGGAGTCGTTAAGTCCGCGTGCTCTGCTTCAGGGCCCAGGGTTTCACCGGTTCGGATTCTGAGTGCGGCCGTGGCACCGCTCATCAAGCCAGGTTGAAGCAGCATCCCACATAGCACAACCAGAGACACTCACAACTAGAATATACAACTATGTACTGGGGAGGTTTGGGGATAAAAAGAGGAAAAGAAAAGCTAATTCAAATCCTGCACGGTAGGGCAGGAACAGTATCAAGTGGGTCTTCCACTATAGGGCTATTATATAGGCCCTGCCATTTCATTAGGGTAATGCCAAGTGTCAATATAAGTAGGACCTTTTTTCTTGGTTGTGTAGTTTCTGCAGGGAGGAAAACTTATGTTTGCTGCCTTGGAAGGCAATATTCAAAGAGGAAATAGCAAATGCATTTAGAAAATTAAATTTAATCAGAAAACTGAAATCTCATCTTGGAAAGAAAACAGGATAAATTTTAGAGGAGTCTAGACTGAGACCCACAGTCGTTGACTATCGAGTGCTTACAAACTGTCGGAAGAATGGTAGCTGTTTGTCAAAGGACCACTCGGAGATCTTTGTTTTACGACAAATGACAAAGTAGTTTCTGAAGATTTGAATATCACAGCTGAGGAGCACAAAGGGGCTGAAAGCTGGAAAACAAGCAGCCAGGAATGTACTGATGTTCACCAGGCGCAGGCTTGGGTTGGCAAAGCAACTCGTATAAAGTGACAAGATGGAGGAGAGAGAATAAAAGGAAACAAATGAGGTCACCAGATGCAGGACAGTGCAAGTGGCGGTGGTCTCCGGGGAGGCTCTGGGAGAGAGGCCGGTGTGGTGAATGTATTGGACTCCCTGCTTATGTCTTTGCAGGAAGAGCACTATGGAGCCACTGGCCCAACCCATGGGTCCCAAACACAAAATATCAAGGAAGGAAAACAGGAATGCATAGAGTGAGGACGTAAATGAATCAGACCCTTTTGTAGAATACAATCCAAAATGCTTTTCTGTAATGTTTGTAGTATTCTCTGGGTGAGTCACTTTCATTGGCACAACAATATTTATCAGAAGATGAAGAATCCAAAAGAGGAGACAGGAGGGTTGAACAAATCTAGGAGCTTTAAGTTTGAATTCTGCCCACTTGGAATGACTAGGGCTGATTGTGACAGCCTGGAAGCCACTCAAGAGGCACGTGGTGCAGAGGGAAACTCCCCGGGCCACTCTGTGGGTATAATAGCTAACCTTACACTCAACTTCTCCCAGGAAATATTTCAAACCCAAAGCAGCCAATGTCTGAGGGATTCCCCTAGAGAAAAGGACCAGGGAGTTGGCTAAAGCCAATTGGTTGAGAATTAGATCGGTGGGTCTCTGAGTGTGTTTAGTGACAATGTCAATGTATAACGATAAAGGAGTGAGGAATTCCCTAGAAGCCCAACTCCAGTCTGGAAGAGGAAGAGAATTCCCATTATCAACTCACCAGAAACCATAATGTTAATGTCTAGAAGAAGTTTATTTTATTCAAAGCCAGATGATCTACAGGGAAAGAGAGTGTGCGTATCATTTTCCTTAGTGTGGCAAATTCAATTTTAACAAATTGCACCTTTGTTTGCAAAATCCTACTTCATATTATTGGACATATAAATATTGATTCAAACTAATTTGAAAGAGGAAACTAGTTCTTTTCTAAGTTGTATATGATTTGCTAGCATTTTATCTAGGGTATGTGGATGTGCATTTATGAATGTCATTCATCTAAACATAGGCTACACAATGGGGGAAAATGGGCAGTTTATGGCCTCAATATTTCTCTTCTTTTTCCCATTGTGTAGTTTAAAATTTTTAAATGATATGCCAACTTTTAAACAATCTGAGGTTTTTGTTTCTCTCTAAAAATAAGAAAATGCTATAGTCCTGGCCAGTGTCCTCCCATTACAAATGATTAATGGAGCTAGGTAATGTCAACTCCACTGATTGGGCAGACAGCCCCTAATTCACCATAGATTCCATAAAACCAGCTTTATTTATTCACATTAATGGCTTAACCCTGTATGATTTAGAATTGATGATTGCTTTTTTATACATAAAAAGCTTTGGGAAGGGAGGGACACAAGATGGAGTTCAATAGATTTATATCTGAAAATGTCACTCAGTTCACAAAAATAAATAAAATATAGAGAATCTGAATAACATCATTGATGAGGGGTCGGTGAGCCGAGGAGTCTAAAGAAAGATTTCTTAGACTCTTAAGATCTGGCAGTAGTGCTCTTTTATTTAGAGAATAGTATGGAATAGCATGGGGACAGGACCCATGGGCAGTCAGAGCTTCTGCTGCCCCAAGTTGAGGGTTAGAGCTAAATTTAAGGCATAGATATGTGGGTTATCTCTTTATGAGACAAAGAAAAAAAAAAGTTAAAATGGTACCAGTGCCGGTAGGGTCCGGCCATTGGGCGGTCCCACAACTTTTAGGTAAGAATCAAACCGGATTGAGTAAATGGCAGAAGTCACCGCTCGAATATTATCTTCAGCTAAAGACAAAGGAGGATTTTGGGGTGGGGGGTCAGTTACATGAGGTTGCCAGACAGTAAACAACTTAAGTTCTTGCCCTCCCCATTAAGAGTTTCCAGAGATAAGGCCATCCCCTCTTCCTCCTGGTGCAGAGAGGGAGGCATGGAGATTGCCTTCACAAATGCAACTATCTCTGATCTAAGGGGAAGCAAATTCAACTCCTCGGAGCCTGCTTCTCATCTGAAGTTTTAAAATTAACCAGCCTAAAATCCTCATCAATCATCAGCCTGCCTGATTTAATAGATTTAAGGGAATAATTTTAAACTGTGAAAAAACATTTTAAAGTTAACCTATGCATTCCGATAAGTTTTACTTAAGACAGCAGAAGGAAGATGGCATTGAAGACAAAAGAATAAATTAATGAAACAGAAATAAAAGTAACTCTATACTCAATAAAAATATAAATGATATATAAATGAGACTAATGTTGGTAAATATGGTCAAGACAAAGGGAAAAAATGAACAACTTTGTAATGGTGAAAGAATATTAGTCTAGATATAAATAGGCTTTAAGCATCATAAGAAGATATTATGTGCGCAAGCTTAAGAAATGTTTGTTGATGGGTGCAGAAGAAAGAAGACAATTTAGGGGAGAGAGCTTTCCTCCCTTGTCTTATATTTAGAAGATATTTATTGTCCCAATATCCATAGTAGTAAATAATCATATCCCGGGTGACATGATATTGGAGGGGGTTTCCAGAAAGATTAAAAGCCTTGCTGAGTTGGGAAAATGATGAAAACAGATGTAAGATTACCAAATCTCCCAGATACTCACTCCTCTCTTTCTCCACCAAACCCCAGGACAGCAGATTACAGAGGAAGTCTCCCCACCAAGTTCTGCTTCTTTAGTATTTCAAGTGGAGTCCCTGGCCAGGGAAGTTTTCTAGAGGAGCAGCAATAAATCGGGTGATCCACAGGGGTTCTGTGCCACCTGGGGCTTTCCAACTTGCAGCTCTTCTCATCTCCTCTCCATATACTCAACAAGGACACAAACTGTCACCTTTCCATGAGAGAGTTACCAATCAGGGATGGAAAATACATGCTCACAGACTCAAAGGGCTAAGAGAGGGAGTGACTCTTCTCTGATAATAAAATTTTATACGCTTTTGATTTTCTGAACCCTGTTATTGTTCTACATTTTCCAAAAATCAAATCAAATCAAATCACCAAGGATGGGAAGGGATAAAAAGTTAAGACTGAAACAAATGAACCCGACTGTATTTCGCTGACTTCCGTAACCGCAATGAAGAAAGAACAAAAGGAAAAGTATGAACACAATAGCTGAATACATACCCTGAGTCTTGGGAGAGGTGGAAGGTGGAGCAGAAGCACAACCAAATCCTGAACTCTTTTGAGTAGGTTTGTTTTCTGTGGTAGTGTGAATGAAGCAATTCTGAAACAACTTCAAATGTTTTCCTGCTCTGAGCAAATGAATAATTGTGTTACTGTTGTGAGCCAGTGCTTTCACTGAGGAAGATGAGACATAGAAAGTTTGAATGGGGAAAAGCAAAAATGTGCCCTGTTGAGTTTCACTAGAGCCTCTTTTTGCTCTAAATGATCCTGGTTTGGAAAATAAATGATTTGTTCATGCTAAGCATAAACTCTGGGAGTCAGGGAGTGGGGGAGGTGACACTGGCTCATTCATTTGTGTCAAATATATGAAATCAAAGGAGGAAAGCACTAAGTATAGTACTTTCCATGTTTTAACTTCTCTTTAAAAATAAGAGATGTTTGGGCTGGCCCCAGGGCTGAGTGGTTAAGTTTGTACACTCAGCTTCAGTAGCCCAGTTCAGATCCTGGGCACGGACCTAGCACCACACATCAGGCCATGCTGAGGTGGCATCCCACATGCCACAACTAGAAGGACCCACAACTAAAAATACACAACTATGTACTGGGGGGCTTTGGGTAGAAGAAGGAAAAATGAAAAATAGTAATAATAAAAAAAATAAGAGACGTTATTATCATCACCCATTTTCAGATGAGAAAAATTCAATAAATCACCTAAAATCACACCACAGGAATGAAGGAGCCTTTGAATCCAAGCTTGGTGCCACTAAATCTCCTACTCTCAACTCCGCGTTACACTTAAGTACAAAGTCTTCTCAGAAAAGGAGGAATTCAATGGCGTCTTGTCTACAAATTCTTACCCCAGCATCGAGAAGTCAGTGAACACCTTACCCTTCTGGTGGGTGGATATAGCACATGCCCTTTGTGATTTCAAGGAAGGCACTGGGATATTGGAAGGGAAAAAGGATCATAGATTAGCATCTTAAAGTCCATTTTCACTATGTTATGGTAAAAAAAAGAAGAAGGAAGACAGGGAAGAAGAGAGGGAGGAAGGGGAAGAGAGGAAACAAAAAGGAGGGATGGCCAGCAGACAGGCAGGCAGGGAAGCCTGGCATTGTTTTCAATGGGGATCTCATTAAGGAATTTCCAAGTGCTCAAGAATGATGGTGCATGGGAAGCCGCCACTTCCTGTCTCCAGCCCCAAGCGTAGGCTGCTAAAGGGACCCCACACTCTGTCTCAGCGATGTCTTTGATGACAAGAATATCAGGTCTTAGCAGCTCAGATTTGGGGCCTAATGCCTTTTCTGCTGAGCCTCACCTCCAATGTGAGTAGGACCACCGGTGTTTTAGGTCAGGTTCTCTGGAGCAGAGTCTGAGGCGAGGAAGCTGCCAAAGTGCTTTATTGAGGGAGACCTCTCAGGAGAGAGGGGTGAGGCAAGCAGATAGGGCAGGGGATAAAGGCTAAGCAAGGATGTGGTCTCGGTCTGATCTGATGGGGGCAGATGCGGGGTGGGGTGCTCCGGAGCACACGTTGCAGCACAGAGTCAGTCCCTTATGGAGACCACAGGCTGTGCTTACAGACCCAGTTTCAGTCAGTCACTGGCCCCTGGCCATTCAGGTAGCCTTGTAGGTGAGCTTGCTTCCCATCGAAGGGCAGGTCCCCTGAGAGGAGCACAGGTGTGAGGTTGTACCAGCCAACACTCACAGCAGCTGGGGGATGGGTGCAGCAGTGGGTCCAGGGGTGCCCCCACTTCAGACTGCCTTCCAGGAGTACAGAGAAGGAACATCAAAGCAGACTCTGCAATAAGCTCCCAGATTCTTATGTGTTATGGTGAATGCGCATAAATGATTAGAAACAAGGCTAGTGTGGAGAGAGAAAACCAGGCCTGAGAGAATGAGAACTAAAAAATGTGGAATAAGAACATAGATAGCCAGATACTTCGGAGCCAAGTTTCCTTTGTCAAAAAAGAGTGCTATGCAGATGTTAGCTCAGGGTGATTCTTCCTCAAGCAAAAATAGGAAGATTGGCAACAGATGTTAGCTCAGGGCGATCCTTCCTCAGCAAAAAAAGAGGAACATTGGCAACAGATGTTAGCTCAGGGCGACTCTTCCCCTGAAAAAAAAAAAAAAAGAGTGCTATGTATAGAAGCAAGAAAGAAGTCAGTCAGTCATTAAAAGGGAAATAGCAGGAAGTCAGATACTGAGACAGAAGAGGCAGCCCCAAGGTAAGGAAGGTAATTAACTCTGGGTTTTGAAACCGAGAATGAAGAGATTAAATTTTCTCTGGGATGCGGCAGAAAAAAATTTGAGATAAGCTTTGCTAACTGCAGCTGTGCATAGTCAGCATAATCAACTGTAGTTTAAAACTAACCAGGTCTTTCGGTCCCCCCTTTGTATGTGAGTGAGCTGTTTTTCCCAGGAAGTCAAGGTCCAGACATCAAGAAGAAAAGAGATTCAGTCTTGAAGGCCAAACACGGGCTGTTGAGAAGGCACCAACCAGCAAGGCCACGTGCTCCCCCTCCTCTACCTAAAACCCCAAAGAAAAACCCTTACTTTTTCTTTTTTCCCTTCAAGGAGGCGGATCTGAATTTTAACCCCCATCTCCTTGTCTGGCTGCCTTTCAATAATAAGCCTCTTTCCTTGCCACAAGCCTGACGTTCCTGTTATTGGCCGTCCTGTGCACTGGGTAACGACCCTGTGTTTTTGTTCAGTAACAGTTTCCCTTCTTTAGGCACTGGCTTCAGCCAGGAGGGGAGAAGCAAGGTGGTAACCTTCATGTGGTCTCTGTGGGTACCAATGAATAGTGATCAAAATAACCATACATTCAATGGGCTCTTTGCTGGGGCCCGCCCTGGTACAGCAGGTTTTGTCACTGGTGGGTTTCCTCTCTGGCACTGAGGCCAGAGTGGAGTCAGATGTCGGCATGCGAGAGGGAACCATCCTGAATTAGAGCTCCAAACTCGGGATTTCCTGTCTTAATGCCATGGCCTATTTTAGAACTGAGGCTCAGCACTGATGATGTGGTCAATGGCTGGCTTTATATCCATTATTGGTTCTGGGAAATAAATTCAAGAATATATCTTTCCTTAAAAGACTCAGAGTCCACAGTTACATTCCTTTCCTGTGGTCTAAGGAGAACCTGAGAAGAGTAGGGTTTAACCCTTTTCCTCACACAAAGGCATAGCTCTTTATGAATGTTTTTCTAAAGCCAATTTTGACCACAGAGAAAACAAGAAAAAAATGAACCTAGATTTCCTATGTCTGTTATCAAAGTTAGACATGTCTATCATTTTACTTATTCCTCATAATATTCTTACAATGGAGGTGCTGTGATCCCCAATTTTAAAGAAGTTTAAAAGCTTAGAAGGGAAAGGAGGGAAATCCTGGCAGGTCTAGTAGTGAGAAAAGATGGACGGGATGTCTCAGGGAGCCCAAGAACAAAAAGGAAAGGAAGCGAAAGAGGATAACTCAACTAATACAGTAAAATCACAGGACATATTAGAGCCCTCATGAGGGTCACAGATTTCTCCATAATCTTCATATTTAATATGGCACACCATCCCTTCCCAAGTAAGAAAGCATTTTAGGATTCCAAGATAAAGCTCCAACACGAAAGTCAGTTTTTCTGAAATTTTCTAAGGACAAAAAAGAAGAACACACTCACCAAGCAGACGTCTGATGCCTGGATGGTGAGCCTGTCACTGCCAGGGTTCCTGGCCATGAGTGTGAGAGAGCACCTGACCCCGAGTTATCAGTTAGGGACACCATGATATTTCTCACCAGGGCAGCCAATATAATGTCACTGGTAGCAATAACAGCGTCTGCAGGGGGAACTGATAATATCTCTGAGACACTGTTGGCCCGGGTGAAAAAAAAAATAGCATGAGTAATTACTAAGCCCTTGATGAGAAAAATCCAGAGGGACCAACGTACCTTGTAGACAAACTTTCCTGTGATGAGGAAGCAGACATGTCTCCAGGGTGGAGCAGAGGGGACCTCAATGACTTGAGTGCAGACCCTGTAGGACAGCATCAGCGACAAACTCCCGTGTCCCTTTGCTGACATTTTCATCTACCATTATCTCCTCATCTGACTCCACAATCCTGTCACCTGACCCCTCCGATTATGCCAGTCTAGGATCACTGCCTGACCAGCTGAGGCAAACCTGACTTGTCAGCAGCCTGGGATCCCTTTTGCCTATAAGCCCCTTGGGGGGCCCTTGTTTTCCCATTACTGGGAGAAAGTGATTGACTTAAGAAGTCCAGCTCTTGAGGTAAATGTCTGATATCTAAGTGATACACTGATCCACCCTCTGCCAGGCACTGTTCTCTGTACTGAGTATAAAGCAGGAGTTGGCATACTTGTCCTGTACAGGGTCAGATAGTAAGTATTTTAGACAGAGTCTCTGTTGCAACTACTCAACTCTGCCATCGACAACAGCCGCAGACAATATGTAGACAATCCAGTGTGGCTGCTTTCCAAAAGAACTTTATTTATAGGCAGTGAAATGTGAGTTTGATAATTTTCAACTATCAATAAATATGGTTCATCTTTCTTTTTTTGACCGGTTTTTTTTAGATTGGCACCTGAGCTAACAACCGTTGCCAATCTATTCTTTCTTCTGCTTTCCTTCTCCCCAAATCCCCCCAGTACATAGTTGTATATTTTAGTTGTGGGTCCCTCTAGTTGTGGCACGTGGGATGCCACCTCAACGTGGCCTGATGAGTGGTGCCATGTCCGCACCCAGGATCTGAACCTTCGAAACCCTGGGCCACCATAGCAGAGTGCGTGAACTTAACCACTCAGCCACAGGGCCAGCCCCCTTTTTTTTTTTTGACCTTTTTTAAAATGTAAAAACTCTTCCTACTTGTAGCTTGCTAGTCTTGTTACTGAACACAAACATAGGTTTCTTTACCTGTCACACAACAGGGCAATAACTGAAACATCAGGCTTGTGGCAAGGAAAGAAGGTTTATTATTATTGAATGGCAGCCTAAGAAAAAAAAGAAAAACATACTCACCAGGCAGACAAGGAGATTGGAGTTAGAATTCAGATCTATGTCTCTGAAGGGAAAAAGGTAGAGGTTTTTAGGGTTTTTGGTAGGGGAGAGAGAGCATGTGCTGGGGGAGGGGAGGAGGAGTATATGGCCTTGCTGGTTGGTGCATTCCCATTAGCCTGTGTTTGCCCTTTAAGACTGAATCTTAAAATCTGGACCCTGAATTTCTGGGAAATAGAGCTCACTCATATACTAAGGAGGGACAGAAAGACCTGGTTAGTTTTGAATAACAGTTGATTATGTTGACTATGCACAGCTGCAGTTAGCAAAGCTTATCTCAAAGTTTTTGCTTTAGGGAAGTTTTTTAACTCCTTAGTTCTCAGTCTCAATCCCCTATTGCCAGTTGTTCATTCCACAGTCTTGCGGGATTAAGGGTGTCATTTCAAATCTGGCTACTTACTGCTGAATGGGGGCATCATAAGGGGACCATGGAATGGAACAACTTGACCCGTCTGGTAAAATTACTTTTAGTGCTTTTTTTCAGTAGGGGTTTTACAAGGTGTTGTAGTAACCTATCTTGTAAATTTATGTATAAGTTGTAACAACAATAGATACCACAACAGAGGCAAATACCAACAAAGATTATAATAATTAGAATTATCAGTAGCTTTTCCCCACCAGGTTGTCCTTGAACCCCCAAAGCAAGAAGCTCTGATGATGTCATCTGGTGGTCAGGTATCTTTTGAGTGGCTTATATAGCAAGAGGCATGTTATCATGGTTATCTCTCTTAAGTTTCTATCAAGCTGTCCAGCTTCAGTTTGTAGGGCTTTAGGAATAAGGGGGTTTCAGTTCTCAATGATTCCAAATGAAAATAATGGAAAAAAATTTGAAAATGTTAGTTTGGAGATTTGTAACCAGATATTTCAGGAGACTAGAAGAATTCAGTATCTAGTCCAGTTTACAGGTAGAAAACAAAACCTTAAAGACAATTAACAGGACCACAATCCAAAATCCACAAATGTGTATTATAGTTTCTGTTGAAACATAATTCTTCTCTCTAAAATCATCCTCATTTTTACCAAAGATAGCCAAATTAAGACTCATTGGTAGGTAAAGTAAGTTTAGTTTTAATAAACTTGACCCAATTATTTACATAAGTACAGTAGGAATAACAATAGATCATATAGACTCAAATTTGCTTTGCAGGCACTTTTGAAAAAATTATATCACTTTTTTTTTTGGTGAGGAAGATTGGCCCTGAGCTAACATCTGTTGCCAATATTCCTCTTTGTTTTCTCCCCAATGCCCCCCAGTACATAGTTGTATATCCTAGTTGTGGATTCTTCTAGTTCTTCTATGTGGGATGCCACTGCAGCATGGCTTGATGAGCAGTGCTAGGTCTGCACCCAGGATCTGAACTGGTGAACCCTGGGCCACTGAAGCGGAGCATGCAACCTTAACCATTCAGCCACAGGGCCAGCCCCTGTTGGAACTTTTTATAAGGAATCTCAGATTGAACTTTAAAGGCCTCTTGAGGCCAAGAAAGCCAAACCAAGGACTTGTCATCAGACTCTGCCTGTGATGCCTACAGATTTGGGTGAATTCTTCTCTTCCTGAGGTCCCCAAAATATCCTGGGGTTCTCTGTACCTACCAGAGAAGTGACCTTATTTACTCATCTGGTAAGGTTTCTGGGAACCCTGTAAGCAAGGTACCAGGCCAATATTTTCAAGTAGCTTTATTCCATAAAGTCCAATCTTTGTTCCTCAAAACTGTCTGGTTATATCTGAGTTTATGTATGTTTTTTCAAATATGACATTCCAGTCAAAACCTTGGTAATATAACCAGTGTTTCTAATTGTGTCCTGCTATAATGAGAACAGACTCTTATTGAGCTTATGTAAATAATTATATTCCCATCAATATAAGAATATTCACTCATCAAGAGTTTTCAATTTTTGGAGTGTTCAGATAGGGAGAAAAAGATAAATGTTTCATTTAATTCTGTTTACAAATTGTTATAAGCCATAGTTCCTTAAGATGAAAAGGTTTCCTTAAACCTGGAAAAACAAAACATTAAAAAAAAATCAACAATATTTTAAACAAAAAGTCATAAAAATTATAATCATCCTCATCAACTTATTCAGTCCCATGATATCAACTCTTAATCTTCTATTAGAAGTTTCATGAGGCCATCAGTTTCTCCATTAGAGCTCTGTAATTTTTTACCCAGCAGAGTTTTATAATCTGAAAGTTTATTAGAAACCTGCATTCTAGAGCAAGTGTAAGTCCTTTCTATGAAGCTCTCTGAAGAAGAAACATATTTGCAAAAATATCAGAGTAAAATAACAACTGTCTGAAAATGACAAAACACTCAAAATGGCAATTGACAAAGACACTTGGGTATTTCTGTGACCTACAACGTTTTGAGATAATAACTAGAATTATGACTGACAACCAGGATAGATCAGAATTTTTTGAAATGTTATATAATTTTTTAAAACATTTATATTAATAACATTTACACACAATATAACCTAGGAAGGTTTATTATCATTTATTTGACAATGTTTCCCATGTAATTTAACATATCAAATAAGTTTAACTAGTTTAATATCTTCCTCTTCGTAGAAAGAGAGAACAAACTCTTTAGAAGTCCCAGGGCTGATTAGAAATTCTCAAAGTTTCCTTTCTTAAGTCGAAAGAAAGACTTTAATTTTTGGAGAAGTTCATCAAAAATATCAAAAGGTTTTAAAACACTTGGTCAAACGGGAAACAATGCTTAGTTATCCATTCAAGCACGGTGACAACAGAAGAAGTCAAGGCAAACAGAGAGTTAAAACTGTCCAAAAAACCTTAATAGAGATCTCAGTCCTTTTAAACATAGAAAATTATTTTAACAAAACACAGATTTTCTGTCTTTTAGGTAAACTTCCTCAAAAGTAAAGAAAAACGTTTTATAACCTCTTTATCAAGAACAGACCAAAAATTCAAGAAAATTGTCTTTTTTTTTTTTTTTGAGGAAGATTAGCCCTGAGCTAACTGCGGCCAATCCTCCTCTTTTTGCCGAGGAAGTCTGGCCCTGAGTTAACATCTGTGCCCATCTTCCTCTGTTTTATATGTGGGATGCCTACCACAGCATGGCATGCCAAGTGGTGACATGTCTGCACCCAGGATCCAAACCGGCGAATCCCAGGCCACGAAAGTGGAACATGCACACTTAACCACTGTGCCACTGAGCCAGCCCCAAAAATTGTCTTTTTAAGAGAGAAAGCCAAATTCTGATTTGGCACCAGCTTACTTTTGATACTAAAACATTCATTTTAATTTCGTCCAACTTGACAATTCACAGAACTCCTCAGGGTTTTACTTCCACAAACCTTCTCTCACTATTTTTTACATCCAGAATTTGTCTCATGCTTTCTTTCCTTTTTTCCTTTCCTAGTACTTTAGGATAAATTTATCTTTCTTAACAAAACAAAAAATACATCTCTATCCTTTCTACCTTCTTTACTGAATCTAGAAATATGTGTTTTCTCATAGAAAGTTTCTCACCATGTGCAAAACATGTTTATTAGTAAATTCAAACATCCTTTAGTTTTTGTGAGATAAGAAACCAAAGGCAGACAAATCTATGCTTAATAATAAATTTCTAATATTTTATCTTGCTTGGAAATGACATAGATACTCAATAAACTTTTATAATTTAATGTAGTAAAACTCTAAAGTTTTGTTACCAAAAAGATTTTTGAAGTTATTTTTCAAGCATACAGAACATAAAACATAATTATTGTACCCAAAAACTCTTATCCATTTTATCTATTTAAATTATTTGTTCCCAATGATTGTTTATATTATTCATGAAAACTTCATGTGACATTAAAATTAGCCATCATCTTGAATTGTTTTAAGTACACACACGATAACACGTAATTATTGTTAAAAAGTTCCTCCAAAAACTTTCATCCTTCTCATATCTACTTAGTTTACTTGTTTCTAATAATTATATTTAGATTGTGTACAAAAGCCTCATGAGACATCAGACAAAATCAGCTATTATTTTAAAAGTTATTATTTTTTGCTGACAAATTTTTGTAACAAAGATAACATGTTTACATCGTATCCAATGTTGATAACTCTGAAAACATGTTTATTTTAATCAAACCCACAAACGTAAGTAAGCTTTTATTGACCAAAGATCATTTAATATCATGTTAAATAACTTTGTCTTTGAGAAGTTTCCGTACATTAATCAGAGACTGCATTCCATTGTGAGAGGTTTCATTTTGCTAGCAGCGCCGCTGACATCCTCTGATCTGGCATGTTTAATTGTTTAATTATTTTCTTTTAAAGAGGCAGTAAAGTATTCCCGGATTCATTTAGAAGCCTGAGAAGACTAAAATAGACTTCCCATTCGTTGTTTAATTTGATAGCCAGCTTTTTCCAATTGCATGAGCAAATACACCAGTTTAGGTAAGCTGAAATTGCCCCATTATGGCCATTTTCTCTCTGGAGTCTAAGAAATTGTGTGGCCATGTGGTGTTACAAAAGAAAACCATCTTTTTCTTGGGCATGGGCTCATAGGTGAAGTCAGCCCATTTAGCCAACAGGCGGCCCAGAGGGCTTTTCTTGAGGACAGATGGAGTTCCCCTCATTTCAGAATGACAAATGTAAAGACAATCAGACACAGATGGTATCCCAACAGAACAGACAAACAGGATCCCAAAAAGAACAGGAAGGTGCATCCAAAAGATTCTGGGTAGTCCTACACTATGTCTCTCATTAGTTGGCACCCAAACTCAGATGGGGATATCTCTCCAGGATTTCCCCTGCAAGAGACAGGGAGTTCACAGCAGGCCTGGCCAAGGTGACTTACCCTCCTCCAGATCGAGCCCATTGACTCACCAGAAGCAAAAACAAACAAACAAATCTATAGCCTGTTTCCTTGCCACAAGAAAAATGCACTGAGGGCCAGTGATGCTGCATCAGACAGAAAGTACTGGGGACAGTCTGTAGGGCAAATCACCTAGGCAGCTGCTGGACTGCTTCCAAGGAAATCCCAGCCAGCCCAGGGCCATGGGGCTATGGACAAAGAGCCTCCTGACTGGCTCACCAAATTGTTACTGAACAAAAACACAGGTTCATTTACCCATCACACAGTAGGGCCAGTAACGGAAACATTAGGCTCATGGCAAGGAAAGAAGGTTTATTATTATTGAAAGCCAGCCAGATGAGGAGATGGGAGCTAGAACTCAGATCCACCTCTCCAAAGGGAAAAAGGTAGGAGTCTTTATCTAGGGTTTTAGGTGGGGGAGGGGGAGCATGTGGCCTTGCTGGTTGGTGCCTTCCCATCAACCTGTGTTTGCCCGTTAAAACTGGATCTTGCCATCTGGACCTTGAATTTCTGGGAAAGACAGCTCACTTATATACTAAGGAGGCAGAGAAAGGCCAGTTTAGTTTTGAACAACAGTTGATTATGTTGTCTATGCACAGCTGCAGTTAGCAAAGCTTATCTCAAAGTTTTTGCTCTGGGGAAGAGTTTTTAACTCCTTAGTTCTTGGTTTCAGTCTCATGAAACAGGCAGTGGGCCAGATTTGGCCTATAGATTTTAGTTTTTTGACCCTTCCTATCAATGAATAACCAAAGAGTCAAAATTCTCGCTTTAGTGGCTATTTTACTTGGCCAATGGACACAGACATAGAATAATTGGAATAGAAAAAACATAAAATACACTGTAATGAGTGCAAGTAAGAAAAAGAAGAAAATTATTTGAGAAGCAATGATGGGTGATCATGATTTAAATATGAGTGAATGGATGAGAAGTATGCCTTTCTTTTAAGTGGAGAAAAGGCTCTTTTAGCTTGTGAGAGGCAAGGAAAATTGTAGGTGAACTCTCATGCATATCAATGTTAAGATAAAATACATGTGGATGTTGAGGATCTGAACGTTGACTCCTTTAAAACCCAGTTTAAAGACCACTGACAATACACACCCAACACAGCTGGGACTCTCTAATCTGTAATTCTTCTCCTCTCCTTCTCCTCCTCCTCTGCCTCCTCCCCCTCTCCCTTCCCCTCTCCCTGCTCCCCCTTCCCCTCTCCCTGCTCCTCCTTCCCCTCTCCCTGCTCCTCCTCCTCTTCCTCTTCCCTGTCCTCTTCCTCCTCCTCTTCCTCTTTTTCTCTTTTTAAATAATACTGCAGTGTGCATTTAAAAATTGTTAAGAGGGTAAATCTCATCTTAAGTGTTCTTACCAAAACAATCATAATAAAAAAGATAGTTAAACAATAGAGGGGAAAGACCAGCTGGCCCCTTGCTTCACCTCTGAGCATCAAAAGAAAGTTCTTTAATGACTCATCCATTTGGGGGAACAGGCAGCATTGGCACTCAGAATGTCCACAGCTATTGAAAAGTGCATTTTGTTTACATCCTCAATGTGTTATATTACACGTTGTTTGTACAACAAAATAAAAACAAAAAAATGAAACAAAAAGTTCTAATCTGTAGTTCTTAATCTACCATCCACTACTCTGCTAACAGAGGTTGCTGTTATTAATTTCTAATTTGATTCCACTGTGATCAGAGAAACTTCTCTGTGTGATTTCATTCCTTTGAACTCCTTTGGAATTTATTGAGACTTGTTTGAATTTTTCAAAAGTATTAAATGTGTCATGTTAATACATTAAAATATATATCCTGTAATTGTTGAGTGCAATGTTTTCTAAGTATCAATTTAAGCTAAATTGGTTGATAATCTTCAAATCTTCTACATCTTTCTATATCTCACTGAATTTTGGCTACTTGTTCTATCAATTCCTAAGAGAAGCTTATAAAACCTCCCACTCTCCATGTGGATTTGTCTCTCCAGTTCTGTCAATTTTTTTCATGCACTTTGAAGGTATATTATTATGGAAACACATTTAGAACTTTTATGTGGTCTTGAAGAACTGAACTTTGCTATCTTTATGAAATGTCCCTCTTTGTCTTTTGCATTCATTCATGCCTTTAAGACTACTTTGAGTAAGATTAATATAGCCACACCAGCTTCCTTATTCATAGTGTTTACATAGTATATCTTTTTCTATCCTTTTAACATTTCCATATATTTATACATAAATTTTTTAGTTTTTTGTAAACAGCATATGGTTGGGTGCTGCTTTTTTATTCAATCTGATAATTACCACCCTTTCATTGGAATATTTCCTCCATTTGCACTTAATGTAATCATTGATACGGTCGAGTTTAAGTCTACCATTATGCTTTTGTTTTGTTTTGTTTAAATTGCTTCTGTGGCTTTTCTTTTTTTTTTTCCTGGGAAAGATTCACCCTGAGCTAACATGTTGCCCATCTTCCTCTTTTTTTTCCCTCCCCAAAACCCGAGTACATAGTTGTATATTCTAGTTGTAAGTCCTTCTAGTTCTTGTATGTGAGCCACCACCACAGCATGGCTACTGACAGGCGAGTGGTGTGGTTCTGGAACAGGGAACCGAACCCAGACCACCAAAGCAGAGCATGCTGAACTTTAACCACTAGGCCATCAGGGCTGGCTCTGCTTTTTGTTTTTTATTTGTCTCATCAGTATTCCTTTTCTGCCTCCTTTTAGATTGAATATTTTTAGTATTTCACTTTATCTCCTCTATTGGATTTTTAACTGTACCTCTTTTTTTTTTTTTTTGAGGAAGATTAGCCATGAGCTAACATCTGCTGCCAATCCTCCTCTTTTCTTTTTTTTGCTGAGGAAGACTGGCCATGAGCTAACATCCATGCCCATCTTCCTCTACTTTATATGTGGGATGCTGCTACAGCATGGCTTGATAAGAGATGCCACATCTGCACCCGGCATCCGAACCCGCAAACCCGGGGCTGCTGAAGCAGAATGTGCAAACTTAACTGCTGCACCACTAGGCTGGCCTTTATTTTATATTTTTAATGGTTGCTTTTTGGGTTACAATAAGTGTCCCTAACTTACCAAATCTACCTTCAGTCAACAGTACACCTCTTCCTTTTCCCATCCTTTGTGCTATTGTTTCTTATATTTTATTTCTACATGGTTTAAAACTCCCCAATACATTGTTATTATTGTTGCCCTAAACCATAAATTATTTTTTTTATTTTTTAAAAGGGAAAAATGTATTTTATATTTGTACATATCCATTTCTGGCACCCATCATTTCTTCCTATAGATCTGCATTTTCATGTAGTTTCATTTCCCTCCAGTCTGAAGAAATTTCTTTAGCATTTCTTGGTGTATAGATCTTCTGGCTACAAATTACCTTAGTTTTCATTTATATGAAAGCAGTTTCACTGGATACAAAATTCTAGATTAGCAGCTTTTTTCTTTCAGCACTTTGAAGATATTGTGGTATAAGGCCTAAAATCAAGGCCCAATAGTATGTTCTGCCTTGACATCTGGTAAAATTGAGAGGGCCCAGATTGGCTAACCACCAGCTCCCCTCGCACTCTACTCCCTTATCTGCAGATAAGCTCCTCTAGCAAACGACCCTCCTTCTCAGAGGAACCAGGGACAGTTCCTGCTCATCCCTGAGCAGCAGGTTTCAATTCCCTGCCAGCCCAGAGAATTATTCAAACAAGCCAGTCACATCCTCTTGCAAGAACCAGGGGTCGCCTCACCCTCTTGATACTACAAAGCCTGCCTCCCACAGCCCCTGGTGGTTCACTCTGCCCATGAGTGCAGCCCACATGTGGCCCTTATTGTGTAAACCCTGACAGTTGAGTTTTCTATTTTTTGTAATGCAAGTGACTGGCTTAAGTTTTAATGGCCAAGACATCCATTTCAGAGAGGCATCCACTTCAAATAAACACATTGCCAGCCACACAACTAGATAAAGAGCCAGGCCACCTCCTCCCACTGAGGATCCTTTGTTTTAGAGATGTTGGTTGATTTCAATAATTGACCACTTGGGCTACTTTTTTGCTCTTCTCAAGCTTTAAATTCCCACTCTTATGTTTTAAATTCACCAATAAAGAGTGAGCCATCAAAACCCTAGGCCCTCACCCTCGACCTCAGCAAAGGCAGAACCCAGGCCCACATGCTCTCTCTCTATCCATGACCTCCCTGTGTGGCCCCAGGTCTTGTTGTGTACTTTCCAGGTCTTGTAAGTAATAAACCTTTATGTTTTCAAAGTTTCCTGATGGTTATTGCTGAAAGGCATCTTGCAATCATAATAAGAACCATAATAAGAATCAGTCCAACCACAACATTGGTTACTGATAGGCTGAGACCAGCACACAACAGTCCTGCATGGTGTGCAGGGTCCTCTTATCCCAGGCTGTGTGTACATAACTAATAAACTACTGTCGATCTCATCTGTCCAGGGTCAGATGTCACGTGAACAGCCATGCCTCTAACGCTAGGGTGGAAATCCCTCCCTCACCAACAGGGTGACTAGAAAGTGATTAAAACTCCAGTCCGTCCTCTATTGCTGTTTCTAAGGAAAACTCCGGTGGGACAAGTGAGGACAGAATGTTGGGATAAGCAATCTACAGTCAAGTTTGGGGCTCTTCCAGAATCTAATCTGTCCCACAGGCCACACTGTTATCCAAACACATTGTTATCCTGCAAAGTCTGTCTATGGCAAGCCTGCCTAGACCAGATCAGATGGCTGCCCCAGATATGGAACCTACTCATTTGCCTTGGAATTCAGCTCTTTAACACTAATTTGCATCCACCCCACCTATCTAGCTTCATAGAAAAGTATGATTTTTATTTTGTCCGGATTTTTCTTATTTTTACCATAGAACGAAGGTCTTTAATGTCACTCTATATCTATAGATTCTAAAATGAAGCGGAAGTCTCCACTAGGGTCTCTGTTTCATTATCTTTGTATCTTTTTAAAATAAGATTGTTACGGGTTGAATTGTGACTTCTCAAAACTCATATGTTGAAGTTCTAATCCCCAGGACCTCGGAATGTGACCTTACCTGGAAATAGTTTCATTGCCGATGCTGTTAGTTAAGATGAGGTCATGGAGGATGGTGGGCCCCAATCCAGTATGACTGGGGCCTTACAAAAAGGGGAAATTTGGAGACAGACACATACACGCAGAGACTGCCTTGTGAAGACTGGAGCAGAGGAACACCACCAGCTGCCACAAGCCAAGGGACGCCAAAGACAGTTAGCAAACCACGAGAAACTGGAAGAGAGGCGTGGAACAGATCCTCTCTCACAGCTCTCAGAAGGAACCAACCCTGCCAACAGCTTGATTTCAGGCTTCCAGCCCCCAGCACTGTGAGATAACAGATTTCTGTTGTTGAAGCTGCCAGTTTGTGACAATTTGTTATGGCAGCCTTAGTGGACCAACACAGGGGTGTAGAGAGATTCAAAAACTCCACTGCTACTGCTAACATCTTCACTTTCTGCTCTTTTTTTAGGGGGGAAAGGGAGAGTGGAGAGTCATTTCTGTATTAGATTTAACTCAAATCTAAATCCAGGGAGGACTGACATTTTTAAAATAGTGAATGTTCAAGTCCATGAATATAGTACATCCTTTCATTTGCTTAAATCTTCTTATTCTGCCTCAGTAATTTCCATATTTTTGTGTATAGGTGTTACCTTTCATTTAGATTTATTTCTAGGCATTTTATGTTTTTCATGCTATTTTAAGTAGTACGTTTAAAATTTTTTATTTTCTAAATCTTTGTTGTTGATACATGGAATTACAATTTATTTTTGTATATTGTCCTTGTCTTCTGTCACCTTCCTAAATCCATTCACTTATTCTAATAGTTTGCCAGTCAATCCATTTGAATTTTCTGTGACTATAATCACAAAATTCTGTAAATAATTATGGTTATTTTTTCCTTTCAGTCTTTAACCATTCTGTCTTATAGCATTTGTTAGAATATTTAGCATGATGTTGAATAAAGTCAATTATTTTGGGAATTCCAGTCTCAAAAATTCAACATTTCACTATTTAGTATCATATTTGTTCTAAGTTTCTTTTAAAAATACACATACACTCAATCTATCTAAAGAAATGAGTTCCTTTCAATTATTAGTTTGCTAATAAAAATTAGTTATTAGTAATTGATTAGCTAACAATTAATAAGATAATTTTAGTTTGCTAAGTTCCTTTCAATTATTTTTTAATTAATAAATCAGTTTATGTCGATTTTTATCAAATATCTTTTCTATATCTATTAACATAACTATAAAACTTTTCTTCTTTATTTTGATAACATGCAGAATACATTGACTTTTTGTATGCTAAACCAACCTTACATTTTTGGAATAAACGAACTAGGTCACGATGGAAGATCCTTTTTGTAAATTGCTGTAAACTTGTTAATATTTTGTTAGTGGCTTGACTCACACTGTCAGCATGTTCTGAGAAACTCAGGCTGAGAAATTAGTATAAAACTGATCCTAGGTTTGGAGTGCCAGGGCGCTTGGAGAAGTCATCAAGAAAGTTGTCTGGGGGCTGGCCCCGTGGCCGAGTGATTAAGTTGGCGCGCTCCGCTGCAGGCGGCCCAGTGTTTCGTTGGTTCAAATCCTGGGCGCGGACATGGCACTGCTCATCAGACCACGCTGAGGCAGCATCCCACATGCCACAACTAGAAGGATCCACAACGGAGAATATACAACTATGTACTGGGGGGCTTTGGGGAGAAAAAGGAAAAAAATAAAATCTTTAAAAAAAAAAAAAAAAAGAAAGTTCTCTGGAGGACTAGAACTTCCATTCACGCCTCGAAGAATTTTTACAGATAACCCCAAATTTGACGTAAGAAAACAAGCTACCATGAATCTCAGGAGCAAAAACAAACATTAACATAAATAGGACACCAAGAAATTTAGGTATTATTGGGTACAGGATGTAACGTAAGTTCAAAAGAAGGGAAAAGTTTAGGATGAAAATTATAGGCTGTGTCCAACTTGGGAAGTTAGAAAACAAAGACTAACAGAATGAATACTAAAAAAATGGGTCAAAGTAAATAAGCATAAATTAATGAAATAGAAAACACTGATGTAACAGAGAAGCTGAACATCAATAACTGCATATTTACAGTGACTAGTTGAAGTGACCCATTTCTGAGATGATTAATTAATAAAAAAGAGAAAAGGCACAAACAAATAATATTAAGAAAGGAAAAGATTATGCAAAAATAGAAGCTATCTTTTGAATTAGAACAAATTTGAAAACAGATGACATGATCAATTTGCTAGAAAGATACAACTTAAAGAAATGAAAAGAAGAAACAGAAACTTTTAATAGACAATTACCATCACTGATGTAGTATCAGAAGTTTAGAATCTAAACTCCAGTCCTCCCCGGATCAGAGAATTGTGAAGAAGAGTTTAAATCAGGGAAGAGTTCAGACACACCTTATGTGCTGCCTCAGATCCTCTCAGCCTCACCTGTGCCTGGGGCCTTCGGGAGCCTGTTTCTCTTGAGTCACCGCTGCAGCAACCACCCCTGCGTGAACTCTGGCCAACTCCACGTGGGCACACCACCAACAGGGCCTGGCCTCATGCCTGACCTCATGTCTGCACTGGGCACCTCCTGCCTCAAGCCATCCAGGCCTGTCTGACGGTGCTTTTATCCCGATCACACATAAATAAAAGAGATTCTCCAAGGAGTCTGGTCGGATGTGGCTCAAACCCACAACTTCTTTGTGGGTGAAAGTTCATGTTTTTAGATATTTCTATTAGTTGGCTTTGTAGGTCTTCCTCCCTGTGTTCTTCATTACTATCGCAATTATTGTGTGAATGTGAGAGGAATGATGGAGATTCAAACCATTTAGTCCTTTAAAAATAGCCTGCAGAGAGGGAAGAGGAGAGTCACACTGGGGAAAGACCACTTGCCTACTCCAGGATTTACGTTTAGGAGTGAGGCAAAATGGTATCTGCCACTTGCTTTTAATGGTTCAACAGCAATAGACAGATGATGATAGATGATAGATAGATACATAGATACTAGAGAGATACGTGAAAGATACATAGATAGATACATAGGTACACAGATAGATACATGAAAGATACATAGATAGATACATAGGTACACAGATAGCTACATAGGTACACAGATAGATACATAAGTACACAGATAGATACATAGATACTAGATAGATATATGAAAGATACATACATAGATACATAGGTACATAGATACATGAAAGATACATAGGTACATAGATAGATACATAGGTACATAGATACATGATAGATACATAGATAGATGATAGACAGACGATAGCAAAAACAACCACAAATTATTCCCCTCCCTCTAACCACACTCTTTGTTCGTACCCTTCTACACTGATTCTGGGCTAGCCTTGTGACTTGCTCTGGCAATGGGACATAAGCAAACATAACTTGCGCAAAGGCATGAAAAGCACTTGCTTGTGGGAGGGTGCCCCTTCTCGCTGCCCTTTGGAACTTTGCCACTCCCATATGAAAAGGTTTAATTAGCCTGCTGGAGGATGCAAGCCACATGGAGAAGAACTGAGGCCTGGCTGACAGCTAGCCAACCATCAGTCTTGACAGTGAGACCATCCTAGGTCATCCAGGCACCATCCAACCCACCAGCTGACCACAGACACAGGAGAGAGCCCAGAAGATCTGTCAAGTCAGTCCAAACCAGAAGAACAACCCAGGAGACACACAGAATCAGAAGTTAAATAAAATGCCTGTTCTTCTAAGCCACTAAAGTTTGTTTGTGGTTTGTTATGCAGCAGAAGCTAAATGATGCAAAAATATAGATAGCATCACAAATATGGCAAATGTCAATAATTTTGATCTAGATGATAGGTATATGGACCATCTTGGCACTAATTTTTCAACACTTCTGCACCTTTAAAATTTTTCACAATAAAATTTAGGAAAATAGGCTTTGTTTTCATGATATCATGATTCTCTGCAATTCCATATCATCTTTTATTTCAAAACTAATCTACGAAGCATTGCTATAAGGTAAGTTGATTCAAAATAGTCACCTCTTGCCTTTTGTTTAGAGCTTTGTTCAGCAAAAAAGAGAATATTTAATAATTCTTTATGAACATATTTTAGACCTGGATCAGAAACTACACAGTGCTGCCAAAGAAAGGGGATTATCATGGTTTGGGGGTCTAGCACCCTTTTACATGTTTGCTATGATTGTTAAATCTTTTTTCTGTTACAATAGTGGTATCTTTCTTCTTGGACCAATTTCTAGGTCTACAGTCTCATCCTAGATTTGGCCACTAAGGGTCTAGGAGTTGTGTTGAAGCTTTCTTCATGTCACTCAGGTCATTCCTACTTAGTGAACAATCTATGATTTGCATTTCCAAAGCACTTCTCATATTTGTTTCCTACAGATCATCGAATGCAAAAAGGAAAAAGGAGACACTATCAAACTTTGTTTCAATTACCAGCTATGTTGAAATTGCTCAAACTCAATGAGATTCAGACTATCCACATGGGTAGCCCATCCCTTTTCTGTGTGGTTACCTAACAAACTGGCTTATTTTCTCCTGTTGCCTAATGCGTTAACACCACCAGAAGAACTGTCAAAGGAGATATGCACAGTTTTACCTAAAACCAACCATAATGATTCAAAAGTACCATCAAGAAGCAGGTACAGATGAAGCATTTCTTTCTGGAGTAGACTCCCGCATAGATGTGCAATGAAACTCACTCTGGCCAGATGGTTTTGGAGGGATCAGATGGCTTCTTGGCCTCCATGTGTCTCCTCCAGCCACCCAGGCCCCCAGGATGTGGCTCTGGACCTGGGCTGAGCCGTATCCACTCTGATGAGCAGCTAGGGCCTGAGCAGGTCAGTTTGATCTCTGGCCAGGTGCTGGCCCTAAATCCTGGAGTCCACATGGATGGACAGAGGGCCCACTGCCCTTGACCCTGATGTTTTGCCTTTGTGGAGCTCATAATGGGGAGCCTTAGGGGAATGGCACAGACCCTGAGAGGCATGAGCAGAGGTGATAATCAAACTATAGTAATATCAGGAACAAGGCAAGCAATGTACTCCCACTGATTCTATTCAATCTTGTACCATGCAATAGACAGGAAAAAGAAATAAACAGCATAAAGATTGGAAAGGAAATAAAACCATCCTTATTTGTAGATCATGTGACTGTGTACACAGAAAAGTCAAAGGAATCTACAATTAGAACTAATGAGCACGTTTAGCAAAGTTGGGGGATAAAAGGCCAATGTTTAAAAATCAACTATAGGTACGGCCCAGTGGCACAGTGGTTAAGTTCGCGTGCTCTGCTTCAGCAGCCCGGGGTTCACGGGTTGGGACCCCAGGTGTGGACCTATGCACTGCTTGTCAAGCCATGCTATGGCAGGCATCCCACATATAAAATAGAGGAAGATGGGCACAGATGTTAGCTCAGGGCCAGTCTTCCTCAGCAAAAAGAGGAGGATTGGCAGCGGATGTTAGCTCAGGGCCAGTCTTCCTCAACGACAACGAAAAATCAAATATATTTCTGTTACCACACAAAAGGGGGCCCTCTGCCCCATGTGCATAAAAAGCCAATAATTACAGCACCAGCTTTTGAGAAAAGAAAAGGCTTTATTGTGAGCTTGACCAGCAAGGAGACAGGAGGCAAGGCTCTCAAATCTGTCTCCCCGATCCAGGGCTTGGGGTAAAGTTTAAGAGGTTGGGGGGAACAGGCTGGGAAGTGGAAGTGCTGGCGGGGCAGGTTTTGATTGGCAGGCTTTAAACATTTATGGTGAGTGTGGAGGGGGCTTTAACACTGGATCTTCCCAGACAACAGACCCCTCGCTTCTGATGAGAGTCCAGCTTTCAAGTTCTAGCTGTGTCCTGCTCCTCTGGTTCCGTGGGGGACAGAATCTTTGGTTCTGGGTGTTATTTCAGGTCAAGATTTTCTCCTCTGTGCATGCTCTGGCTACAAGACTTGTACTTTTTGGCTTGCCCCTGAAAAGCAACTTTAACATTCTGTTGATAAGATGGGGTCAGTTTGGGAGCCGGCCTGGTGGCGCAGCAGTTAAGTTCATATGTTCTGCTTCAGTGGCCCGGGGTTTGCCGGTTCGGATCCCAGGTGCAGACATGGCACCACTTGGCCAGCCATGCTGTGGCAGGCGTCCCACATATAAAATAGAGGACGGTGGGCACGGATGGTAGCTCAAGGCCAGGTTTCCCCAGCAAAAAGAGGAGGATTGGCAGCAGATGCTAGCTCAAGGCTAATCTTTCTCAAACAAAAAAGATGGAGTCAGTTTGAACTGGTCCTAGAGGGTCCGTGGTCACATTTCTATAACCTAGCAAACAACTATAAAGGAAATTTCAAAGCAATTTCATTTAAAATAGCATTGAAACTAAACTATCTAGACATAAACATAATGGGAGCTATCCAAGGTCTATAGTAAATGCTATAAAATATTGGCCTTGGAAAATTAAAGACCTAAATAAATGGAGAGATGTATGGTATTCATGGATTGGAAGACTCCATATGTTTAGCCAGCCAATTCTCTCCAAATGTATCTACACACTCAACACCATCTCAGTAAAATTCCTAGCAGGCTTTTTAAAATAGAAGTTGACAAGATGATTCCAAAATTTACGTGGAAAGGACCTAGAATAGCTACAATGATCTTGAAGGAAGAGGAGGAGGATTTATACCACTGTATTTCAGGGATATTCAAAAGTCAGTGTAGACCTAAGGATCAATCAATCAATCAATCAATGAAGTAAGCCACATGGCAATGAATGTGCCCAGACGCCAATCAAACAGACCTAATGCTGACTCTAGGGCTGTGCAGTGTCCCGGAGGGCTGCCCCTGCACCGCCTGGTGGTAACCCTGTATTGCTGGGTTCTGGAGAGGCTCAGAGAAGCTGGCGAGGAGCTAAGTGGGATGTGGTGGTAGGCACTGGACTGCTGCCTGAGAGCTGCAGGGTCTTCAAGGGGACCTGCCTGGGTGGAGTGGCCGTGGCCAGGGAGGTCGGCGAGAGACAGGAGTAGAGTTGCCAGATTGAGCAAATAAAAATATAGGATACCTGGGTCCCCCTGTGGTGTAACGGTTAAGTTCGTGCACTCTGCTTCAGTGGCCTGGGGTTCACCAGTTCAGATCCCAGGCGCGGACCGACACATCACTTACCAAACCACACTGTCAGGCGTCCCACATATAAGTAAAGGAAGATGGTCATGGATGTTAACTCAGGGCCAATCTTCCTCAGCAAAAAAAGAGGAGGATTGGCGGTGGAAGTTCGCTCAGGGCTAATCTTCCTGAAAAAAAAAAAAATACAGGACACCTAGTAAAATTTGAATGTCAGATAAACGACACATAATCTTTTAGGTATAAGTATGCAGCATGAAATATTTAGGACATACTTATAGTAAAAATGATCTGTTGTTTACCAGAAATTCAAATTTAGCATCTTCTAGTTTTTATCTGGCAACCCTAGGCGAGGGGAAGTAGAAAGGACTCAGGAAAGACGGGCTAGGAAGTGAGGGGGAAGGGAAGAGAGGCTGAAGACAGGGGAGGGGAACTGAAAGGATGGCTTGGAAAGAGTTGGAAGTTGGGGGGAAGCAAAGAGAGAGAGTTGGAAGAAGAGGGGTGGGCATGGGAGAGGCTGGGAAATGGTTCTGGAAGTGGAACGGAAGTGGCGGGGGGAGAAGGATGTGCCAGGAGCGGGGAAACAGAGAGTGGGGGAAATCTAGGACACGAGTGAGAGGGAGGTGTGAGGGCAGAGAAGGAGCATGCAGTGGAAATCCTTGGAGAAGTCAGGTAAGTTTGGCACATGAAGGGGACCTGGAGTACGCAGGAGGCTGTGCACAGAAATGGAGGCATCCAGCGGTCGAGAAACTCTTGTAAGTGCTCTCCCCAGCATTTATCTGAGATCCCCTTGTCCCTCACCCACCGGTGCAGACCATGTGGGTGTATACCCTGGGGTGGCCCGAACTTGGTCCAGCCCCCCTGAAATTCAGCCATCTCTGCTCCTACAATGACAGCATAGGAGCCCTGCTCCCCACCCCAATCCTGACCCATTCCTGGAGCCCCCAGTCTCTTCAGTTCTCAGAAACCCAGGAGGTCAAAGAGAGCAGGTATGGCAGCTCCTGCCCTCCCCTCCCTCCCAACCCCCCATCCAAAAGGAGCAAAAGAAGCTCAGGAATGAGGAGGGCTTCCCTTAGGACACACAGTGAATGCAGGTCTCCTGGCCCACAGCTGATGACCTTCCAATGCCTGCCATCTTGAATTGCCTACCCCGATCCCAGTCATCCCTTTAGATGGTCCTAGAATCCACTCCTACCGAATCATCCTCAAGTCCTGCTCCTCTTCGTTGTGGATTCTTCCTAGAATCCACATGAGCCAATTCTACCCCCACGTCTGCCCCATCTGTGTGTGGCTTTCCAGTCACCACGTATAGTTGTTCGTGTTGGGCACTGCACAAGAGCACTACACCTGAGCAGGTACCACTCACATCAAAGACATCTTTATTATTTTGAAAACATTTTTTTTTAATTTTTTGTGCATTGTGTTATTCTTTTGCTGACTGCAAAGCGATTTATAATTTATTGCAGCCATGTTCCAGCAGGTGGCAATAAAGTGTCTTGTTCCAACAGGGTTGGTAGGCACCATTCCTCGTCCACTTACAAAGGAGAAATCAGTTTGAAAATGGAAAGACGTTGTTGATGTCATATCATCTAAAACAGCCTGTGCTTCTAAACAAGGAGCTGCTTTTCCACCTGATTCACAGAGGATGTTTAAACAAAGAAAATCGCACTAACAAAATAGAGGAAGATTGGCACAGATGTTAGCTCAGGGCCAATCTTCCTCAAGCAAAAAAAGAGGAAGATTGGCAACAGATGTTAGCTCAGGGCTAATCGTCCTCAGCAAAAAAAAAAAAAAGAAAGAAAGAAAAAAAAAGATTCACTGTAAACAAGAACATTTAACTTCCAAAAGATGGTAATGGTAGACAGGAATGTTGTTTTGCCAAATCCTTCCAACTGGGGAATAAACTAGCAGATTCAGATGACTTTATTTCATCTCAAAGGAACCTGTAATTAATCACTATTTCAAACTCTGGGGATGGAAAAAATACACTAAAAAAGAGAATGAGTGGAGTGTGATGGCTGCTGAGATTTGCCACCAAGATCTGTTCAGGAGTGAAGGATGTGCCCCTCTCAGGTGCTGCCCCCTTGGAGACAGCCTCAGCTGCCGAGATCCCACGCGCCAGAGCTCCCCTGGGGTGCTCTGACCCCTTTGTTGGCACTGAATCACAGCCCAACATCTCAGTCTGCCCAGTCCTCGTCCTCGATTCCTTTCCACAGCTGCGAGCCCCACCATCCTGAGAGCGGATCTCCACCTGACAGCTAGTCTGGCCTCCCAGTGAGCCACACAGAGATCGGCAGCCTTGATCAAGCATTTGAAAATGAGGGGCATACCCACCGTGGTGTGCAGCATTCAAAGTTAGGGTCTGATTTCGTATATATCCAAAAGAATTCAAAGCAAGATCCTGAACAGATGTTTGTGCCCATGTTCACTGCAGCATTATTCACAATAGCCAAGAGGTGGAAGCAACCCATATGTCCATCCACGGATGAATGCATAAACAAAAGGTGGTATATGCATTCAGCGGAATATTATTCCACCTTAAAAAGGAAGGAGGGGCCGGCCCCGTGGCCGAGTGGTTAAGTTCGTGTGCACCCCTTCGGCAGCCCAGGGTTTCGCTGGTTTGGATCCTGGGCATGGACATGGCACTGTTCATCAGGCCACGCTGAGGCGGCGTCCCACACGGCACAGCCAGAAGGACCTACAACTAGAATATACAACCATACACTGGGGGGCTTTGGGGAGAAGAAGAAGAAAAAAAGAAGATTGGCAACAGATGTTAGCTCAGGAGCCGATCTTAAAAAAAAAAAAAAAAAAAAAAAGGAAGGAAATTCTGACGTGTGCTACAACATGGATGAACCTTGAAGACATACTGCCGAATGAAATAAGCCAGATACAAGAGGACAAATACTGTACGATTCCATTCACATGAGGCGTCTAGGCAGTCAGATTCACAGAGTCACACGGGAGCAGGGAGGGTGCCAGGGGCTGGGGGAGGGGCACTGGGGACATGCTGTTAAATGGGTCTAGAGTTTCAGTTTTGCAAGGTGAAAAAGTTGCACAACAATTCGAATATACTTAACACCCCTGAACTGTAAAAAAAAAAAAAAAAAATTAAGATGTAATCTGAAAAAGAAATATTGACGCTACAGGCAGAAGTGAGGTGAAAATAACAAAAGAAAATATTGGCGCACAATATACGTGATTCTGTTTTTGGCAAGGCAGGGACCGGGGTTCCAGAAGAAAACTCCACAATTCTGATAACGGACGGAAGAACGTTTATGCAGAACATAAAGATTGGCAGCAAGTGATGTCACACACTACTTAGGGGATGACATTTTAAAAATCACACAAATCGTTACAATTATAGCATGTTTGATTAATGGGATTATTTTGAATAAGGTAAGGAATACTGACTATTTCTCAATAATTTGGGTCACAAAGCCTGTTTGCAGTTGACGAGTCAGTTGACAATTACTGGTATGTGGGTAGATTTCCAGATTGCACCTATTCCTACAGGTAAACACTTCGGGGAATTTTGTGCAGTAGATGCTATAACCGGAGACAAATGATACATACATTTAGTAAACTGCTTACATAACCCAAATCTGGAAAAACATTTGAGAGGCCAGGTATTTGCAGCTGTGCACAGAAATGGAAAGGTGCATGGAAGCTTATGGAATACAATAGAAGATTCTTGAAAAAATTCTAAAGCGTTTAATAGACCCAGGTGGACACTCAGACACCAGGCAGCTGAGGACATGGAAACAGATGCTCTGGCAGGCGGCTGGCGCTGGGACAGAGACATGAGGTGACACCTCCTGGACCAGCCTCCTTTCTCACCTCCTGGAGAAGCAAATCCTTGTTCTGCACATTCTTCAAACTGGATAACAAATAATGCAGCAGAAATTTCTTCATATGCCACTGAATTTTTAAATATCTCTCCAACTACTCTTTGGCTTCTAATAAATGTTGGGATGTATTGAAAACACATATATGAGAAATAAGTCTGAAACTATTCAATATACAAAGAGAAAGCGGATCTGATGGCAACATAGCACTAAATGGGTGACACCTCTTAGAAACTGTTCGAGATATTCACAGAGATTTGCATCTTAGAACATAAGCCAAAGCTACACTTTGAGAATCATCTACTTTTAAATGGTGTTTTAAGTGAAATTGATATTTTGAACAAAATAATGCAAGAATCCGATTATTGCCCTTCCAAGTATCAAAGTGGGGAAAGAATGACAGATCAGTGACAGGTTAGAAAGTGTCGAGTCCAGGTGATGCGGCATCCTCTTCTCTCTGCATTTGTTTGTGTTTGTTTGAAAATTTCTACAGTGGGGCCGGCTCCGTGGTCCAGTGGTTAAGTTCACGCACTCCGCTGCGGCGGCCCAGGGTTCAGATCCCGGGCGCGGACATGGCACCGCTCGTCAGGCCACGTTGAGGCGGCGTCCCATATCCCACAACTAGAAGGACCTGCAGGTAAGATATACAACTATGTACGGGGGGTTTGGGAAGATAAAGCGGAAAAAAAAAAAAAAAAAAAGATTGGCAACAGTTGTTAGCTCAGGTGCCAATCTTCAAAAAAAAAAAATTTCTACAGTAAAACATTTTAAAAATAGCACCCTAATGGCTACCACAAAACATCCTCATTTCCCCCCAACCCTTAAATAATTAATCATTAAAGAGTGACTATTGAGCCAGCCCTGATGGCCTAGTGGTTGAAGTTTGGCACCCTCCACTTTGGCAGCCTGGGTTTGGTTCCCCAGCGTGGAACCACACCACCTGTTTGCCAGGAGCCATGCTGTGGCAGCGGCTCACATGGAAGAACTAGAAGGACTTACGACCAGAATGTACAACTATGTACTGGTGCTTTGGGGAGGAGAAGGGAAAAGGAAAAAAAGAGAGAGGGAGAGAGAAAGACTGGCAACAGATGTTAGCTTGGGGCAAATCTTTCCCAGGGGAAAAAAAAGAAAAGCGATTACCAAAAAAAGAATCTGTGGATTCACAGGGAGCTCAGAGTTCATGTTGTACGGCCCTCTGTGGATGCAACAACTCTGCCAAAATCTCTCCACCTAGGTCACTGGGTCTCCACTTGATTACGTCCTGCAATGGGGGGGCTCCCTACCTGATAACTCACAGCCCCCAAAGGTACCTGAAGGTTACCAGAGTCAAAACCACACAGACTCCCCCAGCCACTTACACAGACTCTCACACACACACTCTCACACTCACCACACAGACTGGGCTGCACACTCTTCATGCCTCAGTCTCTGAAACGGTGAACCACTGTGAACACTTCCAAGGCCTCCACCCTCCTAGGGGCTGCAGAAAACCCGGCTCCTTCCGTAGCCAGTCTCCACCCTGCAGGGGCCTTTAGCTCCACCCTGCCCCTGCGTGACCAGCTCCAAAAAGAGAGCCTGGGATGGGAACAGGAGAAGCAGGAAGAATAATTGGGATGCAAAACAGGTTCGGGGAAGCGAGGCCTGACGGGAGGGGCCGGGATTTGGCAAGAAGAGGGTAAGGGAGGCTCTGCCAGTGAGTGTCCACAGCGCCCGGGTGTCTGCTGTCAAAGAAAATGGCACCAAAGTTAAACAGGCACGGGAGGCTTTATCGGAGACTATGGCGGCTGGGGAGAGAGACTGAACCCAACTCCAGCGAAACGAAAGGCAGGAGGATTTTAATCACCAGATGGGCTAGTGGAAAAGTGCTGGAGGAGGAGAGGAAGGAGGTCGGGCCACGGGACGCGTGCAGCACACTGAGTTATTCCTGAGTCTGCAAATGTTTTTTCTCCGTGATCAGGCCATCTGTGTTTGCTAATTGTCGCTCATTCAAGCTGGGCGCCTCCCTCCCCACCCCCCCACCCGAGCCTAGAGTCGGGGCACTATCTTCCTTGATAATGACATTTCAAAGGCAGGGCCTCCAAGTCCTGGAGGAAAACATTCCCAGGTTGTAAAACCGGCTAGAGGTGGGGAGATTTCCCCACATTTCAAAGGGACCGAGAAAGAATTTGCAGTGACAAGTTTTCTAAAGGAAATGCTCCGAGTAAAAGGGGCGGGGGCGGGGGGGGGGTGGGTATCGTCAAGAAGAAATCTGTGTAAAATTCAGTCAAGCTCAGGGGACCGTTAAGGTCATCCTGGTCACCGCCATTGTGTCAACCCTGTCCCATCCCTCTGTGGGTGCGAGAGTCTAGGTCTCTGCACCGCCTGGCGCCCACTCTGCTCGGCACGGTGAGCGGGTGTGATCCCAGCAGGGGGCTCCTCCAAGAGGCAGGTCAGGAATGGCTGACCTAGGGTCTCTGTCCAGCTCCAACTGCCCACAGGGGCATCCGTCTGGATGACCGCATCTGCCCAGTGTCTGAGTGCCAACATGGGTCTGTCTGTGTCCTCAGGGGACAATGGGTCCCTCTGGTTGTCTGCCTGTGTCTCTATCTCCTCCAATGGTTTTTAATTCATTCATTTAATAATCTAATAAACATTTATTAAATGTCTTCTGTGGGCGTGTCCTGATCATCGGGGTGTCCCTCTTCATGGCTGGGCTGGTCTATGTTTCTACAGTGACATCTGTCCACACTGGTGTGTCTGTCTTTCTGTATCCCACATGTAACTGCCCCTCTGGGGGTCCCTGTCTCTATGTCACTCTCTCTCTCTGTCACTCTGTTTCTCTCTCTGTCTGCCTCTCTGTCTGTTTGTACGTCCATTGATTCATTCATTCATACAACATCGCAAACATCCCCTGAGGCCTGTGATGCGGGAGATAGACACCAGCCCAACCCAGGTGAGGAGGGCTGGGAGACAGGGAGGTGCTTGAGGCTGAGGTGGGTGGGAAAGTGGGAGCGATGGGGGTCAGAGAAGGCTTTGTGGAGGCGTTGTCTGCATCCCTGGGGCTGGAGACGTGGCCCCAGGGTTGGAGGCTGCGTGTCTGAGTGTAGGATGGTACACGTTGGGGTGGCGGGAGAGAAGAGAAATCAAGAGACCATGTGTGCCAGCCTTGGACTAGAACACATTGCTGGGGTTGGGGTCGAAAGACAGCCTGCAAAACACAATGTCCCCCAAAATTAAGGGTTACAGGCCCCTGGTTCCTCCTCCCTCAGATCCAGGAGCCCAGGCCCCCAGTGCCCTCCTTCCTCAGACCCAGGGCTCACCACGGCCCATCATGATTACCTAGGAGGAGTCGAGTCCAAGCAAGGGCAGGCGGGGGTGGAGGAATCCTGGCCAGGCTGGGTAGCCGGGATGCCTGGGGCTCAGCAGGGAGAACCAGCCAAGCAGAAAGCAGAGCAGGAGGAGCTGTCCTCGGTGTCTCCCGGAGCTCCACGACCTGGCCATGGGAGTCCCCAGGGCCACCCTGCTCGGCCTCTTTGGGGCTGTGCTCTGCCTGACAGGTACCCAGACTTCTGAGTCCAATGGTAAGAAGGGCTGGGGGCCTGGACCCCTGGGTCTGAGGGAGGAGGGACTGGGGGCCTGGACTCCTGGGTCTGAGGGAGGAGAGGCTGGGGGCCCGGACCCCTGGGTCTCAGGGAGGAGAGGCTGGGGGCCTAGACCCCTGGGTCTTGGTGAGGAGAGGTAGGACTGTGTCCCCCCATTTCTCTTCCCCTCCTCTGTGCTTGCCTGTCAGCCAGCATCTCTCTTTCCAACACCCCAGCCTCTCTCCTCCTCCCTGCCCGCGCCCCCACGCATGGGTACTTGTGGGGAAGGGTGGGGGCTCTTTCCAGAACTGGCAGGGAACCACAGCTTCATCCTCAGGCTACCCTTGTCCCCAGTTTGGGCAAGGACAGGGCCATACTCCCATCAGGACTGCAGGGGCTACAAAGACAGGCAGTTAGAGTGGTGGGGAGGAGGCCCCGCCTGCACACACAGACCTCTTGTGTGTCTGCTCATCCACAGAAGAGAGTTTGATTTCTGTATGTGTCCATATGTCACCACGTCCTGTGGTCTCTGTGCTTGTCTGCGTTTCTCTGTGCCAGATTGCCATGTCTGGGTGTTTGAACAAATGCTGTATGGGTCTGTTTATCTCTGAGCTTCACTCTCTATGTAAAAGAGATGTGGGTATAATTTTGCATCTCCGTGGCTCTCTTTGTGTTTGTGCATCTCTGTGATCGGTAGGCCTGCATTTATCTCTGGGTATATGTGTTTGGGTATTTTAATATCTGTCTCTATGTGTCTTGTACCTATGATTTTATTTATTTATTTTCTATTTTTTAATTCTTTGCAGGGAAAGATTCACCCTGAGCTAACATCTGTTGCCAACCTTTCTCTTTTTTTCCTCCCCAAAGCCCCGGTACGTGATTGTACGCCCTGGTTGTAAGTCATTCTAGTTCTTCTATGTGACCCGCTGTCACAGCATGGCAACTGACAGAGGGATGGTGTGGTTCCGCGACCGGAAACCGAACCAGGGCCGCCGAAGCGCCGAACTTTAACCACTAGGCCACCAGGGCTGGCTCTATGACTTTAAGTTGTATGTTTTTGTGGGTGTCTTTTTCGTGCATCTCTAACTCTGCATAATTGTGGTCTCTCATTTTCTTTGCGTGTTTCTGATTCTTGGGTCTTTATCTGTCTCTCTCTGGGTGGGAAGGCCCGTGTTCCTGGATCTCTGTGTGCATTGCTATGGTTTCCGTAACCACACGTTTTCCTGTCTGTAAGTATGATTTTGCATGCGTGCAATGTGTGCCGTGGTTTGGGGAGTTTCTAGTGGAGGGTCTGGCTGCAACTTGTTTTGTGTGTGAATGCAGAACTCTGCGTGGACGCATTCAGGATATTCTGTGTATATTTGTGAGATTCGCACGAGCGTGTGTCAATTCTGTTATTTCGTGTTTAGGTCGGTGTTTAAGTGTCTTGTGTGTGTCCTGTTGGGGCCGGCTGTGTGTGTGTATTTGTATACAACCCTGCGCATCTCGCCGCCTGTTTGGAGTGTTTGTTTTCCATCAGTGGCCTGTTAGTGCAACTGAACGTCATGAGATTAGTTGGCAGAGGGACTGGCAGAGCAAGAGTGAATCACTTCCTCCTTCATCAAAATCTTAGAGGGCTTCCTGGAAGAGGGTGGAGATCGGGAGCAGCCTCGGGGGGTAAAACTGGACTGGTGGGTGCAGAGAGGTCATGACTTTGCCTCGAGGTAGACCCAGCCATGACGGCCAAGCCTGGTTCCCTCAAGGCAGCGAGGGCTGTCTCCCCTCGGAGCCGAAGAGCCCTGCCCGTGCGGCCCGCCGGCATTTGCAGGGTGGAGCCCCACGTCCCTGGAACAGGCTCATCCCTGGCCTGCTCGTCTCACCCCACCCCTGCTCCTCTCCTCAGCATCCCAAGCCCTGCAATGCCACAGCTTTCAACACATCTACTTCGGGCCCTTTGACCTCAGTGGCAGGAAATTCCTCAACGTCTCCTGTCTCCACGGATGCTCTGAGGCGGTCCTGTCCCTGGACACTGGTGAGGGCAGAAGGATGGAAGAGAAAGGAGTGGGGGAGAGACTAGAGAGGGAGGTGGTGGGGGGAGCCAAGAGCTTAGAGGGGCAATTGGGTAGAAGCGGAGGGGAAGGATAAGGTCAGAGATGGGGAGGTGGAGGAAGGGCGGAGAAGGGAGAGAAAGAAAGGGGGGGTGAGGGGAGGGACCAGAGGGAAGGGGAGACAATGGGGAGCCAGGGAGCGGAGGTGGGAGAAGGGAAGGAAGGAGGAAGAGGGGAGGGAGAGAAGAGCGGACCGATGACAGGGGTGGTGATGAGGAGAGGGGAGGAGAAGGGGTGAGGGGAGGTGGGGAGGGGCAAGTGGAGTCTGGAAGGGAAAGAGGGAGGAAACGGAAGGGCAGGAGGGAAAAGCAAGTGAGGGAGGCAGAAAAGCGGAGGAGGGAGAGGCTGGAGACTGGAGGTGGAGAGGCGAGGCAAGAGGGAGAGGAGAGAGAAGGCTGCCAGGAGGCGGCGCACAGACCCCACCCCCTCCCGCCCGCAGGGTATCGCGCCTCAGTGACCCTGGTACACAAGGGCTGCTGGACAGGCCCGTCCACGGGCCAGATGCAGTCCAACCACCACGCGCTGCCGCCCGACTACTCGGTGGTGCGCGGCTGCGCGACCGACTTGTGCAACTCCGACTTGCTGAACCATGACGCCATCCCCAACCTGAGCCCAGGTGTGCCGGGGGGACGGGCCGCGAGTGCGACGGTGAGGGGCTGGGAGGGGCTCTGCCGGGGCTGCCCCGGCAGGGTGGGGAGGGGCGTGGCCTCCGCTGGGCGCCTCCTCCCGGCGGCCAGGATTGCAGCCCCCCCCCCCCCCCCCCCCCCCCCCCCCCGCATCGGGCCGGGCGGACGCCCTGGTGCAGTGAGCAATCCGCACAACCGTACCTGGGAACCACTACCTGACTGTGCGTCTACTCTCTCTTGCCAGCACCCAACCCGCCGACGCTCAGCGGCACCGAGTGCTATGCCTGCGTGGGGATCCACCCGGCGGACTGCACTCCGGAAAAGTCCCGACGGGTCCAGTGTCACCAGGACCAAAGCGTCTGCTTCCAGGGCAATGGCCAAATGACCGTTGGTGAGGGGCTGGGAGGGGGGCAGGGCTTGGGCAAGGGGAGTGGAGGTAGGGCAGGCCTGAGGGTAGAGGCACCAGGCAGGCCTGAGGGGGAGACATGGTCCCGGTCTGAGGGAGGAGGTTGGCTCTAGGCTGAGAGAGGATGCAGGGCCCCAGTCTAAGGAGGGAGACTAGAAGTCTGTCCAAGGACCCAGAGGTGCCCCTGGCCTCTGAGGTGGGGGTTCAGACGTGGCCTCCTCCCTCGGTCTTGACCCCTCCTCATTGCGCCCACCCCCAGGCAATCTCTCAGTGCCTGTGTACATCAGAACCTGCCACCGGCCCTCCTGCACCGTCATGGGCACCACCAGCCCCTGGACCAACATTGACCTCCAGGGCTCCTGCTGCGAGGGCAGCCTCTGCAACACGGACTCCGTGACCCAGTCCTTCACCTCCACGTCGGCCAACGCCTGTCCCCGGGCGCTCCACGTCACGGCCCTGCTCCTCATGGTCCCCCTACTGGTCGGCACTCTGGGAGGCCCCCTCGGGCTCTCCTCATAGATGCCCCTCCAGCCTCTTCCTGGGCAGGGGTGCTGCGGACAGGGTCCCTGTAAACCCTTCTCGCAGCTTCAGACCTTAGAACCCGGCTCCCTGGAAAATGATGTCAAAGAGAAGTTTCCCTCTCATCTCTCTCCTTCCTGCTTCCCTACCACCGCCCCACCCTTCCCTGGTCAACAGACCTGGGAAAAATTGGGCAAGGTCCCCAGCATCCCAGGGTGGGGGAGACAGCCACCTCCTGCCCCGCATGCAGAGCAATCCTGATAAGAGATATCACTGACTGAGCCCCCACCAGGCCCCGGCCCCCCACGACCTGGTTTCCTGCGCTCTCCCTCTGGGGCCTGGGACCGGCTCCCCCAGGGAGCTGCGATGATGTCTTTATTCGGATCGTCATGAGAACCTCGAGAGGCAGTATGTCCCAGGAGTTACGAGCCCAGACTCTGGAGGCAGGCTGCATGAGTTCGAATCCCAGCTCTACCATTTAGCCTACGGGTGACCTTGGGCAAGTTACTTCACCTCTCTGTGACTGTGTTTCCTCACCTGGGAGGTGGAGGTGAAAATAAAACCTACAATAATGACAAGACCGACTTCACGGTTGTTGTGGTTGGAATTTAAAGAGATGAACATGGAGTACCCGGGACACAACACTCGCCCAGCATGAGCGGGCTACTGTCAGGATGCCCACGTCACAGATGGACAAGGGTGGGGGGGCCTGCTGGAGCTCACGTATCTAGTGAGTGGAGCACCAGGCGTGTGTGAGTCCCAGCCCACCACACCGCTAGGCATCCACCTCCCAAACACGTGGGGGTTGATTTGACGGAAACACATTTGAGTCCAAGGTGAGCCAGGAAAAATCCTCCAACCTGGGGAGATCTGGGAAGACTTCCTGGAGGAAGTAAACCTTGAGCAAACTCCTACAGGATAAAGAGGAGGCAGGGCATCTAGGGGGAGGAAACAGCCAGGACAAAGGTCCGGAGGTAGGAAGGAACCCAGAGTGTGCAGGACACCTACATGAGCACGTGAACTCCATCCTCTTGGGCTCATGTTTACAAGGTCCTTTCCCATCTTCGTCCCACTTGATTGTCCCAAGGACCCAGTGAGGCAAGCAAGAAAGGGAGGCACGTCCCCACAGAGCAGACAAGTCGCCCAAGGCACGGTGAGTGAGAGCACTTTTCAGAGTGAGCGGCAGAGCAAGGATGGATCCCACATCTTCTAATTCTACCTCGACAGGCAGCCTTGTGGGAGGAGGGCACGTGAGAAATGCTGCTACGCTCCTGTGAGGTCAGGGGAGAAGGGTTCGAGACGTCTACACAGCCTGATGTGGAAGGGAAACTGGATCTCCTTGCTCGTTCAACACCACACTAACTGATGGCCTACTGGGTGCCCACACTGTTCTGGTTGCGGGGCACCCAGCAGGCAACAAGACAGGCCACTTCCCTCCCTTCACAGAGCTGACCTTGCTGGTGGGGGGGAAGTGACTTGGGATTCTGTTGTGAATGTGGTTTAAAGCTGGGATGGTCAGTCTGATGTGTCAGCTCGGCTAGGCAACAGCCCCAGTTATTCATTCAAATGCTCATCTAGGTGTTGCTGGGAAGATATTTCCAGATTTGGTTAAAGTCCATAATCAGGTGACTTTCAGGGAGGTTATTCTAGACCATCTGGGTGGGCCTGCTTCCATCAGTTGAAAGGCCTGAAGAGCAGAGCCCGCAGCTTCCTTGAGAAAGAAGTATGCCTGGGGGCGGCAGCTTCAGGCCTCCATGGGGACTTCCAGCCTGCCCTTCCTCGCAGCCTGCCCTATGGATTGGAACTCACCCGGCCAGCCTCTGCAACCACATAAGCCAGTTCCTTGCAATAAATCTCTTAATGTGCATCTCCTAGTTCTGTTGTTCTGGTTCATCCCAGACTGATACAGAACCCTTTGGAGGATTGAGAGCCGGGGGCTGCCATGATTTTATATTATATAACATCGTGTTATTAGGTGTATCATATAGTATACATAATGTTAAGTGTATTATATGTATGTAATTATATACATAAATAATTACATGTATTATAACTTTTTCATTGAGATATAAAATACATACAGTAAAATGCATGAAGTGAAATTTTTCTGTAACATACACCTGAGTGACCTCCACCCAGGTCAAGATACAGAACATTTCCAGCCCGCGCCCCCATAGTCTCCCTCATAGCCCTTCACAGGCACTTTCCCATCTTGAAGGAAGCCATTATTCTCACCTCTATCATAGATCCATTTTGCCTCTTTTTGAACTTCATATAAATGGATCCCTCAGCATGTCCCCTTGTGTACATGCTTTACATTTTAAAAGAATCCTTGTGGCAAGAATGGAAGCTGAGACCTGTAAGGTGGCTACTGCACCAGTCCTAACGAGCGATGACAGGGTGGCCACCAAGAGAGTATTTGGGTTGAATAAGGGATAGATTTTGTTGGTAGAGCTGAGAGGACTTGTTGTCACATTTGTTGAGGGCTGTGAGGGAAAGAAAAGCCAAGACCGCTCCAAGGTTTTGGCCTGAGGAATGGGGTAAATGGTGGTGCTGTTTACCAAAGAGAAGGACAGATGAGAGGGAGTGAGAATCAACAGTTGAGTGTTGGACATGTTGAGTGTGATTCAGTTCAAACTAAGAGCACTTCAGTTTGCACAGGGCCCTTCATCAGGGCATAGAACATACGGGTATATCTCCCCAATGGAAATTAGTTTGCATGTTTCCTCCAGAAGACATGTCCTGGAATGTTCCTAGCAGGACAGTTCATAATAACCACAAGCTGGAAGCAAGCTGAATACCTGTCAATAGTCGAGTGTCCTGTTCCCAGAGTGGGATACCATACAGCACAAGAATGAACCATCTGCATGCAACAGCATGGATGAACCTCACAGATGTAATGTTGAGCAAAAGGATAAAGACACACAAGAGACCATCCTGTATGATTCCTCTTATATAAAGCCCAAAGTAGGCAAAACTAATATACGCAATTAAAAGTCAGGAGAGGGGCCAGCCTGGTGGCGTAGTGGTTAAGTTCGTGCACCCTGCTTTGGCAGCCCAGGGTTCGCAAGCCTGGATCCCGGGCATGGACCTACAAATCATTCTTCAGACCATGCTCTGGCAGTGTCCTATATACAAAATAGAGAAAGACTGGCACAGGTGTTAGCTCAGGCACAACCTTCCTCAAGGGAAAAAAAAAAAGAAGATTGGCAACAGATGTTAGCTCAGGGCCAATCTTCCTCACCAAAAAAAAAAAAAAAAAGGTCAGGATAGTGATAATCCTTGGGGGTTACGAGCAGAAGAGAAGACAAGGGGGATTCTGGGGGTCTGGTCTTTGTGTTTCTTGATGTGAGAATTCATTGAGCTTTTTGCTTATGATTTGTGTTCTTTCTATATACACATTATTTTCGATAAAAGGTTTTTTAACATTTTTTTTTTAAATCTTTCTTGGTGCAGAAGTGGCATATGGGGGAGTAGAAGAGAAAAATAAAACCTACCCCTTTCTTAAAATTTTCTGTTTGGTTACAATAGGCAAAAGGGTGAAGATTTCAGTTGACCATCTTATCACACGAAGCCTTGCAGGTGAGGCAATTTGTTAAAGGAAAAGGAGTGACTGAAACGACAGATCCAGAAAATACAGTCTCTATTCTGTTGATTGGTTTTGAATTATCCAAATGAGAGTTCATAATTTTTATTATCTACATTCTGGCTGAATGGACTTAAATTTGCATGCCATTCATTTTGCCTGTGTCGTCACACTCGGCTCTTTGTCATGTTGATCTCCGGTCATCTGTTGCAATATTTAGTCATTTTTTACTACTCATTGGACAACTAATTATTGCTGTCTCCTAATTGCAGTGCACAAGCAATATCTGGTCTTATGGGAGGGGAAAGGCAGTGAAGAAATAGGATGGATGCTACTGACAAAATTGTGATTACAAACATCAGGTCTGCCACCAACAACAATCCTTATATTAAATAATAAAGGGAAAGAAGAGGCAAGATTAAAAGAAGTTAGTAGATGGATAGATAGATACAAGAAAAGGTGGAAGGAAGGAGGAAAAGAGGGGGGCGGGAAACAAGCGAAGAAGGAAATATGCATATCTACTACAGTTTGAATCTCTGTGATTGGTCACAAGGCCATGATTGGTCTATTCAATTTCCTTTTTCCATTACTCATTCCACGTTTCCAAGTTTCCTTTGCCCTCAGCTGGCTGGTGTTCTTCACTTAGTGAGCTGACTTCCTGAAAGGTCTTGATCCTCAGTGGTCCTGCCTTTCTTGTCGTTGCTGTTGTTGTTTTTACTCTTGGACATGGAAGCTGTAAGAAGTGTTCCAGAGAATGCTTTGGGTTCTAGACATGGCCTCCCTTGGCTCCACTGTGCCGCAGGAACTCAGTTTCCCCTTGGTAATCAAGATCGGTCACCCAAGCCCATAGAGTAATCCTCCTCTTTGCCTCTTGGTTCAGTGTTGTGAGGAGCCCAAAATGGCCAGGAGACAGTGTCCCACCCCCCAATCCAGTGGAACCACTGCTGTGTCCTCTAGTGGGAGCATTCTTTCCTTAGGAACCAAGACGTCCAAGCCAGCAGAGCTCAAAGTTGTGGGGATGGGAAGCAAAACTTCTGCAAGTGGGTATGAGGTGTAATAGTGAGAGGGGTCCCTGCGAATCCCTGAGACCCCGACCCCAGTATTTGGGCTGTGCCCTGGGGAGACAGCATTCAAAGGATGCATGCGCTGCATCCCGTAAGACAAAACCCCATCCGTGCAGGCGTTGACTCCCAGTTGGCAACAGTCACTGAGTCATCCCATCATTGTATCAGGTGAGCTTCTTCTAGGAGATGGAGTATGAGGTAAGACCCGTGAACCCATGGGCATGACACACAGAGGCCCGCTTCAGACCTGGATCTTGGAAAAGAAGCTGAAAGGTGGTAGGGAAGCAACATTACCAAACTTGGATTTATAATTGGTCTCCGTCATGCATTGAGATCCTCCTATGTTCCTGGCCATGCACTGGGCACTAGGCCACGGAGGGGAGTCCCAGGCCTGGAGGAGCTCCCAGTCTAATGGGAGAGCTCTCATATCCATGCTCAGACAGCTGCAAGCCCATGATGGAGGGATGTGCAGGGACAAGAGGAGCCGGGTTGGAGGAGGGATACATTGGGGCTGGTGCCAGAGGGAAGAGAACCTGGTGACAGGTTTTAAAGCATGCCACATGGACAGAGAAGGGAACAGCATTCCAGGCAGAGGGACCAGCCTGTACAAAGACAGAGACACAGAGGCAGAAATAATCTCAGTAGACAGTCAACAGACATTTGTCATTGATTTTTCTGTGCTGGGTGATCCTGGAGAATCCTGTCCTGAGGAGTTCTTGGTCTGATGGGGGACTCAAACTAGGACCCAGAGGGACATAGCCCCCAGGGAGATCAGGGCAGTAAATAAGGGGAGTGCTGGGGCTGGAAGGGTTGGCAGGTAGAGAAGAAACCTCTGATTGGGGGTTGGGGCATCAGGGGTGACTTCAGAGAGGGTGGAGCCTGTGCTGGGTCCTGAAGGATGAGTAGGAGGTCACCAGGTGGACAGAGTGGGGATCAGCATTCCAGGCAGAGCCCACAAAAGATCTCGGGAAACATTTATTAAATGGCAGAGACAGCAGGACAGAGGCAGGAACAAATAAGAGACAGAGAGAGCTGCAGTAATCTATTCTTCGGAGCTGGGTGATGCCAGGGACCCAGCGATGAGTCAGACCCAACCCTGCCCTCCTGGTCTGGAAAGAGGCAGTGATAAACCCGGAGGCTCGTGGCTGGTAAAGCGTGAAGAAAGAGGATCTAAGGGAGCGCCAAGGAGGAAGACCAGGAGAGGCCTCTGAGAGGAAGGAATCTCTGAGGAGGCACCTAAGTGACAAGTAGGAATTGGCACAGCTGCAGGAGGAAGGGCGTTCCGGGCAGGAAGGACAGTATGCACAAAGGCTTGGTCTGTGTAGAAAGTGTGAGAAAGGAAGATGAGGATAAAGAGGGTGGCAGTGCCCCTGAAGGGCTTAAAATGTCAGGTGGGGATAAAGTTTCCTGAACTTTCCCCTGCAGCCGATGGGGACCCACGGAAGGGCTTAGAGCTGGGGAGAGGCACGGTGGCAGCCAGGTGACAGGACACTCTCCCTGTGACCGTGCAGGGGAACTGAGACTGGAGGCAGGGAGACGTGGGAGAGGTTGGTGATGGGGTCGCTCATGCATGTCTCCAGGGTCAGGGGCCTCTGAGGGCTGGAGGGAGGAGGAGGGACTTTGAAAACAGCATGCGAGGGCTGTGGGTCTGGAGTGAAGTTCCGTACAAGTGAGGATAGAGGTTTCCTGGAGGTTGGGGTGGGCGCTGTGGTCATAAAGGAGCACACAGGAAGATTATGGGGCATGGCAATATTCCCTCTGGGTGTGTGTGGTGATTTCATGGGGTTCACTGTGTAATTATTTGTGCCAAATATACCTCTATGTTTTATGCACTTTCTGCATATATGGTGTATTTCATACAAAAATAATAATAATGCCAACAACGAAGTCAAGGTGAGAGCCCAGGTCTTTGGACTCCCATATTGTGGCTTTTTAATCTTTGGTGATAGAGGTCAGGATACTGGCTATCTCTGGTGTATCACTTGGGAGAGGGTACAAGAGAACCTCCTGTGACGATGGAGATGCTCTATGGCTTGCTCCAGGTGGTGGTCACACGTGTATACACACAGGTAGAACTGAGTCAATCTGTACACTTAAGATTTGTGAACTTTATGGGCCAGCCCCAGTGTCCTAATTGTTAAGTTCAGCATGCTCCATTTTGGCAGCCCAGGTTCAGTTTCTGGGTGCAGACCTACACGACTTGTCTGTCAGTGGCCATGCTGTGGCAGTGGCTCACATACAAAAAGAGGAAGATTGACGACAGATGTTAGCTAAGGGTGAATCTTCCTTAGCAAAAAGAAAAAATTGTGAACTTTACAATGTGTAAGCCATATCCCAACAAAAAGAAACAATTAAAAATATGACATATAATTAATGATATCATGTCTGGGATTTGCATTAAAATAATATAGGAAGTGAGGAAGTGGAGGCATGGATGAAATGCCATGAGTTGATACTTGTTAAATGGGTACATGGAATTTTATTGTACTCCTCTGTTCACTTCTGTATGCTTGAAGTTTTCCATAATAAAAAGTATATATATGAATGTATGTATACGTGTATAGACAGATGATAGATAGATAGATAGATAGATAGATGATGGATAGATAGATCGATAGATGGAACAAATATCTGTTGAACTCACAGTGACCCAGGCTCTCCCTCCCTTCAAAACTCAGATGTCTGCCTTCTCTGGGCAATCCAGATGATCCAATGCCTAGATCATACACCCAGCATTGCCCCTTTCCCAAGATTCCTCTGCCCTCCCCAGCTCCATGAAAGTGGGAGCCTAGGTCAGCACCAAGGACAGATCCATAGCATTGGGTCTCAGTACCACAGACAGCAACTCAACTAATGGGGGGACAAAGGACAGGGAAATGAGGAAATGACATCCTCCCCTCCTCCAGGACAGTGTGGAACAGGATGAGAGGGCAGAATCGAAGGAGAGCCAGTCAATAGTATTGAATAAGAGCATTGCTTCAACAAATATCCACTGAGCCTCCCCTACGTGACGGATTGAGATCCGTCCCGAACAATAAGAAAAATAAGAAAACAGGATCACTTATATAGTCCTAAGTGCCATGATAAAGACAAAACAATGAAATAGGATACAGGGTTATTTATGGGGCTGGAGGGGACCGTTTTTGAAGAGGTGGTCAAGGAAGAGACTATTTTGAGCAGAGAACTGGATGAGGTGAGGGGACGACCCATGAGGAGGTTGGAGGTAAAAGCATTGAGGCAGAGGGAACAGCAGGCGCCCAGACCTGGGGCAGGAAAGGTCTTAGGGTGTTTGAGGATCAGCAAGGAGGCCAATGTGGTGGGGCAAAGTAAAGAGTTTTGGCAAGATAGGGGTAAACACACAGAGAGAAAGAGATAGAGAAAGAAAGACAGGAAAATATGAAAGACAAGCAGAGATTGAAAGAACCAAGAAAGACTCAGAGGGAAAAACATAGAAGTGGGGCCGGCCCTGTGGCCAAGTGGTTAAGTTCACGCGCTCCACTTCGGCAGCCCAGGGTTTACCGGTTCGGATCCTGGGTGCAGACCTAGCACCACTCATCAAGCCATGCTGAGACAACAGCCCACATAACACAACTGGAAGGACGTACAACTAGGATATACAACTATGTACGGGGGGGCTTTGGGGAGAAGAAGAAGAAGAAAAAAAAAAGAGATTGGCAACAGATGTTAGCTCAGGGCCAATCTTTAAGAAATCTTGAAATCTTTAAAAAATCTTTAAAAAAATGATACTAGCTGCAATGTGTAAAGTGCAATTTCCATAATCTATTCCATCATTCTGTTACCTATTCATATCTACGTATTCATACACAGTATATATGTATACATATTCATATATGTATACTTTTTATTAAAAACTTCAAACATAAAAGTGAACAGAAGAGTATATTTCTTGTTCTTATTGCGTAACAAATCAATCCAAAATTTAGTATCTTAAAACAAAAAGTGTATTATTTCTCATGATTCGAGGGTTGACTGGACACTTCCACCCTCTCTCTGGAGGTCACTCATGCGGCTGCATCCAGTTGGGGCTGGGCTGGGGCTCTTGGTCAGGGTACCTTGATTCTCCCCTGCATGGCCCCTCCCTGTGAGGAGCTTGGGCTTCCTCACAGCATGGTGGTCTTAGAGTTCTAAGGGGACAAAAGCAGCAGCTTTTAGTTCTCTTAAGAACTGGCCCTGGAACTGGTCCAGCATCTTTTCTGCCACATTCCATTCGTCAAAGCAAGTACAAACCAGTCAGATTGAAGGAGAAGGGACATAGAGCCTAGCTCTTGGTGGGAGAAGCCATATGCCAGCATAGAGGGGAGGAAGCATTGGCAGCCAGCTTGGGAGACAGTGCAGCACAGGGGCTTAACATATCCCAGGTCCCGTGTTGAGGGCTCCGGACACTCCACCCCACCTGATCCTCAAGCAACCCTGGGACATAGGTCTCATCATCCCCAGTTTATAGGGACAGCAGAGCTACACATGAACTCAGGGCTGTCTCTAAACCAGGCTGCATGAGTTTTATATCCCACACAAAAATAAAGTCATGTCAACGCTTGAACCAAGGTCTCTAGCCTCCCAGATTGTCAGATATATATATCATTTAACACAATAATATACATAATTGGTAATGAGTGGAGAACGCAGAGATACAAAGGAGAAAATAAACAAAAACAGAGAGAAATATAAAAGAGAAAGAAAAAAGGCATGCGCTTGGAGACAAAGACAGGAGCAGAAAATAAGAAGGGCCAGCGAGATAGAGAAGCAAAGACTCACAGAGACAGAGGGAAAGCGAGAGATTGACAGAACCACGAGACTTCCTTTAGCCTGGAAGCTCCATGAGGACAGGGATTTTGTCTGTTTTATTACTTATAGCATTACCTGGCAGTCAGTAGGTGCTCAATATATGAGGACAGGAAACTAGGCTAGTCAAGCAGAGTGCCTGCAGTTCCTAAAGCCACCACGAGGTGGCAGTATCCCAATGCCCTGAGGCTTCTCAACGCTTGACTCCAAGACTGCGGCGGAGGATTTGCCGCCATAGGCCTCTGACTTTCAGGACGACTTCCCCCAGGCTCAGCCCCGCCCCTCCCTGGACAAGCCCTGGGCGACGAGTGACCTTTCCGCCTGAGACACCCTCTTCTTCACTCCCCTCCGCCGCCCTGCTCAAACAACCCTTTGTCCCTGGCCCCTTCCGGCTGGGCCCTGAGGCACCTGGGTCCTTTCCAGGCCCGGAGATGGGGCTGGGCCGAAGGTGGGGCAGCTGGGCCGAGACCAAGAGAAAGTCCCAGGGATTCTGGAATCAGTTCGTCTAGCCTTTCCTGGACCCGGAGTATGGGATCTAGCTCCCGCCTCCCTCTGACCCAGGGGTGCAGGCCCCCAGCCCCCTCCTCCCTCAGACCCAGGGGTCCAAGCCCCCAGCCCCCTCCTCCCTCAGACCCAGGAGTCCAGGCCCCCAGCCCCTCCTCCCTCAGACCCAGGGGTCCAAGCCCCCAGCCCCCTCCTCCCTCAGACCCAGGAGTCCAGGCCCCCAGCCCCTCCTCCCTCAGACCAGAGAGTCCCAGCCGCAGAGTCCACACCCCTAGTCCCCTCCTCCCCCGAAGCCCCAGGCAGCAGCCCTCAGCCCTGTCCTCACACGCAGACCTACGTACAGTGGTCCTCTGGTGTTCCCCCTCCCTCTCTTTTACAGAGACCCCTCTCCCCCTCCAGTCCCCCCTCCAGGGTTGAGACCAAGGCTGACTCACAGGAAGCTCTGGGGCCCTGAGTCACCGCCATCCCCCGGCTCAGCCCCTCCCTGGGCTGGAGGGAGCTGGCTCTGGGGCCCGGTGTCCTCCCGCCTGCCCTCCCCAGCCCAGAGCTTCCCTGTGGAGGCAGGTGCTCCCCCGCTGCGACCCCGAGCTGCCCACCCCAGTGTCTCCCACGTCCAGCTTTGCTCCATTCTTCTCGTCTACTTGTGATCTCTTTGGAGATAAAATTTCCCTCTCTCTCTAACTTCCATGCCTTGATTCTGGCTCCTGCTTTCTGTTCACCTCTGGGTCTCTTCTCAGTTCATCTCTTTGAGTTTTTAAATTCTCTCTCCCTCTCCTCTGGCTGCACCAATCAAGGTCTCTCTGATTGTCTCTCTCTCCTCCTGGGTCAGTTTCACACTGAGGCACGGAAGCAGTGGAGGGCCTGGAGGTCTCTGTCCCGTGGCCTCTGACTCTCTCAGGTGGCCGCAGTCTCTGTGTCTCCGGCCATTGGCCCCTGAGTGCGGCTGGGGTGGAACTGGAAGGGGTAAGGCTATCCTCAGCTGTGCTGGTGAACAGGAGCGAGAAAATGAGGCACAGATAAGCATGGAGAAGCCCAGAGAGAGAGACCCAGAGTCGGCAAGAGACAGACACAGAGCACCAGAGGCCGAGAGAGAATGAGACAGAAAAGAGAGAGGGAGACGGAGAGAGAGTCAGAGAGTGAGAGATAGACAAAAACAGAGACAGAGGAGGATGAACACACAGAGGGACATAGAGGCAGAGAGACAGGGAGAGAATGAAATAGAAAAACAGAGGGACACAAAGATGGAGACAGAGATGCTAAGAGAGACAGAGAGACGCAGAGGCAAAGAAAGGAAGAGACAGAGAGATAGAAAGAGACAAAGGCATAAAGGAGCAAAAAACAGAGACAGAGACAGACAGATGGAGCCAGAGGTCAAGATGAACCCAGAGGCTTCCATTGCGGGAGACTGAGGGAGGAGCCCGAGGTGAGGCCCGGAGAACAGGAGAGGGAGGAGAGAGGCACAAGAGACAGGTGCCAGGCCACAAGGGGGGCGGGTGGCAGGGGCGGCCAGGCAGCAGCCCCGAGCGCGCCAGCGGCCGCGTTTTCTCTGAACAGACATGCTCGCAGTGTCTGAGTGCACCCAGGCGTGTCCATCACCATCCCACCATGTCTCACCCCGAGTGGGAATCACACACGTGCCATGGGGCGGGGCACCAGCACCGGTTGTGTTTTTGTCACTGGGAGAGTCTGTGTCTGGTGTCTCTGGGTGTGTCTGTGTGGGTTGTGTTGGTGTGATGCCAGCACGTCTGTGCGTGAGTGTCTCGTTTCTCCATGGCTGGCGGGTCCATGTTCCTGCATGACATACAACATGGGAGGGGAGAGGGGTTATGTCTGTGTGTTCCCCCAAGGGTGCCATCCAGGGGACCACCGGGCGTGTTGAGATGAGTGTGTGATGCTGTGCGAGGCGTCTTGTGTCACCACACCAGTGTGTCCCCGTGTGTTGCTGCATGAGGGCTTGGATCTGTGTCCAAAGGTACAGTGTCCAGATCATGTGTTAATTCTGTGCTGCTGCAAGGGGTCACATTCTACATTGTGTGTCACCCTTGGAGTCATTGTGCATCATTGTCTGTGTGTCTCTTGATGGGAGTTGTGTGTGTAAAGTTGTGCATCGTTCAGCGATGTGGCCCTGCGTCTCACGTCAAGGTGTCTGTCCATGCCGGGGGCCTCTGCTTTCTCGGCCAAGAGCGCAGCCCGGGTGCCCACACTCAGAGTGTGTTGTGTTTGTGCAGCTGTGTATTATACTGTGCTGGGGGGTGTCCCCTGGTGTTGTGTGTGGTGTTGTTGCAGGCCTAAGTGCCCGCAGCATCAGTGGGTCACATCTGCCGTTTCATGCGACACACGGTGTTTGTGACAGGTGGTACTGGGAAATACTGTGTTGTTGGGTGTCTGTGTAATACTCTGTATGTGTTGGGTTTGTGTGGCCACACTGTTGGAGTAGATCATGTGCTGGGCCGTAGGGTGGGTGTGGAGTGTGGTGTTTGGAGGTGGCTTGTCAGTGGGAGGTGATGGTGCTTTACTCTGTCCACATTGCGCTGGGCTCGGGGTCCATGCAGCCTGTGCCCCCCAGCCCCCTCCCCTGGGGCACCATTCTGGGCTGTGTCCTGTGTGATGCACCAAAACATATCTTTGGGCACATGCTGCTTGGGTCGCTGTGTGTGTCACTGTGCACCGCAGTATGAATGTGCGTCCATTCATATTGTTCTCTGACTGGACGTTTGAATGGCGTTGCACACTGGCGTATATTGTGTGTCAGGGTGAATCCGTGTGTCTTGTGAATCATTCTATGAGCATATGTGTTTGGGTCACCACATGCCATGATGTGTGTCAGTGTGCACATCGCCGTGTGCCAGGTGACTGGGGACTGCCAGGGGTGTGTCCTAAATGTTGTGTGTCTGTACACGTCAGGTATCATTCCAGGGGTGTGTAATGTTTAGGACACTGCAAGTGCACTGTTTACATAGATATGTTGTGTGTGGCATTTGGGTATCGCTCTGTTGATACATATTGTGTGTTTGTGGAACACTTGGTATATGTTGTGTTTGTGTAGTTACAGATGTCCAGAGTCCGGGTGTGGCTGTTTGTGTCGGAGAATGTTGTGCCAATTTTGACTGTAATGTTTGTGCCTGTGTGTGGACAATATTTGGGTGGCCGCATGTGCCACGGGGCGCTGTCTGCCTCATTGGTGTGTGTCACACCACGTGTGTGGTGTCTGGGTGTGGCTGTGGGTTTCAGAGTTTGTCGGGAGTTGTGAGTCACTTGGTGTAGGTTGTGTTGTGTGCCCCTGTGTGTTAGGTTTTGATTCCGGCCAGGCTGCGTGTAAGGGTATATTGCCTGGCGTCTTGTGGTGTGTGGGTGTGGCTGAGTGTAGGTGTGCTTTACTCGGGGCAGACCGTTGTGTGTGATGAAGCCCATTGTGTGTCAGCATGTGTCTTTATCCACGTGGATGCACGCCTCTTCCTTGCTCTGCCCCAGGACACACCCCAGCCCCTCCTTAGTCTGAGAAGGGGGGTGGGGAGCCTCCCCTCTGCCCAGAGGCCTCCTCTGCCCCTCCCCGCCCCGCCGTCACCACCCCCCAGAGGGCACAGACTCCGCTGTGCCTCAAAGCAAGAGCCCCAGAGCCAGCGTGTAGAGCAGGCCGAAGACCTGCAAGCCACAGTGGCTGGCCTTTGTGTGCTGCGAGGTGGGGGACCCTGGGCAGGAAGTTGGCTGAGCCCCAAGACCCCGGGGGCCATGGGCGGGGAGCTGGTGCTGGGCCTGGGGGCCCTGCGGCAGCGAAAGCGCCTGCTGGAGCAGGAGAAGTGGCTGGCTGGCTGGGCACTGGCACTGGCAGGAATTGGCATCGGACTCATGGTGCTACACGCAGAGATGCTATGGTTCGGGGGGTGCTCGGTGAGTGGAGCCCTTATCCTGGGCCACAGGAGGCTGGGGGCCTGGACTTCTGGGTCTGAGGGAGGAGGGGCTGGAGGATAGACTCCTGGGACCTGGGGAGGTAAATGCTGGGGACTCTCTCTGCGAAAGGAACACAAGAGGTGTCACAGCATCTCAATCTTTGAAGGTGTTGCAATTAGACAGCAGGAGGTCCAGGAGCCCTGGAGGCCAGGGGGTGGCTGATCAGATTCCTGAGTCTCCCACGAGCAGATTGGGGGCAGGTAACCCCAAGTTCGGTGAAGGGAGGGTGGGAAGAAAGACTAACTTTTTCCAGTAGGCGGTGGCTCCTCGGTCCTTATCTAAAGTTTACCTAGTACCTCTGTAGCAAAGGGCAGAGACCAGAAGAAACTGGCTGGGGTGGGGGTAGAAAACGGAAAACAACCCCCTGCTCTCCCATCTCCATCATTAAGAAGCTCAGCTTCCCCATAATCTACACACTATTTAGTCTCGGAAATAATGGAGAGGTAGGTTTACAGTAGCCAGCCTGGACTCCTGAGTCCCAGGGGAGGAGGGGCTGGGGGCCTGGACTCCTGGGTCTGAGGGAGGAGGGGCCGGGGGCCTGGACCCCTGGGTCTGAGGGAGGAGGGGCCGGGGGCCTGGACCCCTGGGTCTGAGGGAGGAGGGGCTGGGGGCCTGGACCCCTGGGTCTGAGGGAGGAGGCTCAGAGCATCTTTTGGGGGAAGCGGTGACTTTGAGGCTAGTGTGAGTGGGGAGGACAGGTGGGGCCAGGACAGGTTTGAGCAGGCTCCCGACACATTCCAGCCCTGCTCTGGGCAGTGATGGGGTGGATGGAAGCCATGGGTTGGAATCGGTGGCTTGAGGACAGAACAGAATTGCTCAACAGGAAAGGAGGGGTTGGAGACCTGTCTGGGGTAAGGGGTGTGGAACTGGGCTGGTCGGGGGGCACTGATTTGAGGATGGGGTTGGGAAGATTCCTGGGAGACGAAGGCTCAGGGTTGGATTTGGGGCTGGGGGAGGCAGGCAGCTCTGAAGTGACCGGGAGCCACACGGAGGGTTGAGGCAGGCTGGCTTCCTTTGGTCAGGCAGCCGAGGCGAGGGCAGCGGGCACTGAGGGGGTGGGGCCGCCGAAGCCCATGCCAACAGGAAGCATGGTCCAGGCCTGCCCTCGGCTCCTCCGCTTCAGCACCCCACCCAGCAGGGGAGGCAAGGACAGGGGAGAGCTGGCAGATGGGAAAGGACAGGGGGCTTTCCTACCCCACCCCCTCCCTCCACCTTCTCAACTCTCCTTTCTTCCTTTTCTCTACCACCTGCCAGGCTGCTCCCTCCAGCAGTGGGACTCTGGGAAACCTGCTGTCATTCTCTGAGCCTCAGTTTCCCCATCTGTAAACTGGGGGTGAGGGTTGAAATACCTGACCCTAGGAGTCCTCCTCAGCCCCCTTTCTAGACTGACTTGATAACATCCATGCCCCCCGCCCCATCTCAGTCTGATGCACTCATTTTGCAGGGACCCAGACACCTGTTCACTAGGGAGGAGAGCTGGAGGAAAGGCTGGTGCCAACCCCAGGGAGGGCAGGGGAACAAGACAAAGACATCGGGGGGGATGGAGAGAGGTGCAGAGAGGCAGAGATGCACAGAGAGACAGAGACGCAGGAGGAGAGAAAGGTACAGCCACAGAGAAAGCGGTCCGGGATCTGGGGGAAGAGGAATTGGCAAAGCAGAGAGGACCACCAGAGTGGTGGGGGCGGGGACATGGATGCAGTGTGCGGAGGGGGGCTATATCTGGTGGGGCAGAGTTTGGGACAAACTGAAGAAAGAGACTGGGAATGGGGAGCCATAGAAGGATGAAGGGGTGGGGGAGGGCTAGGGACAACAGCACCATTGTTCAGGGAGGGGTGGGGGGGCAGGCCCCCCGGAGCAGGAAACTGGCCCTCTTCCCCTGCACAGAGGCGGGGCTCGCCGGGCCAGGGGGCGGCTGGCTGCTGTCTTGGGAGAAACAGGTGCTGAGCCAAGCCTGGCAGACCAGGTGGCCCCCTTCCCCTGACAACACCCCCCAGGCAGGGACCCCCCACCCCCTCCTAGGGAATCCAGCAGTCCCAGTCCCCTCTAAATCACTCCCTCCAGAATTCTAGGTTCCTCCAAGGTATTGCCACACAAAGAGAGGGAAACAAAACTTCTCCGTGGTTTCTGGAGACATGTGCTTCCGGCCAGATCTGCCCTGGGCTTAGAGCCAGGAGAGAGGGCAGGAGGTGGGGGGTGGGGGTGAGGGGGAGGAGACACAAGGGCAAGGACTGGGGGGCCTTTCTCAGAGCTGGGGCTGGGGTCTCAGGGATTCTGCCCCCTGGATGAGAGCAGGGGAGGCTGTCATTTATTCCTTGAGGACTGAATGATAATTTCTAGGCTCCTCAGGAATTGAGGGGAGGGGAGCTTGAAGTTGCTTTCTAGGGCAGGACCGGCTGAGTGGGAAGGTGGGGGGAGGGGGCACTCTCTAGAGGCAACATGTCTGTTTCTAGACCCCCCCCCCCCACCACCACACACACACAGGACTGAAGAACTATTTCTGATGGGGAAGGGGACGGGAATTAAGAAGGAATGTCAGTTTCAAGGTCTCCCCTCAGGGGTGCGGGTCCCAGGAGAAGAGCTGAGGAGGAGGGTGGACGCCGGCATCCAGGACAGGGTTGCCTGGATGGGAAGGAAGAGGGCACTCTCCCTGGGGGCCGGGTGATGGTCTTGAGACTTCCTCAGAACTGAGACACCAGGAGGCACTGGGTTGGTGGTGGGGGTGGGGGAAGGAGGCTAGGAAATTGGGGAGTAAGAAGGGATGGCGGATTGGGGAAGGTGGGGGGGACTGAGCTGGTGGGCAGCTGGGATCTCACCCCTCTTTCCATCCCTCCAACAGTGGGCACTCTACCTGTTCCTGGTTCAATGCCTGATCAGCATCTCCACCTTCCTGCTCCTTTGCCTTATCTTGGCCTTTCACGCCAAAGAGGTCCAGGTAAGGCAGGCCCCGCCCTGAGCCCCTGCCTTGCTCCCCCTGCCCCAGCCCCCACCACACCCTGTCAGCTCACACTTTCCACCTCCTCCCGGTCCTGGGCTGAGTAATGAGGTTCCTCCACCCTGAGAGGCGTCCACACCCTCACCCTCACCCACCGGGATGGGATGAACCAGGCAGCCCTTCCTTCACCTGCAAACCCCGGTCTCCCCTGGCACACTCGGTCTCCCCTTGATGCTGAGAGTTCCCGCCTCCAGGCTTCTGTCCATCTGACCCCCAGGCAGCCTCACTCCAGGCCCAGCCTCTCAGATCTCTGTCCTCCATCCTTGAGTCTGCACCTATATTCCAGTCCCAAGCAACCTGAGATCATGGCTGTGCCCATAGCTCCTTCCCCACTCCTGAGGTCCCCACCTCTGCGCCAAAACCCCCCAGACTCAGGAGCCTATATCCCCCCCTCCAGTATCCTGTCTCACTGGGACATTCCCCTCTCCACTCCTCCCCTTCTTGTCCCATCCCCGACGGCCTAGATCCTGCTGCCCTTCTCCCCATCCCCCCTACCTTCCTGTATCAAACGGGGGTTATTGGCCACGTGTGGTAATGCCCCGTCCAGGGCCTGGGACTTACGAGGTGCTCAGTAAGAAGTACATATTATCATTAATAGCAATCATTCGAGCAGTTCAGTGTCCTGGGTTTGTAGCCCAGCTGTGCCACGGCTCAGCCGAGGGACCTGGGCCTCAGTGTCCAGGTCTATGAAATGGGGGCACTAATGCTCTCTATCTCACTGTGCTGTGGGCATTCACTGAGTCACAATGTGCGAAGGGGATACAGCAGTTCCCCTACGTCTGAAGGGCTCAGCTACCGTCACTGCCAATGGGATGCCGGTGATGATGACTACGCGTGTCCACAGAGACAGGAGTAGGAATGGCTTACGGATGGGGAATGTAAGCTCCAGGGAGGCAGAGGTTTGCGTTTTCTTCACCCACAGCCTCAAGATATAAAACGATGTCAGGCACACAGTAGGAGTTCAATAAGTGCTTCTGGGCAGAAAGTTCTGGAAGTGGGCTGAACTAGGGGAGGAGAAGGCGAGATGCCTTGCTCAGGTCCTGCCCTGCTCCTTCCCCACCCTCCCCAGCCCCCCCGGGCCCCTGGCCCCTGCGCTATCTGCCTCCCTCCCCGGCCTGATGGGGGAGCCCCCTTATCTCCCCAAGCAGGCTGGCGGGCAGCGGCCAGACCTTCGTGCGACCCACCCCTCCCCCGGTCTGTCCCCTCCCCGCAGCTGTTCATGACGGACAACGGGCTCCGGGACTGGCGCGTGGCGCTGACGGGGCGGCAGGCGGCGCAGATCGCGCTGGAGCTGGTGGTGTGCGGGCTGCACCCGGTGCCGGTGCGCGGCCTGCCGTGCGCGCTGGGGTCGGGGGCGCTGCCCCCTGCGACGCAGTCGTGGCCCAGCTTCCTGAGCCAGGGGGAGGCGCTGCTGTCGCTGGCCATGCTGCTGCGCCTCTACCTGGTGCCCCGCGCGGTGCTCCTGCGCAGCGGCGTCCTGCTCAACGCGTCCTACCGCAGCATCGGCGCCCTCAACCAGGTCCGCTTCCGCCACTGGTTCGTGGCCAAGCTGTACATGAACACGCACCCCGGCCGCCTGCTGCTCTGCCTCACGCTTGGCCTCTGGCTTACCACCGCCTGGGTGCTGTCGGTGGCTGAGAGGTGAGGGTGCCTGGCGGGGGCGGGTACGTGGAGCACCTGGAGGAACCGCAGACGGCCATAGCCGCCCTGTACGGTGGTGCAGGTTGGCAGTGGAAAAAGCTCACATTTTCCACCCACCTCCCCCTCACCCCTCCTCGCTAAGATCTGTCCACACTCTCATCCACTGGGGTGGAAGGAACCAACAGCCCAGACCCAGCCCTTCCTCCACCTGCAGCCTCCAGTCTCCCCAGATACACATACCTAGGAAGCCCTTCCCTTCCGGCTTCCAAACCTCTCCTGCCTCGGTTTCCAGGCACCGGTTCACTCTCCAAACCGAGGCTCTGGGGCCCGGCTAACAATTGCATCTGACTTGGAGGGAGGGGACACCTTTCCCAATTAGCACAGACGCACTGTAGGGGCTCCTGGTGACCCCGGGCTGCGGGTGCTTTGGGGCTGCTCTGGAAGGGAATTCCCTGCAGGGCATTGGGATGGGACTCAGGGCTGCTTGCTGGACACTGACCTGATGCCGGGCCTGTCTCCTTTCAGGGCCTCAATCTCTCTCCCACATGTGGGGGGGAGGGGTGTTGTCATCTTAGCCAGTGGGTCTCAAAGTGTGGTTCCAGGACCAGACCCCACCCAGACTTACAAATCCAAAACTCTGGCGCGTGGAGCCCAGCCATCTGCCTTAACAGGTGGTTCTGATGCCTGCTCAGGTCTGAGAACCTCTGGTTAGAACATCTGGCAGACTCTGGAGGGGAGCTGGAGACCTCTCCTCTCTGAGCCTCTCTTTCCTCATCTGCAAAATGGGCGTCAGATTCCACCATCTAGAGTCTCCCTGGCAATTCGAATCTTTCATGACTTTAAACTCATTCACCTGGCAGGATCTCAGTTTCCCCAATTGGGAAATTGGTGGGAATCGGGATCCGTGAATGCTCCTCCCAGCGTGTGTCTCATGTGAAAAACGGGATGGGGACGGAGCCACATTTCTGAATCCGGAGGCAGCAGTCCTCCAACTTGAATGCATTTGGGGGTGAGGGGGTGGGGTTACTCACAGCGCAGATTCGGGCCCCACGTCCAGACGCTAACTGAGTGCTAACTGAGTGCGTCTGAGGAGTCTGGGCCTCATGAACGAAGTGGCCCTGATGCAAAGGGTCTGTGGGCCAAGGTCAGACAAATGCCGATGTTCGATCCCTTCCATGGCTAGACCTAAATGTCCCCTTCTGTAAAGTGAGGGGAAAGGAGGGCAGAGTCCTGCCAAGCCTTTTCGAGTTCCACCACTTTAGTCCTTATACGGCCACCTCTAGGCCACACAGCATCTTTGTGCAAATTAGAAAAAGGCGCCCTTCCTCTGGGTGGATACAGCCCCCTGCCAGGCTCCGAGGTGTGGACCTCGTGGACCTCGGGCTGGGTTTCTGGGCCCCCTCAACCCCTCGACCACACGCTCCAATGCAGCAGCCCTGGCAGCCTTGCCCAAACCAAACAGGCTTTGGAATTGGCTGGATCCCACAGCCCAGAGTGGTTGATCATCTTGCCTAGGTTACACAGCAGAGGAGGCCAGGCAGGTTCTTCAAAGCCCGGAACTTACTGGCTCTCTCTCTGAGCGCTTCTTGGGACTGTGGGTGTGTGTGCTAGGAAGGAGGGTATCAAACATCAGGGGAAGCCCTGGGGTGGGGTTTCAGAACTAACCCACCCTTCCCCATAGGCAGGGCGTTAATGCCACCGGGCAACTTTCAGACACACTGTGGCTGATCCCCATCACATTCCTGACCATCGGCTACGGGGATGTGGTCCCGGGCACCATGTGGGGCAAGATTATCTGCCTCTGCACTGGGGTCATGGTGAGTACAGCCCCCTCAGGGGCCCTGCACCTATCCCAAACTGCTCATCCCCTGGGCCCCAGGAACCCATAGCGTCGACAAAGGCACTCAGGGACACCCCTGAGAATCTCGGGTGTCTGAACCCCCACAGCCCCCTTCCGTCTCCAGGACATAGACATTCAGCCCCATTTCCTTTTCAAACCTGGGAATCCATCCCCTAAGTCCTTACTCTCTGTGGGACCTAGGACCCCAGCCCTCATCCTCCTCAGGGACCCAGGCCCCTGACTGCCGAGCCTCATTTCCTCCAGAATCCAGGAATCAGCTCCTAGCCCCATCTAGGCTCAGGCATCCTGCCCCCACCCCAAGCCCCACCATCTATGACTCAGGCACCTGGTTTCCCAGCTCTAGGCTCCTCTAGGACCCAGGAATCCAGTCTCCCAGCCTCCATCAGGCCACAGAGTCTAGTCATCACGAGCACGCCTGTGGGGCCAGGCTGCCTGGGTTCCAATCCTGCTTCTGCTCCTAGCTGGGAGCAAGCCCAGTAATCTCTCTGGGCCTCAGTTTCCACATCTGTAAAATGGGATGCTACACTTGTGTACTCTTCGTGGGGTTCCCGAGATTTGATGACTTAAAGCATGTAAAGGGAATGCTCAGGAAACGGGCTGGGCGTGGGGGTGGGGAGGCTGTTATCGTAACTGGCCCCAGGCATCCGGCCACCCCACCCCAGCTCCTGTGCACTCAGGGATGAGGCAGGGGCTCCCCAACCCGACTTAAGCCTCCTCCCGAATCCAGACATCCACCCCCTCCCCTTCATAGACCCGGGCGTCCTGTTCCCGCCACCCAGCCCCCTCCAGGACCCAGCACCCAATGCCTTGGCCTTCACCTCCCCATGAGCTCTGGCTCCCCTCACCCTCAGGGACTCAAGCTGCCAGCCCCCAGTCCTGACATCCCAGGAAGGACGTGTTGCATCCCCAAGCCCTCGGTCCACAAGGGATGGGTGGGGTGGCAGGGAAATGTGACCCCTGCCCCCAGTGGTGAGTCTTTGTGACTAGGAGAGAGGCACAGAGACTCAGGCAGGCAAACACTCCCAAAGGGTCAGGGACCCTCAGGGCTGCCCGGGGCCTCCTCCTTCATTTGTCAAAAGGAGAAACTGAGACTTAGAGAGACCCAGTGACCTGCACTAGAACTCACAGCCCGCTCCTGGCTCAAGCTCCACAGTGCAATGGAATGACACTAGCTAACTTTTCTTGAGCACACTCTGTGCAGGTCTCTGCTCTCAACGGTTTCCAGGTGTTGACTTACGGAGTCCACAGAGTAATACTGTGAGCATGCCCATTTTTCAGACAAGAAACTGAGGCACTGAGAGATTAAATAACTTGCTCAGAGCTGGACTTGGAACCCAAGCAGTCCCGGAGCCAATGTTTGTTGCTGGTAAATTGCTCTGAGTGGTCCAGAGCTGAAACACTTCCTCGCTTGTGGGGTGGGGGAGGGCCTCAGAAGTTTCCTTCTAACTCAAGAGCGAGCAGGGGCCACAGGGCAGTTGGGATTTGATGGGGCCTTGAAGGATCAGAGGCCTTGGGAGAAGGAAGGGAGAAGAGTGAGTGCTTGGACCAAGGTGCTCAGACAGGTGAAGCAGAAGGAAGCCCTGGCTGAGCTGTCTGAGAGGGAGGCTGGGCAGAGGCAGAGAGGCCTGGACCTTGGAAGGCCTTGAGAGCTGGGCTAAGAAGTTTGGGGCAGTGGGAGCCTAGAAGGATATTAGGGTGAGGGGGGCAGGGTCCTAAGTGGGGGTTAGATCTTTCTGGGGTCAGGGTGGGGTGAGTGGGAGGCTGGAGATGGTCCAGGAGGGAGAGGATGGGCAGAGGTTGTGGGGGTGGGAAAGAGGGTGAGGCACACCCTCGGTGACCTGATGGCCAATTAGGTGTGAGCAGGGGTCTCGCAGGAGCCTGAAGTCTGCCCCTCGCCCCGACCAGCCCTTCTCCCCTTCCTCCAATCATACTCTTAATGAAAGAAGACATTCTGGTGGTGTGAATACTCTGCACAGGATTGGGGCTGAGACACTTGGTTTCTGACCCCGGCGCCACCCATCCCAGCCCTGGGATCCTTGTGCTCCTCGCTGAGCCTGTCTGCTTGTCTGTCAACTCGGGGTGGTCCTGCCTGCCTTCTGTGGCCATTGTGGGGGGCTTCAAGGAGAGAGAGGTGGTGGCATGGGGCTGGCCCATGGAGCCCCACAGCCCTCGTGTCATAGCGCCTGCTGTGCCCACAGGGTGTCTGCTGCACAGCCCTGCTGGTGGCCGTGGTGGCCCGGAAGCTGGAGTTTAATAAGGCAGAGAAGCACGTGCACAACTTCATGATGGACATCCAGTATGCCAAGGAGGTGAGGGTGGGCGGCCAGCACCCAGAGCACACCCCTCCTTCAAGACCCAGAAGTCCAGGCCCATCCCCCTCTTCCCAGAGCTTAGGGGTCTGTGTCCACTGACACCGTGCCGCTCCCCCCAGATGAAGGAGTCGGCTGCCCGGGTGCTGCAAGAAGCCTGGATGTTTTATAAACACACATGCAGGAAGGACTCTGGAGCCACCCGCAGGCACCAGTGCAGGCTGCTGGCCGCCATCAACAGGTGAGGGCCGCTCTGTGTGCGCACACACCACGTGCACCTGTGCCCACGTCGCCTCCTCCCTACACTGCGTGTGCGCACGTGCGTGCCTGGCCGTCACAGTGACTCAGTGTGTCTGTGACCGTTTATTTTGCATGTCTCAGTGTCTGTGCGCCTGGGTACCCCAATGTCCACCAGGGAGGTGGCCTCGTGGCTGCAGCCCGCCCCCCCACCCCTTCAACTCCCTGGCAACTTTTCCTCTTTCTACTGTGTCTCCATGGGTCTCTCCTTCCCTTATCCTGCCCCAAAGCTCATACAGCTTCTGGGGAACACACTTGGAGGAGAACTGACCCCCACTTCTTCCCACAGGTTCCGCCAGGTGCGGATGAAACACCGAAAGCTCCGGGAACAAGTGAACTCGATGGTGGACATCTCCAAGGTACCAGGATCCCGGGGCGGGGGGAAGTCTGGAAAAAGAGGGGGGCTGGGGCCGCTGGCAGGGGCCTGGCACACACAGGCATTCATTCCAGGTTTGTGGCTGAATAAATGAATGAGTGAATGAATGATGCAATCGTTTCTTAAGCTCACAGAAGGTGCAGATCCCTTTTAAACTTAAAAAAAAACAGAAACTGTACAAAGAACTCCAGTGTTTGGTTTTAAATTATTTTTATTGTCAAGTTTATTACGTGTGGACAGACATAAAATTCCTTCCAACCAGGACTTTCATACAACAATAAAACCAAAGCAAATTTGCCAACCAAGTTCAAACATAAATGGCAAAACCAATAAAATACAAATTAAAAACCCTGACACGGAGACGGTGATATTGTTTCAGACAAATCAGTCTCTGCTGCTACTGTAAAGAGTGGGCCAGGAGGCCAGGGCCCCAGGTTGGCCCGGCCCAGGTGTGACTCAGCTTGCCCACCTCCTGCCGAGACCACTGACTCGGCCAGTGCGCCGGTGGTGATGTCAGGACCCCTTGGCTTGACTCACAGCGCCTTTGCTTATCCGGTGGCCTTTGCTTTTTCTCATTAGTCCGAGACAATTCAAACAGTGGCCCTTGGCGCCAATGCCATGGTAAACACAGTCACCGATGCAGGTCCCTAGACTGCACGGCAGGTCTTGGTGAGGCAGTGGTGGCCCGGATCTGCCAGAATTGGCAGGTGATCGTTTGCAAAGATTATGGAGCCACAAACGCAGAACTGAAGGATCCCCACAGAAAGCTCACACCCCCCCCCCCCAAGGATGAAGCCATGACTCCCAGTCTGAGAAGGCAGCCGAAGGGCTGTGTGGATTGTGAAGCCAGGCATCCATCGACGCCACAGAAATTTCGTGAGCACCTACGTTCTAGACCTTGTTCTGGCACTGCCTTGGGCATGTCAATTAATGGCTCCAGGCCTCAGTTTCCTCAGCTGTGAACACGGGAACAGCATTCTCACTCCCCACGGCTTTAAGGAGCTTAAATCATACATGAAATGCACTTGGCCAAGTAGCTGGGCTGGGGCAGGTGGTCAAGAAATGAAAACTTATTATCGAGGATAATCCTCGAGGGCCGGTAAGGACTTAGGAAGTGTTGGTTCCATTGCCTGACTGTGCAGGACAGGGAGGGGTGTCCCCCAGGCCCCTGATGCCGCGACCCGTTCTCTGCCCAGATGCACATGATCCTGTGTGACCTGCAGCTGGGTGTGAGCAGCTCCCACCAGGCCCTGGAGAAGCGGATTGACGCCCTGGCAGGGAAGCTGGACACCCTGACGGATCTGCTTAGCACCACCCTGGGGCCGCGGCAGCTTCCAGAACCCAGCCAGGAGGCCACGTAGCTGGTGAGGGGGCTGGGAGTTGGGCAGGCAAGCATCCTGGAGGAATGGTGCCTGTGGCCAGCACCCTATGTGGCTAAGGGGGTGGGTAGGGCCTGGAGACAAGGCCACGCTTCCTCTTCCGCTCTGGCTGTCTAGGGGAAAGGCCTCCAAGTTCGGGCTGGACTGGCAGCAAAGGAGACATTCCTTCTCCCCTTCGCTGACCCTCCATAGCTTGCTCCCTCCACCTCTTCTATGCTTGGCCTCCGTCTCTCTCTGCCTGTCCCTGAGCCCTGTCCAAATGCCCGTCTGCACCCGGTCTCTTAGTGCCCATACACCTACCACTTCCTTCCTCCTCTGTCTGCTGGTTTGTCTGTCTGTCTCCACCCCGGTGTCCCCACTCTCCCTCTCCCTCTGATTTCCGGCCTGCCTGTCCATCCATCTCTCTGTCTCCCCAGGACCCATGGAGGAAGAACCAGGCTACTTTCTTTCCCCAAGATTGAGGTCAAGGACATCCTCCCTGCTACTCCTGACCCGGCCCCACGAACAAAGCACCTCAAGTGTGAGGACGGAAGGGGCCTCACATTCGAGCAGGCTGACTCGCTGTGGCTGCTGGTGGGGACATGGCTGAAGGAGGGAAGCCGTGGCCCCCTCCCTGGGGCCCCAAATGGGAAAATGGTCACCACTACCCCACATACCCTCGACCAAAGCCCCCTCAGTGTGCTGCTATAGACGACCTCCAGCTGTCAGTTAGAAGGGGAGGTGCCTGGGGGCTGGGACTCCTGGGTCCCAGAGAAGGAGGGTACTGGAGGCCCAGACTCTAGGATCCTGGGGTGTCTCAGTTACGGCTGGATGGCAGAGCTGAAGGCGCCAGGCCTGAGGCTGGGATGAGGCAGGAGGCGGCGCCCCCTGGCGGGAGAGCAAGGAGGACACCATTTTTCCAGAGCTGCAGAGAAGATCTGGCGGGTAGGAGGTGGACGGGGGCGCGCAGCTCACCAGTCTCCACTCTTAAACTTTGTAATAAATGTTAAAGCCAGGAGCTTTGCTGTTTCTTTCTAAACATATCCACTCTCCAAACGGGCAGGCATCCAGTGGAAGGCCCTTGCTCAGTTTCCCCATCTGTAAAACAGAGGCCTCCTCTAAGTGCCCTCCCAGCTGTGTAGGCTAAGGAGTCCTCTGTGACTGCCCCCTCACTCCAAATCTGGAGCTGAGAACGAGGGCTTTGAATTCAGGCAGATCGGGGTCCAAATTCTGGCTCTGCCATCCGCAGGCTGTGTGGCTTAGGGCAAGGGGCTTGACCTCTCTGAACATTCTACCTCACCTGTAAAATGGGGCCGCCTCCCCATGGAACTGCTGTGAAGATGAAAACAGGGCGTAGCACAGAGGGTCAGCATTTAGTAAGAACTAACTATACGAGCTTAATCATTTCTGTTATTGCTATTGACTTTCAGACAGTGCCTGGCTGCCCTTTCGCCTCTACTCACGTCTCACTAGAACCAGGGTGACGGTTCACCCATCAGGAGACTAACAGGAACCCCAAACCAACCCATATACCCATTTCCTACGTGCTAGGACTCAGACAGGAAAAGGGGAGGGGGCCTCCAGAGGTCCCACCGTATGCCCAGCTCTGTGCTCCCTTTTCATAAATCCCCATGACCACTGCCCCGCCCCACCCCATCCCACGGGACAAATGCAGAAGCTGAGGTTCCAAAAGGAGCCAGGCCTGGAGGCTGGGAGCCTGAGCTGCAGGGCGCGATTCCCACCTGGCCTGCCCACTGCTGAGCCTTCCCGCTCTGCGTGGCCAGATGTGAGTCATAGGCAGAGTGGCCTTGGGCCTTGAACCCTGGCTCTTGCTTCCCACAGCGGCTTCCTTCCACTCCGGGGCTGATTCATCCTGCTTCCCCAGATCTTCGGGGAAGCCAGGCTGTCAGAGGAGTCATCCTCCTCTGCTGAGCTATCTTTGGATTTCCCTCCAAATCCACAGCCAGCCTCGCCCCTCAGCCCTGAGAGCTAATCTGGGGCCTGTGCCACCCACTGCCACACACTGCTCTTCCTCTGCATGCAACCCACCTGGGGTGAAGGAGACAGGAACAGGACGGGACCTGTGCAGGCATTTCCAGCTCCCTCCCCCTGCAGGGCGCCTTCCCCTGAAACTCACTCCTCAGGGACCACTCTCCTCGTCCCACCCCTCCTCAGCTGGCAAGCTCTTTCCCACTCCTCCTTTAGGCCTTCGCTTAGATGTCCCCTCCTCCAGGAAGCCCTCTCTGAAGCTCCCGTAACCCCATGAACCGGTTTCCATCACGATAATATTTACTGCACCATGCACCACGTGAAGCCCTTTATATAAATGACCTCATAGAATCTCCGTGAAAAGACGCAAAGCGGGTACTGTTGGTTTCATTTCACAGATGAGGAAACTGAGGCACAGAGAGATTAAGAAACCTGGCCAAAGCCACAGCAAAGAGGTGGGGGAGCTGGGATTTGAGCCAGCACTTAGCCAGCTGGCCCATTCAGATGCTCAGAGGTCATGACACTATTTTCGCTTTTGTCCAGTGGTACGTCTTCAGTGTCCCACGCAGGGACTCGGTGACTAGCCCCGAATGATCACACTGAATACCCGGGGTGGCCTGAAGCACCTCACCTTCCACCACGTAGGTTTCCGCTGAGACAAGGTAGGAATTGGTGACAAGGGGCTTTTGACTACGAAACTAGGAGAACACGGGAGAGATGTTCTGAAAGATCTCAGTCTGCCCTGCCTGCTGGCCCCATTCTCCTCTGGGGGCCACATGTCCTGACACCCCTTCCCAGATCAGTACTTCCTGATGGCCCTGCCCCAGGGGCTGAAGCCACAGACATGAGCCAGAGGGGTCTCAGCCAGAGGGACTCAGTGTCACAGTAATTCTGGCTCCTTTCCTCTCCTATTTCTGTTTTGCCTCCACTCCCACAAGGAGACTGGGTGGGGACAAGGAGGTCCAGAGAGGGGTGGTGGCTTACCAGGGTTAGAGAGCCAGTCAGGAGCAGAGGCAGGGCCAAGCTCTGGCCTCTTCCCTTCCATGCACCGCGCCCCCCCACCCTCCAAACATGGCCCCTGAGGACCTTTCTGACACCCAGACCTGACTGGGCCCTTCCCGTGCTCAAAAGCCCTCCATGGCTCCCACCTACCCTTGTGTCAAAGTCTAGCTCCCAGGCCCAGCTCATTTTCCCTTTTATTGAGATCTGTTTTACATAAAGCACACAAATTTTAAATGCAGTCTCAATGGATTTTCACAAATGTACTCACCTGAGCAGCCACCACTCGGCTCAAGCGAGACGAGCCCCCTAAAAGCTCTCATGCCCCTCGCAGCCAGTACCCTCCTCTGTCCCCAGTAAACACCATCCTGACCTCTATCTTTTTTTTTTTTTTTAAAGATTTTATTTTTTCCTTTTTCTCCCCAAAGCCCCCGGTACATAGTTTTATATTCTTTGTTGTGGGTCCTTCTAGTTGTAGCATGTGGGACGCTGCCTCAGCGTGGTCTGATGAGCAGTGCCATGTCTGTGCCCAGGATTCGAACCAACGAAACACTGGGCCGCCTGCAGCGGAGCGCATAGACTTAACCACTCGGCCACGGGGCCAGCCCCATCCTGACCTCTATCTTGATTCTGTTCTCCTGACTTTGAACCTTGAAGGGTCCCTGCAGTGGCTGTGAGGTCCACCCGGCTGCCCACTCTTTTTCACTGCAGAATACTGCTCCATTGAGTTCATCGAGCCACAGCCTCACCTGTGGGCCCTTCAGGCTCCAGCCCCACCCCAGTTCCCCTCCCTGTCTGGGCTGCCATGTCTTCCCCGGAACCATTCTCGTAGCTTAACTAATGGGCTGTAAGGCAATTTTGCCATAAAACAGAAAGAAATAACTGCTTGACGGTTTGGGTTTTTTTTTTTTTCCTTTTATTTCTCCATTGACGAATCAACCGCCATAAAAGAAAAGAACATAACTGGTTGACAGTTTTGTCTTTTTTTTCCAGTTTGGTTTCACTTCTCCATTGACGAAGTTCTCACAGTTCCTCCCATTTTTATATGCTATAAATCTTGGCTAGCCCTCAGAGTGGTCTCCACGGTGACCTGCAGACATGGTGGTGACGGTAGCGGTCTAAAATACTTGGCATTTCTTCCAGTCAGTGTCTTACTGATGGCTTCATCGAGCTGACCGTGTCGATGATTTGCCCCAAGAGTTGTTTCTTATTTTGAATCACACTATATTGGAGGAGGAGAAGAGGGCCGAGGCCTCTTCTTCGAGGGGGCAGAGTTGAACCCACATGTCCCACGGAACAAAGGAAGGTGCTTAGTGAGGTGCAATCCACACACACAAAATAAAACTGGTTCTTTGGGCAGGACTGCCGTGAATCTCCAGACACATATTTTAAACCTATTCAAATCTTTTGTATTTCACAATAAAGTCCTTTTAATTTTGCTATTCATCTTTTTCACGTTTTGTTGCGTCCTTTGGAATGAATGGCCCTCTTTTATTTTTCGTGATTTTTATCTTTTACGGCAAAATTGCCATAGGGCCAAGTGGTTATGCAGCGAAAACACTTGTGGCAAAGATGTCTACAGCAAACAGGCTTGCAGCAAAGTACCAAGAAACCCTGGTTGCTGACTGTTCTGCACCCAGTCTGACTTGTGACGCCTTCCCCGACACCAAGCAATTCTCCAACACCAGCAGGATGTCCTACAGTTCCATGGATTCTGTCACCGTCTACCTGGAGATAGCATCAGACCCCACAGGTTAAGGGCTCAGTTCCACAAGACTGCCCCCACTTCAGACGCCAGTGGCAAGTCCAGGTTGCCACCTGTGCTTCTGACCGGCTGGCTATAGACTGGAGGTTCCAACAACCCCCTCCTTGGGTTCCATTAATTTGCGAGAATGGCTCACAGAACTGAGAAACATTTCACGTACCAGTTTATTATAAAAGGATGTACCTGAGAACAGCCAGATGGAAGAGATGCATCGGGCAAGGTATGGAAAGGGCGTGGAGCTTCCCTGCTCTCTGAGCCGCCACTCTCCTTGCATCTCCACAAGTTCACCAACCTGGACGCCCTCCATCCCTTTGGGCTTTTTACGGAGGCTTCATTACATGGTCACGATTGATTAAACCAGTGGCTATTATAGGCGATCGATTCAACCTCCAGACCCTCTCCCCTCCCCAGAGGTGGAGGGGCAGGTGGGACTGAAAATTCCAACCCTTGAGGTACCTGGTTGGGACCCCTGGCAACCAGCCCCCAACCTTAGGTGACCGAGGTGCTTTCCAAGTCGCCTCATTAACATAACAAAAGACGCCTTGATTGCTCTCATCACAGGAAATTCCAAGGGTTTTAGGAGTTCTGTGCCAGAAATGGGGTACAAAGACCAAATATATATTTATTATAAATCACAGCGTCACAGCTGTTCCCGCCATGGGCTCCTCTTCCTTCCTAAACATTCGTTGTCTTAACTACCCACCGCTCTCCTCTCCCTCTTGCCCCAACCACTGAGAACAAACATCGCCTGTGTTTGTTCAGCTCTTTATTAAGGTCCATAAAGGAAGCCATATCATCGACATCAACACGAAACTGGCAGTCCAAAGACCTGCTTTGAGCTTTGATGCTATGCGGAACAGCTGCCAACGCATAAAAACCAGGAGAGCGGTTTTTTACAATTTGGAGGAGATGTCACATAGTCAAACTTGCTTTTCCCAGGACGAGCTGGCCCGGCTTCAATTCAATTCCACCCGCCTCTCTCCACTCTACCCTGTCTGCACCCCCCTCGCCTCCTTGAGGGCCTGACTTCCACATCTCCTGGTCCATTTTCCCGATTTCGCTCCCATCAGCAGACAAACGTGTTGTCATTTGTCCCAGCTCAGAAACACCCTGCTCCTCTGACCATGATGGCACCCTGTTCGCAGACTTCCAGCCTCCAGAACGGCGAGAAATAAATTTCTCTCGTTTACAAGCTTAAAAACAAAACAAAAGAAGAAACCCCTGGAACTTGAAGAACTTGCGATCCTCCATTATCCTTAAAGTTGGCTCTGTATTCACCAAACTGCAAACCATCTGGAATTGAAACCCAGCCTTTGTTTTAGATACTGTAAAATAGCCAGCATGAAAAATACCCAGTAGGAAAGCCTTTGAAAGTTCTTAAGGAACCAACTCCTGTTACCTGCAACAACACGGAAGACAGAGCTAAAGAAGCCAGACACACAGGCCTGCTGTGAGGTTTCACTTATGTGAAGGCCAAGGGCAGGACGGGAATCAGATCCATGGCTGCTTCTGGAGTGGGGGAACTGACAGGGAAAAGGCACAGGGAAATTTCTGGAGTGTTAGAAATGTTCTCCATCACGACCTGCTTAGTGGTTACACAAGTATGTATATTTATAAAAATTTAGTGACCTGTAGCCTTAAGATCTGTGCCCTTCATGCATTTTTCCACATTTAAGTTACCCTTCACCAAAAAAAGATTAAAGAGAAATAAGTGTAGGGGCCAGCCCTGTGGCCGAGTGATTAAGTTCTTGGGCTCTGCTTCAGCAGCCCAGGGTTTCATGGGTTCGGATCCTGGGCGGGGACATGGCACCGACCGTTCATCAGGCCATGCTGAGGCGGTGTCCCACATGCCACAACTAGAAGGACCCACAACTAAAATATGCAACTATGTACTGGGGGGATTTGGGGAGAAAAAGCAGGAAAAAAATAATAATAATCAAAAAGAGAAATAAGTCTAATCTATAAACTTCTTCTTACAAAATCTATACTACAACACTGAGAAGTTTCTGTAACATAGTTAGACTGGGGGATAAAAAAGCTGTTTTCTTCACCGTGGACCCTACCTCCTCCTCCAGCTACTGCCCCTACCTCTGCTCCCTAATCCATCACCTTATTTTCAGATTAACATACTTGGTGTCAACCTTCTCTCTGGAACCCTTTGTTCCCTTGGTACCAGGTCATCTCCTCTCCTGGATGTTCCTGCTCCCGCTCAGCCCCTCTCTAAAATGCTGGTAATTTCACGGATCGCCAAATGTGGGAGGCCCCACGGCCTACTCTGCTTTCTCTACCCCCTCAGCCTGGATGGTTTCAGTGAAACTCAGGGCTTTAAATATCATCTATATGTTAACAGCTCCAAAATTTAGCATACTTGTATAGCGATTGATAAAATGACACAACATCTGAGATTTGCTTACAAAAAAAAAAAAGAAAGAAGGAAACTCCAGGACAAAGTGTGCTTATGTGTGGCAGGAGGAAACAGAAGAAACAGGACAAGTAAAATATAGATGACTGTCAATACTGGGTAATGGGTATGTGGAGGCTCTTTATATCATAACGTTAACCTTTGTGTATGTCTTTAAAAGTCAGTAAAAATTCTGTGTCTACAAACCCTGGCTTCTCCCCCCGACTAGGACCACTTACTTGATGTCCAATGTGCATCTCCAAGTTAAGAAGTTCAAAGCCTTTCCTAGCAAGGCTCCTCCTCCCCATCTTGGTAAAAGGCATCACTTTTCATCCCTGACTCATGCTTCCTCTCCCACAACCCTCTCCCTGAGTCACTACCATCTCCCGCCCAGGCAGGGACACCAGCTTCCTCACCTCCTGCTTGTACTCCTGCCCGGCCCTCGGGCCATCCTCCTCACAGCGACCCGCACTGCTTTCATTTAACTTCTTTTGGGCATAGATTATAATAGTCACATGGTTCAAAAACCTAAAAGGCTTTAAAAAGTCTTCCTCACAGTTCTGATCTGAGACCCTCACCTCCACAGCCAACGCTGTTAGGAACTTTTGGTGTTCATGGGAGAAATCTTTATGAAACATACATCACAACCCACTGGTCCTTGCTCAGGGCCCTCCCTCCAGTGGCTTCCTGTTACACTCCAGTAAATTCCCAAGCCCTCGGCATGGCCTACAAGACCCTAGGTAAGCTAGCCCCTCTCTAGCTCCATCCCTAAATAATCCTGCCTCCCTTCCCCTCGCTCTCTCCAGCCCCTCTGGTCACTTTGCCAGTCCTTAAAGAGCCAGGCCCACTCCACCTTCACCTCCACCTCGGGGTCTCTCCACTTCCTGTTCTTCAGCATCTCCAAATGACTCACTTCCTTACCTTCTTTCATGCCTCTTCTCAAATGTCACCTCCTCAGAGCAGCCTTCTCTGACCACCTGTCACTCCGTGACCTCTGTCACTCTCAGTCCCCTTATCCTGATTTCCTTTTCTTCCAAGCATCTTTTACCTGACGTCATCTACCCAAATAGAATATCTGCTCCCAGAGGGCAGGTGCTCTGTCCAGAAAATTACTCCAGGCACTCCAGCTTGCCGCTGTGCCTGGCAGTTGACTAGAGTCCCATTATTCATTCAACAGATGAAAGAATGAATGAAATGAACAGAGAAATGAATCGAGATGAACAGATCATTCGGCAATGGCTCTCCAAGTTCCCACTGCACTTTTTCTTTGACCCAGCAACTCTGGCTCAACTGAGAGTACTACCACATACATGCAATCAGATGTACAAGGATTTCACGGCAGCAAATGTTTGTAAGAGCAGAAGTTCAGCAACAGCCAAAACATTTATCAATAAGAAATGGTTAAATGAAGTACGGTACATCCACACAACGGCAGGCTATGCCAATAATAGAAGAGAAAAGGCGGCTCTCTGGGTGCTTGACCGCACCACTGACTCACCACCAGGCAGGCTGCCCGGTGCCAGGGAAAAAACGTGGGCTCGCCCTGGAGTGAGACAGGACTGGGTCTGAATCCAGGCCCTGCTGCTTCCTGGCTATGGGGCCTTCAGCAAGGCCCTTCTTCTCTTGCACTCATTTTCTGCATCTGTTAAATGGGGAGAAAGGGTGGCTGCAGTGATGTATATAAAACAGACCCTGGGTCAGGGAGCCCATGGTCAATGCCAGGCCCCTCCTTTTCCCTTTTTAAGTCGTTTCCACCTCTGAGGGTTGCCCAGATGAGAAAGTGGCATGGAGGGTGAGCAGGGGTTGAGAAATTCAGATAAGAAAAACAGAGACGGGGGCTGGCCCGGTGGCGCATTGGTTAAGTTTAGCACACTCCGCTTGGCACGCTCTGGGTTCACAGGTTCAAAGAAAACCCACCACACAGATATGATCTGAGATGAAGATGCTACAAAGGGACACTGACAGACATAATACAAAGATGGCCTGTCACATGTTATCTCCACTGAACACCCCCAAACTTCCAGAGAATCCATCAACAACAGGATTCTCCACCCAGCCTGTGGCAGTGCGGAGAAACGGCTCCAGCTGGCACCGGTGCCCAGAAAACGGCAGCAGGGATGAGGCATGGAGGGGAGGTGGCAGCTCTGAACCAACCACTACCGTTATCATCGTAAATCACAAAATAAGGACAACATATAGCGCTACTGTGCACCAGGCACTGTCCTAGGTGCTTCCACCCATTTAACTCTGCCAGTTACATCACAAGGTGCCAGCATCTCCATTTTACAAATGGGAACATCGAGGCCGAGAGGGGTAAGGTACTGGGCCAAGGTCAGCGGCCTGATTCAGGAACCCAGACTCAGGCTGTTAACGACAATGCTTTGCTCTGACAGTAGATCCAGAATGAAACTGGGAACCGGTGCTTTAGGAACGGAATATGGGAACCACAGTAGGAGACTTACTTTTATGGTGTACCCCACTGGCTGCTTGAATTTTGTCAGAAGGTACATGTACTCCCCGTTCAAATATAATTTCAAAAAATACTTTTAATAAGATTTCAAGCGAAAAGTGGTAAACTCCTCATTCACTTATATATCTATGATTCTATTTCTATTTCTCTCTTCTCTTGAACAATCTCTCATTCCCACTGGAGACCACTGGCCCCAGCTAAGCGGCCCAGCCTTTGGACTGGGCATGCGCTATAAGCGGGCGGCGACCTCCGCCTGCCCTTTGGTGCGCACAGGGCTTCGCCCGCAGGCGTTTAAATCCCTTGACTGGATTCCCCCTCCACCGTGACCCCCGAGAGATTTAATACGTGGTCCTGTCCCCACCAGTCCGCGTCTCCCATGCCTTCAGGACGAAGCCCGACTCTAGAGGCCCTTGGGGATCTGACCTCCACTGCCTCAACTCCCATCCCGGGGGAACTCTAGGTCCAAGCCAGTCTGAACTTTTCTCCCTCGGTACCCTCCGCCTGGGGTGCCCTCGGCCGCCCTTCAAGGTCCAACCGGACCCGCGCCCTCGCCCATGTGATTTGATCCCCTGGCCGTCTCCCTCCACAGGCTGGGATCTCTTCCAGCGCAAACGCCAGGCCTGATTCATTCCTGTGGTCTCAGCACTCACTCAGCCCAGGACACTAGGATTCCGCCCTACCGCCCCACCCCACCGCATCCTGCCATCACCACTGCCGAGGCGGGACTCGAACCTGAAATCTCCAGAGCGGCCCTCGCTCCCGCTTCTCGGCACGCCCACGCTTAGCCCCAACGACGCGCACGCGCACTGAGGCGGAGCAGCAGCGCCTTCCCTCCGTAACCCGCATGCGTGCTGCGGCCAACCGCCTCCATCCACGCATGCGCGGCCCGACGCTCACGCTCCGTTCTCGCGCGCCTACCCCGCGGCGCATGCGCTGGGCCAGCAGCCCGTGGGCTTTGAGCTCAGCTTGGCCCCGCGATACCTCCCGCTCCCGTTCCTCCTTCGGGCCGGCCTTCCGGGATGCCCAGACCGGTTCCGGAGTGACGGTGCTCGCTCTCTCCCTCTCTACCCCGTGCTCCCAGGCCCCCCACACGCCATTTACAGGCTGGTGGCTTGTGGTGGACCTTCTCCGCCCTCACCCCGCCCCGTCACCGAGAGCGCGCGCCCGGGAACCAATCAGCAGCCGCCTTAGGTAAGGGGCCCGCCCCCTCCTCGGCCGTTCAACGGTCCCGGGGCCGCCCGGCGGGTGGGCTGGTGGGCGTCGCCGAGTGGGGACCCGATGAATCCCGGGTGGGCGGAGGCGGAGCACGTGTGCCTAGGAGCTTCAGAAGTGGGAGGGCCTGAGAGTGAGGGCTGTGAAGTGGCCGGAAAGGACGGTGTAAACAGAGGTTCTCGTTGTAGGGGCCCCGCGGGAGGCCTGTAATCAGACGCCCTGAAGAATGTGTAGACGGACCCCCGAGCTCCGGGGGAGGCCCCGTGTGGGAGCCTGTAGATGTAGAGATGTGTAAATACGTGTAAGTGCTGGAGACCTTAAGTGTGTGTCAGGCTCTTGAGCTCCGAGGTGGGCGAGTGCTTCCTGAGGGTGGGCGTCCATCCGGAGTTGGGAACTGGGGGGGGTCTCCCCCCGCCCCGTGATTGGCAGATAGACGCTTAGATTCGAGGAGAGCCCCCAAAGGGGTGTATTAAGAGATGCTGAAGGACTGAGGGCTGGGAGGTGACCCTGAGAGTCCGAAATAGACTGGCTTTGTAAGTTTTAAGGGAAGCCCCAAAGGAGCCTGGAAACAAGATTGGGGGTCCCCAGGTTGTGTGCCGGTGGACTCTTTTTCAGTTCTGGGGAGCTCCCCACAGGGGCTGTAAAGTAGACTCAAATACTGTGGAGGTTCCCAGAATAAAGGACAAAAGGAGGCTTATTTGCATGGGAAGGGGGTCCCTGTGGGTGTGTAAACAGACACTAGGGTGGGGCAGAAGCCCCTTGGAGGCAGGAGAACAGACATTTAAGCGCTGGGGAGGTCTCCAGAATAATGTGCAGGCAGACGCTTAATTGCACAGGAGGGAAGAGTCCCAGGGTCTGAAGGGGCTCCAGCCGAGCTGTAAACAGTCATTTAAGGGCTCAGTGAATCATTTCCCGTAAGCATCGTAGACAGGCCTTGTCCTCTGTCTCCGGAGGCGGGCTTCAGCCCAGGTCGTGGCTGGGGGCAGGTCTGGTGGCGCAGTGAGGAGCTGGAGCGGCCCCTGCCTGGCTGGCAGAATCACCCCTGCATCCTCCTGTCAACAGACACTCATTCTGGGGGAAGAGTCTCTTGCAGGGACCTGCTCCTGTCGCTATACACTGGGGTGGGGGGTGGAGGGGATTTTGTAAAATCATTTAACAGGCACGAATTGGTAAGCAGGGATCGGCAGACTTTTTCTGGAAAGGGCCAGAGAATAATTATTTTAGGCTCTGCAGGCTGTACTCGGGCTGTCTCATCTGCTCACCTCTGCTGTTGAGTCAGGAAGGCAGCCAGAGGCACTTTGTAAATTGATGGTCGGGCCCGTGTTCCAATAAAACTTTATTTACAAAAAACAGAAGGCAGACCGTATTTGGTCCACGGGCTGCGGTTCGCCACCTTGACCTGTGAGCTACAGCTGAGGGCCTCCTCGTCCTGCAAGCAGACTCTTAAGTACTCAGCCTGCCCTAGGTGATGTGTAAACAGCGGGGTGTCAAAATTCACTTAGTAGAGCCATTTTTAAATGAGTCAGAGCCACCTTTCCAGAGAAACCGCCCTGCTGTCTTGACCCTTGGGCCGGGCTGAACCTTTGGACTGGGCCCAAACAGCAATTGTTTTACAAGCAATTGTTTGAGAAGTCGGCAGGAGAACCGACATCCTGATCGCAAAGACTGAGAACCGTGGACTTTCTGAAGATGGAGTCAATAGTGTTTAGCCAAGACTAGCTGTCTGCCTCCAACTCCGATTAAAATTCCTTGTAGTTCAACTTCCCTTCAAAGGCCCCTGACTTTTATTTCCTAGGGGGATGCTATTTGGGTTTCTACCTGAATCTGTGTTCCCCAAATTACAATTCTTTGATCCCAAATAAAAGCTTGGCCTCTTACACTGGTTTCTGTTTTTGCAGGTTGACATGGGGAAGCCCACTAGGGACCTGTAAACAGATAGTTAAACAACAGGGGCTGGGTCACATAGGTAGCCATACATTTTATAACATCTTAGATTAATTTAAACACTGATGGACCTTGGAGTGCGGACTATCAGGAATGAAAGGTAAACAGACCCTGAAATGTAGGCAGACACCTATTTTCAATAGGCCTCTGAATGCTGGAGCCTCATCCCCACCTGTGCCAGTAATGGGTAATCAAAAGAGAAGTTGTCAGACTGAGGGTCATGTTATTGATTTGTGAGGAAATGCCTTGCTGCATTTTGGGAAACAGAATGTCCCATTTTTATGTGACCCTGCCCATATGAGTTATATTTATATTGGGACAAAGTGATTAATAGTTGGGAATAGTAAGAGACAGGAGTGTATTTGTTTCTGACTGCGTCCAGAGGTAGGCAATTCGAGGTTAATAGGGGACTCCCAAAACTTATATCTTGTTCTACCATGCCTTCCTTACATTAAGTTGCCTCATAGTCCAAGATGGCTGCTTGAGGTCCAGCCTCCACACCCACATTCCTTCCAGCCAGCAGGAGGAAGGGGCAGAAGGCACGTGCCAGTGACTATGAAGGAAAATATCTGAAAACTGCCAGAACACATGTCTAGTATCATACCATTGGCCAGAAAAAACTTAGTCACATGGCCACACCTAACTGCAAACTAGGCTGCGAAGTGTACTCTGGATAGCCATGTACCCAGCTCAGAACCGAGGGTTTCATTTTTTTGAAAGAAGTGAAGAATGGATATTGGGAGCCAGCTGGCAGTCACTGCCACAGCTCCAGAGCTCTCTGGAAAGAAAGGCCTTCTTATAGTCCAGAGTGAGCCACGTTGAGCGGGGGGACGCTCTTCACCCTGGGATTGACCTCTTTCTCTGTAGGTGACCATGTCTGAGTCTGGGCACAGTCAGCCTGGGCTCTACGGGATAGAGCGGCGGCGACGGTGGAAGGAGCCTGGCTCCGGCGGCCCCCAGAACCTCTCTGGGCCTGGCGGTCGGGAGAGGGACTACATCGCACCGTGGGAAAGAGAGAGACGGGTGAGCGTCCGCGCCCAACGGCAGCGTTCACACATCCGCTCATTCCACAAGTGTTTCCTGAGCCCCTGCCACGTGCCAGGCACTAATCTAGGTGCTGGGGATGTGTCGGTGGACAAAACGGGCTGCCCTCGAGGAAGAGGGTAGAGATAAAGGGGGCTGCCTTAGGTGGAGTGCCCAGAGAAGGCCTCTCTGAGGAGGCGGGTTCTGAGCAGAGACCCGAAGGAGGTGAGGGAACGAGCCGGGACAGACTCTGAGTGAAGAGCATTCTTGCCTGAAAGCACAGCCTCTGCAAAGCAGCTGGTGTGTGCAGGGAGTGGCCGGGAGGCCACACGGCTGCAGTGCATGAGGAGGGGGGCGGGTGATAGAAGATGAGGTCAGGAGGTGACGGCCCGATCCCGTAGCGCCTGGTGGGGCTTAGAGAGAAGTTCGAATTTCACCGGAAGAAATTGGCGTTGGAGAGTTTGAGCGAGAGGGGCCACGAGCTCGTGTCTGATGGTGACGGCAGCGGTCTGTGCTTGTTGAGCAGCCATAGTGTGCTGGCACCACGCAGAGGCCTCTGTGGCCCTGGACCTCCCTGAACCCTCACAGCCGCCCCATGAAGTCGGACCCAGGATAGGTCCAATTTGCACTAACGAGGAAAATGAGCCTCCGAGGGGGACGGACTGACCCAGAGGCACAGTCAGTACGCTTGGGGCCAGCTAAGCCTCGAGTGCTGCAGCATCTGCCTGCTGTGGGGGGCGCCCTGGCCTGGGAGTCGGTAGCCTCGGGTGGGCCCAGGCCCTGCCTTGCTCTCCTCCTGTGCCTGGGTGGCTTACTGCCAGCACCTGCCCCTGGGTTCTTTGTCTAGGGCCCTGCCCACCTCTGAGAGCTGACGGTACGGGGAGGAACGGAGCCCTTGGGACCCGTTGCTGAGCCCTAAGTGCAAGCGTGGAGAAGAGTTTGTTCACAGTGCGCTTGGTTCCGGCTCTTCCTTCTCGGGTCACGGCACAGTGAGGACCGTCTCTCTTCCTTGCACATTACATCCTCTGGGGACCGTTCCCGTCTGCCTACACCTTCCGCTTCCATCCCGCACAAGCAGCTCCCATATCTCTTGTCTTTGTTTCTGCCTTTGCTGCCGAGCTCTGGCCGCCTCCTAAATGGCCAGTGGCCTCCTCACGACCTCTGTGTCCCCTGCTGACCTCAGCGTCTTCCGGCCATATGTCTTCCTTCCTGTATCAGTAACAGCCCCTTGGGCCCCATCCTAGACACCTCCCCAGCCCGCCCCACGCCGTCAGGCCCCAGTGCTGTCCAGTGTGCCTCCCGAGTCTGTCTCCTGGCCATCATCGTCTCTGCCCCACAGCCTCGGGCCCGGGTCTCGTCTGCTTCTCCACGGCCTGGGAGCCCACAGCCTCTCCTGCAGTTCTCGCACTGCTGGCCTTTGCAAAGCCCTTTCACATCGTCCTTTCCTTTCCTCTTCTCCAGAGGCCAGTGAAGGGAGCAGGACTTAAATAAGTGTCCTCAGTGTGTGGGTGAAGAGCAGACCCGGTGAGAGGCCGAGACTCTCCCCAGGTGACTCAGGGACCCAGAAAAGGAGAGAACTCAAGCTCAGTCTCTCCCCTTCTGTAAGCAGAGTCGGGATGAGTCCAAAGAGGCACGAGGAGGGCAAGGTGTGGCTGGTGCAGGAGCAGGGCTGGGACGGAGAGGGTCAGGCCAGCACGTGCTTCCGGCCCCTCTCATGGTGAGCACCTGCGGTGTCAGCCACAGGGCCAGTTGAGGGCTTTCTCCTCTCAGCCTCATCATAGGCCTGCGAGGAAGGAGTTCTGAGCCCCTTTCGCCAGGTGAGGAAACGGGCCTGAGTGAGGGGGCTTCCTTCCCAGGTTCATACAACCACAAGAGGCGGGGCAGGTTCAAACCAGGATCTGTCTGGCTCCAGAGCCCAGCTCCTTCCATCTGAGCTTGTCCGTCAGAGGCAGCCAGACAGAGTGGCTGACAGCGTGGTTCTGGAGCCAGGAGGCCTGGGTTCAAATGGGGGCTCCATTGCTTGTTGGCTGTGTGACCTTGGGCAAGCCACTTAACCTCTCTGTGCCTCAGTTTCTTCATTTGTAGAATGGAGCTAATAATAGTGTCTCTCTCACAGGGCTGTTGGTAGGATTGAGAGAATTAGTATGTGGAGGCATGTAGATAGTACCAGGCACATAAAGGCCTTCGGGAGCAGCCTGGAGAGGTAGGGGAGCCATCCCTGAGTAACTGCCCTCCATCACCACAGGATGGCAGCGAAGAGACAAGCACGTCGGTCATGCAGAAAACCCCCATCATCCTCTCCAAGCCTCCAGCAGAGCGGGTGAGCAGGGAAGATGGAATCTTCGGGAGGGGAGGCCAGGAGCAGTTAGGTGAGGATCTGTCCCACTGACTGGCCCCTTCTCATCCCCGTAGTCAAAGCAGCCACCACCTCCTACAGTGCCCGCGGCCCCGCCTGCCCCAAGCCCTCTGGAGAAGCCCATCGTCCTCATGAAACCCCGGGAGGAGGGCAAAGGGCCTGCGGCCACCACCACTGCCTCAACCCCCGAGGGCGCCGCCCCCCCACCTCCCGCCGCCCCTGCGCCACCCAAGGGGGAGAAGGAGGGGCAGAGACCCACACAGCCTGTGTACCAGATCCAGAACCGGGGCATGGGCCCTGCCGCTCCGGCAGCCATGGATCGTGAGTTGGGGCCGGGCACGGCCTGCCTGGGAGCTGGAGCCCCCTCACCCGCAGACCCTCACCGCATCCCCTGTCCCCTGCTCTCTCCTGTCGCCAGCTGTCGTGGGCCAGGCCAAACTGCTGCCCCCGGAGCGCATGAAGCACAGCATCAAGTTGGTGGATGACCAGATGAACTGGTGCGACAGTGCCATTGAGGTACGGGGGGCTCTCCCTGCTTGAGGTCCAGCGCCCTCGCCTCCTCCACCCGCTGCCCCCAGCATCCTAGGGGGGCACCATCAGGCCAGACGCTTTCAGGCAGCTGGAGCCGTGAGCTGGGATGGAGCAGAAGGTTCTCACCTGGCCGGGGCTGGATTTCTGTCCCTTACGCTAGCTCAGCGGTGCTGGCAGGTGATACTGAAATACTTTGCTGCTGGTTGGCCAGGAGGTACTCCCCTAGCCCCCCACCCGGATGCCTGGGATCCCCTGCACCGCCCCACAGCGGGGCAGCCTCCTGGGCCCTCCAGTACCTCTCCTCATCGGTCAGAACCCGTGTGGTACCAGTGTTAACTGGTTTGAATGTCACTCCCCAGAGGTCCCGCCATCCCAGCAGCCCTTGCTCTGGTTCAGACCTCGCATTTCTGGACTGTCACACCCACGTCCACTCTCCCAGTCTTCATTTCCGCTCCTCTGCTGCTCTTCCCCCCAGACCTGTCACATCGTGCCCCTGCTCCACTTGTCCTAGGTGTGTAGCTGTGTTCCCTCCTCTTCTCTAGCTGCCTGGACTTAGGAGGACAGCGTGCTGGGCCCATTTTTACCTGGTCCCTGCCACCTCTCTCTGTCCACCCTCACGTGGATATCAACTAGGAGCTTTAAAAAAAAAGAACCGGTATCCAGGCCCTCCCCTTCCGCACTGTCAGGTGGAACTCTGCAGTGACGAGAATGCTCTGTGTTTGCACCATCTGGTATGGTCGCCACTATCCCTGTGTGTGGCCCTTGAGCCCTTACCCACATACGTCCGTATGTGGCCAGTGCAACTGAGGAAACTGAGTGTCTTTTGTTTCATTTTGATTAAATAGCCACAGGTGGTCAGTGTCTCCCACTTTGAACAGGGCTAGCCCTGGATACTCTAGTATGTCTGTAGTTAGGTCTAGGATTAGCTGCCCTTTTTTTTTTTTTTTAAAGCTCTTCAGATGAGTGTAAGGCACAACAGCCTCAGTTGAGGCGAATCCGTTTTCCTTGAAGAGGGTCTCTTTTGCCCCCTGGTGGTGAAAGTCAGCACAGCTGGCGGCCCGGAGGCAAAGGTCTCAGGAATTTCCGGGACTCCTAACTAAAGTCCACAGACCAGAGCCTGGGTGGACGGATCTCCCTTCCCACGCACGGTGCCCGTTCTCACGCCTCCCCACCTGAAGCAGAAGGCCTCCCAGCGGTCCCCTCCAGTAGCCTCGCTCACCAAGTCTGATCCATGACCTGTCCTTCCGTTCCTGTGCCTCTCACCTTCTCTTCCCCAAGGTCAGGCTTCCCTTGGCCAACTGTGTTCCAGCCCACGGACTTCCTCTTAGCTTCTTGACCACGTCAGGCTCTTTTCTACTTTAGAGCTCTCACAGATGATGTTCTCTGTGTCCAGAACAGTCCACATAGCCCACCCCCACCCCCACCACCACACACACACAGAAGCCATAGAAGTTTTTCTTCGTGTCTGACAAGGCAGGTGGACGAGCCTCAGAGGTCTCTGGGGCCCCCCGTCTCACTCCGGCAACTGACAGATTTCTGATGGTCACATTCCTACGTCTTCCCCCAGTACCTGTTGGATCAGACTGATGTGTTGGTGGTCGGTGTCCTGGGCCTCCAGGGGACAGGCAAGTCCATGGTCATGTCATTGTTGTCAGCCAACACTCCCGAGGAGGACCAGAGGTGAGGGGGACATCAGGTAGGGGCGTTTGGGGTGTGGAAGGCCAGGAGGGAGGTGGGCACTCACCTGGGGCAGGGGAAGGGTGGGCCTGGGTGTTGCATGGAGTGTTACCAAAGGACTTTGGGACATTGCTTCCCCTCCCTTGGCCTCAGCATCTTCGTCAGGTGAGGGTGACGGGGGCTGGACTAGATCTTTGTGTGGCTCCGAGGTCAGCAATCCTGTGCCTCCCTCCTTTCCTTCCTGCCGTGCCGCAGGCAGTGGTACAGAGCCCCGCCGGGAACTGGGACGATGCAGTCACTAAGCCCCACCTCAGTCTCAGCCCTGCCGCTCCCCAGCTGGTTGACCTTGGGCAAGTCACTTCGCCTCCCAGTATCTCAGTTCTTCACCTGTAGAGTGGGTTTTTGGAGGACGAGATGAGATCAGGAAGGCAAAAGTTAACAAGGCACAGAGCAGATGCCCACAGGATGCAGCTGACGTGCCTGGGAAATAGAGTGGGGAAGGAGCCCTGGACGCAGGGCGTGGGTTCTGCACCAGCCACAGGCCTGCATTCTCTTTTTTATGAGTCCTGCATTCTTGAGTAAGAATAGGATATGATCATGAACATAAACAATGAAGTCACGGGAGAAGATCTGGGGGAGTAGGGAGCTGAAGGACCAGGGCCCAAAACTCAGGGCGGGGAAGGAAAGGGAGAAAGGCAGGGATTAGGGAGTAGGGGACGTGTACAGTCTAGTGAAGGAAGGGTCAAAATGGGGGCTCAGAAGGGGTAGTAGCTACTTGGGGTTGTCTGAAAAACATAGGGGTTCGTTTTTGATAAAGCAGGTGATATTTCCCTGGACTCCATGGACGGGCCTCCAGGGGTCCATGAACCTCCCGACAGCATGTGCAGAATCATACACATCTGCAGTCAGGCGTTTCTCCTAGGGAGCGCGGCCGTGGTTCCAGCAGATCCCAGAGGGGCCTGGGGCTAAGAACCACTCTTGTGAGAATACATATTCGCTAGACCCAAAGCTGCAAGGTTGTCGCGGCTCTCAGGCCGGCTCCCCCTCTCCCCTCACTCAGGACCTCGGCTCAGCCTGGGTCCGCTCTGGACCCGCTCCAGCTCTCTCGGATAGCGTGGTTTCCATCTCTGCTTCCACCCCCAGCTAGCAAAACTTCCCCGTGCCCCTCAGCTCTGCTTCCTGAACTAGAGAGAATCCTGCTGGCCTCGCTCGTCTTTTTGAGCCGTGTCAGCCTGTGGTGTGGTGGACTTTGGTACCAACTCTGGTCATCAAATCTCAGAAGTTTTACCTCCTGATTATTTTTCATCTGCTTTTCTGCTCCATTCCCACTTCCATGCCAAGAGCTTCCTAACTGGTCCCCCTGCTTTAGTTCAATGCAACAAATATTAATTGGGTGCTTACTATGTGCCAGGGACTGCCTGGGTGCTGGGGAAACAGCATAAACAAGACTGCAAGAAATCTGTGTCCTCATGAGGCCCACATTTTGAAGGAGGAGGCAGTAAACAAAGTAAATACGTTGTTTGGCATGTTGGAAGATAGAGTGGGAAGGGATTGTAGGGAGGCGGTGCTGGGGCTAGCTTACAGTTTTAAATCAGATAGTCGGGGCAGCCCTCGCTAAGGGGACACCTGAGGGAAAGCAGACTCCGCGGAGGAAGAGCATTCCAGTCGGAGGGGATGGCAAGTGTGAGCCTCTGTGGTGGGAGCTTGCCTGGCCTGTGAGCAGAGTGGTGTGGAGGCCATGGAGCTGGAGGAAGTCAGGTCGGAGAGGCACAGGGAGGCCGGAGTCCTGGGCCTGCAAGTCTTGTTACCCACTCTGTGCACCCTACAGTCCTCACCACGCAGCCGCTAGGGGGAGCTTTTCAAAACCAAAATCCAGTCCTGTCACTCCTGCTTAAATCTCTGCAGGGCCTTCTAGGCTCCTGGGCCAGAGCCCCCATTCCTGACTGCCCCACAACAGCCCATGTACCTTCTGTGTGCTCCCTGCGCCCGTCGCTCTCTCTGCTCTTGCCGCACTGGTCCTGGATTCCTCATGCACGCCTCATACCTGCCTTCTGCCTGGCGTGGTCTTGCTTCCTTCCTCCACCCCCCTCACCTCCCCTGTACGGGAAATCAAGTTGCTTAATTAGCTCCTTTTTCTCTCTCACCCTCAGCGTCATCTTTTGCCTCTTAGGGCAGCCCTTCCCAGCTCCACCAACTCAGTTCCCCCCTTGGAGCCCTGCACGCCTCTTTTCCTAAGGCCCGCAGTGACTGATGCTGTTGGTTTGTGAGCTGGGCCAGAAGCTGCATGGGCAGCGGCTTTGTCTTCCTGGTTCCCTGCTGCATCCCGGGATCTGGCACATAGGCCTGCGGTCCAGTGTTTGTTAGTGGGAGGCTGCCTGCTCTGTGTCAGCGACATACGAGCATCTCAGGGAGGCGGGAGTGGCCCTTTGAGAGGCAGGTACTATGACCCTGATTTTACAGATTCAAAGGGGTGATGGCTTTGTCCAAGTCACAGAGTGACCCAGTGGAGCTCAGTGGCTTAGGGTAAGGCCCAGCTCTGCCTGCTTTGCTCTCGTGTCCCCCTCATCCAGCACAGGTAGAAATGGGGGAGACACCTCACAGGGGAAGAGCTGGGCACCAGGACACCAAACAGCCTCCCCCTGTGGGGCGGGGGGTGTCAGTGCTGTGTCTCCAGGGCCGGATGGAGGTGCACTTGGTGACTCATAGTGAACGATGATTTACCGCTGGAGGTCAGGCGCGCTTCTGAGGGCTTCAAGTGAATTAACCTCACAGTAACCCTGAGAGGTTTGAGACTCTCCTTAGCCCCATTTTACAGATGAGGAAACCGAGGAGAGAGACATTAAGGACCTTGCCCAAAGCCACACAGCCAGGAAGAGGCAGAGCTGGGGTTTGGATGACAGCAGGCTGGCAGAGCCCCTGCTCTTCAGCTCCTCAGTCTGTTGACCTCGTTCCAGGAGTGAACGTGTCTACTTGGGGGAGGGGTGGAGTCATGTGGTGTAAAACACAGCCCCCCAGACATGGACGGAAGGACGTGTGGCCAGGCGGGGAACCTCGTCCCACATGCTCACTTCACAGGTCATGCCCTGGGCTGTCAGAGGCTGAGAAGCGGACCGCTAATGCGCCCGCCTGCTCCTCTCCACAGGGCGTATGTTTTCCGGGCCCAGAGCGCCGAAATGAAGGAACGAGGGGGCAACCAGACCAGTGGCATCGACTTCTTTATTACCCAAGAGCGGATTGTGTTCCTGGACACACAGGTGCCAGCCCCGCCTGCCCCACCCCCCCGCCTGCCCCACCCCGCTGCACTCCCTCGTCGCTCTTTCCGCGAAAGTCTTTAAGCCGGAACCCTGCTTGCATGCCATGTGGCTCCAGCCAAGCCATGGACACGCTAGGTGCCCTCGGGCAAGTTGTGTCTTTTCTTGGCCCTTAGTCTCTTCTTGTCCAATTTTGCCCCCTCCCACAATCCATTGTGTACACAGTAGCCTAAAGAATTTTCTAGCATAGCAGTTAAAGGTGTGGGCCGTGGAGTTGGTCCGTGTCTGGATCCTGCCTTTAATTCTTACCAGTTGGGTGACTTTAAGCAAGTTTTAATTCCCCCTAAACCTCAGTGTCTTGTCTGTACATGGCGATGATAGTTATACTCAGCCTCAGGATTGTTGCAAGGATTCAGTGGAACATTCCAGCAGAGTGCTTGGCACAGGACCTGGCACGTGGCTAGCATTCAGGGCCTTGACTGTCGTTAGACCTGACCTGTCACGCGTTCAGCAGCTTTCCTTGGCTCTCCCTTGCTCTCAGGTGAGGTCCCCGTTCCCTCACCTGGCATTCAGGCTGTGTGGCTTACCTCCTTCAGATTCCCTGGTCTCCCCCTCTGGTGTGGTCACCAGCCTGCCACACCTACCATGAGGCCTCACCATGGTCCCACCCCACTTCGGGCTTTCCTCTTCTTGTTCCCTTTTCCAAAACCACCTTCGACTGTAGGACCCTGGCCAAGTTATTTAACTTTTCCATTCGTCAGTTTTCAAGTGGGAAAAATAATATTGCCCACCTTGTAGGGGTTTTTATGAGGTTTCCATGAGTTAACACAAGTCCTGAGGACAGCACCCAGCATGAAGGGAGTGCTCAGTACTCTTAGCCGTCCATACTGTCATCGTTAGAACACTCCCTCCCTTGCCTTTAGGCCTGGCTGAGGCCTTCTCCTTAATGAAGATGCCGCTGGGGTGTTGCCTCCCCCGGGAAGCCTTCCCCTCTTCTGAGCGCCCACTAGCGCCTGAGCACACCTGCCAGCGCATGCACCACGGGGTTTATCACAGTCTGTGTCCTGTGTCCTGCCCCCACCCCCTGCCTGCAGCTCTGTTGGTCAGGGCCTGAATGTTAGTGGAATAGCGTTCTGGTTGCTGTGGGCTTTGGTGACAGGAAGAGTGGAAAACCTGCAAATGTGCCATGAGACCAGTGTGCCAGGCTCCGTGCAAGGACCACCTGGACCTAGAGAGCAGCTGAACTGGTGTCGAGCTGGGTCAGAGGCCCACGTAGGGCAGAAGGGAAGTTAAGGCAGAACAGATCAGGGCGGTGCTTGGAGCTTTAGGAAGTGAGCAGTTGGGAAAGCCTCTTCCTTAAAGAAGTCCACTCACCGCAGTAAGAAGTCAACAGGGGCCGGCCCGGTGGTGCAGCAGTTAAGTTCACATGTTCCAGTTCGGCAGCCTGGTGTTCGCCGGTTCGGATCCCGGGTGCGGACATGGCACTGCTTGGCAAGCCATGCTGTGACAGGCGTCCCACATATAAAGCAGAGGAAGATGGGCACAGATGTTAGCTCAGGGCCAGTCTTCCTCAGCAAAAAGAGGAGGATTGGCAGCAGTTAGCTCAGGGCTAATCTTCCTCAAAAAAAAAAAAAAATTAAAAAAAAAAGAAGTTGACAGACTATCAGGCTCATTTAGCTCCTGTCTTTACATGGAATGTTCCTTTAAGAAAAGTGATGCGCTCACCACTGATTCTTTTACACCCAGTGATGCGATGATTGAATCCTCACCGGTTTTCACACTAATCATTGCTTTTTGACCTAAGTAATTATCTTAGCAAAGTTTTGAAAGCATTTGAAACAACAAACAACAGAAAGGGTCTTAAGGGACGTGACTCGTTGAAGTGTGTGTGAAATTTGTCAGCGCGAGCAGAGTTCTCCTTGGGCTGGCGGCTCTGGGGAGCAGTGAGATTGTGGAAGAGCCGGGGCCAAGGGATCTGCTCTGAGACTCTCCTTCCCCTCCTCCTGCTGCCTGGCACTGTAGTCATTGGAAACTCCGTGTTTCTCACCTCATTTTGTCCTGAGAGAGGCGATGTCTTTGCCTTCAACGTGTGGAACATGGGTAGCCGTGGCCCCAGGATGCCGACCCCAGGCCCCTCCCTGACACCCTCTTCTCTCCCTTGCCCCAGCCCATCCTGAGCCCCTCCATCTTGGACCACCTCATCAACAACGACCGCAAGCTGCCTCCGGAGTACAACCTGCCGCACACCTACGTGGAGATGCAGGTGAGGGGCCGAGGGCACCCTGCCCCGCAGGATCTGCCATGGGGAGCTGGGTGTGGGTTGACCTTGTCTCTGCTTCGTAAGAGCCCTGGGTGCCCTGGGAGCCGCAGGAAGAGAACAGCCCTGGGAGTCTGATCTGGCTCGGCTCTTGGCTCTGCCCCTGGGAAACGTCACCTGCCGCCCCTTCCCCTTCAAGCCTCGGTATCCGCCCATGTGCAATGGTGGTGACCATTCCTCCCCTGCTCGATTTAGGCGTGGCCTGTAAGGGAAGTGCCAGCACAGTCTGGGCACAGAGTAGGTGCTTAAAGGCCCTCAGGCCCTTGCCCTGCTGCCCCCCTAGCTGAGTCCTGGCATCAGGGGCCCCAGTCTGCACAGGGGGGCCTTCAGCTCTGTCGTCCCTTCCTGCCCGCCCTCAGTCACTCCAGATTGCAGCCTTCCTCTTCACGGTCTGCCACGTGGTGATTGTCGTCCAGGACTGGTTCACGGACCTCAGTCTGTACAGGTGAGGAGCTGGGGAGGGGGCCAGGCCAGAGATGGCGGCCCCCCGCCTGAGCCACTCGGCCACATCTCACAGGCTCCGCAGCAGTCACAGGGGCCCTCTTAAAATGTAAGGTGGCGTGGGTCACCGCCACCTAACTCTCCCTCAGCACACGTACACTCACTTAGAACCTTCCACTGACTACACATCACCCAGAATAAAGTTGAGTCCTTCCCACGCGTGGCTTATGAGGTCCTATGCAATGTGCTCCCAGTCACCCTGCTGACCTCCTCTGCTACCGCTTCCCTCTCTCCCTCCATTAAGTGGGGGTGGCCTCATGGCTGCTCCTCGTGCAGCTGGGGACCTCTGCACTCCTCATGCGTCAGCCAGAAACACTTCCTGCGGAGCTCAGACTCCCGCCTCGTGTCCTTCAGGTCGACCTCAGGCCTTCCTGACCAACTAACGTCGCATCCCTGTTACTCTCCCCTCCTTGCCCTGCTGTGTTTCCCTTCGTTGCACTGTCACTCCCCGACAGGAAACTGTAGATCTCTGTATGGTCTGTCTCCCCATTAGAACGTAAGCCCCAGGAGGGAGGAGTCCCCAGCGCGTCACACAGTGCCTAGTACGAGGTAGATATTTAATATAAATTTGTTGAGTGAATAGCACGAGGAGATGGCTTGTCTGCCCCTTCGAGTCCTGTCGTCCATGTCCTCCAGGCATGTGTACCATCCCGTTGGTACCCTGGCGGGCAGGAAAAGGGAGGGAGACAGGATCTGGCAGGAGTCCTGCCTGAAGCAGCTGGAGGTTCCAGAAATGCCACCAGACAGCACTGGCTCAAACCTGTGGCTACAAGAGTTCCTCTTGGCCTCGGGCCCCAGGAAATAGCTGTGGGGAGGCCAGCAGCCTCGGGCAGAAAGAAGGACGGGAGCTCATGGGGAGGGAGGGCTGAGCTGGAGGAAGCAGATGTGTCCGAAGGCAGGCAGCTCTCACTAGGCGAGTGGCCTCCTTTTCCACAGTTGCTCAGAGGCAGGCTGTTTTATACAGATTAGCTGAGGTGGAGACCATGCTTTCAGCGTGGTACCTGGGACATAGTAAGCACTTGATCGGTGGGTGCTTGCTGTTCGTGCTGGTAACCCTGGGGATGGGGCGAGCTGTGGGGCTGGCCAGCAGTCCACGACGACTAGCTAGGGGAGCCGCTGTGGTGACGAGATCTAAGTGACTTAAGTCTGAAACCTCCGCTCCTGCCACCGCCGTCCACGGGCATTCATTCACCTGGCAGCTACACTGAACGTTTGTTTATACCATTTGCTGCTGGGGCACCGGGGAGACAGACATGTGAAGGAAACAGAGGAAACAGACTGCACACGTTGAGTGGGGGTGTGGGCTCAGGCTGGCACGTGGCAGAGCGTTATTTTTAAGCCGGAGTCTACAGCTGGGCTTCTCAGAGCAGGTGAACCCCTTGAAACTGTGGACACCGTGTTTGTGTGTCTGTCTGCATGAGGAGAATGTCCGTAGCTTTTATCGGATCCTAGTACCCTTTACCTCAGATAACAGGTTAATTTTATCTACTTTTACCTATTTGGGAAAATTATTTTAAAGTAGCATAAACTGAAAACTTACGTCCACGCAAAAACCTGCACACGCATGCCTGTAGCAGCTTTGTTCATAATTGCCAAAACGAGGGAGCAACTGAGACGGCCTTCAGTAGGTGAATGGATGAATACACTGTGCATCCAGACAGTGGGGCGTCGTTCAGCGCTGAGCAGAAGTGAGCTGTCAAACCGTGAACAGGCATGGAGGAACCTTACACGCGTGTCGCCAAGTGAAGGACGCCAAGCTGCCCTCTAGTCTGATTGCAGCTATATGGCATTCTGGCAAAGGCGAAACTATGGAGGCAGTAAAAAGATCAGGGGTTGGGGGCTGAATGGGTAGAGCATAGCGGATTTTTCAGCCAGTGAAACTTAAGTGTGATACAATATGGTGATTACATGTCATTTTTGTCAAAACCCGTAGAAAACAGCAAGAGTGAACCCTGATGTTAATCATGGGTTGTAGCAAGTGTGCCGCTCCGGTGGGGGATGTTGATAGTGGGGGAGGCTGTGTGTGTTGGGGGGGACGGGGGTGAGTCTACGGGAAATCTCCATTCAGTTTTGCTACGAACTTAAAACTGCTCTAAAAAATTAAGTTGGTTTTTTTTTAGTAGCGTAAACTCATTACAAAATGCCACGGGTCCCTAGATTGGTGTCTGAGAAGGTTGTCTCTGAATTCCCTAAAACTGTGTGAGAAATCTGGTGCGTGTGGGGCATTTTTCCAAGTGTGGCTGTAGCTTTCGTCACATCTGCAAAGGGAGCCCCTCCCCCAGGCTGTGGGATATGGGGTGCCTGTGCCTCAGCACCACCCTCTCACCCCAAACCCCAAGGTTCCTCCAGACAGCAGAGATGGTGAAGCCCTCCACCCCGTCCCCCAGCCACGAGTCCAGCAGCTCCTCAGGCTCCGATGAAGGCACTGAATACTACCCCCACCTGGGTGAGAGGCTTTCTGGGGCCCTGGGGGTGGGGAGAGGTGGAGGAATGAGGGGTGAAAACCAGGAGTGCTCCAGGGAAGTGGGGAGCTCGGAGGAGCACTTTTGAGAATTAGGAGGTGGTGAGTCAAAAAGGATTAGCTGCCGCTTCCTCTAAGGGTCCCTTGGCCTCAATTCCACCCTGGCCACTGAGGGCATGACCCCGAGTCTGGGTCTGGGTCTGTCTCCTTGATCAGAATGAGAGCCTCTTGGGGATAGGACCCAAGTCTGCCCATTTCTGGCTCCCTGGCATCTCCCAGCGTGGGGCTCAGGCCACGAGTGGTGAGACAGCCCACGGGCCCCGTGTACCCTGTGCGCCCTCCTGTGGCCCTTGCACGTGCCATTCCTTCACCTGCTCTGTCCTCGCCCTGCCCTACTGACGCGCCGCTCCTCTGCAGAGCTCTAGTTCATCTGTGCACCCCAGGGAGGGTCTCCCAGCGTCCTCTGGCCTCGCCAAGACCGTGGTGCCTCTTCCTGTCATACTCCTGGTCACATAGCCATCTTCCTCTCTTGTCTTTTCCATCAGACTGGGGGCTCCTTGAGGGCAGAAACCAGATGTGACTCATCTCTGGGTCCCAGCATCCCCCAGCCCAGGGCCTGGTGCAAAAGCACAGTTTCGTGAATATTTACAAGTGATCTGAACTCAGGGGTTAGGGCAGGTCCTTAGGGTGAGAAGGGGGAGTCCGCGTGGCCGAGCGCAAGCCGCCTCACCGGGCTCCATGCCTCCTCCCCCGCTCAGTCTTCCTGCAGAACAAAGCTCGTCGAGAGGACTTCTGTCCCCGAAAGCTGCGGCAGATGCACCTGATGATCGACCAGCTCATGGCCCACTCCCACCTGCGCTACAAGGGTGAGGGTCCCCAAACCACCCCCTAGCTGGCCAGTGGCCTCCTGACTCCCGATCCAGCCTGGTCTCTGGCCCTACTTGACCGTCACACACATACCTCCTCTGCCCCGCTGCATGGTGCCCGCAGGCTGATGGGTTCTCTCCCCCAGGTACTCTGTCCATGTTACAGTGCAACGTCTTCCCTGGGCTCCCGCCCGACTTCCTGGACTCTGAGGTCAACTTGTTCCTGGTGCCCTTCATGGACAGCGAGGCGGAGAGTGAGACCCCCCCACGAGTGGGTATGGCTCCCTATCCAGGGAATCTGGTTCATAGGGAGCCAGGAGCTTCCTTGGTCTGGAGGGAGACACGGGCCCACCTTGGTTAGGGGGTGACTGGTCTTGGGAGCCCACCCTGGTCTGAGGGGAGTCTCCGGCCTGTCCCTGAAGTGCCTGGACCCTTTCTTAGGAGCATGTTTCAGAGTCGTGGAAGTACAGGAACAGCTGGGCCAGGGCCCAACTTGGAGGTGCTTCTGGAGGCCCAGGATGCTGGTTGACTAGGAGGAAGGCCCTCTCTTGGCAGGCTGCCCCCCTTATCCTCCCCACCGCAACTTTCCAGGTCCCGGTTCCAGCCCGCTCTTCTCCCTGCTCCCTGGGTACCGTGGCCACCCCAGTTTCCAGTCCTTGGTGAGCAAGCTCCGGAGCCAGGTGATGTCCATGGCCCGGCCACAGCTGTCACACACCATCCTCACCGAGAAGAACTGGTAAGGGTTCTTGGCAGAGGGGGTCAAGGTGAGATGCCCTGCCCTGGTGCACACAGAAGGCGCTTCTTAGAGCTCTATGTGACCTCATTAAGCCCCTTGGTGCCAGATGTCAGTTTCCTTTTCTGGAACATTGATGGTTGCTCCCAGCTTGTAAGCGCCTCTTCCATGTCAGGCAACGTGCTGTTTCACGTGATTTTGAATTCTCCTATTTAGCCAGTGGGGTATATTTCTTACCACTGGTTTGACTGGTGGGGAAGATTTGACATGGAGGGGAGAACGTGGGAGGTGAAAGGTTCCACAGCTGATAGATGTTTCTGATGCTCACAAGACTGGAGGGAGGTAGAGAAAGCCCCAGCCCCACCGAGGCCAACCCTAGGTGGAGTGGGAAGAAGTCTGGACTCGGAGCTGGGGCCCGAGGTCTTAGTCCAACAGCAGGCCCTTCAGCTTCCCTTACCGCGGGGGAGATGGGAGAAGCAGGGCCACCTCCCATCGGTGCTGGCATCTTCCCTGGATCCAGTCGAGGAGACTGGGTTCTGAGAGGCCCAGCCACCCTCAGGTCGTACATGGGACCTAGTCTTTCCACCTGGCCAGGGCCGGTGTGCGGCTGGTGGGCTCCCAGCAAGGGCCGCCCTGACTGTTGGCCTTCTCTCACAGGTTCCACTACGCTGCCCGGATCTGGGACGGTGTGAAAAAGTCCTCTGCCCTGGCAGAGTACAGCCGCCTGCTGGCCTGAGGCCGAGGGGGGATGTCATGCAGGGAACCCCTCCTGGGTCCCCAGTGGATGGCGAAGGATCACATACGTCCTCCCCGCTAGTGGGGTGGAGAGTGGCAGCAGGCCTGATGGACGAGGGACCACGACTTCCTCGCCCGGAGATGTGTCCAGGGCCAGGCCCCCCACCCTCAGTAGAGTGTTGGTCGGGGTGACTGAGGTCCCACCCCCAACCTGGGACGGGGAAGCCCATCCTCAGTCCCCCACAGGGTCGGGTGGTGGGCGGAGCCACAGTGGTCACCAGGAAGGCCAGCCTCCATCTTTACCTCCCTCTGCAGGGACGAGAGCAACAGGTCCCTCTTCCCTGATGCCAAGCCCTTTCCTGTCAGGTGAGGCAGGGTCTTGGGAGCTCCTCACGGGGGGCAGATCTGATGGTTCGAATAAAAGCAGTCGTGCAAGCCTGTCTGGTGCTCCTCCTCCCTCTCCCAGCATGCTGTCCTGGGAAGCGGGGCAAATTTGGGTCCCAGCTCTTAGGGGCCACCCCTGGAGCCTGAATGAACTTCCTGCCGGGACACATCCACTGTAGGTGACGGAGTCGTCGGGAGCAGATGAAGAGCAGTCCCTGCCAGGGAGGAGGAAGCCCCCAGCAAGGGTGTTCTGTTTCCCGGGGCGATGTCAGGCATCCGTCTGTGTGTTATGGGTGGGAGAATATGTGCCCTCCTTCCGGCAGATGCAGTGACTCTCCTCGCGTCGTCTGCTCTCGCTTGAAGGCAGCGCGTGCTTTGGTGGAAAGCCTGGTTAAGTACAGTGCCCCAGTCAGTGCCTGGTTAGAACAGACACGTGCCGAGTGAGAGCCTAGTCAAATACAGTGCTTCCCCTCCGAGGGTTGAGGCAGGTCCGATCCGTGTTCACATACTCACACCTTAGCTTAACGGCATGCCTACTGTCAGTGAAATGTGGGGCCTGCGTTCCTCTCTAAACCTCAGCCACTCTTGCTTAAAAACGCTCCCTACCTGTCATTTCAGTCCACTACCTACCCTCGGTTAAAGACACCGTGCAGTTCAATATAGTACCTGCCCTCATCTGCTCCGTTAAACACGGTCCATACTCCTAGTTTAGTGTTTGCCAAAGTATGTCTCCAAGTTGGTCTGGCCACCTCAGCCATCTCAAATTAGTCCTGACTGTCACATCATGCCACTCCACCCTTGGTAAAGCAGTCAGTTCTGGTCCAACCCGCCGTCTCATCTGTCCACTACCTAGCCCCATGCCACTTTGGTCTCCCTGCTTCCCCCTGCCCTTGGATGTCCCCAGAGAGTCCTGGGGTCCATTTCTTGGGAATCCCACGGTCTTCCAAGAAAAATACACACCGGAAGAGGTGGCGGGCAGTGAAGGGAAGGTCTGGCCAGAAGTGGGGAGTCTGCACAGATGTCTGAAGGGGGGCTGAGGTCTGGGAGGTACAAGACCCGGGGTGGGCTCTGCTCTGTCCTCGCTGACAGACCTCAGGCAGGCTCCTCTCTTAATGATCCTCAAGGCCCCTCGGAGCTGTGGCCTCCACTGCCCTCTTAGGGAAAGGTTTCCGAGTCCTGTGTCCCACCACCCTGGCCTGCACAGCCACCCTCCGAACTGCCCTCTCCAGCTAGACAACTGAGCTCTTCCCACCTTGTCAAAACTTGTCTGTCCCGTGTCCTGTCGCCTTCCCCTGCTTTCCAGGGGACTGCTGGTTGACGTGGGGGTCCGCCAGAGTAGGGAGGATGGGGCAATGGCCAGAGAGGGCATGAGACCCAGGGCGTGAGGCACAGGACAGCACATGGGCTCAGTCCAGGACAGCTGGCGCTTGAGTTTCTTTCTTCCCATCCCCAGAAACCACCTGGCCTGGGGACAGGTAGAGCCTGGATCCTCCCAGCTCTTCACTGCCACCTCCAGCTGGCCTAGGCTCAGGGCTGGGATTATGATGGGGTTTCTCTGGGAGCTTGTGGTCCGAGTTGTTGAAAAAGGCCTGAGTCAGCATGTCTTGGGCATCCTTGACTGCCGCGTCCAGGGACAGGCTGAGCATCCAGTAGATAGTGGTGAAGGAGGTGCCGCAGGCAGCCAGGGTGCCCAGGACGGGCACATTGAGGTGCTTGCGGGTGAAAGCAGAGGCATCCCCGGGGGCCTGGCCCAGCAGCTTCACCACCAGTGCCTGGCTGACCTTGGGCTCCTGGCCCTGCACCGCCTCCCAGATCTTGTGCAGGGGCCGGCCCGTCCGCTCAGCCTGCTTGACCGGGCAGTCGTCCAGGCCGAAGCTGTGGCGGCAGCCTTCCAGGGAGTGGATGAGCATGTGTAGGTCACACCCCATATCCTGGGCGCCCAACATGGGACTCAAGTTGACACCACAGGCCACCGTGGCCACCAGCCAGATGTGCCCCAGTGGTGAGGCCTCCTTCGCTAGTACGGGCTTTGAGGTGCTGGGCGGGGCCACCAGGAAGGCGTGCCGCTTATGGCTCTCTAGTTCCTTCACCACCGACTCCTGCAGCAGGTGGAAGTCATCCTTGCTCAAATCAATCACGCAGAGCAGGAAGACCCGGGGATCCCTCAGGCCCTCCACTGCAGGAGACAAGAGCGCCTTTCAGCCCGGAGCAGGCCAAGGTGTCCTGACAGCTGCCTGGGCTCAAGCCCTGGCCAGGAGTCGGCACAGCATGTAGCTTAAGAGTGTGGCCCTGGAGCCAGGCTGCCTGAGTTCGCATCCCAGCCTGCTACCTACCACCAGTGTGGCCGTGGACAAGTTACCAAACCTCTCTGGGCTTCCATTTTCTCACCTGGGAAATAAGGCGATCATTGTACCCACCTCCTTGAGTGGTGAACTGAGTTCCTGGAAATGGTGCCTGGCCTGCGGTGAGCCCTTAGTAAATGTTGGCTGCTGTCAGCGACGGGTGCCAATGCACCAGCTAATACACAGCCTTTTTTCCTTAATGCAAGTGGCTAGTCTCTGTCACTGAGAAGTGCCAGCTCTCAGGAAATGGCAGCTGTAAACCTCTGTCACTGTGGGGCCTAGTTCAGTCGTGCAGTGTGACTTTGGGCGACCCCTCTTCCCACTCCAGGCCTCAACTAGAAGATGAAGGGGAAGGGGTGGGCAATCCCTCAAGGGTCCACCCACCCACCCCCCCCAGAGCCTGCGCCTCACCCACTGGGTGCTGCCCACAGTTGTCCCAGATCTGGCTGAGCGCACTCTCCCCAAAGAAGGCACTGGGTGGCGGTGCTCCAGGCAGCAACGTCCACATCCACCTTGGAGCGGATGAAGTAGGGGCGCTTGCCTCATTGCAGGATCTCGCAGGTCAGCCGGGCTTGGTTGGCCGTGAAGCGCTCTGACGTCACCATGATGATGATGAAGTCGTAATGGTCCAGCAGCGCCCACTGGAGGTATGTCAGCCTGGAAGGTGGGTGTGCCTATGCCCGGCAGGTCCCAGATGATGACGTTGGGGTACTTGGGGTGCGGGTATGGCGTGGGGTCCACGGTCATCCCCACCATGCCCTTGCAGGCTGAGTTCGGGTCCTCATCTCCCAGCCCCCAGATGGCGTTGACAAAGGTCACCTTGCCTGAACCTGTCCCCCCGGGAATGCCAATGTCCGGCCTGACATTCTCCAGCAAATGAAGTGTGGCCTGCAACGTGGCGGCTACTGCTGGCAGGCTCCCCGCCTCAAAGGCCTCCTTGAGAGCCCCAGTGTCCCTGAGCAGCTCCGATACCCTGGCCTGGCTGAGGCTGCGTTGGAAGACTGCCTGCCATGGGCTGCCTGGCCCTGGTTCTCCATCTCCAGGACCTGATGACCATTGACAGGACAGGTAAGGGAGTATTTCAAACTGAGCTGCCCTCTCTTCTCCACATCCCTCAGCAGAGGAGGGTAACCATATGCCAGGCCTGGCGCCAAATGCTTTATTTTAGTGAACTTTATTTTATTCATCACTGGAATATCTCATAAAATCCCCGTAACAGCCCAGAAAAGGATATTTTTTGTCTCCACATTTGGCACCGAGAGGGTAAGTCACTTGCCCAAGGCCCCCAGCTAGTGCGTGGGCTGTTGGAAATGGGACTGAGGTTTTCTGATCCTAGAATTCAAGTTGTTTTTCTTGATTGGCACTTGAGCTAACATCTGTTGCCAATCTTTTTTTTTCCTTCTCCCTAAAGCCTCCCAGTGTGTAGTTGTATATTTTTAGTTGTGGGTCCTTCTAGTTGTGGCGTGTGGGACGCCGCCTCAGCATGGCCTGATGAGCGGTGCCATGTCCACGCCCAGGATCCAAACCGGCAAAACCCTGGACCGCCCAAGCAGAGCGCACAAACCCAACCGCTCAGCCCCCGGCCCAGCCCACTCAAATTCTTGAATAACTCTTTTGGGCATGCACCACGCACCAGGCACTGTGGTCAGCAATTCAAAGCAGTGCTTAGGAGCTGGAACCCTCACCATCGCTGAGAGTAATGGTTATTTAAGGTTTACCCCGGGCCAGCCACTCTCCTAACCTTTAGTCCCCATTTTGCAGAAGAGGAAACTGAGGCTCAGGGAGGTAAAGGTCACTTGCTGAATGTCTTACAGCCTGCACCAGAGCCAGGACGTGAGCCAGCTCCCGCGGACCCTTCTGCCGTGTAAACCACCCACTCCTTGCACAATTGAGCACCCTCTCACGGTGTGCGAAGACCCCAACGGATACCACAGTTCTAGCACCAGGAAGACAGAGCCGTGGGCCTGGGGCATTTGTGGAAGCATTGCCCACCCTCGCTGCCTGGCCTCTGAGCTCCTGCATCTGCTCGGGAACTGCAGTGCGCACCTACGCCAGCCCTGTCCCGCCTCTGGGCCTCAGAGTCCTCCCTGGTATCATGGACAGGGGCGGCCAGCGCAGACATCCTGGGGTTGCATGGCTGCATCTAGTCCCAGTCATGCTGGGGACTTGCAGTTTGACACCAGGCTAGTCGTGTCCCTGTGCAGTCTTTTTTTTTTTTTGGAGGAAGATTAGCCCTGAGCTAACATCTACTGCCAATGATCCTCTTTTTGCTGAGGAAGACTGGCCCTGAGCTAACATTCATGCCCATCTTCCTCTACTTTATATGTGGGACGCCTACCACAGCATGGCTTGCCAAGCGGTGCCATGTCTGCACCCGGGATCCGAACCAGTGAACCCCGGGCCGCTGAAGCGGAATGTGCAAACTTAACTGCTGCGCCACCGGGCTGGCCGCCCCCCACCCTCCGCCCCCGTGCAAGGGGTGGCGGTGTCAGATTCCTCACCTATGAAATGGAGAGAGGACTCCTCAGAGCCCCCAGCTCTGCTGTTTTGCAAAGATTCAGGGTCTTACTGTCAATGAGGTTTAGGCAGAGGCTGGCTTGGGAAGGGCTGGAATCGTCAGGCTGAGCTTGATCTTCATCTGTGGGTACCATGGAAGGGGTTTGAGCAGGGAAGGGAGAGGTCGGCTTAGAAAGAGCCCTCTGTGGCCTTACAGGGAATGAGACTGGAGCCTGGGAGATGGGGCAAGGGGCTGGGGCAGGAACTGGGTGAAGAGAGCGAGGCCTGAGCTGAAAGAGGGGTCGAGGGGGTCACGATGGCGGACAGTGAAGGGAGAGATGGAGGCAGAAGGGATGGGACAAGGCCACCAGTTGGAGAGAGGAGACAAAAGAAAGCCATTCCATCTCCACTTTAGGCCCACGAGCTAGTCTCGCGTGAGCTTTCCATCCCAGCCCCTCGGGGCTGGTGAGTCCTGCATTTAGGATGATGACTACGGCTCCACAGGGGTGGGGGTGTGGGCTGTGTCCCCTGTGAATGGGTTTGGAAGGGACCATCTGTCCTGTGCATCTGAGGACCTGAGATTTCCCTACCATGATCCCCGCCACCCCTTTTGCTGCAGAAGAGTCCATGTGAACCCCAGTAGTCCTGGCAGAGCCGATGCGGGTCCGGAAAGAGAGGAGTCCTCCTGCAAAGCACAGAGCTCTTCAGCCAGGAGCACCGGCACCCCGTTTAATCCTCCAGGTAAAGGCGGACCCTCTTAGTCTGGAACGTTTCCCAGGGTTGGGGGTCACCTGAGGCCTCACAATGAGGCTGGAACCATCACGAGATCCTTTTTGTAAATTCTTAGAAACTCGCCCTTCCCTGCACTTAAATCCAACCTTCCTCTGACCCTCGTGCCAGCCACAGAAGCCGCGGCAGCAGCCTTCCCGCCCAGACCCCCCAGTCTGGTAGTTCTTCCCTTTTGTAAATGTGTGTGATCTTGACCGAGCGTGAGAGTTTCTGCTTGAGCAGTGTCAGCTTCGCTCTTGCATCTCCACCGGCCAGCCGAGTGCAGAGCGACAGGAAGCACTGAGCAGTTTGGTTCACAGGGACGCCTGGGCCAGACGCCCATGCCCTCCCCCAGTGTGTTGCACAAACTGTCGCTCGCAGCTTCCTTCAGCTTTCAGAGATCCTAGCACAGTCACCCTCACTCTGAGACCCGCGGCCTGTCAGCACCATCCCAATGTTCACACCCACACACCCATGCAGAGACGCACAGGTCACCCCGTCTCGGCAACTCCTCCCAACCTTAGCCCACAGCATGGGAATCACGAGACTTAGCGAGATCCTTCCCATCATGGACGCACCAGCAAGCTTACTGCCACGCCCATCCACGCTCAGACCCACCTGCCGCCTTTCTGAAGCGACTGTGCTTGGTGGCCGAGCTGCGCCCTCTGCCTCCCCTCTCCTGTGATGCTCAGGGAGACCGCCGCCGCCCTCCCACCGCCTCTGCTCTCATTCTGTCTTCCCAGGCTCCGCGCGGAGGCCAGCCCCGCTGCCATCCGTCCTCCCCTCTCCCTGCCGCCCACCCCACCATCACTCCTTGGCTGCAGGACCGGCCCAGGATGCCCAGGCTCCCCCGCTCTGTTTAACTCAGTTGCTAAGCACCATTGTGCCCATCCTGGGCACCAATTGGCCGCCCCACCCCACTCCAGAGGAGGCCTTTGGGACGACATGACATTGCAACTAAAAGAAGTACCTTAGCATGCCCCAAGCCCCACTCAGACCCCCACCTAGGTTGACACTTGGCTCCTGTCTTGGATCTCGGCTGGGTTGTCCCATCACCCTACAAATCCCCCGTGGTCACTTGGAGACCAGGGAGAGAGACACCACCCAGGAGCGCTCAGGCCACCATCCATCCCCTTGAACCTCTGCCCCCAAGATCAGTCCCTCCCCAGTTCAGTCTGTCCCTGTCCGACCTGGGCCCACCTGCCTCCCTCAGAGCACGCCCCTCCGCACACAACAGCTCTCATCGTCACCACATCAGCCGTTTTTGTTTGGGTGGTTTTGTTAAGGCTTGGTTTGTGGGTGAGGCAGGGGGTGGGGGCTGCACTTTACTTCTCTTCCGACAAGTCACGCTTCTTCCAGCTCTCGAGAATGTACTTGAGGAGGAGGCCGAGCTTCCTGCGGGCCGAGAGCGGGGCTTCCTCGCTGACTCCTTCCCCGGACGCCCGCTTTTCCACTCCATTGTCACCCGCCGCCTCCAAGCTGACCTCCGACTGCGGCTCGTCCTCCTCCAGGGCCTTGATGCGGACCCGCTGGGCGTCCTCGGCCATCTCGTTGAGGCAGCCCTGGAGCATGGTGTAGACGGTGCCGAAGCTGATGCCGCCGGCCACCAGCGTCCCAAACACGGGGATGCCCTTCTCAAAGGCGCGGGCCACCCTCATGGCGCCGTCGGACGAGCGTGAGTAGAGCCGCAGGACGGTCTCAGGGGAGAGCTCGCTGGCCAGCGGCGAGCGGATGACCGAGCGCAGGTCGCCGGCCTGCTTGCCCACCTGCTCGGCCAGCTTGGCCAGCGAGTCGTCGTCCAGGCCGAAGCTGCGGTGGTAGCCGCGCAGCGAGCGGATGAGCAGGGCGTCGTCGTAGGCGGCCGCCAGCCCGGGCACGGGCAGGGCCTGGATGACGCCCGACACCAGGGCCGTCTTGAGCACCTGCTCCTGGAGCATGTCTTTCTTCTTCTGCAGGGCCTCCAATGAGATGTCGGGCAGCGACAGCAGGCCGGCGTGGCGCCGGTGCGCGGGCAGGTCGTGCTCCCAGGTGGACACGAGCAGAGGGAAGTCGTAGCGGACGGGTGAGAGGTTGGACACGAGGAAGATGCGGGGGTCGGTCACCCCGGCCACCCGCAGCCGCTCGGCACAGTGCTCGCGGATCTCCTGCAGGACGGCGGCCTCGCTGAAGCCCGAGGGCCGCTGGGTGCGGGTGGCCGCCAGGTCCTCGTCCACCTTGGTGCGCACGAAGTAGAACTTCTTGCCCTGGCGCAGGATTTCGGAGGCCAGGCGGGTCTCCACGGCCCCGCAGCGGCGCGGGGACACCAGCAGGAAGAAGTCGTAGCGGCCGAAGTCCACCTGCTTCAGGTACTTGTCTGCCGGGCAGCCCGGGGAGCCGGCCCCCGGCAGGTCCCACAGCGTCACATCGGGGAACTGCGGGTGCGGGTAGGGCGAGGGGTGCATTGTGGTCTCCACGACGCCCGTGAGAGCCGCGCCAGGGTCCTCGGCCCCCAGGCCCCGGAGGGCGTTGATGAGGGACGACTTGCCGGCGCCCGACTCGCCCGTGACGCCCACCTCCAGGCGGGTGCTCTCCGAGGAGGCCAGCAGCTCCCGGAGGCGAGAGGCAGCCTGGGGGATGTCGCCCGACTCGAAGGCCGTGCGCAGGGCCTCCAGCTCTTCCTTGGCCATGAGGATGGTGGTCTCCTCCTCCCTGGGCACAGCTGGCAACTTCGAAGTAGCCATGGTGACCAGCGGTTCAGAGGGCGCGGGGGATGGGGAGAGTCACCGGCCGCGTGATCCTCTGCGTCTGCAGGGGAGAAGGGAGCCGTCCACGCCTCCTGGGCCTTGGCACGGGGCAGGGAGAGAGACACACCAAGGATGTAAGGGAAGTCCCTCTGGAAACCCACAGCCCTCTCCTTCTCAAAAACCTGGGGTATGTTTTTGACACAAGTTGGCGGCTTTGGAGTCTTATAGGCCCAGGTTCACATCCTCTCTCTGCCACTAACTTGCTGTGTGACCTGGAGGAAAATGAGGCACCTCTCTGAGCCTGTTTGCTTCTCTGGGTAACGGGCATAATGACTGACCTGCTTCCTGAGGTGCTGAGGAGTCTTCGGGATAACCTAGAAATGGGGCTGGGTTCGTGGGCAGCTTGTGACCACGCACAGAAGGCCCAGCTCTTGGCTAAATGCTGATCTGCTGACACGGACTGAAATTCTTAGTAATCTTTGAACCAGGGGCCCCGCGTTTTCGTCTTATATTGGGCCTACAAAGGAAAGGGCGTAGGCCCAGCTCCTGGGCCCGAGCAGAGCGAGTGGCTGCACTCCTGCTGCTGTGGTTACTGGGAGCAGCGGGAAGTGAGTGATGGTGACAGGGCCCAGCCCTGGGGTCAGATCCTGGCCCCGCCACACGCTCACCACTCGCCACTCGCCGAGTGACCTGGGGCAGGTTGCTTCACTCTCTGCCTCACTTTCCTCATCTGTAAGACGGGGGGTAATAGCTATAATAATAGCAGACCACCTCCTGGGCTTTTGAGAATTAAGTGAGTTAAGCCACAGAAAGCTCTTAAATAGTGCCTGGCACAGAGCAGGTGGTCTGTGTTATCAGCATCATCACCATCATTCTTAATATTCCTAGCTGTGTGACTTTGAGCAAGTCCTTGCCCTTTCTGAGCCTCAGCTGCCTCATCTGCGTGGACGACAACCCTGCCACCAAGCAGGGCTGCTGTGACAAATGTGATCCCCTGTCTGTCCCTAGGCCAACTTTGAAGACATTCTTGGGTCCCGCTGACCGGGGAGTGCCCGGACACTGGGAGTGCTTCTCATTCTACACCCAGTCCTGCCGTGGCTGGCCAGGTCCCCTCCCGCCTCCTGGAGCCTGTCCCCAAGGTCTCGCCTCAGATCCCACTCTCCTCGCCTCGGAGCCTCCCTGGCCCTCGCTCTTCCCATCACACTCTCTTCTCGTCCCTTGCCTCTAAAATACACTTCCTCCCGGACTAAGACTCTCCAGAGAACCCTGGGAGAGACGCTCACGTCGGGGCCTGTCCCCACAGGTCGGAGAGGGACTGAGGCTCAGGCTAGATCAGTGACGCCCCCGCTCAGAGGCACAGCCAGGACTCAAACCCAGGTCCCTGGGCTCCTTCGCCCTCTGAAGAGCTGACTCCCTTCAGGCACCTGTCTGTGCCTCCCTGTCTCCTTGGCGGCCCCTGTCCTCGCCCCCTGCCCCTCCACAGAAATCTGTTCTGATGTCGTTCCACCAGCTCTGAGCCCCATCCCGGGTGGGGGTGTCCCCGTGCTATACCCAGTGCCTCATGCGCCCTGTCCCCCAACCCATCTCAGGGTGTGGCCCGGGGGGAGGGGAGTGGGAGCCTGGGCCGGGTCCCAGCAGCAAGGGGCAAACAGGTGAGTGGCCCTGGGGTGGAATTCGGGCAGGGGAGCTGGGAGTGGGCCTGGAAGCTCCCCCCGCCCCCCGTCCCCCCTGCCCCCCCCCCACCTCCGCCCCTCAGCGGTGCCCAGCTGCAGAGCGCTGCCCTCAGGTAACTCACCTGCCTGCAGGCTCTCCCTCTCCCCTCACACTTTCCCCACTGGTGGGGGCTCCTCCCCTGTTAGCCCAAGGGCGTACCCCCGTTGCTAGGACCCATTATAATAACAAGCAGCAGCTTATTGGTCAGCCAGCCCTGGTGCAATAATGGGACAGTGACGTCAGGGGGCGGGGTCCCACGTGGGGCAGGGACCCCACCCTTCAGCTGCTCCGGGGGCCACCACTCCACCACCACTCCGTCACACGGGGCCCTCCGTCCCCCACCAGGGACCCAGAGCCGTCTTTCTAACACCAAGGCCTGTTCAAAACCCGTCCGTGGTCTCCATTGTCCCCAGGACAAAGTCCCAGGTCGGCAGCCTGGCGTCTGAGGGCCTGGCCCTGCTCACAACCCACCCTCTATTTCTCCTCCCTCCGGTGGCCTCAGTTTCCCAAACATACCATTGGAGTGCCCTTCTCTGCCCCATCTACTCGCCTGCCCGCCTCACAATGCATTGCACGTGCTCTGTGGGTGGCGGTTCAGCTCAGCCAGCACCGGCTGGGAGGAGAGGAGACCCCCCAGAGAGGCCAGGTGTGAAACCACCAACGTGGTCACCGCCAGTGCCACCCTGCCCGGCCCCGGCAGCGTCCTCGCCTGCCCACCCCCAGCCCGTCCTTCCGACCCCAGCTCAGGTGCCAACTCTTCTGTCCCGTCTCTCTCCGTTCTGCTCTCTCCCTCCTCTGCTCCCCCACAACCACTTAAAACGGCATGAGTGTGACAGAGGGGGATGGAAGCTGGCAGAGATGTGAATGAGAAAAGAGGGAGAGTTGGGATGGGGAAAGAGACTCCCCAAGAAAGCACAGGAAGAGGCAGGAAGAGGGAGTGGACGAGAAACCCAGTCCGAGAGAAAGACGGCAGAGGCACCAGCAAGAGAAACAATGAAGAGATGCAGAGCCTGAGAGACAGGGATCCAGGGGCGGGGACCAGGACACAGGCTGGGAAGGAGCTGAAGGTCTAGAGACCAAGACACCCAGGACCCCAGCCCACTGAGGGACACCCCGGTTCCCCCCAACTCCAGCCTCCGTCTCTGCAGCTTCCAAGCCTCCCCTCGACCCGCTAGTCCTTTGGAATTGTCCCCACCCTGCCTCCCCTGCTGGCCTCCTCTCTGCCCAGGCCGGTTGCCCAGCCTCCCCCACCCCCACTTCCTGGATGGAGCCAGAGGCCCCTGGTACTCAAAGGGTTTTCCTGATGCTCTCAAGGTGGTTCTGGAAGGGGGCCTCCAGAAACAACTGAGGAGGAGGTGGAGGCCAGAAAGGGAATAGACTAGCGCAGGCCACACCGAGAGTCAGGGAGGGAGTGGTCTGCTGACCACAGTCCAGAATCCTTAAACCACGGGCAAGAGAGAGACACAGACCGGCAGCCGCACAGACTCATTCACATCCTCATTGCTGACACAACGCACAAAGACCAAGATTACAGAATATTCCCAGACACCCCCAGACACCAAACACTCAGACCAAGACTCCTCTCCCAAATCCACAGACGCACACCTGGCCCAAGAGGGAAATACAGGGTCGCTACAGAAAAACAAACAAACAAACGTACAGACACGGGCCTCGCAAACAACACCGGCTCAGGGATGCAGATTGCAGACCAGGAGAGACACAATTACACGCAGACAACACAGACAGACCGCATCACCGAAACCCACCGCATCCACTCCTGACCCTTCTCAATTTTGCTCCGGCTCCTGACCCATGAGTCCAGCCAGAGCCCGGGCCACAGAAGGACATTGGCCCAGGCTCTGCCCTCGGGGGCTCCGGGTCAGAGGAAAGAGAGACGGTTGCAGCCTGGGGTGATGGGGGCCAAGACCTGCGCAAATGTGTCCGATGAGGCTGCCACGCTCCAGGGGCACTTCTCCCAGCTCCTCAGCACCAGCCAGAGAGAGGCTGCACCCTTGCCTGTCTGCCAAGCCTCCGCTGCCCTCTTCACTCATTGCATACTCGGCACCTCTCCAGGCCCCGTCTTGAGCTGACTGCTGGGAACACAGCAACGACCAGGACAGCCCCGGGGTTCTGCCCTCGCAGGACTCCGAGTCCAATGAGGGAGTCAGATCCATCCCCAGACAGTGGTGACCAGAGCAGGCAGGACTGAGACGGGGGACCCCAGGAGGCTGTGGGAGCACAAAGGGGCCACTTGACCCAGGCTGGGGGTCGGAGAGGCCTTCCTGAAGGAGGGCGCCCCTGAGCTGAGATCTGAAGGACAAGCAGGAGTGAGTCAGTGGCCTGCTAGGGAGTCTCGCGTCCCAGGCCAAGGGACCAGCCTGTGCCAAGACCCCGAATTAAGAGAGGACTTTCATTGGCCCGATAATTCAGTCGGTTATTTAGTCATTCCACAAACATTTGTTTAGCCCTGACCCTAGGCCAGTCCCCGTGCCGGTCCAGAGATGTGACTCACACTTCTTCCTGCTCTGATAGACCTCATAGGCGGGGGGACACTGGCAGGATCACACACACAGGCCCAGCGTTCACTTCCTGAGCATCTACAATGTCACAGGCGCTGTGTGAGGGCCCTCAGATGGAATAGCTCACTTAACCCAGACGAGACCTCGGTTCACCCACCTGTCATCCCACGACAGACATAAAACCCAGGAGCTGAGACTGGAATAGAGACGAAGACAGAGACAAATGAGGCGAGCACGTTTATTCACCCTTCCTTCCACGGGTTCCCTGTAGAGTCAAGGCTAAGGCGCACTGGTTGTCAGACGCATCCTTTTCTGTCCCACGAACAGGGGAAAAAAAGCTGCCAATAAAACTACGACACAATATTTCCTTATCACTTACAATTTTTATTGTACACTTATTGAAAGAGCTGCTTGTAGACTGACTTAGAAAATACACATTTTTACCATATGTCACTCATGTGTGCATCGAACTAGGAAGATACAAGGGAAATAAATCGACTAAGCTGTTCCCAAAACCACACGGCCTGACTCTGTGGAGTCACTTCTGCCTCCGAGGAGTGGACGTGCACGCTTTGCCACACCACGTGTCCTCCGTGCCATCAGCGGCGCCAATGATGCTATTAAAAGCAGCTCCATTATCACATCCAGGCAGTGACAGCTACGTCACAATGGCTGCCTGGCTGACAGCAATTGTAAGGTGCCATCAAGTGTGACTCTTCCTGATTTAGAATTGCTAAAATGTGGAGGGGAAGATGCATCTTAGAATCAGTGAAGGTGTTTCCTCAGTGTCCTCTCTGTGTCCACCAGGCTGGGAACGCAGCAATGACAGAGCCAGCCCTTTTATCCAGGGAGGAAGTTCACGCAGATATGCACCCTGTGTGCCAAGGGTCTGTTGGATGATGTTCGGGACCCAGCAATGACCAAGACAGCCCCAGCCGTGTCCCCAGACAGTGAGGACCCACAGAGGGTAAGGTAGGGTTGGAGTTGCCCAGAGGGGTGGGTGGACCAAGAGGGCGCCTGACCCGGTGGCAGGCAGGGGAGGCGGCAGGGGAGTCAGAGAAGGTTCCTCCACTTAGCACACACTTGCTGACCACCTGCTGTGTGCCAGGCCCTGTGCTGGTTGAGGCTGGAGATAGAGTCGGGACCAAGACAGTCCCCGATCCTGCCCTCATGAATCTCCCAGTCCTCTGCCTCGTCTTCTGCCCCCCAGTTCTCCTGCCCACTCCTAATCCCCCTTTCCTCCCTGTCCTTTCTCTCCATGTCTCTTAAAAATCCTCAAGCGCTTCCCTCGGAATATCTACACACTGTGGCTTCACCTTCTCTCCATTCGCCAGAATCCCGGGGAAACCTGAAATTAGTCCCTAGGGTTTCATTCATTCATTCAAAGACATAGGCTGCCTCCTGTGTGCTCGGCACGGTTCTAGGCACTGACACGTGGAGAGTAGACACAGACGGCCCTCATGGAGCTTATATTTTTTGAAAGATAAAGATAATAAACAAAAATAAGATAGTGTCAAACAGTGATGAGGAAAAAGAAGGCAGCAAGGGTGAGAGATGGGTGAGGGGGTCAATGAACTGCCTGTAACCGTGGCCACCAACAATTTCTCCCATCTCTGGAGGCACATGCCCCTCTTCAATCATCCTCTCCCCTTGCTTCTGGGCTGGCCTCGTGACTTGCTTTGATCAACAGACTGCAGCAGAAGTGACATTCTGGGCCTTCCAAGCCCAGGCCTTCCGAGGGCAGCTTCTGCTTTCTCCTCCTCAGAGCCCTGAGCTGCCATAGAGGTCGTGCCACCCTGCTGGAGAAACAGAGGCCACGTGGAGGTGAGCCTGAAGCCATCTAGGACATTCCTGCCCCAGCTGAGCTCCAGCTGAAGGCAGCCAATACCACATGGGAGTAGAAGAGCCATCCAGCTGAGCCCAGCCAACCCAGAGACTTGTGAGAAATAACAAATCGTTATTTTAGGCCACTAGGCAGCCAAGTGATTCGGGGGAGGGAGTGTGCTGTTTTTGATAGAGTGGTCCGGAAGGCCTGTCTGAGAAAGTGACATTCTATTCCAGCAGAGATCTGAATGAAGCGTGAAAATTAATCCAGGGAAACCGCGTTTAAAGTGGAGTGGGGAGACTGGAAGGGGGAGCTCTCATGAAGCACCACGGGAGGTCAATTACAGGAAAGAGTCAATTACAGACCCCAACGGAAAGAAGTTGTCACTAGGAAGAATCATCTTCTACAGACCCCAAGAAGAAATGTACGTTGCATCCCAAAGAGAAATCGACTACCCCAGGAACTCAGCCAATGAGAAGCCATCACCACCTTGAACTCTTGCTTTTCTCCAATGGACTTTCATTCAAAACATCCCTTCCCAATTTCCTCCTTTCTCCCTATGAAATAAGGTTCTCTCTTTTGATTGTTGGACGTGCCTATGGCTTTTGCCATAGCATGCAGGTCCTGAATTGAAATTCTTTGGTTTTCCCCTAATAAACTCATTTTGCAGTTAAAATGATTGGCTGCTTTGGGTTTATTTTTAACAGAATTATGGAAACAAGCCATGTGGACATCAGCGGGAAGAGCATTCCAGGCAGACGGCATGGCAGTGCAAAGGGCCTGAGGCAGAACTGAGCCTGGTGTCTCTGGGGAGAATCATGGTGGCCAGTGTGGCTGGAGCAGAGTGCTAAGGGAGGGACTTCTAGGAGATGAGGTCTGAGAGGTGACCCAGGCCCAGATCTCATGATGGACCACAGTGAGGATTTACACCTTTACCTGGGAGGGAATGGAGGACCTTTTAGGGGTGTCCTGGGAGGGGACCAGGGATGAGGTAGGTGTCCTTCTACCCTCAGTGACACAACTTGTTCAGAACTAGGGCGAGGACTGGAACCAACAAGTGAGGCCCTGGCCTTGGGTGTAAAATATAAGGGGGTGTAGAAGCCGGCCCGGTGGCACAGCGGTTAAGTGCGCACGTTCCGCTTCAGCAGCCCGCGGTTCACCGGTTCGGATCCCGGGTGGGGACATGGCACCGCTTGGCACACCATGCTGTGGCAGGCGTCCCACATATAAAGTAGAGGAAGATGGGCACAGATGTTAGCTCAGGGCCAGTCTTCCTCAGCAAAAAGAGGAGGATTGGCGGCAGATGTTAGCTCAGGGCTGATCTTCCTCAAAAAAAAAAAAAAAATATGTAAGGGAGTGCCAAAAGACTGAGTTACCAAGATAAATGACATTTTAATGCAATTCTTTTTGGAAAATCAAAGTTCATGCAAAAAAATCCATGAGATTTTGATGAACAAAATATCAAAATTTCAAATAAAGACCAGTATCCTGCCAAGCCATGTTGGTGCATCCAGGCTTTGACAGAAACAAACTCGTCGATAATGGTTTCAGAATCTGATTCTTAGCTTATGGCATTCTCAATTGAGAAATGTATTTTCCTGCCTGACAGTTTCTCCTGACCAAATAATGATGTTAAAGAATTTTTAATTAACATACTGAAATAAAATTATAATAAATTCTGTTTTGGTATAAATAAAATATTTTTTTTTAAAGATTTTATTTTTTTCCTTTTTCTCCCCAAAGCCCCCCGGTACATAGTTGTATATTCTTCGTTGTGGGTCCTTCTAGTTGTGGCATGTGGGACGCTGCCTCAGCGTGGTTTGATGAGCAGTGCCATGTCCGCGCCCAGGATTCGAACCAACGAAACACTGGGCCGCCTGCAGCGGAGCGCGCAAACTTAACCACTTGGCCACGGGGCCAGCCCCATAAATAAAATATTTTAACTCAAAATAATGTGAGTTTTAATATACACTTTTTATAATTTGTCAATATTTTTTTCAACTGATTTAGTGTTCTGGAAAAAAAATAGGCATTAAAAAAAAGAGGGCCAGCCCAGTGGCGTAGTGGTTAACTTCACCTGCTCCGCTTTGGCAGCCCAGGATTCATGGGTTTGGATCCCTGGTATGGACCTAGCACTGCTCATCAAGCCATGCTGTGGTGGCATCCCACATACAAAAAACAGAGGAAGATTGGCAATGGATGTTAGCTCAGGGCCAATCTTCCTCACCAAAAAAGACCCCAAAAAAGGCCCCCATAGAAGCATGTTGATAGGACCTTTTGCATGGGACTCCAACAGGCTCAACACAGCACTGGGAAGAACCCCAAATTTTTGCCTGCAAAGGGTCAGGGAGATAGGCCAGGGCTGTTTCTTGAAAGAAGTAAGCAGAAGAGGAGGCTGGGAAGTCAGGTTCAGCCTGTGGAGAGAAACAGGTGCTCCCCACAAGAAGGCTGCAGTCAAGAAGAAACACTTGAGGCCAATCTGGCATCATGTATCAATGAATTAAATGCACACATTCGGGGCTGGCCCGGTGGCGTAGCGGTTAAGTTTGCACGTTCCGCTTCTCTGTGGCCTGGGGTTCGCCGGTTTGGATCCCGGGTGCGGACATGGCACCACTTGGCAAGCCATGCTGTGGTAGGCGTCCCATGTATAAAGTAGAGGAAGATGGGCACGGATGTTAGCTCAGGGCCAGTCTTCCTCAGCAAAAAGAGGAGGATTGGCAGCAGTTAGCTCAGGGCTGATCTTCCTCAAAGAAAAAAAAAAATGACAACTGCACACATTCCCTTCAGCCCGCATCCCCACCTCCTGAGAATCATCCTCTGGACATTTAAGTACTGAGGTGATTGAACTGACTGCTCCCTGGAGTTGCAGGGGAGAGGGGTGTCGAGGGGGCCTCGCCTGGGTGAAGATGACACCGGGGGAGGTGAGGGAAGCTGCTCTCTGGGCCCCCAATTCACTATCTCTTACTTTTAATTTTTAACTGTAACTTTCGATTCCATTTCATTATATCTTTTAGAATTTTCCTTAAATGCATTAAAGGGATATATCATCCAAGCTTTTAACATTTACTAGAAATTTTTCAAGGCACGTAGAAATATAAGCAACACCCCCCCCCCCCCATCCTCAGGATGTTTACGGCTGAATGGCTCACAGTGGGAGGGGGAGAAAGAAACAGCGTGAATTCCCTCAGTAGGATCACGGCTGAATAAATGTGGGTACATCCATGCCAGGGGTGACACTTCAAAAGGTGTGAGTCATATGACTTGGAGGATTTCCATGAGGCACTGTCAAACGAGAAGAGCAAGACACAAAGAGCTGTGGCTGATATCATATTTTTAGAAGATTAAAAAAACCCTATATACCTATATGATATAGACATGACATGGATATGTCTATATGATATACATATGACACATATAGATATGTGTATATCTACATATGTATTGATATGTATACATACATATGTATAAGTATCAAATGTCTGTATAGGATTATCTGAGTTTGGACAATAACAGGAAGAGATATCCAAAGTGGTTAATATGAAATTCCGGGGGTTGGGGGGCATGGGGAGAGTCCACGGCGAGAAAAGAGTGGGAAGAGAGAGCCAAGCAGAAAAGGCAAAGGGTTGGGGCTGGCCCCGTGGCCGAGTGGTTAAGTTCGCGCGCTCCGCTGTAGGCGGCCCAGTGTTTCGTCGGTTCGAATCCTGGGCGCGGACATGGCACTGCTCGTCAGACCACGCTGAGGCAGCGTCCCACATGCCACAACTAGAGGAACCCACAACGAAGAATACACAACTATGTACCGGGGGGCTTTGGGGAGAAAAAGGAAAAAATAAAAAAAATCGTAAAAAAAAAAAAAAAAGAAAGAAAAGGCAAAGGGTTACAGACAGCTAATACTCAACAAAGGAGCCAAGAACGGACAGTGGAGAAAGGACAGTCTCTTGAATAAATGGTGTTAGGAAAACTGGACAGCCACATGCAAAAGAATGAAAGTAGACCATTATCTCACACCATGCACAAAAATTAACTCAAAATGGATTAAAGACTTGACTGTAAGACCTGAAGCCATAAAACTCCTAGAAGAAAACATACACAGCACGCCTTTTGACATCGGTCTTAGCAGCATCTTTTTGGATATCATGTCTCCTCGGGCAAGGGAAAAAAAAGAAAAAACAAACAAATGGGACTACATCAAACTAAAAATCTTCTGCACAGCCAAAGAAACCATCAACAAAACAAAAAAGCAACCCACTGATTGGGAGAAGATAATTTCAAATTACGTATCCGATAAGGGGTTAATAACCAAAATATAGAAAGAACTCACATCACTCAACAACAAAAAAGCAAACAACCTGATTTGAAAATGGGAAGAGGATCTGAACAGACATTTCTCCAAAGAAGATATACAGATGGCCAACAGACACATGAAAAGACGTCCAACGTCACTAATTTAGGGAAATGAAAATCAAAACTACAATGAGATATCACTTCGTGCCCATCGAAATGGCTGTTATTCAACAAGACAAGAAATAACAAACGTTGGAGAGGGTGTGGAGAAAAGGGAGCCCTCTTACGCTGCTGGTGGGAGTGCAAACTGGTGCAGACACCATGGAAAACAGTATAGAGATTCCTCAAAAAGTTGAGAATAGAGCTACCATCTGATTCAGCTATTTCACTTCTGGGTATTTTTCCAAAGAACAAGAAAACACTAACTTGAAAAGACACATGCACCCCTGTGTTCATCGCAGTGTTATTCACAATAGCCAAGACTTGGAAGCAACCCAAGTGCCCATCAAGGGACGAATGGATGAAGAAGATGCGGTACATATACACAATGGAATACTACTCAGCCATAAAAAGATGAAATCTTGCCATTTGTGACAACATGGATGGACCTTGAGGGTGTTATGCTAAGCGAAATAAGCCAGGAAGAGAAAGACAAACACCGTATGATTTCACGCATATGGAAGATAAAATAATAATAATGATAACAAACAAACACATAGAGAACAGAGAACAGGTTGGTGATTACCAGAGGGGAAGAGGGTGGGGGGAGGCTGAATGGGGTAAAGTGGGACATGTGTATGGTGACGGATGGCAGGTAGACTTTAGATGGTGAACGCAATGTAGTCTATCCAGAAGTTGAAATATGATGATGCACACCTGAAATTTATATAATGTTATAAACGAATGTGACCTCAATAAAAAAGAAAAAGGAAAGAAAAGGGAAAAGACTTGACTCAAAAAATTCAGAGCCTGTGCGTGTAGCAAAATTACCAATATCCCGTTCAGGGTAGAAGTAATCTCGGGGGAGGAGAGAGGGAAGGCACGTGGCTGCTGAGATTTCAACTGTTTGGATGCTTCTTTTCTTTCAGCTGAGTGGTGAGAGACACTGCTTATTTTTTATTTGTTTTTGTGGTTTTTTTTTTTTGGAGGAAGATTAGCCCTGAGCTAACTGCTGCCAATCCTCCTCTTTTTGCTGAGGAAGACTGGCCCTGAGCTAACATCCATGCCCATCTTCCTCTACTTTATACGTGGGACGCCTAGCACAGCATGGCGTGCCAAGCGGTACCATGTCTGCACCCGGGATCCGAACCGGCGAACCCCGGGCCACAGAAGCGGAATGTGCACACTTAACCGCTGTGCCACCGGGCCGGCCCCTGTTTTTGTGTGTTTTAAATAATTTATAATAAATTTTCAAAACTTGAGTAATATACTCGCATTTATGCCCTCACGGAAAATTAGAAATGTACCATAAAATTTAATTTTCTGCTCAGGTTAGCTCCACCCACCCCTAAAGTCCCTTTCTCCCCACTCCCGCAACATCCTCCAGGGTCACAGTCAGTAAATGACTGTTTCCACCCCTAAGCATTTCGTCAGCACCTGCGGCTCAGCTGAGACGGGTCATATCCTCCTCGCATCCCCGGGGCCTCCAATTTCGCAGAAACAGCTCCTTCCTTCCTCGCCTCCTCCAATGCCGCTGCAGGTTCCGGCACTCCCTCCCTAGGGCAGGCAATCCAGACAGGAGGCCGTGCTGGGCGGCAGAGAGAAAGGGGCTTTTGGAGTTGACTGCGTGACCCAAAGGGCGCTCCCCCTCCCCGATAATAACAGTTCAAGCTCTTATTTGCTTGTACTGACCTCTTCCCATGTGCGCTGTTCTGCTTACTGTGCACCTATCGACTCTTTCAACCCTCACATCGCCCCTAAGAGTAGCCACCATTATTGCCCCATTTCACAAATGGGAAGGCTGAGGTCAGGGTCCTCACTCAAGGTCACAAAGCTAGTAACTGGTCATGGTGGCCTTTGAGTCCAGACAGACTGATGCTAGAATCCATACTCGTAACCACTGTGCCGGAGTCTCTCTGTGGGTGTGACTCCTGTCTGCATATGGAACCAGGCACTTTTTTTTTTTCTTTAGGAAGATTAGCCCTGAGCTAACATCTGCCGCCAGTCCTCCTCTTTTTGTTGAGGAAGACTGGTCCTGAGCTAACATCCGTGCCCGTCTTCCTCTACTTTATACGTGGGATGCCTACCACAGCAATGGCTTTTGCCAAGAGGTGCCATGTCCGAACCTGGGATCCCAACCAGCGATCCCCGGGGCCGCTGAAGCGGAACGTGCGCACTTAACCACTGCGCCACCCGGGCGGCCCTGAACCAGGCACTTCTGATAGGAGTTTTCTATGGAGACTTCAGAAGAAGGCCGCAGCAAACTGGGTGAAGGGAGGTCTCCCCTGCAGGTCCAGGACATTCTAGGGCCTTTTGCTGGTGGGCAGGGATGGGGACAGGTCATGCTAAACTCTCAGCGGGCTTTATTGTCGTCAATCCTCCCTCCCAGGAAGGGAGCTGTCATGAGGACTAACCAGCCCACAAGGTGACCACTTCCCTCTGTTGAAAGCTTAGGATGAGCCGAGCCTTATGCTTTAAAGACTTTACAATGATGGGAAGTCAAACTATTAATATCTCCCTATTACAAATGGGGAAGCAGGCTCAGAGGGCTTGTGAGACCTGCCCAAAGCCACACAGCAGACGACTTGGGAATCCACCTGCAAACCCAGGGCTGTCTGAGTGCAGAGATCTTAACCACCGCCCCATCCAGGCCAGCAGTTTGAGAACATGGTTCTACCCACAACTCTGCCTTCAAATCCCTTTGCGAGCTTTGCACCAGTCAGGACAGGCCAGGTGATGCCACAGGAACAAACAGCCTCAACATCTTGGTGGCTCCTGACAACAGAGTTTATTTCTCGCTCACATCGCACGTCCATCAGGGTCAGGCTGATGGACTCTGTCTGGAACCTTGCAGCCATCATGGCTGAGAGAGAGAAGACTCTTAAAGCTTCTGCCCAGAACTGATTCATGTTGCTCCTGCCCACATTTCAGAGTCCCTGCAAGGACGTCCCCATCCTTTCAACACTGGGCCTGACGACCCTTAGATCCACGTGAATCACGATTCAGGAGCCATAGAGGAGTCCAGCTGCTTGATGTGTGACCTTGACTTGGAGACTCAGAGGTCTCCATCCATCACCTGCAAAATGAGGGCTTATAATGCCTACCTCATAGAGCACGAAATAAATGATGCGAAATGCTCCACAAAGCGCCAGCCGGAAATACTACCCCTCTCCCTCCCTCCTGTCAGCACTCTTAGGGACTGAACGTTTCTGTCTCCCCCAAAGTTCATAGGCTGAAGCCCTAACCCCCCCAAAGTGATGGTACTTGGAAGTGGGGCCTCTGAGACATAATCACGGGGCCCCCCCATCATGGGAAGTGAGCTCTCTGCCACACACAGGCCAGGAAGAGCGTCCGCACCACACTGGCGCCCTGATCTCAGACTTCCAGCCTCCAGCTGTGAGAAAACGAATGTCTGTCACTTAAGGCCCCCAGTCTATGGCATTTTGTTACGGCGGCCGAGCTAAGACAGTGGCGTTCTAACAACTGCCATTTATTGAAAGCTCATTACCTACTAAGGACTCTAGCCACACACGTTCACTTTTTCAGGAACAACTACTACTCCCATTTTACAAATGAGGAAACTGGAGCTGAGAGAGAGAAAGGGACCGGCCCAATGTCATCATTACTTCCCTGTGGTCCCTCAGCTCCAGATCCATGCTTCCCTGCTGTGATACGGGGCCGGGAGTTTGAAAACTACATTTCCCAGGCTCCCTTGCCACCTGACTTCTGCAAAGAGGAAGTACTCTGGGTCGGGAGGTAAAAGGTGCTCCCCGACCCCTGCTTCTGGTAGCATCTGTGGAACAGGCTGTGATGCCTCCTCCGTGGCCCCAGCCCTGGCCACGCAGCCGCCCATCCGTGGTTCCAGCACAGCCGCACCACAGCACAGCAGCAAGGAGACTCTTAGGTTGTACAAACACTGCCTCCTCCCTTTGGTTCTCCCTGGGGATGGTAGCTGCTTCCTGCAGTTGCTAATCCCCAGGTACTCCCTAGGCAGGTTGTGTTTTTCCAAAACCGGCCACAGCAATATTTCTGGTCCTAAGTGCTCTTTCAGAGCCTCGTCCCTCTCACTCCCCATCAAGGGTGGAGCCCAGCTCCCCTTCCTTGAACCGGGGTGAAGACAGCATGGCAGAAGTGATGCTGCCTGACTCCGGAGGCCAGGTCCTAACGCGCAGTAGGGCTTCTCTCTCGGCATAGGACACTCACCCAAGAGCATCGATCACTGAGTAACAAAATCACCACAGTTATTGGCTTAAAATAGCGCTCATCTATTATCACACAGTTCTGGGGGTCAAAACAGTCCAGATGGGCTCGGCTAGGTTCTCTGCTTAGGATCTCGAAGGCTGAACTCAAGGTCTTGGGCCGGGCTCTTCTCTGGGGCTCGGGCCCCTCTTCCAGGTCCACTCAGGTTCTTAGCAGAATCCAGTTCCTTGCATTTGCGGGGCTGGGGGCCACTCTTGGCCCCTAGAGGATTTCTACATGGCCCCCTCCAACTTCAAGCCAGCAATGTCACATCCTATCCTTTTCATGCTTCAAATCTGACTTCTCTTGCTACCAGCCAGAGAAAGCTCTCTGCTCTTCAAGGGCTTATCTTACCAAACACAGGTTCGTTTTTGCCTGTTGTCTGGAAAGCCAAACACAGAGACGACGAGATTGCAGCAGAGAGAGGGTTTAATTACAAGGCAGCCAAGTGAGGAAATGGGAGAATGAATCTCAAGTCCACCTCCTCGAAAATGGGGACTCAGGGGTATTTATGGGGTATGGGGCAAGGTGGTCTGAAATGTGGAGATGGATGATGGGAGGTGAGGTAATTGATGATCTGTGCAAGCATAGTCAAATCGTGCCTCTTCGTACGACGCATGTTCACAAAATGGCGGTGTTAGCACGATTTGAGTTTTTACCCTCTTGATATCAAAAGGTCATTTATCAGACATCTGCGAGGGCCCAGTTGATGGGTTGGTGGTCTCAACCAGCCTGAAGTGGACGAGGGGTTCTAATTCCTGAAAAACAGCTCAAACACCCATTGCCATGGTGACCCAGGCTCCAGGGAGCTGTTCCTATAGGAACCTAGTGGGGGTCAATAGCATATTGCCTAAACAGCACAATTACCAATGGCTGGATTAAACAGCAAAAAGCTATAATCAATAATTGCAAAAAGGAAAAAGAACTTTAGTTCCTATCTACTTGATCATCAATGGTTAACTCTTTACCAGTTTCACTTATGTGAGTAGATCAAGCTCACCCAGATAATCTCCCTTTTGATGATCTCAAAGTCACCTAACCAGTACCCTTAATTACATCTGCCAAATCCCTTTTGCTGTATAACATATCATCACGGATATCGTGTCTCATGGCATTCATGGTCCCAGGGACCAGGGTGGAAATCTTCAAGAGCCATTTTAGAATTCTGCCAACCATAAGCCAAAACCATGTGTCGTGAGGTGGTCCAAGTCATGCAGAGAAGCTCCCTATGAGTGTCCAGCTGTGGCCCCAGGAAAGGTCTCAGCCGTCACCCTGCATCACCTGTCAGACTTGCAAGCATATGAGCCTTCAGGTGGCTCCAGCCCATGCACCGGACATCATGGAGCACAGACCGCCATGCCCAAATTCCTACTCCTGAATTGTTTTGTGCCACTGGATGTTGGGGTGATTTGTTACACAGTCCCAGTAACTGTACCACACTCTCCTCTCTGCCCTCCAGCTCCCCTCCTTCCCTCCTCTGCTCTCCCAGCTGTTCCAACACAGTGGAAGCAATCCCCTGTATGAAACTCCTTCTGTTGAAACACCTGGGGTGCCTCTTCTTTTCCTGACTCATCCCTATGGATCTATTTCCCCTTCTTCTTTGCTAACAGAATCCCATTTTGACCAGAATTTGGGGCAACCATGTACTTTGTGAGAGGTTGGGGCATCTCTCAACCCCGGGGACTGAATCTTGATTTGGCAAAGTCAATCGGGATAATCCATCCCCTTGCCAGGGACTGGCCAGCTCAATTCTGTTCAGTGGGACATGAGGGAAGTCTGCTAGGGGGTGGGGTTTCTGGGAAGACAAGGATGGGAGGCCACTTCTTCCAGCTTTGAATGTGGTTGTAGGAGGGTACGATGCTGGAGCTCTGGCCATCATCATGCAAACACCAACATGCTGAGGATGGCAGGGCAGCAAGTTAGGTCCATGAGCCCTGGGTATCCCCTGCTCCCATTCCTTCTGTTTAGTTGTATAATATTAGCTGCTCTTTACTGGCCTCCAGCTCAGGGCCCTTGTGTTTGCAGCTCTCAATGCCTGGAACGCTCCCTCCCCTCCACCCCAGATACCTGCACGGCCCTCTCCCTTGCTCCCTTCAGGTCTTTACTCAGGTGTCACCCTACTGAGGACTTTGAACCCACCCTATATAAAAGTGCACCCCTTCCACAGTACGCCCCGTTCCTCTTCCCTGCACTGCATTCTCCCCAGAGCACTTGCCACTAGCTGGCATGTTATACGTGATGTTTATGATCTTCCTCCCCCACTAAAACATAACCCTCCTGAGAACAGGGAATTTTCTCTACTCTGCATCCTACAGTCTAGAACTGTGCTCGAGGCATGGGATGGGATGGACATTTGTTGAATGAGTGCTGAGTGAATTGTTTCAGTTCTTTTAGTTGGACTTCCTATTACTTTCGGCTGAAGGCAAATGCTTCCTGGCATTCTGCCTCCCGTGAGTTCCCCATTTTTACCTCTCTGCTCAATCCTATGGGTCCAATGCTTGCCCTAAAATGACGCTCACCTCAGACTGAGCGTTTGATCTTACGCCCACCCTGGCTCCCAGACGTTGTCATCTGCAGGTGCCCTCAGGTCCCAGAATCACCAGCCCAAGAGAGCCCTGGCTTCCCTTGGCCCCAGAGGAGAGAGTAGACCATATCGGGGCCCTCTTTGAGGCTGCAGCATCAGAAGAAGGAAACCCAAACCACTCGGCACTGTGGGATGCCATTCATTCCGATTTGGTGACAGCCGGGACAGTGAGCCCAGATTGCAGAGGGCCTGTGGAGGGGGTGGCAGTGATGCGGGGTCAGTGAGCCGAGGAATCAAAAGAAAGATTTCTTAGACTCTCAAGATCTGGCAGTAGTGCTCTTTTATTTAGAGAATAGTATAGAATAGCATGGGGACAGGACCCATGGGCAGTCAGAGCTTCTGCTGCCACCGCTTCTGCTGCCCCCGCTGGCATGGGGACAGGACCCACGGGCAGGCAGAGCTGGTGTGTGGGGAAAGGACCCACGGGCAGTCAGAGCTCCTGCTGCTGCCCCGAGTTGAGGGTTAGGGCTAAATTTAAGGCATGGGTATGTGAGTCATCTCTTTACGAGACAAAGGAAAAAAAGTTAAAATGGTACCAGTGCAGATAGGGTCCGGCCATTGGGCGGTCCCACAACTTTTTTTTTTTTTTTTTTTTTTTTTTTTTTTTTAAAGATTTTATTTTTCTCCTTTTTTCTCCCCAAAGCCCCCCGGTACATAGTTGTATATTTCGTTGTGGGTCCTTCTAGTTGTGGCATGTGGGACGCTGCCTCAGCGTGGTCTGATGAGCAGTGCCATGTCCACACCCAGGTTTCGAACCAACGAAACACTGGGCCGCCTGCAGCGGAGCGCGCGAACTTAACCACTCGGCCACGGGGCCAGCCCCCGGTCCCACAACTTTTAGATAAGAATCAAACCGGATTGAGTAAATGGCAGAAGTCACCACTCAAATATTATCTTCAACTAAAGACAAAGGAGGATTTTGGGGTGGGGGGTCAGTTACATGAGGTTGCCAGACAGTAAACAACTTAAGTTCTTGCCTTCCCCATCAAGAGTTTCCAGAGATAAGGCCATCCCCACTTCAGAGAGGGAGGCATGGAGATTTCCTTCACAAATGCAACTGTCTCTGATCAAAGGGCAAGCAAATTCCACTCCTCGGAACCTGCTTCTTATCTGTAGTTTTAAAAGTAACCAGCCTAAAAATCCTCATCAGCAGGGCCACTCTAGATGCCTGGGAAGGGGGTGAATTTTGTCCTCAAGCCCCACGTTGGCCGCACGGGACTCTGCTCGACCCTAAAGAGGGAGACAGGCAAAAGAGGATTTGCTTCCCAACGTTGGGAAGAAGACGCCGCCCTACTCTGAGGAGGCAGCCTGGAGTGGGGGACCCCTAGTTTGAGGAAGGAGGCTTAGTCTTTGAGGCCCCCAAACTGAAGGAGAATGTGGAACTGTGGAGGCGTCTCTGAGGAAGGAAGACACACAGCCTATCTGAGGAGGGAGGGACAGCCTCGGGGCCCCAGGGTGAGGACAGAGGCCGGCCTCGGGGAAGCCCTAGTCTGAGGGGGGAAGCTCCCTCCTGGTTCCTGACTCTCTCATCAGACGCTTCCAGGCCCCCCGTCCCTCGTAGAGGGACCAGGGCGCCACCTAGCGACGCGCGGAACAAGCCGGGGGTCCCCCGGGCGAGGGTGGTCGAGACGGGACAGCTCAAGAGAGAGCAGCGCGAGGCGGAGCCCCGGCGTCCCGCCCGAGTGGCACTTGGAGCCCCCGGTGGCGCGCTGCCTGCGGCTGCCGTGCATCGTGCGCACTAGCGGGAGGCTGGGGGGGCGGCGCGGGGAGCCTTTCGTCCCCGCCGGGACACCGCACAGGTGGCCGAAGTCGCAGCCGCGCACGCTGCGTCCCGGCCGCCTCCGGAGACGGGTGGGGACGGGGACGCGAGGCCGCGCGCGGGCCGGTGTCACCCTGCAACGCGCTCCGGCGCATGCGCACGTCGGCACTGGCACCAGCCCCGCCTCCCCGGCCCTAAAACCGAGCAACTTTCCAGAAGCGGCCTCCAGACCCGCGGGGCCGCCTGTTTGGCCAGCTCAGAGCTTTGGGATCTGCCAGGCTCGCTGAGGTCTCGTAAAAGAAGAGATGTTGTCGCATAGAAAAGGAAACACGAGGAACAGCCAATCTCGGGGGGGGGGGGGGGGGGCGGGGGCGGGGCCGGGGGTGGCAGTCCTGGAATCCATGTCCTTCGGGGAAAACTCTCCAGGAATCTTCTGACCCTTGAGCTGGGGCCTGGGGCCTGGCCAGGCTGTCCTTTCATTGTTTGTACCTTACATGTATGTTACAGATGTCCTTTTACTTGTGTTCCATATTCATAAAAACTGACACCCGGAGGCTACTCTATTTGCCACACTCCTCCAACCGGTCTAGTGCACAATTTTCTCAACTAGTCCCTATACTTCCTCAGAGCCACATATAATATAATATAATAGGATACGATGTGATATATTTAGGCACGAATACTGTATAAACATAACCAGTTTATTGAGGACTCAATGGGTGCTATGAAAGTGAAGAGTCTTATTTTACCAACGAAAAATACCTCACCACAATTGTAGGTTATTTTTAAGTCTTTATCTTTTGTGTGTGTGTGTGTGTGTGTGTGTGTGTGTGTGTGTGTGAGGAAGGTTGGCCCTGAGATAACATCTGTTGCCAATCCTCCTCTTTTTTTTTTTCCTCCCCAAAAGCCCCAGTACATAGTTATGTATCCTAGTTGAAGGTCATTCTAGTTCTGCCATGTGGGCTGCCCCCTCAGCATGGTTTGATGAACGGTGCTAGGTCCACACCCAGGATTCGAACCAGCAAACCCCGAGCCACCAAAGCAGAGTGCGTGAACTTAACCACTCAGCCACAGGGCCAGCCCCCGGAAGGTTCTTTTTAATGGCGGTAAAAAACACATAATATAAAATTTACCCTCTTAGCCATTTTTAAGTGCACGGTTCAGTAGTGTCAACTATCTCCGCATTGCTGTGAACAGATCTCTGGAACTTTTTCATTCTGCAAAACTAAAACTCTATACCCGTCAGACAATGACTCCCTATTTCTCCCTCCCATGAGCCCTTGGGGACCACCCTCTACTTTGTTTTTCCATGAATTTCACTACTCTAGGTTCTCTCTAAGTGGAATCACATTGTATTTGTCCTTATGTGACTGGTTAGGCCACTACGTCCTGAGGTGGCTTGTTATTCAACAATAAATAACTATAACAAAAGTGACATCAGATTTTAAACTCCCATCCTGCACTGCAAGCAGCCCCTGTCCTCCGGGGCCAGGAAAACGTTATGTGGCTGGAGTGGAGGCTGCAGACATGGGGAGGGCAAGGAGAGGCTTTGGTCTGTCGCAGGCACCGTTCCTGCCTCACCTTCCCAATCCTGTCTCTGGGGAAACTCACCTCTGATGCCCGCTGGCTGAAGGCAGGGGTCCCTATCTACCTGGCGGGGGAGGGGGTCATAATGGTAGATGTCTGAGCAGGTGAAACAGCTGGTGACCTCTGCCTTGGTGTGGGTCGCAGTTGCTTGGGGACTTGAGGAGAGAGGAAGATGAGCTGGCTGGAGGCCAACCTCTACCTGTGTGTGTGTGTGTGGGTGTGTGTGTACATTTCTGGGCACGTTGGTATGTGCCTGTGGCTGTGCAAATGTGTTACATATGTGCACTTCTGCGATGATGCATTGTGTGTCCAAGCACGCAGACCTGTTTGTCTGTGTGCATGCATAGTTGTGCATGCCTGTGTTGAACTCTGCATTCTGGGACTGTCTGCGGAAGGGTGGGGCTGTTTGTGTGCACCTCTGTGGGCAGGTGTCTGTACATCTCTGTGAGAACAGAGTGCATGTTTGTGCATATGTGTCTAAGGCTGGTTCTGTGGGTCTCTGTGTGTTTCTATGTCTGGGTGTGTCTGTGTTTCCAGCAAGGAGTGGTGGGCTTGCATATATACATCAGCGTACAGATGAAACGCTCGTGGCTGTTAGTAAAGTGTTCCGGCATGTCTGTGTCTATTTTGTGCTTTTGTGTGTTTGTTTCTACCTGTCTCTTTCTCATTCCCATTTGTTCTATGGATCTGACAACCAAGGTGTCCTGCACAGATATGTTGTAAGTTCACAGGGATTGTACACACAAAAATTCCATGTCCCGTATTCCAGTTATTAGTAATCCTATTTGCCCTATTTTTCCTTTCCGTATTTTAAATGTTGAGATCCCAGTCCCCCTTTTTTTCTTCATTGTGATCATTAATTTAATCCACTGCTTGGTTTTGAAAAGTAAAACTCCTAGCAGCTGGCAATTGGAGGAAGTGAACGTAAGACTGTTCCCACTTCGCCTGCAGGCTCAGCAAACACACCCTCTTCACATCACAGGACTGTCCTCGCCGTGTGGTTTCTAATAAAAGTGTCTTCTATGTTGTCCCCCGAGCTGAGGGAAGGCTGCTCCATCCAGGTTTGAAAACTGCCTTTCTCATCTCTGAAACGTCCGTCATTCTGTTTAGTTGTCTCACTTAAAAAGCTGTTGGCCCAGTAAACACGATTTCCGTTAGCATCTCTCTCTTCTGGAGGACAAAAATCATCGCTAATGTTCTCTGTTAGGCCAGAAGACTGTTAGCAAACCTGTCTTCTTTCACAAGCAAGGAAGTGAAGAAAAGAAAGAAAAAGACCATCACATTTCTTATTTAAACCGAGTTTGGATCTCTAGTCTCACTTACACAACAGGATGTTCGTATTTAGAAATGCGTGCTCGGGGCCGGCCCCGTGGCCAACTGGTTAAGTTCGCTGCTCCGCTATGGCGGCCCAGGGTTTCGCGGGTTCAGATCCTGGGCGCGGACATGGCACCGCTCGTCAGGCCTCATTGAGGCGGCGTCCCACATGCCACAACTAGGAGGACCTGCAACTAAAATATACAACTATGTACCGGGGGGATTTGGGGAGATAAAGCAGGGAAAAAAAGAATAGATTGGTAACAGTTGTTAGCTCAGGTGCCAATCTTTAAAAAAAGAAAAGAAAAGAAATTCATGTTCCTCTGTAGGTGGATGTTGGGTGCTAGGATATAAATGTGGATGTGTGGATGTGTGCTTCCAGGGGTTTTCTGCTTCCAGGCGTGTCAGGGTGTGTGTGTGTGCATATGGGTAATTGCACTCCCTGGGAGCATGATGGTGGGAGAGAGGATATCCTGGGAACACATAGGATTGGGAAGGGCATGTGGGGTCCAGGGAGGGAAGAGAGGGGAGGGTCTCAGAAAGCACCTGACTGGGTGGGAGGAACCACGTAGTTGCATTCAGGTCTGGTAGTGAGATGAAATCCAGATGCTTCCGGGCCCAGAGTGGTGTTCGCTTGCAGCTGGCAGACCTCTGGCATAGCACAGCCCTTGAGGATTTGGGGGCCTCCTGCAGAAACAGGGGGACTCTGCAGGGGGCACTCAGAGCCTGAGCCTTACCACCTCGATGTCTTGTTTCCTTGTGCGTTTCATGGGCTCGGATTGTGAGCTCATGTTTGATTGATGTTAATCTGTGGGAGTCCTGGGGGCTTTTCCCTGGAGAGGATTTGCTTTTGCTTATACTGAGAGCCAGGAGGTGCTACCAACCTGAGATCAGTTCAGCCTCCTCTCAAGGCCCCTGGCTTATGTGGGAATCTGAGTCAGCTCCCCAGCCACCCCAGCTCTGCAGACACAAGATCTCATCATCCAAAGCAGGCTGTTATCAGCATTCACTCTCAGGGCCACTGTGCCTTCCATGTTTGTTCACTGCCCTCCTTCTGATTTCTGCTCACGTTTTTATTTTATAATTTTAAAATTTTTATTTTTTCCTATTTTCTGCGTTCTTTTTTTTAATTTTAATTTTTGTAGCAGTAACATTGGATTGTAACTTTATATAACTTTCAGATGGACACCATAATCTGTTTCGAACTCTGTGTAGCTGACATCATGTTCACCACCCAAAGACTAATTACAATCCATCACCACACACATGTGCCTAATTACGCCTTTCGCCCTCCTCCCTCCCCCCTTCCCCTCTGGTAACCACCAATCCAGTCTCTGTTGCTATGTGTTTGTTTGTGTTTGTTTTTATCTTCTACTTATGAGTGAGATCATATGGTATTTGACTTTGTCCCTCTGACTTATTTCACTTAGCATAATCCCCTCAATCCATGTTGTCACAAATGGCCAGATTTCATCATTTCTTATGGCTGAGAAGTATTCCGTTGTGTATAAATACCACACCTTCTTTATCCATTTGTCCCTTGATGGGCACCTAGGTTACTTCCAAGCCTTGGCGATCGTGAATAATGCTGTAAGGAACATTCTGCTCCCGTTTTTATTTTGTTTGGGGACCCTTGGAAATTCCCCTAACTTCCTGTACACCCCAAAAAGCATGGAAAATATATTTGTACAGCATCTAGTTCATCTGTAAACAGTGGCATACCAAAGGGAGGTGGTGGGAGCAGTCCATCCTGGAAGCAGGCTCCTAAGGGGTATATTGCCTGTAGAACATTTAAAAACAATAATAAGATCAACTAAAAGTCAATCTGCTTTTTATTATCACCATATTCCAGCATTTCTGAAAAATGGCAGTGATAAAAGACGCCTCCCCACCAGGATGGACGACTCCCACCACTCCTCACCTTCCCAGCATGCCACTGTTTCTAGCAGGAAGACCCTTCAGATGATCTGTCCACCTGACTGCCAGGAGCAGAAGCCCAGACCACTCCTCTCTGGCACTCTGTTGGCTTCGTAGTAAGTCTATCCTCTGGTTGGTATGGTTCTCTTCTAAGCGTTTTGCTCAAAAAGCCTCTGCTCCAACCATTTGCAAACACATAATGGTGATTTTTTAAAATATCCGCAAATTCTTCGACACACCAAGCGATGAGGGTCTATGCCTCCCCTCCTTGAAACCAGATATACTTCTGTGATCATTTCAACTACGAACGCATGGTAGAAATGACATGATGTGACTTCCAAGGTTAAGTCGTAAAAGACCATGCAGCTGACACTTTGTTGGGATATGCGTTCTTGAAGTCTTCAGCCGCCGTGGAAAGATGCTGGCAGCCATGACGTGAGGAAGTCCAATCTAACTGACGTAGAGAAACCACAGGGAGAGGCCCTGAGATTACATGAAGAGAGATAGAGAGATGCCCAGCCAGCCCCAGCTCTGCCTTGTTTGCTACACTCTTCCATACAGAAGTCTTCAGCCTCCATTGAAAGAGCTCCAAGGTGGCCATGCTGTCTGGAAGTCCAGTCTAACCGACGTGGAGAGAACACATGGAAAGGCCCAGAGTCTGCATTGGTGAGATGCCGAGAAAGCTCCTAGTCGCTCTTGGCCCTGCAGTTTCAGCTCCAGGCGCCCTCTGACTGTAACCCCATGAGACCCAGAACTGTCCAGCTGAGCTCTTCCAAATTCCCAACCCACAGAGACTGTAAGAGTTGATGAAATGATTGTTGTTGCTTTAAGCCACTGTGTTTGCCAGTGATTTGTTAAATAGCAGTAGATAACCAGAACACACATGCAAGTGAACCTCAAAACTTCTATGTGCAGGTGGGAGGGAGGCCCACCATGCAAATGACGTCTTGGAGGAAACCTTACCTGCACTCCATGTCCAGTTGAGGGTGAGACACACAGTCTGGTTCCCGGTGACCAAAAGGGAGTCACGTGGGGCCGACTTGTCCCAAGAACAGTAGTGACACTTCACCCCATTGGGCTGGGCTTCGGGCCCTGCCTCTGGTGGGAGTGGGTGTCATTGGTGGGATGGAGGCTGAGAAATGCCCCCTCTCAGCCATCCTTCCCTCATCAGTCCTCTGTTCTTGCTGCTTCCACCCACCACAATCCAGAGCATTATCCTCCAAAGTGAGACCACCTGGTCCCAGTCACCTCCTTCCCGGCCCTGAAGACTTATTCTGAGGAGCAGCGAACCGAGCCAAAGGGGGCGCTGGCCTCACCCTGTTCATTTGTCCTAAACAAACCTTTGGGCTGGAGCCTAAGGGTTCTTATATTCATTCCACAAACATTTTTTGAGCACCTACTGTGTGCCAGGCCTCGTTCTGGAGACACAGCCCTGACCACACAGACAAAAGCCCTCCCTTAAAGACCTCAAATTCCAAAAGTGATTAAAAGGTGATCCTGTTATTTCAGGATTTAAGATATTGTGGCATTCTGCCAAAGAGCTGGACCGTGGGTTCCGGGTTCTTCACCATCTGATTAATTTTCAGAGCTTTCTCAGAGATCTGAGACATTTCAGAGGAAGCTGTTTAAGCAAACTTTTCTGAGTCAAAACTAAGCCATTGGGCTGGCCCAGTTGCGCAGCGGTTAAGTGCACACGTTGCCAGTTCAGATCCCGGGTGTGGACATGGCACCGCTCGGCAAGCCATGCTGTGGCAGGCGTCCCACATATAAAGTAGAGGAAGATGGGCACGGATGTTAGCTCAGGGCCAGTCTTCCTCAGCAAAAATATGAGGTTTGCCAGCAGATGTTAGCTCAAGGCTAATCTTCCTCAAAAAAAATACTAAACCATGGGGCCTGCCCTGTGGCCTGGTGGTTAAGTTTGGCATGCTCCACTCGGTTCCTGGGCACTGACCTACACCACTCATCAGTGGCTATGCTATGGCAGTGACCCACATACAAAATAGAGGCAGGTTGGCACAGATGTTAGCTCAGGGCGAATCTTCCTCAAGCAAAAAAAAAAAAACAAACCCAAACCATGAATGTGTGTTTATACTGAAACATTGGCAGATACAGAAAAGTGGACTGAAGTGGCCACGGTCTCCGTGTGCCTATCGAGCACTTGAAACATGGCTGGTTCCCTTCAAGATGTGCTGTGGGTGTAAAATACGCCCCAGATTTCAGAGGCCTAGTTTGAAAAAAGAAAGTAAAATATCTCATTCATAATTTTATACTGATTATATACATGTTGAAATAATATTTTAGATATGTTCCCTTAAAGAATATATATGATTAAAATTAATTTCACCCATCTCTGTACTTTTTCATGTGGCTGCTAGAAAAGCTTTCACTCCATATACGGCTCACATTATATTTGTATTGGGCAGCGCTGCCAAGGATGGCCCACAAAAGACAATTACTCTAAGTATTCCGAGCTGGTCCCTCCGATCTTTCTTGACACACAGTTTCTTTATGTAATTATCATCATAACTGGCTTTTATATACTGAATAGCATGCCACCTCTCAGCTTGGACCTGGCTGTTTTATTTGGTTGAGGTGCACAATTTAGGGAAATCTGAGTTGTCTGGAAGGATGGCCAGTAGCCCTGAGTGTGGAGCTGTCACACACACACACACACACACAGAATTCAAGAACTGGACTCAGGGCTGGAGGTGGGAGGGCTGTTGGGAGAAGATCGAGGACCACTTTCCTGGAGGAGTGCGAATGACGTCCGGTGGGCACGGCAGCGTGGGCAGAGGTTCGGGGGCGGCCTCGGCATCTCCAGGCTGGCCGTGCTGGCCGCCTCCATCTACTCCACCAGTTCTCGCCACCGAACTCTTCCTCCAAACGGCTCCCTCTTGAGCCCAGAACTGAACAGATGAAAGTGGAACTTCCTCCTTAGGCTGGGCTGAGCAGACTCCGTCGGTCCCGCCGGTATTCTTGGACTCCGGAGACGCCCCTCAGGTTCTTGCAAGAAACCTCAAGGCTCTGAGAAGCACAGTTTGAAAAGTGCTGACCTTGTCTCATACCTTCCTCTTATGGACGAGGAGACTGATGGTCTTAGAGGCTCACCCGAGGTCACACAGTGAGACCCTGGCAAGGTTCTAGGCCACTTAGTTCCCAACCTGGGTCACAGGTGGCAGAATTAGAACCAAAGGGGAGATAGGCAGGTAAGGTAAAGGAATAATAATAACTCTCCTGGCTATGAATAAGAGCCCCGCCCCTCCCCTTCAGACTGGTCTACTTCTGGTCTGATACTGTTCTAAGCTCTTAAAAAGCTCCTCAAACATATTAATTCAATGAATGCCCCCAACAGCCCTCTGAGGCAGGGTCATTATCATCCTCATTTCACAGATGTGGAAACTGAGGCACAGAGAGGTTAAGTGGCTTACCCAAGGTCACACAGCTCAGAAGTGGCAGCACCGGGATTTGAACCCAGGCAGCCTGGCTCCAGAACTGTGCTCTCAAACACTCCCTTCAGCAGTCTCTGCCAGACAGAAAGCTGAGGTGGAAAGAGCTGGGCTCAGATTCTGAAGCCAGATTCCCACCACCCATATGAAGATGGGCTGATCCTCTCGCTCAGAGGGACCACCCCCCCGTGCACCGACCTGCTGGGGCCACCAGCGCTCCCAGGAGCACTAGAGCAGGGAGGAGTCGGAGCACGATCCCGGCTGGAGAGGAGGAAGCAGGACATAGGTGCCCTGGCTTTTCACTCAAGGGCCTTGTGAGGGTGACAGCCCGGGAGGAGGGAAAGCAAATAGGCTGGGGAGATAGCATCCCGCTCGCCGTCCTGGCCACTGGGACACCTGCCGGGGAGTGGACTTTGGGAACATGGAGATGGGGAAACTGAGTCCTGAGAGGCATATGGGAGGAGGCCGAGGCTACTCAGGGAAGCCAAAGGAGGGATGGACGCGTTGTTATTATTATTACTCCTATTATTAACAGGTTGCCTGGTCAGTCCACGGAGATGTCAACTCCCTGAACCCTTACAGCGCCCTGCAAGCCATTATCATTAACCCCATATGGGCTATTCAAAACACGGGAGAATCAGTCAGCGGAGGCCTGGAAACTCTGCCCCACGGTTAGAGCAGCTGCCTGGTAGCCTCCACTGACCTGGAGTTTCCCTTTAGACGCTAGGACATGTGGGTGTCTGGGAGGCCCCAGAGATGCCCTGGCAGGAACTCAGGTCAGCAGATTTTTACCAACCAAATCCAGAAGTATCTCCATATGTGAGCAGCTGGGGCAGCTGACATGAGGCCTGAGTCAGAGCTGCTGAGACCCTTGTCCAAAGCCACGAAGTGAGGACGTGGCACAACCAGGATCTGAACCCAGGCCTCTCTGACCTGACCCCTGGGCTTCACCAAGGGGGGAGGGGAGGACAGCCCCCCCCGGATGAGGCCGGCATTGCTCTCCTGCCCCTGCCTCTGACTGGGCTGCCTTGATTTGCACACCTGTTCAATGGGAACAAGGTCAATCTCAGCCACTCCATGAGGGGCCTTCCAGCCCCGATGCCCGGTCATCACTTCACGCACATTAACTCCCCACCTGCCTCTCCTTTGAGGTGTAGCTCCTGGGATGTCCCTCCCCCTGTTTTGGGCCCCAGTGTGTTCATCCACTAAATTGACATAACGCAGGGCAGCGCTCGATAAATGGCGGCTACCTTAGGGGAGAGGGGAATTCATACTAGTGATGGTCAGGCTTCAGGGAAACCACACGCCCATCCGAGGAGGATGAGCACTTCAGAGCCAGACAGCCTGGGTTCAAGTTCCAGTCCTGCCACTTCAAGCTGGGAAGGCATTTCCCCCATCTGAGCCTCAATTTCCTCATTTGTCAAACAGAGAAACTAGGAGGATGTACACCCAGGGACTGCGGTGAGGGTTGAGTGAGCTGAGGCCCACAGCGTGCTGAGAGGGTGGTCTGTCAATCCTCAAGCATCATTTGGCAGCGTGCCTGGCAAGACTGGGTTGGCCTCTCCCCTGGGCTCAGAGGAGAGATCCCGAGCAAGAGAAAGGACCAGTCTAAGTTCAGTCCGCAGGCCTGTGGGGCTTCCAGGACTCCCGGGCGGGGCCCTCAGTCAGCATGTACATCAATCAAGGAGTGAGCTCCTAAGGGAGAAAGGGGGCAGGTTTTCCTGACGGGGAGCTGTGGCAGGGAGAGGTTGGGGAAAAGGCCCACCTCCTTCCTGGGTGGATGCAGAGCCGCTTGGTCCAGGAGACGTGGGAAGAAGGGAGAGCCGGTCCCCCAGTCTGGAGTCTGGAGTCGGGAAGAGGGGAGTGGCTCCCGGTGCTTCCTGACGAGAAGCAGCTGGTGTCCTCAAAGGTTAGCTGGTAACCTGGGCTGGGTAACAAACATGAGTCATTTTGGGTCAAAGAGTGTGAAGGGCAGGGAGGCGGGAAGGGACGTCCCCCTGCCCTTAATTTGAAACCTGGAGGCGAGAGGACATCTGAGGAGTTATTTAATGAAGGTACAAGTAAATATGGGCGCATGCACCCCTCTTTGACGCACAAACAGCAGCATACCGCTATAAACTGTTTTGCCCCTAGATGTTTCCATTTGACAGTAAATAATGCAACCTGAATCACATAGTTTCCTCTTTCTCTTTTCCGTTGGATAAATGTACCTCTTGTCCAGTTAGGTATTTTCCCACCACTTGGTCTTACAAACCGTGGTGCAACCAACAACTCTGCGCCCCCATCATTTCATACTCGCATCAAGTTCCCCGAAGTGGTGAGTCGTTTTGCAATGCCAAAAGGTTTTTCTGTGTTCCCAATTTTGAGAGCAGTTGCAAAATGATCCTCCACGAGGTTGGACCAATTTACACTCACAGCAGCATGAAGAGGAGTGTCTGTTTCTCTGCAGACTTGCCAACTCCTTGTATCATCAAATTGTTTTATTTTTGCCGACCTGCCAGTGAAGGGTGTGGTAGAACGCAAATAACCACGAAGTCTGTGCAATTCCTTCCATCAAGAGGTGGTGTCTTGGGGCCGGCCCCGTGGCCAAGTGGTTGGATTCTCATGCTCCTCTTCGGCAGCCCAGGGTTTCGCCGGTTCGGATCCTGGGCGCCAACATAGCATCGCTCGTCAGGCCACGTTGAGGCAGCATCCCACATGCCGCAACTAGAAGGACCCACAACTAAAATATCCAGCTACGTACTCAGGGGTTTTGGGGAGAAGAAGGAAAAAGGAAAAAAAAGAGAGAGAGAGATGGTGTCTATTTGCCTCTCCTCATTTCTGAGCCCGGCTTGGAACTCGCTTTGACCAATAGAATGGGGTGGAAGCGATGTCGCCTGCATCCTGAGCCCTGGCCTCAGGGGAACTCGGAGCTTCTACTCTACATTTCCGGCTGCTGGAAACCCTTTTGCCACCGTGTGAACAGGCTTGCCTCATGTCCGATGGGAAGCCGTTCGGAGAGAGGCTCCGGGCATCCCAGCCAACCCAGCTGAGGACCTTTGCATGACGCCATCCAAGAAGAGCCAGGCCAGCCAAGCCAGCCTCCACCAGCTGGGCCCAGCCAACCCACAGAATCCGGAGGCATAATGTTTGTTATTTTAAGCCACTAAGTTTTGGGGTGGCATAAAACAGCAAAAGCTAACTGAGGCAAACAGTATTTTACTGTCATTTTTCTAAGAGCCATTTGTGTTTCTCCTCTGTCCTCTGCTAATTTTTTCTATTGATTCATAGAAGCCAAATTCGTTTCCTTTGGCTGCAGCAACAAAGGACCACAAACGGGGTGGGTTAAAACGACAGAAGCGTATTGTCGGGCAATCTGGAGGCTGGAAGTCCAAAATCAAGGTGTCAGCAGGACTGCGTCCTCTCTGAACCCTGGAGGGGAATCTTTCTTGTTCCTTGCCAGCTGCTGGTGGTTTGCTGGCCATCTTTAGCATTTTGGCTTTGCGTAACTCCAATCTCTGCGTTTGTCAACACATGGCCTTCTCCCTGTGTCTCTGTCTCACAAAGGCGTCTTATACAGACACCAGTCACGTTGGGTTAGGAGCCCACCCTGCTCCCTGTGACCTCATCTTAACTGATTACATCATCGGCAACAACCTTATTTCCAAATAAGGTCACGTTCTGAGTCTTGGGAGTTGGGACTTCAATATATCTCTTTCTTTCTTTCTTTTTTATGGAGAAAAGGGTAGGGGGACACAATTCAACCCCTAATGGGAGCTCTTTATATATCAACATCACCAGCCCTTGGATTGCAATGATGATTATTATTATTTCTGCTATTAGAGCTACGTGGTGAAACTTGAGCTACAAAGTGCTAGAGACGGGGAAACCTGTCTTCTTTGCACAAACTCAGCACATTTTTTCTTCTCTGGATTCCCTCTTCTCCCCAGGTCACACCTAACCCCGTGAGGCTAGAGAGAGGCATGCCCAAGGGAAGTGGCGGAGGACGGGATGGAAAGAGGCTGGGGGCTTCCAGCTCCTGGTCCTGTGCCCCCAGGGAAGCAACCCTCAGCTGGGTGGTTATGAACGGGGAGGGAGAGCCGGACTGCTAGAGTCCAAATCCTGACTCTACTCACAAGTTGTCATAGGCGAGTGACTTATCCTCTTGATTAATTTCCTTTTGTGGCTGTAACAAATTATCACAAACGTAGTGACTTGAAGCAACAGAAACTTGTTCTCTGACAGCACTGGCGGTCATAAATCTGAAAAGAGTCATAAGGGGCCCACATGGAGGTGTGAGCAGGGCAGGGCTCCCCGGGAGACTGGAGGGGCGCAGTGGTCTCCTTGCCTCGGCACCAGCTGGAGCCACACTCTTCGCCCACCTTTGTTCCGGCTCCTTCCTCCATCTTCAAAGCCGGCAGCAGAGCATTCTCTCTCTCCGCTTCCGTCTATTGTCAGATGTCCACCTGCCTGCCTCTGATAAGGACGCTTGCGATTACATTTAGGGCCCACCTGGAGCAGCAGGATAATTCTCCCCATCATATGATCCATGACTTAATCAAGTCTGCAAAGACCCTTTTTCACGTAAGGTGACAGTCACAGCTTCCTGGGCATAGGACCTGGATGTCTTTGGGGCTGTTATTCAGCCAACCACTCCTCTCTATGGCTCGGTTGCCTCGGCTGTAAACAGGATACTGTGAGGATCCACAAATTATACAGACAAAGCGCTCAGAATGGCACCCTGCCTAGCACGAGCACTCAGCATTTGAAGTGTCCCCTCTGGGCCTTAGTTTCTCAGCCTGGAAATTGGGGGAAGGGGGATGTGGACTTCAGGGACTTAGCAGCTCTTTCACTCCCAGGGCTGATTCCTCTTCTTTGCCCCTTTTTGGCAGAGGGAAAGCCGAGGCCCTGAGAGGGGATGTCCCTGCATCCAGGATGGGAAGGCCACATTGGCGCTGGCTGTTAGGGCCCCTGGGGGAGGGGAGGAAAAGGCCACAGCCTGCCCTCACCATCAGCCCAGGCCAGAGGCCGTCACTGCTTCAGGCAGGTGGCAAGAGGCTGAGGAGGTCCCAGCTGTGCGCTCACACCCGCACGTGCACACTCACACGCACACACGGCATGTGATCCTCTGTGTCTCTACTTTTCTCTCTTTGAAGGCAGTTGGGTACCATTCTCTCTAACTCCCTCTGTCCATCTCTCGCTGTCTCTCTGCCCTCTGTTTCTCACCGTCTCTGTCCTCATCTCTCGGATGCTGTTTTGTCAGTCTCTCTCTCTCTCCCTCTCTGATTTCCCGAGTCAGTCTGTCTGTGGTCTCTCCTCTCCCCTCACTCTCCTCCCCTCCCCACCCCATCTGAAATTCTATCTCTCTGTATGTCTCTCCTTCCTTGTCTGTCTCTCCCTCTCTGTGTCTCTGTCTCTCTCAATCTCTCTCCCACTCTGTCTCTGCACAAAACTCTCCTCTCGTCAGCCCGGGGAAGCCCCTGAAACCTGTGGCCTCAGCCAGGACTCAGCAGGCAGGCAGCAGCCGGGCGAGGCCCAGGTGAGTCACAGGGGAGGAAGGAGCTGACATTCCTGCCGCATTTCTGGGGTTGTGCACTGGCCCAGCCCCCTGCCTGCCCCGCCCCCGTGACTCGTAACTGGACCTCACAGGTATGTGTCACATGAGGGAGAGACAGAGAGAACAAGTCAGAGACAGAGAGAAAAGAGAGAAGCAGAGATAGAGAGAGAGAAAGAGATAGGAAAAAAGAAGGAGAGACATAGAAAGAGAGAGAGGTACAGAGAGCGTGAGAGGCAGGGATGGAGAGAGACAAAGAGACAAGGACAAAGAAAAAGGACAAAACAGAAAGATAGGAAAAGACAGGGAGGTCAGCCCAGTGGCGTAGTGGTTGAGTCTGTGTGCTTCGCTTCAGCGGCCTGGGGTTTGTGGGTTCGGATCCTGGGCACGGACCTACACATGGTTCATCAAGCCATGCTGTGGCGGCATCCCACATACAAAACAGAGGAAGGTGGGCACAGATGTTAGCTCAGCACCAATCTTCCTCACCAAAGGAAAAAAGAAAGAAAGAAAGAAAAAGACAGGGACAGAGATTTATAGAGACCAGAGCAGTCTGAGGTGGGAACGAGTGGGCTCCTTCTTTAAATAAAAGAGGTTTTGAAACTGTGGCCCAGAGTGAGGTCATCTTGCCAGGAAGTGGCAGCCGCAGACAATACAGCTCCGAGTGACCCCCAAACCGGAGCTTTCCTTTCCCTGAGAGATGCCTCCCATCCCCCACAGACCCAGACCCCCTCACAGCTGGGAAAAGGAAGGACCATCGGAGTGAAGCCACCTGCCCAGGGTCACTCAGAAACAAGTGGCTGAACTGTTTATTTCCCCATCTCAGATGCATTAATGGCTCCTTCCAACCCCGAGAAGGGCCCCGTTTTCGCCTGAGGAAACTGAGGCTTGAAAGGAGGCTACGTGTTGGCCCAGAGTGACCTAGTCGACAGCATGACAACCGCTGACCTCAGACTCATGACATGTCCCAGCCTCCCTCCCCACCCCACGAAACCAGGGCCAGAGTCTAGAGTTGGGCGCGACAACAATGACGATGGCAGTTACCGTTTTTTATTGAGCACTTAACTATGAGCCAGGCACTGTGGCAAGCCCCTTGGGTGCATTCTTCTGTATTCTTAGCACACCAGCTGTGGGAGGGAGGCACTTGGTAGCTCTGCTTTCCAGACAAGGAACGTGAGGCACAGGAAGGTTAAGTCACCTGTCCAAAGCCACACAGCTGGTGTGTCACTGGAATTCTAACCCTCACAGTCAGGTGCCAGTCCCCACACTCTTAATCACTAGGCTATACTGCCTCTTAGGAGAGTGAATTTCTTTGGGACCTTTCTTACCTTATTTTAAAATTACCAGCCTAAGGTGTCAATGAATTAACAAGAATAATAACAGTGTAATCATTATTATAACGGTAGAGGCAGCTGCCACTTACTCATTGCCTACTACTCTCTCCCTTCCCAATTCTGTTCCAGTCACACTGGCCTCTCTGCTGTTCCTAGATCTCTTCAGGTAAGTTCCCACCCCAGGGCCTTTGCACTGGCTGTTTCCTCTTCCTGAAACTCTTCCCAGACCATCTACCCAACTTCTTCCCTCCCCACATTCAGCCCCTTCTCAGAAGCTGCCCGCTCAGGGAAGCCTTCCTGGATCTCCTCACCTAAAACCGACCACGCCTTGCCTGGACCCTCGTACCTCCTGCCAGGTTTGTTTTTCTCCATTTTACTTATCACTGCCCGACAGCAATTTATTGGATAAAACATATTTACTCCCCACTGTCACAAGGTCAGGGACTTTCTTTACTTTCCTGTGTGTCCCCAGCTCCTGGACCAGTGCCCGAGACAAGTTAGGTCTTCTGTAAATGTTGAGGGAATTTGTTGAGCCCTCCCTGTGGGCCAGCGACTGTCTCGGGCCTGTCACCAGCATTTGCTCTGATTGGTGAGAAGTATCCTGAAATGGAGAGAGTATCTTATCTTTTGCATTTGATTTGACTTTTTTAAAAAAACTTATTAGGAACCTTTACAAACACATAGAAAAGAAAACAGAATGGCATATATCTAAGCTATCTTGATATAATTAATACAAATACTTTGCTCTTTTGCCTTTCTTTTTTCCTAAAGCATTTTCAAGTAAATGCAGACATCAGGGACATTCTCTTCTAAATATTTCACTGAGCATCTGTAAAAAATAATGATTTTTTCCACAGAACCACAAAACCATCGTCATAACAGCTTTTTGGCTGGTGCGTTTTAAGGCAAGTTAGAGATCCTAAATGATTTCACCCCCAAATATTTCAGCGTGCATCTCTGGATGATAGACACTTTCCCACCTAACCACAATCCCCTTATCCCTCCGAACAAAACTAACAATAACCCTAACATTCTCTAACAATCAGCCACGAATTTCCCATTGGGAGGAGTTTTCATCGGAGGGCTGGGGTCCCAGAGCAGGAAGAGAGAAAACTGGAGTTGGGACCCCAGCAGTCTGGGGACAAGAGCTGTGACCACAGCCACGTTGAGTCAGAGCGGAGCGAGCCCCCTCCTCCCGGCTGGCCACGCCCAGGTAAAGGAAGTTTTGGAGCAGGGAGGTGACGTGGGGGAGGCGGGGGAGGCGCCCACGCGTCTGAGGGTGACTCGCTCTTTCGCAAACCCTCTGGGAGGAGCCCCCGGGGCCACAAAACTGTCTCCTTCCCCGGGCCAGCCTGAGAGGGTCAGGGAGGCCTCGGACAGGAGCGCTGCAGACATGGGCCGCCCGCTGCCGCCGCCGCTGCTGCTGCTGCTGCTGCTTCTGCTGGTTCAGACCTACATTCCAGGTAAGGGTTGGGCGCCCGGACCTGCGCCGGGAAGCAGGTCTGCTGACCGGGAAACGGGGAGGGCAGCGGAGGGGGGCTCAGAGGCTGATGAGGTGCAGGAGGAAGGCTCGGTCCCCAGCTCCCCGGCTCCGATAGTAATCCTCCTGGTCTCTCCAGCCCCACGCGGCACAGCAGCTGGCACACGGTAGGTGCTCAGGAAATATTAGCTGAGCGAAGGCATTTGACAACAGTTCCCCTTTAGAGAGTGCGCTCTTTATTCCCAGCGCTTTTCTAAGCTCCTTCTTGCAATTTCAAACTGGGTGGGCAGGACTATTTTAACCCCCTTTCACAGAGAAGGAAACTGAGGCACAGAGAAGCTAAGTAACTGGTCCGAGGTCACACAGCCAGTCCTTGAAGAAGTGGGATTCTGACCCCGCGAGGGCGTCCCTCCAGTCTGTCGGATTCCCCCTTCTCCCGCTTGAAAGACAGGAGGACAGCGCCTCATTTTACACAAGTTGGAAAGAGAATCAGGCCAAGCATGGCAGAGCCAGGGGCTGGGGACCCAGGCCTCGTCCCCAGAGGACCCTTCCCTTTCACTACCCACTAGCCGTAACCCTCTCACCTCCTTTTTCCGGAGAATGTAGGGAAAGGGTAGGGAAACGAGAGGAAACTGAGAAGGAACTGAGTCAGGGTGGGGCGAGAGCGGGGGCTGGGGTTGGGAGGTGGTTCGGCAATGAATAACCCGGAAAGCTCTGCGGACCGCTGGAGGCCGGGGTGAGTAATGGCCCTGCAGGACTATGAACTCGCGGCGGGGCAGGGACTGCCAGGGAGCCTGGGGGCGGGGCCAGGCCATGGGCGGGGCCAGTGGGTGGAGCAATGGCCTCGGGGAGGAGCTGGTGGGCGGGGCTAGAGCGGCGAGGAGGGGCTGGTGGGCGGGGCTAGAGCGGCGAGGTGGGCGGGGAGAGAACCTCAGGGAGGGCTAGTGGGCGGGGCTAGAACCTCGGGAAAGATGTGGCAGGCGGGGCTAGAGCCTCTAGGAAGAGTTGGTGGGAGGGGCTAGGACATCGGGGAGGGTCTGCGGCAGTCCGGGTTACAGCACCCGCCCACTGGAGGGCGGGCTTAGAACTTCGAATGGACTGATGCGCGGGGAGAGGACGCTGGGGAGATGCTGCGGAGGGGGTAGAACCTGTGGGAGATAGTTAATTGGGGGGCACTGGGGTCCGGGGCAGAACGTAAAGATCCACTGGAGTCAGGGAGGATAAAGGAGAGCTTGCAGGAGGAATAGACCGCGGGCGGGCGGTGTGGGTTTCCGGACCAAGGTGGGATCGACAGAGGGGGTGGGCTAGGACTTTCAGGATAGGCGCGGCGCGGACAGAATTGAAGGCAAGACGAGCGAGGGCAAGACTTCAGGAAAGGACTGGTGGGCGGAGATAGAACGTGGGGCTAGAGATAGACCAGCGTGGAGCCCGGGGGCTGGCAGAACGTGGAGCACGAACCTGAGGGCACGGGGCCTGGAGACTTGGTCCTAGTATTGGAACATGAGGGGGCCAGAGGGGGATCCTGGCACGGAGCGATAACCACCTCTCCTCTTCTCTCCTCCCTCTCCCCCCAGCCTCCTGGGGCCTGCGGTGCATGCAGTGTGAGAAGACCGGGAAATGCCAGGTGGAAGAGTGTGCCCTCCGCCAGAACCTCTGCAGGACCACCGTCCTGCGCATATGGGAAGGTGAGCTCCCCAGCTCCAGCGCGACAGGAAAATGGAGCGACCAAGGAACCTTATCTCACCAGTAATCAGGGAAATCCAAGTGAAAAAGACCAGGAGACCCTGGTTCGAGGCCACCAGATGGACAAGCGCTTAAAAATCTGACTATCCTGGGGTCAATGAGAATGTGGAGCTGCAGACCCTGCTTTTAGGGGGCAAATTGGTGCACCCAACGGACAGAGTGATTCGGCAATATCTAGTGCGGATAAAGATTAGCATACCCATGGGGCCAGGCCGGTGGCGCAGCAGTTAAGTTTGCACGTTCCACTTCTTGGCGGCCGGGGTTCACCGGTTGGATCCTGGCTGCAGACATGGCACCGCTTGGCAAAAGCCATGCTGTGGTAGGCGTCCCATGTATAAAGTAGAGGAAGATGGGCATGGATGTTAGCTCAGGGCCAGTCTTCCTTGGCAAAAAGAGGAGGGTTGGCAGCAGATGTTAGCTCAGGGCTAATCTTCCTCAAAAAAAAAAAGATTAGCATACCCTGCAGACAGCAGTTCAACTCCTAGGAATACAGAAACCCCAAAGGACTTTGGTCACATGTGCCCGGGAACACATGTATAAGAATGTTCTTAGCGGTAATATTTGTGATATGGCAAATTGGAAACAACCTAAAGTCAGTCTTCAGCAGAGGAGAAACATTATGGTGTAATCGGGATGGAATGTTCCACAGCAGTTTAAATGAAGGAGCTAGAGTTGCAGGCATTAACGTGGATACATCTCAAAAACATAAGGTTGAGAGAAAAAAAGCAGGTTGCGGAGAATGATATCTTTTAAAATAAATAGTGTATAACAATATACGATCACTAATAAATATACAATATACAATAAATATACAAATAAACAATGGTGTATATTGTTATGCATACATAGTGTGGGAATTACCTACACCAGTGTTTACCTTTGGACGTTGTATAAGGGGAGTAAGATTAGGTGGGGCGGGGGAGGGGCGGTGAGCAGGAGGTTTTTAACTGTATCTTTTCAATTTAGTTTAGAAAAACATCTGAAACAAATATAGCTAAATGCTAATATTTTATAAAGTTGGGTGATGAATACACAGTATTTGTTATATCATTCTATTATACTTTTTGGTAAACTTGAAGAATTTTCCTTTAAAAATTTCTATCAGAGTCATCTTCCTGCTAAAATCACTAATCCGGGAGGGAGGGGGTACATGGATCCAGAAGGTCCCAGTGATGGTGTTGTCACTAAGAGAGAGTAGGCTCCTTGTGAGGGCAGATGGGGGAAGGGAGGATAATTTTAGAAAAGATAGTTGGACCCAAACAAGAGGGAAGGCAGGGATCAGCCTGGGAGTGGGTGAGCTTAAGATCAAGAATGTTAGAGGCTGGTTGGGCCCAGGGGAGCCTCTGGAGTGACCAAGAACCATTCCTCACAGGAGGCGAGGAGCTGGAGGTGGTGGAGAGAGGCTGTACCCACCCCGAGAAGACCAACAGGACCATGAGCTATCGAATAGGCATGCAGGTCATCACCCTCACAGAGACCGTGTGTGGCTCAGACTTGTGCAACAAGCCCCACCGTGGTGAGTAGGGCAGCCCTCGCCATGCCCAACCCCAGACCATCCTCAACTCACCCTCATCATCATCATCATCCCAGTTTTATCCCCAGTCCTATGCCGTGCCAACCCCAACTCCATACCTTATCCCGGGACCTACCCCAACTCAAACCCTTTCTTATCCCAAACACATCTCCAGCCCCGCCCCTTCCTCATCCCCAGCCCCAACTCAGCCTCACCTCCAATCCTATCCCCAACTTCATTTACCCCCAACACCCTCCAACTCAAACCCATCCTCATTCGGAACACATCTATAAACCACGCCCAAATCAACCCCATCTTATCTCAAACTGTCCCCAGTCCCGCCCCGAACTACAAGTTCATCCCCATCCCTAACCCTATTCCATCCCGTACGTGTGTTTGTTTTTATATTGGTTGTTATGTATAAGTTGTATGGTTGTTATGTATAAGATGCAATGCCTGCCCTTGAGAAGCTACACTCGCATACGCCTGCTTGAGAGCTAGAGGAGGAATCTCGCTGATGCTTTGCCATCTCATTTTTCCCATGGGGTAGGAGGTGGTTCAGGCAATAGGTGGTAAGGGACCAAGATACAAAGATCAGAGACACCAGAGACTCAAAGTTCTTAAGGGAAGACAAAAGAGGAGGGGACCAGACAGGCTGCAGTGGGCTTGGGAAGTTCTAGAAGAGACGGTTCTTGAGTTGGGCAGTGAAAAAGAATGTGAAGACACTTCCATAAGCCCTTTGGTTGAGTTTCACGGCTTTAGGATCTGGTCATTTTAAGAAAAAGACTTAGAAAGACTCCTATTCCCTGAGTTCCCCCCAGAGATGAAGGGTGGGGAAGGAATGGACCCATGTTGCATGATCGGGCAGAGATTCCTCTTTCTGGTGAGGAAGGAAACTGGTTCAGGCTGGTCTAGTCACGATGACGTCAGGAAGCAGAGCACCTGCGTTCGCACTGGGTTTTTCTGGTTCTTCACCCCTCCTGATTCTGCCTGATCGTCATCCATCCTGACCTCATTCATCTGTTGGCGGGAACTGAATCAGATGCTTATTTTCAAAGAAGTGACAAGAGAGAGGATGCTGGCTTCCTTTCTCCGTTAGATGTGCTTAAGGAAAGCACTAATAACTGAGTCTAAGTAATGCTTCCAATAAGAGATAAAATTCAAAATATTTAACACTATCGATCAGTGCTGAAGGCATTGATCAATCAGAACAGACCTCTGGAGGCCCCTGCTGGGCCTGGCGTTACCTCTTTAGCGGACGGATCTTGGGGACGTGAGGGTTCTATAGGGAGAGTTGGGAGGGGTCAGAGGTCCACCAGGGAGTCAATTCAGTTATTTAATAACTCATATGCCTATATCAGCCCCATTTCTATGCCATCTTACCCTGCTTGTGGTGACTAGAATAGTTGGTTAAACCACATCCTGTACTTACGTGATACTGGGACACGGCAGTGACCAGGACAGCCTTGGACCCTGCCCCCGTGGAGTCCAGCGGGGAGGTGACAGACCCATCACCAGACCGTCATTGCCCAGATCAGTCAGAGCCAGGATGGGGGAGCACAGGTAGAGGGTCAGGACCATGAGAGGGGAAACAGAGACCAGGGGGGTCCGAGCTGTAATGGGGAGGCCCAGTCTAGAATGGTCAGGGCCGAGATGGAGGAAACAGAGGCCAGAGTGATCAGGGCTGGGAGAGTGAAGAGTGGGGCTGTGAGACCCTAGAGGGGAAACTTGAATCAGGTCTGGGAAGGTTTCCCACAGGAAGTGGCAGCTAAGCTGGATCTTGAGGGATGAGTAGGAGTCAGACTTAAAAAGACAGTGGAAAGGGTTTTCCAGACAGAGGGAGCAACAGATACAAAGGCCCAGGGGTGAATGAAAGTAGTATGGCTGGAGGAAGGGAAAAGTGGGGCAAGAGGAGCTGGTGCAATTGGTAGGATCGTATTACTCAGGGTCTTCTGGGCTGGGGTGAGGAGTATAGACTTTATCCAGGGAACAGTGGGAAGTCATGAAAGGGTTTTAAGCAGAGAGTGTCACGATCGGATTTGTATTTTTAGCAAATTATTGTAACTTCAGAGTGGAAGAGAGATTGGATGGAAGCGAGAGTGGAGGAAGGGAGACCAACTCGGAGGTGGGTGAGGTTGTCCAGATGAAGAAGATGGTGGTTGGACCAGAGTGTCAGCCTGCAGATGGAGAGAAGTGGATGGATTTGAGAGCTGGTTAGCACGTCGATGAGCAGGACTTAGTGATGGGTTAGATGTGGGAGGTGGATTTGCAGTTCTTGCCACGGTGGAGTCGCTTGTATCAGACTAGCCCCCCTGCCAATGGCCGCTATAAAAGCTGGACAAATTGTAAACAATCATTTGAAGTTACTGGAGAGGAACAAATGAAGAGAGGAACTTGAGTGCTACAGTCTTCGAAATAAGGGAAGCACAAGAGTGGAGTCCCACAGACAAGCTGGCTTTTTTCTCGAGTGCACTTTCCAGTTCACTGTTGCGAAAAGGAAATAGAGCCAAAATAGAAAGAGATCATCGCTAGACTGGGAAGAGAGAGGTTGGCGTCTGGGGCTGCCAGAGTGTCTGGAAAATGAGAGGTGAGATCCTGGAATGCATGGAACCACAGAAAAGGGAGTCCCCAAATCTACAGATTTCCTTCAAGTCATTGGCAAGCTGTACATGCGTAGGGTGAGACGCCAAGAAGCTCAGCAGAAAATAGTATCTGGGAAGCTACAGAATTGAGCAAGGATTCCAGCCGGCATATGATGCTGGGGAGGCTGAAGTTGCCAAGTTGGAGAGAAGTCTGGACCCCCTCAAGCTTTCCGCTAAGACCACACCCTAGGAGGAAGGGCAGAACTGAAATAGACTAGCCCTAAAAATCCCTACATCTGACCTTCAGGAAGAAAACTTAAACCTCTTTGGAAGAAATAACATCATTTAGAGGCTTTACAAATTTTCATCTATAATGTCTGGCATCTAATCAAAATTTACAAGGTATCCTGAAGAAAATTAAAAAGACCGATTGACTGGAAGCCAAGAGAAAAATCCAACAATAGAAACAAACTCATAATGATTCAGATACTTGGGTAATTAGACAGGGAACTTTAAAACAGCTATGATTAATATATTCAAGAAAGTAGAGGAAAGGAAAAATGTTAGCAGAGATCTGGAATCCATTTTTAAAATGAGTCAAACAGGAAATGTAGTACGATGACTGAAATTAAGAACTCAACAGATGTGCTTAATAGAAATCAGAAACAGGGGCCGGCCTGGTGGTGCAGTGGTAAAGTGTGCATGTTCCACTTCAGAGGCCTGGGGACAACCCAGAGTGAGTGGCAGAGGGATTGGGGAGCCCAGAAGGGGTACCTGATCCAGCCTGGGAGGTCTGGAGGGGCTTCTTGGAGGAGGTGAAATTGGAGAAGATGATGCCTGAAGAATGAGTAGGAGATAGGGAAAGTGGGTGCGAGGGAAAATGCTCTAGGCAAAGGCAACAGCACACGAAAAGGCCCAGACGCCAGTCAGCATGTATCTTCGGGGACTGTGGGAAGTTGTGCGGAGGAGAGTCTGAGGGGCTGGTGGAGGGAGATGAGGCAGGAGAGGTGACCAGGACCCAGTCTTTGATGGGCCTTGAATGCCATGCTGAGGATCTTGGGGTTTATTCTAAGGGCAGTGGGGAGCCATGCTGGGGTTTTGAGCAGAGGAGAAGCAGGGTCAGATTTGAGTATGGGAAACATCCTTCTATGGCCCTATGGGGATGCACTGGTGGGGGGGGGGGGGAGCGGTGGGACAAGAATGTAAACTAGAAGGCCAGGGAGGAAGCTGGTATTAAAGGAGATCTAAGCTGGACTTGGTCATGGAGCTGGAAAGGCAAAGATGGATTCCAGAAAGATCCAGAATGGCCAGGGCTTGATGGTTGGCTGAAGGCTGGCAGAAGGAGGAATTGATGTTGAGTCCTCAAGGGAGCTGGATCTCCAGGACTCTCCCCAAGGAGTCTCGCCCTCTTGCCCCTCCCCAAACAGGCCGGGCTTCCGTATTTCCCCGAAGCCGATACCTCGAATGTTCTTCCTGCGCCTCATCAGACCTGAGCTGTGAGAGAGGCTGGGACAAGAGCCTGCAATGCCGCAACCCTGGAGAACAGTGCGTGGAGGTGGTCACCCACCAGAACCTGGAAGGTGAGCCCCAACCTGCCAGGAATTCCTCCTCCCTCCTTTGCTTCTCCCCAAGGTTGCACTTAACAATGACCTCAAAATAGCAGTGATTTAAGCAAGGTAGAAAGTTAGTTCTCACACACAGAAAAAGTTCAGTGATAGGAAGTCCAGGGTCACTAGGACAGTTCCACAGTCACTAGAAACCCAGATGCCGTCTCATTTCTATCATTCTCAAGATTGCCTCATAGTCCAAGATGGCTGCCAGAGCTCCAGGGCTCATGTCCAAGTTCTGGGAAAGAGGAAGGGGAAAAGATGAGGCAAAAAAAAGGGGCACCTCCCCTTTTGTAAGGGTTCTCCTTTCTGGAAGTCCCATAAAACCTTTCTACTCATATCACATTGGCTAGAATTTAGTCACACGACTATCCCTACGGAGGCTGCAAAATGTGAAATATCCTTTGGCTAGATATATGGCTGCCCTAAATAAAATGAGGGTCTTATAATGAAGCAGAGAATGGTCAGGTGACTGCCGTGGTGGGCAAACCCCAGTCTCAGCCTCTCATCAACAATCTGACCTCTCTCCTCTGCCCGCCACAGAGGGTCCGGGCGATGAGCGCTACACCCGCGGCTGCGGCACCCTTCCTGGCTGCCCAGGCCCCACCGGCTTCCACAACAACCACACCTTCCACTTCCTGCGGTGCTGCAACACCACCAGATGCAATGAGGGCCCAGGTAAGGGGCAGGGGACCCAGCGTGAGGCCCGCGATCAGGGCGGGGAGGTGCACTGGCTCACAGGCAAACCCCTCCTCTCTAGGTCTCTGTTTCTTCCTCTGAAAAAGGGACAGATCAAGCCCTTCCTCAAAGAAGGATTTTGTGAGACTTCAATGAGGTTATGAAACTATTAACTTGAAAAGCATCAAAATGAGTTTATTTGGGAGTAGCCAAAAGAATTACAACTCAGGATGTGTGTGGAGGGCAAAGCCTAGGCAAATCCAGCAGATGAAGGAGGGGAGCGGCTTTTATAGAGAAAAAGGGGGAGTAGGGAGGGGCTGTCCTAAAGGAAAGTCCATTGGGGGAAAGTAACAGTTCAGGGCAGCAACAGCTTCTCATTGGCTGAGCTGCAGCGCTTCTCATTGGCTGAGCTGCAGCACTTCTCATTGGCTGAGCTGTGGCGTTTCTCATTGGCTGAGCTGCAGCGCTGCTCATTGGCTGAGCTGTGGCGTTTCTCATTGGCTGAGCTGCAGTGCTTCTCATTGGCTGAGCTGCAGCGCTTCTCATTGGCTGAGCTGCAGCGCTTCTCATTGGCTGAGCTGTGGCGTTTCTCATTGACTGAGCTGCGGCACTTCTCATTGGCTGGGCTGTTGCTGGGTGGGGAGAGAAATCTTCCTTCAATGGTAAAGTTTTACTTCTGGAGGAAGATGCAGCTGACCGTCTCTTCCCGGTTGGTGTAACTGACACGTGTGATAGGGCGTGGGAGCTCGCCCTGAAGACCTTCCCCACTCCGGTTATTTAGGTTTCTCTTACCAGTTTCCACAAAACCTTCACCAAGACCCATGCTTTATGCTTCCTACATCCTCTTGAATCCTTCCACTGCTCCCGCCTCCTCTGCCCCCGCGCTGGTCCGAGCCACCATGACCTCTCGCCTAGATTGTTGCAGGATCACCCTCTGGAGGGTCCCCCTGCTTCACCTCCTGTCACCCTAAGGCCAACGTTCACTGCAGCAGCGAGAGCCATTTCTTAAAAATGTAAATCAGGTCATGTCACTCTCGTTCCTTAGGCACTTTGACAACTTCCGCATGCTCTTAGAATAAAATCCAAAGGCCCTACTATGCCCTGTGTAATCCAGCACCCGTCTGCCTTAGTTTCTTCATTCAGTTTCTTTCTACAACTGCCTCCAACCATCCAGCCTCAACAGCAGTACCCTTCACCAGGAACACGTGTCCCCTAAAAGTTCACCTGGCTGGCTACTTCTCATTCCTTAGGGCTCAGCATTAAAGTATCGTCCTCAAGGACACTTTCCCTGTCCCTCCCCTCCAATAGAATCTAGATCCTATGTGTTATTCTGTCTCTATAAACCAGTACTGCCCAACAGAACTTTCCACACTGATGGAAATGTTCCATGTCTGTCCTGTTCAATATGGTAGCCACTGCCACATATGGCTATTGAGCCCTTGAAACGTGAACTGAATTTTGAATTTTATTTAATATTGATTAATTTCAACATAAACGTCAACAACCACATGTGGCTTACTGGCTACCAGATCGCACAGCCTAGCTTTAAATGGTAAGTTCTGTGAGGGTAGGGCCTGTTTCGTCTTACACAGCTGCTTACCCAGTGCCTGGTCGGCTGGGGGCTCATGGGGAGCCAGAAGCTGGCGTTTCTCTCCCAGGCCCCACAGAACCCCCAAAAAGAGAGTGCCGTTCCAATGCCTGACCACAAGGTGGCTCCATGACATCTCAGGCTGAGAGTTGGGAGTCCTGGAGGTAATGCTAGGAAAGAGGACACCCCCCCATCCCCTCCCCGCCCCCCCTTCGTGCTAATTTCCCCGGTTTCTTGTCTTCTCCCAAGTGCTGGAGCTGCAAAACCTGCCGCTGAACGGCCTCCAGTGTTACAGCTGTGAGGGGAACAGCACTCACGGGTGTTCCTCTGAAGACACTTCCCTCATCGCCTGCCGAGGCCCCATGAACCGATGTCTGGAAGCCACAGGCACTAAAGGTGAGGCCCTTCAGGAGGCTGGGAGAGGTGCTTATGGGCGGCTGGGGTTTGCAAGAGGTTGACTGCCAGCTAAGCTGGACTTCCTTCATGAGGGTGCAAAGTGTCCTAAGGAATTAGGACTTGTTCACTAGGAAATGGATATTTTTGGGACTTCCAATAAGTGGGTGGGACTTCCTATGGGCATCACTGGTTTCTATTCTGTGACATCCTGGGGAAGTCTCTCTATTCCCGTGGGTTCTCAAAATTTCTGGTCTCAGAATTCCTTCATGCTCTTAAAAGTTGCTGTCTATGTCAGTTGTATCTATAGATATTTACTGCATTAGAAATTAAAGCTGAAAAAAATTTGAAGATGTGTTATTAATCCATTTAAAAATAACAATTAAAAACTTGTGACGTGTGAAGATATTTTTACGGGAAAAAAATGACATTTTCCAAAATGAAAAAATTTAATGAGAAGATGGGCATTGTTCTACAACTCTGCAAATCTCTTTAATGTCTGGTTTAATAAAAGACAGCTGGATCCTCATGTAGGCTTCTGCATCCAGTGTGATGCAACATAACTTGGTCCTGGGGTTTCTGGAAAACCCCATTGTACACTTATGAAAGCTAAAAGGCCAAATGATATTTTAGCATTATTATGAGATTAATTTTGACCTCACAGATCCCCTGGAAGGTCTGAGGGACCTCCAGGGATCCCTGGACCACGCTTAGAACTACTACTTGCTCCAAGTGGCACCCACCACAAGGGGGCGTGTCACCCAGTGAGAACTCCAGGCCCAGGGCCAAGAGCCGGGAGTCTCATCCAGTTTTCTCTCTCCGCAGGCCGGGGGAACTCAAGCTACACAGCAAGAGGCTGTGCAACTCCCTCATGGTGCCACCGCCTCCCCGTGGCTGAGGCCTTCAGCCTGACCCATGTCAACGTCTCGTGCCATCCCGGAAATGGCTCTAACTACGCATTCAAGTCCCACATGGGGGGTGCCCCTCGGCCTGGCCCTGCCTACTTCAGCCTCACCGTCACCCTGCTTATGACTGCCAGACTCTGGGGAGGCACTCTCCTCTGGACCTGAACTCCACACTCCCCCTGCCTTGGCTGGATCCAAGGGCCCCCTTTGCCCTTCCCTCAGCTCCCAGCCCTGCAGACTTGCTGTGTGACTTCAGGCCAGTGTGCTGCCCTCTCTGGGCCTCAGTTTTTCCAGCTGTCAAAACACCTATCTCGCAGAGTTGTGAGAAACAGGGGAGAAAAGTTGGAGAAAGGCTGCAGGCCAGCGAGAGAGCTCTTTTTATTAATGTTATTGCCGCTGTTGTTATTATTAATTAATATTTGAATATTTGTTTTATTTAATATTTTATACTTGAATAAAGATTTTTGTACCACTGAACAAGGCCAGATCTGCTCTTCTCCATAGTGTCTGTCTTTGGGATGGTGAATGGGGGCACCTTTCCACGGGCTTCTGGAATTAGGGGTCACATTGTAGGAGCCAGGCATTCAAGGTCCCAGCCTTGGGAGCAGTCCCACATGGGCTTTCACCCTAAGCTGCCTCCACGTCTATTTCTGGGCTCCAAATACAACCTTCCAACTTTCTCACCCAAGCACGAACCTTCCAGTCTCTTCTCCCAAACTCCAAATGTCAAGACCACTTTGTTGTTCTAGGAAGGCATGTCTACATTTCCTGAGGGATTCTGAGACAGGGAGATGAATAGGAGATAACGTGATGGCCAGAACTCCCTTCATGCACTGCAGTGAGGAATAAGGACAGGACTACATTTCCCCTGATGCTCTGGGGCAGGAGATAAAGGCTGGGCTGTATTCTCTAGGATGCCCTCAGACTGATGGGGGAAAAGACAGAACTACGGTTTCATTGGCACGCTTGGAGCTCAACATTGAAGTTTCTCATGGTTCGCTGAGGGAAACCCATAGAGACAAAATTTCACTCTCCATGAAGCCCTACGGCTAATGAAGAAAAAGATGGGACATCTTCCATGGTATTTGGGGGCAGGTGAGGGACAGGGTTTCTTTTTTAGGACCTCCTCAAGTCACATATCACCAACTGTCATGGTGGTAGCTTAAAGAGGTGGGGTGTGTCCCCACCTCTTGAACATGAGTGGCTCTGTGACTTCTCTGACCAATAGAACGTGGTGGAAGTTACGCTGTGCCATGTTCTTTTGGAACAGGCTTTTGGCAACTGTCTGGCCCTGAGGACGCCAGCTGCCATGGAAAAGTCCTCCTGTACTGAGACTGCCATGCTCTGAGGTCCCCGAAGCTACTCAGGAACGGATGCCATATGAAGAGAGAGCCCCAGACGTTCCAGCCGTCTCAGCCCAGGTGCCGGACAAGTGGGACCTGCTCTGGACATTGCCACCCCAGCAGATGTCATGCGCAGGAGAACTAGACAAGCCAGCTGTTTTCGTTTCGTAGGGCTGACGTAATAAATTACTACAAACATACCAACTAGGGGCCTTCCCCAATAAAAATGTATTCTCTCAGAGCCCTGGATGCTACAAGTCCGAAATGTCTCTGGGGAGGAATCCTTCCTGGTTTCTAGGGGTTGCTGACAATCCTTGGTGCTCCTTGGCTTAAGGCTGAATCAGGGGCCGACCCGGTGGCAGAGTGGTTAAGTTCGCACGTTCCACTTCTCAGCGGCCCAGGGTTGGCCGGTTCGGATCCCGGGTGTGGACATGGCACCGCTTGGCAAAAGCCATGCTGTGGTAGGCGTCCCATGTGTAAAGTAGAGGAAGATGGCCATGGATGTTAGTTCAGGGCCAGTCTTCCTCAGCAAAAAGAGGAGGATTGGCAGTAGTTAGCTCAGGGCTAATCTTCCTCAAAAAGAAAAAAAAAAAAGGCTGCATCACTCTCATCTCTGCCTCTGTCGCCACGTGGCCTTCTTCTCTGTGACTGTGGCTATGCATCTCTGAACCTCTTTCTCTCCTTAGAAGGACACAGCCATTGGCTATGGGGGCCCACCCTAATCCAGTATGACCTCAGCTTACTCACATCAGCAAAGACCCTATTTCCCAATAAGCCCACATTCAGAGATCCTGGGGGTTAGGACTTCACCGTATATTTTGAGGGGACACGATTTACCCACACCACCAGCCAACAGTCAGAACCAAGGTTTCAGATATATCGCCCTGGATGAACCATCGCATCCATCTCCAGCTGTTCAAGCCAGCCCATTCCGGCCCCCGTCCATTGTGGAGTAGATACGCACTGATCCCGTTGTGTCTTGCTCAAATTCCTGACCCACAGAATCATAAGATGCAATGGCTGTGTTTTCACATCACTGAGTTTGGGGGCATTTTGTTACGCTGCAGTGGTTAACGGGAACAGTCTTTTTTTTGCTAACTCTCGCCACTCTAACCTCCATCAAGGGCAAGGTCTTTTATTTGCTCACTACTGTATTCTTAGGACCTCGAATAGTCCTGGGGCAAGGCAGGTGTTGAAGCAAGAAAGGAGGGAGGGGAGGAAAAAAAGACTACATCTTACAACCAAAACTGGGCTAGGACTATCTCTGCCGCGATGCCCGACAGCAGAGATGAAACTAAGGTGATGTTTTCTGAGATGCCCTCTGACTAAAATTAAGGATGGCTTCACCTTACCCATGATTCCCTACAGCAGAGATTGGAGGCTGGGAATAAATTCCCATGATGCCTCACAGCAGGAATTGAGGCTAGGACTGCATCTCCCAGGAGACTCTATGGCAGAGGTGGGAGGCTAGGATTACATCTCTCATGATGCCCTACAGTGGGGATCAGAGGATAGAAATACATGTCCCATGATGCCCTACAGCAGAAATTGAGGCTAGGAAGTAGCCAGCCCGGTGGCACAGCGGTTAAGTTCGCACATTCCGCTTCAATGGCCTGGGGTTCACCGGTTTGGATCCCAGGTGCGGACATGACACCACTTGGCAAGCCATACTGTGGCAGACGTCCCACATATAAAGTAGAGGAAGATGGGCATGGATGTTAGCTCAGGGCCAGTCTTCCTCAGCAAAAACAGGAGGATTGGCAGCAGATGTTAGCTCAGGGCTAATCTTCCTCAAAATAAATAAATAGATAAAGAGTACACAATGTATGATTTCAAAAGAAAAGAAAAGAAAAGAAATTGAAGCTAGGGATAAATTTCTCATAATGTTCTTCACCAGAGCTTGTGATCAGGACCTCATCCTTAATGGCTCTCAAGTTTTTGTTCAGGGATCTTGGTTGCAAGAAATAAAATCTGTTTCAGCTGACTCAAGCAAAAATGACAACATTATTGGAAGTTTAGGATCCAAGCAGGAGCTAGGTCTCCGGGCCTCACCAGGGACAAGAAACAGAATCGAAAAGCTGTATGAAATCAAGGTTGTCTCCCTTTTGCAAAATCTGGCTGTCTGTCTGTCTCTGAGTGCATGGTTTCCCTCGTGGTCTTCCACTTTATCTCTCTGTCTCTCCACAGACTACCTTCTTCTGCTTCACACAGAGTAACCAAATCTGCCCTCGAAATGTCAAGCACCAAGTGATGCAGGCTCAGCAAGCCAAGGAAAGAAAGAAAGATTTCTTGGACTCTCAAGGTCTCGCAGTAGTGCTCTTTTATTCAGAGAATAGCATGGAGTAGCATGGGGACAGGACCCACAGGCAGTAAGAGCCACAGGCATGGGGACAGGACACACGGGCAGTAAGAGCTGCAGGCATGGAGACAGGACCCATGGGCAGTAAGAGCCACAGGCGTGGGGACAGGACACACGAGCAGTAAGAGCTGCAGGCATGGGGACAGGGCCTATGGGCAGTGAAGAGCTGCAGGCTTGGGGACAGGACCTGTGGGCAGTGAAAAGCTGCAGGCGTGGGGACAGGACCCAGGGGCAGTGAAGAGCTGCAATGGGTTGAGGGTAGGGCTAAATTTAAGGCACAGGTATGTGAGTTATCTCTTTAAAAGACAGAGGAAAGATTATGTTAAAAAGTCATTAAAATGGTATCAACGTAGGTGGGGTCTGGTTATTGGGTGGTCCTATAGCTATAGATAAGAATCAGATCCGATCAGGTCAGGACGTCCTCTGCTGCCCGGAGGATGATATAGATCGGTATGTAGGGCAGGTCACCTTGGGCTTCTCTCCTTGGGGCAGCCTTGATCCTCTTCACCAAGAATTACTTGTGTCCCCTTGTTCTAAAATTTTAACGGACAGATTCTGACGGGGTCCAGATTGGGTCAGGGCTCTGCCTATGGCCCCCTCTGCTACAGCCAGGGAAGTTCACATCAAAGCCGCCACATACAGTTGTTCAGGTTGTAAACAGGCATCCATTGCTCCTGCAGTTCTTGCGGTATGCAGCCCACTCAGCCAGAGGTGGGAAAATAACCTGTGTGAAAGAGATCCTCCCACGAGGACGGGGGAGCAACTGAAAAAGAAAACTATCACTTAGAGTGCTTTAATCTGCAAGCAGGGCTGCCTCCATGTAGTCTATGCAAATCACAGGCAATATGGTGGCCAGGGCTGTAAGCAAGGGAATACCCAACTCGAAATGGTTGAAACAAAGAGGAAATTGATTATCTCACAGAACGAGAGATCATGAGTTAGGGCAGTTCCTGAGTTGACTAATTCAATGTTTCCACTATGTCCTAAAGGATCCATTCAGGCTTGTCCACCTCATGGCCTCAAGATGGCCGCTGCAGTTCCAGGCATCACACCCACATTCACAGGCCATAACAAAGGGCCATCTCTTCTTGGGTCTCTTTTTTAAAACAAAGAAAGCTTATCCCAAAACTTCCAGACTGACTTGCACTTACTTTTTATTCACCAGACTTGTTTCATACACCCATGCCTACAGCAGTTACTGGAAGGGGCCATGGAACCACATTATTTGGCAAAGTATACTCAGACCCCACTGCTGGGCTTCCTGCACATCATCTGAATATTAAAGAAAGGTGGATGCCTGAACAAAATCAGGGTTCTCTTAGGCAGGAACAAAGGGAGAGGAAATGTGTGTTAGAAAAAAAAATACCCAATCTTCCTCCTGTACAGGGAAAAACCTAGTTCTTCCATACTATATTTTTCTCCTGTGTGTCTCCTTACCTTTCACACTACTACCACACTCACAACACTTCTGGTCACCAAATGTGTGTGTAGAGGGGTTTCCCACACCAAGCAATTCTCTGTGACACCAACTGGGTGTTCTACAATTTAACTCAATTCTGCCCCTATCTACCTGGAGAAAGCGTCAAATTCCACAGGTGAAGGGTTCAGTCCCACAAGACCACTCCCCACTTCAGATGACAGTCACCAAGTTCAGGTTGTCACCTGTGCTTCTGCCTGATCAGCTGTAAATCAGGGGTTCCCGTGACCCCCTCTGCAAGTTCAATTAATTTGCTAGAGTGGCTCACAGAACTCAGGAAGACAGGAATGTACGTTTATTGGTTTATTATAAAAGGATATGACAAAGGATCGGGTGAACATCCAGATGGGAGGGATGCATAGGGCAAGGTATGCGGGCAGGGGCCGGAGCTTCCACACCCTCTCTGGGTACATCACTCTCCCAGCACCTGTACACGCTCACAACCCAGAAGCTCCTGAACCCGGTACCACTGTGATTTTATGAAGGCTTCCTCACGCAGGCACGATGTATCATTAACTCCACGGCCAGCCCTTCTCCCTTCTCAAGAGAACGGGGGGTGGGGCTGAAAAGGTCAAGCTTCTAATCATGGCTTGGTCTTTCTGGTGACCAGCTCTCCTCCAGGAGTCATCCAGGAACCCACCCAGAGTCACCTCATTAGAACAAAAGACACTCCTATCACCCAGGAAATTACAAGGGTTTCAGGAGCCCTGTGTCAGGAACCGGGGACAGAGACCAAATATGTATTTCTATTATCTCACAGAATGATACTGAGAAAACAACTAGCAAAGTCCTCACCATCCCAAGACCAAAAAGTCAAGAATGGTCAACTCTTGATGTGCAGCCCACTCCCTCCCCCCACCCCACCCCTCCCCACACAGCAGGCACAGCAGCTGTCTCCCCAATATCATGTCTGTTTCAGAAAGCTGATTTCTCCTCTGACTCGGGGATGGTGGGAGCCTGTGGTCCAAATCTAATTTAAACAACATAATCTCATGCCCTGGCCATTGATATTGGTTCAGTGATAGGCAGCTGGCCTCCTCTGGACCAATAAGACACAACGGAAGGTTTTTGGGGGGCTTCTGGGGAAAAATATTTCCCCACTCAGCTGAGGGAGCTTGTTAAAGTCCCTCTCTTCTCTTTCCTCCTCTCAGTTTTCCTCAATCTGGCTCTTTCTGTCTTTCTCTCTGCTCCTCTCCAAATGTGAAGGAAAAGTGTGGCCCCAAGGGAATTTGCCAGCCGTTTTGCAACATGAGGGAAGCCATCTATCCTTAGGACAAGAGAGATAGACAGACTATCCCAAAGCCAGCCATGCCCAAGACTTTTTAAATATGAAACAATTCTCTTAAGGCAACTGAGTGAGATTTGCTGTCACTTGCATGAAACCCCTAATGGATAAGGTACTCTGGAGTAGGATGTGGATGGGACCACCTCTCTTGTGATGTCCCAAGGTGGAAGAAATGGTGGGACCCAAAGAAGGCAGATAAGAATCCAACCAACATCTCCCAGGGTGTCCTGCAGCTGGAGCAGGAGAAATTGGTTAGAGCCATGAGCAAGGGGATTTATAGGTTCCTGGGAGAAAGACCACCATTAGCTAGCCCCTAACCCAGTGTCTCAAATGCAGATTGGACACCTCTCTCCCACCTATCCTAACACACAGACTGTGAGCCCTGGAAGGATTAGAGGTTACCCAGCCTGACCACCTCTTTCCTCAGTTTACAGAAGGATAAACTGAGAATTGAAAAGGAAAGGAGTCACTCAGAGCTGTGGTGCTGGCGACACAGAAGTTGATGGGAGCTTCGGTCCTGAAGACAGAGAGGATGCTAGGAGCCATGGAGCTGGGGATAGAGGAGTTGATAAGAGTCTGGGTCCCGAGGACAGAGAGGATCCTGGGAGTAGTGGTCCTGGGAATACAGAGGTTGATGGAAGATTTGATACTGAGGACAGAGAGGATGTTGGGAACTGGGCATGAGGACAGACAAGGTGTTGGGATGATAGACTAAAGTCCCTTGGTGGACCTGGATGTAGAATTTTTTGGTGGTGATGGAGATAAAGAGCAAGGATTTTCATAGTTGGCATACCTCAGTTTACCTGATTGTCACAGTCATGGGAGAGGTTGAGGTCTCCTACCTTCCATGGTACTACTCTTCCTGCGTCCCAAAGGTGATAACCCTGCACCAGGCTACAAGGTCCCACAGAAGGGGGCTCAGGGAGACCCACTCCCCAGGAGGGAGAAGGGACCCAAGTCTTGAAGGGTGAGTCAGCACCAGCGATGGGAGGGAAGTGGGAACAGCACATAGAGAGACAGGGACACAAAGAGAGACCGAGGCAGGAAGAGTAGGGGGGTGAGGTGGGGAAGCTGGACCACAGGGCCCGGGAGGCGTCCACAGGAGCCCCTCTCTCCCACGGAATGATGCAGAAACCCAGCGTTTCCAGGTCAGGCCAGGAGGGAGGGTGGGACCTGACCCCATCTCAGCCCTGCCCTGCCCTGCCCTGGAGAGCCTGGACCTGCCCAGACACGCGGCTGCTGCCCTCCCTCTCAAGGTGGCTCAGCTCACGGCAGCTCACGTGACACTCTCACCCTCACACTCACCTTTCCCACGGGACACCCCCCTCCCTCCATGCTCACACCCTTACCCAACACTCTCCCCTGCACACACCCGCACACACACCCACCCCCTGACAGTTACCTGTCCCTCACACCCTTACCCTCCCGCGACACCCGCACCTCTTCATAGCCTTCCATCAACACCCTCACACACTCCCCTCTCACACCACACACTCACTCTCACACTCACGCTTTCACAGTGTTCTTGCCTTCACACACACCTGCACACTCTCACTTCTTTGCACGGCACCCACAACCTCTGCCGTCACCCAGCACGCTCGCCCACAGCCCCCGCCTCCCCCGCCTCTCCCCCCGCAGCCCTCGCCCGCCTAATCTCGGGCCCCTCTGGGCCCCCGGCCCCGCCTCCCAGCGCCGGCCCCGCCTCCAGGCCCCGCCCCACCTCAGCGCCCCGCCCCTCGGGCGGGCAAGGGGCGGGGCCGGGGGCGGGGCTGGCGGCGCGGGCGGTGCAGGTGCCGGGCCGGGAGCAAGCGGCGGCGGCGGCGGCGGCGGCGGCACCATGGGCCGGGCCCGGCGCTTCCAGTGGCCGCTGCTGCTGCTGTGGGCGGCCGCGGCGGGGCCAGGTAGGGTCGGGGGCCGGGGCCGGCCGGCCGGGCCGGGGCGGGGGGCGCGCCGCGGTGACAGCCCGGCCGCCGCGGGGCCGCAGAGGCCGAACAATGCGCGCGGGGCCGGGCCGGGCCCCCTCCCCGGGACAAAGCGCAGCGCGGGCCGGCGCCGGGAGCCGCGAGGGGGAGGGGGCGCGGGCCCCGGCCGCCGTGCCGCAGCCCCCCCACCCCGCGCAGGCCGGATCCCGGCGGGGACAAAGGGCCGGAGACCACCCCCCTCCCGAGCCCGCCTTCTCCAGGCCGGTCCTGCTGTCCTTCTGTCCGCTCTCTGCGTCCCTCTGTCCGCCTGCCTCTGAGTCCCTCAGTGTCTCTCCTTGTCCCCCTACCCTTGTCCTCTGTCCCTCAGTCTCGAAGTCCTGTCCCTCCCTCTGTCTGTCCCCCTTTCTCCGTGCCTCCCTGTCCCCCACCTCTCTATCCTGTCTTTGTCCCCCACCTCTGTCCCTTGGCCTCTGTCCCTTTTTACTGGGTCACTCTGTCCCTCCATCGTCCTCTCTGTTCCCCCTTCTCTGTCCCTCTATATTGCGCCCTCCCTCTCTGCCCCGGTTCCCCCTCTGTCTCGCTGTCACCCTTGCTTCTCTGTTCCCCATCTGTCTCATCCCCTTGTCTCTCTGTCCCCTGTCTTTCTGTCACGCCTGTTTCTCTAGCCCCCTCTGTCACCTGTCTCCCTCATCCCCCGCCCCCCGTCCCACTGTCTCCCTGTCCCCTGTCTGTCTGCCCCCCCTTACCGCCTCCATCCCGGGATCCCCCATCCCCATCCTTCCTTCTTCCATCTCTCTATCCCTCTGCGCCCCTGGCGAGGAATCGAGTCAGGCAGGGCATCCTAAAGGGCCCTGGAGGGAAATGGATTGGTGTATGTGTGCGGGGAAGTGTGTGCGGAACCTCAGCGTGTGGGCACACACGTGGATTCAGCAAATGCCTGCCCAGTGCAGCCCCTCCTCACCCATTCCCACGCCCAGGCCATGACTGACACGGAAGCCCCCTCCAGAACAGCCAGGGAGCCGTCCACACACGCTGCTCCCACACTGCAAAAAGCTGGAGACCTCCAAGATAGGGTGACCCTGAGACTGGGGACAAGGTCAGGAAATGTCAGCCACACACACACACTCTCACACTGTGTGTGCCTGAAACCTGCCCCAGGTCACCCCGTCCCTGGTGGGGAAAGCCACTCTTGGGAGAAACGGATGATTGGGAGGTGGCTGGGCAGAAGTGGGAGGGCCGGGCATTCTGTAGATTTGGGGGAGCCGTGTAACCAGATGGCACCGGGCTGGGGGCCTGCCCGGCTTTAAATCCTGGCTCTTGCCGTTTACCACAGCAGCCAATGGCAAGCACCCTCTCCCTGGGCTTCTGTTTCCCTTTCTGTAGATGAGGATGTTGAACTCAGTGACCTGAAAGAAAAAGAACTCCAGCTGGGAACTCTGAAGGGCTTTCTGGCAAGCGGGGTGCAGTCACACCTTCCCCACCCCACGGCTGGAGGCAGAGCCCCTGTCTCCTTGGGACAAGGCGAGGGGCAAAGCTGACCCCCCACCCTCCACCTTGCTCTCTTCTATCGTCTTCTGCCATCGCCTCAGAACTTTCATCATGACTTCTTTTCTTTGCGGCAGACGTGGCACAATTTCCCAGATGAGCACTTTAGAACTTTAGCCACATTTCCATTCAATTTTATTTTTCCTTCTTTATTTTTTAGGCCCTAAAAACCAGGCTCATGGAACCCTAGAACCAGGGAATTCAGTAAATAAAGAGCCTGAGGGTATTTTAGAATGTTGACATCTTTCAGATTCTAGAATCCCAAAGTCTTTAGACTCTTGACCCCTTTAAAATTCTAGAACCTCGATGGCGTTAGCCTTCTAGCCTCTTGACATCTTTAAAATTCTGAAACCTTGACCTCCTGGAGATCCTGAATCTTGACACCTCTGACATCTAGAATCTTGACAGCGTAGATTTGTAGGACTTTGGAGTCTCAGAATCAGAATATAGTCTAAGACGGCCACCTGCCCAGTTCAAGAATCTTTTCTCCATCCTTTCTGGGAGGTAGCTCGGCAGGCGTGTCGCTTGTTTGGTTTTAAAGTCACTGCTTCCTGGTACCCTAATCCCTTCTGTAAACTTCCCTGGAATTAAATGGCGTGGGGCTTTATAAGTTGGGAGAGAGCTAGGTGTCATGGGAAGCACTCTGCACTGGGAACGAGGGACCAGGCCTCTCCGGTGTAATTTTCTGTCAGCCACTATCCCTCTCTGTGCCTTGCTTTCTCCTTCTCTAAGGCATGGGGTAGGAAGCCGGAGTACATGGCCTCAGAGGGCCCTGCCTACTTTCCTCTTCTTTGGACATTTCCGAATGGCCTTGGCCACCAGATTTTAGGGGTCTCCATGGTCCCCACCTTTCCCTCTTAGTCACCCCCATTCTCTCTCACCTGGCCCAGCCAGCAGGAGTGGGGATGGACGATGGGGTCCCTTTGTGCCCTTTCAAAAACGTGTTCTCTCTTTCCTGGCTCACTCATCTGCCAAGAATACCAGAAGAAGATGAGGAGGTTTATGAAAAGAAAGAAAGAAGGGTCCAGGATGGGCAGGCGAGAGGGAGTGAGAAAGAGAGAGAGATGGGTTGCCTGCCCAGAGACGCACACAGGCAGAAACCAAGACCCGCAGGCCAGGAATTGGATGGAACAGAAAGGAGCCGAGGAAACAGATATCCAGATCCGAAGAAAAGAGAGAGAGGCTGTTAAGAGTTGGGGGGCCTGGCGGAGGGGGAGGTGTGGATCCCGAATAATGTTTCCCTCCCAAGTGACTCACTTTCTCCTGCTGAAGTTCTGCCCGGCTACTCTGAGAATAGGGGACCTTCCCCCGCAGTGTGAGTCACCCCAGGGTACAGGTCTTAGGAGGTTTCTCTCACTGACCCCCACCCACCCAGGAGCCGGGGGCTTGAGTCCCCAGAGCGGAGGTCAGGTTCCGCCATGGATTCCAAGACCTTAGACGCAGCAGGGCTGGGGCCTGGGGTGGGTTAATGTCGTGCGAGCCTGGCCTGTCCCCGTCTTGGGGAACACAAAGGCAGCTTTCTCTCTCTGGGTGGGGTTGGGGGTGCTTGGAGACAGTCAGACTCACCAGCGCCCAATGGCCTGTGGCACCAGGACCCAAGCACCCACTGGTTCCTGCCTGTGCAGACGCCAGATCCGTAGGTCCTCGGGAACCAGGTTGCAAGGCTCCTCCACGGGCACCCACTGGGGCAAGGGGACAGTGGCAGAGCCTGGGCTCCTCTGGGACCGGGTGAACAGGGCCCTGAGGGTGGAGGGTAGGACAGCGTGCACTCAGTGCAGGCCCGTACCCTTCCCGGAGCAGGAATTCCTTCCCTGACCCCACACCCAGGGGGAACCTTCTGAGGACTCCCCCACCCCCTGGCTGGGCCTGAGGCCCAGAATCCAGGGAGTTCCGAATATCCCAGGAACGCGGGGGCCACAGCGGGGACTTTGTGTGTGAGGCTGCTGACTCACCCCTACGCCCCCACCTGATGCTTGGGTCCCCAGAGAGAGGGGGACAGAGGGCTGGGGGAGGGCAGGACTGTGGTTCTGGGGGTTGAGGAGTGTGGACCTGGAGTCAAAAGTTTGCAGGAGAGAAGAGGGCCAAGGACCTGGACTCCTGGGTGTGAGGGAGGAGGGGCTGGGGGCCTGGACACCTGGGTCTGAGGGAGGAGGGGCTGGGGGCCTGGACTCCTGGGTCCGAGGGAGGAGGGGCTGGGGCCTGGACTCCTGGGTCCGAGGGAGGAGGGGCTGGGGGCCTGGACTCCTGGGTCCGAGGGAGGAGGGGCTGGGGGCCTGGACCCCTGGGTGTGAGGGAGGAGGGGCTGGGGGCCTGGACTCCTGGGTCTGAGGGAGGAGGGGCTGGGGGCCTGGACTCCTGGGTGTGAGGGAGGAGGGGCTGGGGGCCTGGACTCCTGGGTGTGAGGGAGGAGGGGCTGGGGGCCTGGACTCCTGGGTCTGAGGGAGGAGGGGCTGGGGGCCTGGACTCCTGGGTCCGAGGGAGGAGGGGCTGGTGGCCTGGACACCTGGGTCTGAGGGAGGAGGGGCTGGGGGCCTGGACTCCTGGGTGTGAGGGAGGAGGGGCTGGGGGCCTGGACTCCTGGGTCTGAGGGAGGAGGGGCTGGGGGCCTGGACTCCTGGGTGTGAGGGAGGAGGGGCTGGGGGCCTGGACTCCTGGGTGTGAGGGAGGAGGGGCTGGGGGCCTACACTGACCCCTGTGTCTGAGGGAGGAGGGGCTGGGGACCTGCACTCCTGGGTCTGAAGGAGGAGGGGCTGGGGTCCTAGACTCCTGAATCTGAGATAGGAGAGTACTAGGGGTCCTGGACGTGTGTCAGAGGGAGCAGGGGGCTGGGGTCCTAGACTCCTGGATCCTGAGGGAGAAGCTAGCTTGGGATCTGTACTCCTAGATCTTGAGGGAGGGAGGGTTGGGGGTACAGGCTTCTGAGTCTTGAGAGAGGAAGGGGCTGGGGTCCCACTCCAGGTTTCCGAGGGAGGAGGGGCTGGGACCCTGACGCCTAGGTCCTGCGAATACAGGCTCCTTCACAAGGCTGAGCTGGGGAAGAATTGATGCTTTGTGCGAGGATGTTCGGACTCCGCCATTGATGGGGGGCAGAGGGGGGGTTTGATCAGGGCGCAGGGATGTACCACGTCCTTAGGGGAGGAAGTGGGGAAGGAGGCATGATGCCACAAGCCCCCTGGGGAGTGGATGCAAATGGGGCGGCTGTGACCTTCCCGGAACCGTGACCTTGAGACTCCCTTGGGTATTCGCTGACTCAGGACCCAGGAAGTGCTCCCCCACCCCCCTTAGTCTCCGTGGAAACATCCAGCAGCTGTGTACTCTGGGCCCCTGGCTCCTGGGTCCTGAAGGAGGAGGGGGCTGGAGGCCCAGACTCCTGAGTTTGAGGCGGGAGAAGGCTGGGGGCTCGGGACTTTGGGGTCTGAGGGAGGAGGATGCTGAGAACCCAGCCTCCTGGGTCCTGGGGAAGGAGGGCGCCAGCTAGGAGCCTGGACTCCCAGGGGAGAGGAGGCAGTTGGGGGCCGGATTCCTGGGTCTGAGGGAGGAGAGTACTGGATTCTGGGTCTCTACACATCACCTGCTCAGCAGCTCCTTCCCAAACCCTCCCCAGTCCCTTTTTCCAGGCACCATCCCCATGACGACTCCAGGCTGTCAACACAGTTTAAAGGGCCAGTGCCCCAGTCCCAAAGCTCAGCCCCTCTCTGACCAGGAAGTCCCGCCTCACCACCCCCCAACCCCGAAACAAAAGCTCCTGAGACATTAATATTCAAGGCACACACACTGTTGGTTACTGACTCCTCAGGAGGGGGAGGGAATAAGACAAAAGCCCCCCCACCCTCACCCCACGTGCACCCTCAAGCAGAGAGCAGGGGATAAATGTGGGGGAGCAGATCCAGAGGTCCTGATGGCTCCCAGGAGATGTTGAGTTTCTGCCACTGACTTGCCTGGGACTCCTGAGCCTCATTCTCCACATCTGTAAAATGGGGGGCTAGCATTGGGCTAGCCCTGAGGTCCAGGATCCATGGATAAGCTTCAAGATGTTTTTTAAAAGCGCCAGATGTGCAGGTAGGCCAGTTTCCATGTGCATGGGCATGTTTCCTGATGTTGAAATGACAGAAGCTCTGCAGAGAGGGCTCCCTGAGCTTCTGGCACTGGGCTGATCCCCACGAGGCAGGCACTGGCATCCTCATTTTACAGACGGGGCATCTGAGGTTCAGAAAGATTAAGCCACTTGCCCAAGGTCACACAGCAGGCAAGTGGTCCAGCTGGGATCAACCCAGATGTTTAAGATGAGAATAATGATGTCACAAAGTCGTTGTGAGGCTGTAACGAAATCCTGCCTGACACACACAGTTCATTCATCAGTCTCCCCAGACATTTGTCAAGTGCCGGACACACTTCTAGGCACTCAGGGTGCGGCAGGAAACCCAATGGCTTACATCCTCATCTTCACGGGGTGTATATACTAGGGATGGGGGCAAACAGACAATAAACAAGGAAGCAAATTAATAAAATAATGTCAGAGAAGTTTCCACAGAGGAAATAAAACAACGGTGATGACATAGAAAGTCTGAAGGTGAAGGGACGAGGAGCGAGAGAAAGTCTGAGGATGTGTTGATATGAGTAGAGACCTGAATGAGAACAGAAGGCAGCCCAGAGATGATTGAGGGGGAAGAATGTTCCAAGCAGAGGGAAGAGCAAGTGCAAAGGCCCTGAGGTGGGATCAAGCACAGTACGGCTGAGGGACATCAAGGCCCTGAGCCTGGAGTGAACTGAGTAGCAGTTGGAACCGTGCTCAGAGAGGGGCCCGGCCACATAGCGCCTTGACTAGGAGTCTAGATTTTGTTCTCAGTGTATCAGGCAGCCTTTGGAGGGTTTTAAGCAGAGAGGTAACTTGAGCTGATTTACCTTTTTGAAAACTCCGTCTGGCTGCTGTGTGGAGAATGGCCCAGGGGAGGCAAGCACAGAAGCAGGGAGACCCTTGAGCAGTTCTTGAAGGTCCAGGCAGAGATGGTGTCGTTGGACTAGGGTGATGGTAGAAGAGGTGCACAAAGGTGATGAGATTTGGGATCTGTTTTGGAGGTAGAATGGATACATCTTATTGATGGAATGGATGTTAGAGGGGAAGGAAAGGGTGAGAACTTGGATCATTTCTAGGTTTTTGGCCTGAGCAACTAGGTGGATGGTTGTGAGATTTACTGAGATTGAGAAAACATAGGGAGGAAAATATTTGGGGCAAGGATTGGACATTTTAAGCTTGATATTCCAAGAGGTGCTAGATAACCCCTGAATAGTGACTTAAATACACAAAGCACTATATTCAAACATAAAAGAAGTCCAGAAGTAGGCATCCAGGGTTTTTATGGGAGCTCTACATCATCACCAGAGACTCAGGCACCTTCCAGCTCTTTGTTCCACCATCCCTACTGCCACCGTCCTCATGGTCCAATATGGCTGCAAGAACTCCAGGCATCACATCCAAGTTCCAGGCAGCATAAAGGTGACCTGGTGGGAAAAAAAGACTTGTCCTCTTTCTTTAGGAAGTCCTCCCGAAATTACCACATGACACTTTTTCTTATATCCAATTGGACAAAACTTTATTACATGGCCTCACTTAGCTGCAAGGAAATCTGGGAAATATCTCTTTATGCGGGACACGGGGAAACCACAACATACAATCAGGGTTCTTTTACTAAGGAGAAAGGGAAGAATGGATGCAGGGTAGGAAGATAGCTGTCTGCCTCCATCCCCCAGAATTAATCTTTTCCACTCTTCAGCCCCCAAATCAGGTCACCTATCCCTCTTACAGGAAACATAACGCCTTTGATGGGATATTACAGTGTTTATGTCTACCTCCCCATAAATCTTTTTTTTTTTTTTAAGGATTGGCACCTGGGCTAACAACTGTTGCCATTCTTTTTTCTTTAAGGATTGGCACCTGGACTAACATCTCTTGCCAATCTGTTTTTTTTTTTTTTTTTCTGCTTTATCTCCCCAAACCCCCCCTGTACACAGTTGTATATCTTAGTTGCAGGTCCCCCTAGTTGTGGGATGTGGGACACCGCCTCAACGTGGCCTGAGGAGCGGTGCCATGTCCACGCCCAGGATGCAAACCCTGGGCCGGTGCAGTGGAGAGCTTGAACTTAACCACTCAGCCACGGAGCCGGCCCCTACCTCCCCCATAAATCTTGAAGGCCTTCCACGACAGGGGCCTCATCTGACTCATCTCGGGGCGCCCAGCCCCTGAAAACTTACCTTGAGGCCCTTCGCTAGCACGTCCCACACCCCCTCCCCAAGGCTGGATGCTTTTCCCCCAGACAGCCAGGAGTGGATGTGGATGCAGGCCGTGGAATCGGAGAGATCTCGGTGCCGAGCCCGACTTGGCCACTCTCGGGCTGTGACCTTGGGCAAGTCATTTCCTCTCTCTGGACCGATTCTCTCATCTGTAAAATGGGAACTGGAAGAAACCTGGGGATTGTTAATAGTGCTACCTTATTCTAGTAGGGTGATGATTAAATGGAAAATATATAGGTGATGCCCTTAGCACAGAGCCTGGCACAGCCAGTGTCTAATTAACCGTAGCTGCTGTGGTTATTGTTATTTTGAAGATGCCTGCGACAGTGATGATGGTGATGCTGATGCTAATCAGTCTCAGCTCTGAGCTTTGTGTTCCCTCTGCTGGAAACACCCCCTCAGTAATCCCCTATCTTGTTCCTCTGATGGATTAATCAGGGTAGGGTAACTGCTGTTAACAACAGCGCTGAAACCTCCATGGCTTAACCAAAAACTGTTATTTCTTGCTCATGTCACAGTCCTGTGCAGGCCCCGGGTTCCTTCCAGCTTGTGGTCCTGTCCTCCTTTAGGCCCTTTAAATTCCTCTCTCTCCAGCCAGCTTGATTGTGAGTGAGATGAGCCAGGCTGGAAGAGGTGTTTCTCTCTTCCACCTACATCCCCTTGGGCAGAAAGCAGTCACGTGGCCCCACCGCAGTACAAGGGAACCTAGGAAATGGATCTATTCATGTGTTGAACCAGTTAACTTTAGTGGTGTCACAGACCCTCCAAAACGTAGTGGCTTCAAACAACAGTCGAGTCATTTGCTCGTGGCTCTGGGGGCAGCAGTTTGGACTGGATCTCTTGGTCTCAGCTGGGGTCACTCAAGTGGCTGCAGTTACCTGGTGGTGTAACGGGGGCTGGAGGGTCCAGGATGGCCTCACCCATGTGACTGGCGGTGGGGGCTGGAGGGTCCAGGACAGCCTCACTCACATGGCTGTTGGCAGTGGGGGCTGACTGTTGGCGGGGCTTCCCTCCGTGGTCTCTCATCCTCAAGGAAGCTAGTCCTGACATCTGTACCTGACAGTCTCAGGGCAGCAGGAGCCACGAGGCTTCTTAAGGCCTGGGCTCCAGAACTCACAATATCACTTCTATCAAATTCTGTTGGTCCAAAGGAAGTCCCAAGGCCTGCCCAGATTCTCAGGTCAGAGTGCCTCCTTGATGGGAGGAGCAGGGAAGTCAGCTTACAAAGGGCATGGACAGGGATGGGAAGGCTACTGTGGCGATCTCTGCAGAGAAGCTGCAACAGGTGCCAGGTGTGAAAGATGGGGCTTGGCAGACAGAGAGCAGTTTTCCACACCTGGTGAACTTCTGCTCACTCTGAGATCTGGATCCAGTGGACCTTTCTTCCAGAACCTTCTCTGATCACCCATCTCCCTAGGTAGTCTTAGTCTCCCTTTCCTCTGGGCTCCCAGTGTGCCCTGTGCTGCCCGCATTAGAGCGCACACTGCTGGATCTTGACTGCAGCTCCTCAGGAGCAGGGAACAGGTTCCCTTCGTCTCCCAGGCTCCAGCCCGCAGGAACTGTTGGGTATCATGAGCTGAATGAGAGGGGAAGGAGGGGGATGGGAGGTTTGGGTGGGAGAGGCACAGAGGGAGAGAGAAAAGATTGAATTGCAGCCCTCAGTGAGTCTCCTTCTTCTGTCTACTGGTGCAGGGGCAGGACAGGAAGTACAAACGGAGAATGTGACAGTGGCCGAGGGTGGGGTGGCCGAGATAACCTGCCGTCTGCACCAGTACGATGGGTCCATAGTTGTCATTCAGAACCCAGCCCGGCAGACCCTCTTCTTCAACGGCACCCGAGGTGAGTACTGGCATCCGGATTCTGAGTCTTGAGGGAGGAGAGGGCTGGGGCATGACTCCTGTGTCCTGAAAGAGGATGGAGCTGAGAGTCTGGACCCCTGGGTCTGAGGGAGGAGGGGCTGGGAGCTGGGACCCCTGGGTCTGAGGGAGGAAGGGCTGGGGGTCTGGACTCCTGGGTCCAAGGGAGGAAGCGTTTGGGGCCTGGACTCCTAGTCCTGTGGGCGTGAGGGCCTGATTCATTATGAGTCTCCAAGGGAGTAACTAGGTGGGCGCCGTAGACACACAGATATGACTGGAGAAAAAAGGCGGAGGACTGGACTCTAAGCTCCTGGAGGAAGGGTGGGACCCCTGAAGCCAGGATTCCCCAAGTTCACTCCTTCCGATTCACTCTCTCTAGCCCTGAAGGACGAGCGTTTCCAGCTTGAGGAGTTCTCCCCGCGCCGGGTGCGGATCCGGCTCTCAGATGCCCGCCTGGAGGACGAGGGGGGCTATTTCTGCCAGCTCTACACGGAGGATACCCACCACCAGATTGCCACGCTCACTGTACTGGGTAACAACCTCCCCCTCCTCGGACCCAGCCCCTCCTCCTTTCTCCTCTGCTTATCCCTTATCCTGAGACCTGACCCTGGCAGTTTTTAGCTTCCTGGACATCTGGCCCCAGTAAATATGGCCTGTCTTCATGACCTCTGACCCCTTACTTGACCCTGTCACCTGGGACCCTTGTTCCCTTTGGTCCCTGGGATCCCGCAGCCTGGTGGCTTTGAGCGCATCTCGGTGCCTCCCCTGACACCTCCCTTACCCCCTTTCTCCCTGCGGCAGTGGCCCCCGAGAATCCGGTGGTGGAGGTCCGGGAGCAGGCGGTGGAGGGCGGCGAGGTGGAGCTCAGCTGCCTCGTGCCGCGGTCCCGCCCGGCTGCCACCCTGCGCTGGTACCGGGACCGCAAGGAGCTGAAAGGTGCTACTGAGGTTGCGGTGGGGTGGATGGGGGAGGTGCCGGAGGGGGCGGGGCCCGAGAGGAGGTGGTGTTCCGGGGGCGGGGCTTGGGCGGGGCTGATTTGTATGTGGGCGGGGCTTGGAGAAGAGCGCACAGGTTCCGGCAGACCCTAGCCGCTCCAAATGCAGCTATTGAACGGATTGATAGACGAGAGGGCGTGGGAGTGAGAGGGGGAGGGGCTTTGGGAAGAGGCAGGTGCGGTGGTGGGCTGGGTTCGGAGAGGGGCGTGGTTTGGAGGGCAAGGGGCGGGGCTTTGCAAATAGCTTGCTTTGGGATTGGCTGCGGGGGAGTGGGCACTCCTCGGTGGGCGGAGCCTGACAGTATCCCGGCGGGGCGTGGCAGGAGTGAGCAGCGGCCAGGAAAATGGCAAGGTCTGGAGCGTGGCGAGCACAGTGCGGTTTCGCGTGGACCGCAAGGACGACGGCGGTATCGTCATCTGCGAGGCGCAGAACCAGGCGCTGCCCTCCGGCCACAGCAAGCAGACGCAGTACGTGCTCGACGTGCAGTGTAAGTGCCCGGCGGGCCGGGACCCGAGGGAGGAGGGTCCCAACGCCAGCCGCCTACCCCCGGGAAGGCTCCAGCCCGGCGTGATGACCCGGACAACCACTCTCCCATCTCACGTTTGCCCACAGACTCCCCCACGGCCCGGATCCATGCCTCCCAAGCTGTGGTGAGGGAGGGAGACACGCTGGTGCTGACGTGTGCTGTAACGGGGAACCCCAGGTGAGCTCTGGGGCCCGAAGAGAACAGGACTGGCGATCTGGACACCTGTGTCTCAGGAAAGAGAGGGCTGGGGCCCGAGTCCTGAGAGAGGAGGGATCTGGGGGCTCTGACTCCTAGATCCCGAGGAAGGAGGCTGTGAGGTCCAGACTCCTGCATTCTGAGGGTGGAAGGGGCTGGGGGGGGCGGGGTCTAGGATTCCTGATATCCTGATGATGGATGGAATCTGAGCCCAGGACTGTTGGTCTTCTAGGCAGGAAAGGGTTAGCAGGGATTCTCTTATTTGGAGATGCTGCATGTCTAGATTTCTTGAGAAGTCAGAATTGGGCGCTGACACCTGCGTCTCTAACTCTCATTATACTTTACCCCCGCCCAGGCCAAACCAGATCCGCTGGAATCGCGGGAATGAGTCTTTGCCGGAGCGGGCCGAGGCGGTCGGGGAAACGCTGACGCTGCCCGGCCTGGTCTCAGCGGATAATGGCACCTACACCTGCGAGACGTCGAACAAGCACGGCCACGCGAGGGCGCTCTATGTGCTCGTGGTCTATGGTGAGGGAGGCTGCGGCGGGCCTGGGGGCGGGGCGTAAGGCAGGGGCGGGGCCTCCAGGGGGCGGGGCCTCGCGAATGGGCGGGCTGGATTGGATGGTCCCAGGCCTGCCGGGCCTTTGAGGGCGGGGCCTGTGCAAAGAATGATTGGGGGTCAACAGTCAACAGAGTTCTTATAGTTCAGATTCGGTTCTGCAGCATTCTATTGCGGGTAACTTAGTTTACGTCTTAGTTTCCTCATCCGTAAAGTGGAAACAAACATAGCACCTACCTCATAGGGTTGTCGTGAAGATTATATGAGCTAAATATATAAAGCAGTTGGAATGGCCCCTAGCACAAAATAAGTGTGATGTGTTTAGCTCTTATGACGGTGGGGCAGGAATTTTGGAAGTGGTTGGGCCCTAGCCCAGCATTTTAAATGCCTGGAGCATTTCAGACGAGATGGGAAGGGACTTGGACTTGAGGTTCCGTGGCCAAGAAACAGTGAAAAGAAAAGAGGTGTGCTTTTTCTCTTCTCTGGAGGGTGGGAAAAGGAGGCAGGGTGCACATTAGCAAAATGATTCAGGGGCCAGGTCGGGCCGTGTACAAACCAACACGCATTCCTTTAGAAAGTGAAGCATCAGGAGAGTGGTGCCAAGAGAAGGGACCACGAGGTGTCAGTGATTTTCGAGGGGCGTGGCACATAAAAGGGAGCGGTTAGATGGGGTGTGCGCAGTGGTTTAAGAGGTTGGCGGCGATGGCCAGGCTGGGACCGTCCTCTGATGACCTGGTCTTGCGCCCTGTCCCTCTGGCAGACCCCGGTGCGGTGGTAGAGGCTCAGACGTCGGTGCCCTACGCCATCGTGGGCGGCATCCTGGCGCTACTGGTGTTTCTGATCATCTGTGTGCTGGTGGGCATGGTCTGGTGCTCGGTACGGCAGAAGGGTGAGTGGGGCGGGATCTGAGGGTCCAAATTTAGCGAGGGGTGTGGTTGGTCGTGAGATTCGGAAGGGGGCGGGGCCTAGAGCCTGGATTCGATTGAGGGCGGGCGTAGAGCCGGGATAACAAGGGGGCGGAGCCTAGATCCAGGATTTGAAACCCAGCGGGACCTAAAGCCAAGATTTCCAAATGGGCGGGTCTTTCGGCCCAGGACTGTAAAAGGGGTGAAAAGTTCAAGTTGAATTAAGGCCACGGGTTTGAATAAAACAATTTACCTTCCTAATTGCTGGATTCGTCGGGAGCGGAGCAAGGGGATTCCACCAAGAGAACGGATAGGGGTTGATCTTTGCATGAACTTTAGGAGTCTTCCTAATTCTGCTTTACGTCTTTCTCTGCCCCTGTTCTGCCCTTCCCTGGACTTGATTCCTTCTCCCGGTCTGTTCCGTTTCTCCCTCTTCCTTCGTCTGGTATGTCTCGTCTGTCTCCCTCTCCTCCTATATCTCTCTCCAACTTCTGGGTCCACATACATGTCGCCTGGGGATGTGTCATCTCTCAGGCTCCTATCTGACCCATGAGGCCAGTGGCCTGGATGAGCAGGGAGAAGCAAGAGAAGCCTTTCTCAATGGCAGTGACGGACACAAGAGGAAAGAAGAATTCTTCATCTGACCCCACCTCCACCCTAGGCGTGGGCCTGGGCTGGGGTCCACCCCACTGCCAGCTGCAAAGACATTTACCAGAGTCTGGGATGGTGGGCTTCCCCCACCACTAACACCTCAGACACTTGGGCAGGGATGGGGGTGTCAGAAGCCTGAGGCTCTGCAAGGGCCAGAAGCAAGGGCCCAGAGGTCTGGGTCCCCCAGGGGGTAGGGCCCAAAGGTCCAGACCCCCCAAGTCCAGGGAGGGTGGTAGGGATTGGGTTGGGGGAAAATAACTGGGGGAAGGCCAGGGCCCCTAGGCTGCAGAACCAGGTCTTGTGGGAGGGGATCAGATTCTGGGAAGGGCAGGGTGGGCAGGGAAGGGGAATGCAGATTTCTTTGGGGGTCCCAGACCCCATGCCAGCCATTGTAGGAGTTCCACAGAGCTCTGGGCACCTCTTTGCAAAGCCATGTTTGCACGGTGGGGGTAAGGGTGGGGGGAGGGCGTGGAAACAGGGATTCTGTGTCTTTGTGTCATAACTTTGATGGGAGCGGTGAGGGAGACAGCCCCGACCCTTTTCTCCAATTCCCCTCCCCCCCCCCCAGTTCCTGGGCTCCCCTTCCCTTCTCCCCCTCCCCCTACATCAGTCCCACCCATTTTTGTCTCTGTCCACCCACTCCTGGGGGGGCCTTCCCCATCTCTCCTCCAGGCCCCCCGGGGAGGGGGAAAGGAGTTTGGGTGGGTGGGTTGGTCTCTATGGTTTTATATATAATATATTAAAAAAAAATCAAAAATCTGTATGAAAATATCAGATTGTGCCCCCCCCATTCCTAGCTTTTGCCCCTTTTTCTTGTTTAAAAAAAAAAGCAAACACATTTTGTACGGGGCCGGGAGGGGAACGGGGAGGGGGTTTGGCAATCCCACTAACCACCATTAAACTGAGGAGAGAACAAGTGTTTGGGGTGGCTGTGTGTCTGTCCCTCTGCCCAGAGCTGCACTGTGTTGGGAGGGGGACGGCCCTAAGGGAGGGGGGAGGGAGAGGAGTGGGATGGTTGCTGGTGGACAGTCTAGGCCAGGAGAGGGTACTTACCTCTCCAAGGATACCTCCACCCTTCTAAGAAACCGGGGTGTTTCCTGGCCAAAAGTCACGAGTTTTGTCTCTTCAATAGACTCCGAGCTACCCTATCCCCAACCAATGACCTTGACCCTTCCCCTGGCTTAGCCGCACCCCTGACTGCACTCTCCAGAGAAGCTTTCAGTTACTCACAGCTCATCCTGCCAAACCCGTCCCCGCCCTGCTCAAAGCCTTTCCCTAGCCCCCATCACCTCTAGATCAAGTCAGAGCTCCTTAGCCCAGCATTCCAGCCTCCTCATTCATTCATCTAAATTTTAGATGAGTGATTCTAACTTTCGATTCAAAAATACATTGACCTCGGGGCCGGCCAGGTGGCACAATGGTTAAGTTCACACGTTCCGCTTCAGCAGCCCGGGGTTCTCGGGTTGGGATCCTGGGTGCGGACATGGCACCGCTTGCCAAACTATGCTGTGGCAGGCGTCCCACATATAAAGTAGAGGAAGATGGGCACAGATGTCAGCTCAGGGCTAGTCTTCCTCAGCAAAAAGAGAAGGATTGGCAGCTGATATTAGCTCAGGGCTAATCTTCCTCAAAAAATAAAATAAAATAAAATACATTGACCTCTTACCTTGTGCCAGGTGCTGCTCAAAGGTGATGCCATGGTAAACAGAACAGGCAAATGTTAGGCGTTCCAGACAGTTGAGTGCTAATCTGGAACTTGATCCTGTTAGGCACTGAGGCCCCAAAGTGAAAAAGGGTGACTCCATGCTTACCCTCACAAAGCTTTCATGAGGAAAACAGACTACAGCAAGGAAGCCAAAAAGCTTAACTTCAGATTGCCATAACTACTATTAAGGTAAAATGCAGAGTAAGGGGCTGTAGGGTACCATTTTCTTTTAATTTACTATGGAAAACTTGAAACATAGTGTAGACAGAAGAGGATGATGAAGCCCCATGCACCCTTCACCCCAGCTTCAACAACTATCAACTCATGCCCAATCCTGCTTTATCCACAACCTCGCTCACTTCCCTAAAGCAAATCTGGAGGTGCTATCTTAGGAAGATCCCGAAAGCCTGTCAGACTGACATCTGTGCCAAGATATGAATGAGCGCACAAGGAAGATCAGAGGAACAAGCATTTACAGGCAAAAGGAATAGCATGGGCAGGGCCTGAGATGGTAAAGAGATTGGCGTGTTTGAGGGGAAGTGGAGCTAGACAGGAGGTCTAGAGGAGAGGTGGGTGAGGCAGAGATCAGCTGGGCCAGACCCTGTGGAGAGCCCCTGGGCCATGGTAAAGAGTTTGAGGTTTTTCTAAGTATAATGGGATATCATTAGCAAGTTTTAAGCTGGAAGGTAAATCACTTCCAGGAAGCCTGGGATGCTGCAATAGCTTTCTATACTCTCAGCATGAAGTCTGAGCTCTTAACATCACCTGTAGGAGCCTCTCCCCTCTATTCCAGGCATACCACACTGCTTTCACTTCCTCAATCAAACCTCGCACTTTTTTTTTTTTTTGCCTCTAGGCCTTTGCCCTTGCTGTTCCTTCTGCCAAAAAGACTCCCTTTCTAGTTGGCTTCTATTCATCCTTGGCTTAAAGATCATCTCCAGGAAGCCTTTCCAGGCTGGGGCAGGCGCCTCCTCTGGCTCCCATAGCTTCCTTTGCTCCACTCATCCCAAGTCTGACCACTCTGGCTTGTGGTTCTGATTACGTGTGGATCTCCTTCCTTTGACTGGGGCGACATGAGGAGAGGGGCTGTGTAGGTCTTGTTCACTGAGGAAACCATAATTCCCACTAGCACAGGGCCTGACACATAGGAGAGCAGTAAATATTTATCCTGGTTCGGGGGATGGAGGCTTAGTAATGGTCCTAGCCCTCGTGCCCGCTCTGGGGATGCAAACCGATCCTGACTGAGACAAGGCTCCTCGCTTCGCGCTAGTCCGCAGTCTCCGTGCGCACGCGCCTGGCTCAGGCGCCCCCCACCCCACATATGCTAATCACTGCGCTCCGAAGTGCGGCCTCTCCCGGGAATATGCAAATCAGCCCTTTCAGCACCCCAGGCCTCCTATTGTCCCGCGCTAAGATTATGCAAATGAGCAGGCGTCAGGTCCAGGACAGTGGCCGAGCTGGCGCCCCCCACCCCCAGCGCATGCCGTTTTCTATAAAGCGCGTTCCTGCTGGCTCACGCACGCGCCAGGCTTGCAGTGGCTGGGTCCGTCGGGCTGCGGACCGTACCAAGTCAACCGGGACGGCGAGGGGCACAGCCGGGAACCCCCTGCGCGGGGCCTCGTCGACAGCCCGACTCGGAGAGCCCCTCTTCCCACTGTGCGACAGGAATGGTCCATCTCTCCGCGCAAGCGCCCTAGGCTCTGCACGCCCCTCGCTCTCCCTCCTACCCCGCTTGCAGCGCAGGCGCAGAGCCCGGGCGTGCAGCCGCCGCCGCCGAGCCGGAGCGGGGCCCGTGGGCGCCGGTGAGTGTCCGGGATGGAGGCGCGCGGGGCATGCTGGGAAGCGGGCGCTACGGCACCGCTGCATGACGGGAGTGACGGTTCCCGCCACCGAGGAGCGGGCCTCGGGCTTGGGCCGTGATGGCCTGAGGGCGAGACCCAGGCTCCCTTTTCTTCCCCCGCGCGGCACCGTGCAGCCCTGGGCATCCTGGGAAGACAGGACGCCGCGCCCTAAAGCATTGTGGGAGTCGGTCTGCTAGTCGTTATGAGCCTGATGCCTGGGGGAAGGATTGTCTCTGCTCCTTGTGGGGAGCCGGTCCCTTTTGTCACACACCTTCCGCTGAGCATCCTGGAAGGTGGTCATTATAGGCCCGAGGCATCCTGGGAAGAATTGTCGCAGAGCATTGTGGGGACTGGTCCTTATTGTTCCATATAAGGTTTTGCTTTGGCCTCCTCGCTCTAGCATTGTCGAAATGAGTGCCTATTATGTTCGCGCAGGGCATCCTGGGTGTTGGTCGCTATAGGCTTAGGACATTGTGGAGTCTTGGGCACTGTGTTTTCCTTATGGTAGTGAGGGAGCCCCGTTTATGCCCCTGTAAGATCGTGGGAGCCAGTCTGGCTGCCATAGTCGTTGTAGGAATGGGAGTTGTGCACCAATGAATTGTCTCCACCTGACATCTGGAATACGCTGCAAGGGCCCTTGTGTGTTGGGGGTTTGGGGAAGGGTGGGCTGGATTGGTGAGCCATGTCTCCTTGTAATCTCATGGGAAGTTCTGATTGCCCGTGGTGTAGGGTTGCCAGTTAAAACATAGAATGCCCGGTTAAGTTGAATTTCAGATAAACAATCTTTAAGAAATGTCCAATTTAACTGGGCGTTGTCTGTTTTTATTTACTAAATCTGGCAAGCTTATTCAAGTGTGAAGTAGGATTTCCAAATCAAATGGGGCCGAACAGGCAATAGGATATTTTGAGAACTCTCTTCTGCCAATTAGGAATCTTCTCTCTCCAGAAAGCCCAGATCCAGGTGTCTTTAGAAAGCTCCCCACCCTCGATGCCAGCCCTCCCATGCCCCGGCCTCCTCCAGGCTTCGGTCCTAATCTTTTTCTCTTTAGTCCCCAGCATTAAACTTGACCTCCAAGCTTTGAAGGGATGGTGTACTTTCCACCATTGTATGCCCAGTGCCCAGCACAGGCCTTGATGTATAAGAGGTGCAGCTCAGGCTGCCAGCCCCTTCACTGACTTGCCTTGCCTGGCTCTTTACTGTCCGGGAGTGCAGTGGGAGACAAAAGAAGCGCTCTGTGTGTGTGTTTGTGTGTGTGTGTGTGTGTGTGTGTAGGGAGCTATTGGTGGAGAGGGAAAGGAAGGAGAGGAGTCAGAGAAGGCTTCTTGGAAGAGGCAGAGGTGGTATTGGGGTTGGGAAGAAATACAGAGGTTCTCGTGCTTGAGGTGGGCTTTGGAGGGTGAGTAGGAGTTCTCTAGGCAGACAAGAGGAAAGGAGGACATTCTAGAAAGCAACAGCAGGATTTGCTAAGACCCACAAATGTGAAAATCCCTGGTGTGCGCGGGGAGAGGTGAGAAGTCTGGAATGGCATTTATAGAGGGTTGGGGGTGGGGGGAGTAACAGCCACTGTTAATGGAGTACCCAATACATACCAGCAGTTTATATGAATGAGCCTACTGAATCTTCAAAAAATCTTTTCAGAGGCCGGCCCCGTGGCCGCGTGGTTAAGTTTGTGCGCTCCTCTTCAGCGGCCTAGGGTTTTGCCTGTTCGGATCCTGGGCACAGACATGGCACCGCTCATCAGGCCATGCTGAGGCAGTGTCCCACAGAGCACAACCAGAGGCACTCACAACTAGAATATACAACTATGTACTGGGGGGCTTTGAGAGGAAGGAAAAAAAAAGAAGACTGGCAACAGTTGTTAGCTCAGGGCCAATCTTTAAAAAAAAATCTTTTCAGCCAAGGGATCTTTTTAAGAAAAGTAGCTTTCTTATGACACGGCTTCAAATCCCAGTTCACCTACCTAGCTACCAGTTGGTGTGAACTTGGGCTACTTGTTAATCGTCTTTGTGCCTCAGTTTCCTCATCTGTACTAAGGAGATAAGAATCTGTCTCAGCATGGTTATGAGGAGTACATGAGTTAAGCCCTGGAAGCTCTCCTTGTAACTGAGAAGGAGACAGGCTCAATTTAGGATTGAAACCTAGACAGCATCTTGCCAAGGTATAAATTGATACAGAACTAGGGCTGACATTCACAAACTAGTGCAGGCATTACCAGTCATTTAAATATTGAAATTCTTCTAGATTGATTGGTATATAACTGGTACACAAGGTAATCCCTACCCCCAGCCCCAGACTTTCCTACAGTCCAGCAAGTGAAGGGTTAATGTCTGGCCTAGGACCATGTTCCGCTCTGGTTCTGACTGAACCCATGCTAGGACCCGCTGTTAAATGTTTGGAATGTTACCCTTCTTCACTCCAGTGAATAAGAACCACAGACAGCTTTGTTGCCCAGATGGGGAAATTAAGGCCTACAGAGGGGCGGGGCCTGCAGCCAAGGCCCTGTAGGCAGTCAGGGACAGAGCTGGGGCCTTCTTTGCCTTGTCTCCAATACTGAGCACACAGCTGGGCCTGGGGAGGCAGATGCTATGTAGAAATTTATTGAGTCACCACAGGCCTTTCATTCCCCTTTGCAGCATCCCTCTCTACCTGCCAACATCCTGCATTAGAGAACTTGTGGCTGTGGAGAGCTGGCCAGGGAGGGACGCTGCCCAGCTGCTGCTCTGCTCCTGTCTCCTGTCCCCTCCCCTGGCCATGACAGAGACCCGTGAGCCAGCTGAGACTGGGGGCTACGCCAGCTTGGAAGAAGATGATGAGGACCTCTCTCCAGGTGAGGCAGCCTTAGAGGTGGTGGTGTTGGCTTGAATATCATCCTGGCCTGGGATTGGGGCTCCACTAAGAAATCTTGATGGGGAGTGGCTTCTTGTCTCGCTGGGTATTTTATTCTGATCGGGACTCTCTGCCCTGCTAGGGGATCCCTTCCGGTTGAAACTTCTGGGGGTTGTAGATTGGCTGGGATTGCTCTCCTTGCTGGGAGTTCTAGATCGGCTGTGGTCTCTCTTGCTAGAGATTCTAGGTTGTCTGTGATGCCTCTCTTTTCTGGAGATTCTAGATTGGCTGTGGGACCCCTCTTTTCTGGGAGTTGTAGGTTGGCTGTTCTTGCTTTCCTTGCTGGAGTTTCTAGATCGGTTGTGATCTCTTTCCTTGCTGGAGATTCTAGATTCGATGTGATAGCGCTCTCTTCTGGGAGTTCTAGATTGGCTATGATCTCTTTCCTTGCTGGAGGTTGTAGATCTGCTGTGATCTCTCTCTTTTCTGGGAGTTCTAGATTGGCTGTGATCTCTTTCCTTGCTGGAGGTTCTAGATCGGTTGTGATCTCTCTCTTTTCTGGGAGTTCTATATCGGTTGTGATCTCTTTCCTTGCTGGAGGTTCTAGATTGGTTGTGATAGTGCTCTCTTCTGGGAGTTCTAGATTGGCTATGATCTCTTTCCTTGCTGGAGGTTCTAGATCGGCTGTGATCTCTCTCTTTTCTGGGAGTTCTAGATCGGCTGTGATCTCTTTCCTTGCTGGAGGTTCCAGATTGACTACAGTCTTTCTCCCTGCTGGGAGTTCTAGATGGGCTCTGATCTCTCTCCTTGCTGGGGCCCCTTGACTGGCTGTGACCTTGGTCTCTTCTGGGGGTTCTAGATTGGTTATAATTTTTCCCTTTGCTGCAGTTTCTAGACTGGCTATGTTTTCTCATCTGGCTAGGACTTCCCTTCCGGGTAAGACTTCTTGCCCTACTATGATTTCTCTTCCAACTGTGACTTCTCATCCTGCTATGAGCCCTCTTCTGACTGCAACTTCTTGCCCTTTGAGGTGTTCTAGACCGGCTGTGACTTCGGGTCCTGCTGGGCGTTCTAGACCGGCTGTGACTTCGGGTCCTGGTAGGGGTGCTAGACCAGCTGTGACTGTGGGTCCTGCTGGAGGTACTAGACCAGCTGTGACTTCGGGTCCTGGTGGGGGCACTAGACCGGCTGTGACTTCGGGTCCTGGTGGGGGCGCTAGACCGGCTGTGACTTCGGGTCCTGGTGGAGGCGCTAGACCGGCTGTGACTTCGGGTCCTGGTGGGGGCGCTAGACCGGCTGTGACTTCGGGTCCTGGTGGGGGCGCTAGACCGGCTGTGACTTCGGGTCCTGGTGGGGGCGCTAGACCGGCTGTGACTTCGGGTCCTGGTGGGGGCACTAGACCGGCTGTGATTTCGGGTCCTGCTGGGGATGCTGGACTGACTGTGACTTCGGGTCTTGCAGGGGGCACTACTCTGGTTGTCACTCTTGACTCTGCTAGACACTTCAGGTGGGCTGGAACTCCGTTCCCTGCTAGGGGTGATCATCTGACTGTAACTCTTCACTCTCCTCGATGAGGATGGAGACTGGCTGGAGCGTTTCTCCTTGAAGGGAGTTCTAGTGGAGCTGTAACTCTTTGTTCTACTGGTGGCTACAGCCAGCCTGGAACTCTTCTCCATACCTGAGGCTCCTGGTGGGCTGTGATTCCTCTCTCTGCTCATATTTCTAGGCTGGCTCTCACTCCTTTCCTGGTTGTTGCTTCTAGACTGGCTGTTACTCTTCCCCCGACTCTGTTTTTGCTGGGAAGTAGGAGTTCTCATCCCGCTGGGCATACCTGGTCTGGCACCATGAGTTCTCATCCTCCTGGGAGTGCTGGCCCTGCTGGGTGACCTCTTGGAGCCACGGCTTCCCCTTCTGCCAGGAGTTCTGCCACGGCTGTGTGTTCCCCTCCGCTGGTGGTGTCTTACCCTATTGGCCTTGCTAGATTTGCTGGCTCTGGTGTCGGTGCTGGCCCTGGTGTCAGTGCTAGCTCTGGTGTCGGTGCTGGCCCTGGTGTCGGTGCTGGCCCTGGTGTCGGTGCTGGCTCTGGTGTCGGTGCTGGCCCTGGTGTCGGTGCTGGCCTTGCTGGATGTTCTTGCTCTGCTGCGGGCTTGGGACCTGCTGCTGGGCTGGTTAGAAGGGGTTGGCTTTGTACCTGTCCCTTTGGTAGACTTGGAACTGCTCGGGCTCATGAGCAAGTTGGGGGCTGTCAGTGGCTTGGTGGGCACTGAGGAGCTGTGGGGCACTGCTGATTTGGTGGTCTTCAAGGAGGCGGGAGGCTTGGGAGACGCTGTGGGCATGGAGGGTCCAGTGGACTCCGGAGACATGCTGGGCTTGGAGGATCTTGTAGGTGGAGAAGGCATGGTGGGCACAAGAGGGCTTGTGCTCCTAGAAGTCATGGTGTGCATGAAAGACCTGGTCGCTGTGGACAACGACCTTACTGCCTTTCACAGGCCAACTGCGTGAAGTCATAGTGGGCATTGAAGACCCTGGAGGGTGGGTGCGTGAAGTCAAAGGTTGGAGGATAAAGAGGGATGGGGCTCCAGCCCACGGCCAGAGATATTTCCTCTGTGTTTTGCAGCCATTCAGCAAAGGTTTCCTGAGGCTGACTCATACTCAGCGTCTCTGGGAACACAGAGATGGGTCAGACTTAGGGCCTGCCTTCCAGGAGTCTCCAGACCCTGACAGTGACTGCCCAGCTGGTCAGGATGTGTAGGGGGCAGGGGCAGGGGAAGCCCAGAGGAGAGAGATACCAACCACCTGGGGAGTCAGGGAGGACCTCACAGAGGTGGTGACGTGGGCCTTAAAGGGGAGCAGGAGTTTGCTAGTAGAGAAGGAAAAGGTGCCCCAGGTGGGAGAAGAGCAGAGGCAAGGGCCTGGAGGAGGGAGATGAGGGCCTTGGGGCCACCCTTGTTCATTCGACCCATATGTCCTGTGCTGGGTAGTGTTGGGGACCCCAAGATGAGTCAGACCAGTCCTTGAGGGGGTCCCAGTCTGATGGGAGAGACATACTGGGGCACAGATGGCTACAGCCTCTAGGACTGCCACAAGGGGAGGTGCCGGGCCAGGGGGACCAGGGGTGACTTCATAGAGGAAAGAGCCTGTGCTGGGTCCTGAAGGATGAGTAGGAGGTCATTAGGTGGAAAGAGTGGGGAACAGTGTTTCTGGCAGAGGGACCAGCCCACGCCAAGGCCTCAGGAAACATTTATTAAATGGCAGAGAGAAAGCAAGACAGAGACAGGAACAAGTAAGAGACATTCAGCAAACATTTCTAGTCTCTTCTTCTGGGCTGGGTGATGCCGGGGACCCAGCAATGAGTCACACCAGGCCTGCCCCTGGTCTGGTGGGAAAAGACTATGGACGGGCACAGCCCTGACGGCTTCAGGCTGCGACAGGCGGAGGGCAAAAGGAAGTGACTGGCTCCCTGGGCTGAGGAGATCTGGGATGGCCTCACCCCGGAGGGAGGCCTCCTGTTGGGTCCTCAAGGATGATGGGAAAATCGAGGGCGAAAGGGTCTCAGCAGAGGGAACAGCATGGCCGAAAGCCTTAGAAGAGGTTAGTCAGATTGAACACCAGACTCAGAAATTGTTCTAGATGCTAGGGACGCAGCCATGAGCCAGAGTCCCTGCTTTCAGGGACGGGCAGGAAACACACAAGGAGATGTTGTATATGATAAATTGAAGGGAAACTGAAGCAGTTAGGGGCATACGGAGTGCTAGGGAGGGACTGCTCGTGAGATGGGGTGCCTAGGGTGTCACTGAGAAGGTGACACTTGAGCAGAGACGTGGCAGAGGGCAGGGAGCGAGCCCTCCTGCCTGCAGAAAGGGTGGCGAAGGCCCTGAGGTGGGTGCGTGGCTGGGGTGTTGAGGGGCAGTGAGGAGCCTGGCGTGGCTGGCCCAGTTTTAACGGGATCCCTCTGGGCTGCCCAGGGAAACTGAGGACGGGGGCAGGATGGACGCAGGACAAGGCCGTCACGGTCCTAGGAGGTGCTTTGGCAGGCTTCTGCCACCTTGCCTGAAGAAGCTGGTGTTTCCCACTCTGCCACTGTCATGGAGACTCCCCCATCGCCAACCAGTGCCCCTGTACGCACCCCATACCCACTGCTGCTGTCACTCTTTTCCTGTACATCAACTTCAATTTTTTTTCCTTTTTGTAACCCAAAATTCTCCTAGGCATGTTGTTCATACCCATGAAATCACAGTAATATATTTATATTTATAAATAAGTATTTTAACTCACTTAACTAGATATTTACATGTATATATAAAACCACATGTAATGGGGCCGGCTGGTGGTGTAGTGGTTAAGTTTGCACGCTCCATTCAGGGGCTGGGGTTCGCCAGTTCGGATCCTGGGCGTGAACCTGAGCACCACTTAGCAGGCCATGCTGTGGCAAGCGTCCCACATATAAAGTAGAGGAAGGTGGGTGTGGATGTTAGCTCAGGGCCACTCTTCCTAGGCAAAAAAAAAAAAAAAAAAGAGGATTGGCAGCGGATGTTAGCTCAGGGCTAATCTTCCTCCAAAAAAAAAAAACCCACATCTGTCAAAGTGCATATATATGTATGTGTTTTAATTTGCTGACATACCTGTTCACATGTTGAAATGTTTGTCCATCTCCCCACAGTGATCTAGCATAGGCCATCACCCACTTTGAGCTTTCCCTGTTAGAGCCGTGTAACTGGAAACGATTGAGCTGCCTAATCTCTCTATGCCTCAGTTTCCCCATTTGTCACTTAGGCATAATAGTACCTCCCTCAAAGTGTTGTTGTAAGGATTAGGTGAGTTAATATATAAGAACAGCAGTGATGCTTCTGTTGTTTTTATTATTCCTGCTCCTACTTGGTCCTCATTAAACCCCTAAGAGGCAGGTCTTGCAAGACATTTGTTTCCTTGACACCTGGATTCTGGGCACCTACTGTGTGCCAGGCACCTATTCCATGCGACGGGGATGCGTCTGTGGGGAAGGGCAGGGCGTGCCCAGGCGACCCTCTCCATAGTGTGGCCTCCATACTGGGAGGGCACCGCCCTCTGTCCTCTGATGTCACTCTCTTTCCCTCCCCGGCTCCAGGCCCCGAGCATTCCTCTGACTCAGAATACACTCTCTCAGAGCCGGACTCCGAAGAGGAAGAAGATGAGGAGGAGGAGGAAGAGGAGACCACTGATGACCCTGAATATGATCCTGGCTACAAGGTGAAGCAGCGCCTGGGCGGGGGCCGGGGCGGTCCGTCCCGCCGGGCCCCCCGTGCAGCCCAGCCCCCGGGCCCCCCAGCCCAGCCCTGCCAGCTCTGTGGCCGCTCGCCCCTTGGGGAGGCCCCGCCAGGCGCCCCACCTTGCCGCCTCTGCTGCCCCGCTACAGCCCCCCAGGAAGCGCCAGCCCCTGAAGGCAGGGCCCTCGGGGAGGAAGAGGAGGAGCCGCCTCGGGCTGGGGAGGGCCGACCAGCCGGGAGGGAGGAGGAGGAGGAGGAAGAGGAGGAGGAGGAGGGCACCTACCACTGCACGGAGTGCGAGGATTCCTTCGCCAGCCTCGGGGAGCTGCATGGGCACTTCATGCTGCATGCCCGGGGGGAGGTGTAGGCAGAGCCCCACGCAGGCAGCTTGGTGGGGGGCGGAGGGAGGAGGGGGCTGAGGAAATCGGGGTGGTCGGCGTTCCGGGGGGGGGGGGGGAAGGGGTACCGCCGATCTGTGTCGTCTTAGCAGTAGCTGTGTGGAGGCCAGAATAAAAGCCGAATTCTGTGTGTGTCGGTCCAGTGTGTGTTTGGTGTCCGTATGTGTGTACACTGGAGCGGGTGAGGCATGCGCCTGGGCGTTTATCCCACCATCCACCTGGGCTCCTTGGGGGAGCCTTAGGATGGCTGTTGCTGAGATAATTAGCATTAAGTGCTTGAGTTCAGCGTGGTTTCCACGTATTTGCTCATAGACCCCATCATGCACGGGCTCAAAGATGACAGAGTTTCGTTTCTCACTCACGTAATAGTCCAGGGTGGGTGTCTCAGCTTGGCGGGTAGCCCCTCTCATATGGTGATCTGGGGCGCAGGCCATCCCTTAAGCCTGTGGTCATCCACGTGGTCGTGGCTCAGTGGCCTTGGCCTGGGTCCTGCTGACGGAAGAGGAAAGGGAGCCTGGAGAGGTACACATGTTCCCTCACCAGCCCTGATCAGAGGTGGCACGGAACTGCTTCCATTTACCTTCCTTAACGAGAGTTTAGTCACACGGCCACGGCTCCCTGCAAGGGAGTCTGGGAAAGGTGGTCAGCCAAGTGCCCAGAAAGCAGAAAAGAGTTTGTGGAGGACAGCTAGTGCTCTCTGCCTCTCCCTCGTCATCCAAGAACCTTCACAAAGAGGACTTTAATTATAGTCACAGCTATGCTTCCTGGGCCACCTCCTGGGTGCCAAGTGCCAGTCCAAGAGCTTTATATATTGACTCATAGAAGCTGTGCATCTAGGAACTTACAAAAATAGAATCTTAATTATAATTACAGCTGCCATCTTCCCAGTACTTACAGCGTGCTGCATTTTATTTGCATGAGATCATCAGGTCCTCAGAATAACTGTGAGGTAGGGACTGGGATCCATTAATTCAGTTAACAGATAGCTTTTGAGGACCTGCTGGGTGCTAAGCGTTGCAAAGACACCAGTGGATAAAATAAAATCCTTGTCCTCAGGGAGCTTCCATGGGGGTGGGAAGGGGCCACTGGTGGGGACGGACAGTAAACCAGTAACGTGTAGCAGATGCTGCATGGGGTAAAGGCTGTGAACAGTTCTGGAATGGGGTTTGCAGTTTTACATAGTGTGCTCCTCCCTGAGGAGGTGACAGCACTAAGCCAAGACCTGAAGGAGGGAGGGAGGGAGCCATGCACATCGGTGGGAAGAACGTTCTAGGTGGGAGGAGGCAGGAGCCTGCCTGCCTGTCAGGAAGGCCAGAGTGGCTGGAGCAGAGAGAGGGAGGGAGGGCAGGGCTGGAGGGATGAGGTCAGAGGGGAGCAGAGGGCTAGCTCGTTACAGCCTTGCCGAAACTTTGGCTCTCATTCTGACATGGGAAATACTAACTCACAGAAGTTTGGCACTGAAGCTCCTTTGAAAATAGAAGCCTAATTATAATGCTAGTTACCATTTATTGGGTATTTACCGTGTGCCAAGCCCTGTTCTAAGGCGCTTTACGTGTGTTAACTCATAGAAGCTTGGCAACTAAGAATCTTCGAGAATAGAACCCGAGTTACCGTAATGGCATCATTAAGTCAGCGCTCGCAGTGGACCAGGCCCTGGGCCAAGCACTTTATATGGACAGTCGCATCGGATCCTTATGAGGTAGGGACTGTTATTTATTTACTCATTCATTCAACAACGATTTACTGAGCACCTTCGAGAGGAAGGCCCTGTTCTGGGAGCTGGGAATAGAGCAGTAAACACAGTGAACAAGACTCCCTGCCTTTGTGGAGGTCACATTGTAATGGGGAGACAGACAGATCCGTAATTAGATATTTACGTCAAATGTGTAGAATGTTAGGAGGTAATAAGTGCTGGGGAGGAAGACGGAAGGTGGGTGGGGAAGCTTGTGTGTGTGTATGTGTGAAGCAGTTACAAATAGGGTGGTCAGGAAGGCTTCACTGAGAAGGTGACATCAGAGCCGAGATCTAGAGCAGGGAAAGGAGTGAGCCATGTGGCTGTCTGTGGGAACAGCAAGTGCAAAGGCCCTGAGGCGGGAGTCTGCTTAGGATGTTTGTGAAAGAGCACACGGGGCCACAAGGCTGTTGCTGAGGAAGGCAAGGGGAAGACAGGTGGGAGGGCCAGGTCACATAGGCCATTATACTGGCTTTGGCTTTTCCTCTGAGTTGTCCTCATCATAATCCTTAGAGGCACAGGAGCTATTATCATGGCCACTTTAGAACTGCTACCACTGGGGCACAGAGAGGTTGAATTATCCACTAGAGGTCACACAGAAGCAGAGCCCAGGTTTGATTCCAGACAAGTGGATGCAGGGTGCACATTCTTAGCCACTGAGCCACCCACCAGAAATAGGAGTCTGTGGTCCACAGCCACCATCTGACTTGGAGGAGTGTATTTGGTCTCCACAGTGTTACTGAGGTGTTTTAACCATGTTGGTTACCAGCCTTTAAAAATGGACAGATTTCACATAAAAATGGAGATTTCTGGCTTCTCTTAAAAAATTGTGAGATCTCGATTGCTGAACCCACAATCCCATGGGGCGGTAGTTTGCTGTGCAGGGCCATCCTGTTAATGGGCCATTCTGTCCCACGTGCCCAGTCCCCACCGTCTTGGATCTGGACCCCACACACCCTGCTTGCTTCACTGATTTATGGTACCTACGTGGCCCCAAAGAGTATTTGCATTTTGATACCTGTTACAGTATCTTAGACCAGAGCATCTTTGAAAACCCACACTTTTCATCCTAGAAGCTCAGAATCTCAGAACCTGCCATTTATCCCCCACCTTGAACTGAGACTTTCAAAACCACTCTAGCTTACCCTCACTGAATCTCAGAATTGTCAAAGCAGAAGGTCATTGAGACAACATGGATGGATTTGATTTCCTGGGGCAGCATGCCTGAGCCCCCTTCTGCCCTAAGACAGGGCTTTCTCAGCACAGATGGAGAGAATTAGCCTTTCATCAGCAAAAACTCCCAAGGATCACGAGCGACCGGGAACCAGGAGACCTGCTCTGCTCCCAGTGGGCCCATTCGGTTCCTTAGGGCCCCATCAGGATGTGGAAGCCAAGCTGGGAATCCCACAGAGAGGATTTTGTACAGGGAATTGGTCACACCGCTGTTAGAAGGCTGAAAGCTCAAAGGTGGAAGAGAGGTAACCGAGAAATCAGTGTGTACAAGAAGCTCCCACCTCCAGGACTGGGATACAAAAAGATTACCAGAACCCGTAGGAGCTCGGAGGGCAGGCTGCACGCGGCTGGAGCAGGGACCAGTGACAGGGTGCCACACAGCTGGTGCCCAGACCTCAAGAGGGACCTGGTGCCTTCTGCTGGGAGAACAGAGCAGTACTAGAGCCCGAGCTGCTGCTGGAGGGCTGCTAGCCGGAGCCCAAAGCAAGGTGAGTCTTCCTGCCTGCCCTCTGCCCACACCTCTCATGGGCAGAACTTAAGGAAGCCAGCTCTCAAGGGGGTCGGGGAAGCATAATGTGGAAAGGCCAGCGTCACAGAGCAGTGTGGAAGGGCTGGAGGCTGACAGACACTAAGGGTATTTTTTGAGCCTCATGGTAAGCGCTGTCCCAGGTGCTGGGGATGAAGCAGTGAGGGAGACGGGACACGCCCTCGGGAGCTTGCATTCCAGCGTAAGGACACGGATAATGATATAAACAAAAGTTGGGTAATTCCACGTGTTGAAGAGTGCTAGGAAGAAATTCAGTCAGGGTAAAGGTTGGAGGTGCTACGTTCGCCAAGCAGGTCGAGGAAGGCCTCTCGGAGGAGGTGGCACGTGTTGAGACAGCCTTGCAAAGTTCTGGGTAAGAGTACTCCAGGCAGAGGGAACAGTGAGTACAAAGGCCCTGAGGCAGAAGCCAGCCTGGCCTGTGTGGCGGGAGTGTTGTGAAGAAGACAGAGCAGGGAGGGAGTTGAGGTTCTTAGTGGGCTGGGACCCAGTCACTGTGGAGTCTTGCGGGCCTGGATAAGGTCTTTGGACCTTATTTATGGGATGCCAGTGGAGGGTGTTAAAGGAGGAGGGATGTAAGCTGATTTACATCCACACAGGGGGTGGTCTGTAGTAGAGACTGGAGAGGGGCAGTGGTGGTAGCAGGGGGAACAGTTAGGACAGGAGGGCTGGGGTGAGAAGTAGTCTGCTCAGGAATTTAGAAGTAGACTGCACAGTTTACCAAGGCAATGGTGGTTGTGGTGGGGTAGGGGGCTGCAGGAGTCACGGTGACCCATTTTAAGTTTGAGATTCCCATTCATCATCCAAGTGGCTGTGTCTCGTGGGGAGGTCTGGGGTTTGGGCTGAAGATAAAGATTTGGAAGTCACCAGTGATGCTATTTAAAGTCTTGGGAATCTGTGAAATCTGGAGAGTGCAGAGAGAACAGGAAGCCACAGCTGTACTCGGGCGGGCTGCTGTGTACCTTGGGGGAGGATGTGGGATTAGATCCTTAGGTTTGGGTTTGATGGGGCCCCTGCGGGAGTGGTGTGAAACATCTGGCTCAGAAACTTCTGGGCTTTCACCAGGTGCCAGAGGAAATATGTGGCTTTGGTGAAGCTGGTATCTTGGAAAAACTTGTTGGCCAACCTCTTCCAAACCAGTTTCCCCATAAATCACCCCAGCAAAGAGATCCAGGTTAGATCCCTGCCCCAAATCCTACACCCCGCCCACCCCCCTCCCACACACACACTACTCCTGCTAGACTCCTGCTAGAGGTGGTATTTCCAGGCGGGAATCCCTGCTTCCAGGCTGAGAGTAGGTTGTATGTCTAAAGTTAGACGAGGGGTCGGCAAACTTTTACCGTAAAGGGCCAGATGGGAACTATTTTAGGCTTTGTGGGCCATACGGTCTCTGTTGGAACTACTCAAGTCTGCTGTTCTGTGCGCAGCCACAGACAATACATAAATGAACAAGCGTGACTGTGTTGCAGTAAAACTATTTGCAAAACCAGGAGACAGGCTGGATACGGCCCTAGTGTGCTGACCTTTGCCTTAGGCTGTAAGTTCCGCTGCATGTGACGGAGACCCAAAACTATGGTGGCTTAAATGAGACAGAGGTTTATTTCTCTCTTACAAGACAGTGTGGAAGTGGATGTTCTGGGGCTGATATGATTGATGGCTTTGCTCCATCATGTCCACCAGGGACCCAGGCTCCTGCTCTTATTGCTCTGCCATCACACGTGTTGCTGTCATGGTCCAAATGGCTAGATACCGTGTCCACATTCCAGGCAGGAAGGTGGAGGAAAGGCATGTCCCTTTCTGAAGCTTGAGGACTCTACCCAGGAATTTGGCCGGAACTCAGTCTCATGGCCACATCTAGCTGCAAGGGGCTCTGGGAAATGTAGTCGTTGTAGCCACCATGTGCCTAGCTAAAAAAAGGGAAACAGCTATCAGTCTCTGCCACATCCATCTCACCTGTGGGCTTTAAAAACACCCCTCAGGGGCCAGCCCCGTGGCTGAGTGGTTAAGTTCGCGTGCTCTGCTTCCGCGGCCCAGGGTTTCACCGGTTCAGATTCTGGGTGTGGATGTGGCACTGCTCATCAAGCCATGCTGAGGTGGCATCCCACATAGCACAACCAGAAGGACCTACAACTAGAATATACAACTATGTAGTGGGGGTCTTTGGGGAGAAGAAGAAATAAAGAAGATTGGCAACAGATGTTAGCTCAGGTGCCAATCTTTTAAAAAAAATTTTTTTTTTTTTTTGAGGAAGATTAGCCCTGAGCTAACATCTGCCACCAATCCTCCTCTTTTTGCTGAGGAAGCCTGACCCTGAGCTAACATCCGTGCCCATCTTCCTCTACTTTATATGTGGGATGGCTGCCACAGCATGGCTTCACAAGTGGTGCCATGTCCACACCTGGGATCTGAACCAGCGAATCCCGGGCCTCCAAAGCAGAACGTGCAAACTTAACCACTGCGCCACCAGGCCGGCCCCTAAAAAAAATTTTTTTTAATAAAAATAAATTTTAAAAAATCCCTCAGTTCAAATAGAGTCTATGGTTACTGTATGCAGGGCATCAACCACTGTCTCTAGGCTTAGGGCAGGTAATGCAAGGGAGTAAAACTGGCCCACCTGGGCCTTTCAAGAGCTGAAAATAGGATCTGAATGGGAAATCTTCCAGTGTTGGCCACATACAACAGGAAACAGAAGGTATCTCTGTTTGATTCCAAACCAGTTTCCCCACAGGGCCAGGCCAGCTCTGCCCTGAGCTCCCCCTCCCCGTGCCCTTCTTATGTTCTCTGGGAAGTCCTGCTCAAAAGCCAGAGTTCCTTGTTTAGACATTTTAATATAGACCTGTTCTGTTTTCAGATACTATTTCTGTTAGTTTATTCATGCCATCTTTCCTACGCATATAAAAAATATCCCATGGCCAGAACGGTACATAAACTTATCTAAATGGGCAATAAATTATCTGGGGCGGGGAGCAGTGGCGGCAAACCCATCCACTGCCACGGCCCCTCCTTGAGTGGGAAAGGCTGGCGGGTGGGGGCGGGGGGACAAGAACTGGAATTGCAACCCCCACATGACTCAGAGGACAGCTCCCAACTTTGCAGCCCCATCCCCAAAGGCCCAAGTTGCTCCACATCTGGAACCCATCTGCGGGCATTACAGGCCAGCAACACCTCACCTTCCCTGTCCCCATTCAGGCACCAATCCAGGGCAATTTGCTCCTATAGCCCATGGCATCCATCTGGGAAGAAATAAAGGTGATTACACAATCTGTAGCTAGTTGTGATTTCAAAATATTTAATTGGGAATGAGGGACATACAAATAACAATTTTCCCTATCTTGCTCATTCTTTTTTTAAACAAAAGATCTCACTATTGTCTGATTACACTGTTTCCCTGAAAGCCTTTGTGTCCTCCAAAGACTGAAGCTCTAAATAAGCATCTCGTGGGTCCTATTTCTCAGGAGCCCTTTGCCTTTCCAGGGAGGGGAGCAAATCCCTCCAAGGCTCCCAGCCCATATCAGAGGAGGGTCCTACCAGCCACAGAGCCCCCACTGCCCTGGGGAGTGCTGAAGCTGCACTCAGAGCTCCCCCCGGGCATGCCGGATGTAGTGTTGATGCAGCCCAGCTTCCTGGGCAAAGTCCTGGCCACACTCAGTGCAGGCGAAGGGGCCAGGAGGGGTGCTGGCCTCGTGCGCCTGGCGGTGCCGCCTCAGGGAAGCGGCCAGCCCAAAGGTCTTGCCACAGTCAGGACAAGGGAAGGTGGGCTGGCTAGTCGTCGGCGCAGCCGGTGGGGAGGGCCTGGTGGCTGGACCATGGCTGCGCTGGTGGGTGATCAGGGCCTTGGAGGAGGGGAAGGAGCGGGCACAGGTGAAGCAGACGAAGAGGGCCCCCTGCAGCTTCTGGGCCACGAAGTCCGCTGGGTGCTCCCGCTTCATGTGACGCTCCTGGAACTTGGAATCGGCGAAGGTGATGAGGCAGCGGGTGCACTGTGGGGCCCCCAGGTGGCCTGAGGGACGTGGGGAGAGGTCGGGGGAGGCCAGCAGGAGTCTCCAGGAACCTCTCCCAAGCCCCGGAATCATGCCAACAATGAACATTCAGTGCTCACTACGTGCCAGGTTCTATGCCAGGGCTGGACAGCAAGCAGTACAGGCAGACTCCTATTGGACCTTTTTATGGATGAGCAGACTGAGGCTCAACAAGGTTAGGCAACTTGCCCACAGTGATGATGCCAGGAAATGAAAATGTTGGAGTCCAGACTGGAACCCAGGGAGTCTGCCCTTCCGACAGAGTCCTGTGATTAGAGCACAGCCCCTGGGCCCAGGCTGCCTGGAATTGAGGAGTCCAGCTCTCCTACTTCCTGGGCAAGTCCAACAGTTTCCTCATCTGGAAAATGGGGTAATAACCATCTCAGTATCTACCTCATAGGGTTGTAGGAAGGAGTAAATGAATGAATTTTCTTATATATATAAAGTGCTTAAAACAGTGCTACACAATGGTTTGCAATTATTACTATGGAGAAAGAAAAGCAGCAGGACAGCCGGGAGCTGGCCTCTGTGTTCTCCTGTTGAACATAAACAGTTTCACGGAACATCATCGGAGCAGGCCACGCCATGACTGAGATGAATCAAGACAACAGGACCATGCCATAATCACGTCTGAACACAGACACAACTGTGAATGTTGTCCAAACGCCCCCCATCCTGGCTAATAGGAGTGCCTGCTGCTGCTTTACCACAGTTTGCACTTTGCTTGGTTCTGCCCTCCTTCTAAGAGATTAAGATACCAACCATGCAACTACCGCTGCTTCCTGGCAGCAGCCAATCCAGAGCAAAATCCCTCTTCCTTGACCCCGCCCCAAATCACCTACCAAAAGCCCAAGTCCTCTAAGTCCTTCCTAACCCTCTGTTACTGAGATGCCCCACAGTACCCCATCGTGTGTGTTCTTCCTCAGTGCAATGAGCAATAAACCCAACTTGTTCAACTGCGGGTGTGTTCCTGGTGGTCTCTGGCTGGAGGGCGTTGACACTGGCTCCAATTGTTACAAATACTTAACTTCTGTTTGCCACAGTTCCCTCTTCTGAAAGTGATAACCTATTTCACAGGGTCTGTTAGGAGGACTGAATGGGATAATGAATGTTAAGCTCTTAGAAGGCGTCTAGCACATAATAAGCATTCAGTAGAAGCTGTTGCTATTATTATAGGTCAAACTAGCGACCTTCATTAACATCAAGCTTTCCCCTTTTTTTGCTGATAATCCCCTTAACAGCCCTGTGAGATGAGCAATAGCAACCCCTTTTGACAGATAGGGAAACTGAGGCCCAAGTCACACTGGAAAGTCTGGGGCAGAGTTGGGACTGGAACCTCAGGGCTCCTCTCACGGTCTCTGCCCTTTCCCAGCCATATCTCCCGAAGCCTCTCCGGATGCCACTCTGTCCCTCTGAAATGCATCCCACTCATGCTTACGTGGACAGAGTGGGTACATCTGAGCATAATGAGGGTGACGGTGGGGAGTGGCACCTCCTGGTAGGGCAGCTCCCCAACAGGCAAGTCCCTGCGACGCCTTGGACGTTGAAATGCTATCGAAATCTTCACATCAGCTTCTGCACCCCACCCTCCTCTGGCCAGCAGTACTCACAGATGTCGCCTCTTGGACTGCCAGGACTCCTCTCCTTGGACGAATCCTGCTGCTCCATGAGCTCTTCAGAGTGCGGGTCCTCCATGGTGACTGGTACCCCTCTGGTCAAGAGAGGAGAATGCATGATAGAATAGTAAATCAACGGAAGTCGCTCGACTGTCACCAGCCATAGAGGGCCCGCTAATCCTATGACCTTTGACACAGAGGTTCTCCTTGCCAGCCTTGGACCCCCACGAGATACCATCTCCTTGAACTCTAACCTGATGGAGCTCCCTCCAGAGAAGCTTCAACCCTCCCTAAAGATTCGACTCCCCAGGTTTGTGACTCCCCTTAGAGCCTTGTCACCTCTGTGAGACCTATGACCTACATCAAACTAACTCCCAGCACTCAGAGCGCGGGACCCTTGATCTTTGACACCAGCCTCATTCCCGTCTCTCCCACGTGTTTTGAGGCAGGTAGTGTTACCCACGCTTTAGCCCGCCCCCACCCGGGAGACATCCTTCCCTGACATCCCGTAACTCCTGTCCCACCCACAACCCCCCGCCTCCCACGCGCGCTCTCAGCCGCTGTGTCCCGCTGCCCCAAGCACTGCCCTCGGCTCCCTCCTCCCGAGGCGCGTAGCCCAGGCCTCTGCTTTTTCTCCAGACAGCACACGGGTGCCTTTCGTGGCGCCTGTCAGTCGCTCGTCACAGCGCCACCACCCGGAGGGAAGCCAGGTAGGGCCCACCGAGTCTCAAAGTCCAGGTGGTTTTCACGCCCTTTCGCCTGATGAGCTTCTCGGAACCGAGATCCTGGATTGCCATGCGGCAATGAGGCAGTCGGGCCAGCCCGGTCCTCAAAAATAACGGGAGGGGTCCTTCTCTGTACTGGGACGCGTTATGATGACGTTGCAAGCCACCCGTGCCGTACAGACCTAAGCTTCTCGCGCAGGTGTGGCTCGGCGCTCCTGGCGCGCAGGCGCTTTGGCTCCCTCATTGTTTTAGGCTCTGCGGCAGTCGGAGCTGGAGAGCGAGCACGCTTCGGCCGTTCTGCGCAGGCGCCGCGAAGGGCTGTGTCCCCGAGTTCACGCTCCCAGAACACACCCCTTCCTAAGAGGAGTGACGTCAAGTTAGAGTCCCCGGAACGTGCCTGGACATCCCCAAATCCCCGCGCTCTGCCCTCTTCGGCCTCCGTCCGCCGGACCCCAGGGGCGGGGCTTCTCAGCGGCTGACCGGCCGCCGTCGCCGCGCTCTCCGGTGTGCCGCCTGTTGGCTCGGTTAGTGATTTGGGAGGGAGGAGGGAGGGTGAAAACATCTGTGCCCCTGAGGCAGGAGGGGGCTGGAGGCCGAATTTCTCAGTTTTCGGAGCAGAAAGAGAAACACATCCAGAAAGCGAGCAGACAGGATCCTGGGTCCCTGGGGAATAGGGTCTGGGCGCCAGATTTGTAGGTCCCTGGGAGTGACGCCCGAGAATGGAAGAAGGGAACAGGGTGGAAGACTGAAGGCTGAGGCGACTAGAAAAGATGAAGGCTGGGGGCTCGCTGACCCGAGGCTTCCCCACCCCTTGCTTTTCAGCCATGCCTCCGCCGCGGGGTGACGTGACCGCCTTGTTCCTGGGGCCTCCGGGCTCGGGAAAGTCCCCTCTGATCGCAGCGCTGTGCGACAAAGATGTGGAGATGGTCGAAATCCCCGACGGACGGCCGGACTCCGGGATCCCCAGCCTGCGAGCTGCGGGCCCAGGCCTCTTCCTGGGCGAGCTGAGCTGCCCACCTGCAGCGCCGGGGCCCTGGGCGGCCGAGGCCGACGTGCTGGTACTGGTGCTGCCCGGCCCCGAGGGGAATGGGGAGCCCCTGGCCCCCGCGCTGGCCGAGGCAGCGCGGGCCGCCCTGGCCCGAGGGACCCCGCTGCTGGCTGTGCGGAACCTCCGTCCGGGGGACTCCCAGAATGAAGCCCAGGCCCGGGATCAGACCGCGGCCCTGCTGGCCAGCGCGGGGTTGGGAGCCGCGGCTCTCTTCGTGCTGCCGGCGGACTGCGGCAGCAGAGACGGCTGCGAGGAGCTCGAGCGCCTGCGGGCGGCGCTGCGGAGCCAGGCGGAGGCGCTGCAGAGGTGAGCGCAGATTCTCTGGGTGGGTTGGGGAGGCCTGGGCCTTTAGTCTAGACCTCACACCCCTAACGGGCTCTTTGAGATCCGCGAGACCCCTCCCCCAGTGAGTTTGGGGCCAGCCTTATCCAGATATCTGCCTGAGGCCCTGCTCCCTCATCCAGGTCGCTCCTGCCCCTCTGGGCAGGTTTTGAGGTCAGAGAGGTTCCACCCACAAGTTTGACCCTTTTCTGTCATCTAAGCCCAGCCTCAGCCAAGGGTCTGCTGAAGATCCCAAGCCGTCATCCAGTTCCTGCCTTCTGCGAGGTCACAAGCGCCCCTCCCGCGCCCCTCCCTAGCCAGAATTCGAAGGGAGGCGGGGACCTATTGCCCAAATACTGCCCCGAGGCGAAAGCTTGAAGGAAGGCTCAGTGTCATCACACAAGCTTGTGATCCCCGTGAAAATTTTACCCGAAGGCTTTCGAGTCTTCTCCGTCCCTCCTTCCATCAGCTTGGTTCTCAATCAACCGTGCTCTCAGTGAGCTTTGTTATTTCTGGGCGCCCTCCTCCACCTCCTTTCTCTAACCCCTTCTCACTTCTGTGCCCACTTGCTGACTACCTCCTGAATTGTCTCCCCCGACCCGGAGCTGCCTCGTTTTGTAGATGTCAAAAATGAGGCTCAGAGAGAGGCAGCCTCCCCTCCAGGTCCACTGCTCATCTTTTCTCCTTAGCCGTAGCCCCTTGGTAAGGACTAGTAGATGAGGCTTCTCCCCTCACCGGCCCTTGCTCCCCTCCTCGCCCTAGTCTCAGGAAGGAGCGCCCTTCGTGACCTCTCCCATGTCGACTTTCGGTTAGTCCACGGTACAGTCGCGATTGTGTCTTTGCTCCCAGCCCCACCCCCTGCGAGTTTTGCCCCGCTCAGCCCAGCCTTTTCTTAACCCTGCAGGTCCCTCGGAAAAGCCCCGCCCCAAAGGCTGTATCCGAGAGAAGTCTGAGCAGGGTTCCCATTTTTATCAACTCCCCTCCCCCACAATCCCTGCTTTAAGTCCTGGTTTCTGTTTGCTGTGCCGTCACTCTGCCTCCTCCCTTTCCTGCTCCGGCCTTCCTCGGGGATTTTTCGGAAAGCTCTGCCCTTGTCGTCGTAACCCAGTCCAGCCCCTCTTCTGCCCTTGACCCCATCCCTCCCTGTCCCCGCAGGCTCCTGCCACCGGCTCAGGATGGCTTCGAGGTGCTGGGCGCAGCAGAGCTGGAGGCTGTGCGCGAGGCCTTCGAGACGGGTGGCCTGGAGGCCGTGCTGTCGTGGGTTCGCGCGGGCCTGGAGCGACTGGGCAGTGCACGGCTGGACCTGGCGGTGGCCGGCACAGCTGACGTGGGCCTGGTGCTGGACATGCTCCTCGGTTTGGATGCCGGCGACCCAGGTGCGGTGCCTGCTACGGCTCCCGCGGAGCCCACGCCTTACCCGGCCCCAGAGCGCCCCAATGTGGTGTTCTGGACCGTTCCTCTGGGCTCTGCGGGCACTGTGGCCGCCCCCCACCCAACCCACTACGACGCCCTCATCCTTGTCACCTCTGGGGCCCCCACGGAGAAGGACTGGGCCCAGGTCCGGCCCTTGGTGCTACCAGATGCGCCGCTGGTCTGCGTGCGAACAGACGGCGAGGGCGAGGATCCAGAGTCTCTGGAAGAGGAGGAACAGGCGGAGAAGCCCAGCGGCCAGAGCTTAGAGAACGCAGGCGGAGGGGGGTTGGAGAATGCAAGTAGTGAGGGAGGAGAGAAACTTGGCCCTGGATCGCAGAAAGCAGGCAACGGGGAAGGGTCAGAGAAAGCAGGCCGCGAGAGTTCGCAGGAGGTTGGCGTCGGCGTGAAGAAATCGGGCGGTGGGGACTCGGAGCGGGCGGCCGCCTTGAGCCCAGAGGACGAGACGTGGGAGGTGCTGGAGGAAGCGCCGCCGCCGGTGTTCCCGCTGCGCCCGGGCGGCCTCCCCGGGCTCTGCGCGTGGCTGCGGCGCGCGCTGCCTCCGGCGCAGGCGGGGGCGCTGCTGCTAGCGCTGCCGCCCGCGTCTCCCGGCGCGGCCCGAACCAAGGCGGCGGCGCTGCGGGCCGGGGCGTGGCGGCCGGCGCTGCTGGCTAGCCTGGCGGCGGCGGCGGCGCCCATCCCGGGGCTAGGCTGGGCGTGCGACGTGGCGCTGCTGCGGGGTCAGCTGGCGGAGTGGCGGCGGGCGCTGGGGCTCGAACCGGCGGCGCTGGCACGACGCGAGCGCGCGCTGGGCCTGGCACCCGGGGAGCTGGCCGCGCGCACGCGCTTCCCCGGGCCGGTGACGCGCGCCGAAGTGGAGGCGAGGCTGGGCGCCTGGGCGGGCGAGGGCACGGCTGGGGGCGCGGCGCTGGGCGCGCTCTCCTTCCTGTGGCCCGCGGGCGGCGCAGCGGCCACCGGCGGCCTGGGCTACCGCGCGGCGCACGGCGTCCTGCTGCAGGCACTCGACGAGATGCTGGCCGACGCCGAGGCCGTGCTGGCGCCCCATGCGCCCGCGCACTGAGGAGTGGGACGAAAGCCGGGGCTTCTGGGGGCGCCGGGGGCTCCAAGTCCTGGTTAGAGGGAGGGGGGCTGAGGGTCCAGACTCTGGCATGGGACGTCTGGGCCTCTGAGATAACAGCGGGGGGCCACCACGCGGAGTTCTGGATGCTCGAGGGGGAAGAGGGCTCTGACTACTGGTTGGGATGTGTGACTTTCAGTTACCCGGATTCCTGGGTCCTGAAGGGGAATAGAGTCTGGGGACCACGGAGCATGATGCCCAGACTTGTATCCTGAGGGAGTTGAGGGGTGGACTCCTAGAAGGGGGATATCTTCGTCTCCAAGGGAGTAGAAACTGGGGCTATTGGAGGTCTAGTCTTGCATGGGGAGAGGGAGTGGCAGCTCTGATTCCTGATGAAGGGGTGTCTCCATCACACTGGGGATCCCAGTGTGGAGAACGGGGTCTGAGTACCCTAGGGAGCTGGGACTCTTGGGCTTCTGAGTCACAAAGGGATATAGAGTCTAGGTTTCCTGGGGAAAATGGCCTGTACCTCAAATGGCCAGTTCCTCAAGAGGCAGGGGGCTTTGAATCGTCACTGGGGGGAGGGGTGGTCTCTGGGGTCTCAGACTCCTGGCTCTCAGGAGGGCTGTGGACCTTGGTTCCTAATTCCTAGGTGGTGGGAGGGCTACATCTAGAGGAGGGAACAGAGCTGGAGACCAATTGGTCCCTCTTGGTCTAATATTTGCTTCTTGGGGGGTGCCTGGTGACCCAGACTCCTTTCCCAGCTGTTGTGGGGAGGATGGTCCCACAAAAATGAGGGGAGGAGGCAAGAGGGGTGTGGTGGGCTCTGAGGAAAGCCAGAGACCAGGAATGAGGCCTGGGTATGGAAGGGGAGGAAGCCATACCTCGGAGGAATCTCCCACACACCCCTAAGGGATGTGGATCCTGGCAACTGCCTCTCTCTGAGTTTGCCCCGGAGGGGATATGACTACCCCATTTTGTAGGTGCTGAGCAATTCACCGGCTCTCTGGGGATTCTGTTCCTCTGTCACTCTCTCCTTTAGGGGTTTCTATCTTTTTTTGGTCTTGGTTTCTTCTATCATTAAACCTTAACCCTTTCTGGCCTTGGTATTTGGCACACCTGCCTTTCTGGAAGAGCAGCCATATTGCTGCCCTAATTCAGACGTTTCTGTGTTGGCTACCTCAGGTATCCCTAAGAGGCCCCGCCTTGGAGTACCCAGCACCCACAGAACATCAGGGCAGTGTTCCAGACCGTGGGAATGTGCCATGAGTGAGGCAAAGACAGAAACCACAGTGCTTGGAATGTTGTAGGCTGCCAGCTACATGCAGAGGAGAAGCCACAGGTCACAGAATTCTTCAATGTCAAAAACAGAAAGCGGGGACCTGAGGGGCCATCCAGTAGAATCTCTTTTATGATAGATGCGGAGAGCAAAGCCAGGAGAGGGCGGGCTCTAGATCCAGCAGCACACAGCAAGGCCCTGTGTGGTCTGGCCTCTGCCTGTTCTCATTCTCTGCCCCACCTCATCCTCCAACCAGCTTGACAGATCTTCCTTCTGATGCTTGACTGTGCCATCTTGGGTCCTGCCTCAGGGCCTTTGCACTTGCTGTTCTTTTTGCCTAGAATGCCTGGCTCTGTCCTGTCAGTTAGGTCTCAGCTCAACTGTCCCCTCAGAGAGGTCTTCCCCACCGCTTTTACTGAAGTAGCTCACACACCCCATCATTCATCTCAGTCGGTTAATTTTCCTGATAGCAATTATTACTATAGAAAATCACCTTATTTATTTATTTATTTGTTTATCAGTTATTATCCCTTGCCTGTCTTGTTCCCTGCTGTACCCCCAGCACCTAGAATAGTGCTTGATAAGTGCTTAATAAGCACAACAGGTGCTTATTAAATAGTATTTTAATTCATTTGTCAATGGCAGAACCAGGTCTGAAATGTAGATTGCCAGCCTCTTGCCACCAGACAGGGGAAAGAAGCGAGATGGGGAGAAACAAACCTCTCATGGGAGAGAAAGCCCTTGTCTGAGGTCAGGGGACCTGGGAAGCAAGCACAGCTTTGCCACTGTCACTCTGGGTGACTTGGACCAGTGCCTTATTTTCCCATCTGTGAAATGAAAGGGCTGGATGAGAACCACACGTGTATCCAAGATCCTCTTTCCTCCAACAGCTGAAGACCAGGGTCACCAATCTGAGGGGCAGACGCTTGAGGGATGGTACCCCCGTCTCCAGCTTGAATTCCCACCAGTGGCCCAATTTGTCCCATCAAAGGCGAGAGGCCCATTGCTCTGTACCGAATGGCTCCAGCATTGGCCCCCGAGCTCTTGCAGCCTTAGGGTAATGTTGTTCATCTGGATCTGTGATACTCAGTACAGCACCGTCTCCCCTCTCCTCAATCTAGCCTTCAGGCCTTCCCATCAAGCGTGCCAGAGCGGGAGAGCCACCGAGCGGCACTGTCCAGTCGAAACAGAATGCAAGCCACATATGTGATTTTAAATTTTCTTGTAGCCACATTAAAAAAGTAAAAGGAAACAGGTGAAACGAATTATCATATGTTTTACTTAACCCAATATATCCGAAATATTATCATTTGAACATGTCATCAATGTAGAGAAGTGTTAATGAGATATGTTGCATTCTTTGATGCTAAGTCTTTGAAATCTGGTGTGTATTTTATACTTACAGCCCATCGCAATTCAGATGGTAAATTTTCATCAGAAATACTTGACCTCTATTTAGATTTCCTAAAATTCATATTTGGAGAAGGAGATTCATATACCCAAGTTGTCCCAATTATATTGAATAGTTTTCCGATAACTGAGATGAGTATCAATTTTTAAGCTAATTAAAAGTAAAATGTAAAATGCACTTTCCCAGTTGCACTAGCCACATTTCAAGGGCTCAGGAGCCAAAAGTGGTGAGTGGCTATAGCACTGGACAGCACAGACCTAGAACATTTCCATTGTCACAGGAAATCCTATTAGCACAGCTCTAGCCTCACACAGTCCTTCTACTGACCTTGGGAGTGACCTTGGGTGAGGCACTCCGCAGATGGCATCTACCTCACAGGGTAATTGTGAGAACATGGTGTGTGTGCAAATATACATGCATTCCCCCTCACACGTCAGCATGCTGGAACCCCTCCTGAGAAGGCTGGTGCACTGGGAGCTCAAAGGTTAGCCTCCTTGCCCTTGCCCCCATGCCCTCAGCCCCTGGCAGCACCCAGGCGACTCTAGTCTGGGCACCTTCTGTCTCACCTGCATGCCTTTGCTCACAGAGTGCCCTCCTCTATTTCTGCTACTTTGACGCCATCTCTGGTTTGGTCCTGCGTGACGTCTCTGCCCTCACGCCAATGGCGATCGTGCCAGAGGTGGTATCTGAGAAAGCAAGACCCACTTTTGTTTGCATGGCTCTGTCCATTGGGGAGTGCTGATTGTGTTTATGTAGTTATAGGCCAGCACTCTTGGGTGTCACGTCTACTTTTTGGGGTGGTTGCCTTTTAAATCGTGACTTTCAGTGGGATTGAATTTTAGGCTTTGTGGAAGCATAAAGTTGCCAGTGAGGCATCTGTCTCTGGGAGCATCCAAGCAGAAAAGACTAAGACTCCCTTGTGCACTGACCGCTGTCTGCCGTCAGGGTGTGAATATGTGGCACCTCAAGGCTGGAAGACCCTCGAAGGCAAGAATTCAAAGAAGCGTATGATGAATCTTAGCATTGCCATCGCTAGAAGCAGAATAGACACAAAAAACTCAAGTAGATGAGACAGTCTCATCACCTTAGCTGAGTTTCGTACACTTCTGGGTAACGATGGAGGGACTTGTGTCCACTGGAGTGGGGAACCATGAAGGGCAAATCAAGGGTGTGGTTGGCCTGTGGTGCTTCCTGGAGGAGTGAATAAAAATGAGTAGAAATCCCATTGTGTGTTTGTTCTTTGGGGATTTGAAAGGAAAAAAAGATACTTGGGATTCGACTGGAGCTGGAAGCCTGGACTCCTGGGTCTGAGGGAGGAGCGGCCAAGGGTGGGGACTCTTGGGTTGTGGGAGAGGAAGGATGATGGGGGTCTATACAGGAAAGACTCCTTGGGCTGGAATTGAGGGACTCTGAGTTTTTCCACCCTGGGAGGGGGCATGGACCAGGGACTGTTTAGACCTTGCGGGCTTGTGATGGTAAAGCATCTTAGCTCTGGAACCAGCCTGGCCCATTGATGCCACCAATTTGTTCAGCTTCTCTGTAGCCACGTCCTTGGATAGTGCCTTCTCATCCTAACTCCAGACTTGGCCATGTGATTTGCTGGGCCACTGGGACAAGAACAAACATGATGCAGAGGCTTGGAAAGTGCCCGTGCCTTGGGGCTTCCTCTCTAGCTGCCCTTGGGGTCCCTGCCACCACTGCCATGTCAAGAAGTCCTGGCTAACCTGCTGAGTAATAAGAGATGTGGCCCAGTTGGCCGTGACGCCCCAACCCACAGCCAGCCAACCCTCTGAAACAGAGCTGCCTAATGGACAGAGAGCTGAACCCAGCAGGGACCAGGAGAACTACCCAGCTAATCCCAGACCAAATTGCCAACCCGTAGAATCCTGAGCTAAATGATAACTAAGACAGGCGTGTTCCCTCTCTCTGTGATGTGGTATCTTTCTCCCCCTCAACACGACCCAATAAATCTCAAATCTCAATCTCTGCCACTTTTTCACTGTGCAACTCCAATGTGACATCCCTTCTCTGAGCCTCCGATTCTTCTGAAAACCTGTGATAATAATAGTGCTGATCACATGGAGTTGTTGTGAAGATAAAATGAAAAACAGCCCCTCGGAGGTCATGGTGGCCATTTGTGCTGTTTATGAAACATGTCCATGTCAGGGCAGGATTGCATGTCCTGGGCCCCGTATGCTTTGGTGGGGCCGTGTGAGTGGTCCCATCCAATGAGTTGTGTCAAGTCACTTCTGGGTAGCAGCGTTTAATCACCTATGTGAGACTTCCCTGTGCACAAAAATTGGCAGCGTTCAAGTGTGGCTGCTCTGTCTGTTATGGAATGTTAGCACACCTGACTTCATCAGGGACCTTAAATACAGTTGGCCTCTGTGCTCCTGTGATCTCTCATGAGAAGAACATTAGCCAGGAGCCACTGATCGCAGAAGATTGTGGAATCCCATGGAGGAGAACTGGAATCCTCTTCCCAAACTGGAGCCAAACCAGCCAATAAACAGCCAGAAGCAGACCCACCCACAAACCCCTAGAAGGAAAAATGCTTGTTGTTACAAGTCTCAGTTTGGGGATGGTTTGTTACACAGTGTTACTGCAGCATTAGCTGACTAATGCAACTTTGTCATTTTAAACCACTGAGATTAGGGGCTTTGTTACCGTAGCATAATCTAGTCTGTCTTGATTGGTGATGATGTTTAGCACCTGCCAACTAATGGCCACCCAGTAAGTGGCAGCTATTATGATGATTATTATTTACTCAGACATATTGTCTCTAGAACTGCACTAATTGCTTTTTTGTTTTTCTTTCATTTGACTCTTAAAACAACCCTCTGAGATTATAACTTAATATCCACATTTTGCAGATGTGAAAACAGAGGGAAAAAGAGGGAGAGGTTGTTAGGAGAGGTGATCGTGGACTCAGGAGTCTGACCCTCCCTAGCAGTTTGACCCAAGACAAGCGAACACCACCATCTGTGCCTCAGTTTGTTCATCTGTAAAATGGGGATAATAATGTCAACTACATAGAGTTGTGATTCTGAAATGAGGTACAGCATGGAAAACAGAGCACAGGGGCCCAGCTGAGAGTAATCCTTCAGTAAAAGGTTGGGTCTTCCCTCTCTTCCTTGCAAAGAAGGGGTTGCCAAGGGTTGAGACCTCTGCTTTCTACATCCTACTTCCCCAGAATGCATCCCCTCACAAGGACTCAGGCTTGCTTTATTAACCTGTTTAATTTATAGGCACATGGGGAGCTGTCGGCCGAGGACTAATGGGGACCTCAAGCCACATTTTCCTCACTTCTTCACTCAGCCCTGCCAGGGGGCTGGGGTGCTGGAAGGCAGTCTGCTCGGCGGAGGAAGTAGAGATAGGAGGCTGAGGGCACCTCGGCCCCCTCCTTGGCGTAGCAGGCACTCTCTGTAGCACAGCCCCGAGTGGCAAATTTGGTATTGATGATACCTAAGAGGGGGGTTCAGGCTGGAGTCAGGGCTTCCAACCCCTCCCTCCTATGACCCAGGAGCCTTGGCCCCTGCCACCCCCTCGCCCAGTTCCCAGGAGCCACCATCCCCTCTAGAACCTGGAAGTATTAGCCTCCAGTGCTGGGGCCCCAGTCCTCTCCTCCAGAGATCTAGGTGTCCCTCACCAGCCTGCACGTTGCCAGCAAAGTAGACGCAGTGGGTTTCCTGGCCAACGCAGCGGGCTGCCTGGGTCCCCGGGCATGTCTCCTGGAAGGGTACGACGCAGGCGGGGCACTGGAGGCCGTTCTCAGTACGATTGTTCTGGGGTGCTGAGGATGAAGGGGCAGTGTAAGGTGACAGGGTCCTTTAGACCCTTCCCCAAGCTCGCAACAGCCTGGGGAACAGCGGTTGCTAATGGACACTGCATTTCACAGGCGAGGAAACTGAGGCTCAGAGTGAGCAAAATGCTTGCCCAGTGTTACAGCATGGGTCAGTGGCAGGTGACAGCACACACAGTGGGCTCTTGGGGCGGGCTGGAAGGGACTCCCCATGCCGGGCTGAGCTGGCACTTACGGGGCACGGAACCTTGGTTGCAGCCTTCGCTCTGGCAGCAGTACGTGTAGGACACCATGTAGTCCTGGGAGCCCATGGTGGTTGATACGAAGCCTGAATAGCAGTCGCTGAACTTCATGCAGCCCTTGTAGGTGTTCACTGAGTGGCGGCCCTCTGCAGGATGGGGGACAGGAGGGAAGGGCTCGGTGGCGCTGGCTGGCCCCACCCTGGCTTCCACCCTGGCCTCAGGGTCTCTCCCAACCCTATACCTCCCCCACCCTGCGACTGTCTAGGGTGGTCTCTTCCAACCCCTCAACCACGCTCCCTTATCTCCCTGGGGTACGGTCTGGAGTGGATTCTTCGATACCTTCCCCTCCCCCCACCCTCGCTGTTGCCATAGCCCCCAGTAAGCCTTTGATGGTCTCTTGCAGCTCCCCATGGCCAAACCCACGCGCCTGCCTGTCGTGGTCCCTTCCGCCCCGCCCCACCGCACCCCACTGCCATCCTCGAAGGGTCCAGTGCCCCGCGGTCTTTTTCAGGCTTCCTATGGCTGCCCCCATGCCTGTGTGAAATGGTCTCTTCCAGCCTTCCCGACTTTTGTCGTCCCAGCATCTTGGAAGTCCCTTCCAACAAACTCTGGGATGCCACCCTCACCCCCCACCCTGCAACACCCATAACCCTCTCTGTCTAAAGTGGTCTCTTCCAGATTTCCCCATGGTCACTCCCTAGACCTCCCACCGATGGTCTCTTGCTACCCTCCTAGGCTACTTCTAGGTCTTGCCTGAAGGGTCTCTTCCAGTCTCCACCTCACTGTGGTGGTCTCTTCCAACCCAGTCTAAGAGTGTCCTCCTCTTCACCCCACTGAAGGGTGGTCTTTTCCCACCTTCCTCTCCTCCTGGGCCCAGGGTCCGTATCTCCCTTCTCTATGTCTGGGTGGTCTCTTCAAGCTTTTCAGGTGCTTCCCCTACCTGCCAAAGCTTGCTAGGTGAGCAGGGCTGCGTGCAATCTTCTATCCCACCTTCCTTACACACCCTCTCCTGTCGGGATGTTTTCTCCTTACACTCAAGGTTTCCCTTCATCTCCTGTCACAGCCTTCTTCCCGGCGCCATGCCCCATCATCTCTCCTCCTGTGACTAATGGTCTCCTTCAGCTTCGAATGAACACCTCCCACCCCGTGGTCTCTTCCATTGCTCCCCTTCCCCGTCATCCTTTCTCGGGTCTGGGATGATCTCTTCCATTTAAGTTATGCCCCTCTTCTCCCATTTTACTCACCGGCCTCCCCCTGCCCCGTCTCTACTCTTTGCGATGACTTGCTCCATACTTCTCCATACTTCGGGATTATCTTCCCTCTCCTGTCTGCTGTGCTCCCTTCTACGTGTCTCCCCCTACCCCAATATCATCTCTCCTCCTCCTGTCAGGAATGGTTCCTTCCAGCCCGCACTACCCACACTTCCACCTGTGGTGGATTCCTCCTGCCCGCCCAGAGTGGTCAACCTGATCACATTCCTCCCAGCCTACCTCAGTCTCTTCCTCCCCTCTGCCCCGCTCCCCTTCCTCTATGCCTATTAGATTCTTCCCCTCTATTTCTCTGTTCCCCCGTGTCCTTCCCTCACCCCTCCCGCCTAAGAAAGTCTCCATATCTGCCCTCCCATCTTCTCTTTCGGAGGGTCTCGTTTTCTGAAATCCCTGACAACAATGGTATCTGTCTTCCCATTAAATTCACTTCCCTCCATCCTCCTCCAGGTAGTCTTTCTCTCTACTCTGCCCGCCCACCACGGGACCGTGACGCACCCCCCCCCCCCCCCGCCCCCGGCTCCGCGTGGTGGTATCTTCCACCCTGAGGGCGCGAGGGTCTGGCGCCATGCCGCGAGGACCTACTTGTGCTGGACTCCCCCACGACGATCACGCAGGCATCCTTGCCCGCCTCGCAAGTCTTGATTTTTCCGCTGCACGTGGGCCCGGAGCCCCTGCACATCTCACAGCTTAGCGGGCACCCTGCAGTGAAGAGGGCGGGGCTGAACGCATGGGTAGTGTGGTCTGGGGACCACAACATTGACTGCAGAGTCCAGAGGGAGATGGGGGCAGGGGGGCCGGGCTTTTGGGTCCTGACGGAAGAGGGACGGGTGTCTCCCTGACTGTTCATGGGCGGGCATTGACCGCTGTCCAGGAAACTGTCCCGAGCTCTGACAGGGACGCGGTGGTGATGCCAGCAAAGCTGCTTCCAGGGGCGGGAAGCGACTCCGCCAGGGAGCCTGTTTACCTAATTACAAGGCTGGGAACTTTGGACGCTAGGGTCCTCTGAGAAAGCTCAGGGACAGGGAGTGGTCCTGGCGAAGTTTCCGTGGACTTTTGTGAAGCTTCATGTCCAGCTGGTTCTTGGACGTGGGACCCTCCGCCTTGTAGATACCGCACACAGCTCTCGTAGACAGTAGGAGCTCAGGCAGGGGTACCTGAGGCTGGGGTGCGCATCCCAGATCAAGACGGGAGAGCGAGGACCAGGAGGGCTGAGGGCATGTACTCCTTGGTCCTGAGAGAGGAGGCAACTGGGGGCCCAGACACCTGGGTCCTGGGGAAAGTGGGGCTTGCTCGAATTCCTGCTTCTAAGGGAGGAGCGTCTGCGGGGGCCTGAACTCCCCAAAGTCCAAGGAGAAAGGAAATCTCTCCTCATCTCCGTTTTTTGTTTTTTTTTTAAGATTTCCCTTTCGAGTCACGCTCTCTTAGGATTTTCTAGAATTCAGATGTCTTATTTCGAGACCCTGCATGGAGGACAGAGAATTCAGAGGCCCTGAGTCCCCTCCTTTCTCAGGGACCCCATCAAGTGATGGGGCTAGTCCTTTTGAGCTAGTCCTCTCCTGGGGCCCCAGGCTTTCTCTTCCTTGAGCCTCTGCCTTCGCCATGAATCTGAATTCCCACGACACCTCCTCTTTTCCCCTTGAGGACCTTGCTGAATGCTCTCTCCTAGTCCTCTCTTTCCTGAGGGTCCAGGAGTCCAGGCCCCCAGTCACTTACCGAGACCCAGCAGGGTGCAGAGCAGCGCGGAGGCCAGGAGGAAGGTAGAGGGCTTCATGGTGTGAGAACCTGTTGTCCTGGGTCCCAGCCCTTATAGGAAGCTAAGGAGGGGCGGGTCTGGACCCACCTTCACCCTGGGGTGAGAAACAGCTGAGGTAAGATCTCAGGGCAGGCCTCTGCGGCTCTGGGTTTGGGAAGTGGAACCAGAATCTGAAAGGGACGTAGGCCTCTTGTGCTCAACCCCTCTTCCATAGGGACCCCAGGAGTCTGGGCCTCCAGCCCTCTCTTCCATCAGGACCCAGAAAGTCACTTTCCAGTTTTCTCACATTCTCACCGCCCCTCCTTTTTTTCCTGGCCTGACGCCCAAGGTCAGAGTCAGGTAACTTGATTCCTTATAGGTGTAGAGCAGCTGCAAGGACTGAGATCCCGTCCCTTGTCTCTTCCCAAGAAAGCGCCCAGCGTGGGTGGGGCCCTACCTGGGAGCGCCCAGCACGTCCAGGCTCGTTCTGCGGGGGCCCAGAGCCTCGTCTCCCTTTCCTTCTCCGGGTTCTTGGCTTCATACTCTCTCTTCTGTGTTTGTGCGGGACCCCGCCTGGGGCTGCATCCCTGGGTCTCACGGAGACCGAACAGAGGGGTGCCTGTCAACGGGCAGGAGCGGGACGTAGTAGGAGACAGATGCCCACAGGTCACATTGGGAAACTGAGGCATGGGTGGAAGCACTCTAGACTGGGTGTGTGTGTCTGGTTTGGGAGCATGCTTTGTGTTTTATTTAGGTCTTTGACCCACTCTCTCTTGGCCTCAGGCATAACCCTGAGAGAGATCAGAGGGTTTTTTCGTGTGAGTGAGGTTGTGGGGTAGCGGGGAAGAGTGTAGCCGCAGGAACCGGTGGAGGGGGTCCTATTGCCATAGGTTCCAGGATCCCAGAGAAAAGACTCAGGTTTGCTGTCCTCTTGCTTTCTAGGCTTCGGTTTGGGCGGTGACTACGTCGTCCAATGAGAATGGCGAATTTTTTCTAGGGCCCAATCGTGGGGGGCCGCTCCTGTTGCTAGGCGCCCAGAAAGCAGGGTGTTTACGTCACCGGGAGCGGGGCTAGAGAGTGGCGGGGCCAATGAGAGGCGGGGCTAGAGGAAACGCCGGTTGCTAGGGGACTCGGCGCCTTGCTCCGGAGAGGCGCGACTGGGCCTGCGCGGTGTCGACGCGAGCGCGGGCGCGCCGCGGTTTGAAAGGCCCAAGCCTCGCGCGCTTGCGCACTTAAGCCCGCGCAGGGAGCAGCGGCTCCCCGCCCCCCAAACCCCGACCCTACTTCATCCTTCGGTCCTGGCGGAGCCCACGACGTTGACATGCCGGAGATCCGCCTCCGCCATGTGGTGTCCTGCAGTAGCCAGGACTCGGTGAGGGACTGGCGTGGGGGAGGTTGGATGACGTAAGGGAATTCTTGCGGGGGCGCTCTATAAGAAGTTTTGGAGCGTAAAAGGGAACTTCATGGAAGTCTGAGAAGGGTCACGGGGGAATTTCCAGGGGGCTCTAGGGAATTCTGGGGGAGATATGGAGTAGAGGGAGATCTGGGCGTCTGTGGGACTTCCGGAGAGAAAAGGAGGAATAGGGGAGCTTCCTTGGAGAGCCCATAGGCGACCTTCCAGGGCAAGATGCTGTAGGAGACTCAAGGCGGGGGGGGGGGGGGGGGGGGCGGGGGGGGCATTAACGGGGAAACTTAAATGTTGGGGGGGGGGTCTCAGGGGACTTGGGAGGACTCCGAGGAATAATCTGAGGGCTGGGGCCCTAGCCCTCATCTCTGTACCCTAACTTTCCCGTTCCCACTCTTGTCTCCAGACTCACTGTGCAGAAAACCTGCTCAAGGCGGACACTTACCGGAAATGGCGGGCAGCCAAGGCCGGCGAGAAGACCATCTCTGTGGTGCTCCAGGTGATCCTGTTCCCCACTCTCCATCTTCTTAATAGGAGTCTGGGGACCCAGGGCCCAGACCCAGCTCTTGAGCCAACTGGCAGTGAGTTGAGGCACTTTCCCTTGTGAGCCTCAGCTTCCTTACCCGGAAACTGGGAGTCTGATCACTGTGCCCCTTAGCAGAGGAGAAAGGTGATCCAAGGCCTGGGCCAAGGGTGACCATAGGAACCAGTGTGTGGCCCCAGGTTGCTTCTACTTTCTGGGCCTCGTTTCCTCCGCTGGAAAGGGTGAATCATTGCCATCTATCCTGCCTTCTAAAGTCATTGAGCTCTGGGCTGGAGGGTGTCTCGGAAGATTGTCTGAGCCAGTCAACCTCATTTTAAAGACGGGGAAACAAGCATCGGGAGGGGAGAAGTGGCGTGGCCAGTCTAAGCTACCATTTCTGGCATGCTGGCCAGGCTCTTTCTGAGTGCTTTTGTCCATGGTCTCACTAAATCTGCCCCACAGCCCTGTGAAGGTGGAGGGAAGCAAAGAGGAAAGGGTGGTTTGACCGGGGATGGGTACAGAATTCCAGACAGGCTGTTCTTGTCAGGGATAAGCAACCGGTGGGAAAAGAGAGCTAAGTGTGTTTTAAGCATCTGCTCTTTGCCAGGTGCCGGCCTGGGTGTCCTGCCTGCGTGATCTCACTCTTCACAAGTTATTGCCATTAATAAATGTCGGTGCTGAGACCTGAACCCATTGTTGGTGCTCTTAACCACTCTGTCACACTGCTTTGTGTTCATACATTGGCTTTCTTGATTTTGGCCGTATTCCTTATTTCTGAACGTAGGGCTGTTTGGGGAGGGACGTTGGGGGGGCAGGCTTACATGCGTGTGCTGAACATCGTCTTGGTCTCTCTGTTGCCCTGTGGTTCTGAAAAAGTTTTGAGTCACAGAGCCTTTGAGAATTAGAGAGAAGCTGAGGATTCACTTCCGAAGAAAAATACTCAGACCTACAAGATTTTCTGAATGATTTTAGGACTTTAAACATCTCCTAGGTCCCTAACGTGGCAATAGTAAGGAGAACTAACATTTATTCAGCGTCACAACTGCCAGTCACCATTCTAAACACCTCACGTGGATTCACTCATTGAATCCTCATAAAAACCCCGTGACCCACAGTCTGTTATTATCCCCATTTTACAGATGAGGAAACTGAGGCCCAGAGAGGTTATGCAACTTGCCTAGAGCCAATTTTGCAAACTGAGGATATAAGGTTGCTGACGATTTAGTCTTGGGACCTGGATTCAAGTCCCCAGCTCTCCCTCTTACTCACTCTGTGACCTCAGGCAAATTGTTTGATTTCTCTGAACCTGTTTTCCTATCTGTCCATTGGGAATAAGGAGGTCTAAGCCCAGGGCTGTTGTGAAAATCTGGTGACATAATGCCTGCACAAGTGCTCTGTCAACATGTGAGTGTTTGTGTAAAGGGAGGGATTCATGTTTTTATTACCGAGTGATGATTCTGCTGGGCTCTCTTATGATCGGGTAACCTCAGGAAAATCACATTCCATTCTGTACCCCCGCTGCAGTGGGAACAGAGACATCAGAGGCAGAAGAGACAGCACATGGAGAGAGGGAGCCAGAGAGGCCGGGAACAAGACACAGCATGCTCTGGCCTGGGAGCCTGAGGGAGACATTGCAGCTGACACATTAGGTTGGGGTGTCCGGGTTTGACGTGACTTTTGGACATCCAAGGGGCAGCATCCAGGAGGCAGTGAGGGCTCAGACGTGAAGCTGGAGACAGAGGCGTGGAAATTGTCAGCACAGGGACAGGACCTGTAGACTCAGGAGTGGATAGATTCATTCATTGAATAATTATTTATGAGGTGCCTTCTATCGGCCAAGCACTGTTTTGGGCACTGGGGTGATATAGCAGTGGACAGACGGACAAAAATATGTCCGTGCTGTGGAGCTTTTGTGTAGTAGGGAAAGACTGACAAATCGGTAAGTAACATACGTCAGATGATGAGTGCTGTGGAGGAAAATTAAACAGGCAAGAGGAATGGGGAATGCCTCAGCTGGGGGAGCAGGCAGTGACAAGAGGTTTTTATTTAAATAGGGATCTAAGAAGGCCTCCTCAAAGTGACATTTTTGCAGAGTGAGCTATGCAGATACCTGGGGCAGAAACACAGACTCCAGGACGAGCTGGTGCCTGGCGTGCTGGAGGAACAGCAGGGAGGCCAGTGTGGGTGGCGTGGAGTCAGCCAGGGGGAGAGAGGTAGGAGGTGACATAATGGGGTGGCGGTGGAGGGCCCCCAACACACTTAGGGCCTGAAAACCATTGTAAAGACTTAGGCTTTTACTCTGGACCAGATGGGAGCCACGGAAGGGCGCTGAGCAGAAGAGGAACAGACTCTGACAGGTTCTTGTGGAATCCTCTGGCTTCTGTGCTGAGAAGAAACTGCAGGGGGCAAGTGCAAGAGCAGACAGCATCGCAGCCATTGTTAATTTATCTGACGTTAGAGACCCTTTGGAAAACATCGTTGCATTTGGCGCTGGCCAATATGCAGGGTGACTCCAGACTCACCGAATGCTAATTTTGGTTCTTTTCAAGCAAGTGATAAGGCAGGAATTTCCAGACCCCAAGACATGTAGACTAATCTGTGGGTTTTCCTGCTACCCTGTATTTTCTCCTGCAAACAATATTACACCACATCCGGATGTTACTACATAGGGTTCAGCCCTCTACTTGTGACAGCCCCACACACCTTTTTTGTTTGTGCTAGCCACAGGAGGCTCTGTCGCCAACTTGTCACCTGCTCCCAGGAGGGGAGTTCCAGCCTCTTTGCCAACCGCTCCTGGGCCGGAGGGGAGGGCTGGGACGTGGTCCAGGTGTAACTCTGGTGCCCCACTGGAGGTGTGTTCTTTAGAAGAAACGTTCAACAGCACGGTGACAAATGTTTTGTTTTTATTTTTCGGTGGTTTTCTAATCACTCAGTCTGCCATCGTGGTGTTTTAAATTTGTTTTTACCTTCTTTTGACGTGTGACGTGTGTACAGCAAAGAGCACGGTTCAGTGAATCCTCACTAGCTGTAACCTATGGACCCCACACCCAGATCAAGTAACGGAACATGCCCAGCCTCCTGGCGCCCCCTGGCACTACCCCCACAAGGGTAACCACGATCCTGATTTTTAACAGCATAGATTCGTTTTGCCTGGTTTTGAATTTTATGTAAATGGAATCATGCAGAATATGCTTTTGTGTCTGGCTGCTGTCACTCAACATCATGTTAGTTTCATTCGTGTTGTTGGTTCATTCTATTTCTATAGTATTCCATTGTGGGAAAAAAACATTGTTTTATTGACTTTACTTTTTGAATGGGTATTACATGCATAGGGTGCAAAATTCGAAAGGCACAAAGAATATCCCCTTCCACCTGCCCCCATCCTCTCCTGCTCCCTCCTCCGACTCCTGCTACCCAGTTCTTCTCTCCTGAGTCAGGCACTGTTAGTGGTTTCTCGGGTGGCCCTCCCGGGTCACTCTGTACACATATAAGCATATCCATCCCCCTCACCACTCCTTTTAAAGTACATAGTATATACACTATTCCTCCCTTTGCTTCTTTTCAAATAACAATATATCTTACTGATCCACTGTCATTGCATAAAGTTCTTCCTTATTCTTTGAAACGGTGTGTCATACTGCCTTTCGTGGATGTGGAACAATTTTGTAACAAGATGTCTCCCAGGAACTTTGCTAGCCTTCCGAGTCCCGTTTGTTTCGCTGTCATGAACCGTGTCTTCCTGAGAAAGGTGCACACAGACCCGGGCCACAGATGACAGTCATCTTGTGCCTAAGCCCTTCTCTTCACAGCTGACGTTTACAGAACACTCACTTCTTTTTTGAGATAAAATTCACCGTATTAACCATTTAAAGGGTACAGTTCAGTGGTTTTTAGTATATTGATAATGTTCTGTGATCATCAGCACTATTCAATTCAGAACATTTTCATTACCCCAAAAAGACACCCCATAACCATTAAGCAGTCCCTCCTTATTCCTCTCTTCCCAGGTCGCCCCTGGCAACTACTCGTCTACTTTTTGTCTGTGGATTTGCCTGTTCTGGACATTTCATATAAATAGGATCATACAATGTCTGGACTTTTGTGTCTAGCTTAAAGGTTAGCGTGATGTTTTTGAGGTGCCTCCGTGCTATACCATGCATCAGTACTTCATTCCTTTTTACAGCTGAATACTGTTCCGTCATATGGGTGTGTATACCATACAGTGTGTATCCATTCATAAGTTGGTGGACATTTGGGTTGTTTCCATGTATAAATGTTTTTATCAGAAATTTTTTATTTATCCAAGAGAAGAGATACAAGGGAACATATATATGTGTTTAAAGTAGAAGTAGTTATATAGGCACTACGAATCAGTCATTTAAGATATGGATACTACAGTTGTCCTCCCTTACCCGAGGTTTCACTTTCCTCGGTTTCAGTTACCCATGGCCAACTGCAGTCTGAAAATGTTAAATGGAAAATTCTGGAAATAAACCATTCGTAAGTTTTAAATTTCACGCTGTTCTGAGTAGCGTGATGAAATCTTGCGCTGTCCACTCCATCCCATCCTGGATGTGAATCGTTCCTTTGTCCAGTGTATCCACACTGTATATGCTCTTCGCCCATCAGTCACTTAGTGGCCGTCTTGGGTATCAGATCGGCTGTCATGGTATCGCAGTGCTTGTGTTCAAGTCACCCTTGTTTTACTCAATAATGGCCCCAAAGCATGGGAGTAGTGATGCTGGCAACTCAGATATGCCAAAGAGAAGCCATGAAGTGCTTCCTTTAAGTGAAAAGACGAAAGTTCTCAACTTAATAAGGAAAGAAAAAAATTGTGTGCTGAGTTGCTAAGATCTACGGTAGTTTTTATTGCAGTATATTGTTGTGATTGTTCTATTTTATTATTAGTTATTGTTGTTAATATCTTACTGTGCCTAATTTATAAATTAAACTTTTTATCCTTTGTATGGATATAAAGGAAAACATATATAGGGTTTGGTACTATCCATGGTGTCAGACATCCACTGAGGGTCTTGGGATGTACCCCCCGCGGGGGCTACTGTATATACAAGGCAAAGCTGGGGCCTTGTGCTTATATTGTGGGAGAGGTAAAGATGTTGAATTTATACCTCAAGGACTGAAATAGGGGAGTTGAGAAAGGGTTTTAGTCTATAGTCAGGCAATTGGTCCAAATTTCTCTGCCAGTCATTTGCTTTGTATGATGTGTGAGCTGTTTATTAACCTGTCTGAGCCTCAGTTTCCTCATCTGTAAAACCAGGAGGGTAACAGACCCTCCTAAGGTGGTTGTGAGGGTTCAGTGACGTCTGGCCCAGGAAGAGCTTAGCCAAGTGTGGTAGACAGAATAATGGCCCCTAAAAAATGTCCACATCTTAGTGCTCAGAACTTGTGAATATGGTCCCTTACATGGCAAAAGGGACTTTGTGGATGTGATGAAGGGTCTTGAGACAGTGAGGTTATGCTGGCTGACCCAGGTGGGCCCAATGTAATCTCAAAGGTCCTTGTAAGGGAAAGAAGGAGGCAGGAGTCAGAGTCGGAGGAGGAGATGTGACGATGGAAGCAGAGGTCGTGTGATGTCATTGCTGGCTTTGAAGAGGGAGGAAGGGGCCATGAGCCAAGGAATGCAGGTGGCCTCTAGAAGCTGGAAACAAGGCAAGGAAACAGCTTCTCCCCTAGAACCTCCAGAAGGAACGCAGCCCAGTCGACACCTTGATTTTAGCCCAGTGAGACCAAATGTCAGCCTCCTGACCTCCGGATCTGTAAGGTGTGTTGTTTTTAGCCGCTGAGCTTGTGGTGTTTGTTACAGCAGCAGTAGGAAACTAGGGCATCAAGTGCCTGGCACAAAGAATCCGAAAATGTTAGCCCTTTGTGATGGATGGGGACACTGAGACGAGTGACTCGCCAACGCCACTGGTCAGGGAGCACAGAGCCAGAGTTACAACCCAGGGGGCGTTTGTTCCTTTGTCAAACGGTTACTGGGGCTTCCCGTCCATCTGTGTCCATCACTGCGGAGAGTATTGAAGGCCTTCTGGGATAATAGTATCAGCTGCCACTTGGGGCGCATTGCTCTGTGGCGGGCTCTGTTCCAGGGCCTTTGTGTGCATTCCCCATTTGAATCTTCCCAACTCGATGAGGTAGAAGTTGTTACTTACGCCATTTTACAGGTTAGGAAACTGAGGCCCAAGGAGTGAATTGAAACCATTTGCTCCAGGATCACACAGCAGTAAGCAAGCAGCCCTGGGAGGACTGGACACTGTTCTTGGCGTTGGGGCTACAGTAGGGAATGACCCAAATGTTGTCCCTGCGCTCATGGCGCTTGGAAGTCTAGTGGGGGAGACAGACGCTAGACAAAGACAAATAAAACCTGTAACTGTATAATATCCAGTGGTGACAATGAAGGAAAATAAAGCAGGGTTAGGGACCAAGAGTAGCACCTGGGAGGAGGTGAGGGAGGCTACTGTGGTTGGTCTGAAGAGGTGACAACTGAGCACAGACCTGAGTGATCGAAGGAGCAGCCCTGTGAAGGTTTGGGGGAAGACTGATCTAGGTAGGGGGATGGCAGGTGCAAAGGCCCTGAAGTGGGAAGGAGCTGGCTTATTCTTGGGAAAGAAGGAAGGCCAGCATGGCTGGAGGGGAGCGATCAGTGTGGCAGGAGGCTGAGAGGTCACACTGGGCACCACCACACACCAGCCCAGGGCTCAGAGCTGGGAGCAGTGGTGGAGGCAGGGGAGTCCCCAGGAGGCCAGCTCAGCACAGCCTTGAGAAGAGCCTCCCCTCAGCACCGCCTCTTTCTGCAGCACACCTGGGCTCTGGCAGCCTGCCTGGGCTCCCATCCCAGCTCCGTGCTCACCAGCTGTGTGACCCGGGGACATTGCATAACCGCTTCCTGCCTCCGTGCGTTCATGTATGAAATGGAGATAATAATAGCCCTGCCTTGCAGAGCTGTTGCGAGGAGAGACGACTCCGACGCACATGTGACTCGTCTGGCACATCGTGAGCACTTTGATGCAAGCTGCAGTTGTTGCTGTGGTTGTTACCGTTGTGTCAGCCCCCTGCAGAAGGAGGCTTATGATGACAACCCTCCCTTTTCACACTGAGGAGGCTGCCGCTCAGAGAGGTTGTACCTTACCCAGGGTTGCACAGTTTGGAAGTGGCAGGGCTGGATCTGAGCCTAGCCTTGCCTCACCCCAAGCCCAGGCTCCTTCCTCCCACCTGGGGGTGCTCCTGTTTGTAGCAGTGTGCAGGCCGTGTCTCGCGGCCTCCTGACTGGGAGGTGAGCAGGCACGTAATGGGGACATTATGTGGTCCCAGGGCCAGGGCAGCGTCGGTGGTGGACTGGGTACCTTGGAGGGTTGTAATAACTTGTCATTCTAGGATCTGAATAAAAGCCCCAACAGGGGAAGTGGGAGACTTGCCTCAGCTGTTCCTAACTGCCTTCTGCCCCTGCACGGCTTTCTGTGCCCTAAGTGTCAGAAGGGAATGGCAGGTCCTGGGGGGAGGCCACCTGCAGGTGGCTCTTTCCTTCTTTCCACGAGTAGTTATCGAGCATTGACTAACAGTGCCCCTGACTGACAGCAGTAGAGTGCCTGCCACATGCCGGGCCCTGTGGCCACAGTATTCATGTGGGTAATCAGATCTGGTGATCGTCCCCATTTTACAGATGAGGAAACTGAGGCCCCACGAGGTTAGCTGGCAAGGCCATATAGCTAGTGTGTGGCAGAGCTGGAATTCAAACCCAGGAGTCGATGGTGAGCAAAACCACACCAGGCCCCTACCCTCAGGGAGCTTCCATGGAGTCCTTGTGATGGGGAGGGAGGACAGGTGTGCCATCTGTCTGTATGATTATTTGAATAAAGTCATGACTCTGGCAAGTGCTCCCAAGGAGTGCTCCACGGCGGCACGTCATAAGCCGGTCCAAGCTGGTCCGGCAGAGTCTGGAGGGGTTTTATGCATTCATTCAGGGAATGCTTTTCGAGCTGCAACTCTGTGCCACACCTTGTGCTGTGTGCAGGGGACACAGCGGTACCACTCAGGCCCGGCCCCCACTGTCACAGAGTTGACCTTACAAGGAGATATGGCGGCCCCGATGGGGGTCCTCCCACCCCTGAGGTCCCACAGCGAACCCAGGGGCAGAGCAGGCCCTGACAGTGGCCTTCCTCTCTCCCGCAGCTGGAGAAGGAGGAGCAGATACACAGCCTGGACATCGGGAATGATGGCTCGGCCTTCGTGGAGGTGCTGGTGGGCAGCTCGGCCGGAGGGGCCGGGGAGCAAGACTACGAGGTAAGCCGGGCCCTGAGATGGGCCCCATGCTGATCCGAGATAGGCTCCACGTTGATCCAGGCCCCAGGCGCCCCCGGGGCCTCCTGGGTGTCAGGCCGGGTCGAGGATGGGTCGGGGATGAGTCACACGTCAGTTTGGAATGCCTCTGTTAGTCACTGTTTGCAACAAACGTTTACAAGAGGGAATGCCTTTTGCTCTACTATGAATATTAAAAAAAGTCGGCATCGTGCTTTTTTACTGGCTGAATTCGTTAGAGCTGGACTGGTAAGATCATAGTTATCCAGCTGGTTAATCAGTGAAATGTTTTTGGGTAGAAAATAAACCTACTGTGACAAAGAGAGTTTACAATTTTAAGTGATCAAACCAGTTTCTGCAAGGTGTGTTTTTTTTCCTTTTTCTCCCCAAAGCCCCCCTGGTACCTAGTTGTATATTTTTAGTTGTGGGCCCTTCTAGTTGTGGCATGTGGGACGCCACCCCAGCGTGGCTTGACGAGTGGTGCCATGTCCATGCCCAGAATCCGAACCGATGAAACCCTGGGCCGCCAAAGCAGAGCGCGTGAACTTAACCACGTGGCCACTGCCAGCCCCGGCAAGATGTGTTTTTTTCTTGCGATGAGAAGTTGTTTTTAACTGAGCCAATGTTTTACATTCAAAACAATGCACAGGTCAGAGTTTTGACAAATGTATCCACCTGTGTCCCTGTCCCCAGATGCAGACATGGAGCACTCCAGCTTCCCTGACGGTTCCCTCCTGACCCTTTGCGGTCACTCCTCCCTCCCCCAGCTCAGGCAACATCTCTCCTCTGTCCCCACAGACTAGTTTGGCTGGTCCTAGAATTTCATATCAATGGAGTTTTACAGTCTGTGCTCTTTTTTGTGGCTGGCATCTTTCACTTTGAGATTCCATGCAGTGAATACGTCAGGGGCTGTTCCCCTTTGTGCTGAGTCGTGCTCCACTGTAAGCACAGACCAGTTTGTTGATCTGTTCTCTTGTTGATGGCCATCTGGGCTGTTGCCACTTTTTGACTATTACGAATAAAGCTGCTGTGAACATTCTTGTACAAGCTTCTTATGGAGATCTCTTTGGGGTAAATATCTAAGAGTGGAATTTCGAGGTCTTGGGGTAGACATATGTTTTAACCTTATTGGAAATTGACAGTTTTCCAAAGTGGTTGGACCATTTCATATTCCCTTCAGCAGTATATGAGAGTTCTAGGGCTCCATATCATTACCTTTACTTGGTGTTGCCAGTCTTTTTAATATTTTAAACCCCAGCCGTTGAAATGGCACATAGTGGTATTTTATTATGGCTTTAATTTGCATATTCTTGACAAGTAAAGGTTAGAACGTCATGTAACCTTTCATGTACTTATTGGCCATTCATTTATCTTATTTTATGAAGTGTCTGTTCGAGTCTTTTGCTTATTTTTTATTGGGTTGTTTGTCTTTTTGTCATGGGCATGAACATGTATTTTTTTCAGGGTTTTTTTCCCCAGATATGTTTGTTGCATATTTTTCCCCCAGTCTATGACTTGCCTTTTGATTATCTTAAACAGTGCTCTTTTTGGCTTGTTTGTTTGTTTTTTGTTTTGTTTTGGTTTTTTGGTGATGAAGATTGGCCCTGAGCTAACATCTGTTGCTAATCTTCCTCTTTTTGCTTGAGGAAGATTGTTGCTGAGCCAACATCTGTACCAATGTTCCTCTCTATTTTCTGTATGTGGGATGCTGCCACAGCATGGCTTGATGAGTAGTGTTTAGGTTCACGCCGGGGATCCCAACCCGTGAACCCGGGCTGCTGAAGCGAAGCACAGGAACTTAACCACTATGCCACTGGGCAGGACTCTTGATGAGCAGAAGCTGACGAAGTCCAATCTATCAAGGTTTTTTCACAAATACTTAGTGCCTTTTGTGTCCTATAAGAAATATTTGCCTGTCCCAAAGTAATGATGGTAGTCCCTGTATTAGTTTCTTATTGCTGTTGTAACAAATTACTGCAGATGCAAATTCCTGCTAAAAACAATACAGATTTACTGTCTTACAGTTCTGGAGGTCAGGAGTCCAAAATCAGTCTCTGGCCTAAAATCATGGTGTCAGCAGGGCTGGGTTCCTTCCTGAGGCTCCGGGGGAGAATCCATTTCCTTACCTACCCCAGCTTCTAGAGGCCACCTGTGGGTCTAGGCTTGTGGCCCTTCCTCCATCTTCAAAGCCAGCCATCACATTACTCTAACATCTGCTTCCACCGTCTTTCCTCTGACTCTGACTCTCCCGCCTCTCTCTTTCTTATAAAGACCCTCGTGATTACACTAGGCCCACCTGGATAATGCAGGGTAATCTCCCAATTTAACATCCTTAACTTAATCTCAAAGTCCCTTTTGCCGTATTCACAGGTTCTAGGGATCAAGATGTAGACGTCTTTGGAGGGCCGTTATTCTGTCTACCACCATCTCCTGTGTCTTCTTCTAGAAGCTTTATATTTTTAACTTTTACCTTTAGATCTCTGATCCATCACAAATGAATTTTTGCATATTATGTGAAGTAGCAGATGAAGTTCATTTTTTTCCCTTTTGTTTTTTATGTTCTTTGAAAATACTTTTTTTTTAAAGACTTTTCTTTTCCCATTGAATTGTTTGGTTCTTTTGTTGAAAATTAATTGACCACATATATGGAGGTTTATTTTTGTACTCTCTATTTCATTCCACTGATATGCATGTTTATCTTTATGCCAATACCACACTGTCTTAGTAATGAACATTGATAGTATGGGCCGGCCCCGTGGCTGAGTGGTTAAGTTCGCGAGCTCCACTTCAGTTGGGGTTTGCCAATTCGGATCCTGGGTGCTGACCTAGCAGCGCTCGTCAGGCCATGCTGAGGCGGTGTCCCACGTAGCACAACCGGAAGGACCTACAACTAGAATATACAACTATGTACTGGGGCTTTGTGGAGAAAAGAAAAAAAAAAGAGAAAGATTGGCAACAGATGTTAGCTCAGGGCTAATCTTCCTAAAAAATCCAAAATCTTAAAAGAATTTTTTTTAAATATTGATAATAAATATTGATAGATTGTGTTGAACTTCCGACTTTGGTTGTCAAGATTCTCTTGGCTATTCTAGATCCTTTGCATTTATTTCCATATAAATTACAAAACCAGCTTGTCAATAACTTTATTTCAGACCTACAGAAAAGTTGCATAAATAGTACAAAGGATTCCCATATACTCTTCACTCACATTCCCCGAATGGTAACATATATGTACATATTTTTTAATGAACTGGAGGTAAGTTGCATACATGATGTCCCTTCATCCCTACTGACTCCACTGGATATTTCCAAAAAACGGAGACATTTTCTTACCTAACCCCAGTACAATTATCAAAATTAGGAAATTAACATTGACATGGTACTCTGTCTTCTGATCTCAGAGCTTATTCAGATTTCCTTCGTTGTCCCAATAATGTTCTTTATAGCAAAAGAAAATTCAGAATCATGCATTGCATTGATTTGCCGCATCTCCTTGGTTTCCTTTCAGTGGGTACAGTTCTTGCGACTTTCTTGGTATTTCATGCTGTTGTCATTTTGGAAGAGTAGCAGTCAGTGATTTCGTAAAATGTCACTCATGGTACAAAATGTCTGACGGTTCCTCATGATTAATTTATGTTATACACCTTTGGCCAGAATACTGCAGAAGCGATGTTGTGTTCTTGGTGCATCAGATCATGAGGCACATGCCTCTGACTTGCTTCATCACTGGTGTTAGCCTGGATCATTTTGTTAGGTGGTGTGGGCCAGGGTTCTCTGCTCTGAAAGTACTGTTTTGCCTTTTGTAATTCACAAGTATCATGTGGGGAAATACTTGGAGACTATGTAAATATCTTGTTACTCCTCAAACTTGTTCTCACTAGTTATAGCATCCATTATTGATTCTTGCCTAAATTATTGATGCTATCGAAATGATTTTTTTTAAATTTCCTTTTCCAGTTGTTGGTAGCATAATAAAGGTACGGTTGATTTTTGTATATTGATCTCGTATCTTGTGACCTTGTTAAATTTACTTATTAATTCTCGTAGGAGAGTCCCTTGGGATTTGTGTAGCTCTCTGGGGATTTTCTACATAGACAATCATATTGTCTGTGCATAAGGACAGTTTTCTTTCTTTCTAATCTTTATGCCTTGTTTCCTTTTTCTCATCTTATCACACTGACTGGTATGTCTAGTACCATGTGGAACAGAAGTGTGAGGGCAAGCATCCTTCTCTGGTTCCTGATCTTAGGGGAAAGTGGTGAGCCTTTCACCATTGAATGTGATGTCAGCTGGAGGTTTGTTTATAGGTGTCCTTTGTCAGTTGAGGATGTTCTTTTCTAAACCTGCTTTGTTGAGAGCTTTTCTCCATGAATCTGTGTTGAGTTTTATCAAGTGCTTTTTCTGCTCTACAAGGTACATTTTAACAAATGAGGTTTGCCTTCAACATTCTTAGTCTCAAGGTTATATAAGTGGTAAAAAGGTAAACTGAGGCACGTTAAATTTTAAAGAGTTTACTTGAGCAAATGATTCAACTCAGGCAGCCCAAGCTGAAAATGGTTAGGGATGCCCTGTGGGCATGCCAGAGCAGAGGTTTTTATGGAGAAGACACGGAAGCAAAGCAAAGCAATTATTTAATTGGCTGTAGCTTAAGTGGTTACCTTATTTGGGAAAATCTAGTTATTCATCTATTTTTTTAATTTTTATTTTTTTGCAGGGAAAGATTGGCCCTGAGCTAACATCTGTTGCCAATCTTCCCCTTTTTTTTCCTCCCCAAGGCCCCAGTGCATGGTTGTGTATTCTAGTTGTAAGTCGTTCTAGTTCTTCTGTGTGAGCCGCTGCCACATCATGGCAGTTGACAGATGGATGGTGCGGTTCTCCACCCAGGGGAACCCAGGTCGCTGAAGCAGTGAGCACCGAACTTTAACCACTAGGCCATCAGGGCTGGTTCTGTTTGGCTATTATGATAGTTGTTCTTGCATTGCGTTTTCTCAGATTCGGGAACTTCAGTTGGTTGTATATGATGAATTGTTCTTGCATTTCATTTTCTTGGATTCGAGTGCCCTGACTCTGGCTTAGATTTTGGTTTGTTTACATAGGTCACCAAGGCACTAGAGTCACTCACTCTAATGGCCTCTTTCTTTAATTGCTTTAACAAAGTCAGTAGTCTTTGGACTATAAAAAAAAAAGTTTGCTGTTCTTAGCAAGCAGATCAAAATTCTACTTTATAGAGATGAAAGCAGAATAAGTGCGTTCTTAGCTAACATTTTATTATATCCGGTTTATTATTCACCCCTTTATCTATCTAGCAAGATGGAACGACCTGCTCAGGGCTTTGTCTTTACCAAGTCTGAAAATGCCTATGCCGTTAGTCTCCCGTTTGTTCAAGGTTTTTAATTAAACTTCTGCTGGAGCCTCGGGTTTTTGTTACAATTTCCAGCCAAGACTGAATTAAAGACTTTGGGGCTTATAATGTTTGACTTCCACCCAGAAACTAGATAGGGCTGGAAGAGCCAAGAAAGAAAAGGAAAAAGGATGGAGCAGGGCTGGTCGACGTTGATGTCACCTATACAAATCAAGCGTAAGGCACATATTGGGATAACTAATACCATTTTATACAAAATCAACACGTTCTTGTTTCTCCCCTCCAAATTCTACAAAGGAGATACGTAAGCTTTCGAGGTTAACACGGCCTAGAGAATAAAGGCTTAATCCTGGGACCGTAAAGACAGTGTTAGGTAATAAGACAGACTGATACCTAGAGTTATTTTCTTTTTCTGATGAATGGGAGGAGAGTGTATTCAGAGGAAATCTACCTCTTATATAGGGAGCAGCTGCCCGCCAGAGTTTGTGTTGCCCCTTCATTTTAGTCACTAGGTGATAAATTCACCTCCCCTGTCAGCTCCCTTGTCAGCTCAATCAGGCCTTTTATAAACAAGTATAGTCAAGGCCAGGGAAATGGCTTCCCTTCTGTATAATTTTCTTTGTCGTTTCTTTTTCATAATCAGAGCTGAGCACAAAGAGACATGTAGTTATGTTCTGGTTTTCTCAGCAAAAGGCTTTTGTTTTCTAATTTCACAAATTTCACAGCATGTCTGTTAGAAAGGAGACTAAGTAAGAGATATACCCAACTAAAATTGGCTTACTGCATAAGAATATTTATTGTTTCTTTGGGAGGGAAGTCTGGCATTAGGCAGACCCAGAGTGGATCTGGCAGCCTAACAAAGTCAGTGTGGTTGGTTGGCATCGCTTGATTCTTTTGGACTTGCCCTCGTGGTTACAGGATGATTGCTGCTGCTCCATCCATCACTTAGTAGCATCCAGTGCAGGAATTGGAAGAAATGGAATGGCAGAAATTCAGTGGCTCTCTTCCATCCTGTGTTTCTCTTTAATGAGGAAGGAAAATCCTTTTCAGAAGCCCTAGCAGTCTTCCTCTTAAAATCACATTGGCCAGAACCAGCTCACGTGCACATCCTTGGACTGGCCATTGGCAGAGGGAATTGAGTTTTTAGACAATCATGATTCATCCCTTAGTGTTGGATGTACAGCTATTCCACTGTTTTTCAAAATGGCCTGGTCAGTTTTGATTGTCATTTGTTCCATCATACTGTCAGTATCTTCATTTATCTCTTTAAACTATTAAACATACTTACTTTTATATTGTATGTTCAATAATTTCAATATTATGCAGCCTCTGTGGGTCTGAGTCTGCAGTTTGTGGTTTCTGCTGACCCCGAGTCATGGCTGTTTCCTCCTGCCTCATGGGGTGTGTGTGTGTATTTCTAATTGTTAACGTCTGTCCTTTGGGACTGTGTCTCTGGGGGATCTTTGAGGACTTGCTTTGAAGTACATTCCTCCAGAGAAGATTCGCCCTGATGTCAGGTGATACTGTGTACGTGGGACCATTTAAGATGTTCCGCTTGAGTTTTTCTATGCAGTTAGCTAGTATGAATTTTTGCTCCAAATCCTTAGGAATTCTCCAGAGAGAATTTTTCATCTTTTCTCTGCTGTCGTCCAGAGCTCGGGCCTCCTCGTGACTCTCCACAAGGCACATTTTCCCATTTTACCCATGGAGGGTGTTGCCCATGGAGGGGGCCCAGCTCTGCATGATTTGGTGATAGTCTCTGAGATGCTCTTCTTTCTTGCTTGGAGCCCAGGCTTTGTCTTCTGTTTCCCCTGCCACCACCACCTAGGGTCCTTTAAAATCAAGCTCTGTGCCACCAGGGCAAACACCAATATCATTGCCACACACTGTATCAGCCAGGGTCCCACCAGGAGACTGACACCACACCAGTTATTTTAATGGAGAGAATTTAACATAAAGAATTAGTAACTAGGTACAGCTGCCCCTGCGTATCTGCCAAGGATTGGTTCTAGGACCCCCGTGGATACTCAAGTCCCTTATATAAAGTGGGCATAGTATTTGCAAATAAGCTATACACATTCTCCTGTATACATTAAATCATCTCTAGATTACTTATAATAACTCATGCAGTGTAAATGCTATGTAAGTTGTTATGCCATATTGTTTAGGGAATAACGACAAGAAAAAAAAAGTCTACGTGTTCAGTGCAGACGCACCCATCATAGGCCTTCTGATCCGGGCATGGTTGAATCTGCGGATGCCGAGCCCACGGACGCGGGGCGACTGTACTGAACTGAGGGGGCCAGGAGACTAAGGCACGATGAAGAAGGAACTGCAGGGAGCAGCTACCACCCCGGGGGTGGGGGAACAAAAGGAAGGGGTTGGAATTATTGAAACTCAGCTGTTTGGAAGCTTGGAGGTGGGGTCCAGAGAGCTGAAACTCAGATCCTGAGGAGGGGGCCCTCGGCGGCTGGCGCTGGTGGCCCGGAAGGAGGTGCAGTGAGGCCGGTTCTGCGAGTTGGGAGGCTCCAAACAGGATTCATCTGCCACCGGGAGAAGGAGCCTCTGCAGGAGCACAGGCGCCCGGTGGTGCTGCTCACGGGTCGGGGAGGAGGAGCAGGGGGAGGAGGAGCAGAGCCCTCCCTCTTCCAGCCTTGCAGCCTCTCCCGCGCCCCCTGTTGGCAGAGCCTGACAAGGAGAAGCTGAAGCGTCCCTGCCCGGCAACCCAGAGCTGAGCATCCGAGGGGGCGCTTTAGCCGACAGACACTCAGTCAGCCGCTGGTGCAGCTCCCTGCCTCTTTGGATCCTGTGCTCTCAGTTCCGACCTCCGATGACCTCCGATAATGCCCCTGGCCTTTCTGCTGACTCAGCCGTGCTTTTCCCAAAGGTGTTGGACCATTGCGCCTGTCGTTGTGAATATTCTCTGCTGGGAGGGTTCCTGAGGCCCTGTAGCCTACCATTTGGCCAGATAAGGGAGACTCTTTGGAAGAATTGAGAAAGGATCGATCAGATCTGGAAGTAGAGGGCTCCCTCTGGGGCCTGTGTCAGGGGAGGACTGGCCAGAGGCCCAGAAACAAGAGAAGAGTCTAGAGACCTTGAGGCACATCGCAGCGCGAGCTGGATCTGGCGACTACCTGGCCCTCACTCAGGCCCCCCTGCCCCCTTCCTAGCCCCTAGGAGGTGTCATTTAAACCAGCCAGCCCCGGTTCTCATTCACTGTGCCTTCTCCCAGGTCCTTCTGGTCACCTCATCTTTCATGTCCCCTTCCGAGAGCCGCAGTGGCTCAAACCCCAACCGCGTTCGCATTTTCGGGCCTGACAAGTTGGTCCGGGCAGCGGCCGAGAAGCGCTGGGACCGCGTCAAAATTGTTTGCAGCCAGCCCTACAGCAAGGTACCTAGGGTGCGGGCTAGGGGCGTGGGGTCCTTGGTCCTGGGCAAGGAGAGAGCTGAGGGGCCAGTGTTGAGTTGCAGAGGGCTGGGAGGATGGGGAAGCTGGTCTCCCCATGGGACTGTGAGGAAGCTGGGTCCTGCCGTCCCCGAAGTGGGTTTGAGATCCCCCCATAATGGGAGGCGTTGTTTCCTGGAGGGAGTACAGGGAGGGTGAACTGCAGGACCTCCCAGGGGAAGTGGAGGAGGGGCAGCTGACTTGTTAGGGGGTCTGGTAGAGTGGGCCTGGGAATTAACATCACGAGATCTGGAGTCAGGTGACTGGGTTCAAAACCTGGCTGTACCACTTCTCAGCTGTGTGACCTTGGGCTGGTGACTTAACCTTTCTGGCCTCAGTTTACAGATCCTTATAGGGTTGGCGTAAGTTAGGGATGCTAAGCTATGGTAACAGTGACACTGAGTATGTCATGACAACACACGATAGAAGTATACTTCTTACCCATGGAACTGCCCTGGGAGTGTTCAGCCGGTCATCCAGGGACCCTGGCTTCCATCTCATGGCTCTGCATCCAGCTATTGGAGGGGGAAAGAACCTGGAGCATTTCTGTGTTCCAAAAGAGGCACATGGCGTCCCCGCCCCCCGCCATTCCACAGGCAGGAATTGGAGCACGCGGGATGGATTCGCTTGGACACCCAGCAGCCTTTGCCTGTTGCTGTGAGACTGGAGGAGCTAATGCACAGGAAGGGCTTAGTGCCGAGCCCGAGCCAGAGTTAGGGCTCAATAACAGCTTGATGTTAGTAGAGTCGTCACTGTCATCTGGACACCTCCGTAGACATGTGTGTCCATAAGAGGGAAAGAGCCAGAAAGGGGTTTCCCTAAGTGAAAGGGGCTTGGGGAGCAGGCCTTTGTCCTTGGCCAGACTCCCTGACTCCCAGCCCTCCTTTCCCAGGACTCTCCCTATGGCCTGAGTTTCGTACGGTTTCACAGTCCCCCAGACAAAGATGAGGCAGAGCCCTCACCCCAGGTAAGCTCCACCTGCCACCCCCAGAGCCTTCTCCCTACCTCTTCACCCCTGACCACTGCACTGACCTTGCGGGACCTTAGAAGGTGACCAAGCTTGGCCAGTTCCGCGTGAAGGAGGAGGATGAGGGCGCCACCTCCCTGAGACCTGGGGCCCTCTTCTTCAGCCGGAACAATAAGACTTCCACAGGTGAGTGCGGAACATTGAGTCCTGAGTGAGTATAGGGCTGGGGCCTAGACTCCTGGGTCAGAGGGAGGAGGGGCTAAGGGCCTGGACTCCAGGGTCTGAGGGAGGAGGGGCTGGGGGCCCGGACTCCTGGGTCTGAGGGAGGAGGGGCTAAGGGCCTGGACTCCAGGGTCTGAGGGAGGAGGGGCTGGGGGCCCGGACTCCAGGGTCTGAGGGAGGAGGGGCTGGGGGCCGGGACTCCTGGGTCTGAGGGAGGAGGGGCTGGGGGCCCGGACTCCAGGGTCTGAGGGAGGAGGGGCTGGGGGCTCGGACTCCAGGGTCACTGCAGGGTTTTGGGAACAACACTCTGTCCCATGGATAGGAGCTGATGGGTCTGAGGGCCTATCTCTCTCATCCTGGATCTACTTTGTTCCTCTGTAGCCACAGCCAGTGACCCAGCAGGACCCAGTTATGCAGCTGCTACACTACAGGCCTCCAGTGCCGCCTCCTCAGTGTCTCCAGTCTCCAGGGCAGTAGGCAGCACCTCCAAGGTGAGATCATCAGACCCTGGTGGGGTGGAGGAGGAGGAGAGAGGCTAGAAGGCTCAACTTATCCCTCTGCCCAGCCTCAGGAGTCCCCCAAAGGGAAGAGGAAGTTGGATTTGAACCAAGAAGAAAAAAAGACCCCCAGCAAACCATCAGCCCAGCCCTCACCACCCGCCCTCAAGAGACCCAAATGTGAGCAAACTGGATTCCTTGTTCCGATAGGGTCCTGTGCTCTGTGTCCTAGGGGAGGAGTTGCTGGGGGCCTGGACTCAAGGTCTGAGGGAGGAGGGGCTGGGGGATGGACTCCTGGGTCTGAGGGAGGAGGGGCTGGGGTCTGGGCTCAAGGTCTGAGGGAGGAGGGGCTGGGGTCTGGGCTCAAGGTCTGAGGGAGGAGGGGCTGGGGGATGGACTCCTGGGTCTGAGGGAGGAGGGGCTGGGGGATGGACCCCTGGGTCTGAGGGAGGAGGGGCTGGGGGATGGACCCCTGGGTCTGAGGGAGGAGGGGCTGGGGCCTGGGCTCAAGGTCTGAGGGAGGAGGGGCTGGGGGATGGACCCCTGGGTCTGAGGGAGGAGGGGCTGGGGGATGGACCCCTGGGTTTGAGGGAGGAGGGGCTGGGGTTTTGTTGCAGTAGTGCTGACTGAATCTACTCTTTGGCTTCTCCAGTGCCAGCTCCCACTCGATCCCCAGCCACCGCCCCAGTCCCTGCTGCAGCACGGGGGGCAGTGCCAGGGAATTCCCGAGGAGAAGGCAGCGAGCCCAGGGGACCCCGAGCTGGCCCACAGGAGCTGGGGAAGATCCTTCAGGGTGTGGTGGTGGTGCTGAGTGGCTTCCAGAACCCCTTCCGCTCGGAGCTCCGGGACAAGGCCCTAGAGCTGGGGGCCAAGTATCGGCCGGACTGGACCCCAGACAGCACCCACCTCATGTAGGCCTGGGCCCTCCTCCCGTGCTCCCCACTGCTTCTCCTCCGTCTCCTCCATCTTGCTTTCTCTCTCTCTCCTTGTCTCTTCAGCTCTCTTATCCTCTGCCTCTTTTTCTCTCTGATTCTTCTATCTTTCCCTTAGTCTCCCTGTGTCTTGTTTCTTTGTCCCGTATCTGTCTCTTTATCTCTCACTCATGTCTCTTTCTCCCTCGCTCTGTCTCCCTTGTCTTCCTCTTTCCCCTTCACCCCTTAGATCACAGCTGACCGACACCCTCCATTCTGCTCCCCCATAGCTGTGCCTTTGCCAACACCCCCAAGTACAGCCAGGTCCTAGGCCTCGGAGGCCGCATCGTGCGGAAGGAATGGGTGCTGGACTGTTACCGCATGCGTCGACGGCTGCCCTCCCGGAGGTGAGGCCTCACTGCACGCGTGTGGTAGACATGTGTACACACGCACACACATACACACACCAAACCTGCCCCTTATCCCCATGCTGGGCAGTGCCGGAATCTGGAGAGAAATCAGACTGGGGCCTGCCGGTAGAGGACACTGCAGCCCAGCCCAGAGTCAGCTGACTTCTGAGAGGAGGGGGGCCCTTCCGGGGGCTCTGGGAAGTCTGCTCAGTGGAGGAGGAAAAGAACTTTGCAGGCTGTTCAAACAGCATGCGCAGAGGTTCAGGCGGGAGAATGGAGTGTTGGGGCCTGTTTAGATTCATTCAAAGCAAGCCCCTGAAGCTCCTGCTTGGTCCCAGGCTGGGCTGCACGATGCTGGGCCCCCGGATGTCAGGTCCTGCCCTTGAAGCCCTCTGACTTTGATGAGGGGACCAGACTTGTTATAAAACAGTATGGAGGAAGGCCCAAGTGGAGACCACAGGGGGTGGGCCGTCTTCCAGGACAGGAGGTTTTCCAAGCCGAAGAGAGGCAGAAAGCATGCTGGGTGGAGGAGCTGAGGTTGGCTCAGCCTGGTGTGTGCCCCGAGGAGTGGCAGGTGGGGCTCAGCTTGCAGTGGGAGCGGGAAGTGGCAGGAAAACGAAGCTGGGGGCAGCAGGAGCCACGGAAGGCTTTTGAGCTGAGGGCAGGGTCAGATCCAAGGCCTATGGATTGGAGGGGAGACTTGAACTGTGAAAGAAGACAAGACCTGAGTGTGTTCAGAACTGGGCCTGCGCCTGGCATATTTCAGAGACAGTCTGCGTTGGGGAGAGGTGGAGTCAGGGAGGCGGGTGGGGTCAGCTGAGAACTGGGCTCCATCCAGCTCCAGAGACACCTCATCTGTCATATGGGAATCCAGACATCTCTGGAAACAAAAGTGCTTTTCTAGGTTTACCACAAACTCATTTGGCTGGACGATCATCCTGAACTGATGTGGGGCTGTTTATGGACTTTATTTATCCCATTAAGTGCATCAGCATATTTATTACAGAAATATTAATGGATTGGATTTACGGGGCACTCCCTTATACTCCACTCAGGGGTGTTATGTAACAATCTATACGCCTGCCACTTGCCTCTGTCAAGTCTGAAAAATTCAAAATTCTGAAACTCATCTGGCTCCAGGGGGTTTCCTCTGTGAGCAGTGGGAAGCCACAGAAGGTTTGAGGGGAGCAGAGCCAGGCTCTGCTGTGAGGGGTGGAGGGTCAAGGAGAGGCTTCAAGTGGGGACCCCAGAGGGGGCTGGGGCCTCGGGTGTGGAAGGAGGGATAGGATGGGGATTTCTTTAAGGACAGAGGAACTGGGTTCGGATCACTGTCTGCCTGGGAGGTGAAAGTGTGCAAGGAAGAAAAGGCAACTAGACAAACAGTGTTGGATTTGCCACTGGGTTTCGACAAAAAAAAAAATTCAGAAAGCACTTTATATTTTTAAAAATTGACGATAGAAGGACGACGCCGGGGGATGGCTCTCCTCACAAGAATCCCAAATTGAGACTTTGAAAATCTTTTAATTCAAAGCATTTTCAAGAACAAGCTTAGTAAACCTACCATTGATTCCTCAATCAGCGGCTCCACTTACATCCTCTGAGTTTCCCATGAGCCACCATTTTACAGCAAGTGTGACTTCCCTGAAGAGCGTTTCAACAGCTTTGAAACAACCCTCCAATGCTCAGAAGGGTCTTAACGTGCGCACCATGAGAGGGGAGCCAACTTGTTCATTTGCTTCTGCCGCATGCTGCTGCCCTGTGATTAGGGGCCAGTTGATTAATCTCTCTGGGCCTTAGTCTCCTCATCTGTAAAATGGGGCTGAAAATAGTACCTACCCCAGGACTCAGTGACTCCGTTTGTTGTACGTGTTCAGAACAGTGCCTGGCTCATAGGAAGTCACATGTAAGTGTTAGCTGCTGCTGTTATTATTGGAACCAGGAGAATTCTTTTCCCGGAGTGTCAGCGGCTTAAGGAACCATGAATATAGTGTCAACATCTTTACAAATGTATTTGCTTTTGAGAATTTTCCCTTAATTGGTACACATTCCCCTAATGAAAAAGTGACTTTAATTCTGAAAGGGGAAAATTATTTGATTTTTTTTCCTTTCTGCAATGGGGCATTTCTTCCCCAAGAGGGAGGGGAAGGCAGGGAGTCTCAGGTCCCTGGTGTGGGTGGCTGGGGTGGCTGAGGGTCACTGGGGCCCTTCCGGAGCTGGGAGGAGGGGCAGGCTGGGAGAGCGGCCACGATCGTGACCCTGAATATTTAGTAAATGCTAGTGGCTCTTGCTTCCTGAGCACCCTCCCTACCTCCCCCACAGGCCACGATATGCTCTTTGTCTGAGGCCGATTCCTCCCCTAGGTACCTCATGGCAGGGCCCGGCTCCAGCAGCGAGGACGAGGAGGCCTCTCACAGCGGCAGCAGCGGGGATGAAGCCCCCAAGCTTCCTCGAAAGGTCTGATGCCCCCTGCCTGGGGGTGGGAGGGTGTAGTGGGAGGAGGACGTGGGTCTGTTGTGGTACCCCAAACCCTCCACTCCTGCCTGCTTCGGGCACACACCCCAAACACACTCACACCCACGCTGTTCCTTCCCTTCTTACTGACCCACCCTCCCTCCCCAGCGCCCCCAGACCAAAACCAAGCCCCCGCAGGCAGCAGGACCCAGCTCACCCAAGAGACCTGCAGCCCCAGAAGAAACCAAACCAGCCTCACGGGGGCCCCAGGAAGATACCGACACTGATGGGGAGCAGTCAGGTCAGCGCCGGAGGGAGGAGGGGCTGGGGGCCTAGACCCCTGGGTCTGAGGGAGATGGGGCTGGAGGCCCGGACTCCTGGGTCTGAGGGAGGAGGGGCTGGGGGCCCAGATCCCTGGATCTGTGGGAGGAGGGGCTGGGGCCTGGACTCCTGAGTCTGAGGGAGGTGGGGCTGGGGGCCTAGACCCCTGGGTCTGAGGGAGGAGGGGCTGGAGGCCGGGACCCCTGGGTCTGAGGGAGGAGGGGCTGGGGGCCCAGACCTCTGGGTCTGAGGGAGGAGTGGCTGGAGGCCCGGACCCCTGGGTCTGAGGGAGAAGGGTGTGGGGGCCCGGACCCCTGGGTCTGAGGGAGGAGGGGCTGGGGGCCTGGACCCCTGGGTCTGAGGGAGGAGGGTCTGGGGGCCTGGATCCCTGGGTCTGAGGGAGGAGGGGCTGGGGGCCTGGACTCCTGGGTCTGTGGGAGGAGGGGCTGGGGGCCGGGACTCCTGGGTCTGAGGGAGGAGGGGCTGGAGAATGGACTCTTGGCTCTGAGGGAAGAGGGGCTCGGGGCCTGGACCCCTGGGTCTGAGGGAGGAGGGGCTGGGGCCCTAGACTCCTGAGTCTGAGCGAGGAGGGGCTGGATCCCAGACACTGGACGTGGGGGAGGAGGAGGCAGAGGCTCTGTAACTGGATCTGGAGGGCAGTTGAGGCTGGGGGTTGGGATGCCTCCTTCTGTGCTAGGGTGTGAGACTGGGAGGGGGGTTTACCAGTTTTCCCAGGAGACAAGGCGGCCCCTCCCGTTGACTAAACTTCCACTCGCAGGCCAGGACAATGGGGCGGATGATTCTGGGGATACTGAGGATGAGCTGAGAAGGTAGGGTGGGGGTTGGGGGTCAGGGTGGCCCTGGCCTTGGGTGGAGGGGGATCTGGTCTGCATGCTCTTCCCCAACCCCTTTTGGCTCCTCCAGGGTGGCTGAGCAGCGGGATCAAAAGCAGCCGCCTGGCCAGGGGGAGAACGGTGAGGACCCATATGCAGTATCCACGGATGAGAACACAGACAACGAGGGTCCCTCAGAGTCTCCTGACCTGCCCATTCCTGAACTCCCAGGTAGGAAATCCCTCCCTCCCTCTGGAAGAGGGATTTGTCCCTCAGTTCTTGGCTGTAACTTAAGCCCAGCAGCCTTGGGATCTCTGCTGTCCCCTGTGACTTGTGTCCCCTGATGCCCCGGAACCCCACTACCTGCCTTTGCCACCTCTTTGCTCTCTTAGGCCTATTCCCTTCCCTTTGGCATCCTCTTATGACTTTCCTCTCTGTCCCCTTCCTGATTTCCTGCTGTGACTGCCCCTGTCACAGTCCAGTGCCAGCTTGCCTTTCCACTCCACTGTGAATGGCCCTGCCTCACTGGCCCTGCATCAGGGCTTCGCCCTCCCTAGGCCTCAGATCACCTGGGGGGCTTTTAGAATCTGCAGATGCTCAGAGCCCACCCCCAGGTTCAGTTTTGTGGGTGTGGGGTGGGGCCCGGGCACACAGGTGACTGGGCAGTGATCTCTGTTGGGACCTAGGTGGTGGTGGCATTGTTGTTTGTCATCCCAGACATGGATGCAGGGGGCATGGGATGGTGGCCGGAGTCAGAGCCACTGCTGGTCGCAGATGGAGGCAGTCACGGGGTCTGAGTGGAGGCCAGATTCAGCGGCCACTGGAAGAAGCCATTTTCCCCTGGTTCCTCATGGGTGATGGGCAGTGAAGTCCCTTGATCCTCCAAAGCCCCATAAGTGGCAATCAGCAAATTGATGGCCTGGAAAGTCATGTCAAAAGAGAGAGAAGGAAGAAAGCCAGAGAAAGCACTGGTTGAGAAGGCCTGAGCCAGCCCGGGAAGAAGGGGCAGGCTCTGAAGTTCCTACCCCAGGCCCAGCTAATGAAGGGGCTCCAGCCCACCTGTGATTTAAGAAAAAATTTGCAGATTTGTGTAAGAAATATGTTGCAATAATAGTAATTGTGTCTTTTACCATTAAAGCAAAGAAAGGGGGGAAAAATCTCCCAGAAGGCTCTGGTGGGCCTGGCCGAGAACCACCGCTGTCACCCCGCTGGGTGTGTGTGAACGCCCCTGTGCAGCCACTGCACTGGCCCTCCTGTCTTGCCTCCAAGGGTTCTGTGGCTCCAGCTGGTGTCCGGAACTCCAGGGGTCTCACACTTGGCTCTTGCACCGTTTCCCCTGCAGACTTCTTCCAGGGCAAGCACTTCTTCCTGTATGGGGAGTTCCCTGGGGATGAGCGGCGGAAGCTCAGACGCTATGTCACTGCCTTCAATGGGTCAGTCTCCAGGGGTGGGCAGCGGTGGGGAGGGGATGCTGAGTCCAGGGGAGGGGGTGGGAGGCTGTGGGAAGGAAGGCAATGGGAGGATGGAGCAGGGGCCTACCCTGCAGGATGGGCACAGGGCAGCCACGGATGCACGGCTTCGCCTCAGTTTTCCCTGCTCAAAGTGAGGCTCCCCACCTGAAGGATTAGGGATGAGGGAGCTATCGGTGTTGTGGCTGGGCAAGACTGGCACGTGGGAGGATGGGGGTCCACAGGCAGCCTTGGGGGACACAGTGGGGTTGGAGAGGACAGCCTTTGAGAATCACTGGGGAGCAGGATGCTAGAAGAGGGGACGCCAATTCTCTGCCTCTTTTCTTTTCCCACCAGGGAGCTTGAGGACTATATGAGCGACCGAGTCCAGTTTGTGATCACGGCACAGGATTGGGACCCCAGCTTTGAGGAGGTGAGTCCCAGAGGGGCAGGGAAAGGGGGACCCAAACCCCCATGCCTCCCCTCCAACGCCCCTCACTCAACGGGTTCCCATATGCACCCCACCCCACGCTGCAGGCCTTGATGGACAACCCCTCCCTGGTGTTCGTCCGCCCCCGCTGGATCTACAGCTGCAACGAGAAGCAGAAGTTACTTCCCCACCAGCTCTATGGGGTGGTGCCCCAGGCCTGAAGTATGTGTTTGCGCACATGTGCGTGCACACATGCACACACACACACAGGATGCGTTTAATAAAGGTGACTTGGTTTGGAGCTGCTGTCCCTCTCACTTGGGACTCTCCCAGAACCTCCAGAAGGCCCATGGTTTTCTGTCTTATGTTTGGTTTTTGCTTCCCCTCTGAGCGCCAGGTCTCTGGGCTGCCTTAAGACTCCTGTCCTGGGGTCCTGGAGAGAATGAGGGGCCCCCTCTCAGGCGTCTGGTCGGGAAGGAGCTCTTTGCTACCTCTCCCTGGCCCCTCAGCCCTATGGTGGCAGGTGGCAGGGAACTGGGCATCTGACACTCAGCGCCCCGCCTTGGCTGGTTCTGACCCTCAGCCCATTCGTGCACGTGGCTGTCCCCGTGGGTCCTGGGCTAGAGGCTGGGATGCTCAGGAAGTGTGCCTCTCCTGAAGTCTCAGCCCCCCAGGCCAGGGACATCTCCCTTCCTCTGAGCGTTTCAGAAGGCCTGTATAACTGCTGCCAGCGTGGTTTGACATCACCTCACTTGGGAGGTTCACTGGGGGGAAGGGGCATTTGAATCAACCCACCCAAATGCTGTACCCCCTTCAAGGCTCCACCACACTTCCAGTGGGAACTGAGCTGGGTGTTGGAGAATCAGGGCAGAAGCAGGATGGTGTTCAAGGCAGGGCCATGGCGTGGGCAAAGGCCGGGAGCTGGGGCCAACCCAGTGCCTGGGGCAGTTGAGAGAGCATTGCCACCTTTGATGAAGAGGCTTTAGGGCCGAGGTGGCTGGAAAGGTGGACATAGCCCTTGCAGTTGTGCTGTCCAATGCAGGAGCCACTGGACAGGTGGCTATTCAAATTTCACTATAGTGAAATAAAGAACTCACTTCCTCAGTCACACTGGCCACATTTCAAGTGCTCAGTGGCTGCTGTACTAGACAGCACAGAGGGAACATTGCCATCACTGTAGAAAAACAAAGGACAGGGCTGTCCTGGAGGGCTGTGAATGCCAGGCCGAGAAGCCTAGACGTTATCCTGGGGGCGGGGGTCAGAAAGGGCTTTGAGCAAGGCAAAGGGCACGGGCAGAGCTGGGTTACAGCTTACCCCAAACTTAGTGTCTCAAAACAACAGAAATTTATGATCTTCCAGGTCTGGAGGGTAGAAGTCTGAAATGGGCCTCCTGGGCCAAAAATCAAGGTGTCGGCTGGGCTGTGTTCCTTCCGGGGGCTCTAGGGGACAGTGTGCTTTCTTGTCTTTTCCACAATCCACATTCCATTCCCCTTCCACGTTCAAAGGCAGCAGTGGTCAGTCGGGTCTTCCTCACACTGTGTCACTCTGACACTGAGCCTTTTGTCTCATTCTCCCACGGTTAAAGGTCCTGGTGGTTACACTGAGCCCACCTGCATAATCTGAGGTCATCTCCCCGTTTTAAGGTCAGCCAATTAGCCACCTGAATTCCTGATGTTACCTCACTTCTCCTTTGCCACGTAACCTATCCATAGGTTCCAGGGATTAGGATGTGGACATCTTTGAGAGGCCACCCACCACATGTGAGATGTGAGTCACCACTCTGATGGGGCTGACCTTCTGCTGGGGGAGAGACGGTGAGTGTGTCCTGCAGCGCTGGGCAGTGCTCAATGCCGTGAGACAGATAGAGCAGGGCAGTGTCACACGGTGAGCAGAGTGAGGGGGCAGGGCGGGGTAGTTCAGTTGGGTCATCGGGGAAGGCCTCTCACAGGCCTTACCCCTCTGCAGAGACCCGGGAGAAGTAAGGGAGCATCTGGGGGAACCATTCCAGTAGAGCAGAAGCAAGTGCAAAGGCCCTGAGGCATGTGCAAGGAGCAGCAGGGCCTCGGGATCCACCCTGACTCAGCACTGTCCCACTGTTTGGTTGCGGGCAAATCCCATCGCTCCTGGCCTCAGTTTCCCCATTTGCACATGGTAAGGTTGGACCGGATCAACACCTCTCGAATGAGTTCGTGCCCTTGAAACTTTGACCGTGGTGTGGTTGCTTTGGAAGAAAGTTTCCAGGACAGCTCTATATATAAACATGGATACCAGCCATACTGCTGGGTTTGGAGGAGAGACTGGAATCCTTACCCTCCCCCGGCCCTCCCCAAGGCCTTTCTGAGCAGCCTGCAGTCCAGCAGCCTGCTAATTTCCATCTGCCTGCTGGCTTCCCCCCCTTACCCTGGGTACTTCCACAAAGCACCTCTCAGTCCATCTTCCACACCTTTCAGATCTCAGCTCAAACATCACCTCCTCAAAAAGGTCTTCCCTAACCTCCATATAACAGGATGTGCCAGGTATACACTCTTACAATACTGCGTGTCTGTCATAGTTGTAACTTGATTAGTTTATGGTCAGATTTACCAGTCTTTTCCTCTACAATTTGCACTTTTTGTATCTTAAGGATACTTTCTCTACCTCTGAGATGACTAAGATATTCTCCTTTATTTCCATCTAAATGTTTTAGAGTTTTGCTTCTCAAATTTAGATCTTAAATCATCAGAAATTTGTTTTTGTGTATGATGTGAGGTAGGGGTCTGTATTAGTTTCCTATTGCTGCTATGACAAATTACCACAAGCTTAGTGGCTTTAAACAATACGACTTTATTTTCTTTTGTTCTGGAGGTCAGCAGTCCAAAATCAATCTTTGTGGGCTAAAATCATGGTGTTATTAGCAGGGCTGTGTTTCTTTTGGGGGCTCCAGAGGAGAATCCATTTCCTAGCCTTTTCTAATCTCGAGAGACTGCCCTTCCTTGACTCTTGGCCCTGCAGCACTCCAATCTCTGCTTCCATTGTCACATCTCCTCTGACTCTTTCACTTTCCTCTTCCCAGTATGAAGACCCTTGTGATGACATTGGGCCCACTCGAACAATCAGAACAATCTCCTCTCAAGATAAGACCCTTAATCACATCTACAAAGTTCTTTCTGCCATGTGGAAGCTAACATACAGGTTCTGGGGGTTAGGATGTGGATATCTGTGGGGGACCATTATTCTGCCTACCACAGGGTCCCATTTAATTTTTTCCATATCTCTCAGCTCACTCACAGATCAGCCTATCCATTCCCCACTCGTCTACAGCAGGGGTCGGCAGACTATAGCCCAGAGGCAAAATCCAGGCCACCTACTGTTTTTGTAAATAAAGTTTTATTGGAACACCGCCACACTCATTCATTTATGTATCAATGTGTACGGCTGCTTTCGTGCTACAATGGCAGAGTTGGGTAGTTGTAGCAGACACAGTGTGGCCTGCAAAACGTAAAAATATATACTGTCTGGCCCTTTACAGAAGTTGTTTGCCAATCTCTGATCTACACATGGGGACTGTCACATGTCAGGACCTCCTATAAGCACAGGTCTGTTTCTGAGCTCTCAGATCTCTTCCACTGGCCTGTCCCCAAGTCAAAACCACAGGTGTCATCACTACAGCTTTGTAATAATTCTTGGTGTCTGGTGGGGGGCGGGGGGCAAGGCTCCCCTTATTCTTCAAAACAGACTTGACTTCCTTACTTATTTTTTTGCCTCCACTTGATTCGTGTCCACTTCCTTCCCTAGACCAGGTCTGTCTTGTTCACTGCTGCGTTCCTGATGCCCTGTGCAGGGCCCAGCACACAGTAGGTGCTTAATTCATGTCTGGAGAATGATGAGCAGTCCACTGTTAGCTCGACCATCCTTATTTCATAGCAGGAGAAACAGGCTCCAAGAGGGGAGCTGACTTTGCCCGAGAGGGGGCTTGTGCCCTAATGGAGGCCTTCAACACTCCCATTTTATAGATAAGGCCTCTGGGGCCAGAGAAGTGACAGCTTCTCCAAGCCCCTCTGTTCCTAAGTAGTGGGTCAGGACCGCCTCCAAAGCTTGGGCTTTACAATGTTTTCATACTATCGGTAGTACCACATTTGTTCTTGCTTTTATCCTTTAGTATATCTCGTGAATCTTTCCATGAGTACATACAGAGCTGCCTTTTTTCCCTCCAGCTACATACTCCATTCTGTGGCTGTGTTCTGATTCATCAGCCACTCCCCTATCTATGGGCACCTGGTTGGTTCCCATCATTGGCCCCAACCATCCCGCTGCAGTGAACATCCTGCCTCTCGTGCCTGTTTCATGTACTCGAGTTTATCTACAGGATCAATTCTTGGAAGTGGAAGAGCTGTCATGAGCGTGTGTGCATTTTCAATTTTTTATAGATACAGGCAAATGGCCAGAGTGGAGGCGCTCATTTAAGCTCACAACAATGTGGAGAGGGCCTGTTCCCCACCCTCCTCACGAGCCCGCTGTAGGGGCCGTCTTTTTACCTTTGCCATAAGAAGGGAAAACCAGAGCCAGGGCTCCCAAACCATACCTTCAGGTTCATGGTTTGGGGCCCAGTGCTAACTCTCTCTGGGTGATGCCTTCCCCTCCCCCAAGCAGGTGAGCAAAGAGTTCCTCCAGCTTCTAAGCTTGAGCCCAGGATGAGGGGCCAACCTCCCTGCCAGCCAGCCGTCTGGGAGCAGCAAGCCCATACAGCCTGGCTTAGAAACACCGCCTCTGTATTGACGGGGCTGGCGGCAGCGGGGGCCAGGGAGCCCAGGGGAGGGCTCACTCTGGCTCCCCCTGGCTCTCAGCCGCGGGGTGGCTGCGTTGATGAAGGAGCAGGAGGCGTTTTTGGCCAAACGCCTGGCCGCAGCTGGAGCAGTGATGCCGGGCCGCGGGCTGGCTGCCCGGCGCGGTGGGGGGGTCGTGACAGAGGCGATGGGCAGCCAGTTTGGAAGGGAATGAAAAAGCCTTGGGGCAGTGCGGGCAAGGGTAGGGGCGGGCGTCGGTGGCATGGTGCGTGTGGCGGTGGGCCGCCAGCTTGGAGGGGTAGCAGAAGGACTTGGGGCAGTCGGGGCACGGGTAGGGGCGGGCGGGCGCGTGGGTCCAGAGGTGGGCCGCCAGCTTGGAGCGGTGGCCGAAGGCCTTCGGGCAGTGCGGACACGGGTGCGGGCGTGCGCCGCTGTGCGTGAGGCGGTGGGCCGCCAGCTTGGAGGGGTAGGAGAAGGCCTTGGGGCAGTCGGGGCACGGGTGCGGGCGGGCGCCGCCGTGTGCCAGCCGGTGCGTGGCCAGCTTGGACGGGTACGAGAAGGCCTTGTCACAGTCGGGGCAGCGGTGCGGGCGCTGGGGCGGGGGCCGCCGGCGGGGTCGGGAAGGCGCCCCCGCGGACAGAGCGGGCCCTGGAACCGACTGGCTGGGCGTCTGCGGCGGGCCCTGGTGGGGAGCTAGGGGACAGGAGAGCTGGTGGGCTCCAGGAAGCAACGCCCTGAGTCTAGGCCAGCCCCCGCCCGCAAGCTTGATATATTCGAGTGTACGTGGACACCTCAAGGGTCATACTGAGATTCCCCAAGTGACATGTTCCTACTCCCCACTCCCCCCATGCATCATCCTAAAGGGCTCCAAAGGGTTACCTAACTGGAACCCCAAAGCCACTAAGGTGTCTGCTTCTAGCATCTTCCCAAGTAATCACCCTAAAATCCCGCATGTCGTCCCCTCGTCCCTCCTGTAATTTTCTGAGCCCTATAAATGATCACTGAGAATCCCCAAAGATAACCAAGTGGGTTTCCCAGAACGCCGTGTTTTGGGGACCCCAAAAGGTCATCACCCAGAGCCTTCAAACTTTCACCCTGAGATCCCCTCAAAATGTGATTCTTTTAGCCCCAATTCCTGGAGAATGCCCCCTACCCACCCACAGGTGGCGCCGCTCTTACCTCCTCTCTTGGTCACTGGTTCCTTACCAGCGGGACGAGGATCGGTGTCCCCGGCCGCGGACTCTGCATCTCGCTCCAGCATCTTGCTGGCCCAGGAACCTAGAAGGAGGGCCTAGGACGGGGAAGGGGGCCACGCCGCCGGTGATTATCAGCCTGATGGGGCTGGGGCTGGAGTACCTAAAATCAGGGGTCAGTCTGATTCGGAGCGGGGTCTACTTAAGCCTGGCGTCCTAAGGCGAGGGCGGGCTTGAGAGAAGGCGGAGCTTAGAGCACCATGGGCGGGGCTTATACAAATCTGACCAAGAAGCAGCTCCTTTTGCAATTTAGACCCAGACTTGGATCCTTCTAGCTGACTTGGCGGGGCCTCTACAACTTAAGCTCAGCGGCCGTTCTGAGCGCCGAGCTGGCGGAACCTCCCCCACCAGAACCACGCGGCCGGGGAACCCAGGACAGGAGTGGGCGGACGTATACAAATAGGACCCAAAATCGGTTGCTTAGCAACTCAGGCCCAGGGGCGGGGCCTTCGAGCGGAGTGGGCGGGCCTTGTCCAACGCTGTCCCGGAGGAGGGGCCTGTGAGCTCAGTGGGCGGGATTTCACACGGAAAGGTAGCTTTACCCGGCTCTTGGGTTGGTCTCAGTCCACTGACGCCGCGTCAACTGCTTCCTTCTTGTCGCTAAGTTTCATCCCCGGCATGAGGCTGGGGCCGTGAGGGCTAGACGGGAGACCTGGAGGAAGACAGAAGGAACGTGGCGTGTGTTGCGAATCAGAGACCTCTAATGGACTTCTCCCTCGGGGTCCCAAGGGTCCAGGCCTCAATGCACCCTCCCAAGGCCCAGACACCAGGGCAGCCCCTCCGGAACCTATGCATCAGGACCCCAATCAACCCCTCTTCAGCAGGTCCTGGCGTGCTGTCCCCAGTCCACTTCTCGAAGACCCACGGGTCTGGGCCCGGACCCCTGCCTCGCTCACCTGCGGGCGGCCCCTCCCCGGGGGCGGGGCTCCGAGCCCCTCCCGCGGCGGCCACTGCAGCTGCGGCGCTGCCCTCGGACCTGGCGGAGCTGCACCGCCCGGCGCGCGCCCAGCGGTGGGAGGGGAGGGGCGGGAGCGCGCGCGAGCTGCCAGGCCCAGCCTTATTTCCATCCCCTCCTCCCACGCCGGGCCCGCGGGGGCGTCAGTACGCATGCGCTGTCGCAGCCAGCGGAGGCTGCTGCAGGGGAGAAGGAATGGAAGGAGGGGGTGAGTGCGCAAGGCAGGGAAGGTGGTGAGCAAGCGCCAAGCTATGGGCCGAAGAACGGGGGAAAAATGTTCAGCGGCTCGTGGGGCCTACGGTGGCTGACTGGAGTCAAGCACGTGCAGGCCCTAACACGGGGAAACTTCGCTTAGAGATCATCGAGACAGTGCCCGGCATATGCACCTTCCCTTTTCTATGTCCCGCTTCTTTTAGAGAATTCCACTGGCGGCCTGAGTTGCGGCTCCGAAGTCAGTTTCAAGAGCCAGCTGCCCATTTCACCCCTCAAGGCGTTTGCAAAAAAGTCTGGCCATTTCTTCGAGAGAGGGCCGAGGCGGGACGCAGGGCTAGAGCCAGCTGTCGCCCAACAAAAGGCCCGTTATTTGCATAGCGCCCCAGCACCCTTCGCTATTGGGTGATTCAAGATTCTCAGCCTCTCCTACCCCAATGCGAAGGCCCTGGCAGGAGGGGGAGTCCTGAGGGGACCAGGCCCTTGTTCCCCCACCCCCACCCCCGGAGGGCTGGAGCTCCTGGTGCCAAGCCCTGGGTGGCATGCTTGGCACCTTTCCCTGGGCAGTGACGGTTCACTTTCCCACCCAGCACAGAATGACCATGAGGTACCCGTAGGAGGAGGTCGTCAAGAGGAAGTGACTGCAGGTTGACCCTTGAGCTGGACCCGGGCAATTGGAGGTTCCTCACCCATCCCCTGTCCTTGGACTGTGCATTCTGCTTGCCTTCCCTGCTCCCAGAAGCAGCCCCAAGGATACAGTCTTGAGATAGCGATGTGGTGATGTCTGTCTGGACTGGGTCCTGGACTGAACCCAGTTAAGGCCTCTATATACACTTTTAAGACTTGGCGGGTGGGTGTGGAGATCTCTGCGTCTTGCAGCTGCCCAAGGTGAGCTTCAGGTCAGTTCCCTTGCTTATTAAACCTGCCACCCACCAATCTGGAGTGGTCTGCCTCTTTCTTGGGTCTCTCCCTGCCCTCCAAGTAGGGGGATCAATTTCAGATTACACCCAGAGAAGCTCCCTGAGGAGGTTTCGAACCAAAAATTGGTGAGCCGGCCAGGAGACCAAAGAAATGGATGTTGGAAAAGAAGCATCCTCGGTGGGACTCCCAAGCCGGCTTTTGAGCTCTAAGTGGGGAGGGGTGGCCTGTATGTTAGATGCTTGTGGATCGCTGTGTGAGTATGGGGATGCCCCAAGAATGCCAGCTGGTCTAATGTGCTTGTTTGAGGAATTGCGCGTAGCACACTGCTGCAGTGGGCTAAACTCTGCTGCGGGCAGTTTGGCTGGCCACCAATGCCCAACTAGAGGCTGAAGTTGGAGTCAGAGAGTTGGAAGAAGAGCTGAAGTTAGAGAAGAACACACGGTTGGTCCACCAGTCTACTAGCTTTGGGGCTGGCAGACAGGGTAGGAGGGCACGACATGCCACAGAGTGAGGTCCGAGCGCTGCGATGAGGCCTGATTGGGACACTAAGAGCTGGAACCCCTGGGAAAGCGATGACATTGAAGAAGAGGATGTTGTGGTGATTGATGAGGAAACAGACGAAAGGTCCTGTGCTGTCGGGCCCCTCATACAAAGGCAGCCCCTAATTGAGGAGACACTCATGATGAGAGAGTATGCTCACTCAGAGCTTTGAGATGTAGCTGCCCAGATCCAGCAAAAGGCCCGGCAAGTGTCCAGGCGTGGTTAGGGCCGCTCTGGGATAGGAGGGGAGACGGCATCTCCCTGACAGGTCTGGAGACAGAGAAAATGAGCAACATCACCACACACCTGCCCTCTGGTAGCACCTGCATGGCCTCAGGGGTTCAAGGGACTCACTCTCTTACAGTCCGGATTATTCTAGCCTGCAGGGAGGCATGGCCCAAGGAAGGGGATCTCCTTGGGCATGTGGGATACTGGAAATCTATAGAAGAGGTACAAGTTCTTAGGGAGTTGGGAATGAGACAGGCCATCCATGACCCTGTCTTTGAAGGCTCTGCTGGGGCCACATTCACTACAGGAATGAAAGCCAAGACACTCCAGTCTGTCCCCCGCAGCTGGTATGGGACGCTGATACCCATGCGAGCCCAGTTGTGGGACAAGACGTTTATGATGTTGGGCAGTCCATTGCTGATCTGGTGGAAACTGACGAATCCCGGAAATGGGTACAGGCTGTGGGAAAGACCCGGGACAGGGAGCTCAAAAAGCCAAGGAGCTATCCCAGTTGCTAGAAATGGTCCCGTGAAAGTAACCCGGAGGCAAATGTGGTTTGACCTCGTGCTGCCAGGACCCCACATGAACAGACAGACCAGCAACCCAACACCGTGCTGGTTGGCCTGAGGCAAGCCGTAAAACCTGAACAACAGTTCAGACCTGGTCCACCTGCCCCTGCCATCCCTGAGGCCCCGCCTGCTCCAGCAGAGGCCTACAGGGATAGAGTCCTATTTGGGGTGGGTGCCTCCCGTGGCCCAGGTGTAGGATGCAGGCCAAGATGGCCTCCAGGTGAGGGCCACTGGGGGCGATCGACGGCCTCATGCTGAGCTCACTATTCACTGGTCCTCTAGAAATACAAGCTGACAGCTCTGGTGGATAGTGGAGCTGAACGTTCTCGAATATATGGTAACCCTCAAAAGTTTCCTGCCCTGCCCCCCCACCATCAATGGCTATGGGGGGCAAACGGTGATAGTCAGGCAGGTCCTTTGGACCCTGCAAGTTGGATGTCGTCATTCCCTCTACCCCCTCCTAGTAAATGAGGTTTTTATCTCTCTAATACCAGAGAACATATTGGGCATTGCTGACCTACAAGGTCCAACTCAGCAAACCTCTATTGGTGGTTTCTGCCTCCCAGTTAGAGTAATCGAATCAGTGCTGAGGGGAAACGCCACGGGGAACCAGTAAGCCTACCGCCCCCATGAAGAGTGGTAACTGTCACTCATATAAACTGCCCAGGGGGGCATAGGAGGAGAGGAGAAACTACCCAAGAGCCACACCGAGTGGGTATTGAACACCCTGCTCATAGTGTTTTCAGCAGCCAGGTATGGCCGGTAGAAAAGCCAGATGGCTCAGGGCAGATGACCGTGGACTACAGAGAATTGAACAAGGTAATGCCTCCCATCCATGCGGCTGTGCCCAACATTGCCGCCATCTTAGATGTCTTGGCCACGGTCCTAGGAGTATACCATGCCATGCTGGACTTAGCAAATGCTTTTTTTCAGTATACCCCTGGCTGCTGAGTCACGAGTTCAGTTTGCCTTCACGCAGGAGGAGCAACAATGGACCTTCCAAGTGCTTCCCCAAGGCTCCCTGCACAGCCCCACCGTATGTCGTGGGATGGTAGCCTGAGACCCGTCCCTGTTCTCCTTCCCCACATCAGTGAAATGGGCCCATTGCGTTGATGATATAATGTTAACACGTGAAGCCCGGCCTGTGCTGCAGGGCACTGCAGGCCTTGCTGGAACATCGGCGAGGGAGAGGATGAGCGGTGGGTGAACCCACAGAAAACTCAAGGCCCAGGCACCTCTGTAAAGTTTTTGGGAGTTGTTTGGTCAGGTGAGATGCGCGTTGTTCCCAGAAGCTGTGATTGAGAAGGGGCAAACCTATGCAACCGCTAAGAAGGTGAAAGAGGGACAAGCCTTTGTAGGGATGTGGGCGGCTTGGGGGACTTTCATTCCCCCCCCGGCACAGTGCCTCCGTCCCTTATACTGCCTGGTAAGGAGCGGGCACGTGTGGGACTGGGGATCAGAGCAGCCCCCGAAGACAAAGATGCTAGTGAAGCAGATTAAAGCTCTGGGCATCTCCCCAGCAGGGCTACCATTTGAGTTAGAAGTGGCTGCGACTCCCGAAGATTGGGTCGGGCACTGTGGCAGAGACAAGAGAAGGAGACAGCGTCCTAGGATTTTGGTGCCTGCTCTAGAAGGGGACAGAAACCCAACATACCCCTGCTACAGAGAAACAGATCCTAGCGATCGCTCCTCCAGCTAGAGCCTCTCGGGAAGGAACAGCATTTCATGGTAAGAACTTCCCTCCCTATCAAGGGGGGGTTGAGAAGATGTTTCATTGACCCACCTCTGCCAGGGCTCAAACCCCTACGTTGACGAAGTGGCATGCCTGTTTATAGCAGGGGAGCACCCTGTCCATTGGCCCACCGTCTCTGGAAATGCAGTGCTCCTAGGCCCTGTAAAGTATGTAGATACTTCAAGTGACCCCCCGCCTCTGTTCCTGTAGCAGCCCCTGAGGCCTGTAGAGAGGGAGCAGGGGAAATTCCCACTGACGCCTGGTATACAGATGGCTCCAGTCCAGGCTACCTGCCCACAAGGACTGCGGTCGGTATTCAGCCCAACACTGACACCATCTGGATGGAAACAGGAACAAACGGCAGCAGCCAGTGGACTGAACTCAACTGTCTCGCAGGTGATCACTCAGGAGCCCTGGCTGTTAACTCTTTGCACTGACAGTGGGCTCTTCTAAAGGGATTAACCCTATGGCATGGACAATGGGAAGCCAAGGGGTGGACGATTGTGAGTAAGGCCTTGTGGGCTCAGGATGCGTGGAGGGACATGTGGGTTCACCTACAAGAGCCTGAGGCAACCCTCACGGTCTTCTGTGTCCTGGCTCACATGGCGCTGACACCACCTGTCAATCAGGAAGCTGATGCCCTAACCCAGATATAAGCCCTAGCAACCAACCCTTCAGTGGATGGAGCGGTTTGGGCGCACAGAAAGAGCAGCCACCACAGTTCCCTGGGTGGAACGGCATATTGCCAAAGATGCCAGATTGCCCTTGAAATACAGTGGCTTGGTTAATGAAGTCACAGCATGTCCTGTGTGTTCTCAACAATGCCCAAGGCAACTGCCAAAGGAATCTAGGGCCATCCACTGGAGTTCCCAAGTGGTGAGGGATTGGCGGATTGATTCTGGTGGCTCCTCCCTGTGAGTGAGGGTTCTAAATAGGCCTTAGTTTGTGAGGACCCCGAGTCTGGTTTAACCCAAGATTTCCCTTGTCGTTGTGCAAACCAGGCTGCCTCCATTGGAGAATTAGAGAAACTGAGTACCATGTACAGATGCTCTCATCAACTAGTGATCAATGGCCACACTTCACAGGTCATGATGTGCAAGACTGGGCAAAAGAACATGACATTGATGGAGGTTCCATCTCCCCTATAACCTGCAAGCAGCACAGTTGCTAGAAAGGAAAAATGGAATATGAAAACAGAATAAATTACTGATACATTAGGTTAATACATTTGAATGATTGACCATATGTTGCCCCGTATGCCAGACTGGGGACCCCTGCTGAGACATCCAACGGGGTAAGGTTTGGAAATCACAGGAAATGGCCATTGCCCCAACTCTCACCGTGGATCCACGTGCTATGCTGAGGAGAACACCAAGCCCCATCATGCCTGGGAGAGGCATTATCTACTGGAATTTGTAATGGGACATCCCACCAGGATGAGTGAGTTACTTGGCATGCCTGGGTGAGGGGAAACTACAGATCCCCTTGTTCTACTGCAAGCCAGGCCCATGGAAACACATTCTACCTGGAATGGGACATGCAGCATTGAGAGAGGGGGATGGCAGGGGTCCTGGTCTGGCATATCCTACCCCCAGTTCATCTTCTCACGCCTGACAGGGCTGCCTCCCCTGGCTGGCATGTATATTTTGCACAGCTAGGTCAAGTTCCTAAGGCTGCCAACCTCCCTCTCCTCAAGGCCAGGTGGGCATGATTTGGCCACCATCTTTGTTCCTTCCCTTGGCCTGGAGGACGTTATAGCCCTTACTAAATTCACCCAGCAAGCCTTAAATGACAGCCTACAAAGCCTGTCCTTACTGAACACTGAAAAGTCTCTAGTGAGAAAAGCTGTCCTCCAAAATAGGATGGCCTTGGACATTATTACTGCCTTGCAAGGAGGCACCTGCGCCATTATCCAAACAGAATGTTATACATTTGTACCCGATGAGTCTGCTAATGTGTCATCTTGTTACCAAACACAAACGAGGGTCCTTTTATCCGCCACACAAAAGGGGCCAAAAAAGGCAAAACTGGATCGCCAGGCTTATGGCAAGGAAAGGGGCTTTTATTACTATTGAAAGGTGGCCAGATGAGGAGATGGGAGCTCCAACTCAAATCCACCTCCTGGAAGGGGAAAAAGGTAGGAGTTTTCATTTGGGGTTTTAGGTAGGGGAGGGGGAGCATGTGACCTTGCTGGTTGACACCTTCCCACCAGCCTGCGTTTGGCCTTGTGAGGCTGCTGGTAGGAAGGGGGATGGCAAGATAAGGGAATCTGCAGGTGAGCATTCTTGGTTGTCTCCCTCTGTGTTGGATGGTGGATTCTGGCACCAGAAAGTCAAGGAGTTGGGACCTAGGAAGCTTCTGTTTCTTGATAGTCTCTGGACATCAGTTTCCCTGCAATAAACTTCAAGGGCCTATAATTAACCAAAACTTTAGTGTGAGCTCTGGGAGAGGCCACCTGGGCTTTAACAAGCTGTAACTTCTATTTGGTTGTGAAGCTCAGGGATACAAAGGTTAAAGAAACTGATATTAACATATGAATGTAACTCAAGAGGGAAAGAGGATGGGTGCTTTTGGTTTTAACCCCATATATGCTGGGTTTAATGTAGGGGAAGCGAGATCAGGGCCAGTAACAATCTTTATTAAATCACATGAAGTCACAAGTGAATGCCCTGAGTGATCTGACCCCCGGCCTGAGGGACTTTAATAAATCAATGGTTCGGATCCCGGGGATCTTGGTGGAAAAAGTTGTCACTCACTTTGGGAATCATTGTCTTAATCTGTGTTATCTCTTGCATGTGCCTGGACTGTTGCTGTGGCATCTGTCCCCAGTGCGGCCAGGTACTCTCCAAAGGAGCCACATCTATGCTAGTGAAGTCCTTTGCTGATGGCTCAGGGCCCGTTGTGGAAGATGGGGGGTGTGAGATTGTAAGAGCTGGAGTGTTGGAGGATGTCATCAGGATGACGTGACTGCCACTTGACCCGCGAGCTGGACTGGGGCCATTGGAGGCTCCTCATCCCTCCCCTGTCCTTGGACTGTGCATTCCACTTGCCTTCCTGGTTCCCAGTAGCTGCTCCAAGAATTCAGCCTTTAAATAGTAACGTGGTGATGACCCAATCTGGACTGGGTACGTGACTGAACCCAGGTAAGGCCTCCATATAAACTTTTAAGATTCTGGCATGCAGGTGCGGAGAATTACGCATCTTGTGGCTGCCCAAGATGAACCTCGTAAGTAAGTTCCCTCACTTATTAAACCGGCCACCTACCCATCTGGAGTTGTCTGCCTCTTTCTTGGGTCTCTCCCTGCCCTCTGTGGAAGGGGGAGAGGCCGTTTCAGATTACACCCTGGAAACTCTCAAGGAGGTTGCCCTCCTACAGTGCCCATAAAAATCCGCAGCATGGGTGGCGTTCACCCTGATAACCTGCCAGGTCTGGCAAGCCCTGGGAGTCGTAGGAGTTATGTGGCGGGGTTCTTTTAGGCTTTGGAGCCAGACTGTCTGGGTAACCGGTTTGGAATCTTGGCTCTGCCATTTTCTAGCTCTGTGACCTTGGGCAAGTCACTTCACCTTTCTGGGCCTCAGTGTCCTCATCTATAAAATGGAAGGTTGTTAGGATTAAATTCAATAATCAATGGAAAGTGTTTAGAGCAGTGCCTACAGTGCTTAATAAATGTTATCAGTGTTGGTTTTTGTTTTTATTGTGTATTCAACTGGGCCTTCATGGGGTCACGGTTGCCCCAGGAACGGCAAATGCACAGACTTCAAGGTGGGAAGGAGCATGCTGTGTTTAGGGATCTCTCCTCTTGTGTCATGCCGTGTTCGAGATTCCCTGACCTTCCTTCCAGTTCTTGTACATGCTGTGGTCAATCCTACCTCAGGGCCTTTGCACTAGCTTTTCCCTCTGTCCCCAAGGTCCTTCCTCCATCAATTTGTTTTCCTGATTCCGCCCTCAAATATTACCACTGCAGGAGGCCTCCCCTGCCCACCCGAGCTCATGGAGCCCCCTTCCCTCCATGACTGTCGTCTCATCCCTCTTGTATGCACTTAACCCTGTACACGTGTCTTCTAGAATGCATCCTCTGTTAAGATGGACCACTTGTCTATCTTCTTCATCCCTCTGTCCCCAGCATCCAGAACAGAGCTTAGCACAGAATAAGGTGTTCAATAAATTTGTGTGAAATAAATGCTTGGAAAAATTAACAGCCAGAAGCCCCAGTGATGGGAGGATAGAAGGATGGGAAGAATGCAGAACTTGAGGTCAGGGAGTTGGAAAGAGGCTGATGCTGAGTGGGAAACCCAGGGAAGGTTTCACACACAGGAAGTGATGTGAAGTGATAAGTTTTCATGTAGTCTTTTTTTTTTTTTTCTTTTTTGTTTACTATTTCTTAGGTTATGGGAAAATTCAAACATACACTAAAGGAGAGGGAGGGGGAAGATTATAACTAACCCCTGTAGACCCATTACCCGGGTGCAACATGGCCAATCTTGCTTCATCATCCCCCAACACCCCTCCTTGAATTATTTTGAAGCAAATTCCAGATATTTCATCCAGAAACACTTCAGTCTGTGTCTCTAAAAAAATAAGGTTTCTCTTTCTCTCTTTTGAACACAACCACCTATCATTATGACACGTTTCCAAATTTAGACTCATTTCTTCATGTTATCACACATCTCATCAGTGTTCAAATTTCCCCAATGGTCCATGTACATCTTTTTTTTCTTTTCCAAGCGCAATGTTGTATTTTATTTCAAACATACAGAAAAGTCGAGAGAATAAAGAATCGTTCTCTGCATTAATGGTAGAATTGGCCAGCATCAATAATTACCCAGGGGCCGGCCCCGTGGCCAAGTGGTTAAGTTTGCGTGCTTGGTTTTGGCGGCCCAGGGTTTCACCGGTTCAAATCCTGGGCACGGACATGGCACCACTCATCAAGCCACACTGAGGTGGCATCCCACATGCCACACTAGAAGGACCCACAACTAAAAATACACAACTATGTACCGGGGGCCTTTGGGAGAAAAAGGAAAAATAAAATCTTTGGAAAAAAAGACAAAACAATTACCCAGTCGTGGCCAGTGTTGTTCCCTCCCCCCACCCACTCCTCCCAAAGGATTTTGAAGCTGTATGCCAGACATCACATCCTATAAGTTTCTTTTTATTACTCTGGGTCTGTTTGAATCAGGATCTACACAAGAACCACACGTTGCTTTTGTTTGCTGTGACTCTTCAGTCTCTTTTCTATGGACCTTTTAAAAGGGTCACTCTGGTTGCTACATGGAAAGTGGATTGTACGGAGGCAGAGTGGAAGCCAGAAGCCCAATGAGGCTGCTGTTATATATTATAATACTAAGTACCACCTTTTATTTGGCACTTATTATATACCAGAAGCTGTCCTGAGTGCTTTATATGTATCCACGCATTTAATCCTGACAGCAAGCTTTTAAGAGTTGGCGTTACTATTATTCCTGTTGTATAGAAGAGGAAAACGAGGCACAGAGTGAGGAGGTCACTTATCCAAGGTCACACAGCCAGGAAGTAGCAGGGCCTGGATTTGAACCCCTGCAGCCTGGCCCTGGAATCCACGTAATTTGCATTTATGCTTTGCTGCCTGTTGCCTCCCACCTTGGGGAAGTTGTCTGTTGGAAAAGTGGCCGGATGGGAGAGGTCAGCTCATCAGGGCCCAGTGATGATTTGGGAGGAGGTGGTGAGAGGAGGAAGGAGTCCGGGATGGTGATGAAATAACGGTAGCCAGCTCCCATTGACAGCTTGTTCTGTGCCAGGTGGTCGCCCAAACTCGTCACATGTGTGAACTCACTGGATCTTCATATTGAGGATAGAACTGTTCTCAACATCATTTTACAGGTAAGAAACCAAAGCCCAGAAGAGGGTAAGTTTTGAGCCTGAGGTCACACAGCCGGGAAAGATGATGCTAAGGTTTCTATCTCTGAGGACATCTCACAGCTGACGCTATAAAAACCCCAGAGAACGTTCCAGGTAACCGGTCTAGCGATCCTGCAAAAACAATGGGAATGGGTCCCAGCGGGAAGACGTCTGATTTGGGGGACCCTCAGAGTAAACAGTGCCTGAGGGTCCCCGTTGTCCTGGTTCCTCCCTCCCCTGGGCTCCTGGCATTCCCTGCACCTCCCCTCCTTTCAGCCCTGATGTCCGCCCCATTGTCCCCCACCAACCAGACTGAGGATCCACCTTTGGGTCGCCAACTTTGCCCAGCGTGGGCCAAGCAGGCAGGAGACCTCTGCGTGAGGTGTAGGTGACAGATTCTCTCCTTGACTCGGAGCTTTTCTGTCCGCCCATTTCTCTCCTCTCTGGGTGTCTCCCAGGTTTGAGAGAGTCTCTCCCCCTTTCTGCGCATCTCTCTTGCTCTCACGTCTCAACATCTCTTCCCATCTTTCATAATCTTCGAGAATCTCCCAGTGTGTCTTTGTGACCAGATTTCTTTGATGGACATCTGTATCGGGGGCCCGTAGCTGGTGTATTAAATTAAGAATATGCAGATATAAGGCTGCAAGCCCAGCTGGGCTAGGGCGGCAGGGTATCATACCGAGAGACTGAAGAAACGACGCGGAGACTGCGAATGCGACATATAGCTTTATTGGAACTGACTTACAGGGAGAGTGTCCGGTGGTGGCTGGCTGGACGGAAGTGTGCACCCGCTACCACCCCATAAGAGAAGCTTGCTTAAGTAGGCAGAGGAACAAAGGCTGCATGCTGGCCAAAGGGCTGTCCTTGGTACCACCAGGGTTCCCAGGAACAGTAGCTCACATGGAGGGGCTCTGTGTCCCTGTAAGACGCGATGTTCTTCACGGGGGATAAGGGAGGATTCAGGCTGGCCAGGCCTGGATCATTGCAAATCCCACTAGCTGCTCTGCCTGCCCAGCAGGGAGCCAGAAGGACACATGGTTGCAATGGGCCTGGGGGTTTCTGCTGAGCAAACAAGGCCCAGGCCCTACGGCAGATTATGACCTGCTGAGTGAGGAGGCACAGGCGGCCCACATGGGGTCGGCAGGCAGCTCCCTCAGCATGTGAGCTCCCACCTTGGGGAAGTGAAAACCTGGGGTCGTTTTGATTGAAGGCACAGTTTCAGTACACGCACACGACGGAAGTAGAGTCATGAGATTTGTTACTTTCAGATACCGGAAACATGGGAGCCGGAGCACAGGGAGCCGGGGTGGGGAAGGGCGGTCCAGTGCCCCAGGTCATAAGCGGCAGGAGACAGAGAGCAGGGTAGCAAGCACCCATTTCTTATAAGGTGGTTGGGGTGGAGGTCACTAACTTTTCACAGGCTCAACTCTCAGTGGTTACTTGAAAAGGTGCCCTGGGAAAAAAGCAAAGCGGGAACTGGTGGTGGAATTCCAAGCTCAGGTCCTTATCTCACTGTCCAGACTCTGGATGTGAGCAGGGCCACGCTGTAAAATGCTTAGACAGCAACTCAAAATTGTTGTTTTCTCATCACAACATCTCATTTCGCCTCAACATCTCCCCACGTGTCTCTGAAAGTCTCTCCAGGTCTTTCTCTTTGGTATCTCTGAGTGTCTCTTTCCAGTCTCTGAGCATCTCCCTCGTCCCTGAGTGGCTCTCGGAGTCTCTCCCCTGATAGAGAGTGCCAGAAATACACTAGGAGTCTGGCAAAGTTGGGTTTTACGGACTTGCGGTGGCTAAGGAGGGGGGACCGCAGAGGGAGCATGGACTGTCTCCCCAAACACAGGGGGAGAGAAGAGTCATTATAGGATTTTTAGGAAAGGTGGTATTTACATAAAATTTAAATGAAACAGCGTTTGATTGGTTAAAGGTAAAGTAGGCCTCACGGAAAGGGACTCCTGTAGGGCCTGGTCCAAGAATGCCATGCAGGGCCGTTCCCTGGAAGCTCCAGACTTGAGATAAATGTGGGATGTTGTAGCTGGCAGCCCCTCCTGAGAAGCCCTGCACCTGGGGTGGACATCAAGGCTGCTTCTCGGTGACGAAGTGACTGATTGACAAGAGTGGGTGTCCTATTCTCATTTCTGGTGTGATTCCAGAGAGCCAGCTTTCTGACAGTCTATGACTTTAGACAAGTTTCTCAACTCTAGGTCCTCTGTGCAAATTAACTGAAGCCGTTTTCAGAGGTTCAGTTCCAACAGACGCCAAACAATCGCGCCAACCTGATTTTGCAAGATACAATGCAAAATTAGGTGTTTTTTTTTTTTTTTTTTTTTTTTGAGGAAGATTAGCCCTGAGCTAACATCTGCTGCCAATTCTCATCTTTTTGTCAAGGAAGACTGGCCCTGAGCTAACATCCCTGCCCATCTTCCTCTACTTTATACGTGGGATGCCTACCACAGCATGGCGTGCCAAGCGGTGCCATGTCCGCACCCGGGATCCTAATTGGGGAACCCCGGGCCACCGAAGCGGAACATGCGCACTTAACCACTGCGCCACCGGGCTGGCCCCCAAAATTGGTTTTAAAAAATGATTTCTTGGGGCTGGCTCCGTGGCCGAGTGGTTAAGTTCGCGCGCTCCGCTGCAGGCGGCCCAGTGTTTCGTTGGTTCGAATCGTGGGCGCGGACATGGCACTGCTCATCAAACCACACTGAGGCAGTGTCCCACATGCCACAACTAGAAGGACCCACAACGAAGAATATACACTATGTACTGGGGGGCTTTGGGGAGAAAAAGGAAAAAAATTAAAAAATCTTAAAAAAAAAAGATTTCTTCCTGGGAAGAAAAAGATTTCTGATAAAACACTTAGCCATCTTTGGGTAAACTTTAATGAGATCAAATGTTGTTCTGGGAGCCCGGTACCCCCCAACAGTCCCTCAAGACTAGTGACATTGAACCAAACGTTGTTTTCTCTTTAACAAGGAGAATCCGACCACTTGCTTTTCCTATAAAAGGGCACCGGGGTGTATTGGGGCCCCTTGTGGGGTTTCTACTTGTCTGCCTGTCTGTGCTTCTCCCAGCGTCTCTCCCTCACCCTTTGAGGGTCTCCCTGTTCCTCGCTGACTTGTCGGTGTCTGAAGTCTTCCCACCGCCCCAGCCCCGCTCAGCCGGCCCCGCCGTCGGCTCTGGGCGCTTGCGGCCCCTTTAAGGCGGGCCCCGCCCCTCCCCGGTCGGCCCGCTGCACCGGCCGCGGCGGGCGCTGGGCTTCCGCTCAGTCGGGACCCGGACGCGGGCGCGATGGCCGGGCGGCTGCTGACGGTCGCCGGGCGGCAGCTCAGCCAGCACAGCGGCTCTGGAGCCCCGCTCCTCCTCCGGCAGGTGCGCCGTGGCCGGACCGGGGAGCGGGATTGCTGGGCCCCGGGCGGCGACGGCGGCGGAACTCCTGGGTCCTTAATGCGGGAGGCATCCCGGGGCCTCGACGCCTGGGTCTTTGCAGAAAGGAGCTTGGAGATGGACTCTTGGGTCCCTGGAAGGGAGAGATCTGGGAGCTGCTAGGCTTGGGGCCTGGCTCCTGGGTCCTTTACAGAAGAGGGTGCTGGGGACTCTGATTTGGGGGTGTTTGAAAGTTGAGACTCATTGATTCAGACGGAGTAAGGGGCTGGGGCCTCAGACTCCTGACTCCGGGGGAAAAGAAAGGGTTGGGGTTTCTGCTTCTGGATCTCAGAAAGAGAATAGAATGGAGGCCTGGACTCCTGGGTCCCCAGTGACACTCACTCGTCCCCCACCCCCTTCCCAGATGTTTGAGCCCAAGAGCTGCACCTACACGTACCTCCTGGGGGACAGAGAGTCCCGAGAGGCCATTCTGATCGACCCGGTTCTGGAGACAGCTGCTCGGGACGCCAAGCTGGTCAAGGAACTGGGGCTGCGGCTGCTGTATGCTGGTCTGTCTGGGGGCGAACTCCTGGGCCTGAGGGAGGTGGGGCAGGGGGGTGGGGGCTGGGCATCCTGCGTCCTCTCTGTGCCCTCCTGGACTTGGCCCTCCTCTCTCTCCCAGTGAATACCCACTGCCACGCGGACCACATTACGGGCTCGGGGGTGCTCCGGTCCCTACTCCCCGGCTGCCAGTCTGTCATCTCCCGCCTTAGTGGGGCCCAGGCTGACTTGCACATTGAGGATGGAGACTCCATCCACTTCGGGCGCTTTGTGAGTTGGATGCTGGGTCCCTGAGAGGGTGGTGGCCTGGAGTTCTTGGACTTTAAGGGAAGAGGGGGCTGGGGGCCTGGGCTCCTGAGTCCTGGGGTAAGAGGGGCCTCAGAGCTGTGTTCCTGATTCCTGAGTTTCTATCTCTGGGAGGAGGGTGCTATAAACCCAGGTGGGGCACTGGGGCTCAGGGTAGGTGTGTCTGGCCGAGCCCCTTAAGTCAACAGCATTTATGGAGTTTCCTACTGCTTTGGGGCAGCTCCATTGGCCTGGCATCTCGGGCAAAGTTGACTGGGGGCTGGAATTCCCCGGCCAGGGCTGACCGGGAGACCCAGCCCTGTCTTCTGAGAGCCAGTGTGCAGGATGGAGCATCTGTTGCCTGGGGCCAGGACTAGGGTGAGGCCAGCCAGCACCTATGGTACACCATTTAAGGAGGCACTCACTCTCAGGGTCGGGTAAGGGCGAGGCCAGCATCTTTGAGGGGGCACCACCTTAAATGTTGTGCCCTAGGCTCCTGTTACCTCACCCTAGTCCCAACCCCGCTATTGCCTCACACAGTCTGGTCTGAAGGTTCCTACTTCCTCTCCTTTGTTTGCCAAAGGCAAATCAGTAGGTTTCTGGCCAGAATTTCAACCCAGGGCAATATGGAGTGGTGGGGAGGCAGTGGTGGGGAGGGTGCCAGGAGGAGGTGCCCTCAGAGGGACAGGAAACAGCTGGCAGGGTTTTATTCTGATCAGAGTTGCTAAAGATGCAGAGAGTTTGGCTCACTTTGGGGACAGAATGTCAGGTGACCGGTGAGGACTCGGCCTCCAGCTTAGAGTTTTGCTAAATGGGAACAGTTTCTGTGAGTCAGAGCGTTTAGCGGAAACGACGGCTGTGTGTGGGATCAGAGGGTTTAGCTACAATAGTTCCAGCCTCTTTATTTTAAGCCTTTTTCTGGAAACAGGTAAAAAAAGGCATTGTACATTCATGTACACTGTACATAATCGTCACTGCTGACAAGCATTTCTTGGGTTGAGAAGCTTTAGAAGAACTAGAAATACTTGGAGTTTTGTGTCAGGATGAGCCCTTAGTTAAAGTGAATGAGTGATGTTTTCAGTGAATGCATGTTGAAGGGTTTAGCTGTGGCATATTTAGCTTCCCTGTTTGTTTTTTTAAACAGCTTTATTGGTACCATTCACAAACCATCCAATTCACTTGTTTAAAGTGTACAATTCAGTGACTTAGCATATCTACAGAGTTGTGCATCCATCACCACAATTAATTTCAGAATATTTTCATCAGTCCAAAAAGAAATCCCTTACCCCTTAGTCGTCACCCCAGCCCTCCCACTCCCCTGTCACCCTACAGCCTTAGGCAACCACTAATCTACTTTCTGTATCTGTAGATTTTCCTATTCTGGACATGTCATAGAAATGGAATCATACAGTGTGTGGTCTTTTGTGACTGGCTTCTGTCACCGACCATAAGGTTTTCAAGGTTCATCTCTGTGGTAGCATGGATTAATGTTTCATTTCTTTTTATTGCTGAAGAATATTCCATTATATGGATGTACTACATTTTATTTATTCATTCATCAGTTGATAGACATTTGAGTTGTTTCCACTTTTTGGCTATTAGCAATAATGCTGCTGTGAATGTCATGTCTAAGTTTCTCTGTGGGTGTATGTTTTCATTTCTCTTGGGTGTATATCTAGGATGGAATGGCTGGATCATATGATAACTCTCTGTTTAACATTTTGAGGAACTGGCAAACCGTTCTCCAGAGTGGCTGCACCATTTTACGTTCCCCCCAGCAGTGTACGAGGGTTCCACTTCTTCCACCTTCTTGCCAATGCTTGTTACTGTCTGTCTCTATGATTACTCAGTGTTTTGTTTAGTTTTCTTTTGAGTTCTCTATACACCTTTGGAGATGGGCACGTTTTTTTTCTTTCTCTCATTTTCATCTTCCCACTTTTAAAAACTGAATTGTAACATGCATATTATATGGTACAAAGTGCACATATTGTACAGAAGCAGCTCGGTAGATTTTTACATGTGTCCACTTGAGTCTCCACCGCCCAGATCCGGATCCAGAACATGCCCATCACCCCAGAAGCCTTCCTTGTTCCTCTTCCCGGCCATTGATGCCCCTGCTACGGGACCATTCTTCTGACTCATTTGATCATAGGTTGGTTCTGCCTGTTCTGGAACTTGTAAACAAGAAGCATACAATGTGTACTCTTTGTGTCTGGCTTCTTTCGCTCTATATAACATTGTATATATTTACAGTTCTTTCCTTCCATTGCTACTTCGCAGGGGTTGGCAAACTTTTTTTGCAAAGGACCAGATAGTAAATATTTTCTGTTTTGCAGGCCATATGGGCTCTGCGTAGCTACTCAATTCTCCAGTCGGTGTGAAAGCAGCTGTATACAATGCACAAATGAATAAGCATGGCTGGGCTCCGATAAAACTTCATTTATGGCCACTGAAGTTTTAATTTCAATAATTTTCACGTATCTTGAAATAGCATTCTTATTTTGATTTTTTGAAAAACTGTGAAAAAGTGTAAAAACCATTCTTAGCTCTCAGGCCTTACAAAAGCAGGCGGCAGGCCAAATCGGGGGCACTGGCCATAGTTTACCAAGCTGGGATGGAGAGCATGTCATTGTGTGAATTTGTGACAATGTATCCATTATCTTTTTGAAAACCGATTCCAGTTTTTGGCAATTATGAATGATGCTGCTATGAAGATTCGTGTACGAATCTCTTGGTGGACATTACCCTCGTTTCCAAGACGTGGACTTGCTGAATCATTGAGTTGACATAGGTTTAACTTCGGTAGAAACTGCCGAAAGAGTTTTTGAACTAGTTGTACGTTGTACGTTCACAGTGGGCCAAATTTGGACGGTTTCCTTGCAGAAGGAATTTTCTGTTTTAATAAGCACTGTTTGAGACTTGAACATTTTAGCTCCTGGGATGGGCGGCAGAAAGCCTTCTCTTAAATATGTTGGTCGAGAGAGGTGCTGTTCAAGATATTGATCGCTCCCCTCCCCCACACACTTTAGCGATTCAGATTTAACTGTTCAGGGCAGACACAGGGAATCCGTAGCTTTTAAAAGCTCACAGGTGATCCTCAGGTGGCCATGTGAGGTATTCAGTGCTTCCTCCTATGTGGAATTGAATATTTGAACTGTGGAATGTCTTTTCTCCCCCAACATGTTGTGAAAATTTTCAAGCATACAGAAAAGTTGAAAGAAAACTCTGCAGCATACACCTCTATCCATCCATCACTCCATCTTATTTTTTGATGCTTCAGGTTATAGATATCGGTACACTGTCCCCTAAACAGAGCAAATAATTTTAATTTTGTTTTTTTTTTTTTTCCACAAAAGAAAGGAAGAAAGTGTAGCTTGTGGAGGTTCAGAATATTTAGCTACAATGGAAAGCGACATTATAGGTTTTCGACTTTAAAAGGTATAGAAACTGTGGATGGTTATATCAGGATTAAGGACTTTTGAATAAGGAAACGAAACCATAAACTTGGGGACCAAAGGGAAGAGGAGCTGAGAGCTTACCTGCCAGCAGGGGGCAGTGTGGGCCGTGGGAACCGCAAGGCGAGTGAGCTGCGCGCATGCGCTGATCGCCTGTGTGTTGCATTTAGCTGATGGATTAGTTTCCGGACGCTAATTTCGCTGCCGCAGGAAACGGAGTAACAGCTGTGCAGCTGTCTCTGGTATTTGATGCGTCGTGGAAGGGGAGAGTGAGTATGTTGGAAAGATCACTCAACAAGTTTCAGGAACGGTTCAGGCTGCCTGAAGTCAGGATGTTAGGTTCCCTGCCCCCTTTTATTTTTAATATTTTCAAATCTATAATAAATCGAATTAATAGTGCCATTAACATCCTCATGCCCTTCACCTGATGTGCACGAGCTGCTGACATTTTTACATTTGCCTATTTCTTTCTCACTTTTTTTCCTCCCTCAGCCCTCAAAAGCTAAATTGAGGATATTTCACTTCTAAAGACTTCTGAGAATAAAGATGTTCTCCTGTATCAGCGGTTCTCAAACTCAAACTTTTTGGTCTTAAAAAAATTATGGAGGGCCCCAAGAAGCTTTTGTTTATGTGGGTGCTATCTATCAATATTTACTGTATTAGTTATATGTCAGTTGTATCTCAGTAAAAAAAAAACAAAAAACAAAAAAAACTGGGCCGGCCCATGGCTGAGTGGTGAAGTTCCGGGGCTCAGCTTTCATGGCCTGGGTTCGCTGGTTCGGATCCTGGGCACGGATCTGGCATCGCTTGTCAGGCCATGCTGAGGCGGGGTCCCACCTAGAAGAACTAGAATACACAGCTATGTACTGGGGGACTTCTGGGAGAAGAAGGGAAAAAAAAAAAAAAGCTTGGCAACAGATGTTAGCTCAGGTGCCAATCTTAAAAAAAAAAACCAAACTATAACTATTCAGATATGCAAAAAAATACTTAAAACTGAGACTTTTTAAAAACACAAGAACACACTAGTACACATTCCATCACCTGTCAGAGCAATGATGTCATCACAAGTCATGGGGCTTCTGGAAAACTCCACTGCACTGTCATGGGAGAATGAGCAAGAGAAAGGGCAAAAGGCCTCTTCATACTATTATGAAAGTAGTTTCGATCTTGCAGACTCCCAGGGTTCCCTCAACTACACTTTGAGCCCCATTCCTTTACAAAATCTTTGTCACACCTAACAAAGTACACAATAATTCTTAAATCCAGCCCATGTTCAAATTTCTCCAGTTGCCCAGGAATCATTTTCACAGCTGCTTTTGGGAACTGGGATGCAGTTGAGGTTCACACATGGCCTTTGCTGTTCTGTCTGTTTAGTCTCTCGAAATAGAGCAGCTTTGTACCCTTTCAGCCCCATGACATTGACTTTTGAAGCCACCAGCCTGTTGTCTTGTAGAACGTCCACATTCTGGATGTGTCTGTTTCCTCATGTTGTCATTTAACTTGATCTAAAACTTCTCTTTGCTCTCAACTGAAGTAGATTGTAGATATTTTTGTGTTGGTTAATGAGAATAATAATTTAACAATAGTTAACAAACATAGAGTGATTGCTTCTCACCAGGCAGTGTGCTAAGCTCTGTCATTGCATTTTCTCAGCATTTATCTCACAGGATTTTCAGAAACAAATATCGCTGCCAGGCAGCAGGGAGTGGTGGAGTCTGTGGTAAATGTTAGGGTGGGTGCCCCATTTATGGCGGACACCCACTGTGCAATTCAAGTTGATTATTCATGTTTAGGAATGTAGTCTGTCTACTGCCAGGCCTCCTCCTCCTCCTCCTTTTTTTAAAATAGAAGCTGCAAATATATGTAATTTGAGAAATCTTCCACTTTTTAAGGGTAGTCAACAAATTCAGATTTATAATAACTACGGAGGAGTCCAAACAAAATCCATCTATGGCTGATCTGACCCTTCGGCCTCCGCTATGTCCTCACTGACAGGTAGATCTCATTCAACCTTCATAACCGCATAGTGAGATCAGAATTATTTTTCTCCTTTCACAGAGAAGGAAGTGCAGAAGAGGGAAAGTGACCTGCCCAAAAATTATACTGAGAAAGTGGCTGAACCAGGATTTGAACCCAGGAGGCCTTGTAGTTCCACTAGATCAGTGTTTTTTGAATTTTAAAACATTCCTATTATTTTTCTTACATAGCAATTATTGTGCCCTGGGCTTTATTTTATTTTATTTTTTTTGCTGAGGAAGATTCACCTTGAGCTAACATCTGTGCCAGTCTTCCTCTATTTTGTATGTGGGTCACCGCCACAGCATGGCTGATGAGTGGTGTAGGTCCACACTCAGGATCTGAACCAGTGAACCTGGGCGACCCAAGTGGAGCATGTGAACTCAACTACTAGGCCACTGGGCTGGCCCCAGGGGCATTTTTTAAAGTGCTGTTACATACATGAAATAGTTTAATCTTTATAATAGTCCTATGAGGTGGGCACAATTATTATCCTCATCGTACAAATCAGCAGAGAAACCCAGAGAGGTGAAGTAACTTGTCTAAAGTCACATAGCGAGTAATAGCAGAGCCAAATTTAAATCCCTGTCATCTGGCTCCAGAGACTGTTCTGAACCATGCGCCCTCGCCAAGAGGTCAGTATTTTACATCTGGATTCAGGACTGAAACCTCAGCTTCATGAAATACCATTCACCCTTACTGTGTCTCAGGAGCTCTGAGATATCTCACTGCATTCCTTTCCTTTCCGTTCTGTTCCATTCCACGCCACTCCACTCTTGCGCATAGCCCACTTTTTTTGCTCATCCTTATGGCTGTGAGATTCATCTATATTGTCATGTATGGTTTATAGTTTGTTCATTCTCCTTCTCATTCTGTGCCTCAGTTTCCTCATGTGTCGAATGGGGACAGGAATGGCACGTACCTCATAAGGAGGTGTGTGGGCTGAGTGAGGTCAGTCATGTCAAGCACTTGGAAGAGCACCTGGCACAGGAGAAGGGATCAGTCAGGTTAGGGCTCTTCGAGAACGAGTAGACCTGATTGATGGGAGAAGCAGGAATGGCGTCCCTGGCAGAGGGAACTGCGTGGGCAAAGAGGTGTGGAAAAGCCCAGTGCTTTCTGGAAACAACCCCGGGGTTCATAGTAGCTGGGCGTGTTGGGGAAAGGAGGATGTTATAGGACATCGGGCTGGAAAGGTGGGTGGGCACCAGAGCTGGAGTGTTTCAAAAATCAGGCCGAGGAGCGAGAACTCTGCCCTGGGGACAATGGGAGCAAAGGAAGAGTTTTGAGCAGAGCAGGGCAGGTTTGGATCTGGGCAGTAGGACACCCCCTCGGGGTCATGGGGGGATGGATTGGAGGCTGGCAGGCCAGGAAGGAGGCCAGTGGTTGGTCCAAGCACGAGAGGATGAGGCCTGAGATGGGCAGGGTTGTGGGGGTGGAGAGAGGGGGGATGGATTCTAGATATTCCAGAGAAGGGAAAGGTCAGATAAACAGGGAGGCTGATGGTCAGCAAAGCCACTTGCGACACAGGCTCCGTCACCAAGGGCCTAGGAAATCTCGATCCATGTGGCAAGCAGGATTTTGTTCAACTGATATGAAAATTTTGTGCAGTTTATAGACATACACACATGTATGTCGTATATGTATACTTAGCTGTATCCTACATGTAGGTACCACATGTGTACTCTGTCTAACTGCACCTGTTGTTTACAGCTGGTGTCCTGCTGGTTGGCTGCTACCCACGTTATAACTGCAGTTAAATATTTTGAGCATTACTCCTGAATATTCGTCCATATTTTCAGTTCAAAAGACATTGGTGCTTTTGTTTAAAAAAAAATCATGGGGCTGGCCTGGTGGCTTAGCGGTTAAGTTTGGGTGCTCTGCTTCAGTGGCCTGGGGTTCGTGGGTCCAGATCCTGGGCACGGATCTGCACTTTGCTTATCAAGCTATGCTGTGGCAGGCGTCCCACATGTAAAATAGAGGAAGATGGGCACAGATGTTAGCTCAGGGCTAATCTTCCTCCAAAAAAGAGAGAAAAAATCAGAGTATACAAAATAAAAAGTGAAAGATCACCCCTCCTACCACCAAAAGGTGATGCTAATTTTTGAGGGGTGTGATTTTTCCCACATGATTTTGCGAGATTTCTGATTTTGCTTTGCACTTGTTTTGCATTGTACAGATATGCTATTGTATATGAACTAGGAGGGTGTTTGGCTGGAAGTAACTGGAAAACCTCATACACTAGCTTAAATAAATAGGAGTTTAATTTCCCCCTATAACAAGAAATTTGGAAGATGGCAGTTACTCTTTTTGATTCAGCAGCACTCTCATTTGTGGGATTTTCTTGGCTTTTCCTTCATGGTTGCAAAGTGGCTGCTACAGCTGCAGCCATCACACCTTGTGCTCAGAACCACATAAAGTGGAAAGAGGAGGTGCCAGTCCTTTTTATCAGGAAAAGTTTTCCCAGAAATCCTCAGGAGACTGACTGACATCTCATTGGCCAGAGAACTGTGTCAGAGACCACCCAAGGTGCCAGGGAGGCTGGGGAAGTGCTTGGCTGAGCACTCTGATGCCCCAAACCAAACTGGAGACCCGTAGGCGGGGAAGAGCAGAATGGATAATGGGTGTGGGAACAGGGTCTGCAAATGGTGTCCTTCAGTAATCAGCAGATGACTGACCTGGACAAGGATGCTGATTAGTGGGAGGGGCCTCTATGAAGAAGGGAGGAGTCATGTGTGAGTGGGAACTAATCTTGTAGGTGGTTGTTAGATCATTAGGGTAATAATGTCTTCTGACAATTGCTTCCCGGAACTGGGTGTGGGGCTTTTGATAACAAGGAATCCCCGGGTGGGCAGCTTTGCGCAGTGCGTCCGGGATTCATAATGGCAGAGTCTTAGAAGTGGCTTTGAGGGGTCAGACAGTGTGCACATTTGAGATGTTGATAGACAGTGCTAAGCTGCTCTAAAATGGCAATGCTGAGCTGCACCCACATCCCAGGAAATGTAGGGGCTTGCTTCAAACATCCTAAACAGTTCTGACAGTTGCCAATCTGGTGGGTAAAAAATAAGGGTTTTTAAATTTAAGTCTCTTTCTTCTTTCTTTTTAAGGGAGCTTAAATATCTTTTCACGTTTTTTGACTGTGTATTTGCTCTTCCATGAATTGCTTATTTTTTCCTTTTGCCCATTTTTCTTTTGAGGATTCTTATTGATGCTTAGGAGCTGTTTATATATTATGGCTATTCACAGTTTATAATACTTTTTTTTTTGCTGTGGAAGATTATCCCTGAGCTTACATCTGTGCCAATCTTCCTCTATTTTATATGTGGGTCGCCGCCACAGCATGGCTGACGAGTGATGTAGGTCCGCGCCCAGGATCTGAACCTGCAAACCTGGGCCGCTGAAGCAGAGTGCACTGAACTTAACCACTAGGCCACGGGCATTGGCCCTTTTAGTTCCCTTTCAATTTTGTTCATGATGTTGTTGCCATTCAGAAACTTCAAATTTATTTAAAGTCAAACCACTGACCTTTTACTTAACAGTGTATGACTTTTGGGATCGCATTTGAACATTCTTCTCTAACCAGAGATCACATATTCATTTGTATTTTTGTTGTCGTCACAGTTTTATGATTTTATTTTCTTGCTTTAAGTTTTTAATTCATTGGGAGTTTGGTGGGAGGTTTCATTCTGGGAATCTAACTTAATTTTTTAATCAAAAAAAGATAATCTAGGGGCTGGCCCCGTGGCCAAGTGGTTAAGTTCGCGCGCTTCGCTGCAGGCGGCCCAGTGTTTCGTTGGTTCGAATCCTGGGCGCGGACATGACACTGCTTATCAAACCACGCTGAGGCGGCGTCCCACATACCACAACTAGAAGGACCCACAACGAAGAATATACAACTATGTACCGGGTGGGGCTTTGGGGAGAAAAAGGAAAAAATAAAATCTTTAAAAAAAAAAAAAAAAGATAATCTAAGGAAAAAAATAAAATCTTAAAAAAAAAATATGAAGGGGCTGGCCCCGTGGCCAAGTGGTTAAGTTCACGCGCTTCACTGCAGGCGGCCCAGTGTATCGTTGGTTCGAGTCCTGGGTGCGGACATGGCACTGCTCATCAAACCACGCTGAGGCAGCGTCCCACATGCCACAACTAGAGGGACCCACAATGAAGAATATACAACTATGTACCCGGGGGCTTTGGGGAGAAAAAGGAAAAAAATAAAATCTTAAAAAAAAAAAAATAGGAACGTTTAAAAAAAAGAAAAAAAGATAATCTAGATGTGACCCTGGGGTGGGCTCTTCTGGGGACAATTGCACCATGAGGGCAGAGCCATTGTTTTGTTGGTGACTGTCTGTCTCTCTCTCTCTGCCAGGCCTTGGAGACCCGGGCCAGCCCCGGCCACACCCCAGGCTGTGTCACCTTCGTCCTGAATGACCACAGCATGGCCTTCACTGGAGATGCCCTGCTCATCCGGGGGTGTGGGCGGACGGACTTCCAGCAAGGTCAAGCTCCAGATCTTAGTATACTTATGTGCGTGCCAGGGTCTTAGGTAGCAGTTGCAAGAATTAATGAATGCGTGTTAGACTTTTAGGGGGTCAGGAGTAGATTGAAGAAGTTTACCTGCTGGAGTTGGAGGAGAGTTCATTCAGGGGTGAGCTGATGAGGGACAGTTAGATTGAGGGGTTAGGGGACAGTTAGGTTCAGGGGTGTGTTAATTATCTATTAGTGTGAAACAAATTACCCCAGAACATAGTGACTTAAAACAATGATTAGGGGCCGGCCCGGTGGCGCAGCGGTTAAGTGCGCACATTCCGCTTTGGCGGCCCGGGGTTCGCCGGTTCAGATCCTGGGTGCGGATATGGCACCACTTGGCATGCCATGCTGTGGTAGGCGCCCCACATATAAAGTAGAGGAAGATGGGCATAGATGTTAGCTCAGGACCAGTCTTCCTCAGCAAAAAGAGGAGGATTGGCGGCAGATGTTAGCTCAGGGCTAATCTTCCTCAAAAAAAAAAACAAAAAAACTATGATTAGTGTTTGTTATATCACACAGTTTCTGAGAGTCAGGATTCTGGGAGCAGCTTAGCCGGCTGGTTCTTGCTCAGGGTCTCTCATGAGATTGCTCAGGATCTCTCAAGCTGCTGGCCTGGGCTGCAGTCATCTGAAAGCTTGACCGGGGCTACAGGGTCTGCTTCCAAGGCGGCCCCCTCGCATGGCCAGCAAGCTGGCACTGGTTGCTGGCAGGAGCCTCAGTTCCTCATCCCGTGGACCTCTCCATGGGGCTGCTCGAGTGTCTTCATGACATGGCAGCTGGATCCTCCTAGAAGGAATGATCAGAGAGAGAGAGAGAGAGACCGACTGACAGAGCGCTAACATTTTTTGAAATGACCTAGTCTCAGAAGTTAAACTCCGTCATTTCTGTAATATCCTATTTATTAGATGCAAGTCACTTAGTCCAGACCACTAAGTGTGAGTGAGGGGAATAAAGAGTCACATTTTGAAGAGAACAGTGTCACAGAGTTCGTGGACCTATTTTATTTAATTTAATTAATTAATTAATTTATTTATTTAAGATTTTATTTTTCCTTTTTCTCCCCAAAGCCCCCCAGTACATAGTTGTATATTCTTCGTTGTGGGTCCTTTTAGTTGTGGCATGTGGGACGCTGCCTCAGCGTGGTCTGATGAGCAGTGCCACGTCCACGCCCAGGATTCAAACCAACGAAACACTGGGCCGCCTGCAGTGGAGCGCGCGAACTTAACCACTCGGCCACGGGGTCAGCCCCTCGTGGACCTATTTTAAAAGCCCGTAAGGGGGTTAGCTGCTGGAGGTGTGGCAGGGGGAGGATGTGGAGGATTCAGGAGTTTAGCTTCTAGGAAGTTGCTAGATTCAGCGGTTTAATTGCATGTGGGCAGTGTTACATGTGGGGTTTAGCTGCTGGGGGCGGTTAGATTCCAGAATTTCGCTGTGGGAAGGAAGTTTGGTTTCAGAATCTCAGGGCGTAGCTGCCCTTTGAGTGTGTGTGTGTGAATGTGGGGTTGGCACTAGATGGGAAGGACGTAGTTGCCTTGCGGGAGGAGAGTGAGGCTGGATGAGAGAGGAAGGATGGAACCACAATGAGCCCCGTGGGTAACCAGATCCCCAGGCTGCCTCTGGCTTCCTCTTCCGTGTCTCATTCTCTCTCCATCTTGGTCTCTGTCTTTTTCTCTCTGCGGCTCCTAACCTCCCTTTATCCATTCCGTAACACAGTCATGAAATGGAAGGATTTAGGCTGAAGTGAAAGGTTGAAGAACATTCCAGAGAGGTTTGCCCCTGCTCCAGCTCAGGACTCAGAGCTTCTGGTCGGCACCATGGCTCCATTCTCCTCCTTGGCCTCGTGTCTTCAGTTTCTCACCTTCTAGTCCTGCTTCCCTGCCCAGAGTGAGGGCACAGCTCCTTGGTGCTTCAGGGTCTCTTTCCAACCTTATTTACAGCCATGCTGAATTTCTCACCGTTCCCAGTTCTTTGTATTTGCTGTTCCACCTGCCCAGAATGCCCTTCCCTCTCCTTCTCTACCTAGACAGTGGGGTACTGGCAGGAAATGAGGGAGAGGCTTTAGCCAACAGTGAGTGTATCCTCCCACCCTTTTCCTGAGGGAAGGGGTTAGGGGGCTTCTCTCCTCCCCTTGATCCACACTGACCTCTGAGCTTTCCGTCCCCAGGCTGTGCTAAGACCTTGTACCACTCGGTTCACGAAAAGATCTTCACACTTCCAGGAGACTGTCTGATCTACCCTGCTCATGATTACCACGGTGAGGGCTTCCTGGAGGAGGAGTGGGGCTTAACTGTTTTAGAACGAGCACCCAACTGCTATAATCCTCATGGGGCGTGGAGACTACCATTCCCAGAGTGCTCTGGCCAAACAGATCAAGTGCTTTTAGGTGTACTGAGTGTGGCTGTAGACACTACGACTCCTAGAATTGCAGAGGGCATGAGTTTTCCTGGGACTTCACTAAAGATCGTAGGGAACTGTGGGAAACTACATTTCCCATAGTGCCTGTTGAGGAGGGAAAGAGGTCTCAGGAACATATTGGGAAGAGCCTGTGAGTCCCAGTCAGGAGAGGCATCCTGAGGCTTCCTGGGAAATGTAGTTCTGGGAGGCCTGAGACACTGGACCAGTCAACATTGCTCCCCCTCCCTTGGCCACTAGGGCTCACAGTGTCCACTGTGGAGGAGGAGCGGACTCTGAACCCTAGGCTTACCCTCAGCTGTGAAGAGTTTGTCAAGGTCATGGACAACCTGAACTTGCCCAAGCCTCAGCAAATAGGTGAGCAGTTGGGGGCCTGGACTCCTGGGTCTGAGGGAGGAGGGGCTGGGACCTGGACTCCTGGGTCTGAGGGAGGAGGGGCCGGGGGCCTGGACTCCTGGGTCTGAGGGAGGAGGGGCTGACGCTTGGACTCCTGGGTCTAAGGAAGGAGGGGCTGGGTCCTGGAGTCAAGGTTTGAGGGAGGAGGGGCTGGGGCCTGGAGTCAAGGTCTGAGGGAGGAGGGGCTGGGGCCTGGACCCCTGAGTCTGAGGGAGGAGGGGCCTCAGGGTCAGAATTCTAGTTTCCCCAAAGAGAAGGGCTCTTAAGATTTCTGGGTCCCCAGCCTGGAGGCTCTGCCTGGCCCCTTAGCTTCACCCTTGGCTTCTCCCTTTCAGACTTTGCTGTCCCAGCGAACTTGCGCTGTGGGATCCAGACAGCCCCTTCGTGACCAGGTCTCTGTCAGGTGCTCAGATCCGTTAAGAATGCACTAGGAGAGGGGTGGGGAGAGGTGTCATCACGGCAGTCTCTCTCCTCTTCCCCTCCCTCACCAGCCCCTCGAACTTCTTAAATAAAAATCTTTTTTCGTTTTGCTCTGAATCTGCCTTCTCTCCGTTTCCTGGGGGAACCAGTTGGGTTTCTGGGCTGAGGTGGTTAGTTTGGGTCCCTGCAGAGGCCAGGGAGTGGGGCAGGGTGAAGGTCCAGGGAGCCCGGAAGGAGGAGATTTTCTGACTCATAAGATCAGAAGCCAACAGCTATCTGGCGCAGGGCTTCTCAGCTCCTTGGGTTAGAACTCCATCTTGACTTTGAGCCACTTGCCCCTGCGAGACCCAGGATGAGGTACTTCCCTTCTCCAGGCCTCAGTTTTCTCATCTGTAAAATGCCAGTAATAACACTAATCACAGGGTGTTGGGGCGATCAGAGAGTCCATACGTATGAGTTGTTTGGCACACTCCCTGCAGGGCGCACTTCCCATCCGTGTTAATTATTATTGTTACTGTCATTTGGGATGATCTTCCAGGCACTTCCTGGCTTGGCGTGACGGAATGCCTAATGATTAAGAACATGGATTTTCCAGAGAACAAATCTGGAGTTAACATTATTAACAACGTGTAGACTTTGGGCACACTTTCCCCCATCAGCTTCAGTTTCCCCAACTATAAAATGGAGATGGAAATCCCTTTCTCGTGCGCTGTGAGGACAAAATTAAATTAACGTGTATAAAGTGTTTAGCACAGCTCCTAACATCCAATAGTCCCTTCTCACATGCTAGTTATTTTCCTGTTTTTGCCCAGAGAGGAGGAAAGGGTCTGGCTGAGACCTTTAACCTCTGCCCTTCACCCCATAGCAAAGTGGGGGGGCCACACTTCCCCCTGTCTCTGGGCGGGTCTCTGACTCAGCTCAGGGCACCCCCTCCCCTTGCCCAGCTCCCCAAACCGGTCGGGGCCCTTCTAAAGGGCTTATTAGAGGGGAGAGGCCCCTATTTCTGTTCCCCTCTTCCTTTCAGGATTCCCAGGGTCTGGGCATTAGGGAGGCGCTGATACATAGGTGATCAGAACGCCTGGCCCTCCAGGGGGCAGGAATTGCGAAGCTGGAGGCAGAGGGGGGTCGTGATGCTGGGTTTCCCGAGGGTGGGGCTGGTGGGGCCGCCTGCCACGGCCGGCCGCGGCCGCCACGGGTGGGGCAAGCTGGTCGCTCCCTCCTCCCTTGGGAGCTGTTGGACCTGTTGTCCCCCCCTCCACTTCCGGGCTGCTGGGGAGGGGGACCGAGCAGCCTGTCTCTCCTCCCTCTTCCCCAGCCACCTGTCTCGTAGGCAGACACTGCGGCGCCCAGAGCGCAGAGGAGCGCGCCGGAGCAGGTGAGGGGGCCGGGGCTGCCGGGGCGGCGGGGGCCGGAGATTCGGCCGCCTGGGTCTGCGGGAGAGGAGGAGGCGGGAGTTCAGGAATCTCGCTCCCGGGAGGAGCAGAGGACTCAGACCCCTGGTTGGTCCAGAGACGGGGAGACTAGGAGCCCCGATTCCCGGACCCCTGGGTGAGATGGCATGGGCGCTGCTCCCTTACATTGGGGTCGGAGCCAAGATTACCTGGCCCCGGGGAGGAGGGGGCGGGAGCTGGGACTCCTGAGTCCCCGAGGGAGAAGGAGACGGGGTCGCTCCAAGGTGGTCCAAGGGTTGCGCGGGGCTGCCGGGAGCGTACAGGGCTGAACACCTGGATAGCAGGAAGAGGCCGGTAGGGGGCGGGCTAGGACCCGGGACTCAAATTCCGGTCCCGCCTCCGGGGGCGTGGCGCCCTAGGAGCGCCCCGCCCCCCCCGAACCCCGCCCCTGGGAACTCCAGGTCACGCCCCCGGGATGCTCAGCTCCAGCCTTTGAACCCTTAGGCCCCGCCTCCTGGAGCAGAGCCGTCGGGTGCGCGCTCTGGCCTCGGGCCCCGCCCCTCGCCGCCAGGCCACGCCCCCGGAGCCTCGGGCCCCGCCCACTCCGCAGGAGCACCGAGCGGCCATGGGGACGCCGAGCAGCCCCGAAAAGGGGACCCAGCCGCCGTCGGTCCCGGAATGCGACGCGGAGGTCCGGCCCCAAGGGGCTGCCCAGTCCCGGGAGCACCCCGAGGACCCCCGCGAGCAGGAGGCGCCCGAGGCCCCGGCGGAGCGTCCGAGCGGCCGAGGAGCCGAGCAGCAGGCGGAGGAAGAGGAAGAAGTGGGAGAAGGCAGCAGCACGGAGAGCAGCCGCGACGCGGTGAGGGACCTGGAGGGCGAGGGCCACGGGGGGACCCAGAAAGACACACAGACCCAAGCGGATGACAGACACAGAGAGACAGGTATAGAGAGACCAGACAGACAGAGACCCGGAGACAGAGAGAGAGCCTCAGAGATATGGAGACTCCTGAGAGTCAGAGACGGAGCCAGAGAGACTCAGAGACATCGAGAGACAGCTATACCCCCTGATAGACAGAGACCCGGAGACAGGGAGACTGAGAGACAAAGACCCAAAGAGACCCAAAAGAGACAGAGACACAGACAGACCAGAGAGAGAGAGATCGAGAGACGGGGACTCAGAGAGATGGGAATAGCGACGCAAACAGAAACGCAGAAACAAAGGGCAGAGATGCTCAGAGAGACAGAAACAGAGACAGAGAGACCTTGAGAGAGGGCGATACTCCGAGGGGGAGAGAGACCTAGCGATGCAGAGACAGAAGACAGATACTGGGCTGGAGGGACCAAGTCCAGGGAAACAGGAGGAAAGACTCAGAGAGATTCGGGAGAGAGAGCGAGAGGTCCAGGGCCTAGGAGGACGGGACGCCCAGAGAAGGGGACCTGGATGGAGAAAAAAGCCTTCCTTGAGTGGGTTTCTTATGCTTCCCTGGACGGCGAGCCCCTGGGCCTGCTCCTGGGGCCGGGTGGCCCCGGACCTGCACCCTCCCCCAACTGAGTATAAGAGCGCGGTGGTTGAGTCAGGCCGACTCAGACCCCCTGAGGGTCATGTGTGGTGGGGAACAGACCTACTTGGTGACTCCGGGGGGCGAGGCCTCTCCACTTGACCACGCCCTCTTCAACCTCAGGCGGAGGCTCCACCTCCCGTGCAGCTCCCGGCCACGCCCCCCTCATCCTCCCAGTCTTGGGAAGGGGTGCGAGGGGCGGCGCGGCGGCTTCGAGCGCAGCAGCTGGAGGCACTGACTCGCGTGGCCCTGATGGAGCAAAGAGTGAAGGAGCTACAGCGCCAGAGGAAGGAGCTGAGGATCGAGGTGAGGCTGCGGACCTTGGGGAAGTCTGGCCCAACTCCTGGGCACCTGCAAGGCCAGGCTCCCAGGACGCCCTCAGACCCAGGAGTCTCAGCCCCCAGCCCCCTCCGTCCTTGGACCCAGGCCTCTGGGCACCAGCCCTCGCATTCTCTCCGCAGATGGAGGTGGAAGTGGCCCTGCTGCGGGGCGAGCTGGCTGGGGAGCGAGTGGCCGCTCGGCGGGAGGAGGACAAGCTCCGGGACCTGCTCGGGCAGCGGGTGGACACGGAGCAGGGCGCCCAGGAGCAGCGGGAACAGGTCCGTTTGGCCGGCGTGGTCTTCATCATCAGTTTCCTTCCTTGTCGGATGGATTTTCCTGGTGGTGCTCCTGGGACCTGGGCCCATGGGGTGACCCCATTCCCCAAATATGGATACTTGGGTGGGGGGGGAGGGGTGTGTGTGGTAGATGCCTCTCCTTGTTTTCCCCCTCTCTCCCCACCATGATTCTGGGGCCTGACTCACTGGGGCCTCTTCCTTTGTCAATCTCTCTTTGCTCTTTAAATGTCATGTTGTGAAAAACGTCAAACCAACGAAAATAGAATAGTCAGGGGGCTGCGGTGTGGGGTGCTCACCAGCTTCAGCTGTGATTAATCTTCTGTTCTTGTTTCATATCCCTCAATTTGATTCCCTGTGCCTAGGTCCCTAATTTTAAAAGCCAGTCCCAGACATCATCTTGCCTGTAAATCCTTTAGTTCTTATCTTATAGATAAGAACTCCTTTTTAGAAAGATTATCACGATATCGTCATCACCCCTTAAAAATTAAGTTCTTCATGTCGTCTCATTTCCAGTCGGTTTTCAGGTTTCCTAGATTGTCTCAAAAAGGCCAGTTAGCCACTGGCTGTTTGAATCAGGCCCCCAAAAGGTGAGTGTGTTGTAATTGGTTGAAATGTCTCGTATGTCTTGTTTCACCTTGATGGTTCCTGCTCACTGTATGGTTTGCTCCCCATACGATTTGTTGGAGAAACCAAGTCTTCTGTTTCTCAGTCAAGGAGGGGCTGTCTGTGTGCCTGTGATGTCCTTTACTGTGTTCCTCTTGTGCGAGCAGGTGTTGGTTGCATGTCGAGGCTGGATCAGAGTCAGATGCGCGTTAGTACTTCCCGCACGCCGAGTCGGGGGAAATCCTCTCTGGCTGTCCAGACCTCAGCGAGCTCGCTCTGATCCCTTCATAAGAATCGTTTACCTAAAGCTTTAAGATCTCTCGGTGGTCATTGCTTAGATTGGTTATCGTTATAGGTTGGAAAATGGGTGCTGTAATTCTATCAGTCTTTTTCTTTGCCTTTATCATATACATGGCAATTTCCTGTGGCTGGGTCTGGGTCTTCACTGACGCTCAGAGAACCTATATTTCTCCCAGCCCTGATTCCCTCCTGAAATTCCCTCCTGTGTGTGCTGCTTCCTAGGATACTGGGTCCTAGATGCTCCTTCCTCCCCAAGGACCCAGGGGTCCAGGTCCCAGCCCCTCCTCCCTCAGACCCAGGAGTCCAGGCCCCCAGTCTCTCCTCCCTCAGACCCAGGGGTCCAGGCCCCCAGCCCCTCCTCCCTCAGACCCAGGGGTCCAGGCCCCCAGCCCCTCCTCCCTCAGACGCAGGAGTCCAGGCCCCCAGCCCCTCCTCCCTCAGACCCAGGAGTCCAGGCCCCCAGCCTCTCCTCCTTCAGACCCAGGAGTCCATCTCACAGCCCCTCTTCCATCTGACCCCTTATCATTCACCTTATCATTGTATTTTGGATAGAAAACTGACCTCAGCAACTCCCTTTTCCACATTGTCTCTATCTCACTGTCCCTTTGGTCACCAGGCCGCCGTCCTGGCCCTTCTCCTCACACCTCCCTCTCACTGACCCCAAGCCTGTCAGTCAACATGTCCTGTCTCTCTGCTCCCTGAACCTCTCTCTCTGGTCCGTCTCCTTTGCATCCTCGCTGCCCAGACCCGGTTTAGGTCTCATCCTCATTGTTTGGAGGACTCATGAAAGAGCTGGTCTCACCCCCTTGAATCCATCTCCCAGAGGAATCGTTCCACACCCAGATCCTACTCTAGCCTTTCAATCCTTCCTTGGCTCCCCATTGCCCCAGGATAGGGGCTCCTCCGCCTGGTTGACGAAACCCGATGTGAGCTGTGTGGTACCCACCTTTCCACTGCTGTCTCCCACCAGCTCCCCATGTCTTCCCTCCACCACATCTTCTTCTCTGACCCGAGTTTGCCCTCTAAACTTCCTGTACTTTTCAACTTCATGGTGCATTTGTGACATGCTGTTCCCTCAGTCCAAAATGCCCTTCCAGCTCCCTCTTTGTCCCCAGGTCTGAATGCTCCCTGATTTTTGAGGCTCACCTTCAAATCCTCCCATCCAGGAAGCCTTGGATTACCCCAGTAGAAACTGCTCCCCCTTCAGGGTTCCTGTAGTCTCTGTGTTTCACTGTGCTGATTGTCCCAGGCTGTAACTGGCTGTGTCCCCACCTGGAGCGACCCTGCTCTGGGCCCCAGTCTCAATCACCCAGCATGGATACGTTTTGCATTCATTCTTTCATTCATTTCTTAAATAACCGTTTACTTGGCGCCTACTCTGGGACAGGCCTGTACAAGAGTGACTGAGACAGACGGGGTCCCTGCCCTCCTGGAGCCAACACCCCAGGCAGAGGTCTGTGAGCCGGCTGCCCTGGCCCTTGGGGCCTCTATTTCCCTTTCTGTGCTCAGAGGCTGGCTGTCCTTTCAGGAGCAGAGGCGGCTGAGCCAGGAGCGGGCTCGTGTGGAGGGTCTGCGCCGGAAACTCCAGGAGGCCCAGGGACAGCTCGAGTCACAGCCAGAGGACCAGCGGGAGCGGCTTATGCAGGGGGTGCATGAGGTGAGGGCCCCCCGGACTCGCTCAGGGACCTGCTGTCCAGGCCACTCCTCTCCCAGGACCCAGACGCCCAGGCCCTCAGTCCCCTCCTCCCCCACCTAAGAGTTCAGGCCCCGAGCCCCCTACCCCTCAGGACCCCTGACTCCAGGCCTCCAGCCCTTTGGGGTTCCCACCCACAGATGAGGGAGCAGCTGGATGTGGCCCAGCGTGCCTACGAGGACCTGGAGTTCCAGCAACTGGAGCGGGAGAGCCGGCGGGAGGAGGAGGACCGGGACAGCCCTGGGACCCGGGCGCTGGACCCTGAGGCCCGGGAACTTCAGGCCAGTGTGGCGCAGCACAGGGTGAGTCAGGCAGGCCTGGCCCTGCCTCCCTCGCTGTTCCCCTCTGTCTCCTCCACTCTGTATGTGACCCTGTCTCTGTCCTCATTTCCTACCTGTGTCATGTTCTTCGGAGCAGTAACAACACCGCTGACATTTATCGAGCAATGACCGTGTGCCAGGCATGGTCTTAAAGGTTTCATGAGTATTTGCTCATTGAATCCTTACAACCATCCTACGAGGCAAGTCGTATTTTTTCCCTTTTGTAAATGAAGAAACTGAAGGTCAAGGTGCTCAAATGATCTTGTCCAAGGTCACCTTGTTTGGGAAGGACAGAGCTGGGATCTGAACCTGCTCAGTCTTCTCCACTACACTCTGTGTCTCTCAACCCTCGTCCCAAAGGACATTCCCACAAGTCCTTCTGGGAGCTTCACATTCGAGGGTCTGACAAGTCCTGCTGGAAAAGCCGACACATCTGACTGTATTTAACACAGAGTTTTGGATTAGACCGTTCTGATATGGGTCTCCTTTCCCCACCTGTTTCTGGATCTTTTCCTGTCTCTCTCTCTTTCCCCTTCCTCTGTCGCACACAGCTTCTGTCTGTCTCTGTTCTGTTTCTTTCTTGTCTCCTTTCTCTGTCTCTTGGTGTCTGTCTTGGTCCTTGTTTTCTGTATCTGTTCTGGTTTGTCTCTCCGTCTGTCCCTTTCTCTCACTCTCTGTTCTCGACGACTCTCTCTGGGTCTCTGTCTCCCTCGGTCTCTGTCTGTGTGTCTGATCTTCCATCCCCTCCAGCCCACCCCAGGTCTCATCTAGGTCCTAAGAGGGAAGAAGCTACCAGGGAGCTTGACTCTGAGTCCCCCACCCCTTCCCAGGCACCCAGATCCCAGAGTCTCTGTTCTGGGGTGGAGCACACCCCAGGCTCTCAAGGAGGACCTGGTTCTGTGGGAGCCACCCGGGGACCCCGGGACCCTGGGACCCTGAGTAACCGGGGCTCTGGGGGTGCCCTGCAGCGCCGGATCCAGGTCTTGGAGGAGCAGCTCAAGTCGCTGGGGGAGCAGATGGCTGCTGAGAGCCGGGGGCTGAGCCGGAAGAAGGAGGAGGCCCTTCAGGCCCTGACGCAGGTAAGCTGCCTGTGTGAGACCTGGCCGCCTGTCCTCACTGCTGCCTGCGGCATCCCATCCCTTCCTGTCCCCAAGTGTCTCCTGGCATCAGGGAAAGATGCTGGGATGGCTGTCCTGACTCTGAGGTGTGGTCACCGGCGATGTCTTGCCCTCCCCTAGGAACGGAGCCGACTGCTCGAGCTGAATCACCTTCAGGGAATCCCGGGCGGGGACTTCTCTGAGCCCAACCAGGCCCTCACTAAGGTACGGGGATTTCGTGTGCCTGTCAGTGCCTCCTCCCTCAGACAAGGAGTCCAGCCCTGAGACCCTCGTCCCTCAGACCAGGAGTCCAAGCCCTCAGTCTCTCCTCCCTCAGACCCAGGGGTCCCAGGCCCCAGCCCCTCCTCCCTCAGACCCAAGAGTCCAGGCCCCCAGCCCCTCCTCCCTCAGACCCTGGAGTCCAGGCCCTGAGACCCTCGTCCCTCAGACCCTGGAGTCCAGGCCCTGAGACCCTCGTCCCTCAGACCCTGGAGTCCAGGCCCTGAGACCCTCCTCCCTCAGACCCAGGGTCCATCCCCCAGCCCCTCCTCCCTCAGACCCAGGAGTCCATTCCCCAGCCCCTCCTCCCTCAGACCCAGGAGTCCATCCCCCAGCCCCTCCTCCCTCAGACCCAGGAGTCCATCCCCCAGCCCCTCCTCCCTCAGACCCAGGAGTCCATCCTCCAGCCCCTCCTCCCCTGAGATCCAAGATTCCCAGCCCCTAATCCCTTTTACCCTTGGGACCAGGAATCCTGGCGCAGCCCCTCCTCCTCAGGGAGCCAGCAGTCTGCCCACAGCCCGGCTCACTAAGACCATGTTCCAGCTCTTGTGACCTTGAGCCTTCGTTTTTCCATCTGAGAAATGAGCTGGCCTTAGAGGCATGGGCCCGAGCATCCGGGAACTGGTGGGTCCCATGAGATCCTTCCAGCTCCCATTAGCCTCCACCCCTCACGCAGCTCCTGTTCACCCAGAAGACAGACCGCCGGTTGCTGGTGCTCCAGGACCCCACCACCCACACTGCCACCGCCGCCTCTTCCTGCCTCCTCTCGGTTCACAGCTCCCTGCAGGTGCCCCCCCACTGCCTCTGTTTCCCCACCTGTCCGTCTGGTCACTGCGTCTGCAGAACTTCCACTGTGGCTTCCTCTGCATGGGGCATGGGGGACAGGGAAAGATGATCAAAGGGGATTTTTATTTTTATCAGCCTCCAGCTTTATTGTTATTTTTCTTTCTTCTGACTCACACCCCACTCCTCCCCTGGCAAAGTGGGAACTTATGCTCCCAAGAGGGAATTTTAAAAGCGACCCAACGGGGCGGATTGATAAGAAATTCTACCCCCCACCCCCAGCTCCCCCACAGCTCCTCCCCAGGGTCCTGCCTTCCAAATCGTCTTGAAACCGGGTGCCCCACCTTATTAATGGGTGAAAACATTCCATGAATGGGTCGTTACTAACTTCTTAAAATGCAACAGAGTAGACAGTGTCAGAGGCCCTGCATGAGGTGGGAGGGACGATCAGAGGAAGAAGATTTTGTTTCAGTTGTGTGGGTTTGGGGGGAGCGCTTAGATTGGTGGCTTTTGTGACAGCCTGTAAATGTCTTTTTCAAAAATGTGTATATTAACTAGTTGCTTTTATTTTCTAACTTAACACTCTCTTAAGGAGACTGTTTTCTATTGATATATTGAGAGCTGCTTCGTCATTTGTTTTTTAAAGATTGGCCCTGAGCTAACATCTGTTGCCAATCTTCTTTTTTTTTTTCTCCTCAAAGCCGCCCGGTACATAGTTGTATATTCTAGTTGTAGGTCCTTCTAGTTGTGGCACGTGGGACGCTGCCTCAGCGTGGCCTGATGGGCGGCACTAGGTCCACACCCAGGATCCGAACCCTTGAAACCCTGGGCTGCCGAAGCAGAGCAAGAGAACTTAAGCACTTGACCACAGGGTCAGCCCTGCTTCATCATTTTTAATGACTCTGTAATAATAACAATATAAACAATAACAGTAATAATGACAGCTAATATCCGCTGAGTCCTGGTAGTGTGCCCGGCGCTGCTTAAATGCTTCATACGGATTCACTCATTCCGTCTCTGCAGCAACTCTCCCAGCTAGGTTCTTATCTCCATTTTATAGGGAAAGAAACTGAGGAAGAGGTGACGTTACTTAATTAATACATTTACGAATTATTTATGTGGCAGAGCCGGGATTTGAACCCGGGACTCTGTGTTCAGAGCCTATGGTCTCCCCACTCTGGGCGTCCACGTGGCACACGGTTCTACGTAGGGCATTGAGCCCGCCCTCCTCTGCGCATGGTGATTGTGACTTGAGGCTTTTACAGTTTAAGCAGTGCTGTCACGAATACCCCTGTGTGTGCATGTGTGGCTTTGTACACTCAAGAACAGTAACATTAATTATTGTCTAATTAATTATATTGTCTGTTATAACATATAGTTGTCGATTATATTGTATCATATGCAATATATTATTTATTATTTAATATATTATTATATTATATTATAATTATATTATTTTATTTATATATTTATTTATAATATATTTATATATTATGTAAGTATAATATATAAATATAAATATATATTTATTTAATATATTAATATAATAATATATTATTTATTATTATAATATATACTATTATATTATTATGTATTATTATAATAATATATAATAATAAAATAATCATTTTTGAGAGCTTAAAGTAGGCTAGGGTCTGCTCGAAGCCCATTTTGTCATTTCGAACCATATGGAATTGCTATTCTTTAAAGGTGAGAAACAGTCAAATATTGACATTTTGAGATGGTTCAACCTAATATATATATGTTCCTGAGATTATATGTATAATATGTATGTGTGTGTATAAATAATCTATCATTCCATTTTTCACTCAGAAGAACCTGCAGAAGTGGGTCCTGTTATTGTTTGAGTAAATGGTTAGCAGATCTGTAACTTTCTAGCTGGTTCCGCGGAAGCCTGATAAGGTGGGGCGCCAGCTGTGTTGCCAGGCAACATGACCTACAGTGAAGGTGACCCTTATAAGTCAATCACAGATCTGTAAATCCTTGGTGGGCAGCCGTGTCCATTCCTGTGGAGTCATTGCCTGAGTTATTGGCTCCTGTGGACACGGGTCTTCTAAGGCCCGGGGGCCCCTGTCCCCACCGACGTGGATCTCCTCTCCCCCTGGCACCAGGTGCGCAGGGCAGCGGGACGGTCCTCCCTTCACTGAGGGGAATCCAGCCTGAGAAGGGCAATGATCGCAAAGTCACATGCAGTAAGGGTCAGAGCTAGGCAGGAGCCAAGTCTGCCTGCCTCCCCAGGCTGTGCCTTTCGGGAGATGAGGGTCCCCAGGAACCCGTCAGAATCCGACTGGGCACCCTGCTTAGCACTCCTCCAGAGGGAGCACTGGGGACCTCAAAGCATGTGAGAACCAGGGAGTATTATTGACTCAGCCAGAGCAGCATGAACAAGCGGATGCATGAGTGCATGAATGAACCCGTTACTCCTCCTTGCCCCTCCTCTCTCTCCTCTGAGGCCTATTCACCCCTTCTCAATTTCACCCCTGACTTCCCGCATCACGGGATGGCGAAGAGTACTGACTGCTTGGGATCAAATACCTGTTCTGCCACAGCCTAGCTGGCTGAACCTAGACACGTCTCTGTGCCTCACTTTACTTAGCTGCAAAATGGGAATAATAACAGCATGCATTGGTTAATGCTTTAAAGTGCTTAGTGGGTGCCTGACACACAGTCGGTGGGCTGCTGTTACTCTGATTATAATTATAATGACTAGTATTATTATATGTATTATCCTTCTTCCACCCACTCCCACCCTCAACTCTGGTTCTTGTGATCTTATACCCACCTCCTCCCTGATGTCTCCGTCTTCATCCCTCGTCCTCAGTCCTCCCCACCAAAAGCCTTCAGCGGGCCCCCGAGCCTCCTCACCATGGCCCACAAGTCTCTACATGATCTGGCCCCTGCCCACCTCTCACCACTCTCCCCATACTCACTCTGTGCAGCTGCAGGAGTGCTGACCTGCCAATATCCCATCCTTGTTCCTGCCTCAGGACCTTTGCACTTGCTGATCCTCCCACCTGGAACACTTCCTCTCAGTCTTCTCTGGTCAACTCTTATCCTTTGGGCCTTAGGGTCAGCGTCTGGAAGGTCCTCTTTTATAACACCCTATTCTTTTCACTCACAGCATTTCTGATGACACATTCTGTGTGATGGCTTGTTCAGTTCCTACAGCGTCAATGGCATGCAGACAAGGCCTGGGTCCATCTTACTCACCTGTTTCCTCAGTGCCAAGATTCTGAGTTCTCTCAGCCAGAAAGTGCTGGGAATATGGGTTGAAGGAAGGAGAGAGTGCAGAGGAACTCAGGACTGGCCTTCCTCTCTGTCAAGGGGCTCGAACCATCCTGACTCCCAGGGCTTTTAGAAGCTTAGGTGGCTCTGCAGAGTTCCAGGTACGCTGTTGGGCACATAAGGAGCACTTGATACATATTGGCTGTTACTGTTTTTATTTTGTTTGTTTTTTGTTTTTTTCCGAGGAAGATCAGCCCTGAGCTAACATCTGCCAATCCTCCTCTTTTTTTCTGAGGAAGACTGGCCCTGAGCTAACATCCGTGCCCATCTTCTTCTACTTTATATGGGATGCCTACCACAGCATGGCTTGCCACGCAGTGCCACGTCCACACCCAGGATCCAAACCGGCAAACCCCGGGCCGCCAAAGCAGAATGTGCTCACTTAACCGCGGTACCACCGGGCCAGCCCCAGCTGTTACTGTTTTTAAAAACTTTATTATAGGGTGTCGCCCGGTGGCATAGTGGTTAAGTTCACATGCTCCACTTTGGTGGCCTGGAGTTCGAGGGTTCAGATCCCGGGTGTGGACCTACACACCACTCATCAGGCTATGCTGTGGCAGGGTCCCACATACAAAATAGAGGAAGATTGGCACAGATGTTAGCTCAGGACCAATCTTCCTCACCAAAAAAATACCAAACCTTATTATGAAAAATAACACACATATAGAAAATCACATCAAACACACACACAGCTTAATTATTATATAAGAACACTCAGTAACTGCCACCTGTGTCAGGGGATACAAGTGGCAGCCACTCCAGAAGGCCACTGCTTGCCCCCTCAATGACAACCCTCAGCTGCCTCCTTAGAATAACCACATTTCTAGTAGTATCTGTCTTACATTTCTTTAAAGTTCTGTCCATTAGGTGTCTATCGCTAAACACTATAGTTTTGTCATACTTTTTGGTGGATCTCTCTTTTAAGTTTCCTTTAATCCATAGATCCCCCCTCCATTTCTTTTTTTGTCCCCTTGCGATTTATTTGGTGAAGAAACCAAATGGCTGTTCTGTAGAGTTTCCCAGGCATGGTTTGCTGACTGCGACCGTGGGGGGCACTGTCCCCTTGCTCTCTTTACTGCTCACGTTCCGCTTCGGCGGCCCACTGTTCGCCAGCCCAGATCCTGTGTGCGGATATGGCACCACTTGGCAAGCCATGCTGTGGTAGGCGTCCCACATATAAAGTAGAGGAAGATGGGCACGGATGTTAGCTCAGGGCCAGTCTTCCTCAGCAAAAAGAGGAGAATTGGCGGCAGCTGTTAGCTCAGGGCTAATCTTCCTCAAAAAAAAGAAAAAAGAGAGACAGACTTGTCTTCCTTTAATATTTGGTTACCCAGGGGTATGGTTTTTGTAGGAAAGGCAGGAAGAATGCTGGATGGTTTCACTTTATTCACCTGTCTTCAAAATTAAGAGTTGGTTGGGTGCTGGCCTGGTGGCATAGTGGTTAAGTTTGCACGATCCGCTTTGGCGGCCTGGGATTTGCCTGTTCGGATCCTGGCTGTGGACCTATGCACCACTTGGCAAGCCATGCTGTGGCAGGAGTCCCACATATAAAGTAGAGGAAGATGGGCACGGATGTTAGCTCAGGGCCAGTCTTCCTCAGCAAAAAAAATTTTTAAAAATTTTAAGAGTTGGTTCTCTTGCATCCTCTCAAGGTAGCCAACTTGATTTTTCCTTTACTGTTATGAACTCACGGATTAAATATGTTTGATGAGTTATGATCTATAGCCATGAGTATCCTTCTTGGTACTCAAATCCTACAAGTTATTATTTTCATTATTCTTTATTATCCATGCAGAGCTGTTGCTGTTTTTTCTTTAAAAAAATGATTTCAGTTTTTATATCTTTATTTATTTCTCTCAAATAAGTTTATTTTCAGTTTTTGGTAATTTTTTAATTTTGAAATAATTTAAGACATGAAAAATCACAGAAATAGTAGAAAGAATTCCTGTGTACCTGTCACCCAGATTCTGTAATTAGCATTTTACCACATGTGACATTTGCTTTATTATTCTTTCTCTCTCTGTGCGCGCGCACACACACACACACTCAATTTATGATTCTTTTCTGGAGCATGACTCCCCTTTACCCCTAAATACTTCTACATTTATTACCCAAGGTCAAGGCTGTTCTTTTACATAACCACAGCCCGGGGATCAAATTCAGGAAACTAACATCGAGACCATACTGTTAACATCCACAGATCTTATTATGTTTTGTCAGTTGTCCCACTAATGTTTTTTCTAGAAAAACAAAAAAAATTTTTCTGGTGCAAGAACACAGGTTGAGTTTAGGCATCAGATTTATTTTTTTTTAAAAGCTAACATTCCCCTCATTCAAGGTTCAAAGTGCACCGGGGTACATTCAGAGAAACGACTCTCCCGCCGCTGTTTCCCGGGGCGGCCAGGGTTCCCCATTTTGCATGTCTTCCTGGGGATCTTCTGCGGTGACACAGTCGGTCCTGTGTATCCTTCCCCCTCTTTTTGTGCATTATGTATATTCTTTACACTGTTCTGTGCTTGCTTTCATCTTGAGATTAGTTTCTATCTGGATATAAAGAAAAGAGCGTCCTTCTCCTTTTTATATGCTGCGGAGTTCTCTGGGTGCGGACAATCCTTGGTTTATTTACCGCCCCATGCTGATGAGCACTTAGGTGGTCTCGCGGCTTTGCGGGAGATGACCTTGAACTCAGGCTATTTTGCACACGTATGAGTGTATCCATAGGATCCAGTCCTAGAAGTGGAATCAGGGCTCAAAAGTTGATGTATTTGTCATGGAAAAAAAAAAGCCAAGTTGGCCTCCATTTAGGTTGTTCCCATTGAACCCCCCCCGCCGACCCCGCAGTGTGTGGGAAAGCATCTGGGTTTCCCACATCCCTACCAACGCGGGTTGTTTGGTTGGTTTTTTCACAGTTTTATCGAGATGTAATTCACATACCTTCAGTTCACTATCAAGATGTAATTCACATACCACACAATTCGCCCATTGAAAGTGCACAGTTCGGTGGGTTTTAGTGTATGCACAGAGTTGTGCAGCCCATCTCCGTCAATTTTGGAGCATACTCATCACCCCCAGAAGAAACCCTGCACCCTTTAGCTGTCACCCCTCATCCCTCTCTGGCCCCAGCCCCTGGCGAGCACTTAAGTTCCTGCTCTGTGGACTTGCCCACTCTGACGGGACACTGTGTGGTCCTTTGTGATGGCTCCTTTCACTCAGCATCACGTTTACAGTAGCTTTTTGATCGGCGCCAGTTAGACGGTGGTGTTACTTGGCAGACCTCCGACTCACAGTTGACACTGAGCATCCTATCCTGTGTGCACGGGCCTTGTGTGTTTTCAGGGCTCCATCGGCCTCCAGAGGACTGGAAGCCTGCCCCGGAAGAGGGGAGACAGGGCGAGCCAGAGGGGATCCCCCCGACCTCTGTCCTTCCATTGTACTGGTGAGAACCCCTCCCACTGCCCACCCTCCTCCCCCGTCACCACCCTTCCTGCAGCGCAGGATGGAGGAACCTAGACGCCTGTTGTGGGGAGAGGTGGAGGGGTTTGGACTAGGGAGAATCCCAGCCTCCTGGGCCCATCCTTTCTCCTCCAGGACCCCTGGAGGCCTCGGCCCTCCCGCCAGCAGCCGCAGACTCCCGGAGACACCCCCTCTATCAGCTGCTGAACTGCGGCCCCGGGAATAGGTGAGACGTCACAGGGAAAGTAGGGGGATGGGGGGAAGAGGCCGGGCCGGCTGTGACTGCCGTGGTCTCTGTTCCCTCCTCCAGCTGTGGGGCCGTCCACCCAGACATCGCCCGCATGGAGCGGCTCCTGCAGCAGGCCATGGCGGAGAGGGAGCGGCTGCTCAAGGCCAGGGTGAGACCCCACCCTCCTCCTTAGGGTCTGGAGATCCAGCCCCTTCCTCCCTCAGACCCAGGAGCCCAGGCCCCCAGCCCCTCCTCCCTCAGACCCAGGAGTCCATCCCCCAGCCCCTCCTCCCTCAGACCCAGGGGTCCAGGCCCCCAGCCCCTCCTCCCTCAGACCCAGGAGTCCAGGCCCCCAGTCCCTCCTCCCTCTGACCCAGGGGTCCAGGCCCCCAGCCCCTCCTCCCTCAGACCCAGGGGTCTATCCCCCAGCCCCTCCTCCCTCAGACCCAGGAGTCCCGGCCCCCAGCCCCTCCTCCCTCAGACCCAGGGGTCCAGGCCCCCAGCCCCTCCTCCCTCAGACCCAGGGGTCCAGGCCCCCAGCCCCTCCTCCCTCAGACCCAGGGGTCCAGGCCCCCAGCCACTCCTCCCTCAGACCCAGGGGTCCAGGCCCCCAGCCCCTCCTCCCTCAGACCCAGGGGTCCAGGCCCCCAGCCCCTCCTCCCTCAGACCCAGGGGTCCAGGCCCCCAGCCCCTCCTCCCTCAGACCCAGGGGTCCAGGCCCCCAGCCCCTCCTCCCTCAGACCCAGGGGTCCAGGCCCCCAGCCACTCCTCCCTCAGACCCAGGGGTCCAGGCCCCCAGCCCCTCCTCCCTCAGACCCAGGGGTCCAGGCCCCCAGCCCCTCCTCCCTCAGACCCAGGGGTCCAGGCCCCCAGCCCCTCCTCCCTCAGACCCAGGGGTCCAGGCCCCCAGCCCCTCCTCCCTCAGACCCAGGGGTCCAGGCCCCCAGCCCCTCCTCCCTCAGACCCAGGGGTCCAGGCCCCCAGCCCCTCCTCCCTCTGACCCAGGGGTCCAGGCCCCCAGCCCCTCCTCCCTCAGACCCAAGGGTCCAGGCCCCCAGCCCCTCCTCCCTCAGACCAGGAGTCCAGGCCCCCAGCCCCTCCTCCCTCAGACCCAAGGGTCCAGGCCCCCAGCCCCTCCTCCCTCAGACTCAGGAACCCAGTACATTTTTCCCCACTTCTTACTGGTTAGCATCCTCATTGACTCCTTCATCCTGACCCACAGGAGGGGATGAGAAAGAGCACAGAAGGTTCCTCAGGCCCTGCTATACCTGCCATCATGGTCAGTGCCCCCCTGCCCTCACCCCTACCTGTCTCTGCACTGTTTCGCCCCCTGGCCTCTGTCCTTTCTCATCTCACCCTTTTCTCTCCTCCAATGACACAGGAAAGTGTTCTGGGCTTGGCAAGGGAAGGGGAACTCAAAAGACCTAGTTTCTGTTCCCATTATGGTCATGTCTGTCCTCGGGTAACAGGCTCTACTTCTCTCTGCCTCAGTTTCCTCTTCTGTAAGTGGGTGACGATGTCAGCAGTTACTGTAGAGTGAAGGCAACTACAGGCTGGGGACTTTTAAAAAAAGTCACTTAAAATTGTGTTGTATTTATTTATTTTGGTTTCTTCTATAAAACCCTTTTTATTATAGAGATGTTCAAGCATAGGCAAAGGTAGAGAGAACGGATTAATCAACCCCCATGGACCCCGGGCAGCTTCAGTGATGGTCAGGATTGAATCTTGTTTTACTTGCCAACTTTGACTTACTGATTCCTCGCCTACTTGCCACTCTGCAGTAGAATATTCTACAGCAAACTCCAGATGTTCTATCATTTCATCCAATAGATAAGTTTATGAGATTATTAATAATTCTGTATTATCCTAACACATGGTCCATATTCACATTTCCCTAATTATCTCCAAAATGTCTCTCTCTCTTTTTTTTTTTTGCTGAGGAAGATTAGCCCCAGCTAACATCTCTTGCCAATCTTCCTCTTTTTTTGCTTGAAGAAGATTAGCCCTGAGTTAACATCTGTGCCAGTCTTCCTCCACTTTATATGTGGGTCGCAGCCACAGCATGGCTGATGAGTGGTGTAGATCCATGCCTGGGATCTAGACCTGCGAACCTGGGCCACTGAAGCAGAGTGCGCCCAACTTAACCACTATGCCACAGGCCTGGCCCCTCCGAAATGTCTTTTTATAGCTGGTTATTTGAATCTGGATCCAAACAAGGCACCCATAATGCATTTGATTAAAATGTCTCTTAAATCTCTAATCTTTAAGAGTCTTCCTCCCCCTCCACTTGTTTAAAATAATGCCACTTATTTGTGGAAAAAAATCGAGTCATTTATCATGTCGAGTTTCTCACATTCTACATTTAGCTGCCGGTTCCTTATTAAAGTTTTATTTTTACCCAGGCGAATAGCACGAATATGTTTGTCATAAGAACATGACAGCGTAGAGAAAAGAAGGTGTCCCCACCACACCTCGGGCACTGGTGTTTTCTGTTGAGGGGCCTTTGAATCTTTTTTATGCTTTTCCACATACCCTGATCAAACCATGCTTTGTGAATTCATTTCCCCGTTAACGGGCACGTTGTTCTCAACCTGTTTTTTGTTTCTCCACCGTGTGTCCTTTCCTTATTCATCTCAACCAGTATTTATGGAGGGCCTGCTGTGGGGGAGGTCCTGGGGGGGCAGCAGGGACCCAAGTGACAGTCCCTGCGCTCAGGGAAGCTGATGTTTCCAGAGCAGAGAGACAAAAAGCAGCATCAATAAGTGAAACACCTAGCAGGCCAGGTGCTGATAAGAGCCGGGCCGTGCAATACAGCAGGAAGGGTGGTGGAGCCTTCCCATTGTCGGGCATAAGCTCTGCCTCATTAAAAATGAAGCTCTCCTGCTTGCTGGCATCATCATTTATTAAACAGCCCCCCGCTGTCTGCATTGTCCCGCCACCCCCGCTCACACCCCGAGCTGCCTTCTCGTGCATGGGAGCAGGCATTTCTCTGGGAATCCCAGGGTGGCGAGCCGGGCAGCAGTGAGCCCAGCCCTAAAATGGCCCCGTGAGGAGGGCGCTGTGAGAAGCCCAGGTTTCAGCACAGGGAAACTGAGGCCCCGAGAGGGGCAGGGCTTCTGTGGATGTGACACAGGTGGGCAGTGGTAGAGCTGAGGGTCCCAAGCTCATCTGTGCTCTCCTAGATCGGAGCCCCACTCTGCCACATCCTCCCTGGGTGACCTTGGTGAGTCACTTCCTTCTAGAAGCCTCAGTTTCCCCCCTCTGTCAACTGGGGACAGTCGTGGGTTGTTTTGGAGAGGAAATGAAGTGATTGCTTGGCACCATGCCGGACACATGGTGGCAGCCTCCATACACGTGGTGATAGTGTTACTGTATGGATTTGGCGAGGTGACCTATAGAAGATTCCAGGCCCCACTGGGGGCCTTTTTCACCGCCCCTTCCCCTCCTGTGCATCCCCCCGGCTTTTCCTGATTCCCCTCCTCCTCGTTCTCCCCACCTCCATCCAAGGAGCCTCATCTCTTTCTCCTCCCTGCTTGCTCTGGCCTTGCGTCGGTTTTCTCAGTTGAACCCAGAGTGTGGTCCGTGGACCGGCAGCATCCACATCCCTGGGAGCTCGATAGGTGTGCAGAGCCTCACCCCCACCGCCGAGTGACTGAATCCCAGTCTGCATTTTCCCACAATCCCCAGGGGGGTCTGTCTGTGTGCTGAAGCCTGAGGTGTCGCGCCCTGAGCCTCAGTGTGACCACGGCCATCACACCCCTCTTTGCAGGGGTCCTGTGGGAAGCACAGGGACGATGAGGCTGGGCGTCGGAACAGTAGACCTTTCACTGCGTTAATTCTTCTTCCCTTTGTGGCCACCTGAGATGACCGGCTCTGCCCGCTGAGTCCTGGCTCGGTCAGCTCTGGCTGTGTGACTTGGGCCTAGTGACTTAACCTCTCTGAGTCTTGGTTTCCACATCTGTAAAATGGGGCTAATAAGTACTTACCCCCCCAAGAGAGTTTGGGGGGCAGAGGGATTATACCTATAAAGTGCTCAGCACAGGGAATAATCACTAATTTCATCACAAGAACAATAACATCAACAACAATAATAATAATGGAAACAGTGCTCTCATGTTTTGGTTGCTTGACCAAATATGGTCCCTGTTTTACAGAGGCCGTATATGAGGGTCCCACTTTGGGGACTGTGGCCCATGGGTCCCTCACTTTTCTGACATGCTTCTGGCGTTTCAGGGTGAGCTCTAGGGTCAGGAAGACCTGGGTTCACATCCCAGCTCTGCCACCTAGAAGCTCTCTGTGACCTCAGGTGGGTTATTTATGAAGCTCCTAATAGCCCTGTGCTAAGGGTGGCCGTGGGGAGTCACGGAGTTGATGCTGGGAAGGCCCTGGGCAGTGTGTCATAACCCATAAATGTAGCTGCCAGAGTCATTATCGTGACCGCCCTTGTTAATATTACTGCTTAAAGGCTGTGGCAGACCTTGCGCAGGAGCCCTGCTGGCTCCCCCCGGGACTCCAGGAGGCAGGACCCCCTCCTGACCCTAGGCGGTCAGCTGCCCCCTTCTCTCCCCCCACCCCCCAGGCCCCACCCACGACCCCACCCCACCCTCCAGGCCCCAGGGTCTTGGATCTCCGGCAGCACTTGGAACGATGGGGCCACAACCCGGAAAACTGCCCGCACGTGGGGGTGTCGGGGGGCTGCTGCCGCGGACCCCTTGTCAAGATGGGCGGCCGCATCAAGACCTGGAGGAAGCGCTGGTTCTGCTTTGACCGCCAGGCCCGCCGCCTGGCCTACTACGCAGGTGAGCCCGGCCGGCCGCCGTGGGCCCCAGGACCCGGGAGGAGTCCGCTCGGAGGCTTTCCCCCCGGACACCTAGGAGTCCCGCCCCTCCTCCCCCTTAGGCCCACGGGTCTGGATCCCCAGCCCCCTCTTCTCCCAGGACCCAAGAGTCCAGATGCCCAGCCCCTTCCTCCTTGATCGACCCAGCCGTCCTGGGTAACAGATGTGTTGTACAATTCTGGCTCGCAGACCCCATCTTCCTAAGATACCCAGGAGGGTACCTGGGTGCCCTCAGGAGGGTCTGCAGCTGCATCGCCAGCCCCATCCTCCCTCCCAACACCCAGAAGTCCAGGCCCCTCCTCCTATTCTGACCCTCTCCTTGAGTCCCTTGCCTTCTCTGGGACCAAGGAACTCCAGGACCGAGGATCCCAGGTCCCCGGACCTCCTTCCCCAGTCTTGTCCAGTCTCCACACCCGTCTCCCATGTGCCATCAACATTCACTCACCCTGCAACCGCAGTACTTTTGGGGCCTTCAGACTCCGTCACCATGTTCCTCACCCCAACACCAGTCTCGGGGCCTGGGCCCAGTGACCCCCGCCCTGACACACAGACAGACCCCTCTCACTGACTCTGTTTCCTTCTCTCTCCCTCTGTCAGACAAGGAAGAGACCAAGCTGAAAGGCGTCATCTACTTCCAAGCCATCGAGGAGGTCTATTATGACCACTTACGCTGCGCCTTCAAGGTGAAGCCCTGCTGGGGGCCGCCCTGCCCTCCTGGTCTGAGCCCCTGCCGTCAAGCTGCGGTTTGTCCCCGGGAAAGGCCACCCACAGCCCCCAGTCTCAGGGTTCTCCATCCAGCACGGGGGACCAACAGGTCATTTCACTGCAGTGACCAAAGATGAAGAGCTCAGTCTCTGGCTCTCAGCCACGGTTACTGTTCTTGGAGCAAAATGTTTAGAGCAAAAATTTGGCAAACTCAGATGCCACGCTGGGGATAAATGCCTGGAGAGAGCAGGGCGAGGACCCTGGCGGCCCAGGAGCATCTAAAGGAGGCGATCCCTTCTCGGCTTCTGCCCACAGCTGCCAAGTGGGAATGTGCCCCATGGTGTCACATCATACGCTTTTCCCTAGAGAGCTCAGGAATTGGAAACTTTATAAAAGTGGGGTGCCAGGAATTTAAATGTTGGCAGCTGGCTCAGTGTTTAGAAGGAGAGCAGCCAACTATGGCTTTTTAGAGAGTAAGTTGGAATCCCAGCTGTGGGACCTCAGGAAAATGACTTCCCTTTGCCGGCCTCAGTTTTCTCACCTGCAGAATGGGCCACTTCAACCCATTTCCTCAGAGTTGAGAAGGTTAAGAACAGATAATGGATGTAAGGGATTTACTTAATTTGGGATTGGCAAATAGGTTCTCAATAAATGGACTGTAGACACCAGCTTTCCGCTAGGGGGACCTAGATTTTGGGGAGGGGAAATTTGAATGCTCATATTTCTAATATAGGAGAAGGTAGGCTGGGACAAGAGGACCTGGCGCCTCCTTTTAACTTCCTGTTGCTCCTAAAATTCTAAGCCCGGTCTTGTGTTAGTTCATGTAATCCTCATAACCCAATGAGATAGGTGGCATTATTTAGGAAGACAGATGAGGAAACAGATTCAGAGAGTCTAAGTAACTTATCCAACGCCACACAGCCTGTAATTAGCAAGGCTGGGATTCGAACCCACGTGTTGTCTTAACCACCTCCACTCCGCTACTTGTTCCAGAGCCCCAACCCTCGCCTGACGTTCTGCGTCAAAACCTACGAACGCCTTTTCTACATGGTGGCGCCGAGCCCCGAGGCCATGCGCATCTGGATGGACGTCATCGTGACCGCAGCCGACGAGAACCACGCCCCCTGAGCGGCCCCGCCCCCTGGGGGGACGTCCCGGCGAGGCCCCGCCCCTTTGGAACTCTCCCGGGAATTGTGCGGGCGCTGCGGCCGGGCTGGCCTGAGCCGCGGCGTTCAGGGCTGCAGGCGCCTTCCCGTGACGGGAAGCCAGCACCTGGGGCCGTGCCCTGGGCCGGGAGGAGGATTGACGGGGCGGGAAGGAACTATTTATTGGTGCTCCTGTGATACCGAATTAAACATGGAGGAAAAACAGTGGTTGCTGCTGTGGTTTCCAGCCCAGGCGTCTGGGGCCAGGCAGGAATCTGAGTTATGGGGACCTCAGAGCCAAGCGTCCCACAGCCTGTTCTCCCCTCTTAGGAATGGAGGCCTTTGACTCTAAGGTCAAGGCTGGGGGAGGGAGATGGGGACGCATGCGCCCTTAGTCTTGGGCAATTTTGTTTTTTTAGTTTGTGGGTTTCCACCCTTTTTGACTTGACCTGGCTATTGGCAATTTCTGGGAACTCCTAGGCTCCTGCCTTCCAGGTCTTGGCACATGTACTCCCTGTGGCCTTACCCTAACCAGCTGGCTCCTGATTCTTCAGGTCTTAGTTGCGATGTCGCCTCCTTCAGGAAGCCCTTCCTGACTCTCCTTGCTGGGTCAGGCACCTCCACCCCCTTAGAGCTCCCCTGTCCTAGCCCTGAACACCCTGGGTCATCACTGGTGATGGATCTGTGTCCTTATGGACTGGGAGCTCCATGAGGGAGGAGCCAGGCCTGTCCTGGTCACTGCCGTGTCCTCAGCACCGTAGGGCACATTTCATTCCATGGAAAAAAAGCTTCCCTTTCACCCCTCAGTCTTCGTACATACTCTTCCTTTCCCCACTCCACCCAACTCCTACTCATCATTTAGGTCATAGCTCAGATGTTTCCTTCTCCAGGAAGCCCTCCCTGATTCTCGTGGCGGAGTCAGATGCTTGCTCAGGGCTTCCCATCCCTGCCCTGATCACTCTGCCTGTGCTGCCCCCATCATGGCCTTGACTACTCTGGGCCATCACTGCTGATGAGTGTATCTCCCTGCTGGATGGGAGCCCCAGGAGGCAGGGATCGGGGCTGTTTCCATCACTGTCTGATCCCTGGCCCACAGCAGAGGGCCTAGTGCAAAGTGGGTATTGAGGGTGCATCCGATGGTTGAGTAAATTGATGAGAAAAAGAAGCAGAGGAGTGGGGAGAGTGGTGAACGAGGCAGACAGAACTCTGCATCCTCAAGGTCTCACCCAAGGTGTCCCCTCCTTTGAGAAGCTCTCCTTGATCCCTAATCTGCGTCAGGTGCCTATTCTGGGACTCCACACAACAGCCCCGCCCACTCCCGGCTGTCACTGTGGAGACAGGGCTTTCCCCCTTCAGTCCTCTCTGGAACTCGGCGTTCAGTCCCTCTGGTCCCCGTCTCCTCAGGACCTGGATGTCCTGTCCCAGGATTCCTTGAGGATCCAGATGTGGTGCTCCTGAGTCCTGGCCTTGCAAACACCCCAATCCCCAGGCCCTCAGGGGCCCCAAGTGTCCCTTGGCCTCCACCTCCAGGCGTGAGACATCTGGATTCTTGGATCAATTCAGCCCCCAGCCCCTTGCAAACTAGGCCCTGACTGGGGTCAGCTTCACGGGCATCACGGGTGTGTGCCCAGTGTAGTCGACAGGTCTTCCCGCTCAGAAGAGCCCTCTTGGGTCTGGTGCTCTGGGGTTGCTGTCTGGAAATTCTTACTTTGTATTTGCGTCTGTGTTTTGTAAGTGAAGTCTGACGGGACATGAGCTGGGGCCTTGGGGCCTCGGCTCACACAAGGTCCCACCGCCTGCCACCTCCCACCTCCCCGGGATAGCTTCTGTCTGCCTTCCCCTCTTTGCCCGTGCCCTGTGACCACTGCCACCCTCCAGCCCGGCAGAGCCTGGGTGCCCACGGGAAGTTCGGTGTCAGGCGCTTGTGCCTTATGGCATCTCCAGGTGGGGCATGGCTGTGCCCAGCTGATGGAAGGGAAACCCAGCAACGAGGCTGCTTTAGTTGTGGGCAGGGTCTCTAGACTCCTGTGAGGGTCTGTGCTCACACCTTGAGTGTCCCTGTGCCCAAGGGAATGTGACGTTAAACCCGGTGAGGGGCTGAGAGAGATGGCGGGAGAAAGGAAAAGAGTGTTTTCTTTCCATTTAGTACCTTCCACGGCACTCTTTCCTGCCTTTTGAACCAGGTTCCCATATTCTCATTTTGCACTGAGCCCTGCAAATTATGTAGCCAGCCCTGCCCCTGCCCCCACCCCTTCTCTGACGCATCCCAGACAGTGCATCCCGGAGGGAGTGGGTCTGAGACCGGCTGGGAGCATCACTGGGCTCAGAGCCTGCTCTGCCCCGGGGGACAGGAAACCCACAGTGGATATGGCCCCAAGCTTGTCTGAGGCCCTGGCATGACCTCCAGGGCCGGGGACCGCCTCTGCCCGGACCCCTCTGTTCATCTGTCTGCAGAACCAGATTCTAAATCTCTTTGCAGCGACCTCTGCAGAGAGGATCTGGGAAGAGTCATGGAGCTGGCCTGAGTACAGGGCCCGCATTCAAACCTCCCTCCGCTCTCTGGTCCTGGGCCAGGCCAGGGTCAGCGCCCAGAATCCGGGCAGGCCTGAGCAGGAGGAGACTCCCCACCCTGGGTCCCACTCCCTCCCGAGATGCTAGTTCTTCCGGTCTGGCCAGTTGGGGTTCCTCCCTGAAACTCTCCCACGCAGCTGGGGCCCCCGGGGCCTCCTGCTCCCGAGCACAGAATAATAATAGTATTGTCACCCTGCCTCCCTCCGTCCCTCAGGAGATAGGGGTTTTCAGACCCATTTGGCAAAGGAGGCGGCTGAAGTTCAGAGAGGGAGATCAAGTTGTTTGAAGTCACCCAGCAAGAGGATGGCAGAGGCAGGATGAAAATTTCAGTCTGTCTGCTTCTAGCCTTGATACTTTGCCCACTGCCTCACTCCAGCATGAAAGACGCTCCTTCCTTGATTATAAAACGGACACCTCAGAGACTCAGAGAGGTGAAGACACTTACGCAGGGTCACCCAGCAAACCCTAAGTGGGGCTGGGACTCCAACCTGGGAGGCAGGGGCTACTGCTGGATGACCTCACAAGGAGTCATTCACTTTCTCTCTCTGAGCCTCAGCCTGATGCCAAGTGACCTCACCTAGTGACTGAGGTGCTAGTCACTGTGGCGAATGGGGGTGCCCAACGGGGTCTGGGAGCAGATAATGTCTTTATGAACACAGCCGCTATTTTTCCTGCCAGAGAGAAATCTTATCTATGAGCCAGGAGAAACAAAGCAAGGTCTGAGCTGTAACATATAATAATATAATACATAACACAAATAATATAATGTAATGTAATGTAATGTAAGCAGTTGCTTATATGAACCGGGACGTGGGGATGCTCAGTCATTTGTGGTTTGTAAAGTGTTCTTGTTTGTGTGTTCACACATGGAAATACAGGGTCCTGATTGTGTCCCGCCCCATCCCGGTTACAGTGTGGCCCCATCTGATGCTGGCGTTCTGTGACATTGTCTCCGTGAAACAGAACACCACGGCCTCGCTGTGGTGTCAGCCGTCAGGGGCTGCTTTTTTCTTTCTTACCTGGAAGACTGTCCAGCCCCTCAGTGTCTCCTGGCCTTCTCTCTCGCTTCTTCTAGAGTCTTTTCCTTTTTTACACAGAGTGACATTTTTCCTTTCTTTTTTGAAGTATAATGTACACTGAGTGAAGTGCATTATGTTTACAGCTCAGCGATTCTTTACATTATCGGCACACACGTGTAACTACAATTAGAATGTACTGTAGTATACGATGTATTGTATTGCATTGCCCTCCCCAGAGGAACCCCTGTTCTGCTATCTATCACCACTGATTAGTTTGTTCTAGAACTTCATATAAAGGAAGCCGTGCAGTATGTTTTATTTGTCTAAAGCTTCTTGAGCTCAACACAAAGTTTGGGGCATTCCTCCACGTTGCTGCCGTCACCAGCAGTTGGTGCGTTTTCATGGCTGTGTAGTATTCCACAGGACTCCTGAACCACTCCTTCTTTCTCCATTCACTTCTTGATGGATATTTGCCTTATTTCCCAGATTGATTGTTTTTAAAAGCAAATCTGATCATGTCCCCCAGCTGATTTAGAGCCTCTCAAAGGTTTTCTACTTTTTTCAGAATTAATTCACATCTCCCCTCAGGGCTTGTAATACCCTGAATTGTCCAGCCCCTGCCTGGTTCTTCTGCCTCAGTTTCTACCCTTCTCCCCTTGCCCTCTGAGCTCCAGGCACACTGCTCTCCCCTCTGAGTTTGAATGGTCCACGTTACTTCCCACCTCTAGGTCTTTGAGATCACAACTCCCTTTACATCCTTGGGGAAGCTTCACTGATCAGTGCCACTTCTGGACCCCACACCTCCTTGTAGCTCCCCACACTTCTTCACTGTCCTCCTTGTAAAAAACAGTCTGTATGGTTATTTGATTAACATCTGTCTCCCCCATCAGACTATGAGCTCTGTGTGGTCAGGCACTGGTTCTGTCTTAATCTCTATCACCCAGACCACAGCCCAGCACATGGTAGGTGCTCATTAAATATTTACTGAGTGCTGAGTGTTGAGTAGACCCTCTCTGTGAGCCTCAGTATTCTCCCCTCTACCTCCCAAACACACAGACTTTCTCCTGGGAGCCACTGGGGAACCCTGACTCCCGCCCTTTCCCTCCCTGGCAGCTGTGAGTGACGCACCCAGGGGTGGGTGCCCCGCCCCACGGCGGACGCTGATTTGGCCTGGTTGGGCAAGGCCAGGGGTGCCTGGGGGCAGGTTACTCATCCTGGGCTCAGGTAAGAGGGCCCGGGTTGGGAGGTGGCACAACCAGGGGGGACGCCGAGGGAGCAGGACTGAGCCATGGACTCCGCCGAGAAAGCAGGCGCCCGGGCTGTGATCTGGACTCTGGGCTGGCTGCTACTGCCGCTGCTACTTCAAGAAGGTTGGTCTGCTGCCAGGAGAGGGCAGAGGGGGCAGAGTGGGGGCTCTAGGGAGGAGGGTCCCCCCTCCCCCTACAGAGCGGGCTGGGGGAAGGATCTCCATCATGGGCACAGGGGACTGGGGAAAAGTTCTTCCATCCTGAGCAGAGGGGGCTATAGGAAGAGTGCCCATCCTAGGCAGAGGGGACTGTGGAAAGGATTCCTGCCCAGGGGGGCTGTGGGGAAATTCTTCCATCCCTAGCAGAGCGGGGCTGTGGGAAGAGATCCCTCACTGAGCCGACTTGACTGTGGGAAAAGTTCTGCCATCCTGATCGGAGAACTGTGGGCAGGTATCCCCCCTAGTCATGGCAGCAATTCCCCCGGGCTCCACGGCAGGGACTCCTCACCGGGCATAAGGGGATGCGGGAAGGATGCTCTCACTGCAGACATAGGGGGCTTGAAGGAAAGGGACACAGTGTATCCCATGGCCCCCGATTTGTGGAAAGGTCTTCCTTACTCCTGTCCTGGAAAAGGAGTGTGCAATAGGGTTGCCTCGTTCCGGGGACGGAGGTCGTAGGAAGGACTCTGTCTCCTTGCGGGGAGGAGGCCTCAGCAGGGATCGCTCATTTCTACTCGGCCCTGCACCCCCAGGAGCGCAGGCCCTGGAGTGCTACAGCTGCGTGCAGAAAGCAGATGACGGATGCTCACCGCACAAGATGAAGACGGTGAAGTGCCCGGCCGGCGTGGACGTCTGCACAGAGGCGGTGGGGGCGGTGGAGACCAGTGAGTGGGGCCCCCTGGTCCATGCGTACCCCTCGAAGCTCCTCCAGCCAGGCCCCGCCTCCTTGTAGTCCCGCTCCTCCCTCTGACCACGGCCACACCCTTCAATGCAGCCCTTGGACTCCCTTTCAGCCTGGCCTGGTCCCTTCACCACCACCACGCCATCGGGGATCAGAGGGCCGAGGGGCTGAGAGTTGTGAAACGGGTGGGGTGAGCTGGAAGAGCCCGGCTCTGGGCACACCATGTCCATTTCCGCTCCACACTGACACCGCCCTACCCAATTCTGTCCCTTCTAGAACCCTTTCCTCCCCAGCCCAGCCTCCCCTATTCCAGGCGGGCCCTTGGTAATGGAGATCCCTCTAGAGGTCTTCTCCTAGGTTCCGCGGGCTGAGGCTCCGCCCTTCTGACCCGCCCTCTGTGGATCCCCGCCCCTATCTGAGGCCCCCACTCCTCTCTGATCCTGTGCCTTTTTTTTTGGATCGGTCTCAGCTCCTTTCGATGTTGCTTTCTGCAGATACAGGTTCCGCCCCTTTACGGCCCTCCTCGATTCTGTCCCGCTTCTGTCAGCCTGCAAGCCCCTGGGACTCAGCTTTTTGAGGTCCCGCCCCTCCATCTGTCATTTCCCCTCCGATCTGCTCTTTCTGAGGCCCCGCCCTGTCCGACCCTGGCCTGTCCATCCTCCGGTACTGGTCTATTCGAGGCCGCGCCTCCTCTGACCCCGCCCCCTCCCCTCTCCGCAGTTCACGGGCAATTCTCGGTGGCAGTGCGGGGCTGCGGTTCGGGACTCCCCGGCAAGAATGACCGCGGGCTGGACCTTCACGGGCTTCTGGCCTTCATCCAGCTGCAGCAGTGCGCCCAGGACCGTTGCAACGCCAAGCTCAACCTCACCTCGCGGGCGCTCAACCCAGCAGGTCGGTGGGGGCGCGGCCCGAGGCTCAGGGGCGGAGTCACATCGGGCCGAGCGGCTGGAGGCGGGAGAACTCGGCCGGGCGGGGGCGGGGCCAAGAGACAGTGGGCGGGGCTTCTTTGCTGTTGGCGCCGTGTGGTTGGACGCGGGGGCGGGGTTATGGCTGGTGGGCGGGGCAACCTAGTGGGCGGGGCTAGGGGCTGGGCTGAGAGTCCGTCGAGGGGCAGAGACCCCGACTGGAGGGACCCGGTGCAAGCTTTGCTTCCCAGACCCCCTCGACCGCCTCCCTCCTCCCCGCTCCCCTCGCAGGCAATGAGAGCGCATACGAGCCCAATGGCGCCGAGTGCTACAGCTGCGTGGGGCTGAGCCGCCAGGCCTGCCAGGGTAAGGCGCCGCCCGTCGTGAGCTGCTACAATGCCAGCGACCGCGTCTACAAGGGCTGTTTCGACGGCAACGTCACCTTGACGGCAGGTGAGCGAGCCCGGGAGCACGGGGCCTGCAGGAGTTGTGGTGGCCTTTCTGAGGCCTCATGAGCGGTAGGCAGCCCTTTACCCAAAGGGGTCCCCCAGCTCCAACGCCTTCTGGGAACTGTAGGCCTCAGTTCTTGTCTTGGCCTAGAGCATCATGAGAAGTGCTGTCCTATCCCCACTATAGCGTGGGGATACGGATGCTTTTGTCCTGGAGTTTTTTGGGGAAATACATTTTTATAGAGCCCTGCCAGGTGCAGAATGGGAGGATGTGCTATGAGAAATGTATTTCAGCCTCCAAGCGTCTGTCCAGGCATTGCAGGCGATCTAGTTCTGACTCCTTAAAACTCGAGGGGTTAGAGTCCCCACCTAAGCGCTTGGGAGAGCTGTAGTTCATCCTTCTGGCCTCTGCCTCAGGGAACCATGGGAGATGAAGTTCTTCAAACTCCATCTTCTGCCAGGTGTATTCTGGGAGATGTAGTTCTGACTCTAAGACTAATTTTAATGGGGGTGGGTTGTGAGCGAGAGGGAGGGGGAAAATGACAGGAGGGATGTAGGAGAGGTTTGTTCTGCTCTCTGGTTACGGGAGAGGTGTTGATTCCTGTCCAGACTTTTCTTCCAAGGCATTGTGGGACTTGTAGTTCAGCCTACACACACTTCCTTACAAAGTACTATGGGAAATGTGGTCCACATTTACCCCCAAAGACAGTGGGACAGTGTTTCTCAAAGTGGAGACTGAATTGAGACTTTTGGCTTAATGAATACAGAGCCCTTCTGTCCCCTGTTTTGGGGGTTCTTGCTCTTGTCTTGCCCCTACGTTTTACTCTGCCTACGCTTACCCTCCTCCCTCCAACCGTGGACCTACCTGTGTCTCCCTCCTGCAGCTAATGTGACCGTATCCTTGCCTGTCCGGGGCTGCGTCCAGGATGAGTTCTGTACCCGGGATGGGGTGACAGGCCCAGGGTTCACGCTCAGCGGCTCCTGCTGCCAGGGTTCCCGCTGTAACTCGGACCTCCGCAATAAGACCTACTTCTCCCCTGAGTTCCCGCCGCTTGTCCTGCTGCCCGCTCCTAAGACCACCACTCGGGCTCCAACCACCTCTGTCACCACTTCCACCCCAGCCCCAACCACCACCACCACTACCACCACCACCACCTCTACCGCCAAACCCACGTCAGCCCGAGCCAGCCAGACTCCTCCACGGGAAGGAGAACCTGAGACCTCCGAGGAGGAGGAGGAATCTAGCTTGCCTGGAGGTGCTGCTGGCCACCAGGACCGTAGTAACAAGCAGCAGTACCCCACAGAAGGTGGGGCCCATGATAATGGCTCTGCCACTCCCTTGGCGGGGTTGGCGGCTCTTCTGTTGGCTGTGGCTGCTGGCACCCTGCTCTGAGCTTCTCCACCTGGAAACCTCCTCTCTTCCCATTCCTTCCCTTTCCCACCACTGGACTGGACTGGGCTGGCCCAGCCCCTGTTCTTCCAATCTCCCGCCGTGGCCCCAGCTTCTGCTGCACTGGTTTGCGGCTTTGGGAAATAAAGGTACCGTTGTATATATCCTGCCAGGGTATTCTAGCTTCTTGAGGGCAGCCCGTGTTTCCCCCTCATCTTTGTCTCTCCCTGCTCGCCTCGTGGTGCCTAGGACAGAGAGCAGTCAGAGCTGTCACAGGGAAGGTGGGAGGGACATGATAAGCTTCCTGTTTGCTTTCTCTTGGCCAACCTGCACTGAGGGGGAGGCGGGGCGGGATCATGGGTCCCCCTCTGATGGCTGCTGCCCCTGCCCCCGTCCTTGTGGGAATCGTTTCAGCGACTGTCTGTCTTCCTTACTAGACTGTGAGCTCCTCCTGGGCAGGGACCGTGCCTTGTGCCTCTGTGTGGCCCGTTTCTGGCACGTAAAGGCCTCAATAAAAGTTTAATTACTTTGTATAGTGTTTCAAAGGAGTCATTTCTGCCTCATTTCTTATAACAACCTCCTGAAGCTGAGCTAGGGCAGGAATGCGAAGACCTTTAACAGATGGAGAAGCTCCAATCCAGAGTCACAGCGCTGGAGAGAGTCAGTGTTGGAACTCCTTCATCTCCTGGGGTTTTAGCCAGCTTGTGGGTGAGCCCACTGGTGAGGGGGAGACCGGGTGAAACCATTAAGCAGTGTCACAGGGGTGAATGAGACTTCCAGCAATGCTTGGGACCAGAGGGGAGCTCTGTTTAATGGGTTTCTACATGGTACCCGGGCCCCACCCACCTTGCCAACTACCTGGTTTCTTAAGAATCATTCAGTTGCATCCCACTTGTCCAGAGGGTTCGAGGGTGCTACTGTCAGTCTTTGCTTCGTGTTGGGGACTTGGGGCCTGAGCCCCAACTCCATCTCCTCCAATCAGATGAAGGCCTGGGGGCCCCAGGGAGGAAAAGCCTGGCTTGGGAATGAGAGAGGCTGGCAGGCTTCAGGACTGCCTGATGGAAGGGGACCACGTGTGGGGAACAGTAAGATAGTAATAGTAATAGTGCCAATATCACTATTTTTTTTTTTTTTTTGAGGAAGATCAGCCCTGAGCTAACATTTGCTGCCAATCCTCCTCTTTTTTGCTGAGGAAGACTGGCCCTGAGCTAACACCCATGCCCATCTTTCTCTACTTTATACGTGGGACGCCTACCACAGCATGGCTTGCCAAGTGGTGCCATGTCTGCACCCGGGATCTGAACTGGTGAACCCCGGGCCGCCGAAGCAGAATGTGCAAACTCAACTGCTGTACCACCGGGCCGGCCCCCCAACATCACTATTAATAGGGAGTAATAAGATGTAATAATAACAAAACAATAATAAATAATGATTAGAGTAACAAAATAGAGAATTAATAAGAGAATGAGCCACCGTACAAGGGGAAACATCAGTCGTAGTAACTATAGTTACAGGAATGTTAGTCATCAAAGAGTCTTACCAGATGCCCAGCTGGTACTTAGGGTGTTTACATCCATGATGTCATTTAATTTTCCATATATATTCTCGGGTGGGATGATTGGGGAAACTGAGGCTCAGAATGATAAGGTAACCTAAGCCACAGCAAGTAGTACATTTACTATGTCCTAGGTAAGTGCTGTACTTGGATCCTATGAGGTAAGTATTTATCATCTGCATTTTATAAGATGAAGAAATCAGGCCCAGAGAGGTTGAGAAACTTGCCCCGGGTCACCCAGCTAATAAACAGTGGAGCCCATTTTTGTACCCAGGCAGCTAGCTGGGCTTTACGGAGCATGACCAAACTGGTCATAACTTTCCCCTCAGCTTGACTAAATTTTAGACAGGCTTCTTCCTGCCTCAAATCCGTGACCTTCCTCTCACCCCAGCCCTTCCAGAATCCAGATGACCTAACCACAGGGGCCCCAGACCTCCCTTTTCTTAGAGCATTTACTTTAGGAAACTTGTCCTCATCGAATTCCTTCTCTGCCCCTTTGAGATAGATGTAAATCTCTTTAAAAGCCTCTTGTCACCTTTACAAGCAGGGAAATGTCTTTCTCAAGGACCTGGGAACCATCTCTTTGAAACGTAAAGATGGCACTTCTGTCTCCCAGTTTCCCTGGGAGGGTGTGAGCCTGCCTCCCGTGGGTGCCTTTCTCCAAGTTGTCAGGAGGATAAAGCAAGTTTCCCTCTCTTTTGGGCAAAGCTAATGAAAACACAGATGGCCCGCGATCTGTCCCTTGCCCCAGCTCCTCACCCGCAACTGCACTTGGGTTCATCAGATTCAGACCTCACATCCTGCTGAGGCCTGAAGTCAGTGGTGATGCCACAGTTGTGAAGCTGAAGCAGATGTTGAAGGAATATATATGGATATATTTTTCTTTTTTTTGCTGAGGAAGATTTGCCCTGAGCTAACAACATCTGTGCCAATCTTCCTCTGTTTTTAAGGATGTGGGCCACCAGCACAGCACAGCCACTAACAGAGCAGTGTAGGTCCACACCTGGGAACCAAACCTGGGCCATCCAAGCAGAGCGCACTGAACTTAACCACTAGGCCTCTGGGGCTGGCCCAAGGGTAGTATTTTTAAAAGGTAAAATCATGGCTTTCACACAGATATAAAATGAACACGTCAATGATTTTATTTAGCTCGTTCCGGAGTAAGGAAACCAGTAAAACGTTACAACCAGTTCAAAGGAGAAGTTGGAGAACACATGCATACAGGCGATCAGGAAGGGTAAGATCAATTTATAAGTGGAGGTGAAACTGGTCACTATCCAGAGGGAAATGATCAGCCGTGTTCCACCAGGCAGGAATCTTCTGCGTTCCTATCAGTTTAGTGTCATAGTTTTTTAAGACAACGAAAGGTGGAGACAACCCAGAAGGGTGTGCTGGAAGGTCACCGGGTAATCCTTTCTGCCCGGGACAAAGGCTTTCACCTCTCGAAGCCCCCGGTGTGGTGAGGGAGGCCGAGACACAGTCTGTCCTGGCAGCGTGCTGTGAGAGGTGGGGTAGGGCATTTTGTACACACAGATGAGGGACACAGGGAAGAGGCCCTCCAGGTGTGGGTCCCGTATTGAGGGTGACACCTTGCTCACCTGCACAACTATGCGACCACCCAGCACTGTCCATTTCAGAGACCGTATTATTTTCCTAGGGCTGCTGTAACGAAGTCCACAGACTGGTGGTAAAACAACAGACATTTATTGTCTCAGTTCTGGAGGCTAGAAGACCGACTTCAAGGTGTTGGTAGCGGGCCGGCCCGGTGGTGCAGCGGTTAAGTGTGCATGTTCCGCTTCGGCGGCCCGGGGTTCACCAGTTCAGATCCTGGGTGCAGACATGGCACCGCTTGGCAAGCCATACTGTGGTAGGCGTCCCACATATAAAGTAGAGGAAGATGGGCATGGATGTTAGCTCAGGGCCAGTCTTCCTCAGCAAAAAGAGGAGGATTGGCAGCAGTTAGCTCAGGGCTAATCTTCCTCAAAAAAAAAAAAAAGGTGTTGGTAGGGGCAAACACCCTTTGAGCCTCTGGGGAGGGTCCTGCCTTGCTTTGTCCAGCTTCTGGTGGGCCCAGGCATTCCTTGTCCTGTGGGCACATTACTCCACTCTCTGTCTCCTCTGTTGCAGTGCACTTCCCCTGTCTGTCTGTGTCCAAATTTCCCCTCCTTATAAGGACCCCGGTCATATTAGGTACTGGCCACGCTAATGACCTCATCTTAACTGCAAAGAACCTATTTCCAAATAAGGTCACATTCACAGGTCCTGGGGGTTAGGACGTCAACATATCTTTTTAGTGGGACACAGTTCTTCTCATAACAAACACTGTAGAATAGAGGTTCAGGGGCCAGACTTATGTCAGATAACCCATTTCAGTCCCAGCTCTGTTTCCACTCTGTGCCGGGTACCCCTACTACTGTTCCACTCAGGCTGAAGTTGAGCTGGGGAATTCTCTCTAAGCCTCAGTTTCCTCATCTCTTAAATGGGGATAATAATAGTTCCTACCTTTAGGACTCATGAGTCTTGAACTTGATAATGTGGGTCAGGTACAGTGTCTGGCATATAGGAAGAGCTCAGAATATAGGGAATCAGCAAGATGGTAAAGTTGACTCACAAGCATTTAGGCAAGGTGGAAGTATATTTAGTCAGTGAAAGAAAGAGTGCTGAAATCAGATTGCAAAGAGAGATTCAAAACTAGTTCTTTGGGCCAACACCGTGGCATACTGGTTGAGTTCACACGCTCCACTTCGACAGCCCAGGGTTCGCTGATTTGATGCTGGGCTCAGACCTACACACCACTCATCCTCAGGCCATGCTGTGGCAGTGCCCCACATACCAAAGAGAGGAAGATTGGCACGGACATTAGCTCAGGGCCAATCTTCCTCACCAAAAAAAAAAAAAAAAAAACGCAACCCCAAATTGAATTAAAAACAACAACAAATTAGTTCTTGTCCTCCAGGACAATCAAATCTGAATGTCTGGGGTTGTATTTTCTTCTGCACAGAAATCATTTCCACCAGAAATCCTTTGCATCTTTACCAGACAAAAATCATTTGCAACTTATCAATCTTCTACAAGTTAATATCTAAATCGTAGAATCTGAGCCCTACTCAATAATAAATAGTAAGACAAACAAAGCTGCATTCCTGCCAAGAATCAGAGCATCCCTGAATGGGTCTCTAAGACAATGCTCCAGTGACGTATTGGAAGTACACGTGGTTCCGCTTTTGTCTTATTTCTAAGTTTGAGGTCAGCGTTGCTCAAAGAAATATATTGTAAGACACAAATGTAATTTAAAATTTCCTAGGATCCGCGTTCAAAAATGAAAAAGTTGCAATTAATTTTAATAATATATTTTAACCCCATATATGCAAATATTATTGTTTAAATATGTAATCAATGCAAGAGCATTATTAATGAGATATTTTGGATTTTTTTATACTAAGGTTTTGGAGTCTTATGTGTATTTTACATTTCATTTTGCACTAACCACATTTCACGTGTTCAATATCTAAAGCTTTAGAACTTTGTATAAATGGAAATTCACTGTCTATATTCTTTTGTGTAAGGCTTCTTTCACTCAGCTGACGTGGTGTGTCACACTTTGTTTACTCGTTCTTCCACTGAGGGACCCCGGCGCTCTTTCCTCTTCCGGGATATTATGACTAAAGCTGCTATGGATATTCTCGTACACTGATTTTTATGAACATATGCTTTCATTTCACTTGCGTAAATACTCAGGAGTAGGATTGCTGTGTCAAGGGATTGGTGTGCACTTAGTTTAATAAGAAACTAGCAGGTCCTCTTCAAAATCGGTTATGCTATTTTACAGTCTTAATATAAATAAGAATTCCAGTTGTTCCGCATTCTCATCAACATACGGTGTTGTCAGTGGGCCTTTTAAATTTTCCCCATTCTGGTAGGTGGGTTGTGGTATCCGCTCGTCGTCTGAAAGCATTTCCCTGAAGACTAGCTGTGTTGAGTGGGGTCTCACTTGTGCGATATCCAGAGGGATAATGGGAGGAGCTTTGTGGAGAGTTAAGAGGCTATGAAATAGGTGAGTAGGCACGTGAGTGGACCATGAAAGTCTAGGCTGATTTCTAGGCGGAGTTAAAGGCGCATTGGAGGGTGGGAATCATGAATTGAAGCCTTTCATCAGGACTGTGTGATTTTTCTCCGGCTTCCGTCACTTACGTGGGTACAGGCATTGAGTGGGTCTGAGGTTGGATGTTTCCAGATGGCCTTGCAAATAGGGCAAAGCCAGGGACTTGAGAGAGTATGCAAAAGACCCGTTAGAATGATGAAGAGTGGAATTTAAGGTTGGAAAGGAGGAAAATTAGGACCTGGGGGATGTGACAGTTCATTCATTCACTCATTCAACACGTGTTTCTTTTTTTTTTTGGAAGATTTTGTTTTTCCTTTTTCTCCCCAAACACCCTGGTACATAATTGTATATTTTTAGTTGTGGGTCCTTCTAGTTGTGACATGTGGGATGCCGCCTCAGCATGGCTTGATGAACGGTGTCATGTCTGCCCCCAGGATTCGAACCTGTGAAACCCCAGGCCGCCAAAGCAGAGCGCATGAATGAAACCTCTCCGCCCTGGGGCCAGCCCCTCAACATGTTTTTATTTAACATACACCATGGGTCACACGTCATGCTGAGTGGTGGGGATATGGTCATGAACAAGGAGTCGTAGTTCTTGCCCCTGTAAAGAGGTGATATGGTCGTGTGGTTAAGAGCTTGGATTCTGAATCACACTGCCTGCGTTCCAATCTTGGTCCTGCCAGCTACCATCAGTGTAACTTGGGAAAGTTCTTGAACTTCTTCTTTTCCTTTTTTTTGGTGAGGAAGATTGGCCCTGAGCTAACATCTGTGCCAGTCTTGTTCTATTTTGTATGTGGGACGCCACCACAGCATGACTTGAGGAGCACTGTTGTAGGTCTGTGTCTGGGATCCGAACCAGTGAACCCCAGCTGGAGCACACAAACTTAACCACTATGCCACTGGGCTGGCCCTCTTTTTTTTGTTTTTTTTGTGAGGAAGACTTACCCTGAGCTAACATCCGTTGCCAATCTTCCTCATTGTTTTTTTTCGCTTGAGGAAGATTAGTCCTGAGTTAACATCTGTGCCAATCCTCCTTTACTTTGTATGTGGGATGCTCCACAGCTTGGCTGATGAGTGGAGTAGGTCTGCACCCGGGATCCGAACCTGGGACCCCGGGCCACAGAAATGGAGCATGAGGAACTTTAACCACTCCACCATGAAGCTGGCCCCTGTTCAACTTCTTTGTGCCTCACTTTCTTCATCTTTAAAACAGAGATGATCTAGAAAGTAAGGAAATATTCAAAGAATGATGGGGGTGTGTCAAAAGGACACAGGAAGACATCTTAAAGAGGCTCCCTGTGACCAAATCTGGGACGAGTTGAGCATCTGAAATTAAATGATGATAGTAGAGGAGTATAACCCATGGAATAAACAAGAATCCGTGGTTACATACTGATAATAAATAAGTCAGCAAATAAAGAAGGGAAAGCCCTTTGTTATAGCCAAAAGTCAACTAAAGAATGTAGAAGGAATGACAGAATCAGAACATCATCTGGCAGCCCTCATAATAATTGATTCAGGCTAAAAAATCAATAATAGATGCTGTGATATTGTGATTTATTGTAAGAAATATATATTTGGTCTTTCTTCCGGTTTCTGGCACCGAAGCTCTTCAAACCCCTGGAATTCCCTAAGTGCTAAGAGTGATAAAGGTGTCCTGATATTCCTAACAAACCCCTTTCAACCACACTTGAATTGATGTTAATGAGGTGGCTTTTGGAAGGCCCCTACGGATGGGCGCTGGTTGCCAGGGGAAGCAACCAAATGTTTAGAGGGTTGGAGCCTTCAGCCCCACCCCTCTGAGCTCCTGGGATGGGGAGAGAGGCTGGATGTTGAATCAGTGCCCAATGGCCAATGATTTAATCAAGCATGCCTATGCCATGAAGCCGCCATAAAAACACAAAAGGAGGGGCTGGCCCCGTGGCCGAGTGGTTGGGTCTGTGCACTCCGCTGCAGGCGGCCCAGTGTTTCGTTGGTTCGAATCCTGGGCACGGACATGGCACTGCTCATCAAGCCACGCTGAGGCGGCGTCCCACATACCACAACTAGAAGGACCCACAGCGAAGAATATACAACTATGTACTGGGGGGCTTTGGGGAGAAAAAGGAAAAAATAAAATCTTAAAAAAAAAAAAAACAAAACACAAAAGGATCCGTTCAGAGAGCTGTGGGGTGGGTGAGCTCGGGGAGACGCTGGGAGAGTGGTGGCTCAAGAGCGCGTGGACACTCCAAGCCCCCTCCCCATCCTTTGCCCTATGCCTCTCTTCCATCTGGCTGCTCCTGAGTTACGTCTTTTTATGGTAAACCAGTAATCTAGTAAGTAAACTGTTTCTGTGGGTTCTGTGAGCCGCTCCAGCAAATGAGCGGAACCCAGGGAAGGGGTTGTTGGAACCTCCAATCTATAGCCAGATGGTGAGAAGCACAGGTGACAACCTTGACTTGTGATTGGCGTCTGATGTGACCGAGGTGGGGGTGGGGAGGGGCAGTCTTGTGGGACTGAGCCCTTCCCCTGTGGGATCTGCCCAGGAGATAGCGTCAAATAGTGTCCGAACTGAGCTAACTGCTTGTTGGCGTCAGAAAAAACGCACATACTGTAGATGTTAAAACTAGTGGGTTCAGGTTTGAGGAGGAGGAGAATATTTACATGGGCACAAATTCTCTCCCCACAAGATGCTTATTAGTTACACAGGAGGAAATGGTGACATAAATAGGAAAAACCTGGCAGCCACCACTTTAACCAAGTGATCAAAGTTCGCATCGCTAGAAATGGGACAGACAGGCATCACGGGTCTCCTGGTAGGGTGCACGGAGGAAGGACACAGCATGACTTCCGCGGTTTTGCATAAAATGCACACAACCTAAATCTAATGTGGAAACATCCGATAAGCCCAAACTGAGGGACATTCTACGAAATAGCTGACTTCTGCTTTTCAAAAATATCCATGTCATGAAAGACAAATGACGGAGGCCCCGTTCCAGGTAAAAGGAGATTGAAGAGACTAGAAAAGTGAATGCAGGGTGTGAGCCAGGATCTTTCTTTGCTACAAAGACGTTACTGAAGCAACTGACAAAATCTCAAGAAAGTCCACAAATGAGATAATTTATGTTTGATGTCAATTTGTTGATTTAGAATATAAATGTACTATGATTATGTAAGAGAAGGTCCTTGTTTTTAAGAAATACACACTGATGTATATTTAGAGGTAAAGGGGACACATGTCTGCCACTTACAGTCAAACTGTTCAGGAAAAAATATTTATCTGGGGACAGAAGAAATGATATAATAAATGTGGTAAACCATTAACTTTGGGGAACCTGACTAAAGGGGTTATAGGAATTCTTGGTGTCACTTTCACAACTTTTCTATAAGTCTGAAATTATGTCAAAAGTTTAAAAAAGAAAAAATAACAGTCAGGGCCGTTTCGGCGGTGCAGTGGTTATGTTTGCACGTTCTGCTTCGCCAGGCCCGGGGTTCACCAGTTCGGATCCCAGGTGTGGACCTACGCACTGCTTATCAAGCCATGCTGTGGTGGCGTCCCACATATAAAGTAGAGGAAGATGGGCATGGATGTTAGCTCAGGGCCAGTCTTCCTCAGCAAAAAGAGGAGGATTGACAGCCCATGTTACCTCAGGGCTAATCTTCCTCAAAAAAAAAAAAAAAGAAAAAATAACAGAGACAATAATAATACCATACTAAAAGTAAATAATAACATACCTACCTCTTAGAGTGGTTGTGGGGATTAAAATGAGTTAATATATATAAAACAGGACAGTAGCTGGCATGTAGGAAGTACTCACTAGGTATTGTTCTTTATTTTATTTTTATGCCTCTGATACCCTGTAAAGAGTAGATACTTGCCAGGTAAACGCTTGTTCAGTATTTTAAAGCACCCATTGTTTCTGTGTGCCAGGCTCTATGGTAAGCTCCTTCCATGCACCATCGAAAACTCAGAGCAGTCTTGGAAAGTAGTATTAGCATTTTGTTTTCCAACTTTTTTTTTAAAGATTTTATTTTTCCTTTTTCTCCCAAAGCCCCTCGGTACACAGTTGTGTACTTTTAGTTGTGGGTCCTTCTAGTTGTGGCATGTGGGATGCCGCCTCAGTGTGGCTTGATGAGCGGTGCCATGTCCGCGCCCAGGGTTCGAACTGGTGAAACCCTGGGTCACAGAAGCAGAGTGCGAGAACTTAACCACTCGGCCAGGGGGCCGGCCCCTCCAACTTTTATTAAGAAAATTTCATACCTACAGACGAGCTGGAAAGGTCCTACAATGCACATCCTCTTAGAGTTAATGACTTCCAACATTTTGCGAGGCCCACTTAGGATGCTCCATTTTAGAGATGCACATACTGAGGTACAGACGCAATTGAATCACTTCCTCAAGGTTTCCCAGAGCTGGGATTGGACCCAGGGAACTGACCCTAGAAACGCAGAACAACTGGTTTACATGTTAGGTGGGCGTGGGGAAGGCACTGCCCGATCCTTCTGCCGCTCACCGTTTCATGCCGCACTGTTCCATATGGTGGCCGATAGCCCCATGAGGCTATAGACATTTCAGTTTAAATTCGGTAAAATTAAATAAAATTTCAAGTTCAGTTCCTCAGTCACATTTCCAAGTGATGAAATAGCCACTTATGGCCATTGTTTAAATGGCCACATGGGGCCACGGTATGGACGGTGCTGATATAGAAATTTCCATGATCACAGCACTAGTGGGTAAGACAGAGAAGAGATATGATTTCAACCCACATGGCAGTGGGGGTGATGGAGAGCTCTGGGGCCTGCTTAGAGAATATGCCGGCAACAGATGGGGGAAAAGTTTAGCCAGCTGGATATTTCCTCCCCCACTACTCTTATCTTTCATTTTTTTAAGAAAACCTTTCATCTGCCCTCATAGATCTGTTATTCTTTCCTGGGCTCCACCCTATCTCTGCCTGTCTATCATTAGCATACATTCAGTTGTCAGTCTCCTGTAATCCTGATTGCTTTGACAAACATCGTGACGAACTTTCCAGCGGGCCGAGTCAGAATTATTTTCATGCTGGAACCAGTGTCTCTCTCGGCTTGCTTTAGATTAGGTAAATGCATTCACAGGAAGAAGCCGGATGTGTCTTTGGGGTGGACAGATCCAAGTTCATATTTTATATTTATTACCTGCGTGGTTGTGGGCAGGTGACTTCACTTCTGTGAGCCACTGTGTCCCATTTGTAAAATGGGCGTAGTCACACCTGCTTTCGTGGGTAGCCTGAGCGTGAGGAAGATTAGGTCTGTAACAGCCCTAGCTGGGTAGAGCATTCAGGAATTGATAGTTGCTGTTATTTGCAGAAAATTTTTTTCTGTTTTCTCCACTTGTAATTCTTCGGGGCGATACATACATTGAGTGACACGGAGTCCCAAATTCAGAGGTAAGATCTGTGTCAAGCCAATGGATGAGAAATCTACAAGGTGAGCATTCACAGGTACCATCAGGTATCAAGACCATGGATTGAAACCCAAGTTAAAGTTTGTGGGTGAATAGGCTTTTTTTTCCTGATGTTGGTTTGTATGAAAATTCTGATAATGCCACTTGAATGAAAACACAGTTAAATGTGGTTTTTAACAAAGCTATATATAGAATGTACTCTTCCATTTGTCATTTAATCAAAGAATATCCAGATACCCCAGCTGCCCTTTAGAAAGAATAATTGTCGAGCCCTTGCAAAGCGATTTCTCAATTCCACCCTGTCCGATAGAACTTCCTGTGACGATGGAAACGTCCTGTAGCCTGTGCTGTGCACTGTGGTAGCCACGAGCACATGTTGGAAGTGGAGATGGTGAGACACTGAAATTTCAATTTTATTTAATTTGAATTGACTTAAATTTAAACAGCCACGTGTGGCTAGTGGCTACTCTTTTGGACAGCGACACCCTAGATGGAGAATCTCAGTGTGGGTGAAACCGGAGAGGTGTCTTCTCGTAATTGAGTTTGATGAACAAATAGTGGTTCCTGATGTGGGAGCTAAGCATTGACATTTCTCCATGACTATGCAAGACTATTCTTGGGGGCTAGTCTCTGCTTTTCAAAATCAGCATGGCCATGGCCTGGCCATTTGGTTTCTCTGAGCCTTGGTCCTCCAATCTGTCAGATGAGGGACAATAAAATCTCTTTGCTAGGGTGTTGTGAAGTCAGCCTAAAATTCTAAGCTGACTCCACCATTTCCTAGCTGTGTGACCTTGGGCAAATTACTTAAACTTCTTGGCCTCAGTTTCATCAACTTTAAGATGGGAATTAATTACCTTCCTCAAAAGATTGGTGTGAAGATTAAGCAATATCTGAAAAGTACTTAGAACAGAGCCCGAGGCATCATACAACCTGTATATGCGTTTGCTCTTATTAGGATGTTCTTGTGAAAAGACCAGACAAAAATTGTAGGTCATGGAATCAATTCAGTCAGTCTCTACCAGTGTTTTTGGGGGTTGTTTCTTCACTGTTGCTCTTGAGATTTATTTCTCTGGGTTATATTAATAATTTATAAAACCATATTTGATATTATCTTTTATTTTGCTTGAAGAAGATTGGCCCTGAGCTAACATCTGTTGCCAATCTTCCTCTTTTTTTGCTTGAAGAAGATTGGCCCTGAGCTAACATCTGTGCCAATCTTCTTTTATTTTATATGTGGGTCACTGCCACAGCACGGCTGACAAGTGATGTAAGTCTGCACCTGGGATCCGAACCTGTGAAACCGGGCTGCTGAAGTGGAGCTTGCCAAACTTAACCACTAAGTCACGGGGCCAGCCCCTGATATTATCTTTTTAAGCCAGGATATGTTTTGTTTTTTGACGCTTTTGAGTTTCAAAAATATGTTGCATCCTGGCCTTGATGTCAAATATATTTCTTACTCCCCATGTACTCAAACAAGTTTTAAAAGCACTGCTTTCATATTTTTTTTTATTTGGAAAGACCTCAAAATTACAGAAAAGTTGCAAGTACAGTACCAAGAAATTATTTTTCTTAAACCAGGAGATAGTGAGTTGCCAATATTATACCCCGTCACCTACAGATGTTTAGTGTATGTTTCTTACGAACAAGGACCTTCTCCTACATAACCAAAGTACTACCTCAAAAATAAAATGTATGAGCGTTGATGACTTACTACCGTCTGATCCTCAGACTCCATTCAGTTTCCGCCCGTTCTCCCCATAGCGGCCGTGATAGCGAAGGTTCCAATCTCGACTCCTGCACTGCGTTCTGTGGTCCTGTCTCTTCAGCTGCCTTCCATCTAGGAAGAGTCTTCATTCTTCCCTTGACCTCAATGAACATCGTGAGCATTACAGGCCGGTTTTTGGGGGGTAGGGTGTCCATTAATTTCATTCATCTGATTCCTTCTCGTGATCAGATTCGGGTTATGCGTCTTCGGCAGGAGTGTCACGCAAGTGTGTTCGGATCGTCTCACGTCCATCAGGATGTAACTCTGATCACTTCAGTGCGGTTGTGTCTTCCAGGCTTCTCTGCTGTAAAGTTACTCTTTTCCTCATTGTAATTAATCTGTTTTCTGGGGAGATATTTTGGCGCTATGTAAATACCCATTCCTCATCAAACTTTCAATTTACTCATTTATTTTATCATGTCCGAATAGACTCATAGCGTCGACGGATTACAATCTGATACAATCATTGTTTATTTTGATGTTCAACTTGTCCCCAATTTGGCCTGTGGGAGCCCCTTCGAGCTGGCTTCTGTGTCCTTTTGGCCTGTCCCTGTCATTCCTTGAGCATTTCTTTCTTTCATTTTTTTTTTTTTTTTGGTGAGGAAGATTATCCCTGAGCCAACATCTGTACCAATCTTCCTCTATTTTTGTATGTGGAACCTGCCACAGCATGGCTTGATGAGTGGTGTGAAGGTCCATGCCTGGGATTCGAACCCGTGAACCCTAGGCCGCCAAAACACAGTGTGCGAACCTAACCACTGTGCTACTGTGCTGGTCCCTGAGCATTTCTTTGCTTCCTGGCGTAGATGTACCAGGCTCACCTTGTACTCTCCTTGTCCCAGTCCTGCAATTAGCCTTTTCTCCAAGAAGCCCTGGTATATTTCACTGGAGAATGACATTTAGAAACCGAGATTCGGCGCCCACGTGTGGTCATTGCTGTGGGCTCCTGCTGCACCCAGGCTCTCTCAGTGGACAGCGGTAGGGAGTATATGTGTATTTATAAATACACACATATTTACATCTGTATTCATTTATACATCTCTCTATATATATTGAAAGCCATGAGTTTACCCTGATATCCCCAATTCCAACCCCACACTACAAGATTCATTCTCGTTTTCTCCCTTTGCACCATTGGAGCTCATTTCTCCATCGGTGAGAATCTGGCTGCCAGTGTTCTCAATATATTAACTTATTTACTCCATCCTCCTGAAAGTAACTGATCTCTGATGGCTGCCACGACCCACCCCTGGCCCCTGGGGTGGATGCCCTGCCCACCCCACTTGGACTCTGACACCTGGGCCCTGCGCCACCCCTTCCAACCCTGCCTCCAGACACCTACCTGCGCGTGTTCAGGAAGGGAGGGACAGGAAGAGCTCGGTGTGTTATAGATTCTTGTTTTGCTCTCCCACTTTCTGCTTCTAAGCTCCTAGCGCTGCTTCCCTGTCCTCATATCTTTCTTGTTAAAAATGCCAGATTCTGCCTAATTTGTGTTCTTTTATTGAACTGGACACAACTTAAAAATGTTTTCAGTTTGGTGCTCACCAGAACCGAGGTTAGAGAAAGAAGAGCGAGGAGGGGAAGGAGGAAGAATGTGAAAAGAAGGAAAATCTAGTCACGGGAAAAGCAGCAGAGGAAGAAACGCCGTTGCCTCGTGCCTGTGCCGTTTCCACCCTTTGGTCTTTGAGGTCCATGTTTGTGCTTGAGGAACGATTTCAACATCACGCGGGGCTTGTTGGGGACCACGTGTGACGGGGGCCAGGAAGGGAGGCTCTGCCTGAACTGGCCTTGCTGGTTTCTCTCCTTCCAGGTGTGCATCTTTAACGAAGGGCTTATTTAATTTTAATTACGTAAGTCGTAGATGAATACTTTCTCACCAGAGAACATTCCAACAGCACAGAGAGAACAAGAAGCCCTTTGGAGAAGTGGGCGGTCCACCAGGGGTAGAGCGGGGAGTCTGGAGCACAATGTTTTTCAAAATGACAGATGCACGTCCCTTTCGACTTGGCGCTTTTCCTCCTGGGGATTGATCCTACGGGCACGGACTCATGTGGCCGATGCGAGATCTGCCCAAATTATGTTCATTTCAGTAGTGTTTGTGATGGCAAAAAACTAGGAGAACAGTGTGCCCCCATCGTGTAGAAAAAAATAAATCTATGTGTGAATGCTTGTATATGCCCAACATATTTCAGGAAACACCCACAAGGCAATAAATACCCTTGCCTCTGGAAAGGGAATTGGGTGGCCATGGGATGGGGATGGAAGGAGAACTTTCCATCCTTCCTGTGTGATCTTGGGCAAGTCACGTGTCTTCTCTGAGCCTCAGTTTCCCCATCTGGAAAGGGAGCGTCATTAAACGAGAGACTGGAGTTCTCATTCTGGAGCTGGCACGCCAGAGAGGCCCTTACAGAGAGCTCATCCTTCCCCATCCCTCCTGGGCTGGGACTTCACCAGGAACTCTCCAATCTCCTGTTTCACCCGACCATAAAAAGTGTCAGTAGCTTTTGCAGCCACATCTGCAGCCAGAGGCACGAGGGGATTTTCCTAACTCCTCGGCAATCCTTCCCCTCATCTCTTCATTCCCACCCACACCCTCTTGCTTCGGTCCCACTGAGGGTTTCTCCTTCAGGATTCTCAAGAATCATCATCATTCTCTCTCTGACAGACGTCTGCTGAGAGTGGGGGTGGCCTAACATGTGGCCAGTGGAGGAGTCCATCTCAGTCCTACTTGCCAGGGGCGCCATTGCTTGGGTCCAAAGCCCCACGCCTCCTCCAGTCTGCGACTTTTGGTAAGTCCCTTCGTCTTTCCATGCCTCAGTTTCCTCATCGATAAAATGGAAGCAATGCTGGTACCTACTTCATAGGGTTGTTGTGAAGACATATTAATTAGCTAATATGTCCATATCTGCTCTGTCCGATATGGCAGCCACTGGCCACCCGGGACTACTGAGCCCTTGACATGTGGCTGGTCTGAAGAGAGATGTGCTGTGAATGTAAAACACACGCTGCATTTTGAAGACTTAGTGTGAAAAAGAAAAGAATGTAAAATACTTCATTAATCATTTTTGTATCGATCGCATCCTAAAATGATAGTATTTTGCTTATGTTGGGTTAAAATATGATTAATCTCACCTGCTTCTTTTTGTGATTTCTAATGTGGTTACCAGAAACGTTAAAATAACATATGTGCCTCGTGTTATATTTCTATTCAATGGTGCTGGTTAAGGAAAGTTCTGGGCACACGAATTTTAGCTGCTAATACAAGCCGCCCACAAGAGCCTATTTTTGTTCCAACAGCCACTTGATTGTCTTATTTCCAGCTTTATTGAGGTGCAATTGACAATTGACAAATAAAAATTGTTTAATGCCTGAGTTCGGGCTCAACTCTTGTCTGCTCTGTGTTGTTCTCGCAGCTTCCATGCGCATGTCTTGTGGTGGCCATTGCTCCTGGACACCAAGAGCCAGTTCCCTTCTACCTTGGGGCTTATGGAAGGATCACCCTTTCCCATGCCTTGAAGAACCACACGGCCATGTGACTTGCTGTGGTCCAAGAAGTGAGCAGAAGTGAGTGGCGCTTCCAGGTGGAAGCGTTTGAGCTGATGTGTGTGACTCTCCGTGCACTTGTTGACTTGACCACCAGCTTTCCAAATGGTGGAGCTTTTGTCAGCCAAGGTCGTAGAGTGAAAATGACGTGGAACAGAGTCCTTGTAGATCCATGACCATGGTCACATGAGTCAGGAATAAACCTTCCTTGTTCTGAGCCACTGAATTCTGGAGTTGGTTGTCACTGCAGCGTAGCTTAGCCTATCCTGACCGACGCGTTCCCACCCCCTTCACTTGCTCTGTGTTTGGAATCGTTTGCAAATCTGGCCAAGTCCTGCTGCTGCCCAGAACCCTTTCATGACTCCCCAGCACTGTTGGGATGAGGTGCAACAGTGGCTTTACTGTGGCTTACGAGGCCACCCCTGCCCTTCGGCATCATGCTGATGGCTTCACACTCATATTCAGCCTCTCCTCACCCTTCGTTTACATTCGTATTCCAGTTGTGCTGAACTTTCAGCTTACTGTAAGCATCATACTCTTCTGCTCTCTTCCTGGCCTTTCCACATGCTGTTCCTTCTGCCTGGAATGCTTTTCCCTTGTCCTGCCCTCTCTCTCTACCGGCTGACACCAACTCCTTCTTCCAGGCTCAGCTCTGATACCCTCTCCAGCAGGAAGTCCTCCCTGATCTCCAGTCTGGATCCGGTGCCTCCTTTGGGCCTCCCACAGCCCTGGGCTTCTCCCAGAATTGCTCGGACACCCTGGAATATCTCTGTCTGGGGAACAAGTTTGTCTGTCATTGGTCCCTGAGTCCTCAGAGGGCAGGGCCCGGCTGTGTTTTCAGCACTGCCCAGCTCAGGACCAGGCACAGAGACGGGTTTCAATTAATGTTTGTTGAGGGGCCGGCCCCGTGGCTGAGTGGTTAAGTTCATGCCCTCTGCTTTGGTGGCCCGGAGTTTCGCCAGCTCAGATCCTGGGCATGGACCTAGCACCACTCATCAAGCCATGCTGAGGTGGTGTCCCACATAGAAGAACTAGAAGGACCTGCAACTAGGATATACAACTATGTAGTGAGGCTTTGGAGTAAAGAAGAAGACAAAAACAAGGATTGGCAACAGATGTTAGCTCAGGGCCAATCTTAAAAAAAAAAAAAGTTTGTTGACTGCATAATAAATGAGTTCAGATGTTAAACAGATCTCTTCCTCCCAGGATTCTGAGGAGTGGTGGTGCTGTCTCTGCATTTTTTCTACTGATAGGCTTCCTCCACAGCAGAGACATGATTGTTGTCAGCATAATTCATTCCTGAATGCTGGAGGGAAATGGCTGTGGTTTCTATGGAAAGTCCCAGGAAAATTCTTTTTTTCTTGGCTCCTCTGACCAATTCAGTCCAAATTTCTTTGCTGACTCAACACCCTCACCAAGTTTTATTTTACATTTTCCCAAACATTTTTATTTTTTTATTTTTTATTTTATTTAATTAATTTTTTTTTTTTGAGGAAGATTAGCCCTGAGCTAACTGCTGCCAATCCTCCTCTCTTTGCTGAGGAAGACTGGCCCTGAGCTAACATCCGTGCCCATCTTCCTCTACTTTCTATGTGGGACGCCTACCACAGCATGGCTTGCCAAGTGGTGCCATGTCCACACCTGAGATCTGAACCAGCGAACCCCGGGCCGCCAAAACGGAACGTGCGCACTTAACCGTGGTGCCACCAGGCCGACCCTTCCCAAACATTTTTAATGGAAAGTTTCAAACATAGAGAAAAGTTGAAATAATTTGACAGTGAACACTCACGTGCCCGTCCCTTGGATTCCACAACGAACATTCTATTCTACTTGCTTTATCACACATCCACCCATCTTTCCATCCCTCTGTCCATCCATCGCTGCCTGTTGTTTTCCTGATGCATTTCGAAGTTGCCGTCACCAATACACTTCCCTCTTAATGCTATTGCATGTGCAAAATTAACAAGAGTTCAATATTTATTTACAGTTCATTCTTATTTATTTGGTCTTTACTTTTCAGGTAAAGTTTACATACACCGAAATGCACGCATCTTCAGCTGAAATGCACGCATCTTCAGTGCACTGTTAGAGAGTTATGATAAGTGTGGAGCCCTGTGCCAGCCAAATCTATAACAAATCAGAGCCTTACCATCACTCCAGAAGGTTCCATGGCACCGTTTCCCAGTCGATCTCTGGGTTTCAGAGAGGAGTAGGGTTGGTAGGAGTAATGAAGTGGAAAGACGGGGGCCGGACCTTGAAGGACCTCTTAGGCCGTGATGAGGAATTTAATGATAAGATAATACTATCGATAATAATAACAATACTATGCTGGATATTTTTTCTTATGTCTTCTGATCTGGAAAGGTGGAGACATTTCCAGCCATACTCTTGGGAATATGATCAGCCCTTGGGAGGCTGATCAGTATGGACTACTATGGGCTTTCTTAACCTCTGGCTTCCTGTTCCCTTTGGCCAATGGGGACACTTGGCAAGAAATTGGAGGGAAGGGAATTTATTTCTCCAGCTCCCTTCTTGATGTGGGGGTTGCCTGGGCTGCCTGTGTCTTTCCACCCAAGGCCACAGCTCTTTTCAGGAGGCCCTCTTCAGGGGCCGGCCTGGTGGCGTAGTGGTTAAGTTCCCGGGCTGTGCTTCAGTGGCAGGGGTTCGAGGGTTTGGATCCTGGTTGTGAATCTACACATCACTCCTCAAGCCATGCTGTGGCAGTGTCCCACATACAAGATAGAGGAAGACTGGCACAGATGTTAGCTCAGGGCCAATCTTACTCACCAAAAAAAAAAAAAAAAAAAAAAAATACAGTAATTAAAAAAAAAAAAGAGAGGAGTTCCTCTTCACACACATCTGGGTTCTGTGGCTGCCTTTCAGTCCTGGGGGAGTGAATTCACTCCCATCTTTCTAGCCCTGGAGAGAACCACCACCCTTTGTGGTCTCCCTACTTTCTGCCTCCACCCTTGTAAACAGTCTCTTTATTATACTCTCCCCCATCACTCAGTTTGAATGTGCTGTTTCCTGCTGAGACCCTGCGTACTGAATGTCCTAAGTATCTGACACTGTTCCAAGCGCTTTATAGAAATTGTTTAATCCACCTGACGACCCTACCCAGAAACACAGGCCTGGAGAGGTGATGTCACTAGCTCAGAGTTTCAGGATGAGTAAGTGGCCCACCCAGGATTTGAACCCAGAGGCGTCTTCACTGTTAACCTTAGAGCAACCGGGAGCCCCTCCCCTGCGGGGGTTGTAAGCGGTCAGGTCGGCGTTTTTGGAGGCGCCCCCTGGCGGCCGGGAGGAGCACTGTCCGCTGAGTTAGCATCGGCCCCCGTCCGGGCTCTGCAGGTGCAACGTTCACAGAAATCCTGCCGCCGGGACCAGGACAAGTGGACTCTGCCTGGGTCCCAGGATGTCTTCTCGGAGGAGGTGACGCTGGAGCCCGGCCTTAAAGAACAAGCAGCACGTGCAAAGGCCTGAGAGACCCCGCCTTGTTCTGGGAAGAGGGTGCAGCTTTGTGTGGGAGGCAGTCGGGCGGGGAGGCTGCGGAAATGGGTCGGGCCCATTTAGGAAAGAACCTTGGCCCTGGGTGGGTGCTCAGTAACCCAGTTTACAGCTTGTGAACCAGCCAATTCCAAAGGCGAAATTGGAGGGTCAGACACAGGGTTGCCCATTTTTAATTCTGCCAGTACGGACTTAACACAAAAAGAGACCATTTGTATTCATTCTAAAAGATCTTATTGAGCGCCTCCTGTGTACGTATTAGGGGATGTTCTGGGGCAGGGTCTGACTCTGTTTTGTCCGCCGTTGTGCCCTCAGCGTCCAGAGTCCTGGAAAGCCCCTAATAGAAGGAATGAATGAAATTCGAGATGATTGCCAGGGCGAGGTCAGTGCAGGAATAGCTTCTGGGAATGAGGTCGAGGAGGGATGTGGGTTTGGAGATGGGTTTGGAGATAGAAGGGAATAAAGTTGGGAGTCTTCCATCTTTATATTATTATTAGTTTAAAAAATAAGTCATCGTTAAATATGGCTATTTCCTATATTCTGGGTATTTGAGGTGGGGATGGTACGACAGAAATACCCAATTCTGGAAAAAACATTATGCAAATGTCTCTGTCTGTATTGGGACACAGGCCTTCTGTCCTTCTCAGATCCCCTTGGCGGCCTCCTTCCAGGGATGGAGGAGCTCACTCATGGCCCCTCAGATGGGGAGTTGCAAAGTCAGGCTTTGAATTCTGGGCAGACTGGCTCCAGCCCTTCCCCATTTCCCTCCTGTTTAAATTTCCTGTTTAAATTACCTTTTTCTAAGAATTTCATCTTTCTTCTCAGCCAGTGCTTTTTCTTTTCTTTTGTTCCCCCAGTGGCGTTATCATGGACTTTCAGGCATTCCTATGTACTGGGATAACTTGTTTGAGAGCATATTTGTATGGAAGTCTCATGTTTTAATCTAACAGGTATCAAAATTCAGAAGAAAGTCAATTCTCAGGCATGCAATTCCCCATATCTGAAAACTACCATTTTTGGAAATGCATGTGCATTATACTGAAATATCTGATCAAAGGTTAAGAAATACGGCACGATGTGGCGAGGAGGAAGTGGAGTGGGCAGGACACAGCCCTGGGGGGCAGAAGGACTCTGGCCCTGGAAGGAAAGGAGAGAGGGGCACGAGCGCACCCAGACTATTACTAGTAATAACAGCGGACTCTTGAAACACGCCAGTGGCTTTCCTTCTCCCTTATGGGAAAGGCCCTCACTCTTACGGGGTCCCCAAGGCCCTCCAGGTCCGGCCCCTGCTGCCTGCGTGGCCTCCCCTCCTGGCCCGCTTGCCTGCTCCCCTCCAGCCCTGCGCGCCTCCTCGTGATCCTCAACCACAAAGGCCGGTTCCCTCCTCAGAGCCTTTGCACTGGCTGTTCCCTCTGCCTGGAGGGCCCGCCTGCGCCGTTATCCACAACAGCGTCACCAGCACGTCTGTACGGCTTACTTTGTGCCAAGAACAGTTCTAAGCAATTTAGAAACGTTAGCTCCATTCATGGCGTCCTCACTTCATTGAGGCCATGGGTCAGAGGTCTCCGTGAGGTCTTCCTGGGGCCTGTTTAGACCTCCCCCTCACTTCCCGCACAACATACCCCTTGACGCTCTTATCCTTCCCTCCTTAATTTGTTTTTAACGCGTTTCTACAACTAACACATTATCTATTTATCTTCGCTTTGACTCTTACCTGCCCCTCCTCCCACCCGACTAAATGTAAGATCCTTGAGGGTGGAGGTTTGCGTCTGTTGTATCCCCTGAGCCTAGAACATGCCTGGCACACAGTAGGCGCTCTGGGAATGTTTGTGGAACGAATTTACGGCGTTCTTCCTTCCATGAATCATCTCATTTAATCCTCACATCCGTTCTATGAAGTAGAGGGTCTTATCGTGAGGTCATTCTAAGATGGGAAAACGGAGGTTCTGAGAGGGGAAGTCACTTTCCTGAGGAGGCACAGCTTGGAGCAGAGCTTCAGTACACACTTAGGCCATCTGGCTCCGGAGCAGACACGGATTTGAACCACCTATGTGCCATTGCCCTCATTGAGGGGACTGTGGAGCAGGGAGGGCGTTTTCCCTCCTGCACCACGTGGGGCCTGGGAGCACCCAGCCCCTGAGAGGTGGGTTGAGGTCCACCTGGCTTTTTCTCTGCCTGTAAATGGTTTCTGGGAGGAATTAACATGAATCTCGAAGTGACTGTTTTAGGGACCCGGTGAGATTTTAGACTTCCTGCCAGTTTACAAAGGATGGGAGCGATTCTTCCCAGAATACTTTATTTCCAATTATTTTTGTGTTTTTTAAAAAATTGAAATAAAATTCACATAAAATAAAATTAACTGTTGTAAAGTCTACAGCTCAGTAGCATTTGGTACATTCACGATGTTTTGCAGTTACCACCTCTACCTAGTTCCAGAACATTTTCATCACTTAGAAAGGAAACTCTGTATCTGTTAAACAGGCACCCTCCATTCCCCGCTCCCCTACCCCCTGACAACCACCGATCTGCTTTCTGTCTTGATGGATTTGTCTATTCTGGATATTTCATACACTATGTGACCTTGTGTGACTTGCTTCTTTCATGTAGGATAATATTTTCAAGGTTCATCCATGTTGTGGCATGGATTGGCACTGTATTCCTTTTTATGGCTGCCTAATATTCCACTGTATAGATATACCACATTTTGTTTATCCATTCATCCAGTGATGGGCACTTGGGTTGTTTCATGCTATTATTTCTTTATTGTGCAAATAACACATGGACTCAATTTTGCTGTAGAAATTAAAATGATACTGACTCAGGTCAAGTCAAAAGTGAAAGTTCCTCTTGTCAAGATTCCCCCAGTGAATCTGTTTCTGCTTAGTTCCAGGAGGGGCAACCATCCCACGAGGCATTTCCTCTTAGGACCCTGGAATAGGGAGACGCTGGATTTTGTGACAGTAAAGTGGAAGCTGACACTTACTGAACACTCACTGTGATTTAGGCACTGTCCAGGGCTCTTTCCACGTATTGACTCATTTAATTGTCACAATGAAAAAACACAACTCCTTGCTCTTCTTGATCCCATCACTGGCCACCTCTCAGCCATCACCTCCTGCCACTCTCCTCCCTGTCTTCTTCAGTCCGCCTTCTTTCCACTCTTCATACACACCAACCTCATGTCTGCCTCTGGGCCTTTGCACTGGCTGTCACCTCTGCTGGGAGAGCTCTTCCTCTCCGTCTTTGGATGACTTCTCTCCCTCTTCATTCCCAGGTCTGTTGGAAGTTCATCTCTTCTGAGTGGGCTTCCCTGGCTGCCTTATCAGAAGCAGCATCTCTCTCCTGCATCCCTGGTCCTCCATCCATTTACTCCGCTTTACTTCTCTTCATAGCCGTTCTCTCTACCTGACGTTTTGCTGTAGATCTATTTGTTTTTTTATGCATCTGCTCACACTTGACTGTCTGCTCCCTGAGAGCCACTCCTTACATGCAGCAGAAGAGCTCCAGAAACATTAGCCTCCTGAATGATGAAACAGTCCTTTTGGGGTTAGAACTACTCTGATCCCATTTTACAGATGGGGGAGTTAAGCCACAGGAAGGTTAAGTCACTCAGCTGGCAAATGACAGAGATGGGATTCAACACCGAGCATTCCAGCTTAATTTCTGACCAGGGATCTGTAGGTTTCTGGTATCACTTAGCTTTTGCTCCTGTAATGCTGTGTGACAAGCCAGCACTCAAAGCACTGATTTATCTCATGAGCTCGTGGTGGGCCGTTTGGGCTGGGCTGGGCTGGGCTGGGCTGGCTCTCCTGGGCTCTGCTGTGCTTACTCAGATGTCTGGGGATCCGCGGTCGGCTGATCTAGCCTGCTGTTGGCTGGGATGGCCGGGAGGCTTGGTTTGCTCCACGTGTCCATCATATTCCAATAGGCTAGCCCGGGCTTGTTCTCACGGAGGTGGAACATACAGGTGGAAATGTTGCAAGGCCTCTCAATTAAAACCTAGGCTTTTGTGGACAGATTTTGGGACCCCTCTCCCTGGTCTGATAGGCAAGTCTAGCAAGCAAATTGCGTCGGCTTTGAGTCAGTACAATAACATCCGCGATGTGCTGTGAAGCAGCCTTGCTGCCCATCTGCAGCCTGTGTCAAAATGATGCTGCAACTCTACACCTTGTGACCGAAGACACCAACTAGAGAAATCAGCAACAGGAAGAGATAAAGGGGTCCCGAGCTCCTACACCCACAGCTGCATTTCTTGGAGATTAAGGGAATAAGTAACAACCCTGGTCCTCGCCTCCCTCCACACATAGATGACGTCAGCAGCTCTGAACTTGTTTGATGTATCACCAAGGAATTCTTGTTTATGTTACCATCAAGTATAATCTAGAGAAAAGCCCAGATGTACTCTCTCCCTTTTTGGACATATGTGAAATCTAGTTGTAAGTTTTTTTGCTCTTCCCTGCACGTGCACTGTTTTGTGAAAGAGAGATGAGCTGCGCCTGCACTCACGCACCCTGGAGCGGTTCCATCAGGCTGCTCTGATGGTCTGTTTCCCAGGATTCCAATTCCTCCCCTTGATTATCAAATAGACTCATTTAATTAACCTTTACCCAGACTCTTTACTTCCGTCGACAGCTTGAAACTGGCACTCTGTCACTTCCACCTCATTCTGTTGGTGAAAGCAAGTCACACGGCCAAACCAGAGTCGTGTAACTATGAAGTTACATGGGAAAGATCACGGACGGATACACGGAGGGACGAAGAATCGGGGCCAGATGTACAGTCTACCATGGTCCCCACCAGCTCAAAGTTCTTGGGCTCTGCTGGCTGACAGGAGAGGTCATTTGGGAGAGGACCCCAGGGAGCTCCCATGTGTCACTTCCTGGAAGGAAGCTCTTAGGCTCAGGGTGGACGGCGTTTGTGCTGGGAAGGGAACAAAGTGGTAGAGAGCAGCTCAGCAAAGAAGCCGCTGTGTCTGCATTTCTTGTTTGGGTGTGGCTGTCTAGAGGAGGCTGGCAGGGAGCTTGGGAAGCATCTCCATTTGCCGGTTGATTAGTGAATGCTGACAGTATTTGATCATAGCCACTGCATTAGCTCTTTTGGGGTTTTTAATCTAGATAGATTAATTTAGATCTATCGACCTGTCTTTCAATGATACGTCGATCGATCTATGTTTTTCTTAATTTTTGCCTTTAAGTCAATTGAGCATTGCTTTGTCAATAAAGGTGCAGATGAGGATTCTGTGCCTCCCAAGATCTTTTTGATGTGGATTAAGGCTGCCCCAGCTAGAGAAGCCCAAGGTGACCTGGCCTACATGACAAACTATATGACCCAGTGGACTTTTTTTATGGTATGAATTAGGACTGCCCCAGGGAGAGAAGCCCGGGGCATCCTCACCTGCATGCCGATCTATATGGCTAGATTCATATCTAAAGTTATATGACCGCACAATAACCAGACCCCATCTGCACTGAAATCATTTAATGACTTTTTACATCATCTTTTCTTTTCTCCAGTAAAAATAAGTCACGTACCCATGCCTTATAAAATTAGCCCTAACCCTCAACTCGGGGCAGCAGCAGGAGCTCTGACCGCCCGTGGGTCCTGTCCCCACGCACCAGCTCTGCCTGCCCATGGGTCCTGTCCCCATGCCAGCGGGGGCAGCAGCAGCTGCTCTGCCTGCCCATGGGCCCTGTCCCCATGCTATTCCACACTATCCTCTAAATAAAAGAGCACTACTGCCAGATCTTGAGAGTCTAAGAAATCTTTCTTTCGACTTCTCGGCTCACCGACCCCGCATCATTTTGAGTTCCCTTCAAAATCTTTACTGAGGGGGCTGGCCTGGTGGCACAGCAGTTAAGTGCACACTTTCCACCTCGTCACCCTGGGATTCCCCGGTTCCGATCCCGGGTGCGGTCATGGCACTGCTTGGCAAGCCATGCTGTGGCAGGCGTCCCACCTAGAAAGTAGAGGAAGATGGGCACGGATGTTAGCTCAGGACCAGTCTTCCTTAGCAAAAAGAGGAGGATTGGCAGCAGATGTTAGCTCAGGGCTGATCTTCCTCACAAAAAAAAAAAAGAAAAACTTTATGGGACCTGCCTGGTGGCGTAGTGGTTAAGTTCACAGGCTCCACTTCGGGGGCCCAGGCTTCACAGGTTCGGATCCCAGGTGTGAACCTAGCGCTGCTCATCAAGCCATGCTGTCGTGGCATTCCTCGTAACATAGAGGAAGATTGGCACAGATGTTAGCTCAGCAACAATCTTCCTCAAGCAAAAAGAGGAAGATTGGCAACAGATGTTAGCTCAGGGCCAATCTTCCTCAGACACACACACACACACACACACACACACACACACAGAGATCTTTCCTTGTAGTTCTTGCCTAAGCTTCGGGCCTCACAAACCTGCAATCCAGGCTGGTTCCATGCACGTGACACATGGAAGTCACTTAATCATCACGACAGCTCTCTAAAACCAGAACAATGATGATTTCCATTTTACAAATGAGGGAAATTGAGGGGTTTGAACAAGCCAGTTTCCCAGGCCTTTTGCTGCTTGTAAAAATAATCAGACCCAGATGATTCTAGGATTCCCCTGGGTGAAGTGAGGCTGGGCTGTCACCGGCAGATTCGAGACAGCTGTCCTGGTGCAGGGGCCTGAGGCAGGGATCCAGGCATGCTCCCATCTCTCCAGCACCACAGGATGTAGGATGGAGGGACTGGTCTGTCTGTAGCTGTCATTCTTACAGTAACTGTGGGTGTGGGGTTTTCCTGGTTTCTGGTCTCCTGGAACCTCCCTATCCTCAGGGCTCACAGGCTTTGAGAGGCTCACTTCTGTCACAGCAGTCATGTTTTTACAGTTAATCTGGCAAACCCAAACCCAGTCTTCCACATTTGGAAGATTTATTGCCCTGTGTCGTGCATTTGGAGTGTTAGTTAATTTCCCTGTGTTTTACCCATCAGAACTCAGTTATTTTTGTCCTTGGCTTCCAAGCAGAGGGAGATGCCAAGAGAGCTCCACATATGGAGAGAGATGGGGTAACTATTCGGGTTCAAAACATATTTGGCTTGAACTAAAGAAGGCTGACTTATGGCCTGTCAAACATACATTGTACATCTGCTTATCCATTAAAGAATGCACTCTCTTAAGATAAGAATGCAGACTTCCCCTCCTACGCCCTATTGGTAACACCCTTTTGGCAACGCCTCCACATCAGTCCCTTTCCCGACCTCAGGGTCATGTTGACTTGCTAATTTGCAACTAAATACCTCTTTAAAACTTTGAAAATGTATCCTGGGTTTTTAAATTTTTTTTGAGGAGGAGGATTAGCCCTGAGCTAACATCTGCCACCAATCCTCCTCTTTTTGCTCAGGAAGACTGGCCCTGAGCTAACATCCGTGCCCATCTTCCTCTACTTTATGCGTGGGACGCCTACCACAGCATGGCTTGCCAAGCAGTGCGTAGGCCCGAGCCCAGGATCCGAACTGGTGAACCCTGGGTTGCCAAAATGGAAGGTGCGAACTTAACCCTGCACCACCAGGCCGGCGCCCTGGGTGTGTTGAATGTATGCTCTTTGTTCTAGAAAAACATAAGGCTGGACTGAAAACCATGCTTCTCTGGGATGCTTTCTTTCCTTTTCTTTTTTGTTTTTTTTAAAGATTTTATTTTTCCTTTTTCTCCCCAAAGCCCCCCGGTACATAGTTGTGTGTGTGTGTGTGTTTTTTTTAGTTGTGGGTCCTTCTAGTTGTGGCGTGTGGGATGCCGCCTCAGCATGGCCTGATGAGCGGTGGCATGTTCACGCCTAGGACTCGAACCAGCAAAACCCTGGGCTGCTGCAGCAGAGCACACGAACTTAACCACTCGGCCATGGGGCCGGCCCCTGGGGCGCTTTCTAAGGCCTTCCTGGGTTATCAGTCTCACTCTGGCGCAAGTAAAACTCAGCTTATTTCTCTAATCTGTAGAATGGTTATTGGTTATTTTGCACCGTCAGAGACAACCAGTATCTCCTGGCCATTCAGAGAGATTCTGGTTGAGAATAAAGAACCTGGATCCAGTGGTGGGCTTTTGCAATATTGAGGTTACTCCTGTCTCCCCCCACGCCCATCACTGCGGCCCTGCAGGCTTTGCCGGCACTGACCATCAGACCAGTGTAGGGGAGGAAGACGTTTCCTCTTCCCAAATGTGGGTTTGTCTGGCTGGAGAACAAATTAAATTCACATGAGACAGAATAGCAAGAGAAAATTAAACAAAGCTTTATGAGGAACCATGGCCCGGGGCCTTTCTTCCCGAAGGAAGAAAGGGCACTGAAGAAGTGGGGTGCACAGAGCGGTTATATACCCCCAAACGGGGTGTTTCACATGTGATTGAAATGTCCCTCCCACAATAGTCACAAGATTGCCCTGTCGGCACAGCACTTGATGGACACAGCAGGTAGTGGGTCTGCTGTCTCAGAGGGCGTAGCAGGAGGCAAGTCGATTGTCTGGAGCTGGGCGGCCACAGGTGAGCACAGCAATCAGTTCCTTCCCTAAGGAAAGATGCTTAATCCTTAAAGAAATGCCAACGTTGGGAGGGGGAGGGAAGTCAGTTACAGGAGGTTACCAGAGTAGCACAATAAAATGCAGATTTAAGTCCTTGCCTTTGGTATTGCTTAAGAGTTTCTAGAGAGAAGGTCATGTCCTTTCTTCTTCCTGGTACAGAGAGGGAGGCACCTTAACAGATAGAGATTTACCTTATAAATGTAAATGTGTCCTAACAAAGGGCAAGTTCCATTCCTCGGAGCCTCCTTCCCTGTCCCAGTTTATCAAAAGCAATCAGCCTCAAATAATCCTGATGCCAAAGAGACATATCTTGGGGTGGCCAATTTCAGGTCCGCACACCAGGAATCAATGTTCTATCACCCACCTTGGAGCTGGAAGGGGCGTTATCAGCCCCACACCCTTACACCCCCAACCTGTGCCCACCAAGCTCCTGAGAAGGCTGCCCATGTGTAGGGACAGCCCGAGGATTAGAAAGTGCTTCCAGGGGCCGCCCTGGTGGCACAGCGGTTAAGTTCATGTGCTCAGCTTCGCTGGCACTGGGGTTTGCAGGTTCGGGTCCAGGCGTGAACCTACACACCACTTATCAAGCCATGCTGAGGTGGTGTCCCAAATATAAAATAGAGGTGGATGGGCACGGATATTAGCTCAGGGCTAATCTTCCTTAGCAAAAAGAAAAAAAAAAAAAAAAAAGAGATAGTGCTTCCAGACAGGGCACTGAGGCAGCTGGCCTCTTGCAGCTGGTCCTGAGGGTTGCACATTTCCCAGCCACTCCCAGGCTGCATCCCACTCCCGGCTTTCTGCACCTCCCGCTCTCACAGTAGAACCAGACTGCTGGGGTTCAAATCCTCCTTCTGCACGAGCAAGCACGCTTTTGCTTCTTATTTAGACTTTCTGTACCTCAGTGTCCCCGTCTGTAAAATGGGGGTAATAAAAGCACTGACCTCCTTGTGTTGTTGTGAGGATGAAATGAGTTGACACGTGGAGAGTCCTTCAATCCTGCTGCGCTGGTCAGCACTCTATAGATACTGACATTGAAATTATAACTATTGTCCACACAAATAATCCATAACCAACCTATAAATCAAAATTGGGGTGAGTTTATTATGAGCCAGAGCGAGGATTATAACCTGGGAAGGCCTTAGAAGGCTTTCTGGAGAAGTGTGGGTTTCAGTACAGTCATATCTTTTTAGAACAAAGAACATACGTTAAACACACCCAGGATAAATTTCCATCAAAATTTCAAAGAGGTATTCAGTTGCAAATTAGCAGGTCAACATGACCCTGATGTCGGGACAGGGACGAATGTGGAGGCGTTGCTGACAGGGCGTAGGAGGGGAAGTCTGCATTCTTATCTTAAGACAGTGTATTCTTGGGGCTGGCCCCGTGGCTGAGTGGTTAAGTTCGCGCGCTCCGCTGCAGGCGGCCCAGTGTTTCGTTGGTTCGAATCCTGGGTGCGGACATGGCACTGCTCATCAAACCACGCTGAGGCAGCATCCCACATGCCAGAACTAGAAGGACCCACAACGAAGAATATACAACTATGTACCGGGGGGCTTTGGGGAGAAAAAGGAAAAAATAAAATCTTAAAAAAAAAAAAAAAAAAGACAGTGTATTCTTTAATGGATAAGCAGATGTAGAATGTATGTTTGATAGGCCATAAGTCAGGCTTTCCAGTTCAAGCCAAATCAGTTTTGAACTCGAATAGTTGCCCTGTATACCTCAGTGTGTGAAAATCCCGTCACTATTTGTGTGTGTGTGTGTGTGTGTGTGTGTGACTCTTCCAGGTCCGTTGACGCTCGCTCTTCCTGCTGTGAGCACTGAGAAATGGAAGGATTCCGGGCCCAAGGTGGCTGTGCGTGAAATGATGAGCACATTTATTTATCCTCTCTACTGTTGACAGGCATTTGCATCGCTTCCAATTTTTGGCAATTACAAATAGCGCCGCTAGGAGCAATCCTTAGAGGTCCTTTGCAGACATTCCTGTGCGTTTCTGTTGAGCATCGAGGCAGGAATGCAAGTGCAGGGTCCGAGGGCGTGCGCGTGTTCAGCTAAATTCTGACAGACAGGTTTTCAATGTGGTTGTACATACTTACTGAATTTTGAACCATGAGATTGCATTTCCTGTTTAAATAAAGAAAGAAAAGTAAGATGTACAACTGTGAACATCGCCAAGTTGCCCAGACGTTGCCTGAAGTGGAGTGTATTAGTTTCCAATTGTGCCTGTAAAAGGCACCACAAATTTAGTGGCTTAAAACAGCACAGTTTGTTATCTCATAGTTCTGGAGGTCAGAAATCTTAACTAGGTCTTACAGGGCTAAAATCAAAGGCTCTGTTTCTTATTGAAGGTTCTAGGAGAGTATCCGCTCCTTGCCTTTTCCAGCTTCCAGAGGCTGCCCGCTTTCCTCGGCTCCTAGTCACATCACTCTGACTTCTGCTTCTGTTGTCACTTCTCCTTCTCTGACTCCTTTCCTCCCGCCTCTCTCTTATAAGGACCCAGGTGATTACATTGGACCTTTCCTGATAATCTAGGATAATCGCCGCATCTCAAGATCCTTAATGACACCTCTAAGGTCCTTTTTGCCACGGAAGGGAACATATTCACAGGTCCTGGGTATTAGGATGTGGAAATCTCTGGGGGGCGGGGTCATTATTCTATCTCCTGCATTGAGATACACACTTTGAAAGCTACAGAAAGACTGGTCCACAGATGTGGACCAGCACTGGCTGTGGCCACTGTGAGCAGGCCATCAAGTTCTGGCAAAGAACATGGAAGCCAGAAAGGGATCTCTTATCTTTAGCTCAGCCAGCCTCCCAATACCCAGTTGGCCCTTGAAGAAGTGGGAGGCCGCGTCTCCCCCTTTTGGTTACTGAGATTTCATCTCTTGATATTAATTCAGGTAATGACATTGAGTTCTTCTGTGCCAGGTGATGTTTTAAGAGTTTCATGAGGATTAACTCATTTCACACTAACAGCAACAACAGTACCACCCCCACCAACCACCCCTCAAGGTATGTACTATTATTATTTCCAATGTACAAATGATACTGATGCACAGAGAAGTTAAGGAACCTTCCCAAAGTCACACAGCTGGGAAATGGTGGGGCTGGGTTTCAAGCCTTTGCCTTGCAAGGGCTATGCTCTTCTGTAATGAGGGCGGTGTCATTTACACAGCATTCTCACCCCAGACCCAAGCTCTTCCTTTCAGGAGCACAGGGCTCTCCTCCTCCAGCGTCTTGCCTGAGTTTTCCCAGAGGACTGGGAAAGAGACTTGAGAGAGGGGAGAGAGCCACCTTGTGGTGAGAGAAGGAATCTGAGCACCTGGGCCCAGCTCTCCAGGTGTACACTCCCCTGGGGTAGTCCTGCATTCGGGTATTTTATGTCTTGAAAGTACTGCCATACTAGTCATTTAATCTGAATTTATTTAAAATTTTTAAGAATTTAACTTTTTATTGGGGTATAACTTAGAGCACAAAACTGAAGTGTACAGCTCAATGAATATACATATATGTCACCACCACCTAGGTCAAGATATAGAACATTCTAGTATTTCCAGAAGGTTCCCTCGTGCCCCTTCCAGTCAGTACTACCCAGAGGCAACAGCTTTCTGATTTCTCTCACCATGAGTTACAGTTGCCTGTTTCTAATATTTATATGAAAGGAATGGTACAATTATGTATTCTTTTGTCTCTGGCTTCTTTTATTGAATGTTATGTCATGAGATTCAACCATGTTGTGGCATGTAGCAGTATTGTTATTTTTTTTTAAATGGCTGTGAAGCATTTTGTTTTATGAATATCCCACATTTATTTACCCAAGTCTGTTGTTGATGGACATTTGGGCTGTTTCCAGTTTTTAGTTGTTATGAATGGAGCTCCCGTGAGCATTCTTGTCCATGGGTAGATGCCATCATTTTTCTTGGATGTACACCCCCATGTGGAATTGCTGGGTCATGGGACGTCCATATTGGTAGTCTTATAGTAGGTACTGCCAAACATTTTTTCCAAAGTGCATACTGGTAGTTTTGATTCTGTGATGTAATTCTTCTGGTATTTCAGAAGTCAGAAATCTGAGTCATTTGTCTTGAGATGTGCCCAGCAAAGCAAGCACTGCATTAAAAGTCTACCTTGAACAAGATTCCTCAAAAAAATTAAAAATAGAACTACCATACGATCCAGCCATCCCACTACTGGGTATTTATCCAAAGAGCTTGAAGTCAGCAATCCCAAAAGTCCTATGCACCCCAATGTTTATTGCAGCACTGTTTACAATAGCCAAGACATGGAAGCAACCTAAGTGTCCAGCAACAGACGAATGGATAAAGAAGATGTGGTACATATATACAATGGAATACTACTCAGCTGCAAAACAGAACAAAATCATTCCATTTGCAATAACATGGATGGACCTTGAGAGAATTATGTTAAGTGAAATAAGCCAGTGAGAGAAGGATAATCTGTGTATAACTCCACTCATGTGAGGAATTTAAAATTATGGACTAAGAACAGTTTAGTGGATACCAGGGGAAAGGTGGGGTGGGGGGTGGGCACAAAGGGTGAAGTGGTGCACCTACAACATGACTGACAAACATTAATGTACAATTGAAATTTCACAAGATTGTAACCTATCAATAACTCAATAAAAAAAAAAGTCTACCTTGAACAGTTTGCTCATTTCTATTTCTCTCCTTTGTTTGTAAAACTGCCAAGATAACTTATTGTTGTTTTAGTTTGCATTTCATGGCTTCCTAGGGAGGGAAATCAAACATCTTTTCCAGCCTCCCAGCACATTAGATCATTTATGGGTGATGCCATTGTCTAAAGGCCTGGGTCCACTGGGGGGAGAGGGGCACCACCCCAGAGGCACACGTCACAGAATTCTGGTTCAGAGGGCACCATTTCCACAGACCACTTGTAGACTGCTGTGCTAGGGTCCTACCTCTTTTCCCTTAGGAGAATTAAAAAAAAAATCAAGACTTTCTCTCCTAATTATCCCATCTGGACCTAACACCTGAATATGAACCCTGGAGGAATAGCGCAGTGGCAGAGGAGAGCGTATGGAAGACACTAGTGACCAGTCATTGAATAAATACTTACTGAGCATCTTTTTTGTTCCAGGCACTGTTCTAATCACTGAGGCTACGGCAGGGAACAGGACAGACAGAAATCCCTGCTCCAGTGGAGCTTGTTTTCTAAGTGGGGAGACAATAAATACTAAAAACAAGTATGGTATGTGATGGCAATAAGTACAAAGGGGAGAAAAAAGGTCAGGGAGAGGGAGAGCTTGGGCTGGGGAGATGGTTGCAGTTTTAAATGGGGTGATCATCCTCAAACTGTTCCAAAGAATTGAAGAGGAGGGGAGGTTTCCTAACTCATTCTACAAAGCCAATATTATCCTCATACCAAAACCAGACAAGGACAACACACAAAAAAGAAAATTACAGCCAATATCACTGATGAACATCGATGCAAAAACCCTCATCAAAATACCAGCAAATCAAATACAACAATACATTAAACAGATCATACATCATGATCAAGTGGGTTTTATTCCAGGGGTGCAGGAATGGTTCAACATCCTCAAATCAATCAATGTGATACACCACATTAACAAAATGAGGAATAAAAATCACATGATCATCTCAACAGATGCAGAGAAAGCGTTTGACAAGATTCAACATCCATTTATGATAAAAACTCTAAATAAAATGAGTATAGAAGGAAAATACCTCAACATAATAAAGACCATATATGACAAACCCACAGCTAATATCATTCTCAATAGAGAAAAACTGAAAGCTATCCCTCCAAGAACAGGAACCAGATAAGGAGGCCCATTTTCACCACTCTTATTTAACATAGTATTGGAAGTCCCAGCCAGAGCAATCAAGCAAGAAAAAGAATAAGAGATCCAAACTGGAAAAGAAGAAGTGAAACTGTCGCTATTTGCAGACGACATGATTTTATACATAGAAAACCTAAATAATCCACTAAAAAACTTTTAGAAACAATAAATGAATACAGTCAAGTTGCAGGATACAAAATCAACATACAAAAATCAGTTGCATTTCTATACACTAAAAGTGAAGTAGCAGAAAGAGAAATTAACAATACAATCCCATTTAAAATTGCAACAAAAAGAATAAAATACATAGGAATAAAGTTAACCAAAGAGGTGAAAGATCTGCATACTGAAAACTATAAAATGTTGAAACAAATTGAAGAAGACACAAAGAAATGGAAAGATATTCCATGCTCTTGGATTGGAAGAATTAACACAGTTAAAATGTCCATACTTCCTAAAGCAATCTATAGATTCAATGCAATCCTGATCAAAGTTCCAACAACATTTTTCACAGAAATAGAACAAAGAATCCTAAAATTTATATGGAACAACAAAAGACTCTGAATTGCCAAAGGAATCCTGAAGAAAAAGAACAAAGCTGGAGGTATCACACTCCCTGATTTAAAAATATGCTATGAAGCCATAGTAACTGAAACAGCGTGGTACTGGCACAAAAATAGACACACAGATCAATGGAACAGAATTGAGAGCCCAGAAATAAGCCCACACATATATGGACAGCTAATTTTTGACGAGGGAGCCAAGAGCATACGATGGAGAAAGGAAAGTCTCTTCAATAAATGGTGTTGGGAAAACTGGACAGCCACATGCAAAGGAATGACAGTAGACCATTATCTTACACCATACACAAATATCAACTCAAAATGGATTAAAGACTTGATGGTAAGACCTGATACCATGGAACTTCTAGAAGAAAACATAGGCAGCACGCTCCTTGACATCGGTCTTAGCAGCATATTTTCAAGTACCACGTCTGACCAGGCAAGGGAAACAAAAGAAAAAATAAACAAATGGGACTACCTCAAACTAAAAAGCTTCTGCACAGCAAAGGAAACCATTAACAAAACAAAAAGACAACCTAACAATTGTGAGGAGATATTTGCAAACCATATATTGGATAAGGGATTAATATCCAAAATATACAAAGAACTCATACGTTTCATAACAAAAAAACCAACAACCCAATTAAAAGATGGGCAAAAGATCTGAACAGATATTTCTCCAAAGAAGATATATGGATGGGCAACAGGTACATGAAAACATGTTCAACATCTTTAACTATCAGGGAAATGCAAATCAAAACTACAATGAGATATCACCTCACTCCACTCAGAATGGCTATAATTAACAAGAGAGGAAACAACCATTGTTGGAGAGGATGTGGGGAGAAGGGAACCCTCGTACACTGCTGGTGGGAATGTAAACTGGTGCAGCCACTATGGAAAACAGTATGGAGTTTCCTCTGAAAATTAAGAATAGATCTACCATATGATACAGCTACTCCACTGCTGAGTATTTATCCAAAGAACTTGAAAACACAAATGCATAAAGATACATGCACCCCTAAGTTCATTGTACCCTTATTCACAATAGCCAAGACTTGGAAGCAACTTAGGTACCCATCAAGGGAAGAATGGATAAAGAAGATGTGGTATATATACACGATGGAATACTACTCAGCCATAAGAAATGATGAAATTCAGCCATTTGTGACAACTTGGATGGACCTTGAGGGGATTATGCTAAGTGAGTTAAGTCAGAGGGAGAAAGTTAAATACCATCTGATCTCACTCATAAGCAGAAGATAAAAACAACAACAAATAAATGCATAGCAACAGAGATCGGATTGGTGGTCACCAGAGGGGAATGCGGGAGGGAGGAGGATGAAAGGGGTGATTAGGCACACATGTGTGGTGATGGGTTGTAGTTAGTCTTTGGATGGTGAACATGATGTAATATACACAGAATTTGAAATATATTATGACGTACATCTGAAAGTTATATAGTGCTATAATCCAATGTTACTGCTATAAAAACAAAAAATAAAAAAAATAAATAAATACGGTGGTCAGAGAAGGTCTCATTGAGAAGGGGACACTGAAGGAGGTGAGAGTGCTCCCCAGAACAGAAGAAACAGCAGGTGCAAAAGTTCTGAGGTGGGAGAGTCCCTGGTGCATTGGTGGAATAGGAAGGAGGCCAGTGGGGCTGGAGTAGAGTTACCCAAGGGATATGTCTTAGGAGATGAGGTCAGAGAGATCAAGGGTTGGTACAGAGAGTGTAGGACCTTGGAGGCCACCATAAGAACTGTGACTTTGACTCTCACTGAGATGGAGAGGCATTGCAGGATTTCGAGAAGAGGGTTTAGACTTATTTTTAAAAAGGATCACTCTGGCTGCTGTTTTGAGAATAGAGTGATGCTGAGGGAGGGCAAAGGTTGATGCATAGAGACCATTGGCTTCTGCAATAATCAAGGTGGGAAAGGGCGGTGGCTTGGACTGGGGAAGTAGCAGTGGAGGTAATGAGAAATGGTCAGATTCTGGAAGAATTTTGAAGGTGGGATATGCTAATAGATTGGATTTAGGGTAGGAAAGGAAGAGAGGAAGATCAAGCATAACGTCACTACTGTAGTCTGAGTAACACACTTAAAAAACCTCTTTGATTACAGACTATTTCAAATGCATACATAAATAGACAAAAATAGTATAAGAAACCCGATGTAGCTCCCAACGAACTTCAAGAATTATCACCCTGTGGTCGATTTCATTTCTTCTAAGCCCCCACCCACTCTCCATCCCATATTATTGATAAATAAATGAAAAGCAATAGGATATATCAGAGTATATGAGGAAGCCATTTGGTGTAAAACTAATTGGGCCTGACCTTGTTTTTCCAAAAGGGCCTGACGTGGCCTGTTGAGCATGCATTGTACATCTGCTTTAAACATTTACAACGTCCCAAAGACAAGAATGATGCCCTTAAAGATAGGGATGTAGCTTCTCCCCAATATTGGCATTTCTTTCTTTTTTTTTCCTCCCCAAAGTCTCAGTACATAGTTGTATATCCTAGTTGTGGGTTATTCTAGTTCTTCTAGGTAGGATGACCCCACAGCATGGCTTGATGAGCAGTGTGTAGGTCTGCATTCAGGAAGGTCTGTGCCCAGGATGCAAACCCGCAAACCCTGGGCTGCAGAAGTGGAGTGTATGAACTTAACCACTCAGCCACAGGGCTGGCCACATCAGCCTTTCTTTAAGGATAAGCATCTCTTGCTGGAAACTAAGGATTAATTACCGACCTGCTGTGCTCACCTCATGACCACTGACCTGCTGACTGCCTACCTGCTGTGCGAGCTAAGCACCTCATGACAGTAGTAAAAGGGAAGGCCCCATCATATGTGATGCATGCTCTTTGTTCCAAGATGGTTTACAACCACCCTGTACACCCCACTTCTTTGATGCCCTTGGCCCCGGGCTATAGTCCTCAGACCTGGCTCATAATAAACTCACCCCGGTTTTGATTTACAGATTGATTATGGATTATTTGCATCAACTTTATATTGAAGCAAATCTCAGACTTTAGTTCATTTAATTTGTAAATCCTTTAGTATTTTTCTTCAAAAAGATAAGCTCCCTCTTTTTATTTATTTATTTATTAAAGATTGGCACCTGAGCTGACATCTGTTGACAATCTTCTTTTTCTTTTTTTCTCTTCTTCTTCTCACAGCCCCTCAGTGCATAGTTGTATATCCTAGTTGTGATAGTGCCTCTGGTTGCACTATGTGGCATGGCCTGATGAATGGTGCCATGTCCGTGCCCAGGATCCGAATCAGTGAAACCCTGGGCCACTGAAGCAGAGTGGGCGAACTTAACCACTTGGCCACGGGGCCGGGCCCCCCCTCTTTTTAAATAAACATGCCACAAAACTATTATTATACCTGTTAACAATTGACTTTCTTACTAAGACCACCAGGGTCTCAGTAATGCCACAAAGGGGAAAATTAAGTAAGGCTATTTGAGGTGGGTTCTTCAAAGAAGGTAACTGGCTAGGATTGGGCAAGGATTATGACACAATAGTTTGGCATTGGTGAACACAATAACATGGGGGTCTTGAAGTAAGTCTTGGTAAGAAAACTATTGTCTGATAGGTGAGCTATTTGCCCAGGTGAACAAGCTCTTTGCCTAGATAAATTGGTTTGCAGTAATTTCCTGGAGCAAATGCATTCTTTACTGTTTTACAGACATTCTCCTAGGCAAGAATTTCATGGAACAGTTAAGTCTTGTTGAAATGCATAGTCTCAGTTCTCATATCTAATAGAATTTAAAATACCTAATATGATTAAATAGCCAACCAATTAAATAGACAACCTTGCTTGTCTCATAAAAATATTTTCCCTGGTTTTTCAAGTCAGGATCCAAGTGAGGGCCACACATTGCACTTGACTTTGTGTGTTTAAGTCTCTCTTAAACTATGGCTTCCCCTCTTTTTTTTTTCTAAAAATAATTTTGGTAAAGACACATCTGGATTTTGCTGACTGTATCCCCATGGTGTCATTTAACTTGCTCCTTTGTCCCATGAATTTCCTTTAACTTAGTAGTTAGAACTATCAATCCAAGCTACTTAGCTTAAAAAATATGGCAAACAACAGGAAGATGGCAGAATAGGAAGCACCAGGAATCTGTCTCCCCACCTCGACAACAATTGCACTGGCAGAATCTGTCTGAAATAAGTATTTTGGAACCCTGGAGTCTGTTGAAGTCTTGAAACTTCCAGGGGAAGGCTTGGACAGTAAATTGTGGTTAATTCCAGCTCTTAGCACAGCTAAGAAGTAGCTACCACATGGCAGACAGCTGTGTGTATGTTCCTGGAGAAGCTTACATGCATCTTGTGGGAGCCAACATGGGTGATAAGGACCCTGTACCCCAAAATATTGGGGATCTGTGCTCTGATCACTAATCGCTGCCTCTGGTCACAGAGGTGCAGAGAAAGAGGTGGGCAGCCATTGCTGCTGTGCCTCCCCTCTTTGTTGCAAGTCCCTCTCCCTCCAGCTGAAGTGGCTTCCAGGGAATTTGAAGGGTTAGCGCCTTTTTTTCACCCCTTCTTTTCACTTTTTTCCCTTTTGGGAGCCAGACGTTAAAGACCAAAACGTTAAAAAAACAACTATATATGTGGGGAAAATTAAAAAGTGACTGTGCCTGTCCAGGGAAAGTCTGAGAAAGGACTTGAGAAGACCTTAAGTTTATACCTCAGGCTGGTCCTCAGCACACAGACAGCCTACAGCAATAATAACAACAACAAAACAATAAATACAAATAAAACCAGCAAACCCTGGGGAAGGGGGAGAATCTGATATCCAGAGTTGCCATATTATTAGATTCAAATGTCCAGTTTTCCACTAAAAACCACAAGGCATGCTAAGAAATAGGAAAGTATGGCCACTGAAAATAAATAAATAAATCAACAGAAAGTGTCCCTGAAAAAGACATAATGGCTGATGTGCTGGACAAAATCCTTAAAATAACTGTCTAAAAGATACTCAGAGAACTAAAGTAAGATGTGGAGAAAGGAAAGAAAACGATGTGTAAATAAAGTGGAAATATCAATAAAAAGGTGGAAAACCTAGAAGGAAACTGAAAAGAAATTCTGGAGCTGAAAAGTACAATTGCTGAAATGAAAATTTCATTAGAGGGATTCAAAGGCAGATATGAGCAGGCAGAAGAAGAGATCAACCAACTTGAATATATGACAGTAGAAATTATTGAGTCTGAGACAGAAAAAAAATATTGAAGAAAAATGAACAGAGCCTAAGGGTTTGGTGGGACACCATCAAGCAAACCAACACGTGCACCAAGGGAGTCCCAGAAAGACAAGAGGGAAAGGAGCAGTGATAATATTTGAAGAAATAATGACTGAAAACTTCCAAAATTTGATGAAAGACATGAATGCAAACATCCAAGATGCTCAATAAACTCTGAGTATGATGAACTCTGAGACCCACACCAAGACATACAATCAAACTTTCAAAAGCCAGAGACAGAGAATCTCCACAGCAGCAAGAGAGAAGCCAATTGTCACATCCAAGGGGTCTGCAATAATATCTTCAACAGATTTCTCATCAGAAACTTGGAGTCCAGAAGACAGTGTGCCTGCTAATATATTCAAAGTGCTAAAAGAAAAAAACTGTCAACCCTATAGCCAACTAAACTGGCTTTCAAAAGTGAGAGAAAATTACGACATTCCCAGATAAACAAAAACTGAGGGAATTCATGACTTCTAGGCCTGCCCTGTAAGAAATTCTCAAGGGAGTCCTGCACAGTGAAATGAAGGGACACTAGACGCTAACTGGAAGCCGTCTGGAGAAACGAAGGTCTCAATATAGGTAAACATATGGGCAGTTATAAAAGGTAGTATCATTGTAGCCATGACTTGTAACTGCACTCCTTGTTTTCTACATGATTTAAGGGATCAACACATTTAAAGAGAAGAACAACTATTAGTGTAAAAGCTAGTATTCCTGTAACTTTGGTTTGTAACTCCAAATCTTGTTTTCCACCTAATTTAAGAGGCTAATTCATTTAAAATAATTGTTAGGTTTTTTGGGATGCAATGTATAAAAATGTAATTTATGACATCAACAATATAAAGAAGTGGGGATGGAGCTGTAAAGGAGGAGAATGTTTATATGTTATAGAAGTTAAGCTGGTATATATTCAAATTAGAACCTTGTAACTTTAGGATGTTAAATGTAATCCTCAGGGTAACCACAAAGAAAAGAGACATAGATTTATACAAAAGGAAATGAGAGGGGAATTTAAAAATTTCACTACAAAAAGAAAATCAACAAAACACAAGAGAAGACCACAATGCAGGAAATGAGGGCCAAAAAAGCTTTAAAGCTTATAGAACACAAATATCACAATGACAGAAGTGTGTCCCTCCTTATCAGTAATTACTTTAAATGTAAATGGATTAAACTCTCCAATCAAAAGACAGAGATTGGTAGAATGGATAAAAACAAATGATTCAACCATATACTGTCTACAAGAGACACACTTGAAATCCAAAGACACAAACAGGTTGAAGGGGAAAGGATGGAAAAAGATATTCATGCAAACAGTACCCAAAAGAGAGCAGGGATGGCTTAACATCAGACAAAATAGACCTTAAATTGAAAAAGATTATGAGACAAAAAAGGACATTATTTATTAATAGAAGTTTCAATACAGCAATAAGATATAACAGTTATAAACATTTGTGGACCTAATGACAGACGATCAAAATGTATGAAGCAAAATCAGGCAGAACTGAAGGGAGAGATGATAGCAATATTCGGAGACTTCAATACCCCACTCATGATAATGGATAGAACAACAAAACAGAAGATAAGTAAGTAAACAGAGGACTTAAAAAACTCAATAAACTGGGGCTGGCCCCGTGGCTGAGTGGTTAAGTTCGCGCACTCTGCTGCAGGCGGCCCAGTGTTTCGTTGGTTCGGGTCCTGGGCGCGGACATGGCACTGCTCATCAAACCACGCTGAGGCAGCATCCCATATGCCACAACTAGAAGGACCCACAACGAAGAATATACAACTATGTACCGGGGGGCTTTGGGGAGAAAAAGGAAAAAAATAAAATCTTTAAAAAAAAAAAACCTCAATAAACCAATGAGATCTAACAGGTATATACAGAACTCTCTACTCAACAACAGAATATACGTGGGACATTCTTTTCAAGTGTACATGGGACATTTTCCAGGACAGGCCATATGTTAGGCCACAAATGAAGTCTCAATACATTTAAAAAGATAGATATCATACAAAGTGTCTTATCTAACCACAACAGGATGAAGTTAGAAATCAGGAACAAAAGGGAAATTGGAAAATTCACAGAATTATGGAAATTGAACAACACACTTGTAAACAAGCAATGGATCAAAGAAGAAATTGCAAGAGAAAGTAGAAAATACTTAGAGATGAATGAAAGCAAAAAACAACACACCAAAATTTATGGAACACAGCAGAAGCAGTGTTAAGGGATAAATTGATGGCTATAAATGCTTACGTTAAAAACAAGAAAGATCTTCAATCAACAATCTAACTTTGAAACTTAAGGAGCTAGAGAAAGGATAACAGAGTAAACTCAAAGCTAACAGAAAGTAGGAAAGAATAAAGATTAGATGGGGATAAATGAAATAGAGAATAGAAAAAGAATAGAGAAAGTCAATGGAATCAGAAGTTGCTTCTTTGAAAAGATCAACAAAATTGACAAACCTTTAGCTAAATGAGCTAAGAAAAAAGAGAGAAGACACAAATTACTAAAATCAGAGGTGAAAGTGGGGACATTAGTACTGATTCTCCAGAAATAAAAAGGATTATAAGAGAGTACGATGAACAATTGGACACTAACAAATTGGACAACCTAGGTGAAATGGGCAAGTATGTAGAAACACAAGACCTACCAATATTAAATCATGAAGAAATAGAAAAATCTGGATAGACCTAAAGCTAGTAAGGACATTGAATCAATAATCAAAAACTTCCCAATGAAGAAAAGCCCTGAACCTGATGGCTTCACTGGTGAATTCTACCACATTTTTAGAGAAGACCTAATACCAAACCTTATCAGACTTTTCCAAAATATTGAAGAGGTGGAAATACTTTCTAACTCATTCTATGAAACCACCATTCCCTTGATACCAAAACCAGACAAAGACACTACAAGAAAAGAAGGCCACAGGCTGATACCCCTTGTGAACATTGATGCAAAAATCTTCAACACAATGCTAGCAAACAGAAGTCATCAGTATATTAAAAGAATTATACACCACAACCAAGAGGGATTTATTCCTGGAATGCAAGAATGGTTCAACATACGAAAATTGATCGATGTAATCTATCACATCACAGAATGAAAGAAAAAAAAAACACACATGATCATCTGAAATGATGCAGAAAAAGCATTGGACAAAATTCAACATTTCATGATTTCATTCAAAATTTCATGATAAACAGCACTCAACAAACTAGGAATAGAAAGAAACTACCTCAAGATAATAAAAGCCATATTTGAAAATCCCACAGTAATCATCATACTCAATGGTGAAAGACTGAAAGCTTTTCCTCTCAGATCAGGAACAAGGCCAGGATGTCTGCTTTCTTTGCTTCTGTTCAATATAGTACTAAGGAAGGTCTAGCCAGAGCAATTAGGCAGGAAAAAGAAATAAAAGGCATCCAAATTAGAAAGGAAGAAGTAAAATTCTCTCTGTTTGCGGGTGATATGATCTCATCTGTAGAAAACCCTCAAGATTACACAAAAAAGCTCTTAGAACTAATAAATGAATTCATCACAGTAGCAGGATACAAAGTCAACACACAAAAATCAATTATATTTGTATACAAGAATGATACCAACCCTGATATTGGTTCCCCCACGTTAAACCCAGCATATATGGAATTAAAACCAAAACACTCTTTCCCTGCTTACTCTCTGGCTTCCTGGCTCCATAATCCACTATCATCCATGGAGACAGACACAGCCAAGGACAAGTGCCTGGATTCACTATCTCCTCCCTGCAAAGAGATACAGGCTGGTGGGAAAGCTGCTGACCAGCAAGGTCACCAGCTCCCTCCTCTCTGCAAGTAGTCTCAAGGCCAAAGACAGGCTGGTGGGAAAGGTCATATGCTCCCCCTCCCCTACCTAAAACCCCAAATAAAAACCCTTCCTTTTAGCTTTTCAGTGAGTTTGGGATTTCAGCATTAGCTGCCCTTTCTCCTTGCTCAGCGCTGTGCAATAATAAAATCCTACTTCCACTACACCTGGTGTCAGAGATTGGCTTGCTGTGCAATGGGTGAGTGAACTCGTTTCAGGTTACATATCATGAACAATCTGAAAAAGAAATGACAAAAACAATTCTATTTACAATAGCTTCCAAAAGAGTATAATACTTAGCAGTTAACCTAACCATGGAGATGAAAGATTTGTACACTGAAAACTACAAAACGTTGAAAGAAATTAAAGAACGCTCCTGGCATTCCTTGGCTTGTAGCTTCATCACTCCAATCTCTGCCTCCATCTTCACATGGCTTTCTCCTGTGTGTGTGTCTCTGTGTGTCCTCTCCTTATAAAGACACTAAACATTGGATTTAGGGCCCACCCTAATCCAGTATGACCTTAACTTAACTGATTAGATCTACAAAGATCCTATTTCAAGTAAGGTCACAGTTTGAAGTTCTGGGTGGACGTGAATTTTGGGGGGACATTATTCAACCCACCACAGCTACCTTGAGCAACTCTTGCAAATATTGGACTCGTTTATGAATCCCTCACAATTTGAACCACTAAAAAGAAAGAGAGAGAATGCTTTTCACTGCTGGGAATTACTATTTCATTATGCAGTTACTTTGGTGGTCTTTTGTCTGAGAGGAAAACATTTCTTTTTTCTTACAGGAGTGCTCTGCTACTCAAATCTTCCCGTTCTCCAAAGCTTGACAGAGTGTTCATGTCTGACTTTGGTAATGGTGCGACTCACAGGGCTTTATGTTGTATATTTTGTGGTCATAGGGCAAGGGTTGTGGAGAAGCGTTTTTCTGAGGCCTGGCTGGTGCTAGACACAAGAGTGGGTGTTGAGGGCTGTGGATTGCACAGTGCCATGGATGAGTGCCAGCTCATGAGTAATGGAGGCACCAACGTGTTCTTAAATCATTGTGGGTGTGTGTGTTTGTGATGTGTAGAACACTCTAAAGTGTGGCCTCTTGTCTAAGTCTTGCCCAAGAAAACTATGATTGTTATTCTAAGTGAATGAAGCCAAAGAGATATAACAACCAAATGCAGTGCATGGACCCAGATTACTTTTCAGTTAAAAAACAAAAGACTTCGAAAGACAGTCTGAGAGCAACTGGGGACATTTTAACAAGAACAGATATTGAATGATATTATGGAAATATTGTTAACTTTGTGTCATTTAAATTTGATGATTATGATAATTTTGCCCTCTTTTGCCTTTTTAATTTTACAGTGTTTATTGGAAATGGTTTCTGTTACCAAGGGTAGAAAGCTAATTGCAAGTAACAACCGTATTGTTTCTAAAGTGATGAAAGTGAAACGCATGAAACACGAATATAGATGAATCAAACATGTATATAGATACTTGAATTTCCAGAGACTTTTAATTTTCTTATATGTGATAATTGTTTGGGGGTTGCATAGAAGATTGCCCTTATTCTTGGAAGATGCATGTTGAAATGTTTAGATGTGAAAAGCCATGATGTCTGAAATGTACTTTCAAAAAGTTACACAGCAACACAAGTGGTGGGGAGGAAGAGAGAGGAAGTAAATATGGCAAAGAATTAACAATTGTTGGACCTGGCTGGAGAGTATGTGTTGTTCTCTTCATTAAACTTTTCTTTGTGTATGAAAATTGTCTAATACAAATTTCGGAGAAAGAAGTATATAATGGAGAAAGACTATTAAAATTTAAGTGGATAGATACATGTCATTATACATTTTTCCAAACCCATAGAATATACAACACCAGGGGTGAACCCTAATGCAGACTATGGACTGTGGGTGGTAGTGATGTGTCCATGTTGGTTCATCAATTGTAAAAAATGGTCCATTCTGTCCTAGTGATTTATGCCAAACTTCCTAAAGGTGGTGCCCTTGTTTTAGGAGCTTAAGCGTTTGTTGATTTTTCCTTTAATAATAATATCTGCTATGTTTCACCATTAATTGTGATGTTGGATGTTGATTTGGAAAAGCTATATTTGGAAAGGTATATTTTTCTTAACAAGTTAAAGAAATATTTTCTTTCTTTTTTATTTTTGGTGAGGAAGATTGGCCCTGAGCCAACATCTGTTGCCAATCTTCCTCTTTTTTTTGTCCCCAAAGCCCCAGTACATGGGTGTGTATATCCTAGTTGTAAATTATTCTAGTTCTTCTATGTGGGATGACATGACAGCGTGGCTTGGTGAGTGGTACGTAGGTCTGCGCCCAGGATCTGAACCAGTGAACCACCAAAGCAGAGCACGTGAATTTAAGCACTCAGCCACAGGGCTGGCCCCCAATATTTTCTTTCTTCTTTAAGGGTCCTTATTAATAAGGACTTATTTAAAATTTATCAAATAGCATTGATACAAGAAAAAAATTATCAAATATATTTTAACAACCGTAGAGATGATTATTTGTGATATATATTCTTTTCCCTAGTAATATTTATTGAATTTTTTCTAGGTGTCAGGTGTCATTCTGAGCACTGGGGCCTGGCATAACTGTTTGATAATGTACTTTTATTAGAGGAATTCAAGATATTTTCTTAATTATAATTATGAGTGTTGTCTCACTGTCTTAAGCACCTCACACACAGAGCTGCTTTATTTTTCATAGATAGTTTTGACATACATTCTATGTTTTTAAAAGGGTTCTACTGCTAAAAAGCCAAGCAACAATGAAAGTTTGGGTTTCATTCCGAGCTCACCTACTTCTTCGCTGTGTGACCTTGGGCAAGTTACATGAACTCTCTGATGCTTCACTTCCTCCTATGTAAAAAAAAAATTAATAAACAATATCTCACTCAAGGAATAGCAGGGGAATTAAAGGTTATGAGTATTAAGTGGAGAATGCCTCCAAAGCTCTTAGAGTATGCTTACATCATGGGAAGCGTTCCATAAATGTTAGCTGCTATCCACATCACTTCTCAGTCCATGAATCAGCAATTCCAAATGAAAAGTTCCCCAGGCTGGTGGAAGGGGCAATTGAATCATGTTCTCCTGTGCTACTGATTTTGTGTGATGTTTGTATTTAATCTGTTGCTATAATTGTTAGGTTTTCTAATTCTGAGCTCCCATTGCTTTGCCTCCAAAAATTCAATTTGGCTATGGTGTGTTGATCTTTTCATATGTTGTGGCATTCTCTTTTTTGTGATGATATAATTATTTATGCAGAAAATCCAATAGACATTTTTTTTAAAATGAAAGTAAATGAGAGAATTTGTGAGAGTGGCTTTTCTCTCTTCTGGAAACAAAACCAAAGGCAGTGTTCTTTGTCCAGCTCTCATATCTGAATCTGAATATTTCTCTGCATTTTCCTTGTTGGTTCATTGTCTTTCTCTACATCAAAGGCTTTTCTCTAACTTAACAGAATTAGATATCTTGAAATGCTCGTTGCTTCCTTCTCTGCATATTCTCCTTTGTGCCTCTTTGTTCTTTTATTAGCTGACATTTCTTGATTTGAAAAGCATGTCTTTACCTTTGATCTGGTTAGAGTTCTCTGAACCAGAAGAAATCTTCTTGGAAATGTCCCTTTCCTTTTCCTTACTTAGGGTTGCTGTCCCATGACTTGAAGGTTCACAACTCACTCTCTGTCACCCACCCCAAGCCTGCTTGACCTCAGGTGTAGCCAAATCAACACCACTGGAGGAGAAAAGGTTTATTTATTGAGCATGATATTATGTACTACCTTCTGGAACATGAACTTACAGAATCTCCACCAAAATCTTGCAAGAGAAGTTGACCATTACCAAATATAGAAGGGAAAACTGAGACTCATAAAGGATAATTTTATTGGCAAGATTGAATTTTGAACAAACGTTCTTATGACTACACTGCATTATCTCTTCAGTGTTCAGCATCTTCACGTCTTCACTCCATTCTGTAGGCTGCACAGGGTAAATGGATTTAGGGTTTGGAGTCTGATACTCCTAGGTCTGATTTTCAGCCCCACCTTTTATTAGTTATTGCATCCTAGGCAAATTATTTAACTTTTTCAGAGTTTTCCCCCTATATTATGTATAAAATGCTGATTTTTTAGTCCTTCCACTAGGACTGAGGTGAGACTCTATGAGGCACAGTTCTTACCACAGTGTCGGGCACATAGTTCATATCACAGCTCTTCTCTTTCTCTCCACTGTTCCCTCCCTGTTCCTCCAGCTTCCCTCTTCTCTTCCTCTTCCTCCTGTTCTCCATCTCCCCACCTTCCTTGCTCTCACCTCCTTTTTTCTCCTTTCCTCTCACTCCTTCCAAACACCCACTCTTCTTCTTTCATTCCTTGTCACTAACCCCCTTGTCACTTTTATTTTATGAAGCCACTAGCTTCCTTGACTGGGAGAAGTAGCTACCAGGTGCATTCTTGAGAGGACTAAGTCTGGTTGACCTTGAGTAGAGTGGAGTAATGGTGGTGCAAGGGAGAGACCAGGATCAGTTGAACAGATACCACATCCACTGAAAGTCTCAGTGACATAATTGACTCAAAGAAAGATGAACAACAGGGGTAGCTCCTTTCTCGTGTTAGCATGGGTGATAATTAACATACAAACAAAATTGAAGACAAGAATGTGTCAGGGCCACAAGGGAAAATGGCAGAGGGGAAGCAGGGTTAACACTCTGGAATTAGCTTTGCAGCTTTCATCTCCTAACTTTATTGCTTTCTTCTCTAGGAGTAGCTTTTTACTCCTGCAATAAGAGTAACTAATCTAGAAAGCCCACAATAATCACATTGAACTTTGATAATTCAGTTTTGAAACTCACATACAACCCATAATATTTGTACATCCCACTAAAAAATTCCTACTACATTCCCCTCCTTAAAAAATCAAACAGGTAGAAACTCCATTAAGCCAAGAGATCCAGTGAATCTTTTCCTAAAATCTTTGAGTGTTACAAATAACCTCTGGTATTTTGAGAAAGCCGGGACTCACTGAGAAATTTCTGCCATGTCTGAGAGACAGAAATAGACACATAGAGAGACAGAGATGGGGATGAGGGTACGAGAGAGAGAAAGGAAAGAGAAGGCAGGCCTTTTTTTCTTTATTCTTTTTTCAGTGTGGGTACGAGAACAGAAAAAGGGAGGGTTGTAGCAGATTCCCCATACTAAGAGAAGGGTGGAAGTCTGCAAATTACCAGGGAAGCGGAGTACTGATTCCACTCCTTACACTTTGATAGTACTGGTAGGATCATGAGGCAAATAGCCATGTTGTTCTGATCACCTCATATTCACTCCATTGGTGAGGGAGGGATACCCCACCTTAAATGGAATGAGATGACTGAACATACAGCACCTGCACAGATGAGATTGACATCAGTATAGAAGTCTCATATATTCACAGCATGGGGGAGGAGGACATTGGACACCCCCCAGGGCCACCTGGGGATTGCAGGAGATGACTGCATAAACCAAGGGTTGAGGGGCCAGCCCAGTGGCGTAGTGGTTAAATTTGTGTGCTCCACTTCAGCAGCCAGAAGTTCAAAGATTTGGATCCCAGGTGCAGACCTAGCACCACTTTTCAAGGCACACTGTGGCAGCATCCCACATAAAATAGAGGAAGATTGGCACAGATGTTAGCTCAGGGCCAATCTTCCTCAAAATAAGAACAAAAACAAAAAACCCCCAAAGGTTGCAGGAGGCAGGCTTTGTGGTAATTAGAGAAGGTGGTGTCCCCTGGTTCTCTTAGTTTGATGGGAAAATTCCAACTATGAAAATTCATGAGGTTGATACAGGGGATTAATATGTGTATAGATTAATCCCTAGGAAGATGTCTAGGACTTTCTGATGAGTATCAAAATCAATCAGTCCCTGGAAGAGAAAAACTCAGTGTCCATCTCTCCTGCTGATTGAATAATGATCCTGGCTGTGGGACCCAGTGTAAGCATCCAAGAAACTTCCCTTTACTCTTGTTTTTAAAAAGAGCTTCACTGAAGTAATATTTGCATGCCATAAAATCCACGTGTTCAAAATGTACAAAACATTGTAGAGAGAAATTTAAGAAGACCTAAATCAATGGAAAGACATCCCATGTTCATGGATGAGGAGACTTAACATGGTCAAGATGGCGGTACTCGCCAAATGGATCTTATTATTGTCTCTGCCCTTTCGTCTCTTCTCCTTCTGGTGCTCCCATTATGCATATGTTGCTGTACCTGATGGCGTCCCCTAAGGCTCTGGGGCTCTGTTCACTTTTCTTCATTCTTTTTCTTTCTTTTCTTCATTCTTTTTCTTTCTGTTCTTCTCATTAGATAATTTTCTGGCTCTTTTCCTCAGATAAGATAATTTCTGTTGATCCACCATTAAGTTCACTGATTCTTTTGCTAGTTCAAATCTGCTGTGGGGACCTTCTAGAGAGTTTTTATTTTTATTTTTTCTGGCTAATTAAAAAATTATTTTATTGAAGTCCTAGTGGTTTATAACATTGTGTAATTTCAGGTGAACATTATTATTTATCAGCTTCACATTATTATTTATCAGCTTTCATATAGACTGCATCATGCTCACCACCAATAGTTTAATTTTTATTCGTCACGATATATATGTGTCCCTTTCCCCCATTCGTCCACCCCTCAACCTCCTGCCCCTCTGGTAACCACTAATCTGTTCTTTTATCCATGTATTTGTTTATCTTCCACATATGAGTGAAATTATGTGGTGTTTGTCTTTCTCTGTCTGGCTTATTTCATTTAACATAATACCCTGAAGGTCCATCCATGTTGTTGCAAATGGGATGATTTTGTCTTTTTATGGCTGAGTAATATTCCACTGTATATATACATATGTCACATCTTCTTTATCCATTCATCAGTCAATGGGCACTTGGGTGGTTCCATGTCTTGGCTGTTGTGAATAGTGCTGCAATGAACATAGGGGTGCATAAATCTCTTTGAATTGTTGATTTCAAATTCTTTGGATAAAATACCCAATAAAGGGATAGCTGGATTATATGGTATTTCTATTTTTAACTTTTTGAGAACTCTCAGTACTGTTTTCCATAGTGGCTGCACCAGTTTGCATTCCCATCAGCAGTGCATGAGGGTTCCCTTTTCTCCACATCCTCTCCAGCATCTGTTATTTTTTATCATGCTAATTATAGGCATTCTGACAGGTGTAAGGTGATATCTCATTGTAGTTTTGGTTTGCATTTCCGTAGTAATTAGTGATGTGGAACATCTTTTCATGTGCCTGTTGGCCATCTGTATATCTTCTTTGGAAAAATGTCTGTTCGTATCCTCTGCCCACGTTTTGATTGGGTTTTTTGTTGTTGTTGTTATTGAGTTGGTTGTGTTCTTTATATATTTTGGAAATTAACCCCTTGTCAGATATGTGGTTTGCAAATATTTTCTCCCTGTTTGTGGCCTGTCTTTTTGTTTTGTTCCTAGTTTCCTTGGCCTTGCAGAAGCTGTTTAGTCTGATGTAGTCCCATTTGTGTATTATTTCTTTTGTTTTCCATGCCCGAGTAGACATGGTATTAGAAAATATGCTGCTAAGACTGATGCCAAAGAGGGCACTGCCTATATTTTCTTCTAGGAGTTTTATGGTTTCATGTCTTACCTTCAAGTCTTTAATCCATTCTGAGTTAATTTTGTGTATGGCGTAAGATAATGGTCTACTTTCATTCTTTTGCATGTGGCTGTCCAGTTTTCCCAACACCATTTATTGAAGAAACTTCCCTTTCTCTGTTGTATGTTTTTGGTCCTCTTGTTGAAAATTAGCTGTCCATAGGTGTGTGGTTTTATTTCTCGGCTTTTGATCTTGTTCCTTTGTTCTGTGTGTCAGTTTTTGTGCCAGTACCATGCTGTTTTGAATACTGCAGCTTTGTAGTATATTTTGAAGTCAGCGATTGTGATGCCTCTAACTTTGTTGTTTTTTCTCAGGATTGCTTTAGCTTTTTGAGGTCTTTTTGTTCTTCCATATAAATTTTCTGATTCTTTATTCTACTTCTGTGAAGAATGTCATTGGGGTTCTGATTGGCATTGCAATGAATCTGTAGATTGCTTTAGGTAATATGGACATTTTAACTATGTTTATTCTTTCAATCCATGAGCATGGAATACCTTTCCATTTCTTTACATTATCTTCAATTTCTTTCAATAATATCTTATAGTTTTCAGTGTATAGGTCTTTCACCTCCTTGGTTAAATTTATTACTAGATAATTTATTCTTTGTGTTGTGATTGTAAATGGGATTGTATTCTTGAATTCTCTTTCTCCTAGTTCGTTATTAGTGTATAAAAATGCAACTGATTTTTGTATGTTGATTTTGTAGGCTGCAAGTTTGCTGTAGTTGTTGATTTTTCCTAATAGTTTTCTGGTGGATTCTTTAGGGTTGTCTATGTATAGGATCATGTCATCTGCAAACAGTGAGGGTTTCACTTCTTACTTTCCAATTTGGATAATTTTATTTCTTTTTCTTGCCTAATTGCTCTAGCCAAAACCTCCAGTACTATGTTGAATAGGAGTGGCAAGAGTGGGCACCCTTGTCTTGTTCCTGTTCTCAGAGGGATGACTTTCAGTTTTTCACCATTGGGTATGATGTTGGCTGTGGGTTTTTCATATGTGGTCTTTATTATGTTAGGTACTTTCTTTCTATACCCACTTTATTGAGCATTTTTATCATAAATGGATGTTGGATCTTGTCAAATGTTTTTCCTGCATCTATTGAAATGATCATGTGATTTTTAATTCCTCATTTTGTTAATGTAGTGTGTCACACTGATTGACTTGCAGATATTGAACCATCTCTGCATCCCTGGTATAAATCCTACTTGATCACGGTGTATGAGACTTTTAATGTATTGCTGTACTCGCTTTTCCAATATTTTCTTGAGGAATTTTGTATCTGTGTTCATCAGTGATATTGACTTGCAATTTTCTTTCTTCATGCTGTCTTTGCCTGATTTTGGTATCAGGGTAATATTGGCCTCATAGAGTGAGTTAGGGAGCATTCTATCTTCTTTAATTTTTTGGAATAATTTGAGAAGGATAGGTATTAAATCTTTGAATGTTTGGTAGAATTCTCCAGAAAATCCATCTGGTCCTGGACTTTTGTTTTTTGGGAGATTTTTGATTACTGTTTTGACCTCTTAACTTGTGATTGGTTTGTTCAGATTTTCTATTTCTTCTTGATTCAGTTTTGGGAGGTTGTATGATTCTAAGAATTTATTCATTTCTTCTAGGTTATCCTATTTGCCAACTAGCTTGCATATAATTTTTCATAGTATTCTATAATCCTTTCTATTTATGGGGTATCCATTGTAATTTCTCCTCTTTAATTTTAAATTTTATTTATTTGAGTCTTCTCTCTTTTTTTCTTCGTGAGTCTGGCGAAGGGTTTGTCAACTTTGTTTATCTTTTTTTCCCTGCTTTTTCTCCCCAAATCTCCCCAGTACATAGTTTTATATTTTAGTTGTGGGTCCTTCTAGTTGTGGCATGTGGGACACCACCTCAGCATGGCCTAGTGAGCAGTGCCATGACTGCACCTAGAATCTGAACCAGTGGAACCCTGGGCCGCTGAAGCAGAGCATGTGAACCTAACCACTCCACCACAGGGCTGGCCCCAATTTTGCTTATCTTCTCAAAGAACCAGCTCTTTGTTTCATTGATCCTTTCTACCATTTTTTTTTTGTTTCCATTTCATTTTTTTTCTGCTGTAATTTTTATTATTTACCTCATTCTGCTGACTTTGGGCTTTGTTAGTTCTTTTTATAGTTCTGTTAGATGTAGTTTAAGATTACTTTTTTAAGATTTTTCTTGTTTGTTGAGGTGGGCCTGTATTGCTATGAATTTCCCTCTTATAACTTTTTTGCTGCATCTCTTAAGAGTTGATATGTGTATTTTCATTTTCATTTGTCTTCTCTTAATTTTGCTGTGAACCTAACACTTCTCTAAGAAATAAAGTCTATTAAAAAATTTAGAGGGAAAAATAGCCAATGGTTTAGGACTCTTGAGTATTTATGGATCCCAGAGTGAGCAGGGTTTAGACTGGAGTGAATAGTCACCATTTCTGAGATGAGCATGTGTGGGAACCATACATTCCCTGATTGTGTGTATTGGTAACAGATGCACCCCCATGCCTGGGGATGGGGGTTGGAGTGAGAACCATCCCTCATACATGGTTTAGTTATAGAAAAGAAAAATCTTGAGAATTTAAATGTTTATGTTTTTAGAATTTGTCAAGATGTCTCATCACTATGAGAATGGTGTGTGTTGCCTCCCCTGTACCTTAAAATATAGCACTCATAATTTGTCTGTTAGGTGTAAAGTTCCCTGTGTGAAAATTAAATAATAAAAGTAACCTCATTTAAGATGGAGTCAGGAGGCCAGTAAGTGGAGCTCCCACGCAGTACCACTGGAGGTCAATTACAGGAAGGTAGTCAATCACAGACCCCAACAGAAAGAAGTCCTCAACAGGAAAGAATGACAATTACAGGAAGAAATGGACCTTGCATCCCAAACAGAAATCCATTAACCTAGCATCTCAGACATTGAGAAACCACCTCCACCCTGAACTGTTGCTTTTCTCCAATGAACTTTTGTTCAAAACAACCCTCCCAATTTTCTCCCTTTTCCCTATAAAGTGACATTCCTCTCCTTTGATTGTTGGATTTGCCCATGGTCTACCACAGTAGGCACATCTGGAATTATAATTCTTTGGCTTTTCCCAAATAAACTTGTTTTGCTGGTAGAATAACTGGCTATTTTATGTTTAAGGTTGACACCAGCTATTGACCCCTGGATACCCAGGTAGCAATCCAGGATTCTTTGCTCCCTAGAGCTTATAGCCAACTAGCAAAAAACAAGATAGGTATGTTTATTAAAGATATTCTTTAGTTGGTGTCAAGATGGCAGCATAGGCAGACTCTGAACTCACTTCCTCCCACAGACCCAACAAATTTACAACTACCCTTGGAACAATTACCCCTGAGAGGAAACTGAAATCTTCATATAAAGAACCCCTGTCACAAGGGACAGTCCTGACTGAATGGAAGAGGCAGTAATTCCTTTCTAGAGAGAAAAAAAAGCCACCTTCACAATCTGTGGCACTTCATGGCTCACTGGGACCAATCCTAAGGTAAACAGCCTTCCCTGGATGAGTGGGGGACCTGAGTCGGGGAGCCTTACCATTATAAACATCTTTTGGACTCAGAACAACTGAGACAAGTGTCATAATATCTGGCTCTGCTGGCTACTAAGAACAACAGGGAATACCCCTAGAAAAGCGATTGGACATAAGGGCAAAAAAGCCAGCTTTTAAGGAGGCCCTGCACAAATTCACTCAATTCAGAAAACAACCTAAAATCACCAGGAAGAAGGTGCACAATCCTTTGGTGAAAAGAGATTCACCTGATAGGCTCTGGGTGCCTCTTTGTCAGAGGTGAGACCTCTCTAGGGACTGAGCCATTGGCAGCAGCCATTATTGTGACCTCATGCAGGCATGCTGACACAGATGCTGGCAGACGCCATTGGAGTTCTTCCCCTGGCCTGTTAGCCCAGGGTCTGCCCCACCCACTAGACCACCTATTTAATAGAGATCAGCCAGAGCAGGCAGCCCCCCATAGGTACTGGCCACACCCAACAGCAAGCCCTCGGGCAGCTTGTGGGCCTGCCTAGGCTGGGTGCCTGGATCCTCTGCAGCCCCATGAGTGGGTCAGCTTCTGAGGGGCAGGGCATGCGCAAAGAGTTGGTGGAGTGTGTGGGACCTCTGCACTGCAGTGACTGGGTCTGCTTCAGGGGTTGGGGCATGGGCATGGGGTAGGACTGTGTTGATGGTGTGTGTGGCCCTGTGGGTGGTGGGGCTTGCTAGCTGCAGAAAACTTGTGCTACTCAAATAGCCATATAAGGATTGGCCTAGCCTTCCAAAGCCTGAAACAATTGGGAGCTCCCATGCCTGGGGCCAGCCCTACCCAGCTGAAATCCTGAGAGAGCTGACAACAGCCTTGCAGGCTGGAGGCCTACAGCCATTGTAAGCCCCTGAGCCTAGCAACCAGCCACGCTGGGGGCCTACTCACTTAACAGAAAAACTGCAACAGGAATGTGGTAATAGACCTTGAGGCCACCTGTGCTGGGGCTCCCCAAGCCCAACAAAGTGACTGAAGGGTCCATAGCAGCCACATACAGCTGAGCATTACAACCAGCTGTCCAGGGGCACAGCCTCACCTCCCTGGGTACCTGCAGCAAGAGCAACCCTGCCACAACAGAAAGACACATGCAGCCCACACAGGGAACACCCTGGAACATTTGGAACTGGTGATGAGAGAGAAGCACCCTGTTGGGCCTCATAAAGCATCTCTTAAATGAGGCTATCTCTCCAAGATCAGGAGCCATAGCTGACCTACCTAATAGTTAGATATAAGCACAGAGAAAGAGGCAAAATGAGGATGCAAAAGAATATGTTCCAAGTAAGGGAACAGGACAAAACCCCAGAAAAAGAACTAAGTGAAACAGAGATAAACAATCAACCTAACAAAGAGTTCAAACAAAAAGTCATAAGGACGATCACTGATCTTGGGAGAAGAATGGATGAACTAAGTGAAGACTTCAACAAAGAATTGGGAAATATAAAAAAATCAGAAATGAAGAATAGTGGAAATGAAAAATTCACTAGAGGGACTCAACAGCTGAGTAGATGATTCAGAAGACTGGATCAGTGAACAAGATGAAAGTCTAGAGGACATCACCCAAGCTGAACAGATAAAAGAAAAAAGAATTAAAAAGAATGAGAACAGTCTAAGGGACTTCTGGGACAACATCGAGTGCACTAATTTTTGTATTATAGATGTCCCAGAAGGAGAAGAGAGAGACAAAGGGGCATAGAATCTATTTGAAGAAGTAATAGCTGAAAACTTTCCTAACCTAAAGAAGGAAACAGACATTCAAGTACAGGAAGCACAGAGAGCACCAAACAAGATAAATCCAAAGAGGGCCACACCAAGACACATTATAATTAAAATGTCAAGGATTAAAGATAAAGAGAGAATCCTAAAAGCCACAAGAGAAAGTCAACAAGAAATCAAAGGAGAGATAAAAAAAATACCTGGAGACAAATGAAAATGAAAATACAACATGCCAAAATTTATAGGATAGAGCAAAAGTGATTCTAAGAGGGAAGTTTATAGCAATTCAGGCCTACCTCAACAAATAAGAAAAACCTCAAATAAACAATCTAACAGTGCACCTAAAGGAACTAGAAAAAGAAGAAAAAACAAGCCCAAAATCAGTAGAAGGAAGGAAATAATAAAAATCAGAGCAGAAATAAATGAAATAGAGACTAAGAAAAAAAAGAATAGAAAAAAATCAATGAAACCAAGAGTTGGTTCTTTGAAAAGACAAACAAAATTGACAAATCTTTAGCTAGACTCACCAAGAAAAAAAGAGAGAAGGTTCAAATAAACAAAACCAGAAATGAAAGAGGAGAAATTACAACAGATGCCTCAGAAATACAAAAGATTATAAGAGAATACTACAAAAAGCTTATGCCCGCAAATCGGATAATCCAGAAGAAATGGATAAATTCTTAGACTAATACAACCTTCCAAGACTGAATCAAGAAGAAATAGAGAATTTGAATAGACCAATCACCTGTAAGGAGAACGAAACTAATCAAAAACCTCCCCCAAAACAAAAGTTTAGGACTAGATAGCTTCCCTGGTGAATTCTACCAAACATTCATAGAAGACCTAATAGCACTCCTTCTCAAGCTATTCCAAAAAATTGAAGAGCAAGGGAAACTTCCTAACTCATTCTATGAAGCTAACATTACCATGATACCAAAGCTGGAGAAGGACAACACAAGAAAAAGAAAATTACAGGCAAATATCACTGGTGAACATCAATGCAAATATCCTCAACAAAATACTAGCAAATCAAATACAAAAATACATTAAAAAGATCATACACTATGATCAAGCGGGATTTATTCCAGGGATGCAGGGATGGTTCAACATCTGCAAATCAATCAACATGATGCACCACATTAACAAAATGAAGAATAAAAATCACATGATCATGTCAACAGATGCAAAGAAAGTATTTGAGAAGATATAGCCTCCATTTATGATAAAAACTCTGAATAAAATGGGTATAGAAGGAAAATACCTCAGCTGAAGTCCATATATGACAAACCCACAGCTAAAATCATTCTCAATGGAGAAAAACTTAAAGCTATCCCTCTAAGAACAAGAACCAGACAAGGATGCCCACTGTCACCACTCTTAGTTAACACAGTATTGGAAGTCTTAGCCAGAGCAATCAGGCAAGAAAAAGAAATAAAAGGGATCCAAATAGGAAAGGAAGAAGTGAAACTGTCACTATTTGCAGATTACATGATTTTATACATAGAAAACCCTAAAGAATCCACTGAAAAACTTTTAGCAATACTAAATGAACATGGTAAACTTGCAGGATACAAAATCAACATACAAAAATCAGTTGCATTTCTATACACTAACAACGAAGTAGCAGAAAGAGAAATTAAGAATACAATCCCAGAGCTGGCCCTATGGCTGAGTGGCTAAGTTCATGCACTCTGCTTCAGCGGCCTGAGGTTTGTGGTTTCGGATCCTGGGCATGGACCTACACACCACTCATCAAGCCATGCTGTGATGATGTCCCAGATAGAAGAAATAGAATGACCTACAACTAGGGTATACAACTATGTACTGGGGCTTTGGGGAGAAAAAAAAGAGCAAGATTGGCAACAGATGTTAGCCCAGGGCCAATCTTCCTCACCAAAAAAAAAATTAAACAAAGGAATATAGTTTCTTAAAAAAAAAGAAAAAGGAATACAATCCCATTTACAATTGCAACAAAAAGAATGAAGTACCTAGGAATAAACTTAACCAAAGAGGTGAAAGATCTATACACTGAAAAGTATAAAACATTGTTGAAAGAAATTGAAGACAGAAAGAAATGGAAAGATATTCTGTGCTCTTGGATTGGAAGAATTAACATAGTTAAAATGTCCACACTTCCTAAAGCAATTTACACATTCAGTGCAATCTCTATCAAAGTTCCAATGACAGTTTTCACAGAAATAGAACAAAGAATACTAAAATTTATATGGAACAACAAAAGACTGTGAATAGCCAAAGGAATCCCGAGAAGAAAGAACGAAGCTGGAGATATCATACTCCCTGATTTCAAAGTATGCTACAAAGCTATAGTTACCAGAACAGCATGGTACCGGCACAAAAACAGACACACAGAACAATGGAACAGGTCAAGAGTCCGGAAATAAACCCACACATCTATGGGCAGCTAATTTTCAACAAGGGAGCTAAGAACATACAATGGAGAAAGAAAGTCTCTTCAATAAATGATGTTGGGGAAACTGGACAGCCACATGCAAAAGAATGACAGTAGACCATTATCTTACACCATACACAAAAATTAACTTAAAATGGATTAAAGATTTGATGGTAAGACCTGAAACCATGAAACTATAGAAGAAAACTTAGGCAGTATGCTCCTCAATATAGGTCTTAGCAGCACCTTTTCAATTACCATGACTGACCTGGCAAGGGAAACAATAGAAAAAATAAACAAATGAGACTACATCAAACTAAAAAGCTTCTGCACAGCAAAGGAAACCATCAACAAAATGAAAAGACAATCTACCAATTGCGAGGAGATATTTGCAAACCATATATCTGATAAGGGGTTAATATCTGAAATATATAAAGAATTCATACATCTCAACAACAAAAATACCAACAACCCAATTAAAAAATGGGCAAAAGATATGAACAGACATTCATCCAAAGAAGAGATACAGATGGCCAACAGGCACAGGAAAAAATGTTCAACATCATTAACTACCAGGGAAATGCAAACCAAAACTACAATGAGATATCATCTCACTCCTGTCAGAATGGCTATAATTAGCAAGACAGGAAACAACCAGTGTTGGAGAGGATGTGGAGAAAAGGGAACCCTCACACACTGCTGGTGGGAGTGTAAACTGGTGCAGCCACTATGGAAAACAGGATAGAGATTCCTCAAAAAATTAAGAATAGATCTACCATAAGATCTAACTATTCCACTCCTGGGTATTTATCCAAATAACATGAAAACACGAATGCATAAAGATACATGCACCCCTATGTTCATTGCAGTATTATTCACAGTAGCCAAGACTTGGAAGCAACCTAGGTGACCATCAAGGGACGAATGGATAAAGAATATGTGGTAAGTAAACACACTGGAATACTACTCAGCCATAAGAAACAATGAAATCTGGTCATTTGTGACAGCATGGATGGACCTTGAGGGTATTATGCTGAGTGAAATAAGTCAGAGGGAGAAAGTCAAATATATATGATATCACTCATAAATAGAAGATAAAAAACAACAGCAAACAAACACACAGAGACAGAGATTGGATTGATGGTTACCAGAGGGGAAGGGAGGAGGAGAAGGATGAGGTGGGTGATCGGGCCCATGTGTGTGGTGATGGATTGTAATTGGTCTTTGGGTGGTGGACATGATGTGATCTATGCAGAGATCAAAATATAATGGTGTACACCTGAAATTTATATAATGTTGTAAACCAATGTTACATCAATAAAAAAAGACATATTTTAGATTAAAAATAGAAGTTAGAAGGAAAAAGAGGTATAGCGGTGATGAAATCACTCTCCTCTGAGCAGAACATTATGCTAAAGTTAACATAATATCAAAAGCTAAAAACTCAACTGACGAAAAGTATCCTTAATATTTTACCTTCCTTTTGAATGTTTATGTATTATGTTTCTTTATTCTGCCCTAATGAATTATAGCAAATTTCCTAAAAGTGGTGCCCTTATTTTAGGAGCTTAATCTTTTGTTGATTTTTGCTTTAACAATAATCTCTCTTGTGTTTTACTGTTGATTATGATGTTGGCTGTTGATTTGGAAAAGATATTAAGAAAGACAAAAGTTTTTTAGCAAGTTTAAAGAAAAATTTTGTTTCTTTAAGGGTCTGTATTGTTAAAAAATAAGGGTCTTTATTAACAATGAAGAGTTGTTAAAATGTATCAAATAGCATTGATATGAGAAAAATATTTATCAAATATATTTTTTAAACTATTGAGATGATTGTGTGTGATATACATATTTCTTAACTCAGCAGTATTTATTGAATGCTTTCTAGAGCCAAGTGTTCTGAGCCCTGGGGACAGCATACTTATTTGGTAGGGGTACTTTTAGTAGAGGATTCAAGATATGTTTCTTAATTATAATTATCAGTGTTTTCTCACTGTCTTAAGGGCCATCACACACAGAGCTTCTTTGTTGTAAAGGGTTGTGGCATAGATTGTGTTTTTTATGAAGGTTCCGTCGCTAAAAAACCAAACAAAAATAAAAACTTGGGTTTCATTCCTAGTTCATCTACTTCTTTGCTGTGTGACCTTGGGCAAGTTACGTGAACTCTCTGAGGCTTCACTTCCTTCTATGTGAAAAATTAATAAACAGTATCTGGCTCAAAGACTAGCACGGGAATTAAATGTTATGAGTATTAAGTGGAGAATGACTCCAAAGCTCTTGGCTTATGCTTACCTCACGGTAAGTGTTTCATTAATGTTAGCTGTTAACCACATCACCTCTCGATCCATGAGCCAGCAATTCCAAATTAAAAGTTCCCCAGGCTGGTGGAAGGGGCAATTGAATCATGTTCTTCTGTGCTACTGATTTTGTGTGATATTTGTATTTAATCTGTTGCTATAATTGTTAGGTTTTCTAACTCTGAGCCTCCATTGCTTTGCCTAGAAAAATATAACTTGAATGGGGAATATTGATCTTTTAATATATTGTGGCATTCTCTTTTTTGTGATGAGATATATATTTATGCAGAAAATCCAACAGGGTGGTTTTTTTTTAAAAAAAGAAAGTAAAACAACAGAATTTGTGAGGGTCAATTTTCTCTGTTCTAGAACCAAAGGAAGTGTTCTTTGTCCAGCTTCATATCTGAATCTAGATATTCCTCTGCATTTTCCTTCTTGGTTCACTGTCTTTCTTTACGTCAAAGGCTTCTCACTAACTTAACAGAATTAGATATCTTGAAATGCTCATTGCTTCCTTCTCTGCATATTCTCCTCTGTGCCTCTTTGCTTTTTCATTAGCTGCTATTTCTTATTTCAAAAGCATGTCTTTATTTTTGATCTGATTAGAGTTCTCTGAACCAGAAGAAATCTCCTTGGAAATGTCTCTTTTCTTTTCCTTACTTCAGGCCCCTGTTGTCTGAGTTGGAGATCCACAACTTGCTCTCTGCCACCCATCCCAAGCCTGCTTGACCTCAGCTGTACCCAAATCAACGCCACTGGAGAAGACAGGATTCTTTACTGAGCACTTGACTATGTACTACCTCTGGGACATGAACTCATAGATACCCTACCAAAATCTTGGAAGAGAAGTTGACCATTATCATGTATAGAAGGGGAAACTGAGACTCATAAAGGATAATTTCATTGGCAAGATAGAGTGGAACAGATATTCTTCTGACGACATCACATTATCTCTTCAATGTCTGGCATCTACGTGTCTTCAATCCATCATAAAGGCTGCACAGTATATACATATTTAGGATTTGGAGTCTGATACTCCTGGGTCTGATTTTCAGCCGTACCTTTCATAAGCTTTTCATCCTGGGCCAATTATTTAACTTTTTCTGAGCATTTGCTATCTTATATATAAAATGGTGATATTTTTAGTCCTTCCTCTAGGACTCAGGTGAGACTCTATGAGGCACAGTTCTTACCACAGTGTCGGGCACATAGTTCATATTACAGCTCTTCTTTCTCTCCACTCTTCCTTTTCTGTTCCTCCAGCTTCCCTCCCTTCTTCCTCTTCCAACTGTTCTCTATCTCCCTGCCTTCCTTGCTTTCACCTCCTCTTTCCCTTCCCTCTCTTCACCAACACGCTCCTCATCACCTCCTTTTCTTTTCTCATTCTTCATCACTAACACCCTTGTCACTTCATTTATTTTATGAAGCCACCAGCTTCCTTGACTAGGAGAAGTAGCTACCAGGTGCATTCCTGAGGGCTAAGTGTGGTTGACCTTGAGTAGAGTGGTGTAATGGTGGTACAATGAGAGAGACTATGATCAGCTGAAAGAGATATCACATCTACTGAAAGTATCAATGACATGATTGACTCAAGGCAAGGCAAGAAACAAGGATAGCTCCTTTCTTGTGTTAGGTTTGGTGATAATTAATAAGCAAACATGGCTCTTCCTTGAGAGGATCCTTGTTAGGGCCACAAGGGAAAATGGCAGAAAGGAAATGGGGGTAAAAGTCTGGATAGCTTTGTAGCGCTGTATCTTCCATCTTTATCACTTTCTTCTGTAGGAATAGCTTTTCCTCCTAGAATAAGAGTAACTAATGTGGGAAGCCCACAGTAAACACAGTGAACTTCAATAATTCAGTTCTGAAACTCACATACAACCCATAAAATTTTGCATCCCACCAGAAAATTCCTACTATATTCCCCTCCTTAAAAAATTGAATAGGTAGAAACTCCATTAAGCCAGGATTCCAAGTGAATGTTTTCCTAGAATCTTTGAGTGTTACAAATAACCTCCTGTATTATGCGGTTGCCTGGACTCACTGAGAAATTTGTGTCAGGTCAGACAGACAGAAGTAGATACACAGAGAGACAGAGGTGGAGATGCAGGGAGCAGAGAGAGAAAGAAGAGAGAAAGCAGGCTTTCCCTCCCTTTTTCCAGTGTGGGGTATGAGGTCAGAAACAGTGAGAGTCATAGCAGATTCCCCATACTAGGAAGAGGGTGGAGATCTGCAGGTTACCAGAGAAGCGGACCATTGATGTCACCGCTTACTCTCGGTAGTACTGGTAGGATCACGAGGGAAATAGCCATGTTGTTCTGATCACCTCCTAGTCACTCCATTGGTGAGGGAGAGATACCCACCTTAAATGGAAGGAGATGACCAAACACGCAACACCTGCACAGATGAGATTGACAGCAGTATAGAAGTCACATATCTTCACAGCCTGGGGGAGGAGGACTTGGCACACCCCACAGGGTCCCCCAGCAGTTGCACTCAGGAGCAGAGTGAATAAGCAGGGTCTGTAGGAGGCAGGTTTTGTGCTAATAAGAGGAGGAGGTGTCCCCTGGTTCTCTTAGTTCAATGGAAAAATCCAACCATGAAAATACATGAAGTTGATGCAGGCGGTTAATATGTGTGTAGGTTAATCCCTGGGGAGGTGTCTAGGGCTTTCTGATGAGTATCAAGAACATTCAGTCCCTGGAAGAGAAAAACTCAGTGTCCATCTCTCCTGCCGACTGAATAATGATCCAGGTTGTGGGACCCAGTGTAAGCATCCAAGAAACTTCCTTTTACTCTTGTTTTTAAAAAGAGCTTCACTGAAGTAAAATTTGCATATCTTAAAATCCACCTTTTTGACCTGTACGAAGCATTGTAGAGAGAAACTTAAGAACACTTAAATCAAGTGAAAGACATCCCATGTTCTTGGATGACGAGACTTAACGTGGTTAAGATGGCGTTACTCCCCAAATGGATCTTATTATTGTCTCTGCCCTTTCCTCTCTTCTCCTTCTGGTGATCCCATCATGCATATGTTGCTATACCTGATGGTGTCCCATAAGGCTATGCGGCTGTGTTCACTTTCTTCATTCTTTTTCTTTCAGACTGGATAATTTCTATTGATCTATCATCAAATTTGCTGATTCTTTTGCTAGATAAAACCTACTGTGGATCTGCTCTAGTGAGGTTTTTGTTTTCTGTTATTATACTTTCAAACTGAAGAATTTCCACTTGGTCCTTTTGAAAAAATAATTTCTAATTATTTATTGGTATTCTCTATTTCATGGGTCAATGTCATCATACGTTCTTTTCCACAATGGGTGAATCTGTCACGGGCCCTTTAAGACCAGGCTTTTCAATCTCTTATGTTTGATAGTTTTTCTGGTCGTATTCCCCCTGGGTTTTAATATCCAGTAAAGCCAGGTATTATGACACTGATCTTGGTTGTGCTGAATTCTAAGGCTGCTTATGGTGGCATAGCTGTCCTGTTCAGATCCCCTGCTCTTCCAGGAAAAGCTTTGTACCTTAAGATTGCTCTAGGCTGTGAGGTGCTGTGGCTAGAATGTATTTTTTTTCCCTCAGCAGAAAGGTATTTCTACTTCTTCTGCCCCTGCCAGGGTTGTCCCCTGTTGTGGGGTTCTTTTTATCCAGTTTCCACTTCTCTCTCAGAGGAAATTGTTCCACATGTAGTTGTAGATTTGTTGTGTCTGTGGGAGGAAGTGAGTTCAGAGTCCTCCTATGCTGCTATCGTCCCAGAAATCCACATGGTACTTTCTTTTAATTCTGTAACATGGCTTCTTTTTGTTCTTTCAACATATTTGTAATATATGCTTTGGGGTCTTTGTCTGGTAAGTCCACCATCTGCACCGCTCAGAGATAGCTCTTACCAATTGCTTTTTTCCTGTTTAGAGACCATTTTTCTTTCTTTGTATATCTCATAACTTTTTGTCAAAAATAGGACATTTCTGAAAATAGATTGTCACCACTCTGGATTTTGATTCACTCCCAAACCCAGGGTTATTTATCTAGCTGTTCACTTGTTTCTTTAGTCACTTTCCTGGACTAATTCTATGGAGTCTGCATACCCAGCCATAACTGCTGATGTTTCCATTCAGCTGTTCTTTCTTTTTTTTGTAAAATTTTTTATTGCAGTAACATTGGATTATAACATTATATAACTTTCAGATGTACATTGTAATATATTTCGAATTCTCTGTAGATTATATCATGTTCACCACCTAAAGACTAATTATAATGCATCACCACAGACATGTGCCTGATTCCCTCCTTTCACCCTCCCCCCTTCCCCTCTGGTAACCACCAATCCAATCTCTGTTGCTATGTGTTTGTTTGTCGTTGTTTTTATCTTCTACTTATGAGTGAGATCATATGGTATTTGACTTTCTCCCTCTGACTTATTGCACTTAGCATAATACCCTCAAGATCCATCCATGTTGTCACAAATGGCCGGATTTCATTGTTTCTTATGGCTGAGTAGTATTCCACTGTGTATATATACCACATCTTCTTTATCCGTTCATCCCTCGATGGGCACCTAGGCTGCTTTCAAGTCTTGGCTATTGTGAATAATGCTGCGATGAACATAGGGGTGCATGAATCTTTCTGCCTTTGCGTTTTCAAGTTCTTTGGATAAATACCCAGCAGTGGAATAGCTGTATCATATGGTAGATCGATTCTTAATTTTCTGAGGAAACTCCATACTGTTTTCCATAGTGGCTGCACCAGTTTGCACTCCCACCAGCAGTGTATGAGGGTTCCCTTCTCTCCACATCCTCTGCAACATTTGCTGTTTCCTGTCTTGTTAATTCTAGCCATTCTGACGGGAGGGAGGTGATATCTCATTATAGTTTTGATTTGCATTTCCCTGATAGTTAATGATGTTGAACATGTTTTCATGTGCCTGTTGCCCATCCATATATCATCCTTGGAGAAATGTCTGTTCATATCTTTTGCCCATTTTTAAATTGGGTTGTTGGTGTTTTTGTTGTTGAGCTGTATTAGTTCTTTGTATATTTTGGATAATAACTCCTTATCAGATATATGGTTTGCAAATATCTTCTCCCAATTGTCAGGTTGTCTTTTCATTTTGTTAGTGGTTTCCTTTTCTGTGCATAAGCTTTTTAGTTTGATGTAATCCCATTTGTTTATTTTTTCTTTTGTTTTTCTTGCCCCGTCAGACACAGTACTTGAAAATATGCTGCTAAGACCGATGTCAAAGAGTGCGCTGCCTATGTTTTCTTCCAGAAGTTTCATGGTTTTAGGTCTTACATTCAAGTCTTTAATCCGTTTTGAGTTGCAGCTGTTCTTTCTAAGTTCTTGTTTTTCTTTTTACACCTGGCTTCTGAGGAGACATCTCTGTTTCAGCATAGCTTAGTGGTGAGCCAGTGATGGGTCAGACATAGTGTTGAAATATCTTGAGTTAGTTCAGTTCCACCATGTTTTGGTGGATCTTTGTATGATTTGGGCAACACATTTAAAGTTTGAGCAATGGAAAATTATGCCTAGGTTTTACTTTTTGTGGACACAAGGACTTACACTCAGCCAGGAACAAGTAGACAACTAGGGCGCTCTTTGCTCTCACACAGCCCTGCACATGAGCACAGACTTCTAGATCCCCAAGGATGTGTGGCTGCTTATCAAGTCTTATTTGGGCCGTCGTGTTCCCTAGATCCCCTGTAGAACATGGCTAGTCTGCTGCTCTGTGTTTTGCCCAACCAGCTCTACAACCTTGCTGTGATACGGATCCCTCTTAAAGTTTGCCCCTGGAGGTTGCTGTTATTTTCGACAATGTCTATGGGTGTGTGTTTTTGTGATTGCTGAAGCAGTGAGGAAGATGAGTTGGGAATGGAGGTCATCTAGGAGAGGTGTGCTGGCAGTTAGGCCTGGGGAGTTACCTTCAAAAAGGTGACACTCTTCAAGGTGAGAGTTAAGATACTCTACTCCTCACTAGGCAGTGTGTGGTTAAATTGGAGGGCTGATGACCTATGGATTCCCACCCATGGTGAGCTGGTGTTCACAGAGCACCTATTGTGTGTGGAGTCCCCACACCAGCTTAAAGGTCCTAATATATAGAACTCACATTGTGTTGTAAGGAAGGGATTGTTATGTGCATTTTGCAAGTGAGAAAATTGAAGTTCAGATCAGGGGGTTAGTATTTCATAATGAGTAAAGGAGAGTTCCAGGCCTTTCTGGTCTTGTCTGGAAAATGGGCTGTGTTTACAGTGTTTCTTGAGCTTTGAGCCAGGATACGGAAGCTGTTTGGGGACCATCAATATGGTCAAGTGTGGCACATGGCAGGAAAACTTCCACACTGAAAATGTCCGCTAGGTGAGGCAGGCCCAACAGCGGCACTGCCCCAACACACCCTGTTCCCTTGAGGATTTCTCTGAGCCTCAGTTTCTTCCTTCAAGTGGAGACTTTCACGGCTGCCTCGTCAGGTTACCTTGAGGCTCCTACAGGAATCTGGTTGAGGCTTGTGCCTGATGCTGAGACTGTGGTCAGGAAATGGGATGGACGCTGTCGAACACCCGTGAGAGAAAATGGTCTTTTTCATCTGCCCCTCATTCCTTTTCCTGGTCATGGGGCACTGGAACTGAAAAATATTTTACAAACATTTTTGCTGCAGTTTAAACTATTGAGGCTCAGGGATATTATATGGCTAGCCGATGTCCTGTGCATGCTACCTGAGAGATAAACTTGAACGTCATGCTCTCAGGCTTAGGAACGCACAAGTACTTTCCTGGTGAGGTTGATTCTTATCAGGTCAAGGGGGTGTGGGGTAAGGTGTAAGGGGTAGATAAAAAGGCAGTGGCTGTTGACATTTGTCAGTCCCAGCAAGGAAGCCGTCATGGCGCTGCATTTGGGAATCTTTCTGATTTGGGCTGGTGCCTTTGTCTTTCTACAACTGGACCATGTGGATGGAGGTGAGGGGTGGGGGGAGACTGGCTGGAATTGATGCAGAAGAATCTGCAGCAGAAATGGGTTGATGTGTAATAGAATAATAATAATAGCGGCAAGAAATATATCTGTCGATTCTTGCATAGGTCCCAAGGACCAGACACTATTAAGGGCTTTACATTATATTTAATTTTCAAACGAGTCTTTGAAATGTAAAGCTAGTCAGTCTGACTCAAAAGCCCACAGTGTTATTGGCTATCAACCCTCATGACAGCTGTCGCATTCCTAAATAACCATTCCAATGTCCCAGATCTGGGCAGCCTATACACAGGGTTAGCTATATTGATCAAAGGAAGAGTTTTTTATGAAAATGGGATTTGCTGTTTGGAATAGCAGGAGAGGTGGAATCTCAGGGAATGTCTTACAATTATTGTGGTGTAGAGTCTCAGCTTTGTCCTTGAATTCACGTGTGCCAGTATGATAGCAATGAGAAAGTGTAAGATTCTTACTCATCTGTGCTGTTCAGCCCTCTAGTACACATCCAGAGTGTATCTGTTTAGAACAAACATGGATGTCAAAATGTGAAAGAATATACAGTATTGCTAATTCTCATCACTGCATTGGATAGTAGATCTCTAGAACTTGCACTTGAAAATGTATTAAATGGGAAGATCGTGTTAAGTGTTCTTACCACAATAAAAAAATTATAACATTTTAATGTGAAAACAAAGAGAGTTAGGGGCCTGCCCAGGGGTGTAGTGGTTAAGTTCAGTGCACTCTGCTTTGGTGGCCTGGGTTCATGGGTTTGGATCCCGGGCACAGATCAACACTACTCATCAAGACATGCTGTGGAGGCATCCTACATAAAAAGTAGAAGAAGATGGGCACAGATGTTAGTTCAGGGCCACTCTTCCTCAAGCAAAAAGAGGAAGATTGGCAACAGGTGTGAGCTCAGGGCCAATCTTCCACAGCAAAAAAAAAAAAAAAAAAAAAAAACCCACCCCAAAAGCAAAGAAAGTTAGAGATGCAGGTCCTAATATAGAATGTATTCAGATTGCCTTAATTTTGTTCTTGCTCCTCCTCCATCCATCTCATCTACTTCCGAATTTCTTCCAGCTACGAAGACGTCTGGGAATTGCACTGTTCTTGAAGTGAAGCCAGGTAATCAATTTGGAAAATAAGGAAACAAAACAACTATCAAGTGAAATAACTTAACATGTGTGGGGTGGTAACTGTGATTGATTGAGATTCTTCTGACATATTTTACATGCAAGAGCTAGTTTTGCCCTTTCAGCAACAGGAGGAGGCAGGGGCACACATCCCCAGGCTGTATGTGAGGAACAAGGGGCCCTCCATAGAAGTGTTTACTTATCAAGGCCAAGCAGACTGTAGAAAGCGGGACTGGAATCTGAACCCAGGTCAGGGTTTCAGGGCTGGTGCCATTTGCCAAGGCAGATAGGGCCTCATTGCAAGGGATGACGTTCTAATAAGGTAGCCTGTCCAAGAGGCATAAGGCAGGACTGGGTGTGGAGATAATATTCAAACAGAAATATGCATGTGAGTTTTGGAAAGTTGATATTTGTGGCCAGTAAATCTGCTGATGAGGCTGAGAGAATTCAGCAGGCCAAAGATGCCTTGGCCAGGTCCACATAACCACAAAGCCCGCTGGCTTCCTGGGATTTTCATCTTCAATCCATTAAAATGGCTAAGTCAGTGCACACTGAGACGATCTCAGATGTGCCATGACTTTATTTGGCACAGAATGGGGAGGGGGACGTTCACGACTAAGGGCACTCTTGTAAAAAATAGAGATTTTCGGGGTAAGCAATGAAAAGGAGATTAGTAGGTCCATGCCATCAACAAGATAAACCCTAGGCTAGTGATTTAATTAGAGAGAACTAGGGAAAGAGGCAACTAAGAGGAGTCCTCCTGGGGTCAGAAGAAACCTCAAAGTTGGACCTCAGAAGCAACCCCTGTCAGGGGCTGGACCCGTGGCTGAGTGGTTAAGTTCATGCTCCAGCAGCCCAGGGTTTCACTGGTTCAGATCCTGAGCATGGACCTAGCACCACTCATCAAGCCATGCTGAGGTGGCGTCCCACATAACAGAACTAGAGGGACCTACAACTAGAATATGCAACTACGTACTGAGGAGAAGAGGAAGAAAAAAAGGAAGATTGGCAACAAATGTTAGTTCAGGGCCAATCTTAAAAAAAAAAAAAAACAGCAACCCCTGTCTGAATTTAATAGGATCTGATTGTGAAGCAATTTATGTTCCAGGGCACTGTCAAAAACAATAGAATAATCAGCCAGCAAATTAGTGGAACCTAACAGCTGGGTGAGATAACTATAGAGGCAGACAGCTTACCAGAGAGATGGGGGAAGACAGACAGACAGCCCTGCTAAACCCACTGTCTTTCTAGGGTAAGTGTGTGTGCCCAAGGAGGTGCCCTGCAGAGAAAATAGATATCACTGAAATAGTCCAGCCAAATCACTAAACAAATGAACAAACAACAGCAACAACAAGCCCTGGGTGTTCTCTAACCAAACATTATTTGGAGAGATTTAAATATTGTGCTGCTTTTCCTCAGGTGAAGAGCACGTGGCTTCCCAGTTGAAGGGGAAACTTCCATAATTGCTCCCTAGATGGAAGCCTCAGTCTTACCTTGTCTTGCCCAACATGTTGCATTTATGTCCCTTTCTCTTGATAATGTGAAAAAACTTTTTCTATTCAGCATTTTCTCACCCATTCCTTGTATTTTTCAGACATTTCCCAATGTACGTTTCCCTTTATCTATTGTGGTCAAACATTTGACGATTGCACAACTTCTGGGAGTCTGCTTGGGACACGTTGGTGCTCAGTCACTCCTAACTATGATGATGATAAAGGTTGGAAATATTGCTAGTAACAAAAGGGTAAGTGTCTGGGGGAGGATGAGAAAATATGGGAGTGAGTAGGGAAGAGACAGAGCTGGATAAAGAGATGGAGCAAGGTGACAGAGAGGAGTGAGAAGGAAAGAGGAGACAGATGGAGGGATGGGAAGAGATAGAAAGGATGCAGGAGGAGAGTGAGGAGCAGGGGTTTGGAGAGGAGAAAGGGGAGAAAGTCAGAAAGAGAGTAAGAGACAAAAGGCAAAATGCAAAAGATAGTGAGAGGATAGTTAGGAAAGGAAGAAGAAAGATAGTTTGCAGGGTAAAAAAATGCAAGGAGGAGGATCTGAGGAGGATTAGTGGCAAGAGAAGGTAGGGGGAGAGAAGTGAGAGAGGGAAAGAGAGAGTACAATATAGCCTTTTGAGCAGGTGTGAGAGAGCAGGAGAAATGGGGAAGAGCAGAGAGAGAGAGGAGAAAGAGGAGAAGAGAAACAGACCTTTGCACTCATGTCATTATATGGTAAAATAAACAGAACTCATTGAGATTTATCATCAATGCCATGTTAAATTACTGTACAGTTCGTCTACTCATGGCCATGGATGCAATCAAACCTTTGAAACCTAAGTGAAGGAAATCAAGAAATCTCAAACCTGAAGGTGATCCTCTGCACTGCGGAGATGAAATCCCTTGCCCGCCACTACACCAAGTTCCCACTGTGCATGGATTCAATCAATAAACCATTCTTTCTGCAGGTGTGATCTTGTTTTCCTTTCATGAAAGGAACTATCTTTCCAATGGGAGGGTCTCAGTGTGCCCAGGTTGATCACACAGGATCTTCATGTCCTGGCCCTCTCCTCCTCCAGACCCTGATGGAATATCGACACACATCAGAACTGTCTTTTCTGTGAGTTTGATTGAATGGCAGTGTAGTGGTGAGGCCACTGGGGTGAAGGTGGGAGGTGAGTCTCAGAAGGTATGGAGGGCTTGTCCCTGCCATGAACAATTTGCCTTTCTCACCTTAGGTGAAATGTTATTTCTTCCTGGAGATAGTCTCTGACTCCCCAGTATTAGGAGTCCTGATCATGCTCTTCCAGTTCATCCACTCTCTACTTGCAATTAATCTGCCTATTTTCCCTGGGGGACTGGAATCTTTGGGATGACAAGATGAACTGTGTCCTTTGCCCTGGCATCAAGTACTAAGTGCAGAACCTGGCACCTCCTTGGCCCTCAGACAATTTTCAAAATACCTACTACCCTGTTTTTTAAAAAAACAGATATTCTAGAAAAACAATATTTCAGTCAATAGCTGGGCTTGAATGAGTCAAATTTAAATTCATATGTGCCAGAAATTAAAAAGGACCTTGAAGGTAAAGCCTAAGCTTTAGTGTCCAGAGTTGGGAGAATATATTATCTAAAATTTCCAGGTTTCAAACAAAAATGAGGCAGAGTCTGCCCTGATGGCCTAGTGGTTAAAGTTTGGTTCACTCTGCTTCAGTGGCCCAGGTTTCGTTCCTGGATGTGGAACCATACCAGTCACCTGTCCATAGCCATGCTGTGTCAGTGGCTCACGCAGAAGACCTAGAAGGACCTACAACTAGAATATACAGCTATGTAGTGGGGCTTTGGGAGGAAAAAAAAGAGAGGAAGATTGGCAACAGATGTTGGCTCAGGTTAAATCTTTCTCAGCAAAAAAAAAAAAAAAAAGCTTTAAAAAAATGAGGCATATGAGGATATAAGAAAGTGTGACTCCTAAAGTTGCAGGGTACATAATAAATTGAAAAATAATTTATATTTTTATTCATTGGCAATGAATAATCCAAAAACAAAATGATGAAAATTATTCCGTTTACAATAATATCTAAAATAATAAAATACTTAGGAATAATTTAACCAAAGAAATATAATCGTTATACTCACAATAATTACAAAGTATTATTGAAAGAAATTAAGGAAAGCCTTAATGGAAAGATCCCCTGTTCATGAATTGAAAGACTTAATATTGTGAAGATGGCAATACTCCTAAATTGATTGCCAGATGCCATTCAATCCTTATGAAACCTCCAGCTGGCTTCTGTGCAGAAATTGATAGGCTGATTCTAAAATTTGTATGGAAGTTCAAGGGACTCAGAATGGCCTAAACAGTCTTGAAGTGAAAGAACAAAATTGGAAGACTCACACTTTCCAATTTAAAGCTTAGTGCAAAGCCAGAGTAATCAAGACAGTGTGGTTCTGACCTTCAGAAAGACCATGGAATAGAACTGAGAGACTAGAAATAAACCTTCATATTTATGGTCAAATGATATTTGACAAGGGCGCCAAGACCATTCAATGGGAGGAAGAATAGACTTTTCAACAAGTAGTACTGGGACAACTGGTCATCCATATGTAAAATAATGAACTTGAAGTCCTGTATTAGATTTCCTCAAGGGAGGCCTGCGAGACGAGACAAAAAGACACCAGACAGTAACTCGAAGCCATATGGAGAAATAAAGATCTCAATATAGGTAAATACACAGGCAATGATAAAAGGTAGTATTATTGCAACAATCACTCATAACTGCGCTCTTTGTTTTCTATATGATTTAAGAGACTAATACATTTAAAGAAAAGGAAAACAATTATTAGTGTAAAAGCTAGTATTCCTGCAATTTTGGGTTGTGACTCCCAATTTTGTTTTCTACCTAATTTTAGAGATTAATCTATTTAAAATAATTATTCATTTTTTTTGGCACACAGTGTATAAAGATGTAATTTTGTGACATCAACAATCTAAAGGTGTGGGGATGGAACTGTGTGTGTTATTGAAGTTAAGAGGGTATAAATTCAAATTACAGTCTTATACTTTTGCGACGCTAAATGTAATCCCTATGATAACTGCAAAGCAAATAGCTATAGAATATGTACAAAAGGAAATGAAAAAGGAGTTGAAACATTTCACTACAAAAAATCACCTAAACACGAGAGAGGATAGTAATGCAGGAAATGAGGGCCAAAAAAAAACTATAGGGCATATAGAAAACAAATACCACAATGTCAGAAGTAAGTCCTTCCTTATTAGTAATTACTTTAGATGTAAATAGTTTAAACCCTCCAATCAAAAGACAGAGCAGGGGCCGGCCCGATGGCACAGCAGTTAAAGTGCTCATGTTCCATTTTGGCAGCCCATGGTTCGCTGGTTTGGGTCCCCGGTGCGGACGTGGCACTGCTTGGCAAGCCATGCTATGGCAGGCATCCCACATATAAAGTAGAGGAAGATGGGCATGGATGTTAGCTCAGGGCCAGTCTTCCTCAGCAATAACAGGAGGATTGGCAGCAGATGTTAGCTCAGGGCTAGTCTTCCTCAAAAAAAAAAAAAAAAAAGACAAAGCAAGGTAGAATGGTTAAAAACACAGGATTCAATTTATGCAGTCTACAAGAGACTTACTTGAGATCCAAAGACAAACAGGTTGAAAAAAAAGGATGGGAAAAGATATTCATGCAAATAGTACCCAAAAGAAAGCAGGGATGGCTGATACCAGACAAAATAGACTTTAAATAAAAAAATTTATGAGACAACAAAAGATATTATTTATTAATAAAAGTTTCAATACAGCAACAAGATATAGTAATTATAAACATTTGTGGACCCAATGGCTGACCATCAAAATGTGTGAAGCAAAACTTGACAGAATTGGAGGGAGAGAGAGACAGTAATAGTTGGAGACTTCAATATCTGACTCATGATAATGGATAGAACAAGAAGATGGAGAATAAGTAAGGAAACAGAGGGCTTATACAACACGATAAACCACCTATATCTAGTAGATTTATAACAGATCCAGAACACTCTACCCAACATCAACAGAATACACATTCTTATCAAGTGCACATGGGACATTCTCCAGGACAGGCCATATACCAGGTCACAAATGAAGTCTCAATAAAAAATAAAAAAAAGATAGATATCACGCAGAGTATCTTCTCTGACCACAAGAGGATAAAGTTGGAAATCGGTAACAAAAGGACAATTGAAAAATCCCCAAATTATGGAAATTAAACACCACACTTTTAAACAAGCAATGGATTAAAGAAGAAATTGCAAGGGAAATTAGAAAATACTTAGAGATGAATGAATACAAAAACACAACATACCAAAATTTATGGAACACAGAGGAAGAAGTGCTAAGGGGAAATTTATAGTTATAAATGCTTACATTAAAAAAAAGAAAGAGAGGCTGGCCTCGTGGCATAGTGGTTAAGTTTGCATACTCTCCTTCAGGGGCCTGGAGTTCGTGGGTTTGAATCCTGGGCACAGACCTACACACTGCTCACCAAGCTATGCTGTCAAAGCATCCTGTATACAAAACAGGGGAAGACTGGCACAGATGTTAGCTCAGGGCCAATCTTCATCACAAGAAAAAAAAAAAAAACAAGAAACATCTCCAATTAACAATCTAACTTTGAAAGTTAAGGAACTAGAGAAAGAATAACAGAGTAAACTCAAAGGTAATGGAAGGAAGGAAAGAATAAAGATTAGAGCAGAGACAAATGAAATAGAGAATAGAAAACAATAGAGAAAATCAGTGAAACAAAAGTTGTTTCTTTGAAAAGATCAGCAAAGTTGACAAGACTTTAGCTAGGAGGACTAAGAAAAAAAGAGAGAAGTCTCAAATTACTAAAATCAGAAATGAAAGTGGGGACATGACTACCGATTCATCAGAAATAAAAAGGATTATAAGGGAGTACTATGAGCAATTGGACACCAATAAATTGGATAATGTAGATGAAATGGACAAGTTCCTAGAAACACAAAACCTACCTAGACTAAGTCATGAAGAAATAGAAAATCTGAATAGACCTATAACTAGTAAGGAGCTTGAATCAGTAATAAAAAATCTCCTGATAAAGAAAAGCCCTGGACCTGATGGCTTCACTGGTGAATTCTACCACATATTTAAAGAAGAACCAGTATCAATCCTTCGCAAACGTTTCAGAAACTTGAAGAGTGGAAGTACATTTTAACTTATTTTATGTGGCCCACATTCCCCTGATACCAAAGCCAGACAAAGACACTACGAGAAAAGAAAACTACAGATTAATATCCCTTATGAACTTTGATTAAAAACATCTTCAACAAAATGCTAGCAAACAGAACTCATCAGCATACTAAAAGGATTATTGATCCATGACCAACTGGGATTAATTTCTGGAATTTAAGGATGGTTTAACAAAAAGAAAAATGATCCATGTAATATACCACATTGACAGAATGAAAGAAAAAAGCTGTGTGATCGTCTCAGCTGATGCAGAAAAAGCATTTGACAAAATTTAACATTTCACGATTTTGTTAAAAATTTTGTGATAAAACCCAACAAACTAGGAATAGAGGGATACTACTGCAGCATAATAAAAGCCATATCTGAAAAACCCGCAGTGAACATCACAGTCACTGGTGAAAGACTGAGTTTCCTTCAAGCTCAGGAACAAGGCAAGGATGTCCACTTTCACCGCTCCTGTTCAGTACAGTACTAGGTAAGTTCTAGCCAGAGCAGACAGGCAAGAAAAAGAAACAAAAGGCATCCAAATTGGAAAGAAAAAGTTAAAATTATCTCTGTTTGCAGATGACATGATCTTATATGTGGAAAATTCTCAAGATTCCACAAAAAAATCTGATAGAACTAATAAATGAATTCATCAAAGTAGCAGGATACAAAGTCAACACATAAAAATTGGTTGCCTTTTTATACATGAACAATGGACAATCTGAAAAGGAAATAAAAAAAAACAGTTCAATTTATAATAGCATCGAAAATAATAAAATACCTAGGAATTAAATTAACCAAAGAGGTGAAAGGTTTGTATGATGAAAGCCACACAACTTTGTTGAAAGAAATTAAAGAACGCTCCTGGCATTCCTTGGCTTGTAGCTTCATCACTCCAATCTCTGCCTCCATTTTCACATGGCTTTCTCCTGTGTGTGTGTCTCCGTGTGTCCTCTCCTTATAAAGACGGTAGTTGTTGGATTCAGGGCCCACCATAATCCAGTATGACCTTATCTGAAGTGATTATATCTGCAAAGACCTTCTTTCCAAATAACGTCACATTTTGAAGTTCTGGGTGGACGTGAATTTTAGGGGGAGACTATTCAACCCACTACAGCTGCCTTGAGCAACCATTGCGAATATTGGACTCATTTGTGAATCCCCCTAGAACCACAATTCGGACTATTAAAAAAAAAAGAGAGAATACTTTTCACTGCTGGGAAGTGATATTTCATTATGCAATAACCTTTGGTGGTCTTTTTTCTGAGAGGCAATTTTTCTTTTCTCTTAACTAACTGCTTCTGCCACTCAAATCCTTCCCATTCTGCAAAGCTTGACAGAGTGTTCATGTCTGACTTTGGTAATGGTGCGACTCACAGGGCTTTATAGTGCTTGTTTCAAGGATATAGGGCAAGGGTTGTGGAGAAGCATTTCTCTGAGGCCAGACTGGTGTTAGAGAGAAGAGTGGGTGTTTAGGATTATGGATTGCACGGTGCCATTGCTGAGTGCCAGATCATGAGTGGTAGAGGCACCAGTGTGCTCTTAAATCTCTCTCTCTCTGTGTGTGTGTGTGTGTGTGTGTGTGTAGGGACACTCTCAAATGTGCCTTCTTGTGTAAGTCTTGCTGAGGAAAATTGTGAGTGTTATTTTAAGTGAAAGAAGCCAAAGAAAGATAACAACCAAATACAGTGCATGGACCTAGATTACTTATTGGTTAAAAAACAGAAAAGCTTCAAAAAATATTCTTAGAACAACTGTGGATGTTTAAGAATAGATATTCAATGATATTTTGGAAATATTGTTAACTTTTATTTCAGTTTGATGATTATGATAATTTTGCTCTCTCTTACTGTTTTACTTTTACAGTGTTTATTGGAAATGGTTTCTGTTACCAGGGGCAGAAAACTAATTGCAAGTAACAACCATGTTGTTTCCAAAGTGATGAAAGTGAGACACTCGTTTTAGTGAAACATGTATACAGATATTTGAATTTCCAGAGATTTTAATTTTCTTATATCTGATAATTGTTTGGGGTTACATAGAAGATTGCACTTATTTTTGGAAGATGCATGTTGAAATGTTTAGATGTGAAAAGTCACGATGTCTGAAACTTACTTTCAAAGGTTCAACAAAAACACAAGTGGCGAGGAAGAAGAGAGAGGCAGCAAATACGACCGAGTCAACAATTGTTGGATCTGGGTGGAGAGTGTGTGGATATGTCTTGTTCTATTCCTTAAACTTTTCTATGTGTATAAAAATTTTCTAATACAAATTTTGGAGAAAGGGGAATATAAAGGAGAAGGGTCACTAAAATTTAAGGGGATGGATACATGTCATTATACATTTGACCAAATCCATAGAATATACAACACCAGGAGTGAACTCTTACGTAAACTACGAACTCAGGGTGATAATGCCGTGTCAATATAGGTTCATCGGTTGAACAAATGTTACACTGTGGTGCAGGCTGTTGTTAATGGGGGAGGCTATGCTTGTGGAGGGCCAGGGTAATCTGTACCTCCCCCTCGTTTTGCTGTGAACCCAACACTTCTCTAAAAAAATAAAGCCTATTAAAAAAATTTAGGGGGAAAGATAGCAAATGGTTTAGAAGTCTTTCAGACTTGATGGATTCTCAGAGAGAGAGCAGAGTTTTGATTAGAGGGAACAGTCACTGTTTCTGAGATGAGCACATGTGAGAAACATACGCCCCCTGATTGTATGTCACGGTGACTGATGCCCTCCAGGCCTGTGGATGGGGTTTGGGATGACAACCATCCCTCACACATTGTGAAGTTACAGAAAAGAAAAACCTTGAGAATTTAAAGGTTTGTGCTTTTAGAATTTGTCAAAATGTCTCATACTTACGAGAATAGTATTCGATGCCTCCCCAGGACCCAAAACTTTAGAAGTCATCTGTTTGTTTTTAGGCATAAATTTCCCTGTGTGAAAATTAATAAGAGGTAGCCTCACTTAAAATGAGGTCAGGAGGCCAGAAAGGGGAGCTCCCATGCAATACTGCTGGAGGTCAATTACAGGAAAATAGTCAATTACAGACCCCAACAGAAAGAAGTCCTCAACAGGAAAGAACATCAATTACAGGAAGAAGCATACATTGCATCTCAAACAGGAATCACTATCCAGCAACTCAGCCAAAGGGAAACCATCACCACCTGAACTCTTGCTTTTCTCCCATGGACTTTTCTTCAAAACAACGCTCTCAATTTTCTCCTTTTTCACTATAAAATAGCATTCCTCTCCTTTGATTGTTGGATTTGCCTATGGTCTACCATAGTATGCGCATCTGGAATTGCAATTCTTTGGTTATCCCCAAGTAAACTTGTTTTGCTGGTAAAATAACTGGCTGTTTTTTTAAAAAAAAACTTTTTATTGAGATTATGATAGTTTACAACCTTGTGAAATTTCAGTTGTACATTCTTGTTTGTCAGTCATGTTGTAGGTGCACCACTTCACCCTTTGTGCCCACCCCCCCTTCCCCTGGTAATCACTAATCTGTTCTGTTTGTCTACATGTTTATCTACCACATGTGAGCGGAGTCATACAGAGACTGTCTTTCTCTATCTGGCTTATTTCGCTTAACATAATACCCTCAAGGTCCATCCATGTTGTTGTGAATGGGATGATTTTGTCTTTTTTATGGCTGAGTAGTATTCCATTGTATATATATACACCAAATCTTCTTTATCCAGTCATCATTTGATGGGCACTCAGGTTGCTTCCACATCTTGGCTGTCGTAAATAATGCTGCAATGAACATAGGGGTGCATGGGACTTTTGGAATTGCTGATTCAAGTTCTTTGGATAGATACCCAGTAGTGGGATAGCTAGGTCATATGGTATTTCTATTTTTAATTTTTTGAGGAATCTCCATACTGCTTTCCATAGTGGCTGCACCAGTTTCCATTCCCACCAGCAGTGTATGAGAGTTCGTTTTTCTCCACAACCGCTCCAACATTTGTTACTTTTTGTTTTGGTTATTTTTCTGGCTGGTTTTTTTTTTAAGGATGACAATTGCAACCAAGCCATGAATATTCAGAGAGCAATACAGCATTCTTTGCTCCCTAGGAGCTTATAGCCAACTGGTAAAAACAAGATGGGTAAGTATATTAAAGATATACTTAAGATAGATCAAAGATAGAAGGAAAAAGAGATACAGTGATGATGAAATCTCTTCCCTCTGAGCAGAACATTATGTTAACATTAACATAATGTTAAAAGCTAAAAACTCAACTAACAAAATTATTTTTAATATTTTCCTTCCTTTTGAATGTAAAAGTATTATGCGTCTTCATTCTGTCCTAGTGACCTATGCCAAATTTCCTAAAAGTGGTTACCCTTGTTTTAGGAGCTCAATCTTTTGTTGATTTTTACTTTAATAATAAAATCTCTTGTGTTTCACCATTAATTTTGATGTTGGCTGTTGGTTTGGAAAAGATATTAAGAAAGATACAACTTTCTTAGTAAGTTAGAGAAATAGTTTGTTTCTGCTTTAAGGGTCTTCATTAATAGGGAATTATTTAAAATTTATCAAATAGCATTGATACAAGAAAAAACATCAAACATTTTAACAACCATTGAGATGATTATTTGTGATATATATTTTTTTCACTCAGCAATATTTATTAAATGCTTTCTAGGTGTCAAGTGTTGTTCTGAGCACTGGGGCCTGGCATAACTGTTGGACAGCGGTACTTTTATTGGGGAGTTCAAGGTATGCTTCTTAATCATAATTATCCGTGGTTTTTCACTGTCTTAAGAGTCATCACACACAGTGCTGCTTTATTTTATATAGAGCATTTTCACATAGATTCTAGTTTTTTTTTTAAGGGCTCTACTGCTAAAAAAAACCAAAACAAAAAGGAACGCTTACATTTCCTTCTGAGTTCACCTACTTCTTGACTGTGTGACCTTGGGCAAGTTACATGAACTCTCTCAGCCCTCATTTCATTCTGTGTAAAAAAGTTAATAAACAATATCTCGCTCAAAGGTTAGCAGAGGAATTAAAGGTTGTGAGTATTAAGTGGAGAATGCCTCCAAAGCTCTTAGCCTATGCTCACCTCAAGAGAAGCGTTCCATAAATGTTAGCTGTTATCCACATCGCTTCCCAGTCCATGAGTGAGCAATTCCAAATTAAAATTTCCCCAGGCTGGTGGAGGTGGCAATTAAATCATGTTCTCCTGTGGTACTGATTTTCTTTGATGTTTGTATTTAAGCTATTGCTGTAATTGTTAGATCTCCTAATTCTAAGCCTGTGTTGCTTTGCTTAGAAAAATTCCACTTGGATACAGTACATTAATCTTTTAATGTATTGTGGCATTCTCTATTTATGATGAGTTAATACTAATACAGAAAATCCAATAGGTTACTTTAAAAAAAAAAAGAAAGTAAAATGAGAGAATTTGAGAGTGACTTTTCTCCATTCTGGAAACAAAGGCAGTGTTCTTTGTCCAGCTCTCATATCTGAATCTGGATATTTCTCTGCATTTTACTTCTTGGTTCATTGTCTTTCTCTACATCAAAGGCTTTTCACTAACTTAACAGAATTAGATATCTTGAAATGCTCATTGCTTCCTTCTCTGCATATTCTCCTTTGTGCCTCATTGTTCTTCCATGAGCTGATATGTCTTTATTTGAAAAGTGAGTCTTTACTTTTGATCTGGTTAGAATTCTCTGAATCAGAAGAAATCTCCTTGGAAATATCTCTTTCCTTTTCCTTACTTCAGGTCACTGGCCTATGACTTGAAGTTTGACAACTCACTCTCTGCCACCCATCCCAAGCCTGCTTGTCCTCAGGTGTACCCAAGTCAACACCACTGGAGAAGACAGGGTTTCTTTACTGAGCATCTGACAATGTCCTACCTTCTGAGTATGAACTCATAGAATCCCCACCAAAATCTTGCAAGGGAAGTTGACTGTTACTTTACCTAGAAGGGGAAACTGAGACTCATAAAGGACAATTTGATTGGCAAGATGGAGTTTGGAACAAATATTCTTATGACTACATCACATTATCTCTTCAGTTTTATCACCTATGTTTCTTCAATCCATCCTGAAGTCTCCACAGTATATATGGATTTAGGATTTACAGTCTGATACTCCTGGGTCTTCTTTTCAGCCCCACCTTTTATAAACTGTTGCATTCTGAGCAAATTATTTAACATTTTCTGTTTTTTTTTTAAATCTTATGTATAGAAGGGTGATATTTTTAGTCCTTCCTCTAGGACTGAGGTGAGATTCTATGAGGTACAGCTCTTACCACAGTGTCGGGCACATCGTTCATATTACATCTCTTCTGTTTCTCTCCCCTGATCCCTTCCTCTTCCCTTAGCCTCCCTCTCCTCCTCCCCTTCCCCTGTTCTCTATCTACCTGCCTACCTTGCTCTCACCTCCTCTTTCCCTTCCCTATCTTCTCCTCTCCCTCCTTTCCGACACCCTCCTCATCACCTCCTCTTCTCCAATTCCTAATCACTAACCTCTTTGTCACCTCTTTGACTTTATGAAGCCACTAGGTTCCTTGACTAGGAGAAATAGCTAAGAGGTGTGTTCTTGGGATAATTAAGTGCGGTTGACATTGAGTAGAAAGGAATAATGGTGGTGCAAGCAGAGACCATGATCAGCTGAAACAGATACCACGTCCACCGAAGATATCAGTGACATAACTGACTCAAGGCAAAGTGAGCAACAAGGGTAGCTCATTTCTTGTGTTAGCATGGAATTAACAAACAAACATGGCTCTTCTTTGAAGACAGGAACGTGTTAGAGCCACAAGGGAAAATGGTGAAAAGGAAATGGGAGAAGCAGTCTTCTTTCATCTTCTATCTTTATCACTCTCTCTCTAGGAGTAGCTTTTCACACTTATAATAAGAGTAACTAGCGTGGACAGCCCACAATAAAAAACAGTGAACTTTGATAATTCAGTTTTGAATCTCAGATACAACCCATGATATTTTTATGTCCCACTAAAAAATTCCACCATATGCCCCTCCTAAAAAAACCCAACTAGGTAGAAACTCGATTAAACCAAGACGTCCGGTGAATCTTTCCTAGCGTCTTTGAGTGTTACAAATAACCTCCTGTGTTTTGTGGAATCGTGCACTCACTGAGAAATTTGTGTCGTGTCTGAGAGACAGAAATTGATAAATAAAGACAGAGATGGAGACGAGGGGAGGACATAGAGGAAGGAGAGAGAAGGAAGTTCTTTTCTTTTTTCTTTTTTCAGTGTGGGGTATGAGAACAGAAACAGTGAGAGTCATAGCAGATTCCCCATACTAGGAGGAAGATAGACGTCTGTAAGTTAACACAGAAATGAAACATTGATTCCACTCCTTACACTTTGGTGGTACTGGTAGGATCATGAGGGAAATAGCCATGTTGTTCTGATTACCTCCTGTTTACTCCACTGGTGAGGGAGGGATACCCCACCTTAAATGCGCGGAGATGTTCAAACACACAACACCTGCATAGATGAGATTGACATCAGTATAGAAGTCTCATATGTTCACAGCCTGGGGGAGGAGGACATCGGACACCCCTCAGGGCCACCTGGGTGTGTCACTCAAGAGCAGAGTGTGTAAGCAGAGTCTGTAGGTTGCAAGCTTTGTGGTAATCAGAGGAGGAGGTGTACCCTTGTTCTCTAGTTCAATGGAAAAATCATATCGTGAAAATTTATGAAGATGACGCAGGTGGTTAATAAGTGTATAGGTTATATCCTGGGGAGATGTCTAGGACTTTCTGATGAGTATACAGAACATTCAATCACTGGACAAGAGAACTCAGTGTCCATCTCTCCTGCTGACTGAATAATGATCCAGGCTGTGGGACCCAGTGTAAGCATCCAAGAAACTTCCCTTTACTCCTGTTTTTGAAAAGAGCTTCATTTCACTCAGCAAAATACCCTCAAGGTCTATCCATGTTGTCACAAATGGCCAGATTTCATCATTTCTTATGGCTGAGTACTAGTCCATCGTGTATAAATACCACATCTTCTTTATCCATTCTTCCCTTGATGGGCAGCTAGATTGCTTCCAAGTCTTGGCTATTGTGTATAATGCTGCAATGAACGTAGGGGTGCAAGTATTTTGCTGAGTGAAATAAGTCAGAGGGACAAAGTCAAATACTGTATGATCTCACTTATAAATAGAAGATAAAAACAACAACAGAAAAACACATAGCATTGGGGATTGGATTGGTGGTTACCATAGGGGAAGGGGGGATGGGGGAGGGCAAAAGGGGTGATTAGGCTCACATGTGAGGGGATGGACTATAATTAGTTTTTGGGTGGTGAACATGATGTGATCTACACAGAATTCGAAATATATTATGGTGTACATCCGAAAAAAAAAAAAAGAAAAGAGCTTCGTTGAAGTAAAATTTGCATGTCGTAAATTCCATGTGTTTGAAGTGTATAAAACTTTGTAGAGAGAAATTCAAGAAGACCTAAATCAATGGAAAGACATCCCATGTTCATAGTTGAGGAGACTTAACATTATTAAGATGGCAGTACTCCACAAATGGATCTTAGTATTGTCTCTGCCCTTTCCACTCTTCTCTTTCTGGTGCCCCCATTATGCATATGTTGCTAGACCTGATGGTGTCCCAGAAGGCTCTGAGGCTCTCTTCTTCACTCTTTTCTTCTGATTGGATAATCTCTATTCATCCATCATTGAGTTCACTGATTCTTTTCCTAGCTCAAATGTGCTGTGGAGCATTCTCTATTCAATGGGTCAATATCATCCTACATTATTTTATTCCATAACATGGCTTCTCTTCATTCTTTGATCATACACATATGTGCTTTGGAGTCTTTGTCTGGTAAGTTCACCATCTGCAGTGGTCAGAGATTGCTCCTACTGATTGCTTTTTTTCCTGTGTAGAGGACGTTGTTTCTGTTTCTTTGCATATCTCATAACTTTTTGTCAAAAACAGGGCATTTAGAAAACAGATTGTCACCACTCTGGATTGTGATTCACTCTCTAACCTAGCGTTATTTATGTTGCTCTTTATTTGTTGGGTTAGTCCCTTGCCTGGACTAATTCTGTGAAATCTGCTTTCTCTGCTGTGACTGCTGATATCCCTGCTCCATTGTTCTCTTGTAAATTCTTGTTTTCCTCTCAAACCTGGCTTCTGAGGAGACATCTCTGTTTCAGCATAGCTTAGTGGTGAGCCAGTGATGGGTCAGACATAGTGTTGAAACATCTTGAGTCAGTTCGGCTTCCACCATGTGCTGGATCTTTGTATGAATGGGACACACATTTAAAGTTTAGGCAGTGGACAATTACGCACCAGGTTTTACTTTTGTGGACACAAATCCTTACATTTATCCAGGAAGAAGTTGATAGCTAGGGCGATCTTTTCTCTCTTTTAGCCCTGCACGTGAGCAGAGACTTCTAGATCCCCAAGGATTTGTGGCTGCTTATCAAGTCCTATTTGGGCCATCTTGTTCCCTAGATCTCCCTTCAAAATGTGGCTAGTCTGCTGCTCTGTTTTTTGCCCAAAGAGCCTCCCAACCATGTGGAATACAGACGCCTCTTAAAGTTTGCCTCTGGAAGTTCTTCTTGTTTGTGACAGTGTCCATGGGTATGTGTTTTTGTGATGACTGAAGCGTCAAGGAAGATGAGTTGGCAAATGGAGTCATCTAGGAGAGGTGCTGAAGGTTAGGTCTGGGCAGTTACCTTCTAAAAGGTGACACTTTTCAAGGTGAGAGTGGAGATACTCTACTTTTCACTACCCAGTGTGTGGTTAAATCGGAGGGTTAGAAGGAGGCATGGAGGACAGAGTGAAGGACCCATGGATCCCCACCAGTGGTGAGCTGGTGTTCAAAGAGCACCTACTGTATATGTAGTCCCCACACCAGCTTAAAGTTCTCAGTATACAGAACTAACTGTAAGGAATGGATTGTTACGTGCATTTTGCAAGTGAGAAAATTGAGGTTCTGAGCCAGGGAAGCATTTCATAACAAGTAAAGGAGAGCTCCAGGCCCTTCTGCTCTTGTCTGGAAAATGGGCTATGTTTCCAGTGTTTCTTGAGCTTTGAGCCAGGATGGGGAAGCTGTTTGGGGGCCATCAATATGGTCAAGTGTGGCACGTGGCAGGAAAACATCCACACTGAAAATGTCCACTAGGCGAGGTGGGTCCAACAGCGGTTCTGCCCCAACTCACCATGTTCCCTTGAGGAGTTCTCTGAGCCTCAGTTTCCTCTTCCGTCAAGTAGAGACTTGCACGGCTGCCTCATCAGGTTGCTTTGAGTCTCCAACAGGAATCTGGTTGAGCCTTGTGCCTGATGCTGAATCTGTGGTCAGGAAATGAGATGGATGCTGTCGAACACCCATGAGAGAAAATGGTCTTTTTCATCTGCCCCTCAATCCTTTGCCTGGTCATGGGGCACTGGAACTGAAAAGGATATTACAAACATTTTTGCTGCAGTTTAAACTATTGAGGCTCAGGGACATTATACGACTAGCCAATGTCCTATGCATGCTACCTGAGAGATAAACTTGAACTTCATGCTCTCAGGATTAGGAATGCACAAGCTGTCTCCTGGTGAGGTTGATTCTTATCAGGTGAGGGGGCATGGGGTAAGGTATAAGAGGGTACTTAAAAAGGCAGCAGATGTTGATGCTGTTAGTCTTAGCAAGGCAAGCTGTCATGGCTCTGCATTTGGGAATCTTTCTGATTTGGGCTGGTGCCTTTGTCTTTCTACAACTGGACCATGTGGATGGAGGTGAGGGGGTGTGTGGAGTTGGGTTATATTGTTCAAAGGAAGAGTTTTTGATGTAAATAGGATTTAATGTTTGGATTAACAGGAAAGACATAGTCTCAGGTAGCATCTTATGACTAGTGTGGTGTGTCAGTATGATAGCAATGAGAAAGTGTAAGATTCTTTCTCATCTGTTATGTTTAGCTCCCTAGTACACAGATCCAAAGTGTATCTGTTTATAACAAACATGGATGTTAGAATGTGAAAAAACTCCACAGTACTGCTAAATTTCATCAGTATATTGTATAGTAAATTACTATGACTTACACCTAAAAATATGTTAAGTGGAAGATCTCGTGTTCAGTGTTCTTACCACCATAAAAAAATTATAAAATTTTAGTGTGGAAAAAAAGAAAGAAATGCAGAGTGGGTCCTACTATAGCATGTATTCTGATTGCCTCAATTGTTTACTCTCTCCATCTCTATCCATCTCCTCTACTCCTGAATTGCTTCCAGTTCGGCACCTGATTGAGACCTGCCATTTTGCTGAAATGAAAACAGGTAATCAATTTGGAAAATAACGAAACAAAACGACAATCAAATAAAACTAACGTGTGGGATGGTAGCTGTAGTTGAGATTCTTCTGCGATATTTTACATGCAAGAACTAATTTCACCCTCTCAGCAATAGGAGGAGGCAGGGGCTCAAATCTCCAGGCTGTATGTGAGGAACAAGGGGTCCTTCATAGAGGTGTTTACTCATCAAGGCCAAGCAGCCTGTGGATAGTGGGACTGGAATCTGAACCCAGGTCAGGGCTTCAGGGCTAGTGCCATATGCCAAGGTAAATAGGGCCTCATTGCAAGGGATGGCTTTCTAATAAGGGAGCGTGTCCAAGAGGCATAAGGCAGGACTGGGTGGGGAGATAATATTCAAACAGAAATATGCATATGAGTTTTGGAAAGTTGATATTTGTGGCCAGTAAATCTGCTGATGAGGCTGAGGGAATTCAGCAGGCCAAAGATGGCTTGGCAAGGTCCACATAACCACAAAGCCCTCCGGCTTCCTGGGATTTTCATATTCAATGCATTAAAATGGCTAAGTCAGTGCACACTGAAACAATCTTAGATGTGCCATGAATGCGGCACAGATAAAAATCAGGCTTAGTGTGAGGCAGAATATTAATGACAGGAACAAGAAATTGCCTGTGTTCACAGAGATAAAATCTCTTTAGACTTTTGGTGTTGAAGGTGGGAAAGCAGAAAGTACAGCTTTCGACACAACAGAATAACAGGTGATAAAAATTATGATGCAAAATCAGGCTGCTGTGTTGTCTGGAAACCTCGTCCGTTGCCTGGTGCTCCAATATCCATAGTAGATACCTCTGGGTAAATGTCCCTGGTAGTTAAAGAGCCTTTCCTAGTCCCTGAGAATGGAGACCACATCATGCTAACCTTGACATCGCTGATGCTTAGTAAAGGGCTTTCTACATGGCAGGCCCTTGGTGATGATGAGCTAGCTGGAACAGAAACTTTGCCAGAGTTACTGCAGAGATAATGATACCCTGAAAAGCTGATGAAGACAATGTCTTTGATTTTTGCAGATAATCAGTGTGTTTTCCCATTCGACTACTCAGGCAAACGGTATTTTGATTGCACTAAGGATGGTTCCCTTTACAGTTGGTGCTCTCTGACTACATCTTATTCAGGGAGATGGAGATATTGTACTGACACAGGTGAGTATGCAGCTTTTCTTCATGTGAGGAGCACATGGCTTGCCAGTTGAAGGGGAAACTTGCATAACTGCTCACTAGATGGAAGCCTCAGGCATTACCTCATCTTGCTGAACATGGTCCATTCATGTCCCTTTCTCTTGATAACGTGAAAAAAATTTTTATATGAAGCACTTTCTCACCCATTTCTTGTACTTTTCAGACTTTGCCAAATGTGTCTTTCCCTTTATCTATAATGGCCAAAAATTTTACAAATGCACAACTGCTGGGAGTCTGCTTTGGAATTATTGGTGTTCAGTCACTGCTGACTATGACCGTGATGGAGCTTGGAGATATTGCTAGTAAGAAAATGGTAAGTGTCTAGGGGAGGATGAGAAAAGATGAGTGTGGTAAGTGAAAGGATGAAGCTGCATAAAGAGATGGAGCAAGGTGACAGAAAGGAGTGAAATGGGAATAGGAGGCAGGTGGAGGGAAGGGACAAAGTAGCAAGAATGCAGGAGGAGCATGAGGAGTGAGGATCAGAGGTTTGGAGAGGAGAGAGAGGAAAAAGGGGAGAGAAGTCAGAAAGAGAGTAAGAGACAAAAGGCAAAATGCAAAAGATAGTGAGAGAAGAGTTAGGAAAAGAAGAAGAAAGAGAGTCTGCAGGGTAAAGAAATGCAAGGAGGAGGATCTGAGGAGGATTAATGGCAAGAGAAGGTAGGGGGAGAGAAGGGGAGAGAGGGGAAGAGAGAGTACAATATAGTGTTTTGAGCAAGTGTGAGAGCAGGATAAATGAGGAAGAGCAGAGGGAGAGAGAGGAGAGAGAGAAGAGAAACAGATCTTTTCACTCATGTCATTATATGGAAAAATAAACAGAACTCATTGAGATTTATCATCAACACCATGTTAAATTACTGTACAGTTCATCTACTCATGGCCATGGCTGCAATCAAGCCTTTGAAACCTAAGTGAAGGAAATCAAGAAATCTCAAGCCTGAAGGTGATCCTCTGCACAGTGGAGGTGAAATCCTTTGCCTGCCAGTACACCAAGTTCCCACTGTGCATGGATTGAATCAATAAACCATTCTTTCTGCAGGTGTGATCTTGTTTTCCTTTCATGAAAGGAACTATCTTTCCAATGGGAGAGTCTCAACGTGCCCAAGTTGATCACACAGGATCTTCATGTCCTGGCCCTCTCCTCCTCCAGACTCTGATGGAACATCGACACACATCAGAACTGTCTTTCCTGTGGACTTGATTGAATGGTGAACGTGTGGTGGTGAGGCCATTGAGGTGAAGGTTGGAGGAGGGTCCCAGAAGGTATGGAGGGCTGGTCCCCGCCATAAACAATTTGTCTTTCCTGCCTTAGGTGAAATGTTATTTCTTCCCAGAGATAGTCTCAGACTCCCCAATATTAGGAGTCCTGATCATGTTCTTCCAGTTCATTCACTCTCTACTTGGAATTAAACTATCTGTCTTCCCTGGGGGACTTGAATCTTTGTGAGGGCCAGATGGAGTGTGTTGTTTGCCCTGGCATCAACAAATAAGTGTAGAACCTGGCAGCTCCTTAACCCCCAGACAATTTTCAAAAGGCCTACTGCCTTTTTTTTTTTTTTAAAAAAAGGTATTCTAGAAAATTAATATTTCAGTCAATAGCTGGGCTTGAATGAGATAGAGTAAAATTCACAGGTGCCAGAAATAAACAAGAGCCTCAAAGCCAGAGTCTAAGCTTTCTTCGGGTACATGAGCAGCCCAGAGAGATATAGAATAGTGTCTGTGGGACACGGGGATGATCTTTTAGTCACCATTCAGGGAGGTCACCATTCATGGCCTCTGTGATGTTGGAGTTAGTAATTGAGACTAGAACTTAAAACTAAGTCAATATAACGGCTATCCCTTAAGGGGCCTAGAAAATCTTCTGTTATGGTCCCAGAGAAGCAAGAAAAATTTCTATCTTTTGTCACTCTGAATACGGATTATCGAGACACATTTATTCAAGAAAATATACTAAGTATCAGTCAGAACAAGAGTCTGAGGGATCTGAACTACCCTATGATCCCTACCCAGCCCACCACCCACCCCCAGCTCTGTGTGACAGAAGCAGCATTTTGTAACCAAAGATCCTCTAGGACGAGTTTGACTGACCCCGTATTATCATTAGAGTAATTAAGAGTTGTTTTCAGGATCTGAGAGTCCTCCCTTGTCCAGTTCAGGCCAGTAGAGACTACTAACCCATCAATTGGGCCTGTGCAAATGACCAAAATATGACCCTCTTTATGTCAAAGGGCTGAAAACTCCACCCACAGATCACACTAACACCACTATTTTGTGAACATGCATCCTATGAAGAGCCATGAAACTTGACTATGCTGGCACAGATCATCAATTATCTCACTTCTCCTCACCTCCAATCATCTATCTGTACACTTCAGACTGCCCTGCCCATCATCCCATAAATTTTCCCCCAAGTCCAGGATTGGGGAGACAGATCTGAGAGCATATGCCTCCTGTCTCCTTGCAGATTGATGTTGCAATAAAGCTGTTTTTTTTTTTCCCCAAAAGCTGATGCTGTGATATTGGCTTTCTTATGCGTACCAGGTAGGAGAACACCATCTTTGTGCAGTAACATTTTGAGTAGGTGCAGCCAAAAAGACAGATTCCCTCTTCCTTCATCTCCCCTCAAGGATTATAGCATCACCACCACTGGGGCAGGCTGTCAGCCTAACTCATGCCCCTCAGCTCCATGTTGCAGAGGGTAATTTTAGTTCCATGTGATGCAGAGTCATAAAAACCAGGATCTGCCCAGTGAGAGCAGGCTGAGAATACTGGGATCACCATCACCCCTGCTCCAGCTTGCTTGCCATGAAGATTTCCCATGTTGGGAGAAGCAGACAGAAAGGCCAGAGGCTACCACCCCTGTCCAATACCCTGTTTGTAAGGCAGGAGTGAGATTCTGAGAGAAGCCCTCCTCTGTCCTTGGCTCCAGCTCCCAAGCTGTGGCTCAGAGATACTGGTAAGCACAGAGAGCTTCAAAGTTCTTCCCACAGAATGTGACTTCATTTGGCACAGAATGGGGAGGGGAAGTTCATGACTAAGGGCACTCTTATAAGTGATGGAGATTTGGGGGGCAAGCAATGAAAAGGAGATTAGTAGGTCCATGCCACCAACAAGCTAAACCCTAGGCTAGTGATTTAACTAGAGAGAACTAGGGAAAGAGGCAACTAAGAGGAGTCCTCCTGGGGTCAGAAGAAACCTCAAAGCCTGGCCTCAGAAGCATCCCTTGCCTGAATTTAATAGGATCTGATTGTGAAGCAATTTACATCCCAGGGCACTGTTCACAACAATAGGATAATCAGCCAGAAAATCAGTGGAACCTAACAGCTGGATGTGATAACAATAGAGGCAGACAGCTTAACAGAGAGATCAGGGAAAAAGACACTCAGACAGTGCTGCTAGAACAATTGTTTTCTAATGTGACTATGTATGCCCACAGAGGTGCCCTGCAGAGAAAATAGACATCACTGACATAGTCCAGCCGATTCACTAAACAAACAAAGAAACAACAACTACAGTAAGCCCTGGGCAGGTAGTAATTAGTGTCTAGGGTTGGTACAATGTATTATATAAAAGTCCAGGTTTCAATGAAAAGAATTGTGGCATATAATGATATAAGAAAGTGTGATTCATATACAAAGTTGCAAGGTAGAAAATCAATTTAAAAATCAACTGTATTTCTATACATTGGCAGTGAAGAATCCAAAAACAATATGAAGAAAACTATTCCATTTACAATAATATCTAAAATACTTAGGAAAAATTTAACCGAAGAAGCATAAAAGTTTTACTCATGAAAATGACAAAATATTATTGAAAGAAATTAAGGAAGGCCTAAATAATGGACAGATTCCATGTTCCTTGATTGGAAGACTTAACATTGTCAAGATGGCCGTATTCCTAAATTGATCACCAGATGCAATTCAATACTTATCAAAACTCCAGCTGTCTTCCATGTGGAAATTGACGAGCTGATCCTAAAATTTGTATGGAAATTCAAGGGACCCAGAGTAGCCTAAACAGTCTTGAAATGAAAGAACTAAATTGGAGGACTCACACTTCCCAACTTCAAAGTTTTATTCAAAGCCAGAGTAATGAAGACAATGTGATTCTGACCTTTGGGAGACATAAGTCCATGGAACAGAACTGAAATACTATAAGTAAACCTTCATATTTATGGCCAAATGACTTTTGACAAGTGGGCCAAGGCTATTCAATGGGCAAAAGCATAGACTTGCCAACAAATGGTGTTGGGAGCACTTGGCTGTCCACATCCAAAACAATGAAGGTAAACCCCTATACTAGAAATGCTCAGGAGTCCTTCAATGTGAAACAAAGAGACACTAGACAGTAACTCAAAGCCATATGGAGAAATAAAGATTTCCATATAGGTAAATATACAGGCAATTATAAAAGGTAGTATTATTGTAACAAGGATTCGTAACTGCACTCTTTCTTTCCTACATGATTTAAAAGTTTAATACATTTAAAGAAAAGTGAAACAATGTTTTAGCATAAAAGCTAGTATTCCTGTAACTTTGGGTTGTAACCCAAATCCTGTTTCCTACCAAATTTAAGATACTAGTCCACTTAAAATAATTATTAGTTTTTTGGGCACACAATGTATAAAGATGTAATTTTGTGACATCAACAATCTAAAGGCATGAGGATGGAGCTGTAAAGGACAGAATTTTGGTATGTTATTGAAATTAACCTGGTATAAATTCAAATTACAGTCTTATACCTTTAGGATGTTAAATGTAACCCCTATGGTAACCACAAGGCAAATAGCCATAGAATATATACAAAAGGAAATGAAAAAGGAATCAAAACATTTCACTACAAAAAATCAACTAAACACAAGAGAGGATAGTAATGCAGGAAATGAGGGACAAAATAATATAAGGCATATAGAAAACAAATACCATAATAACAGAAGTAAGTCCCTCCTTATCAGTAATTACTTTAGATGTAAATGGCTTAAACTGTCCAACTGAAAGACAGAGCAAGGTAGCATAGATAAAAACACAGGCTTCAACTATATGCTGTCTACAAGAGACCCACCTGAGATCCAAAGATAAACAGGTTGAAAAGAAAGGATGGGAAAAGATATTCAAATAGTACTGAAAAGGGAGCAGGGGTGGCTGATATAAGATAAAATAGACTTTAAATAAAAAACATTTGCAAGAGACAAAAAGGACATTATTTATTAATAAAATTTCAATACAGCCACGAGATATAACAATTATAAACATTTGTGGACCTAATGGCAGATCATCAAAATGTATGAAACAAAATCTGACAGAATTGAAGGGAGAGAGAGACAGTAATAGCTGGAGACTTCAAAACCCCATTCATGATAATGGATAGAACAAACCAGAAGATAAGTAACAAAACAGAGTACTTAACACCAGACATGTCTAACAAATTTATAACAGATCTAGAATGCTCTATTCAACAACAAGAAAAGAATACACATTCTTTTCAAGTGCACATGGGACATTTTCCAGGACACACCATATATTGGGTCACAAATGAAGTCTTAATACATTTAAAAAGGTAGATATCAAACAAAGTATCTTGTCTGACAACAACAGGACGAAGTTAGAAACCAATAACAAAAGGAAAATTGGAAACTTCACAAAATTATGGAAAGTAAATAACAGACTTTTAAACAAGCAATAGATCAAAGAAGAAATTGCAAGGAAAGTTAGAAAATACTTAGAGATGAATGAAAGCAAAAACACAACATACCAAAATTTATGGAACACAGCACCAGGAGTGGTAATGGGGAAATTTATGGGTGTAAACACTGACATCAAAAACAAAGAAGATCTCCAATCAGCAATCTAACTTTGAAATTCAAGGAACCAGAGAAAGAATAACAGAGTAAACCAAAAGATAACAGAAGGAAAGAAATAATAAAGATTAGGCCAGAGATAAATGAAATAGAGAATAGAAAAACAATAGAGAAAATCAATGAAACCAGAAGGTGTTTCTTTGAAGAGATCAACAAAATTGAGAAACCTCTAGCTAGGCGGACTAAGAAAAAAAACAGACAAGACTCAAATTACTAAAATCAGGAATGAAAGTGCGGGCATTACTATTGATTCTACAGAAATAAAAAGAATTATGAGAGAGTACTATGGGCAATTGGATGCCAACAACTTGGATAACCTAGATGAAATGGACAAATTCCTAGAAACATAAAACCCACCTAGACTAAATCATGAAGAAATAGCAAATCTGAATAGACCTACAGCTAGTAAGGAGATTGAAGCTGTTAAATCTCCTGATAAAGAAAACCCTGGACCTGATGGCTTCACTGGTGAATTCTAACATGTGTTTAAAGAAGAACTAATACCAACCTTTCTCAAACTTTTCCAAAAATTGAAGAGTGGATATACTTTTTAACACATGCTATGAGGTTCCATTACCCCAATACCAGTTGGACAAAGACACTACAAGTAAAGAAAACTACAGATCTATATCCCTTATGAACATTGATGCAAAAACCTTCAACAAAATGTTACCAAACAGAATTCATCAGCGTATTAAAAGGATTATACCCTATGACCAAGTGGGATTTATTCCTGGAATGTGAAGATGGTTCAACATAGGGAAACTCATCAATGTAATAAACCACATCAACAGAATGAAAGAAAATAACCCATATGATCATCTCAATAGATACAGGAAAATCATTTGACAAAATTCAACTCCTTTCATGATAAAAAACACTCAACAAACTAGAAATAGAAGGAAACTACTTAAACATAACACAAGCCATACATGAAAAATCCATGGTAAACATCATACTCAATGGTGAGAGACCAAAAACTTTTTCTCTAAGATCAGGGACAAGGCGAGGCTATTGGGTCTCACTGCGTCTATTCAATACAGCACTAGGGAAGCTGTAGTCAGAGAAATTAGGCAATGAAAAGAAATAAAAGTCATCCAAATTGGAAAGGAAGAATGAAAATCATCTCTGTTTGCAGATAATATGATCTTATATGCAGAAAACCCTTAAGATTCCACAAAAACTCTGTTAGAACTAATAAATGAATTTATCGAAATAGCAGGATACAAAGTCAACACACAAAAATCAGTTGCATTTCTATATATGAACAACTAAAAGTCTGAAAAGGAAGTTACGAAAACAGTTCTCTTTACAACGGCTTCAAAAAGAATAAAACACTTAGGAATTAATTTAACCAAGGAGGTGAAAGATTTGTACGTGAAAACTACAGAACATTGTGGAAAGAAATTAAAGGACACTCCTGGCATTCCTTGGCTTGTAGCTTCATCACTCCAATCTCTGCCTCCATCTTCACATGGCTTTCTTCTGTGAGTGTGTCTCTGTGTGTCCTCTCCTTATAAAGACAGTAGTCATTGGATTTAAGGCCCACCGTAATCCAATATGACCTTATCTGAAGCTACCTTGAGCAACTGTTGCAAATATTGGACTCATTCATTGATCTCTCAAGAACCACAGTTTGGACTATTAAAAAAGAGAGAATGGCTTTCACAGCTGGGAAATAATATTCCATTATGCAATAACCTTTGGTGGTCTTTTGTCTGAGAGGAAAATTTCTCTTACCTAAGTGAGAAACCCCCACTCAAAACCTCCCCATTCTCCAAAGCTTGACAGAGTGTTCATGTCTGACTTTGGTAATGGTGTGACTTTCAGGACTTTATGATTCTTGTTTCAAAGACATAGGGCAGGGCTGTTGAGAAGCGTTTGCCTGAAGCGTGACTGGTGTTAGACTCAAGAGTGGATGTTTAGGGTTATGGTTGCACAATGCCATTACTGAGTGCCAAATCATGAGTGATATAGGCACCAGTGTGCTTTCTAATAATTGTGTGTGTGAGTGTATGTGATGTGTGGACACTCTAAAATGTGGCCTCTTGTCTAAGTCTTGCCCTAGAAAGTTGTGATTGTTATTCTAAACAAAAGAAGCTAAAGAGAGATAATAACCAAATGCATTGCATGGACCTAGATTACCTTTTAGTTATAAAACAAAAAAGCTGCAAATGACAATCTTCAATAATTGGGGATGTTTGAATAAGAATAGATATTCAGTGATTTTAGGAGATATTGTTAACTTTTTATTTTAATTTTATGATTCCTATAATTTTGCACTCTCTTGTCATTTTATTTTTACAATGTTTATTGAAAATAATTCCTCTTATCAAGGGTAGAAAACTAATTGCAAGTAACAACCACACTGTTTCTAAAGTAACAAAAGTTAGACACTTGTTTTAATGAAACGTATATAGACACTTGAATTTCAAGAAACTTTCAATTTTCTTATATGTGATAATTGTACTGTGGCTGCCTAGAAGATTGTACTTATTTTTGGAAGATGCATGTTGAAATGTTTAGATGCAAAAAGTCACGATGTCTGAAACTCACTTTCAAAAGGTTCAACAACAGCACAAGTGGTGGGGAAAAGGAGAGAGGAAGAAAATAATGGCAAAAAATGAACAATTGTTGTATCTGAGTGGAGAGTATATGTTGTTCTATTTATTAAACTGTTACAAGCCAAACCAGATTTGGCCTGAGGGAAGACATTTTGTAACTCTGTAAACTTTGTTTCACATGCCACCCCCAGAGGACATTTAAGGCTGCACGGTAGTCCAGCTGATTAATGACCACTCTCTGGGAGATATGCTGTTCTGTAGGTTTTATGACCCTTGCTTACCTATATGCCTCCCAGCTGCAGAAAGGAGATAACTTTGTTCTTCTGCATTCCTTGTGAATGCTTTGGACAAATATTCTATACTGTTCTGCAGCATCAAGGATAGGTGAAAGGCATGCTGTTGCCACTCCCAGTCTGCCTTGCCAGATGGTCAACATTGCTGATCCCCTCCTCTATAACCCACTGGCCCCATATAACTGCTTCAAGATTCTGTATCCACTTAAGATGGTTTTCTTAGGATGCTAGTCTGCCATCTTCCCATCAGCTAGCTCATCATCTAATAAAGTCCTTTCTCTACCACCATCTTACTTCCTGACAAATCAGCTTCATCTCGTGGTGAGTAGGTGGAGCCCTTTGTGTGGTAACAAAATTGGCAACCACGTAGGGACCCATGAGTCTGCCCATGGCTACCTGACCTTGGGGGAATTGTTCCTAGTAGTGCTGAGGTCTCTTTTCCTCAGGGATGGTCCCTGTCAGTTTCCCTCTGCTGTTGGCTGCCTCCAATGCTCTCTATGATGGAAAGAGAAATGACTGCTTCCGGTGAGTCGACAGACTCAGATCTGGAGTAGGGTAAGTCACCTCTGTGTGCATAACTGAGAAGTCCCTTCCCCTCCATTTGGGGTCTTCCTTCTTTGAGAGGCAGGACCATCTGGTTGATAGGGTGCCCTGCCAGAGAGGCAATAGTTGTAGGACTTTTACCCAGAATCCGGGAACTGGTTCACTGGTGTCCGGTCTTTCTGTGTCTGTGTGTGTGTTTGTCTATCTCTGTGTGTCAGAATGGGGAACAAGCCATCTGTCCCAAAGCGGAGCCTATAGGAGCTGATTCAGAATAGATGGTCTGATTATAGTTATGAGCCTGTGCTTAAGACAGTGATGGTTTTCTACTGTAATACTGCATGACCACAATATTCTTTGGGATCCACCGAGCACTGGTCATTCAATGGCTCTCTGAATTATCATACTATCTTACAGTTAGAATTGTTTGGTAAAAGAGCTGGAAAGAATGATGAAGTCCCATATGTAGAAGCTTCTATGTTGCTGTACCAAGATGAGAAAAAAGAAGGGAAGTATTTTCTCATGGTACAGAGAGAAGAGAAGGAAGAGAATGGATCTGTTATACAGGATGTTAAAGAGGATGATGATGCAATGGTATCACAGACACTTAATTCTCCCCCAGTTGCATAGGCACCAGCCTTTGAAGCTGCCCACTCAGTGTCACCACCTCCAAAGGTGTCCTTGGTAACTAAGGTGGGTGCTCTGCTCTCTTATGAGAGGAAGGCTGAAATGGACCCATGAACAGTGGACTGAATTTCACCCTCCCCTGCTAGACAGGGAACCCAATTTGGTCAGGGTGCTCCCCTGGAACAGGGCAGTTCTCATTATGGCAATACCCCATAGGGTTCAATGCGCAAGGACAGCCTGCTGGATTCTTCTGGATGCATAACCCTTCCTCCATCTCTGATCTATTTAACTGGAAAAATAATAATCCGCCCTACTGGGAGGATCCCCTGTGGACGACAGAATTGTTCTCTTCTATCTTTGCCACCTATCATTTATCGTGGACAGATATGCATATTTTAATGAATATGCTCCTAATGGGAGATGAAAAAAGATTGATAATAAACAAAACCAGAGAGGAATCTCACCAGCTCCATCTAGCAGACCCTGCTAGTACACTTGAGGCTAACACAGCAGTCCCAATAACTGGAAGCCTGGGACCCTAATGATGCCACAGGGAGAATCAGACTGGAACATCACAAGAGATGTATCTTAACAGGCCTGAGAACCAGGCTCCCTAAGAAAAAGAGCCTAAACAAGGTCCAGGAGATTCAACAAAAATCAGATGAAGACCCCTATGAATTCCTAGAAAGGATTTACCAAGCCTATGCACGCTATATGGATACGGATCCAGAGGTCCCTGAAAACCTTAGAATGGTTAACATGACTTTTATAGGACAAAGTGCTCCAGATATTAGGAAGAAATTACAAAAACTAGATGGGGCATTAAGAATGAATCCCTCTCAGGAGCTAGCCTGGTGGTATAGTAGTTGAGTTTGCATGCTCCATTTTGGCGGCCCAGGGTTTGCAGGTTCGGATCCTGGGCGCAGACCTAGCACCACTCATTAAACCATGCTGTGGAGGCATCCCACACAAAATAGAGGAAGACTGGTGCAGACGTTAGCTCAGTGACAGTCTTCCTCAAGCAAAAAGAGGAAGATTGGCAACAGATGTTAGCTCAGGGCCAATCTTCCTCTCTCACACACACACTCAAAAAGAATGAATCTCTCTCAGCTTGTCGATATTGCCTTTAAGGTGTAAAACAACAGGGAGTGTGGATCAAAGTAGGAAGACATCAAGAGGGATGCTGCTTTCCTGGCTGGTACTCTGGGCAGGCAGAACCTGAGCCATCTGAGAGGAAAGCCAGGCCAACTGATGGGAGGTAGGCATCCTTTGGGAAAAAGCCAGTGTGTTTATCGCAAGGAAAGAGGACATTGGAAAAAGGAATGCCCTAACAAAGAAAAAGAAATTGTAGATGGAAAGAGGAAGGAAACTGCCCCGATGGTGGAGAGAGGGGAATGTTCTGATGAGGACTGAAAGGGCCCAGAGGTTCCTTTGAACTTAAGACATCATCCCATCCAGATTTCCCCACAGGAGCTCTGGGTACAACTGACAGTGGGGAACAAACTGAATTTTTAGTTGATACCAGTGCCACCTATTTGGTCCTAAACGCTAAGTTAACAAAAAAGGGTCAAAATCGACCCCAGTTATGGGAGTCCTTGGTGAAATCCAAGATTATTCATTTCTACAGCCCTTAGAGTGTCAGGTGGGGGACCTGACCCTGAAACACAGTTTCCTATACATGCCAGAATGCCCCATCCCACTTCTGGGTGGAAAACTTCTCTGTAAATTAAATATACAAGTCACTTTTGCACCAGGACAACCCAAAATATGCATTCCTCCAGAACAGTCCCTAAGTTTGCAGATGGCCTTGCTGGGGATCCTAGAGTCAGAACTGGAACTGTTACCACCTGAAATCTATGAGGAGGTAAGGCCCAATGTATGGGCAAATGGGACCCCAGGGAAGGCAAAGAATGCCCAACTAGCACAAACACTCTTAAAAGAGGAAAAAAATAAAGCCCAATCTAAAACAATGTCTGCTGGAAAAAAAAGAAGCTCAGAGAGAAATACAGCTTATTTTCAAAAAATTCTTAGAGGCAGGATTAATTAGACCTTGTCAGTCTCCATACAACACCCCTATTCTCCTGGTAAAGAAGCCAAATTCTAATGAATATCACTTTGTTCAAGATCTGTGTGCCTTTATAAATGAGTTGGTTCAAGAACTGCACCCTGTGGGTGCCCAACCCCTACACCATATTAACAAATATACCGGGAGAATATGGTTGATTCTCAGTATTGAACCTAAAGGATGCATTTTTCTGCATACTATTGGCTGAGGAGGCCCAACAGTTGTTTGCCTTTGAATGGTGTGACCCAGACACTCAGATGACACAACAGTGTTGTTGGACTGTCCTCTAGGGGCTTAGGAACTGTCTCACTTTATTTGGGTAAGCATTGGTTAGAGATTTAAGTCATCTAAAACTACAGGAAGAACTGTTATTACTATGCTTGGATGGCTTGCTAATAGCAAGCCCCACTGATAAACAATGTCTGACCAACACAAGTGAGACTTTTAATTATTTGGCAGAATGCGGATACAGGGTCTCTCAAAAGAAGGCTCAGATTTGTAAAGAAAAGGTCACATGGTTGGGGGTTGCATATCCAAGGGACAAAGAGAATTATCGCCTGATCGAAAGAAGGCAATAGCCTGCTTAAGTCCTCCCCAAACTCAACAACAGCTGCGAGATTTCTTAGGAATGGCAATTTTCTGTCAAATCTTGATTCCTATTTATGGGCTCATAGCCCCTGTATGAGGTTCTGAAGGGTCTAGAGTCAGAACCTTTGGACTGGATTAAAGAATGCCAGCCAGTATTTGATACTATTAAGGCCAGGCTGACCGCAGCTCCAGGCTTAGGATTGGCAAACCTGGACAAACCCTTCAGTCTCTATGTGCATGAGACATGGAATAAATCTAGGAGTATTAACTCAATAATTGGGAACAACCTTTAGGCCTGTGGCCTATTTCTTTAACAATTGGATCAAATGGTGAAAGGATGGCCCCCTTGCCTCCAGGCAGTAGCAGCCACACCTGACATTCTTCAAAAGGCTGAAAAATTTAATCTAGGTCAGACTACCATGGTATACGTGCCCCACCATGTCCTCACATTACTGGAACAGAAAGGGGGATACTGGCTCACCTCAGGAAGGATGGGCAAATATCAAGCCATCGTTTTGGACAATCCAAATGTCAGCTTACAAGTCATCTCAACTGTAAGCCTGGCCACCTTGCTCCTCAGTGAGACCTCACAAGCTTTAGAACATGATTGCTTACAGATGGTAGGAATGGTTTATTCTAACTGGCCGGCTCTAAAGGACCAGTCATTAGAAGAACCTGAACTGGAGCTTTTCACAGTTGGTAGTAGCTTCATGGACCAAGGTAAGAGGCAAGCTGGGGAAGCAGTTGTAACCTTACAAAAAAACTAACCCACAGAAGCCAACGGATTATCCCTAGGGACTTCATCCCAGAAGGCTGAGATCATTGCCCTGACCAGAGTTTTCCTCTTATCAAGAGGGAAGAGGGTGAATATTGATACAGATTTCTGGTATGCATTTTCAGTGGTCCATACCCACAGAGCTGCCTGGAGGGAAAGAGGGCTTCTAGCCATCAACAATAAAGAAATTAAACATGCTCCAGATATATTACAATTATTGAAGGCAATCTATGAGCCCTCTCAGGTGGCCGTAATGCATTGCCCTGGCCACCAAAAGGGTGAAATGCCTATAACTAAGGGAAATTGATTGGCTCATGAAGCAGCAAAAAGGGCAGCAAAAACAAAGACCCTTGCTATGATGGGCTCTTTGCTTCCCCAGGTATATTTACCTGGATACCAGCCAGCATACTCAGAAAAAGACCTAAATTGGGCAAAAGAATGGGGTTTCGTCTCGAAGCATTTGACAGTCTGGAAAAGTAATGCTCGGGCAACAGTTTTAATTCCTGAGGCTCTTCTGTACCCAATTTTAAAATGCATACATGAAAGCACCCATTGTGGAAGAGATGCTACCTTACAATGGGTCCAGAAGCACATCATGGGACTTAATTTACAGAAGACCATACAGCAAGTAACTAAAAATTGCACCACTTGTGCAAGAAACAAGCCTACGGCAGCTCCGGGACCCCCTTGCATGGGAATCCACCATAAACGGGACTGACCTACTGAAGAGTGGCAAATGGACTTTGCTCAAATGCCGTGAATAATTGGAAACTTCCATTACTTGCTGGTGTTTGTGGACACTTTCTCTGGGTGGGTAGACGCCATCGCCATGCGAACTGAAAAAGCATCAGAAGTAGTTTGTGTTTTATTAAAATAAATTGTTCCTAGATTTGGCATGCCTAACACTGTATAGAGTGACAATGGACCTGCCTTTATTTCTCAAGTCCCATGACAGTATCTAAGGCACTGAACATCAAATGGATGTTACATTCAATGAGGAGACCTCAGTCAGCTGGAAAATGGAAAAGATGAACCACACTTTACTTTTTATTTTTTTTTGTTTTTGCTGAGGAAGATTCACCCTGAACTAACATTTGTTGCTGCCAATGTTCCTCTTCTTGTTTTTTTGGTGAGGAAGATTGTCGCTGAGCTAACATCTGTGCCAATCTCCCTTTATTTTGTATATGGGACACCACCACAGCATGGCTTGATGAGCAGTGTGTAGGTCCATGCCTGGGATCTGAGCCCACAAACCCCAGACTGCTGAAGCAGAGTGTGTGAACTTAACCACTACGCCACTGAGCTGGCCCCCAATCTTCCTCTTTTTGTATGTGAGTCACTGTCACAGCATGGCCACTAATAGACAAGTAGTATAGTTCTGCACCTGGGAACTGAACCCGGGCTGCAAAAGTGGAGTGCACTGAACTTAACCACTGGGCCACTGGGGCTGGCTCTGAACCATGCTTTAAAGGGAAGCACTGCAAAGACATGTAAGGAAGTACAATTAATGTGGGATAAGGCACTATTCATTGCCCTGCTGTGGATTAAAGTGGCTACCTGAAGTAGGCTTAAGTTAAGCCCCTTTGAAATTCTATACAGCAGGCCATTTCAGACTTCTTTTGCAGGAGGATCCCTTGAGACCCTAAAAGACGTTATGATCACAACTTATGATAAATCTTTGAGGTCTATGCTAACCTATATTCATGAGTTTGCTTCCTGCAGGTCAACTTATCTGTCTGATGTGTCCCTGAACCCTTTCCATCCCAGTGAGAGTCCTACTAAAGACCTGGAGAGAACAAGGACCTGAAAATCAACTGGCAACCAAGTGGATGGATCCTTTTGATGTGCTACTGACCACCCACTCATCTGCAAACTCACGGGGTTTAAGCTGTGGATACATTATACCCCAAAAAATCAAGACCCACTGATAGAAGTGCCAGATCTGCCCCAAACCCCAACGTGGGCATGTGAGCCCATAAAGGATCTAAGACATGTATTTCATAAGTCTACTTAATCTATACATACTGGTCTTTGTACCTGGCACTATGGGATGGGGAGATAACTCTTTGGTATGCATTTCCCAAGATATAGCTTCTTCTACCAAGGTAAGAGACTGCTGGTTCTATCATCCAAGGCCTTACTCAGTGTATGATCCTGGTGACCCCATAGTAATGCCAGTAGCCACTTTCTCAAGTATACCTAATTTTACTGTGACCTATGATATAAAACCTTCAGATATAACCTATAGGGTCAGATTAATTGTCAGGGGATCTCCTGTCCCCTGTTTCTTTATACACCCCCCCCACAAAGGAACCTATAATGGTTTTCAGGGAAAAATGTAAAGATAAATGGTCATATGACCATAAGAACCAGACATTTGCTGATGGACAACTAAACTTACCTGTTTGCTCAATGGCATTTACTTCTCACCTCCTGTCTCTTACTCTCTGGTCAGGGAAAGGTGAATGAAAATGTCTTCAAACTACAGGTCCACCAAATTATGTCAAGATTTTAATGAAAAGTACCAAGTGTACCTTCAAAGATCACCCAGCTCTCTGCTAATTTGCAGATTAAATTTTTCCTCCTGGACACTGCCTTACCCTGACTCCTTGCTTGACTGGATCCTAGATAAAATTCCTAAAAATGAAGGCCTACATTTTAGCAACATGACTGATATTCTATGTGTCCTCTTAAGGTATGTCTTTGTCTGTGGATCTAATCACTAACCCTGGACCTATAATTGCCTTGATAGCTGGCACATAGAAGGTGCCCGTCTATTAGGATATTTAATCACTCCTTTCTCTGTACATGACTCAAACGAAGACAAACAATGGCCAAATTCCCTTAAATTATTTTCCTGGGTAAACCGAGAACTGATATCTGATGGAGCTACTGATTTCTTTGGTTATGCCCTGCTTCTATGGTGGGGAGTAGTGGCCCATGAGCATGTGCTGTGAAATTTATCCCATACTCTTATGACTATACCAATGAGACTGCCAAATCCCTCACAAATTTACAGAAGTCCCTTAACTCTTTAGCTAAAGTAGTTATAGACAATAGAATTGCCCTAGATTATATACTAATAGAACAGGGAAGGGTCTGTGTAGTGGCCAACACCTCCTGTTGTTCTTACATCAATACCTCCTCACAAGTAGAAACTAGCATTAACAAAATCAGGGAACAGGCTCTGTGACTCCAATGAACTGTAGAACATGATAGCTCCCTTTTCAGCCTTGACACAGATTAGTTTTCTGGTCTCTTTTTCTGGATACCTTCAGGCATCTGGTCCTTCTTAGGCAGTCTATTCAGGCTGGGGTTAACCAGGCTTCTACTCTTCCAGGGACGTATCTTCTCCTAAAGTTAATACTTTGCTGTATCAACAAAGGTTGCTCTCACATAACCCAAACTACAAAAAAACCACAATTGCTGATGTGCCAACCTCACTTAAATAAAAGGGAAGGAAAAGACTTTTTTCACTAACACATCAAGTTATTCCACATGATGATGCCTCTTCACTGCCGATACAGCAGTGAGTAGCCAGATGTGATATGTTGCCCCAATTCCCCAAGACTATGGAATAGACAACTGACAGTGGGGAATTGTTATAGGCAAATCCAGACTCGGCCTGAGGGCAGCCATCTTGTAACTCTCTGTAAACTTGGTTTCACAACCCATCCACCCTAGAGCACATTTAAGGCTGCACATAGTCCAGCTGATTAATGGCCACTGTCTGGAAAACACACGTGCTCTGTAGTTTTTATGACCCCAGTTTACCTATATGCCTCCCAGGTGCAGAAAGGAGATAACTTTGTCCTTCTGAGTTCCTTAGGAATGTAACAACCTTTGGACAAATATTCTATACTGGTATCCATCATCAATGATAGGTGGAAGGTCTGGTGTCGTGACTCCCAGACTGCGTTGCCAGTTGGCTAACATTCATGACCTCCTCCTTTATAGCCCGCTGGCCTTATAAAACTGCTTCAAGATTCTGTACCTTCTTAAGATGGTTTTTTTGGGGACACTAGTCCACCATCTTTCCATCAGCTAGCTCATCATCTAATAAAGTCCTTTCTCTACCACCATCTTGCCTCTCAACTAATTGGCTTGGACTTGAGGCAATGAGTAGATCAAGCTCTTTGCACAGTAACAAAACTTTTCTGTGTGCTTGAAAATTTTATAATACAAATTTTGGAAGAGAGGAATATAAAGGAGACAGGCCACTAAAATTTAAGTGGATGGATATATGTCATTATGCATTTGTCCAAACTCATAAAATATACAACACCAGGAGTGAACCCTAATGTAAACTGTGGACTCCGGGTGATAATGATATGTGAATGTAGGTTCATCAGTAGTAATATGTGTTCCACTCTGGTGCAGGAAGTTGTTAATGGGGGAGGTTATGTGTTTGGGGGTAGGGGATAGATGGGAAATTTTTCTCCCCTTAATTTTGTTGTGACCCTGACACTTCTCTCAAAAAGAAGGTCTCTTAAAAAATTTAGGGGGAAAATAGCAAATGACTTAGAACCCATGAAGACTTGATGAATTCTCAGAGAGCAAGCAGAGTTTGTTTTTTAAAGATCGGCACCTGAGCTACCATCTGTTGCCAATCTTCTTTTTCTTCTTCTTCTTCTTCTTCTCCCTGAAGACCCCAAGTCCATAGTTTTATCTTCCAGTTGTGAGTGCCTCTGATTGTGCTATGTGGATGCCTCCTCAACATGGCCTGATGAGCAGTGCCAGGTCCATGTGTGGGATCCGAACCTGTGAAATGCTGGGCCACCAAATCAGAGTGCGTGAAATTAACCACTAGGCCAAAGGGTCGGCCTCTGAGCAGAGTTTTGATGGGAGTGATCACCATTTCTGAGATGAGCTTATGTGGGAAACACACACCCCATGATTGGATGTAATGGTGGCTGATGCCTCCCAAGCCCGGGGATGGGGTTTAGGTGAGAACTATCCCTCACACATTGTTTAGCTATTGAGAAAAAACCTTGAGAATTTAAAGGTTTGTGATTTTAGAGTTTTTCAAAATATCTCTTACCTTTAAGAATGGTGTTTGTTGCCTCCCCAGAACCCCCAAATATAGCACTCATCCTTTTGTTTATTAGGCATAAATTTCCCGGTGTGAAAATTAATAAAAGGTAACATCACTTAAAGTTGAGTCAGGAGGCCAGAAAGGGGAGCTCCCATGCAGGACTACTGGAGGTCAATTACACGAGGATTGTCAGTTACAGACCCCAACAAAAAGAAGTCATCAGCAGGAAAGAATGACAATTGCAGGAAGAAATGGACCTTGCGTCCCAAACAGAAATCCACTCTCTCGGCAACTCAGCCAAGGAGAAACCATCAGACCCTGGAACTCTTGCTTTTCTCCAATGGACTCTTGTTCAAAACAACCCCTCAAACTTTCCCCCTCTTTCCCTATATAATAAGATTCCACTCTTTTGATTGTTAGATTTGCCTGTGATCTGCCATAACATGCACAACCCAAATTGCAATTTTTTGGCTTTTCCCAAATGAACTTGCTCCTGGTGAAACAACTGGCTGTTTTACCAGGGCTCAGACACCTGCTACTGAACCCTGAATAGTCAGATAGTAATCCAGCATTCTTTGCTCCCCAGGAGCTCATCGCCAACTAGAAAACACAATATAGGTAAGTGTGATAGGATAGCCTTAAAATAGATTAAAAATAGAAGTTAGAAGGAAAAAGAGGTAGAGTGATGATAAAATCACTCCCCTCTGAAAAGAACATTATGTCAAAGTTAACATAATGTTAAAAGCTAAATACTCAACTAACAAAATGTATCCTGAATATTTTACCTTCCTTTTGAATGTTTATGTGTTATGCTTCTTTCTTGTGATCTGGCGAATTTCCTAAAGGTGGTGCCCTTGTTTTAGGAACTTACCCTTTTGTTGATTTTTGCTTTAACAATAATATCTCTTTTGTTTCCCCATTAATTATGATGTTGACTTTTCATTTGGAAAAGAACATAAGAAAGATAAAAGTTGCATAGCAAGTTAAAAAATATTTTGTTTCTGCTTTAAGGGTCTTTCTTAATAATGAAGAGTTATTTAAAATTTATCACAAAGCAGTGATAGAAGAAAAAATTTATCAAATATATTTCAAAAACCATTGATAGGATTCTTTATGATATATATAGTTCTTCAGTCAGCAATATTGATTGATGCTTTCTAGAGCCAAGTGTTGTTCTGAGCCCTGGGGTACAGCTTAACTGTTTGATAGACGTACAATTAGTAAAGGAAGTCAAGATATTTTTCTTAATTATATTTATCAGTGTTTTCTCACTGTCTTAAGCGCCATGACACACAGTGCTGCTTTATTTTATATAGAGGGTTTTGACATAGATTCTAGTTTTTTATGAAGGTTCTACTGCTAAAAAACCAAAACAAAAATGAAAGCTTGGGTTTCATTCCTAGTTCTTCTACTTCTTCACTGTGTGACCTTGGCCAAGTTACATGAACTCACTGAAACTTCATTTCCTTCTGCGTAAAAAAATTAATAAACATTATCTCGCTCAAGGACAGCAGGGCAATTAAAGGTTGTGAGTTTTAAGTGGAAAATGCCTCCAAAGCTCTTAGCATAGGCTTACCTCATGGGAAGTGTTCCATAAGTGTTAGCTACTATCCACATCACTTCCCAGTCCTTGAGTCAGCAATTCCAAATTTAAAGTTCCCCAGGCTGGTGGAAGGGGCAATTGAATCATGTTCTCCTGTGGTATTGATTTTTGTGTGATATTTGTATTTAATCTGTTGCTATAATTTTTAGGTTTTCTAATTCTGAGCCTGCATTGCTGTACCTCAAAAAATTCAACTTGGTTATGGTATATCGATCTTTTAATATGTTGTGCCATTATCTTTTTGGTGATGAGATATACTTTTTTGCAGAAAATCCAATAGTGTTATTTTTTTTTCAAAAAAGAAAGTAAAGTGAGAGAATTTGTGTGGGTGGCTTTTCTGTGTTCTGGAAACAAAGGCAGTGTTCTTTGTCCAGTTCTCATATCTGAATCTGGGTATTTCTATGCATTTCCTTGTTGGTTCATTGTCTTTCTCTACATCAAAGGCTTTTCACTAACTTAGTAGAATTAGATATCTTGAAATGCTCATTGCTTCCTTCTCTGTATATTCTCCTTTGTGCCTCTTTGTTCTTTTATTAGCTGATATTTCTTGATTTCAAAAGCATGACTTTATCTTAGATCTGGTTAGAATTCTCGGAACCAGAGGAAATCGTCTTGGAAATGTCTCTTCTTTTCCTTACTTCAGGCCCCTGTTGTCTGACTTGCAGATCCATAACTTGCTCTCTGCCACTCATCCCAAGCCTGCTTGACTTCAGGTGTACCCAAATCTACACCATTGGAGAAGAAAAGGTTTATTCATTGAGCATCATATTATGTGCTATCTTCTGGAACATGAACTTACAGAATTGCCACCAAAATCTTGTAAGAGAAGTTATCCATTACCATATATAGAAGGGAAAACTGAAACTCATACAGATAATTTCATTGGCAAGATAGAGTATGGAGCAAATATTCCTATGACTACACAGCATTAATTCTTAAGTTTTCAGCATCTACATGTCTTCAATCCATCGTGAAGTTTCCACAGTGTATATGGATTTAGAATTTGGAGTCTGATACTCCTGGGTCTGATTTTCAGCCCCACCTTTTGTAAGCTGTTGCATCCTGGGCAAATTGTTTAACTTTTTCTGAAGTTCTTCTATCTTAAATGTTAAATGGTGACATTTTCAGTCCTTCCTCGAAGACTGAGGTGAGACTGACTATATGAGATACAGTTCTTACCACAGTGTTGGGCACATAGTTCATATTACAGCTTTTCTGTTTCTGTCCCCTGTTCCCCCACTCTTCCCTTAGCCTCCCTCTCCTCCTCTCCCCACTGTTCTCCATCTCCCAACCTTCCTTGCTCTCACCTCCTCTTTCCTTTCCCTATCCTCTCCTCTCCATCCTTCCAAACATCCTCCTCATCACCTCCTCTTCTCTCATTCCCCAGCACTAACCTCTAGGTCATCTCTTTTATTTTATGAAGCCACTAGTTTCCTAGACTAGGGAAAATAGCCAAGAGGTGTGTTCCTGGGAGAAGTAAGTGTGGTTGACATTGAGTAGAATGGAGTAAAGGTGGTGCAAGCAGAGACCATGATCGGCTGAAACAGATATCATATCCATTGAAAGTATCAGTGACATAATTGGTCAAGGCATGGTGAGGAATAAGGATAGCTCATTTCTTGTGTTAGGGCGGGGTGATAAGTAATAAACATCGCTTCTCCTTGAAGACAGGAATGTGTCAGGGCCACAAGGGAGAATGGCAAATGGGAAATGGGAAGAGCAGTCTTCTTTCCTCTTCTATCTTTATCACTCTTTCTCTAGGAGTAGTTTATTCCACCTATAATAAGAGTGACTATCGTGGACAGTCCACAATAAATGGAGTGAACTTTGATAATTCAGTTTTGAAACTCCCATGCAACCCGTATATTTTTATGTCCCACTAAAAATTTCCTACTATATTTCCCTCCTAAAAAAATCGAATAGGTAGAAAATCCGTTAAGCCAAGATTCCTGGTGAATCTTTTCCTCGCATCTTTGAGTGTCACAAATAATCTCCTGTATTTTGTGGAATCACGAACTCACTGAGAAATTTGAGTTAGGTCTGAGAGAGAGAAATTGGTGAATAGAGACAGAGAGATGGAGTTGCGGGGGAGGACAGAGAGGAAAGAGAGAGAAAGCAGTTTTTTTCTTTTTCCTTTTTTTTCTTTGAGGAAGATTAGCCCTGAGCTAACATCTGCTGCCAATCCTCCTGTTTTCTGAGGAAGACTGGCCCTGAACTAACATTCGTGCCCATCTTCCTCTACTTTATATGTGGGAAGCTGCCACAACATGGCTTGCCAAGCAGTGTGGACATCAGCACCCAGAGAACCCTGGGCCAGCGAAGTGAAACATGCAAACTTAACCACTGCACCACCAGATCAGTCTCTCTTTTTTCTTTTTCAGTGTGGGGTATGAGAACAGAAACAGTGAAAGTCATGGGAGATTCCCCATACTAGGAGGAGGATGTAGGTCTGCAAATTACCAGAGAAGTGAAACATTGATTCCACTCCTTACACTTTGATGGTACTGGCAGGATCATGAGGGAAATGGCTGTTTTCTTCTGATCACCTCCTATTCACTCCATTGGTTAGGGAGGGATACCCCGCCTTAAATGTGATAAGATGACCAAAGACATAACACCTGCACAGATGAGATTGACATCAGTATAGAAGTCTCATCTATTCATAGCCTGGGGGAGGAGGACATCGGACACCCCTCAGGGCCACCTGGGTATGGCACTCAAGAGCAGAGTGAATATGCAGGGGCTGTAGGATGTCAGCTTTGTGGTAATCAGAGGAGGAGGTGTACCCTCATTCTCTTAGTTCAATGGAAAAGTAGTATTGTGAAAATTCGTTAAGTTGACACAGGTGGCTAATAATTGTATAGGTTATATCATGGGGAGATGTCTAGGACTCTCTGAGGAGTATCAAGAACATTCAATCCCTGGAAGAGAAAAACCCAGTGTCCATCTCTCCTGCTGACTGAATATTGATCCAGGCCGAGGGACCCAGTGTAAGCATCCAAGAAACTTCACTTTGCTTTCGTATTTAAAAGAGCTTCGCTGAAGTAAAGTTTTCATGCCATAAAATCCACGTGATTGAAGTGTACAAAATGTTGTAGAGAGAAATTCAAGAAGACCTAAATCAATGGAAAGACATCCCATGTTCATGGATGAGGAGACTTAACATTAAGATGGCTGTACTCCTCAAATGGATCTTATTGTCGTCTCTGCCCTTTCCTCTTTTCTCCTTCTGGTGACCCCATTATGCATATGTTGCTATACCTGATGGTGTCACATAAGGCTCCGAGGCTCTCATCTTCATTCTTTTCTGTCTTTTCTTCTGATTGGATAATTTGTATTGATCTGTCATCAAGTTCACTGATTATTTTGCCATCTCAAATCTGCTGTGGAGCCCCTCTAGTGAGTTTTAAATGTTTGTTATTATACTTGTAAACTCCAGAATTTCCATTTGGTCCATTTTAAAAAAATAATTTTTAATTCTCTATTGGTATTCTGTATTTGATGAGTCAGTGTCAGGCTACTTTCTTTTAATTCCATAACATGGCTTCTTTTCGTTCTGTGATCATACACATGCTATGTGCTTTGGAGTCTTTGTCTGGTAAGTTCACCATCTGCACTGGTCGGAGATAGCTCCTAGTGATTGTTCTTTTTCCTATGTAGAGGACATTTTTTCTGTTTCTTTGCTTATCTAATAACTTTTTGTCAAAAACAGGGCATTTAGATAGCAGATTGTGACCACTCTGGATTTTGATTCACTCCCTAATGTAGGGTTATTAATGTAGCTTTTTATTTGTTGGGTTAGTCCCTTGGCTGGACTAATTCTGTGGAGTCTGCTTGCCCCACCAAGACTGCTGATGTCCTTGCTCAGTTGTTCTTTTATAAGTTCTTGTTTTCCTCTTTAAATCTGGCTTCTGAGGAGACATCTCTGTTTCAGCGTAGCTTAGTGGTGAGCCAGTGATTGGTCAGAGGTAGTCTAGAAATATCTTGAGTCAGTTTGGCTTCCACCATGTGCTGGTGGATCTTTGTATGAACTGGGACACACATTTAAAGTTTAGGCAGTGGACAATTACACATCAGGTTTTACTTTTGTGGACACAAGATTTACAATCATCCTGGAATAATTAGACTGCTAGGGCATTCTTTGCTCTCACCCAGCCCTGCACATTAGCACAGACCTCTAGATCCCCAGGATATGTGGCTGGTTATCAAGTCCTATTTGGGCCATCTTGTTCCCTAAATCTTTCTTTTAAAATGTTGCTAGTTTGCTGCTCTGTTTTTGGCCCAAACAGCCCCCCAACCTTGTGGGATATAGATGCCTCTTAGAGTTTGCCTGTGGAGGTTGCTGTTGTTTTGGCAAATGTCCATTGGTATGTGTTTATGTGATGGCTGAAGTAGCAAGGAAAATGAGTTGGTAACTGGAGTCATCTAGCAGAGGTACTGAAGGTTAGGCCTGGGCAGTTACCTTCAAAAAGGTGACACTTTTTAAGGTGAGAGTGGAGATGCTCTTCTCCTCACTACACAGTGTGTGGTTAAATTGGAAGGTTAGAAGGAGGCATGGAGGACAGACAGAAGGACCCATGGAGTCCTACCAATGATGAGCTGGTGTTGAAAGAGCACCTACTGTATACATAGTCCCTACCTCAGGTTAGAGTTCTCAGTATGCAAGACTCACATTCCACTGTAAGGAAGGGATTGTTATGTACATTTTGCAAGTGAGAAAATTGAGGCTCAGAGCAAAGGAAATATTTCATAATGGGTAGAGGAGAGTTCCAGGCCTTTCTGCTCTTGTCTGAAGATGAGTTGTGTTTCCAATTTGTCTTGAGTTGTGAACCAGGATGGGGAAGCTGTTTGAGGATGATCAATATGGTTGAGTTTGGTGTGTGTTAGGGAAACTTTCACTATGAAAATGCCCACTAGGCAAGGTGAGTCTAACAGCGGCTCTGCCCCAACTCACCCTGTGGCCTTGAGGAGTTCTATGAGCCTCAGTTTCCTTCTCCTTCAAATGGAAACTTGTGTGCCTGCCTCATCAGGTTGTTTTGAGTCTCCTACAGGAAGCTGGTTGAGCTTTGTACCTGATGCTGAGACTGTGGTCAGGAAATGAGATGGATGCTGTTGAACACCCATGAGAGAAAATGGTCTTCTTCATCACTCCCTCATAGCTTCACCTGGCCATGGAACACTAGAATTGAAAAGGATTTTACAAACACTTTTGCTGAATTTTAAACTATTGAGCCTCAGAGACATTATATGGCTAGCCAATGTCCTGTGTATGCTACCTGAGAGATAAACTTGAACTTCATGCTCTCAGGCTTAGGAATGCACAAGCACTCTCCTGGTGAGTTTGATTTTTATCAGAAGGAGGGGGTGTGGGGTAAGGTGTAAGGGGGTAGATAAAAAGGCAGGGCCTATTGATGTTGTCAGTCCCAGCAAGGCAGGCTGCCATGGCACCGTGTTTGGGAATCTTTCTGATTTTGGTTGGCGCTTGTATCTTTCTCCAACTGGACCATGTGGATGGAGGTGAGGGAGGGAGGAAGGGCTGAAATTGGTGTGGAAGAACCTGCATCAGATGGGTTGATGTGCAATAGAATAATAATATAATGGTGGCATGAAATATATCTGCCAATTCTTGAGTATATCTCAAGGACAAGACACTATTATGGCCTTTACATTACATTTAAGTTTCAAACAAGTATTTGAAAGTAAACCTAGTCAATCTTACTCAAAAGCCCACGATGTTATTGGCTATCAACCCTCATGACAGCTGCCTCATTCCTAAATATCCCATCCAATGTCCCAGCCATGGGCAACCTATACACAGGGTTGGCTAATTTGTTCAAAGGAAGAGTTTTTGATGTAAATAGAATTCAATGTTTGGAATAACAGGAAAAGTGTCGTCTCAGGTAACATCTTATGGTTTATTTGGTGTAATTCAGATGCGGCAGTATAAGAACAGTGAGAAAGTGTAAGAATCTTACTCATCTGTGCTGTTTAGCCCTCTAGTACACACATCCAGAGTGTATCTATTTAGAACAAACTTGGATGTCAAAATGTGAAAAAAAATACAGTATTGTTCATTGCCATCACTACATTGTATAGTAGATTACTAGAACTTACACTTAAAATTGTGTTAAGTGGGGGGTCAGTCCCATGGCCAAGTGGTTAAGTTCACATGCTCCACTTCAGTGGCCCAGGGTTTCGCCAGTTTGGATCCTGGGCACAGACATGACATGACTCATCAGGCCATGATGAGGTGGCATCCCACAAAGCACAAACAGAAGAACCTACAACTACAATATACATCTATGTATGGGGGGACTTTGAGGAAAAGAAGAAGAAGAAGGAAGAAGAAAATTGGCAACAGATGTTAGCTCAGGTGCCAATATTTTTTGAAAAATTTGTTAAGTGGGAAAATCTCATGTGTTCTCATCACAATAAAATAATTATATAATTTTAGTATGAAAACGAGAAAGTTCTATATGCAGAACAGGGCCTAGTATAGCATGTATTCAGAGTGCCTTAATTTTGTTCTCGTCTCATCTTCATCCGTCTCCTCTGTGAATTTTTTCCAGATCAGCAGCCGATTGCGACTGACCATTCTCCTACAAGGAAACCAGGTAATCTATTTGAAAAATAATGAAACAAAATAACAATCAAATAAATCCAACTAACGTGTGGGGAGGGAACTGTGATTGAGATTCTTCTGACATATTTTACACGTAAGAGGTAACTTCACCTTCTCAATAATTGGAGACGCAAATGCACACACCTCCAGGGTGTCCTTGAGAAACAAGGGGCTCCCCATGGAGGTGTTTACTCATCCAGGCTAAGCAGCCTATAGAGAGCAGGATTGGAATCTGACCCCAGGTCAGGGCTTTAGGGCTAGTGCCATGCGCCAAGGTAAATAGGGTCTCATTCCAAGGGATGGCACTCAAATAAGGGAGCTTGTCCAAGAGGAATAAGGCAGGATTGGTTAGGGAGATAGTTTTCAACAGAAATATGCACGTGAGTTGTGGAGAGTTGACATTTGTCACCAGGAAATCCACTGATGAGGCTGACAGAATTCATCAAGTCTAAAGATGCCTTGGCCAGGTGCACATAACCACAAAGTCCTCTGTCTTTCTGGAATTTTCATCTTCGATCCATTAAAATGGCTAAGTCAGTGCACACGAAATGCAAAAGATGCAATGTTAGAAAAGGAAGGAGAAACTATCTTAGATATGCCATGATTGTGGCACAGATAAAAATCATGCTTCCATATGATGTGAGGCAGAATATTAATGACAAGAACAAGAAATTGCCTGTGTTCACAGAGATAGAATCTCTTTAGACTTTTGGTATTGAATGTGGGAAAACAGAAACTACAGATCTCAACACAACAGTATAACAGGCGATAAAATTTATGATGCAAAATCAGGTTACTCTGTTGTCTGGCAAGCTCGTCCATTGCCTGGAGCTCCAATATCCATGGGAAATGCCTCTGGGTAAATGTCACTGGAAGTTAAAGAGCCTTTCCTTGTCGCTGAGGGTAGAGATCACTTCACGTTGACCTTAACATCCCTGATGCTTAGTAAAGGGCTTTCTACATGGCAGGCCCTTGGTGATGATGAGCTAGCTGTTATAGAAACATTGCCAGAGTTACTGCAGAGCTAATGATGCCCTGAAGAGCTGATGGAGACAATCTCTTTGCTTTTTGCAGATAACAAATGTGTCTTCCCATTCATCTATCAAGGCAGACAGCATTACGACTGCACTAGGGCTGATTCCTTTTACCGTTGGTGTTCCTTAACTGAAAAATACTCTGGGAAATGGAAATATTGTGCTGCCGAGGGTGAGTATGCAGCTTTTTCTCACGTGATGAGCATGTCGCTTCTCAGCTGAAGAGGGTACTTCCATACTTGCTCACTAGATGGACGTCTCAGGCTTTAACTTGTCTTTCCCAACACGTTGCATTCATGTCCCTGTCTCTTGATGACACAAAAACATTTTCCTGTAAAGCACTTTCTCACCCATTCCTTGTACTTTCAGACTACGCCAAATGTTTCTTCCCCTTTGTCTACCGTGGCCGAACATACCACACTTGCACAACTGATGGGAGTGTTTTACTCATTCCTTGGTGCTCAGTCACTCCAGACTATGACCTTCATGGAGCTTGGAAATATTGCATATGATAAAAAGGTAGGTGTCTTGGGGAGAATGAGAAAACATGGGAATCATCAGGGATGAGATAGAGCTGGATAAAGAGATGGAGCAAGGTGACACAGAGAGGAGTGAGAAGGAAAGAGGAGACAGGTAGAAGTATGGGAAGAGGTAGAAAGGATGCAGGAAGAAGTAGAAAGGAAGAGGAAGACTGAGGACCAGAAGTTAGGAGAGGAAAGAGAGAAGGAAGGGGAGAGTAGTTGCAACGAGAGTAACAGACAAAAGACGAAATGCAAAAGATGGAATGTTAGAAAAGGAAGGAGAAAGAGAGGTTTCAGGGTTAAAAATGGAATGACGAGTATCTGGGGAAGACTACCAGCAAGAGAAGGTAGGGGGAGAGAAGATGAGAGAGAGGAAGAGATAGTACAATATAATCTTATGAGCAAGCATGTGAAAGCAGGAGTAGAGACGGGAAAGAGCAGATAGAAAGGAGAAAGAGGAAAAGAGAAACAGACCTTGGCACTCATATGACTGACTGGAAAAATAAATAGAACTCCTTAACATTGACAGCAACACCGTGTTAAATTGCTCTCCAGTGTATCTAACCCATGGCCATGAATGTGATCAAGCCTTTGAAACCCAAGTGAAGAAAATCAAGAAATCTCAAGCATGAAGGTGATGCTCTGTGCAACACAGATGCAATCCTTTCCCTGAAACTCCACTTTGTTCCCACTGTGCATGGATTGAATCAATAAATCACTTTCCCTGCAGCTGTTGTTTTGTTTTCCCTTCATGAAAGGAACCATCTTTCCAATGAGAGGGTCTCAGTGTGCCCAGCTTGATCACACAGGATCTTCATGTCCTGGCCCTCTCCTCCTCCAGACCCTATGTGGTGATGGAACATCAACACACATCAGAGTTGTCTTTTCTGTGGGCTTGATTGAATGTTGATGGTGTAGCATGGAGGCCACTGGGGTGAGAGTGGGAGGAGGGTCCCCGAGGGTATGGAGAGCTGGTCCCTGTCTTAAATAATTTTTCTTTCCTGAGTTAAGTGAAATGTTATTTCTTCTTGGAGATTGTCTCTGACTCCCAATATAAGGAGTGCTGATCGTGTCTGTCCAGTTCATCCACTCTCTACTTGCAATTACACTTTCCATTTTCCTCAGGGTCTGGAATCTTTTGGAGGGCCAGATGGGCTGCCTTGTTTCCCCTGGTATCAAGTGTTATGTGAAGAATCTGGCACCTCCTTGGCCTTCAGACATTTTTCAAAAGACCTACTACATTAAAAAAAAAAAGATATTCTAGAAAAATAATATTTCAGTAAATAACTGGCATTGAATGAGACAAAATGAAATTCACACGTGCCCAAAATAAAGAAGGGCCTTGAAGGTAGAATCTAAGCTTTCTTCTGGTGCATGAACATCGCAGAGAGATACAGAATAGTGGGTATTGGATTGGGGATGATATTTTGTCACCATTCAGGGAGGTCAGCATTCTTGGCCTCTATGATGTTCAACTTGGTAATTTGCTGGAACTTAAAACCAGGTTAGTTTAAGGACCATCTAGGAAAGAAGCCTAGAAATGCTTCTTATGTCATCCCAGGAAACCAGATACAAATTTCCTTTCTTGTCTCTCAGAATGGATTATAGGCACACATTTATTCAAGAAAATACTCTAAATATCAGTTACAACAGGAGTCTGTGTGATCTGAACTACTTTATGATCCCCACCCAGCTCACCACCAACTCAAACCAATCATGAAGTCACAAAAATTTACATTCTAATTGAGACAGAAGTTAAAATAGTAGTCATAAAGAAACTCAACAGGTTACAAGAAAATTCAGACAGACAATTCAATGAGCTCAGAAATAAAATTAATGAGCTGAAGGAATACTTCTCCAAAGAGACTGAAACACTTAAAAAAACTATACAGAAATTCTGGATATGAGGAACACAATTGATGAGATAAAAAATAATCTAGAAACCATACATAATAGAGCTGACTGCATAGAGGAGAGAATAAGTGACCTAAAAGATAGAAATCTAGAAATCTTCAGGTGGAGGAGGAGAGAGAACTAAAATTTTTTTACACATGAAGAAATTCTTTGAGAAATATCCAACTCAACTAGGAAAAGCAACCTAAGGATTTTAGGTATTCCAGAGGGAGAAGGGAGGTAAAAATGGAGCAGAGAGTTTGTTCAAAGAAATATCTGAGAATTTCCAAATTTGGGTAAGGAAGTGGACTTACAAGTACATGAATTCAATAGAGCTCCTAATTAAATCAATTCAAAAGATCTTCTCCAAGGCATATACTATTAAAACTGGCAAAAGTCAATGATAAAGAAAAGATATTAAGAGCAGCAAAACAGAAGAAATTAGCCTACAAAGGAACCCCTATCAGGCTTTCAGTAGATTTCTCAACAGAAACCTTACAACCAGGAGAGAATGGAATGATATATTCAAAATACTAAAAGACAGAAACGTTCAGCCAAGGATACACTAGTCAGTGAAAATATGTTTCTGATATGATGGAGAAATAAAAACTTTCCCAGATCAACAAAAGCTGAGGGAGTTCATTGCCACTAGACTTCCCTTACAAGAAACAATCAAGGAAGTCTTCATACCTGAAACAAAAAGGCAAAGGTTTACAAATCTTTGAGCAAGGAGATGTACAGACAGACAAAATCAGAACATTGCAGTTCTTTATCTGAACAGGTTAGCAAACACTTGATTATAAAATAAAAGATAAAGGGAAGGAACACACCAAAATAACTATAAACACTTCAATTTAGTCACAAACTCACAACACAAAAAAGAATAATTTGTAACAACAATAACTCAGAAGGGGAAGAGGGGAGGGATGGAACCTGTTTATGCTAATAGAGATAAGAGGCTATCAGAAAATGGACTATCTCCTCTATGAGATATTTTTTCTTTTTTTTTTAAGTTTGGTACCTGAGCCAACATCCGTTGCCAATCTTTTTTCTTGCTTCTTCTCCCCAAAGCCCCCAGGACATAGTTGTATATTCTAGTTGTAGGACTTTCTGGTTGTGCTATGTGGGCTGCTGCTTCAGCATGGCGTTGATGAGTGGTGCCATGTCTATGCCCAGGATCTGAACTGGTCAAACCCTGGGCTGTTGAAGCAGAGGCGGTGAACTTAAACACTTGCCCCTGGGGCCAGCCTCTCTAGGAGATATTTTATAGAAACCTCATGGTAACCACTAGACAAAAAATCAGAGCAGAGCCACAAATCATGAATAAACAGAAAACCACCAAAGTGAAATCACAGTCAGAAATACATGGGAAAAGGAAACAATGGGTAAATAGAACACCATAAAACAAGAGACAAAATGGCAGTATTAAGCTTTTGTATGTTAATAATCACTCTAAATGTAAATGGATTGAATTCTCTAATCAAAAGACACAGAGTGGCTGGATGGATTAAACTACAAGACACAGGGAGTGACGTCAGCATCTTGATGGAGTGAGTTTTCCCAGTAATCTCTCTCTTCCACCATACAACAAAAAAGACTGTCATCCTCCAACAGAAGACATCTGCACAACACAAAAGACGTCTGAGTCACACACACACAGCCGTATGTTGCAGGGTGGAGAGGCTGATGCCTCCCTTGGAGGAGGTGGAGTGGGGTAGGAAAAACCTTTCTCTCTCCCCAAAACTGCGATCTGATACAGCACTTGGCCATTGAGAGGGAAGGAACGGGGGCGGGGGGAGGATGCTCATTCATGGGAACATCAAAGATCCCAAGGGCCCTTGCAGCCTTGGGAAATGTCCCCTACTGGGATGAAAGCTATCACGGATTTGACCTCATCAAGCCAACACCACAGTAGAGCAGATAGCAAGAGAGGAGCAAATAAGCCTGTGAGACCATGGGGAGAAAGGACCCCTCACTCCCAACCATCCAGTGCTGACTCCAGCACCTGGGATCCCAGTGGAAGGCAGAGGGCTCAGAATACACAGCTCTTGATCCCCATTCAGTGGTGATAGGTGGTAACTATGGCCAAATAATGCCAGGATCCTAAAGAACAAAGCCACGACCTATAGCAGTATCAGAAATTATATTAAATCTCCAAACCAGAGAGAAAATGACAAGTACCTAGAAATCAGTCCTGAGGACACAGAAGTATGTAATCTAAATGATAGAGAACTCAAAATAGTTATAAAAAACCTCAAAGAGTTAAAAGAGAGTGTAGAGAAACAACTCAATGAGTTCAGGAGCTACTTCACAAAAGAGATTGACAGTATAAAAAAGAATCAATGAGAAATATTGGAGATGAAAGACACAATTAATGAGATAAAACAAAATATGGATTCTCTGAATGCTCTAGCAGACATCATACAGGAGCCGATCAGCATAATTGAGGATAGACATATTAAAATGCTCCAGATAGAGGAGGAGAGAGAATTAAGACTAAAAAGAAATGAAGAAAGTCTCTGAGAAATATCCGACTCAATTAGGAAATGCAACATAAGAATTATAGGTATTCAACAGGGAGAAGAGAAGGAGAATGGAGCAGAAAGCTCTTTCAAATAAACAATAGCAGAGAACTACCCAAACCTAGGGATGGAAATGGGAATCCATGTGGAAGAGGCTATAAGATCTCTTAAATATATTAATGTAAAAAGACCTACTGCAAGGCATCTAGTAGTGAAACTGGCAAAAGTGAATGACCAAAAAAAAAAAAAAATAGTAAGGGCAGCAGGGCAGAAGAAAATAACGTACAAAGGAACCCCTATCAGGCTTTCAGAGGATTTCTCTGCAGAAAGCTTACAGACTAGGAGAAACTGGAATGACATGTTCATGTCTTCAATGGACAAAAGCTTTCAGCCAAGAATACTCTATCCAGCAAAAATATCCTTCAGAAATAATGGAGAAATAAAAACATTCCAAATAAACAAAAGTTAAGGCAGTTTGTAGCCACGAGACCCTCCCTACAAGAAATCCTCAAGAAGGCCCACATTCTTGAAAAAAGGAGAGAGGGTTTACAAAGCATGGAGTAGGGAGATAGGTAGACAAAAGAAGAAAAATGTAGCTATAGATCAGAACAGGTTAGCAAATACTAAAGTATAGCATTAAAGTTAAAGTGAAGGAAAACACCCAAAGCAAAGATAACCCTGTCATTTTAACCCCAAACTCACAATGTAAGATGGCATAAAATGTGAGAAAAACAACTTAGGAGGGGAAGAGGGATGGGACTGAATCAATTTAGTCTAAGGAAACAAGAGGCCATCAAAAAATGAACTATCTTATCTATGAGATTTTGAATCTGATCCTCATGGTAACCAGTAAACAAAAAAGCAGAACAGAGACACAAAAAATAGATAAGGAGAAAACAAAGAAACACAACATAAAAAACTACCTAACTCAATTGGTAGACTGGAACACACAGGATAAGAAACAAAGGAAATTCAGGAGTAAGAGAAAATGAGTGATAAAATGGAAGAATTAAGCCCTCATGTCTCGATAATCACCCTAAACGTAAATGGATTGAATTCTCCAATAAAAAGACACAGAGTGGTGATACGGATTAAAGAACAAGACCCAACAATATTCTGCCTCCAGAAAACACATCTCAGTTCCAAAAACAAACACAGGCTCTGAGCAAAGGGGTGGAAGATGATACTCCCCAAACTAATGATGAACAGCAGAAAGCAGGTCTCACCATAGTCATATCAGACAGAGTGGATTTCAGGATAAGGCAGGTAAAGAAAGACAAAGGGGGCAGTATATAATGATCAAAGGGACACTCACCAAGAAGACATAACACACATAAATACCTATGCACCCAACACAGGAGCACTAAAGTATGTAAAGCAACTATTAAGAAACCTAAATGGAGATGGTAATAATAACACAATAATAGTTGGGGACCTCAACAACCCACTCACATCAATGGATAGATCATCCAGACAGAAAACCAACAAGGAGACAGTGCAATTAAATGAAAAGCTGGACCAGTTGGACTTAGTAGACATATATAGAACACTCCATTGAAAAACACCTGAACACACATTCTTCTCAAGTGTGCAGGGAACATACTCAAGGATAGACTCTATGTTGGGAAACAAGGGAAGCCTCAATAAAGTTTAGAAGATTTAAATAATAACAAGCATCTTTTCCAATCACAGTGCTATTAAGCCAGAAATTAATTACTACAAAAAAGCTGAGAAAGGGACAAAGATGTGGAGACTAAACAACATGCTATTGAATAACCAATGGCTGATTGAAGAAATTAGAGGAGAAATAAAAAGAATGTCTGGAGACAATTGAAAGTGAAAATGAAAACATTCCGTACCAACTCATATGGGATGCAGCAAAAGCCGTATTAAGAGGGAAGTTCATCACAATACAAGCACAGCTTAACAACAAGAAAAATCCCAAATAAGCAATCTCAAACTATACCTAATTGAATTAGGAAAAGGAAAACAAAGCCCAAAGTCAGAAGAAGGAGAGAAATAATAAAAATCAGAGTCGAAATAAATGCTATCAAAACAAAAAAGGCAGTATAAAGGATCAACAAAACAAACAGCTGGTTCTTTGAGAAGATAAACAAAACTGACAATCCTCTAGCCAGACTTAGAAGGAAAAAAAGAGAAAAAGCTCAGGGAAATAAAATTAGAAACGAAAGAGGATAAATAACAATGGATACTACAGAAATACAATGGATTACAAGAGAATACTATGAAAAGCTATATGCCAACAAAATGGACAATTTTGAGGAAATGGATAAATTCTTAGACTCTTACAACTTCCCAAAGCTGAATCAAGAAGAAATAGAGAATCTGAATAGAATAATCACAAGGAAAGGGATTGAAACAGTAATCAAAAGCATCCCCCAAAATAAAGCCCAGGACCTGACGGCTTCCCTGGAGAATTCTACCAAACTCTCAGAGAGGATTTAATACCTAAACTTCTCAAGCTATTCCAAAAAATCAGGGAAGAGGGAACACTTCCTAATACATTCTACAAGGCCACCATTACTCTGATCCCAAAGCCTGACAAGGACAACACAAAAAAAGAAAACTACAGGCCAATAACGCTGATGAACATAGATGTAAAAATCCTCAACAAAATATCGGCCATCTGAATACAGTGATACATCAAAAGGATCATACATCATAATCAAGCTGGATTTGTACCAAGGACACAGGGATGGCTCAACATCCGTGAATCAATCAATGTGATACACAACATTAACAGAATGAGGGATAAAAACCACATGATCATCTCAATAGATGCAGAGAAAGCATTTGAGAAGATCCAACAGCGATTTATGATAAAAACTCTTAACAAAATGGGGATAGAAGGAAATTACCTCAACATAATAAAGGCCACATATGACAAACCCACAGCCAACATCATACTCAATGGGGAAAAACTGAACACCATTCCTCTGAGAACTGGAACAAGACAAGGGTGTCCAATCTCACCAGTCTTATTCAAAATAGTACTTGAGGTTTTGTTCAGAGCAATTAGGCATGAGAAAGGAATAAAAGGAATCCTAACAGGGGGTAGAGAAGTGAAACTCTTGCTGTTTGCAGACAACATGATCATATATATAGAGAACCCTAAAGAATCCATTGGAAAACTGTTAGAAATAATTAACAACTACAGTAAAGTTGCAGGGTACAAAATCAACTTAAAAAAGTCAGTTGCATTTCTGTACTCTAATAATGAACTTACAGAAAGAGAACTCAAGGATACAATTCCATTTACGATCGCAATGAAAAGCGTAAAATATCTAGGAATAAAGTTAATCAAGGAGGTGAAGGATTTATACAATGAAAAGTATATGACATTGTTGAAAGGAATAAATGATGACATAAAGAGATGGAAAGAGATTCCATGCACATGGGTTGAAAGAACAAAATTAGTTAAAGTGTCCACACTACCCAAAGCAATCTACAGATTCAATGCAATCTCAATCAGAATCCCAATGACATTCTTCACAGAAATAGATCAAAGAATCCTCAAATTCATGTGGGGCAACAAAAGATCCAGAATTGCTAAAGCAATAATGAGAAAAAAGAACAAAGCTGGTGGCATCACAACCTCTGACTTCAAAATGTGCTACAAAGCTGTAGTAATCAAAACAGCATGGTACTAGTACTAAAACAGGCACACAGATCAATGGAGTAGAACTGAAAGCCCAGAAATAAAACCGCATAGCTACGGACAGCTAATTTTCAACAAAGGTGTCAGGAACATACAATGGAGAAATGAAAGTCTCTTCAACAAATGGTGTTGGGAAATCTGGACAACAACTTGCAAAAGAATGAAAGTAGACCATTATCTCACGCCATACACAAAATACATAATTAAAAATACACAAACTCAAAATGGATCAAAGACTTGAAGGCACATCCTGAAACCATTAATCTCCTGGGAGATAATATAGGTAGTTCACTCTTTGACACTGAACTTAAAAGGATCTTTTTGAATACCATGTCTTCTCTGAAAAGGGAAAGAAAAGAATAAATAAACAAGTGGGACTTCATCGGACCAAAGAACCTCTACATGGCAAAAGAAACTAGGATTAAAACAAAAAGACAACACCCTAAATGGGAGAAAATATTTGTAAATCATATATCTGACAAGGGGCTAATCCCCTTTACATATAAGGAACTCACACAACTGCAGAAGAAAGAAACAAACAGCCCGATCAAAAAATGGGCAGAGGATATGAACCGACATTTTTCCAGAGAAGATATACAGATGGACAATAAACATATGAAAAGATGTTTAACAGAACTAATCATCAGGGAAATGCAAATCAAAAGTACCCTAAGATACCACCTAACAGCCATTAAAGTGGTTATAATCACTAAGACTGAAAATAACAAATGTTGGAGAGGGTGTGGAGAAAAAAGAACCCTCATACACTGCTGGTGGTAATGTGAACTGGCGCAGCCACTCTGGAAAACAGTATAGAGATTCCTCAAAAAAACTAAAAACAGAAATATTGTATGACCCAGCTATCCCACTACTGGGTATCTACCCAAAGAACTTGAAATCAACAATCCAAAGGAACATATGTACCCCTATGTTCATTGAAGCACTTTTCTATAGCTAAGACATGGAAACAACCCAAGTGCCCATCAACCCATGATTGGATAAAGAAGATGTGGTATATATTTAAAATGGAATATTACTCAGCCATAAAGAAAGACAAAGTCATCTCATTTGCAACAACATGGATGGACCTTCAGGGTATTATGTTTATGTCAATGGGGAAATTTATAGCTATAACTGCTTACTTTAAAGAGGAGAAAGATCTCCAATCAACGATCTAACTTTGAAACAGAAGGAACTGGAGAATGAATAACAGAGTAAATCCAAAGGTAGCAGAAGGAAAGAAAGAATAAAGATTAGAGCAGAGACAAATTAAATAGAGAATAGAAAACAACAGAGATAAATCAATGAAGCCAAAAAGTGGTTCTTAGAAAGATCAACAAAATGGAGAAATCTTTAACTAGATGGACTAAGAAAAAGGAGAGAACATTCAAATCACTAAAATCAGAAATAAAAATCGGGACATTGTTATGACTCTAAGAAATAAGAAGGATTGTAAGAGAGTACTGTGAATAACAGGACGCCAATAAATTGGATAAGCTAGGTGAAGTGGATAAGTTCCTAGAAACAGAAAATCTGCTAAGACTAAATCATGAAGAAATAGAAAATCTGAATAGACCTATAGCTAGTAAGGAGATTGAATCAATAATCAAAAACCTTCCAATAAGGAAAAGCCTGGACCTGACGCCTTCACTGGTGAGTTGTAGAACACATTTAAAGAAGAACTGATGTCTATCCTTGTCAAACTTTTCCAAAATCTGAAGAGGTGGAACCTCTAATGTAAACGATGGACTCTGGGTGATAATGATGTGTGAATGTAGGTTCATCAGTGGTAACAAGTGTTCCACTCTGGTGCAGGAAGTTGTTAATGGAGAAGAACCTGACACTTCTCTCAAAAAGATGGTCTATTAAAAAATTTAGGGGTAAAAATAGCAAACAGTTTAGAACTCGAGAAAACTGGCCAGATCCTCAGAGATTTAGCGGATTTTTTTTTTTAAGGATTAGCACCTAAGATAACATCTGTTGCCAATCTTCTTCTTACAATTTTTCCTTTTTCTTCTCCCCAAAGACCCCCAAGTCCATAGTTGTATATTCTAGTTGTGAGTGCCTCTGGTTGTGCTATATGGGGTGCCGCCTCAACATGGCCTGATGAGTGGTGTCATGTCCGCTCACGGGACCCGAACTGGCAAAACTAGGGGCCACCAACGCAGACCGTGCTAACTTAACCACTAGACCCTGGGCCATGCCCTCAGCAGAGTTTTGACTGGGTGATCACCATTTCTGAGATGAGCTCATGTGGGAAATATACATCCCATGATTGTATGTAATGGTGACTGATGCCCCCCACGACCGGGGATGGGGTCAGGGTGAGAAGTATTCCTCACGCATTGTTTAGTTATTGAGAAAAAACCTTGAGAATTTAAAGGTTTATGACTTTAGAATCTGTCAAAATGTCTCATAACTATGATAATAGCGTTTGTTGCTTCCCCAGCACCCCAAAATATAGCACTCATTCATTTGTTTATTAGGCATAAATTTCCCGGTGTGAAAATTAATAAAAAGTAACATCATTTAACATTGAGTCAGGAGGCCAGAAACGGGAGCTCCCATGCACAACTACTGAGGTCAATTACAGGAAGATAGTCAATTACAGACCCCAACAAAAGAAGTCATCAGCAGGAAAGAATGACAATTGCAGGAAGAAATTGACCTTGCATCCCAAAGAAAAATCCACTCTCTCGGCAACTCAGCCGAGGAGAAACCATCAGACCCTGGAACTCTTGCTTTTCTCCAATGGACTCTTGTTCAAAACAACCCCTCAAACTTTCCTCCTCTTTCCCTATATAATAAGATTCCACTTTTTTGATTGTTAGATTTGCCTGTGATCTGCCACAACATGCACAACCCAAACTGCAATTTTTTTGGCTTTTCCCAAATGAATTCGCTTTCCTGGTGAAACAACTGGCTGTTTGACCAGGGCTCAGACACCTGCTACTGAACCCTGAATACTCAGATAGCAACCCAACATTCTTTGCTTCCCAGGAGCTCATCGCTGACTAGCAAACACAAGATAGGTAAGTTTGATAGGATAGCCTTAAAATAGATTAAAAATAGAAGTTAGAAGGAAAAAGAGGTAGAGTGATGATGAAATCGCTCCCCTCTGAAAAGAACATTATGTCAAAGTTAACATAATGTTAAAAGCTAAATACTCAACTAACAAAATGTATCCTTAATATTTTACCTTCCCTTTGAATGTTTATGTGTTATGCTTCTTTCTTGTGTTGTGGGGAATTATGCCAAATTTCCTAAAGGTGGTGCCCTCGTTTTAGGAGCTTAATCTTTTGTTGATTTTTGCTTTAATAATAATATCTCTAGTGTTTCACCATTAATTATGATGTTGGCTGCTGATTTGGAAAAGAACATACGAAAGATGAAAGTTTCATAGCAAGTAAAAAGTAGTTTGTTTCAGCTTTAAAGGTCTTTCTTAATAATGAAGAGTTATTTAAAATTTATCACAAAGCAGTGATAGAAGAAAAAATTTATCAAATATATTTTAAGTACCATTAATATGATTCTTTATGATATATATAGTTCTTCACTCAGCAATATTTATCGAATGCTTTCTAGAGCTAGGTACTGTTCTGAGCCCTAGGGTACAGCTTAACTGTTTGAGAGACCTACTTTTGGTAAAGGAATTCAAGATATTTTTCTTACTTATAGTTACCAGTCTTTTCCTACTGTCTTAAGTGCCATCACACACAGTACTGCTTTATTTTATATAGAGGGTTTTGATATAGATTGTAGTATTTTATGACGTTTCTACTGCTAAAAAAACAAAAGTAAAATTAAAGCTGGGGTTTCATTCCTAGTTCATCTACTTCTTTGCTGTGAGACCTTGGCCAAGATACATGAACTCTTTGCGAGTTCATTTCCTTCTATGCAAAAAAATTAATAAACATTATCTCGCTCAAAGGACAGCAGGGGAATTAAAGGTTGTGAGTTTTAAGTGGAGAATGCCTCCAAAGCTCTTAGCCTATGCTCGTCTCATGGGAAATGTTCCATAAATGTTAGCTACTATCCACATCACTTCCCAGTCCAGGAGTCAGCAATTCCAAATTTCAAGTTCCCCAGGCTGGTGGAAGGGGCAATTGAATCATGTTCTCCTGTGGTACTGATTTTTGTGTGATATTTGTATTTAATCTGTTGCTATAATTTTTAGGTTTTCTGAATCTGAGCCTGCGTTGCTTTGCCTTGAAAAATTCAACTTAGCTATGGTGTATTGATCTTTTAATATATAGTGGCATTCTCTTTTTTGTGATGAGATATATATTTATGGAGAAAATCCAATAGAGTGTTTTTTTTTTCTTAAAAAAGAAAGTAAATTGAGAGAATTTGTGAATGTGGCTTTCCTTGTTCTGGAAACAAAGGAAGTGTTCTTTGTCCAACTCTCATATCTGAATCTGGACATTTCTCTGCATTTTGCTTCTTGGTTCAATGTCTTTCTCTACATCAAAGACTTTTCACTGACTTAACAGAATTAGAGATCTTGGAAGGGTCATTGCTTCCTTCTCTGTATATTCTCCTTTCTGCCTTCTTGTTCTTTTATTAGCTGATATTTCTTGATTTGAAAAGTGTGTCTTTATCAAATATATTTTAAAAACCATTGATATGATTCTTTGTGATATATATATACTTCTTCATTGTGCAATATTTATCGAATGTTTTTTGTCTCTTTGTCCTTTTCTTAGCTGATATTTCTTGATTTGAAAAGCATGTCTTTATCTTTGATCTGGTTATAATTCTCTGAACTAGAAGAAATTTCTTTGGAAATGTCTGTTTCCTTTTCCTTACTTTGGGTCCCTATGCTATGACTTCACGTCGCACAACACACTTTCTGCCAACCATCCCAAGCCTGCTTGTCCTCAGGTGTACTCAAATCAAGACCACTGGAAAAGAAAGGGTTTCTTTATTGAGCACCTGACTATGTTCTAGCTTCTGGGACAAGAACTCATAGAATCCCCACCAAAATCTTGCAAGGGAAGGTGACCGTTACCATACATAGAAGGGAAAACTGAGACTCATAAAGGACAATTTGATGGGCAAGATTGAGTGTGGAACAAATATTCTTATGACTACATCATGTATCTCTTCAAATTTCAGCACCTATGTATCTTCATTCCATCCTGAAGGCTGCACAGTATATGGATTTAGGATTTAGAGTCTGATATTCCTGGGTATGATTTTCAGCCACACCTTTTATTAGCTATTGCATCCTAGGCAAATCATTTAACTTTTTTTCTGAGTTTTTTCTGTCTTATGTATAGAAGGGTGATATTTTAGTCCTTCTGCTAGGACTGAGGTGAGATTTTATGAGGTATAGTTCTTACCACAGTGTCGGGCACATCGTTCATATTACAGCTCTTCTGTTTCTCTCCCCTGTTCCTCTCCTCTTTCCCTAGCCTTCCTCTCCTCCTCTTCCCACTGTTCTCCATCTCCCCACATTTCCTTGCTCTCACTTCCTCTTTCCCTTCCCTATCCTCTCCTCTCCCAGCTTCCCAACACCCTCCTCAGCACCTCCTCTTCTTTCATTCCTCATCACTACCCTCTTTGTCACCTCTTTTATTTTGTGAAGCCACCAGTTTCCTGGACTAGGAAAGATAGCTAAGAGGTGTGTTCCTGGGAGAAGTAAGTGTGGTTGACATTGAGTAGAATGGAGTAATGGTGGTTCAAGCAGAGACCATGATCAGCTGAAACAGATACCACATCCATTGAAAGTTATCAGTGACATAATTGATCAAGGCATGATGAGGAATAAGGATAGCTCATTCTTGTGTTAGGGTCAGGTGATAATTAATAAACAAACATCGCTCCTCCTCGAAGACAGGAGTGTGTCAGGGCCACAAGGGAGAATGGCAAATGGGAAATGCGAGGAGCAGTCTTCTTTCATCTTCTATCTTTATCACTTTCTCTAGGAGTAGTTTTTTCCAGCTATAATAAGAGTGACTAACGTGGACACCCCACAATAAACAGAGTGAACTTTGATAATTCAGTTTTGAAACTCCCATGCAACCCATAATGTTTGTATGTCCCACTAAAAATTTCCTACTATATCTCCCTCCTAAAATATCGAATAGGTAGAAACTCCGTTAAACCAAGATTCCTGGTGAATCTTTTCCTAGCACCTTTGAGTGTCACAAATAATCTCCTGTATTTTGTGGAATCATGAATTCACTGAGAAATTTGTGTTAGGTCTGAGAGACAGAAATTGATGAACAGAGACAGAGAGATGGAGTTGCCTGGGAGGACAGAGAGGAAAGAAACAGAAGGCAGTTCTTTCCTTTTTTCTTTTTCTTTGAGGAAGATTAGCCCTGAGCTAACATCTGCTGCCAATCCTCCTCTTTTGGTGAGGAAGACTGGCCCTGAACTAACATTCGTGCCCATCTTCCTCTACTTTATATGTGGGAAGCTGCCACAGCATGGCTGGCGAAGCAATGTGGACATTAGCACCAAGTGAACCCTGGGCCAGCAAAACAGAACATGTGAACTACACTCCTGTGACACTGTGCTGGCCCCTCTTTTTTCTTTTTTCAGTGTGGGGTATGAGAAGAGAGACAGTGGGAGTCATAGCAGATTCCCCATACTTGGAGGAGGATGGAGGTCTGCAAATTACCAGAGAAGCAAAACATTGATTCCACTCCTTATACTTTGATGGTACTGGTTGGATCATAAGGGAAATAGCCTTGTTCTGATCACCTCCTATTCACTCCACTGGTTTGAGGGAGGCATATCCACCTTAAATGCAATGAGATGATCAAACACACAACAACTGCACAGATGAGATTGACATCAGTATAGAAGTCTCATATGTTCACAGCCTGGGGGAGGAGGACATCCGACACCCCCCAGGGCCACCTGGGTGTGTCACTCAAGAGCAGAGTGAATAAGCAGGGTCTGTAGGGTGCCAGCTTTGTGGTCATCAGAGGAGGAGGTGTACTCTCATTCTCTTAGTTCAATGGAAAAGTCCTATTGTGAAAATTCATCAAGTTGACCCAGGTGATAAGTTGATAAGTGGTTAATACCGGGGGAGATGTCTAGGAGTTTCTGATGAGTATCAAGAACATTCAATCTCTGGAAGAGAAAAACTCAGTGTTCATCTCTCCTGCTGACTGAATAGTGATCCAGGTTGTGAGACCCATTGTAAGCATCCAAGAAACCTCCCTTTATTCTTGTATTTAAAAGAGCTTCACTGAAGTAAAATTTGCATGCCATAAAATCCATGTATTTGAAGTGTACAAAACATTGTGGAGAGAAATTCAAGAAGAACTAAGTCAATGGAAAGACATGTCATATTCATGGATGAGGAGACTTAACATTGTTAAGATGGTGGTTCTCCCCAAATGGATCTTATTATTGTCTCTGCCCTTTCCTCTCTTCTACTTCTGGTGATTCCATTATATGAATGTTGCTAGACCTGATGGCATCCCATAAAGCATTGAGGCTCTATTCTTTACTCTTTTCTGTCTTTTCTTCTGATTGGAGAATCTTTATTGGTCTATCATCATGTTCACTGATTCCTTTGCTATCTGAAATCTGCTGGGGAGCCCCTCTAGTGAGTTTTAAAAGTTTGTAATTATACTTTTAAACTCCAGAATTTCCATTTGGTCCTTTTTAAAAAATAATATTCAATTCTCTATTGGTATTCTGTATTTGATGGGTCAACGTCATGCTACTTTCTTTTACTTCCATAATCTGGCTTCTTTTTGTTCTTTGGATATCCATAATATATACTTTGGAGTCTTTGTCTGGAAAGTTCACCATCTGCACTGGTCAGAGATAGCTCCTACTGATTGGTGGTTTTTCTGTGTAGAGGACGTTTTTTTCTGTTTCTTTGCATATCTCATAACTTTTGTGAAAAACTGGGCATTTAGATAGCAGATTGTCACCACTCTGGATTTTGATTCACTCCTTAACCTAGGGTTATTAATGTAGCTCTTTATTTGTTGGGTTAGTCCTTTGCCGGTACTAATTCTATGGAGTCAGCTTGCCCCACCATGACTACTGATGTCCCTGCTCGGTTGTTCTTTTATAAGTTCTTGTTTTCCTCTTTAAACCTGGCTTCTGAGGAGACATCTCTGTTTCAGCATAGCTTATTGGTGAGCCAGTGATGGGTCAGAGTGGTGTTGAAATATCTTGAGTCAGGTGAAACCATGTGCTGGTGGATCTTTGTATGAACTGGGACACACATTTAAAGATTAGGCAGTGGACAATTACACACCATGTTTTACTTTTGTGGACATGAAGACTTACATTCAGGCTGAAGAAGTAGACAGCTAGGGCATTCTTTGCTCTCATACAGCCTTGCACATTAGCACAGACTTCTAGATCCCCAAGGATATGTGGCTGCTTATCAAGTCCTATTTGGGCCATCTTGTTCCCTAGATTTCTCTTTTAAGATGAGGCTAGTCTGCTGCTCTGTTTTTATCCCCCAAAGCCCTCTGTCCTCGTAGGATATAGACGCCTCTTAGAGTTTCCCTCTGGAAGTTGTTGTTGTTTTGGCCAATGTCCATGGGTATGTGTTCATGTGATGGCTGAAGCAGCAAGAAAAATGAGTTGACAATTGGAATCATCTAGGAGTGGTAGATATGTTGAAGGTTAGGCCTGGGTAGTTATCTTCAAAAAGGTGACATTTTTCAAGGTGAGAGTGGAGATACTCTTCTTTTCACTACACAGTGTGTGGTTAAATTGGAAGGTTAGAAGGAGGCAGGGAGGACAGACAAAAGGACCCATGGATCCCCACCAAGGTTGAGCTGGTGTTCAAAGAGCACCTACTGTATACATAGTCCTTACGCCAGGTTAAAGTACTCAGTAAACAAAACTCACATTGCACCGTAAGGAAGGGATTATTATCTACATTTTGCAAGTGAGAAAACTGAGGCTCAGAACAAGGAAAACATTTCATATGAGTAGAGGAGAGCTCCAGGTCTTTCAGCTCTCATCTGAAAAGGGATTGTGTTTCCAGTTTGTCTTGAGTTTTGAGCTACGATGGAGAAGCTATTTGGGGATGATCAATATGGTTGAGTTTGGCATGTGTTAGGGAAACTTTCACTATGAAAATGCCCACTAGACCAGGTGAGTTTAACAGTGGATCTGCCCCAACTCACCCTGTGCCCTTGAGGAGCTCTCTGAGCCTCAGTTTCCGCCTCCTTCAAATGGAACCTTTCGTGGCTGCCTCATCAGGTTGCTTTGAGTCTCTTACAAGAAGCTGGTTGAGCCTTGTACCTGATGCTGAGACTGTGGTCAGGAAATGGGATGCATGCTGTTGAACACCCATGAGAGAAAATGGTCTTTTCATCTCCCCCTCATTCCCTTGCTGGGTCATGGGTCACTGGAACTGAAAAATATGTTACAAACAGTTTTGCTGCATTTTAAACTATTGAGCCTCAGAGATATTATATGGCTGGCCAATGTCCTGTGCATGCTACCTGAGAGATAAACTTGAACTTTACGCTCTCAGGCTTAGGAATGCACAAGCAGTCTCCTGGTGAGGTTCATTTTTTATCAAATGGAGGGGATATGGGGTAAGTTGTAAGCGGGTAGATAAAAAGGCAGTGGCTATTGATGTTGTCAGTCCCAGCAAGGCAAGCTGCCATGGCACTGCATTTGGGAGTCTTTCTGATTTGGGCTGGTGTTTGTATCTTTCTCCAACTGGACCATGTGGACGGAGGTGAGGGAGAGGTGAAGGGCTGGAATTGGTGTGGAAGAGCCTGCACCAGAAATGGATTTATGTGTAATTGAATAATAATAATAATAATAGTGGCATGAAATATATCTGCCAATTCTTGAGTATATCCCAAGGATCAGATGCTATTATGGCCTTTACGTTATATTTAATTTTCAAACAAGTGTTTGAAATGTAAACCTAGTCAGTCTTAGTGAAAAGCCAACAATGTTATTGGCTATCAACCCTCATAATAGCTGCCTCATTCCTAAATATCCCTTCCAATGTTCCTGACATGGGCAGCCTCTACACAGGGTTGGCTAATTTGTTCAAAGGAAGAGTTTTTGATGTAAATAGAATTCAATGTTTGGAATAAGAGGAAAAGTGTAGTCTCAGGTAACATCTTATGGTTTATGTGATGTAATTCACATGTGACAGTATAATAACAGTGAGAAAGTGTAAGAATCGTACTCATCGGTTACGTTTAGCCCTCTAGTACACACATCCAGAGTGTATCTGTTTAGAACAAACATGGATGTCAAAATGTGAAAAAAATACAGTGTTGTTAATTGCCATCACTACATTGTATAGTAGATTACTAGAACTTACACTTAAAATTGTGTTAAGTGGGGGGTCAGTCCCGTGGCCAAGTGGTTAAGTTCACATGCTCCACTTCAGTGGCTCAGGGTTTCACTGGTTTGGATCCTGGGCACACACATGACACAACTCATCAGGTCACACTGAGCTGGCGTCCCACAAAGCACAACCAGAAGAACCTACAACTAGAATATACAACTATGTACTGGGGGACTTTGAGGAAAAGAAGAAGAAGAAGGAAAAAAAAGGGAAATTGGCAACAGATGTTAGCTGAGGTGCCAATTTTTTTAAAGAAAAATGTAAGTGGGAGGATTTTGTGTAAAGTGTTCTCACCACAATAAAATAATTATAAAATTTTAGTGTGAAAACAAGAAAGTTATAAATGCAGAACAGGCCCTAGTATAAAATGTATTAAAAGTGCCTTAATTTTGTTCTCATCCCATCTTCATCTGTCTCCTCTACTGTGATTTTTTCCAGATCAGCAGCAGATTGTAACTGACCATTCATCTACAAGGAAGCCAGGTAATCTATTTGGAAAATAATGAAAGAAAATAACAATCAAATAAATCCAACTAACGTGTGGGGAGGGAACTGTGATTGAGATTCTTATGAGATATTTTACATGCAAGAGGTAACTTTGCCTTCTCAGTAATTGGAGATGCAAGTGCACACATCTCCAGGTTGTATGTGAGGAACAAAGGGCCCCCCACAGAGGTGTTTACTCATCCAGGCTAAGCAGCCTATAGAGAGCAGGATTGGAATCTGACCCCAGGTCAGGGCTTCAGGGCTGGTGCCATATGCCAAGGTAAATAGGGTCTCATTCCAAGGGATGGCATCTGAATAAGGGAGCTTGTCCAAGGGGCATAAGGCAGAATTGGGTAGGGAGATAGTATTCAACAGAAATATGCACGTGAGTTGTGGAGAGTTGACATCTGTGACCAGGAAATCCACTGATAAGGCTGACAGAATTCATCAAGTCTAAAGATGCCTTGGCCAGGTCCACATAACCACAAGCCCTCTGTCTTCCTGGAATTTTCATCTTTGATCCATTAAAATGGCTAAGTCAGTGCACACTGAAACTATCTTAGATATGCAATGATTGTGGCACAGATAAAAACCATGCTTCCATATGATGTGAGGCAGAAATTAATGATAAGAACAAGAAATTGCCTGTGTTCACAGAGATAGAATCTCTTTAGACTTTTGGTATTGAATGTGGGAAAGCAGAAACTACAGATCTCGACACAACAGAATAACAGGTGATTAAAATTATGATGCAAAATCAGGCTACTTTTATGTCTGGCAAGCTCGTCCATTGCCTGGAGCTCCAATATCCATGGGAAATGTTCCTGGATAAATGTCCCTGGAAGTTAAAGAGCCTTTCCTAGTCCCTGAGGGTTGAGATCACATCATGTTGTCGTTGACATCCCTGATGCTTAGTAAAGGGCTTTCTACATGGCAGACCCTTGGTGATGATGAGCCAACTGGAACAGAAGCTTTGCCAGAGTTACTCCAGAGCTAATGATGCCCTGAGGAGCTGATGGAGACAATGTCTTTGCTTTTTGCAGATAACAAATGTGTCTTCCCATTCAAGTATCAAGGCAGACAGTACTACGATTGCACTAGGACTGATTCCTTTCATCGTTGGTGTTCCTTAACTGAAAATTACTCTGGGAAATGGAGATATTGTGTTGCTGAGGGTGAGTATGAAGATTTTCCTCACGTGATGAGCATGTCGCTTCTCAGCTGAAGAGGGTACTTCCATACTTGCTCACTAGATGGACGTCTCAGACTTTGCCTTGTCTTTCCCAACATGTTGCATTCATGTCCCTGTCTCTTGATGACACAAAAACATTTTTCTGTAAAGCACATTCTCACCCATTTCTTGTACTTTCAGACTACGCCAAATGTTTCTTCCCCTTTGTCTACCGTGGCCGAACATACCACACTTGCACAACTGATGAGAGTTTTTTTCTCATTCCTTGGTGCTCAGTCACTCCCAACTATGACCGTGATGGAGGTTGGAAATATTGCATGTGATAAAAGGTAGATATCTTGGGGGAGGATGAGAAAAGGTGGGAATGATCATGAAAGAGATAGAGGTGGATAAAGAGATGGAGCAAGGTGACACAAAGAGGAGTGAGAAGGAAAGAGGAGACAGGTAGAGGTATGGGAAGAGGTAGAAAGGATGCAGGAAGAAGTAGAAAGGAAGAGGAAGATTGAGGACCAGAAGTTAGGAGAGGAAAGAGAGAAGGAAGGGGAGAGTAGTTGCAACGAGAGTAACAGACAAAAGATGAAATGCAAAAGATGGAATGTTAGAAAAGGAAGGAGAAAGAGAGTTTTCAGGGTTAAAAATGGAATGACAGGTATCTGGGGAGGATTATCAGCAAGAGAAGGTGGGGGAGGGAAGATGAGAGAGAGGAAGAGACAGTACAATATAATCTTATGAGCAAGCATGTGAAAGCAAGAGTAGAGACGGGAAAGAGCAGATAGAAAGGAGAAAGAGGAAAAGAGAAACAGACCTTGGCACTCATGTGAATGACTGGAAAAATAAGTAGAACTCCTTAACATTGACAGCAACACCGTGTTAAATTGCTCTCCAGTGCATCTAACCCATGACCATAAATGTGATCAAGTCTTTGAAACATAACTGAAGAAAATCAAGAAATCTCAAGCATGAAGGTGATGTTCTGTGCAACACGGGTGCAATCCTTTCCCTGAAAGTCCACTTTGTTCCCACCGTGCATGGATTCAATCAATAAACCAGTTTCTCTGCAGGTGTGGTTGTGTTTCCCGTTCATGAAAGGAACCATCTTTCCAATGGGAGGGTCTCCGTGTGCCCAGCTTGATCACACAGGATCTTCATGTCCTGGCCCTCTCCTCCTCCAGACCCTATGTGGTGATGGAACATCAACACACATCAGAGTTGTCTTTTCTGTGGGCTTGATTGAATATTGATGGTGTAGTGTGGAGGCCACAGGGGTGTGGGTGGGAGGAGGGTCCCAGAGGGTATGGAGAGCTGGTCCCTGTCTTAAATGACTTTTCTTTCCTGACTTAGGTGAAATGTTATTTCTTCCTGGAGATAGTTTCTGACTCCCAATATAAGGAGTGCTGATCATGTCCTTCCTGTCCATCCACTCTGTACTTGCAACTAAACTTTCCATTTTTCTGAGGTTTGAAATATTTTGAGGACCAGATGGGATGCCTTGTTTGCCCTGGCATAAGGTGTTATGTGCAGAGCCTGGTACCTCCTTGGCCCTCAGACATATTTCAAAGATCTGCTATCCTTTTCTTTTTTAAAAAACAGATATTCTAGAAAAATAATATATCAGTACATAACAGGGCTTGAATGAGACAAAGTAAAATTCACATGTGCCCCAAAAAAGAAGGACCTTGAAGTCAATGCCTAATCTTTCTTCTGGTGCATGAGCATCCCAGAGAGAACTAGAATAGTGGGTATTGCATTGGGGATGGCCTTTTGTCACCAATCAGGGAGGTTACCACTCTTGGCCTCTATGATGTTCAAGTTGGTATTTCACTGGAATCTGAAACCAGGTCAGTTTAAGGACTATCCAGTAAAGGAGCGTAGAAAGGCTCCTCGTGTGGTCCCAGAGAGCCAGGTAGAAATTTCTATTCTTGTCCCTCTGAACCTATTTGAGAGACACATTTATTCAAGAAAATACACTAAATATCAGTCAGAACAAGAGTCTGTGAGATCCGAGCTACTTTATGATCCTCGCCAAGCACACCAACCCGCAACTCTGTGTGATGAAAATAACATTATGAACAACATCATGAGATCAGTGGAAAAGATACTCAGACAGCCCTGCTCCAATGACCATCTCTCCAGGGTGACTGGGTGTATGCCCATGGAGGCACCCTGCAGAGAAAATGGACATCATTGAAACAGTCCATCCACCAACAGGCATATGAAAAGATGCTCAACATCGTTAGCTATCAGGGAAATTCAAATCAAAACTACAATGAGGTATCACCTCACTCCAGTCAGAAGGGTTATAATTAACAAGACAGTAAACAACAAATGCTGGAGAGGCTGTGGAGAGAAGGGAATGCTTGTTCACTGCTGGTGGCAGTGCAAATTGGTGCAGCCACTATGGAAAGCCGTATGGAGTATCCTCAGAAAATTAAGGATAGATCTACCATATGATCCAGCTATCCCACTGCTGGGTATTTATCCAAAGAACTTGAAAACACAAAGGCATAAAGATACTCGCACCCCTATGTTCATTGCGGCATTATACACAATAGCCAAGACATGGAAGCAACCTAGGTGCCCAACAAGGGACGAATGGATAAAGAAGATGTGGTATTTATACACGATGGACTACTACTCAGCCATAAGAAATGACAAAATCTGGCCATTTGTGACAACAAGGATGGACCTTGAGGGTATTATGCTGAGTGAAATGTCAGAGGGAGAAAGTCAAATACCATCTGATCTCACTCATAAGTAGAAGATAAAAACAATGACAAAAAAGAAAAAAACATATAGCATTAGAGATTGGACTGGTGGTTACCATTGGGGAAGGGGGGGAGGGCAAAAGGGGGATTAAGCTCACATGTGAGGGGATGCACTATAATTAGTGTTCGGGTGGGGAACATGATGTAATGTACACAGAATTCGAAATATGATGTACATCTGAAAAAAATAAAAATTAATAAAAAAAGAGTCCATCCAAGTCACCAAAATTGTAAAGAACAAGAAGAACAAGCCCTGGGTAGGTAGTAATCATTGTGCAGAGGTTGCACAATATATTCTATAAAAAGCACAGGTTTCAAAAAGAAAATTGAGATATACAATGATATAAGAAAGTGTGACTCCTACACAAAGTTGCAAGGTACAAATTGAATTGAAAAATCAATTGTATCTGATACACTGGCAATGAATAATCCAAACAAAATGAAGAAACCTATTTCATTTGCAATAATATCAAAAATAATAAAATACTTAGAATTAAATTTAACCAAAGAAGCACGTGATTTACACTCATAAAAATTAAAATAGTATTGAAGGAAATGAAGAAAGTCCTAAATTATTTAAAGATCCCATGTTCATGGATTGGAAGACTTAATATTGTTAAGATGGCAATACTCCTAAATTGGCTTCCAGATGCAATTCAATCCTTATGAAATCCTCAGTTGTCTTCTGTGCAAAAATGCTAATCTGATCCTAAAATTTGTATGGAAGTTCATGGATTCAGAATAGCATAAACAGTCTCGACCTGAAAGAGCAATAACTTTGGAGGACTCACACTTCCAAATGTCAAAGCTTAGTGCCAAGCCACGGTAATCAACACAAGGTGATTCTCACCTTTTGAAAGAACATGGAATAAAACTGAGAGACCAGAAAGAAATCTTCACATTGGTGGTCAAATGATTTTTGACAACTGTGGCAAGACCATTCAATGGGTAAAACAATAGACTTTTCAACAAATGATGCTGAGAAAGGTGGATAGCTAAATGCAAAATAATGAAGTTAAAGCCTTATATTAGAAATGCTCAAGGTACTTGGCTCATGATGTCAGCAGCATGGCTGAGTGAGTTGTTCACTTTTTCTCTCCCCTCTAAGTTACTACTAAATGGGCATTCATTAACCAACAGAGAATTCCCTACACAGCACAATAGGAAGCTTGGGAGATCCACACAGCTATGCATCTGCAGGTAGGTGGACTGGATCATCATGAAGCAGTGCAACTAGGTGAGAAGACCCCTCCCCATCCTTGGCAAAGAAATCGAGGTCACAGAGCCTCACACAGAGGCTGACCTGACTGTGAGGGGAGGCAGGGGCAACCTGGCCTTTCCACAAACACTTTTGGAGTGGTTGCTCAGCATGAGGGAGTGACCACTATGCCATAGCAGTGTAACCCATGGGAACACTTCCCACTCAGTGATGGTGGCCCAGCATCCACAGATGCTCCCAACCCAGCAACTGCAGTAACTCAGCCAAACAACATGTGAATGCAGTGCCAACATGTGCACAAAAAACATGCCACATCTACTTAGCACAGCAGCTCACCTGGTCCTCTGCCCAGCCCAATGGCCCTGCCTGCAAGACAGTGACCTACCAACTGTCTTTGGCCAGGCTGTGCTCACAAAGAGCAGCCCTCGTGGTGCAACTTCCAACAGACGGGGAAGGTTCAGAAAACACTGCTCCTCCTCCCTCCACTGATGGTAGGTGGAACCTGCAGACTTATACTACCAAAAATGTGCCAGGAAAGGATCAACTCATCAAACACTGAAGTCCTACAGTAACACTTCAGAGCAGAAGGGAAATGACAAGTCTCCAGAAACCAATAATGAAGTCACGGAAATTTACATTCTGAATGAGACAGAAGTCAAAATAGTTGTCATAAAGAAACTCAACAGGTTACAGGAAAATTCAGAAATCCAGTTCAATGAGCTCAGGAATAAACTTAATGAGCTGAAGGATTACTTCTCTTAAGAGACTGAAACACTTTAAAAAACGATACAGAAACTATACAGAAATTCTGGATATGAAAAACACAATTGATGAGATAAAAAATCATCTGGAAACCATACATAATAGAGCTGACAATATGGAGGAGAGAATAAGTGACCTAAAACATAGAAATCTAGAAATGCTTCCAGTGGAGGGCGAGAGAGAACAAAATTTTTTAAAAATGAAAAAATTTTTGAGAAATATCCCATTCAATCAGGAAAAGCAACTTAAGGATTTTAGTTATTCCAGAGGGAGAAGGGAGGGAAAATGGAGCAGAGAGCTTGTTCAAAGAAGTAATAGCTGAGAATTCCCAAATCTGGGTAAGGAACTGGGCTTAGAAGCGCATGCAGTCAATAGAACTCCTAATTGCATCAATGGAAAAGATCTTCTCCAAGGCATATACTATTAAAACTGGCAAAAGTCAATGACAAAGAAAAAATATTAAGGGCAGCAAGGCAGAAGAAAACAGCCTAGAAAGGAACCTCTATCAAAACAGATTGAAATTATAAAAAAGAATCAATCAGAAATACTGGAGATCAGAGACACAATCTATGAGATAAAACAAAATATGGATTCCCTTATTTCTAATATAAGGCTTTTCTAATATAAGGCTTTAACTTCATTATTTTGCATTTAGCTATCCACCTTTCTCAGCATCATTTGTTGAATGCTCGAACAGACCTCAGAGAGCAGCAGATCAGCATAATTGAGGGTAGACATATTGAAATGCTCCAGATAGAGGAGGAGAGAGAACTAAGACTAAAAAGAAATGAAGAAAGTCTCTGAGAAATAGCTTGCTCAATTAGGAAATGCAGCATAAGAATTATAGGTGTTTGAGAGGAAGAAGAGAAGGAGAATGGAGTAGAAAGCTCTTTCAAATAAACAAGAGCAGAGAACAACCTAGGGAACGAAATGGGAATCCACGTGGAAGAGGCTATAAGATCTCCTAAATATGTTAATATAAAAAGACCTACTGCAAGGCATCTAGTAGTGAAACTGGCAAAAGTGAATGACAAAGAAAAAATACTAAGGGCAGCAAGGCAGAAGAAAGTAACCTACAAAGGAACGCCTGTCAGGCTTGCAGTGGATTTCTCTGCAGAAAGCTTACAGACTTCGAGATACTGGAAAGACATGTTCATGTCTTCAACCGACAAAAGATTTTGGCCTAGAATACTCTATCCAGCAAAAATATCCTTCAGAAATGATGGAAAAATAAAAACATTCCCAGATAAACAGAAGCTAAGGGAGTTTGTAGCCACAAGACCCTCTCTAAGAAATCCTCAAGAAGGCCCACATACTTGAGAAAAGAGGGAGAAAGGGGTTACAAAGCACAGAGTAAGGAGATAAGTAGACCAAATGAGAGAATTATAGCTATATGTCAGAACAGGTTAGCAAATACTCAAGGATAGTAGTAAAGACAAAATGAAAGAAAACACCAAAAGCAAAGATTAACCTGTCATTTTATCCCCAAACTCACAACATAAGATGGAGAAAAACAGCTTAGGAGGGGAAGAAGGAAGGGACTGAATCAATTCAGTCTAAGGAAATAGGCCATCAGAAAATGACACTCTTATCTATGAGAGTTTGAATATGACCCTCATGGTAACCCATAAACAAAAAAGCAGAACAGAGACACAAATAATACATAAGGAGAAAACAAAGAAACACAATATAAAAAACTACCTAAATCAACTGGTAGACTGAAACACATGGGATGAGAAACAAAGAAAATGCAGGAGAAACAGAAAATGATTGATAAAATGGAAGTATTAAGCCCTCATGTCTCGATAATCACCCTAAACATAAATGGATTGAATTCTCTAATAAAAAGACACAGAGTGGCAAGACAGATTAAAGAACAAGACCCAACAATATGCTGCTTCCAGAAAACACATCTCAGCACCAACGGCAAACACAGGCTCAGAGTGAAGGGGTGGAAGACGATACTCCAAGCTAATGATGAACAACAGAAAGCAGGTCTCACCATAGTCATATCAGACAGAGTAGATTTCAGGATAAGGCAGGTAAAGAGAGACAAAGAGGGGCAGTATGATCAAAGGGACACTCCACCAAGAAGACATAACACCTAAATATCTATGCACCTGACACAGGAGCACTAAAGTATGTAAAGCAACTATTAAGAAACATAAAAGGAAATAGGAATAATAACACATGATAGTAGGGGACCCTAACAACCCACTCACATCAATGGATAGATCATCCAGACAGAAAATCAACAAGGAGACAGTGGAATTAAATGAAAAGCTGGACCAGTTGGACTTAATAGACATGTATAGAACAGTCCATTGAGAACAGCTGAATACATATTCTTCTCAAGTGTGCAAGCAACATTCTCAAGGATAGACCCTATGTTGAGAAACAAGGGAAGTCACAATAAAGTTTAGAAGATTTAAATAATAACAAGCATCTTTTCCAATCACAATGCTATGAAGCCAGAAATTAATTCCAACAAAAAAGCTGATAAAGGGACAAAGATGTGGAGACTAAACAACACGCTATTGAATAACCAATGGCTCATTGAAGAAATATAGGAGAAATAAAAAAATCTGGAGACAAATGAAAATGAAAATATACTATACCAACCCATATGGGCTGCAGCAAAAGCTATATTAAGAGGGAAACTCAGCACAATAAAGGCTCACCTTTACAAACAAGAAAAATCCCAAATAAGCAGTCTCAAACTACATCTAACTGAATTAGGAAAAGGAGAACAAACACAGCCCAAATTCAGCAGAAGGACAGAAGTAATAAAAATCACAGCAGAAATAAACGCAATTGAAACAAAAAAGACAGTAGAAAGGATCAATGAAACAAAGAGTTGTCTCTTTGAGAAGATAAAATCGACAAACCTCTATCCAGACTTAGAAAGAAAAGAGAGAAAGCTCGGAGAAATAAAATTAGAACTGAAAGAGGAGAAATAACAATGGATATCACAGAAATACAATGGATTACAAGAGAATACTATGAAAACCTATATGCCAACAAAACGGACAATCTAGAGAAAATGGGTAAATTCTTAGACTCCTACAACCTCCCCAAACTGAATCAATAAGGAATAGAGAATCTGAATAGATCAATCACAAGAAAGGGATTGAAATAGTAATGAAAAGCATCCCCCCAAATAAAGCCCAGAACCAGACGTCTTCCCTGGAGAATTCAACCAATCTTTCAGAGATGATTTAATCCACATCCTTCTCAAGCTATTCCAAAAAATTAGGGAAGATGGAACCTTTCTAACAGATTCTATGAGTCCTACATCCCTCTGATACCAAAACCTGACAAGGACAACACAAAAAAGGGGAATTACAGGCCAATATTGTTAATGACTATATATGCAAAAATTTGCAACAAAATATCAGCCACCTGAATACGGCGATACATTGAAAGGATCATACATCATGATCAAGTGGGATTTGTACCAAGGAGACAGGGATGGTTCGACATCCGCAAATCAATCAATGTGATACACCACATTAACAAAATGAGGAATAAAAACCATGTGATCATCTCAATAGATGCAGACAAAGCATTTGAGAAGATCCAACAGCCATTTTTGATAAAAACTCTTAACAAAATGGGGATAGAAGAATATTACCTCAACATAATATAGGCCATATATGACAAACCCACAGCCAACATCATACTCAATGGGGAAAAACTGAAAGCCGTCTCTCTGAGAACAGGAAGACAAGGATGCCCACCATCGCCAGTCTCATTCAACATCGCACTGGAGGTTTTGGCCAGAGCAATTAGGCAAGAGAAAGGAATAAAAGGAATCCAAACAGGGAGTGGAGAAGTGAAACTCTTGCTGTTTGCAGACGACAAGATCATATATATGGAAAACCCTAAAGGATCCATCGGAAAATTACTAGAAATAATTAACAACTACAGTAAAGTTGCATGGTACAAAATCAACTTACAAAAATCAGTTGTATGCTTGTACTCTAATAATGAACTTATGGAAAGAGAACTCAAGAATACAATCCCATTTACGATCTCAACCAAAAGAATCAAATATCTAGGAATACATTTAACGAAGGAGGTGAAGGACTTATGCAATTAAAAGTATAAGACATTCTTGAAAGGAATAGATGATGACATAAAGAGATGGAAAGAGATTCCATGCACATGGAAGAATGAACATAGTTAAAATGTCCGCACTACCCAAAGGAATCTACAGGTTCAATATCATCACAATCAGAACCCCAATGACATTCTTCACAAAAATAGATCAAAGAATCCTCAAATTCATGTGGGGCAACAAAAGATCCAGAATTGTTAAAGCAATACTGAGAAAAGGGAACAAAGCTGGAGGCATCACAATCCCTGACTTCAAAATGTACTACAAAGCCGTAGTAATCAAAACAGCATGGTACTGATACTAAAACAGACACACAGATCAATGGAGTAGAACTGAAAGCCCAGAAATAAAACTGCGTATCTACGGACAGCTAACCTTCGACAAAGGTGCCAAGAACATACAATGGAGAAAAGATAGTCTCTTCAACAAATGGTGTTGGGAAATCTGGACAACCACTTGCAAAAGAATGAAAGTAGACCATTATCTCATGCCATACACAAAGTAAATAACTGAAAATACACAAACTCGAAATGAATCAATGGCTTGAAGACAAGTCCTGAAACCATAAATCTCCTGGTAGATAATACAGGTAGTACATTCTTTGGCATTGAACTTAAAAGGATCTTTTTGAATACCATGTCTTCTCAGACAAGGGCAAGAAAAGAAAAACAAACAAGTGGGACTTCATTAGACTAAAGAGCTTCTGCAAAGCAAAAGAAAATAGGATCAAATCAAAAAGACCACCCCTCAACTTTGAGAAGATATTTGTAAATCATGTATCCGACAAGGGGCTAATCCCCTTTATATATAAGGAACTCACACAACTGAAGTACAAAAAAACAAACAGCCTGATCTAAAACGGGCAGAACCGACATTTTTCCAGAGAAGATATACAGATGGCCAATAAACACATGAACAGGTGTTCAACAGAACTAATTATCAGGGAAATGCAAATCAAAAGTACCCTAAGATACCACCTAACACCCAATAAGGGGCTATAATCACTAAGACTGAAAGTAAAAATGTTGGAGAGGGTGTGGAGAGAAAGGAACCCTCATACACTGCTGGTGGGAATGCCAACTGGTGCAGCCACTATGGAAAACAGTATAAAGATTCCTCAAAAAACTGAAAATAGAAATATCATATGACCCAGCTATCCCATTACTCATTATCTACCCAAAGAACTTGAAATCAACAATCCAAAGGAACATATGTACCCCTACATTCATTGCAGCACTACTCACTATAGACAAGACATGGAAACAATCCAAGCGCCTGTCAACCAATGATTTGATAAAGAAGATGTGGTATATATGTACAATGGAATACCACTCAGCCATAAAAAAAGACAAAATCATCCCATTTGCAACAACATGGATGGAGCTTCAGGGTATTATGTTTATGTCAATGGGGAAATTTATAGCTATAACTGCTAGTTCTGAGATGAGAAAGATCTCCAATCAATGATCTAACTTTGAAACAGAAGGAACTGGAGAATGAATAACAGAGTAAATCCAAAGGTAGCAGAAGGAAAGAAAGAATAAAGATTAGAGCAGAGACAAATTAAATAGAGAACAGAAAACAACAGAGATAACCCAATGAAACCAAAAAGTGGTTCTTTGAAAAGATCAACAAAATTGGGAAACCTTTTGCTAGACGGACTAAGAAAAAAAGAGAGAATATTCAAATTACTAAAATCAGATTAAAATTGGGGACATTACTATGACTCTAAGAAATTAAAGGGATTGTAAGAGAGTACTGTGAACAACTGGACGCCAATAAATTGGATAAGCTAGGTGGATAAGTTCCTAGAAACAGAAAATCTGCTAAGACTAAATCATGAAGAAATAGAAAATCTGAATAGACCTATAGCTAGCAAGGAGATTGATTCAATAATCAAAAACCTTCCAATAAGGAAAAACCTGGACCTGATGGCTTCACTGGTGAATTGTACCACACATTTAAAGAAGAACTAATGCCAATCCTTGTCAAACTTTTCCAAAATCTGAAGAGGTGGAACCTCTAATGTAATCGATGGACTCTGGGTGATAATGATGTGCGAATGTAGGTTCATCAGTTGTAACAAGTGTTCGACTGTGGGGATAGGGGATAGATGGGAAACCTTTGTTCCCCTTAATCTTGTTGTGAACTGGGCAGTTCCCTCAAAATGGTCTATTAAAAAAATTTAGGGGAAAAATAGCAAATGGTTTAGAACACTTGAAGACTTGATGGATTCTCAAAGAGTGAAAAGAGGTTTTTGGTTTTTTTTTTTTTAAAGATTGTCGTCTGAGCTGACATCTGTTGCCAATCTTTTTCTTCTTTTCTTTTTTCCTTCTTCTTCTCCCCAAAGACCTCAAGGTCATAGTTGCATATTCTAATTGTGATTTCCTCTGGTTGAGCTATGTGTGATGCCGCCTCAGCATGGCCTGATGAGTTGTGCCACATCCGTGCATGGGATCCGAAGCTGTGCAACCCCAGGTCACCAAAGCGGAGCAGATGAACTTAACCACTCGGTCTCGGGGCTGGCCCCTGAGCAGAGTTTTAATTGCAGTATCACCATTTGTGAGATGAGCTCATGTTAGAAACAGACACCCCATGATTGTATGTAATGGTGACTGTCTCTAAGTCCTCACACATTGTTTAGTTATTGAGAAAAAACCTTGAGAATTTAAAGGTTTGTGATTTTAGAATTTGTCAAAATGTCTCCTACCTTTGAGAATGGTGTTTGTTGCCTCCCCAGCACCCCAAAATATAGGACTCATCCTTTTGTTTATTAGGCATAAATTTCCCTGTGTGAAAATTAACAAAATATAACCTCACTGAGTCAGGAGGCAAGAAAGGGGAGCTCCCATGCAGGACTACTGGAGGTCAATTACAGGAAGATAGCCAATTACAGACTCCAACAAAAAGAAGTCATCAGCAGGAAAGAATGACAATTGCAGGAAGAAATCGACCTTGCATCCCAAACAGAAATCCAGACTCTCAGTAACTCAGTCAAGGAGAAACCATCAGACCCTGGAACTCTTGCTTTTCTCCAAAGGACTCTTGTTCAAAACAACCCCTCAAACTTTCCCCCTCTTTCCCTATATAATAAGATTTCACTCTTTCGATTGTTAGATTTGCCTGTGGTCTGCCACAACATGCACAACCCAAACTGCAATTCTTTGGCTTTTCCCAAATGAACTTGCTTTCCTGGTCAAACAACTGGCTGTTTTACCAGGGCTCAGACACCTGCCACTGAAACTTGAATACTTAGATAGCAATCCAGCATTCTTTGCTCCCCAGGAGCTCATTGCCAACTAGCAAACATAAGATAGGTAAGTTTGATAGGATAGCCTTAAAATAGATTAAAAATAGAAGTTAGAAGGAAAAAGAGGTAGAGTGATGATGAAATCACTCCCCTCTGAAAAGAACATTATGTCAAAGTTAACATAATGTTAAAAGCTAAATACTCAACTAACAAAATGTATCCTTAATATTTTATCTTCCTTTTGAATGTTTATGTGTTATGCTTCTTTCCTGTGTTGTGGGGAATTATGCCAAATTTCCTAAAGGTGGTGCCCTCGTTTTAGCAGCTTAATCTTTTGTTGATTTTTGCTTTAATAATAATATGTCTTGTGTTTCACCATTAATTATGATGTTGGCTTTTGATTTGGAAAAGAACATAAGAAATTTAAAAGTTTCATAGCAAGTTAAAAATATTTTGTTTCTGCTTTGAGTCCTACTTAATAATGAAGAGTTATTTAAAATTTATCACAAAGCAGTGATAGAAGAAAAAATTTATCAAATATATTTTAAGTACCATTAATATGATTCTTTATGATGTATATACTTCTTCACTCAGCATTATTTATCAAATGCTTTCTAGAGCCAAGTGTTGTTCTGAGCCCTGGGGTACAGCTTAACTGTTTGAGAGACTTACTTTCAGTAAAGGAATTTAAGATATTTTCCTTACTTCTAGTTACCAGTCTTTTCCTACTGTCGTAAGTGCCACTACACACAGTACTGCTTTATTTTATATAGAGGGTTTTGATATAGATTGTAGTATTTTATGACGTTTCTACTGCTAAAAAAACAAAAATAAAATTAAAGCTGGGGTTTCATTCCTAGTTCATCTACTTCTTTGCTGTGAGACCTTGGCCAAGATACATGAACTCTTTGCGAGTTCATTTCCTTCTATGCAAAAAAATTAATAAACATTATCTCACTCAAAGGACAGCAGGGGAATTAAAGGTTGTGAGTTTTAAGTGGAGAATGCCTCCAAAGCTCTTAGCATAGGCTTACCTCATGGGAAATGTTCCATAAATGTTAGCTACTATCCGCATCACTTCCCAGTCCATGAGTCAGCAACTGCAAATTTAAAGTTCCCCAGGCTGGTGGAGGGGACATTGAATCGTGTTCTCCTGTGATACTGATTTTGTGTGATGTTTGTACTTAATCTGTTGCTGTAATTGTTAGGTTCTCTGAATTTGAGCCCGCATTGCTTTGCCTTGAAAAATCCAACTTGGCTATGGTATGTCGATCTTTTGATAAGTTTTGGCATTCTCTTTTTTGTGATGAGATATAAATTTATGGAGAAAATCCAATAGAGTGTTGTGTTTTAAAAATAAATAAATAAATAAAGTAAATTTAGAGAGTTTTTGAAGGTGCCTTTCCTTGTTCTGGGAACAAAGGAAGTGTTCTTTGTCCAACTCTCATATCTGAATCTGGATATTTCTCTGCATTTTGCTTCTTGGTTCACTGTCTTTCTCTACTTCAAAGGCTTTTCACTGACTTAACAGAATTAGTGATTTTGGAAGGCTCATTGCTTCCTTCTCTGTATATTCTCCTTTCTGCCTCATTGCTCTTTTATTAGCTGATATCTCTTGATTTGAAAAGTGTGTCTTTATCTTTGATCTGGTTAGAATTCTCTGAACCCGAAGACATCTCCTTGGAAATGTCTTCTTCCTTTTCCTTACTTTGGGTCACTGTCCTATGTCTTGAGGTTTCACAACTCACTCTCTGACACACATTCCAAGCCTTCCCGTCTTCAGTTGTACCCAAATCAATACCACCGGAGAGGAAAGAGTTTCTTTATTGAGCACCTGACTACGTCCTACCTTCTGGGTATGAACTCATAGAATCCCCACCAAAATCTTGCAGGGAAGTTGACCATTACCATACACAGAAGGGGAAACTGAGACTCATAAAGGACAATTTCATTGGCAAGATGGAGTTCGGAACAAATATTCTTATGACTACATCACATTATCTCTTCAATTTTCTGCACCTACGGATCTTCACTCTATCCTGAAGGCTGCACAGTATACAGATTTAGGATTTAGAGTCCGATACTCCTGGGTCTTCTTTTCAGCCCCACTTTTTATTAGCCATTGCGTCCTAGGCAAATCATTTAACTTTTATTGAGTTTTTTTTTCTTATGTATCAAAGGGTCATATTTTAGTCCTTCCACTAGGACTGAGGTGAAATTTTATGAGGTACAGTTCTGAACACAGTGTTGGGCACGTAGTTTATATTACAACTGTTCTGTTTCTCTCCCCTGTTTCTCTCATCTTCCCTTAGCCTCCCTCTCCTCCTCTTCCCTCTGTTCTCCATGTCCCCACCTTCCTTGTTCTCACCCCCTCTTTCCCTTCCCTATCCTCTCCTTTCCATCGTTCCCAACACAGTCCTCATCACCTCCTCTTCTCCAATTCCTGATCACCAACCTCTTTGTCACCTCTTTTATTTTATGAAGTCACTAGGTTCCTTGACTAGGAAAAATAACGAATAGTTGTGTTCTGGGGAGAATCAAGTGTGGTAGACATTGAGTAGAAGGGAGTAATGCTGGTGCAAGGAGAGACTTTGATCAGCTGAAACAGATACCACATCCATTGAAAGTTTCAGTGACATAATTGACTAAGGCAAGGTGAGCAACAAGGATAGCTCATTTCTTGTGTTAGGGTGGGGTGATAACTAATAAACAAACATCGATCCTCCTTGAGGACAGGAGTCTGTCAGGGCTACAAGGGAGAATGGCAAAAGAGAAAAGGTAGGAGCAGTCTTCTTTCCTCTTCTATCTTTATCACTCTTTCTCTAGGAGTAGCTTTTTCCACCTATAATAAGAGTGACTAACGTGGACAGCCCGTAATAAACACAGTGAACTTTGATAATTCAGGTTTGAAACTCCCCTGCAACCAATATATTTGTATGTCCCACTAAAAATTTCCTACTATATTTCCCTTCCTAAAAGATCAAATAAGTAGAAACTCCATTAAGCCAAGATTCCTGGTGAATCTTTTCCTAGCATCTTTGAGTGTCACAAATAATCTCCTGTATTTTGTGGAATCATGAATTTACTGAGAAATTTGTGTCAGGTCTGAGAGACAGAAATTGATGAATAGAGACAGAGAGATGGATTTGGGGGGAAGGACAGAGAGGAAGGAGAGGGAAGGCAAGTTTTTTCTTTTGTCTTTGTTTTTTGAAGAAGAATAGCCCTGAGCTAACATCTGCTGCCCACCTTCCTATTTTTGCTGAACATGACAGGCCCTGAGCTAACATCATGCCCATCTTCCTTTACTTTATATGTGGGATGCATGTCACAGCATGGCTTGCCAAGTGGTACGAAGGTCTGCACCCAGTGAACCCCAGGCCAGCGAAGCAGAACGTGTGCAAACTTAGCGTTGTGCCACCGGGCTGGCCCCTCTTGTGCTTTTTTCAGTGTGGGGTATAACAACAGAAACAGTGAGAATCATAGCAGATTCCCCAAACTAGGAGGAGGATCGAGGTCTGCAAATTACCAGAGAAGTGGACCACTGCTTACACTCCTTGCACATTGATGGCAGTGGTTGGATCATGAGGGAAATAGCTGTGTTGTTCTGATTACCTCATATTCACTGTATTGATGAGGGAGGCATATCCCACCTTAAATGCAGTGAGATGACCAAACACACAGCACCTGCACAAATGAGATTGACATCAGTATAGAAGTCTCATATATTCACAGCCTGGGGGAGGAGAACATCGGACACCCCCCAGGGCCACCTGGGTGTAGCACTTAAGAGCAGAGTGAATAAGCAGGGGCTGTAGGTTGCTGGCTTTCTGATAATCAGAGGAGGAGGTGTACCCTTGTTGTCTTAGTTCAATGGAAAAGTCCTATCATGAAAATTCATGAAGTTGATGCATGTGGTTAACAATCCCTGGGGAGATATCTAGAACTTTCTGACGAGTATCAAGAGCATTCAATCTCTGGAAGAGAAAAACTTGGTGTCATCTCTCCTGCTGAGAGAATAACCATCCAGGTTGTGGGACTCAGTGTAAGCATCCAAGAAACCTCCCTTTACAATTGTTATTAAAAAGAACTTCACTGAAGAAAACTTTGCATGCCATAAAATCCACGTGTTAATAGTGTACAAAGTATTATTCAGAGAAATTGAGGAAGACCTAAATCAATGGAAAGACATCCCACGTTCATGGTTGAGGAGACGTAACATTGTTAAGATGGCGGTACTCCTCAAATGGATCTTATTATTTTCTCTGCCCTTTCCTCTCTTCTTCTGGTGACCCTATTATACATGTTGCTAGACCTGATGTTGTCCCATAAGGCTCTGAGGCTCTCTTCTTCACTCTTTTCTGTCTTTTCTTCTGATTGGAGAATCTCTATTGGTCTATCATCAAGTTCACTGGTTCCTTTGCTATCTTAAATCTGCTGTGGAGCCCCTCTAGTGAATTTTAAATGCTTGCAATTATACTTTTACACTCCAGAATTTCCACTTGGTCCTCTTTAAAAACATTATTCTTAATTCTCTATTGGTATTCTGTATTTGATGGGTAAATGTCCTGCTACTTTCTTTTAATTCCATAACATGGCTTTTTTTCATTCTTTGAACATATACATAATATATGCTTTGGAGTCTTTGTCTGGTAAGTTCACCATCTACACTGCTCAGAGATAGCTCCTACTGATTGGTAGTTTTCCTGTGTAGAGGAGATTTTTTTTTCCTGTTTCTTTGCATATCTCATAATTTTTTTTGTCAAAAAACATGCATTTAGATAGCAGATTGTGACCGCTCTGGATTGTGATTCACTCCCTAACCTAGGGTTATTAATGTAGCCCCTTATTTGTTGTATTAGTCCCTTGCCTGGACTAATTCTGTGGAGTCAGCTTGCCCCGCCATGACTGCTGGTTTCCCTGCTCAGTTGTTCTTTTATAAGTTCTTGTTTTCCTCTTTAAACCTGGCTTCTGAGGAGACATCTCTGTTTCAGCATAGCTTAGTGGTGAGCCAGTGATGGGTCAGAGGTGGTGTTGAAATATCTTGAGTCAGTTCGGCTTCCACCATGTGCTGGTGGATCTTTGTATGAACTGGGACACACATTTAAAGATTAGGCAGTGGACAATTACACACCATGTTTTACTTTTGTGGACACAAAGACTTACATTCAACCTGGATGAAGTAGACAGCTAGGGCAATCTTTTCTCTCCTCTAGCCCTGCAAATGAGCACAGACTTTTAGATCCCCAAGGATTTGTGGCTGCTTATCAAGTCGTATTTGGGCCATCGTGTTCCCTAGATTTCTCTTTTAAATCGTGGCTAGATGGTCTGTTTTTTTCCCTAAAGCCTCCCAACCTTGTGGCATATAGATGTGTCTTAGAGTTTGCCTCTGGAGGTTGCTGTTGTTTTGGCCAATGTCCATGGGTATGTGTTTATTTGATGGTTGAAGCATCAAGGAAAATGAGTTGGCAACTGAAGTCATCTAGGAGAGGTGTTCTGAAGGTTAGGCCTGTGCAGTTGCCTTCAAAAAGGTGACATCTTTCGAGGTGAGAGTGGAGATACTCTACCTTTCACTACACAGTGTGTAGTTAAGTACAAGGGTTAGAAGGAGGCAGGGAGGACAGACAAAAGGACCCATGGATCCCCACCAAGGTTGAGCTGGTGTTCAAAGAGCACCTACTGTATACATAGTCCTTACACCAGGTTAAAGTACTCAGTATACAAAACTCACATTGCACTGTATGGAAGGGATTGTTATGTGCACTTTGTAAGTGAGAAAACTGAGGCTCAGCGCAAGGGAAAGATTTATTCAGGAGAAGAGGAGAGTTCCAGGTCTTTCTGCTCTTGTCTGAAGATGGGTTGTGTTTCCAGTTTGTCTTGAGTTTTCAGCCAGGATGGGGAAGCCGTTTGGGGACAATCAATATGGTTGAGTTTGGCATGTGTTAGGGAAACTTTCACTCTGAAAATGCCCACTAGACCAGGTGAGTCTAACAGCGGCTCTGCCCCAACTCGTCCTGTGCCCTTGAGGAGTTCTCTGAGCCTCAGTTTCCTCCCCCTCCAAATGGAACCTTGCATGGCTGCCTCATCAGGTTGTTTTGAGGCTCCTACAGGAAGCTGGTTGAGCCTTGTACCTGATGCTGAGACTGTGGTCAGGAAATGAGATGGATGCTGTTGAACACCCATGAGAGAAAATGATCTTTTCATCTCCCCCTCCTTCCTTTGCCGGGTCATGGGGGACTGGAACCGAAAAGGATATTACAAGCATTTTTGCTGCATTTTAAACTATTGAACCTCAGAGACTTTACATGGCTGGCCAATGTCCTGTGCATGCTACCTGAGAGATAAACTTGAACTTCATGCTCTCAGGCTTAGGAATGCACAAGCACTCCCCTGGTGAGGTTGATTTTTATCAGGTCATGGAGCTGTGGGGTAAGGTGTAAGGGGATAGATAAAAAGGCAGTGGCTATTGATGTTTTCAGTCCCAGCAAGGCAAGCTGCCATGGCACCACGTTTGGGAATCTTTCTGATTTGGGCTGGCGCTTGTATCTTTCTCCAACTGGACCATGTGGATGGAGGTGAGGGAGGGGAGAAGGGCTTGAATTGGTGTGGAAGAACCTGCACCAGAAACGGGTTGGTGTGTAATAGAATAATAATAATGATGATGGCATGAAATATATATGCCAATTCTTGAGTATCTCTCAAGGACCAGACACCATTATGGCCTTTCGTTATATTTAAGTTTCAAACAAGTATTTGAAATGTAAACGTAGTCAATCTTACTCAAAGGCCGACATTGTTATTGCCTATCAACCCTCATGACAGCTGCCTCATTCCTAAATATCCTTCCAATGTCCCAGCCATGGGCAGCCTCTATACAGGGTTAGCTAAATTGTTCAAAGGAAGAGTTTTTGATGGAAATATAATTCAATATTTGGAATAATAGGAAAAGCGTAGTCTCAGGTAAAATCTTATGATTTCTGTGGTGTAATTGATTTGTGGCGGTATGATATCAGTGAGAAAGTGTAAGAATCTTACTTATCTGTTATGTTTAGCCCTCTAGTACTCACATCCAGAGTATCTGTTTAGACAAAACATGGATGTAAAAATGTAAAAAAAATACAGTATTGTTAATTGCCATCACTACATTGTATAGTAGATTACTAGAACCCTATAATTAAAAATGTGTTAATTGGGGTCCCAGCCCCATAGCCAAGTGGTTAAGTTCGTGTGCTCTGCTTCAGCAGGCTAGGGTGTCACCAGTTTGGATCCTGGGCGCAGACATGGCACCACTCATCAGGCCATGCTGAGGCAGCATCCCACATGGCACAATCAGAGGAACCTACAACTAGAATATACAGCTATGTACTGGGGGGCTTTGAGGAAAAGAATAAGAAGAAGAAAAAAAAAGAAGATTGGCAACAGATGTTAGCTTTGTTGCCAATGTTTAAGAAAAATGTGTTAAGTGGGAAGATCTCGTGTTAAGTGTTCCTAGCATGAGAAAAATGCTTATAAAACTTTAGTGTGAAAAAAAGAAAGTTATAGATGCAGAGCAGGTCCTACTATAGAATGTAATCAGAGTGCATAAATTTTGTTCTGATCCCATCTCCATTCATCTCCTCTTCTCCTGAATTTGTCCAGATCTGCAGACGACGGGGGCTGACCATTCTGCTACAGTGAACCCAGGTAATCTACTTAAAAAAAAAAAAGAAAAAACATGGATGTCAAAATGTGAAAATAATATAGTATTGCTACTTCTAATCAGTACATTGTATAGTAGATTACTAGAACCTACAATTAAAAATGTGTTAAATAGGGGGCCAGCCCCATAGCCAAATGGTTAAGTTTGTATGCTCTGCTTCAGCAGCCCAGGGTTTCACTGGTTTGGATCCTGGGTGCGGATATGGCACCGTTCATCAGGCCACGCTGAGGCGGCGTCCCACGTAGCATAATCAAAGAACCTACAAATAGAGTATACAGCTATGTACTGGAAGGCTTTGGGGAAAAGAAAAAGAAGAAGGTAAAATGAAGATTGGCAACAGATGTTAGCTCAGTTGCCAATGTTTAAAAAAATGTGTTAACTAGTAAGATCTCATGTTAAGTCTTCTTACTGCAATAAAATATTTATAAAATTTTAGTGTGAAAAAGAAGAAAGTTATAGATGCAGAGCATGTCATACTATAGAATGTATTCAGAGTGCCTTAATTTTGTTCTTGTCCCATCTCCTTCCATCTCCTCTACTCCTGAATTTTTCCAGATCAGCAGCTGATTATGACCAAACATTCTGCTACAGTGACACCAGGTAATCCATTTGGAAAATAATGAAAAAAACCAACAATCAAATAAATCAGATTAATGTCTGGAGAGGGAACTGTGCTTGAGATATTTACATGCAAGAGGTAAGTTTGCCTTCTCAATAATTGGAGATGTAAGTGTACACATCTCCAGGGTGTATGTGAGAAACAAGGGGCCCTCTATAGGCTAAGCAGCCTATAGAGAGCAGGATTGGAATCTGACTCCAGGTCGGGGCTTCAGGGCCGGTGCCAGATGCCAAGGTAAATAGGGCCTCATTCCAAGGGATGGTGTTCGAATAAGGGAGCTTGCCCAAGAGGCATGAAGTAGGATTGGATAGGGAGATAGTTTTCAACAGGAATATGCACGTGAGTTGTGGAGAGTTGACATCTGTGACCAGGAAATCCACTGATGAGGCTGACAGAATTCATCAAGTCTAAAGATGCCTTGGCCAGGTCCACATAACCACAAAGCCCTCTGTCTTTCTGGAATTTTCATCTTTGATCCATTAAAATGGCTAAATCAGTGCACATTGAAACTATCTTAGATCTCCCATGATTGTGGCACAGATAAAAATCATGCTTCCATGTGATGTGAGGCAGAATATTAATGATAAGAACAAGAAATTGCCTGTGTTCACAGAGATAGAATCTCTTTAGACTTTTGGTATTGAACGTGGGAAAGCAGAAACTACAGATCTCGACACAACAGAATAACAGGTGACAAAAGTTATGGTGCAAAATCAGGCTACTCTGTTGTCTGGCAAGCTCGTCCATTGCCTGGAGCTCCAATATCCATGGAAATGCCTCTGGGTAAATGTCACTGGAAGTTAAAGAGCCTTTCCTAGTCCCTGAGGGTAGAGATCACTTCACGTTGACCTTGACATCCCTGATGCTTAGTAAAGGGCTTTCTACATGGCAGGCCCTTGGTGATGATGAGCTAGCTGGAATTGAAATTTTGCAAGAGTTACCGCAGAGCTAATGATAACCTGATGAGCTGATGGAGACAACGTCTTTGCTTTTTGCAGAAAATAAATGTGTTTTTCCATTCAACTATCGAGGCTATCGGTATTACGATTGCACTAGGACTGATTCGTTTTACCGTTGGTGTTCCTTAACTGGCACTTATTCAGGGAGTTGGAAATATTGTGCTGCCACAGGTGAGTATGGAGCTTATGCTCACGTGGTGAACATGAGGATTCCCTCGTGAGGGGGGTACTTCCATAATTGCTCACTAGATGGAAGTCTCAGGCTTTACCTTGTCTTTACTAACATGTTGCATTCATGTCCCTTTCTCTTGATAACACACAGAAAATGTTTTCTATGAAGCACTTTCTCACCCATTCCTTGTACTTTCAGACTATGCCAAATGTGCCTTTCCCTTTGTCTACCGTGGCCAAACATATGACCGTTGCACAACTGATGGGAGTCTTTTTCGCATTTCTTGGTGCTCAGTCACTCCTAACTATGATCATCATGGAGCTTGGAAATATTGCTAGTAATAAAAAGGTAAGTGTCCTGGGGATGATGAGAAAAGGTGCGAGTGATCAGGCATGAGACAGAGCTGGAGAAAGAGACAGAAAAAGATGACACAGAGAGGTGTGAGAAGGCAAGAGGAGACAGGTGGAGGGATGGAAAGAGATAGAAAGGATGTAGGAGGAAGAGTGAGGAGCAGAGGTTTGGAGAGGAGGGAGAGGAAAAAGGAGAGAAAAGGTACAAGATGAGTAAGGGAAAAAAGACAAAATACAAAAGATGAAGAGTTAGAAAAGGAATAAGAAAGAGAGTTTGCAGGGTTAAAAATGGAACGACGAGTATCTGGGGAGGATTAGTGGCAGGAGAACGTACAGGGAGAAAAGGTGAGAGACAGAGAGGAAGAGACAGTGAAATATAATCTTATGAGCAAGCATGTGAATGCAGGCGTAGAGATAGGGAAGAGCAGATAGGACAAGGAGGAAAAGAGAAACAGCTTGGTACTCATGTGACTGACTGGAAAAATAAGTAGAACTCCTTAACATGGACAGCAACACCTTGTTAAATTGCTGTACAGTGCATCTAACCCATGGCCATGAATGCAATGAAGCCTTTGAAATCTGCGTGAAGAAAATCAAGAAATCTCAAGCATAAAGGTGATGCTCTGTGCAACAGAGGTGCAAAACTTTCCCTGAAACTCCACTTTGTTCCCACTGTGCCTGAATTCAATCAATAAACCACTTTCTCTGCAGGTGTGGTTCTGTTTCCCGTTCATGAAAGGAACCATCTTTCCAATGGGAGGGTCTCAGTGTGCCCAGCTTGATCACACAGGATCTTCATGTCCTGGCCCTCTCCTCCTCCAGACCCTGTGTGGTGATGGAACATAACACACATCAGAGTTGTCTTTTCTGTGGGTTTGATTGAATGTTGATGGTGTAGTGTGGAGGCCACTGGGTGTGGGTGGGAGGAGGGTCCCAGAGGGTATGGAGAGCTGGTCCCTGTCTTAAATGACTTTTCTTTCCTGACTTAGGTGAAACGTTATTTCTTCCTAGAGATAGTCTCTGACTGGCAATATAAGGAGTGCTGATCATGTGCTTCCCGTCCATCCACTCTGTACTTGCAACTAAACTTTCCATTTTTCTGAGGTTTGGAATCTTTTCAAGGACCTGATGGGCTGCCTTGTTTGCCCTGGCATAAGGTGTTATATGCAGAACGTGGCACCTCCTTGGTCCTCAGACATATTTCAAAGACCTGCTATCTTTTTCTTTTTTAAAAAACAGATATTCTAGAAAAATAATATATCAGTACATAACAGGGCTTGAATGAGACAAAGTAAAATTCACATGTGCCCCAAATAAAAAAGGGCCTTGAAGTTAATGCCTAATCTTTCTTCTGGTGCATGAGCACCTCAGAGAGATCTAGAATAGTGGGTATTGCATTGGGGATGGCCTTTTGTCACCATTCAGGGAGTTTACCACTCTTGGCCTCTATGATGTTCAAGTTGGTATTTCCCTGGAATTTGAAACCAGGTCAGTTTAAGGACTATCCAGTAGAGGAGCATAGAAAGGCTCCTCGTGTGGTCCCAGAGAGCCAGGTAGAAATTTCTATTCTTGTCCCTCTGAACCTATTTGAGAGACACATTTATTCAAGAAAATACACTAAATATCAGTCAGAACAAGAGTCTGTGAGATCCGAGCTACTTTATGATCCTCACCAAGCACACCAACCCACAGCTCTGTGTGATGAAAATAACATTATGAACAACATCATGAGATCAGGGGAAAAGATACTCAGACAGCCCTGCTCCAATGACCATCTCTCCAGGGTGACTGGGTGTACGCCCACGGAGGCACCCTGCATAGAAAATGGACATCACTGAAAGAGTCCAGCCAAGTCACCAAAATTGTAAACAACAAGCCCTGGGTAGGTAGTAATCATTGTGCAGAGTTTGCACAATATATTCTATAAAATGTCCAGGTCGTAACAAGAAAATTGAGGCATGCAATGATATAAGAAAGTGTGACTCATACACAAAGTTGTAACGTACAAAATGAATTGAAAGTCAATTGTATTTGATACACTGGCAATGAACAATCCAAAAAAGATGAAGAAAACTATTCCATTTGCAATAATATCAAAGATAATAAAATACTTAGAATTAAATTTAACCAAAGAAGCACGTGATTTATACTCATAAAAATTTAAATAGTATTGAAGGCAATTAAGAAAGGCCGAAATTATTTAAAGATCCCACGTTCATGGATTGGAAGACTTAATATTGTTAAGATGGTAATACTCCTAAATTGGCTTCCAGATGCAATTCTATCCTTATGGAATCCTCAGTTGTCTTCTGTGCAAAAATGCCAATCTGATCCTAAAATGTGTATGGAAATTCATGGACTCAGAATAACCTAAACAGTGTTGACCTGAAAGAACAACATTGGAGGACTCACACTTCCCAATTTCAAAACTTAGTGTGAAGCCACAGTAATCAACACAAGGTGATTCTCACCTTTTCAAAGAACATGGAACAGAACTGAGAGACCAGAAAGAAACCTTCACACTGGTGGTCAAATGATTTTTGACAAGTGTGCCAAGACCATTCAATGGACAAAACAATAGACTTTTCAACAAATGGTGCTAGGAAAGCTGGGTAGCGAAATGCAAAATAAAGAAGTTAAAGTCCTATATTAGAAATGCTCAAGGGATTTGGCTCATGATGTCAGCAGCATGGCTGAGTGAGTTGTTCTCTTTGTCTCTCCCCTCTAAGTTACTACCAAATGGGCACTCATTAACCTACAGAGGAGTTCCTACACAGCACCATAGGAAGCTTGGGAGATCCACACAGCTATGCATCTGCAGGTAGGTGGACTGGATCCTCACGAAGCAGTGCAACTAGGTGAGAAGGCCCCTCCCTATCCTTGGGAGAGGAATTGAGGTCACAGAGCGTCACACAGAGGCTGACCTGACTGGGAGTGGAGGCAGGGGCAACCTGGCCTTTCCACAAACACTTTTGGAGTGGTTGCTCAGCATGAGGGAGTGACCACTATGCCATAGCAGTGTAACCCATGGGAACACTTCCCACTCAGTGATGGTGGTCCAGCATCCACAGATGCTCCCAACCCAGCAACTGCAGTAACTCAGCCAAACATGTGAATGCAGTGCCAACATGTGCACAAAAAACATGCCACATCTACTTAGCACAGCAGCTCACCTGGTCCCCTGCCCAGTGCAATGGCCCTGCCTGCAAGACAGTGACCTACCAACTGTCTTTGGCCAGGCTGTGCTCACAAAGAGCAGCCCTCGTGGCGCAACTTACATCAGATGGGGAAGGTTCAGAAAACACTGCTCCTCCTCCCTCCACTGATGGTAGGTGGAACCTGCAGACTTATACTACCAAAAATGTGCCAGGAAAGGATCAAGTCATCAAACACTGAGGTCCAACAGTAACACTTCAGAGCAGAAGGGAAATGACAAGTCTCCAGAAACCAATCATGAAGTCATGGAAATTTACATTCTGAATGAGACAGAAGCCAAAATAGTTGTCATAAAGAAACTCAACAGGTTACAGGAAAATTCAGAAATCCAGTTCAATGAGCTCAGGAATAAACTTAATGAGCTGAAGGATTACTTCTCTTAAGAGACTGAAACACTTTAAAAAACTATGCAGAAACTATACAGAAATTCTGGATATGAAGAACACAATTGATGAGATAAAAAATCATCTGGAAACCGTACATAATAGAGCTGACAATATGGAGGAGAGAATAAGTGACCTAAAAGATAGAAATCTAGAAATGCTTCCGGTGGAGGAAGAGAGAGAACAAAATTTTTTAAAAATGAAGAAGTTTTTGAGAAATATCCAACTCACTCAGGAAATGCAACCTAAGGGTTTTAGGTATTCCAGAGGGAGAAGGAGGGAAAATGGAGCAGAGAGCTTGTTCAAAGAAATAATAGCTGAGAATTCCCAAATCTCGGTAAGTAACTGGGATTACAAGTGCATACAGTCAATAGAACTCCTAATTACATCAATGGAAAAAATCTTCTCCAAGGCATATACTATTAAAACTGGCAAAAGTCAATGACAAAGAAAAAATATTAAGGTCAGCAAGGCAGAAGAAAACAGCCTAGAAAGGAACCCCTATCAAAACAGATTGAAATTATAAAAAAGAATCAATCAGAAATATTGGAGATCAGAGACACAATCTATGAGATAAAACAAAATATGGATTCCCTGAATGCTCGAGCAGACATCACAAAGGAGCAGATCAGCATAATTGAGGGTAGACATATTGAAAAGCTCCAGATAGAGGAGGAGAGAGAACTAAGACTAAAAAGAAATGAAGAAAGTCTCTGAGAAATAGCTGGCTCAATTAGGAAATGCAATAGAAGAATTATAGGTCTTCAAGAGGGAGAAGAGAAGGAGAATGGAGCAGAAAGCTCTTTCAAATAAACAAGAGCAGTAAACTACCCAAACCTAGGGGAGGAAAAGGAAATCCGTGTGGAAGAGGCTATAAGATCTCCTAAATATGTCAATATAAAAAGACCTACTGCAAGGCATCTAGTAGTGAAACTGGCAAAAGTGAATGACAAAGAAAAAATACTAAGGGCAGCAGGGCAGAAGAAAATAATCTACAAAGGAACCCTTATCAGGCTTTAAGAGGATTTCTCTGCAGAAAGCTTACAGACTTCAAGATACTGGAAAGACATATTCGTGTCTTCAATGGACAAAAGCTTTCAGCCAAGAATACTCTATCCAGCAAAAATATCCTTCAGAAATGATGGAGAAATAAAAACATCCCCAGATAAACAGAAGCTAAGGGAGTTTGTAGCCACAAGACCCTCTCCAAGAAATCCTCAAGAAGGCTCACATACTTGGAAAAAGAGGGAGAAAGGGGTTACAAAGCACAGAGTAAGGAGACAAGTAGACCAAATGAGAGAATTGTAGCTATACATCAGAACAGGTTAGCAAATACTCAAGGATAGCATTAAAGATAAAGTGAAAGAAAACACCAAAAGCAAAGATAAACCTGTCACTTTATCCCCAAACTCACAACATAAGATGGAGAAAAAGAACTTAGGATTGGACGAGGGAAGGGACTGAATCAATTTCGTCTAAGGAAAAAAGAGGCCATCAGAAAATGACACTCTTATCTATGAGAGTTTGAATACCACCCACGTGGGGTCAGTAATATTTATTCAATGCTTTCTAGAGCCAGGTACTGTTCTGAGCCCTGGGGTACAGCTTAACTGTGTGATAGATGTACTTTTATTTTAGGAATTCAAGATAATTTTCTTGATTATAATTATCAGTGTTTTCTTACTGTCTTAATCACCATCACACACAACTGCTATATTTTATATAGAGGGTTTTGACATAGATTGTAGTATTTTATGAAGTTTCTACTGCTAAAAAACCAAAAGAAAAATTAAAGCTGGGGTTTCATTCCTAGTTCCTCTACTTCTTTGCTGTGAAACCTTGGCCAAGATACATGAACTCTCTGAGAGTTCATTTCCTTCAATGTAAAGAAATTAATAAACAATATCTCACTCAAAGGTTAGCAGGGGAATTAAAGGTTGTGAGTTTTAAGTGGAGAATGCCTCCAAAGCTCTTAGCCTACGCTCACCTCATGGGAAGTGTTCCACAAATGTTAGCTACTATCCACATCACTTCCCAGTCCAGGAGTCAGCAATGCCAAATTTAAATTTCCCCAGGCTGGTGGAAGGGGCAATTGAATCACGTTCTCCTATGGTACTGATTTTGTGTGATGTTTGTATTTAATCTGTTGCTATAGTTGTTAGGTTTTCTAAATCTGAGCCTGCATTGCTTTGCCTCAAAAAATTCAACTTGGCTATGGTATGTTGATCTTTTGATATGTTTTGGCATTCTCTTTTTTGTGATGAGATATACATTTATGCAGAAAATCCAATACAGTGTTCTTTAAAAAAAAAAAAAGAAAGAAAATAAATTGAGAGAATTTGTGAAGGTGCCTTTGCTTGTTCTGGAAACAAAGGAAGTGTTCTTTGTCCAACTCTCATATCTGAATCTGCATATTTCTCCGCATTTTCCTTGTTGGCTCATTGTCTTTCTCTACATCAAAGGCTTTTCACTACCTTAATAGAATTAGAGATCTAGAAATGGTCATTGTTTCCTTCTCTGTATATTCTCCTTTGTGCCTCATTTCTTCCATTAGCTGATATTTCTTGATTTGAAAAGTGAGTCTTTACCTTTGATCTGGTTAGAATTCTCTGAACCAGAATATATCTCCTTGGAAATGTCTCTTTCCTTTTCCTTACTTCGGGTCACTGTCTATGACTTGACATTTCACAACTCACTCTCTGCCACCAATCCCAAGCCTGCTTGATCTCAGTTGTACCCAAATCAACACCGCTGGAGAGGACAGGGTTTCTCTCTTGAGCATCTGACAATGTCCTTCCTTCTGAGTATGAACTCATAGAATCCCCACCAAAATCTTGCAGTGGAGGTTGACTGTTACCATACATAGAAGGGAAAACTGAGACTCATAAAGGACAATTTCATTGGCACGATGGAATTTGGAACAAATATTCTTATGACTACATCACATTGTCTCTTCAATTTCAGCACCTACGTATCTTCACCCCATCCTGAAGGCTGCACAGTATATATGGATTGAGAATTTAGAGTCTGATACCCCTGGGTATCAGCCCCACTTTTTATTAGCTATTGCATCTTAGGCAAATTATTCAAATTCTTCTGAGTTTTTTCTGTCTTATGTATCAAAGGGTGACACTTTAATCCTTCCACTAGGACTCAGGTGAGATTCTATGAGATACAGCTCTTAACACAGTGTCGTGCACGTAGTTTATATTACAGCTCTTCTGTTTCTCTCCCCTGTCCCCCTCCTCTTCTCTTAGCCTCTCTCTCCTCCTTTTCCCATTGTTCTCCATCTCCCCACCTTCTTTGCTTTCACCCCCTCTTTCCATTCCCTATCCTTTCCTCTCCCTCCTTCCCCACACCCTACTCATGACCTCCTCTTCTCCGATTCCTGATCACTAACCTCTTTGTCACCTCTTTTATTTTATGATGTCACTAGGTTCCTGGAGTAGGAAAAATAACGAAGAGCTGTGTTCTGGGGAGAACTAAGTGTGGTAGACATTGTGTAGAATGGAGTAATGGTGGTGCAAGGAGAGAACATGATCAGCTGAAACAGATACCACATCCCTTGAAAGTTTCAGTGACATAATTTGCCAGGGGCCAAGGCAGAATTTGATCGGCTGTTGGACAGGGTCCAGCCGATCAAGAAGAGCCGAGGGGTCCAGGGCACCCCTCCGCAAGAATATGAAGAGCCGGCCTTTCCCCAAGCTATGCTGAACTTTAAAAACTTGTTTTTCTTCCCTTTGTCTTATACCCCATTTTCCTACTCATGCTGTAATTTTTCCAGATGGCCGCTTTAAAGAAAAGAGCATGCTCCCCCCGCGGGGTTGGTGCTGAGAAAAATATGTGACCACCTGCATAAGCCTTCAGAATATTGCAAGGGGCAAGTTCCCCCTGACACACATAGATAGTGGGAGAACTTTTCTCCCTAATGAGGGGTTCGTACTGAAGAGAATATTTGGATCAAAGCAGCTGCCTCCTTCTGATTGATGTTTTGCTCTTCCCCCAGTTTCCCTGGTGGGAGTGGATGTACCTCTTCCTCTGTGGTTGATTGGAGTGTTCCTGCATGTGCTAGTTGTTGAAAAGTGTATTGTTCCCCTGCATGAGTTTGGAGGAACATTGTAGAGGTCTTTTTTTAATTGCTGAAGTCGCTTTTGTGCAGGAAAAGATAGTTAACTTCTGCCCCCCTAAAAGTTAACTTGGTTCCCTGTAAGATTATACTTATCAATGATTGCTTTTTGGTTTATTCTGCAAGAACATCTGTACTGCTATATTTATCTCCTGCTGAAAAAGATATAAAAACACTGTAAATACCAGTAAAGACAGACTTGCTTTGTACTTCCATATCTGTCTGAGAATATTTGTAGAGCTATTTCTGTAATAATCCTGAAAAATATAAAAATGACACTTGTGCACAGTAAAGACAGACTTGATTGCACCGACTCAAGTCTCACATCCCCTCTTTCACTGCGCCGACTCCGTCTCTCCCTCAGGAACCTGGACTCTGCTGGAGCTGGACTCCGGCAATAATTGATTAAGGCAAGGTGAGCAGCAAGGATAGCTCATTTCTTGTGTTAGGGTGGGGTGATAACTAATAAACAAATATCGATCCTCCTTGAGGACAGGAGTCTGTCAGGGCTACAAGGGAGAATGGCAAAAAAGAAAAGGGAGGAGCAGTCTTCTTTCCTTTTCTATCTTTATCACTCTTTCTCTAGGAGTAGTTTATTCCACCTATAATAAGAGTGACTAACGTGGACAGCCCGTAATAAACACAGTGAACTTTGATAATTCAGTTTTGAAACTCCCCTGCAAACCATATATTTGTATGTCCCACTAAAAATTTCCTACTCTATTTCCCTTCTAAAAAGATCGAATAGGTAGAAACTCCATTAAGCCAAGATTCCCGTTGAATCTTTTCCTAGCATCTTTGAGTGTCACAAATAATCTCCTGTATTTTGTGGAATCATGAATTTACTGAGAAATTTGTGTCAGGTCTGAGAGACAGAAATTGATGAATAGAGACAGAGATGGATTTGGGGGGAAGGACTGAGAGGAAGGAGAGGAAAGGCAAATTTTTTCTTTTGTCTTTGTTTTTTGAAGAATAGCCCTGAGCTAACATCAGCTGCCAATCTTCCTCTTTTGCTGAGCATGACAGGCCCTGAGCTAACATCATGCCCATCTTCCTCTACTTTATATGTGGGATGCGAGCCACAGCTTGGCTTTCGAGGGGGTACGTAGGTCTGCAACCAGCGAACCTCGGGCCAGTGGAGAAGAATGTGAAAACTTACTGCTGTGCCACTGGGCCAGCCCCACTTTTTCACTTTTTCAGTGTGGGGTATAACAACAGAAACAGTGAGAATCATAGCAGATTCCCCATAGTAGGAGGAGGATAGAGGTCTGCAAATTACCAGAGAAGTGGACCACTGCTTACACTCCTTGCACTTTGATGGTAGTGCTTGATCATGAGGGAAGTAGCTGCATCGTTCTGATCACCTTCTATTCACCAACCAAGAGATACACCAACTTAAATGCAGTGAGATGACCAAACACACAACACCTACACAGATGAGATTGACATCAGTATAGAAGTCTCATATATTCACAGCCTGGGGGAGGAGAACATTGGACACCCCCCAGGGCCACCTGGGTGTAGCACTTAAGAGAAGAGTGAATAAGCAAGGTCTGTAAGTTGCCAGCTTTCTGATAATCAGAGGAGGAGGTGTACCCTCGTTCTCTTAGTTCAATGGAAAAGTCCTATCATGAAAATTCATGAAGTTGATGCAGGTAGTTAACAATTCCTGGGGAGATGTCTAGAACTTTCTGATGACTATCAAGAGCATTCAATCTCTGAAAGAGAAAAACTCAGTGTCATCTCTCCTGCTGATTGAATAACCACCCAGGTTGTGGAACTCAGTGTAAGCATCCAAGAAACTTCCCTTTACCATTGTTATTAAAAAGAATTTCACTGAAGAAAACTCTGTGTGCCACAAAATCCATGTGTTCATAGTGTACAAAACATTGTGGAGAGAAATTGAGGAAGACCTAAATCAATGGAAAGACATCCCATGTTCATGGTTGAGGAGACTTAACATTGTTAAGATGGTGGTACTCCTCAAATGGATCTTATTATTTTCTCTGCCCTTTCCTCTCTTCTCCTTCTGGTGACCCCATTACGCATATGTTGCTAGACCTGATGTTATCCCATAAAGCTCTGAAGCTCTCTTCTTCACTCTTTTCTTCTGATTGGAGAATCTCTATTGATCTATCATCAAGTTCACTGGTCCATTTGCCATCTCAAATCTGTGGAGCCCCTGTAGTGAGTTTTAAATGTTTGTAATTATACTTTTACACTCTAGCGTTTCCACTTGGTCCTTTTTTTAAAAAAATAATTTTTAATTCTCTATTGGTATTCTGTGTTTGATTGGTCAATGTCAGGCTACTTTCTTTTAAGTCTGTAACATAGCTTCTTTTCATCCTTTGAACATATACATAATATATGCTTTGGAGTCTTTGTCTGGTAAGTTCACCATCTGCACTGCTCAGAGATAGCTCCTACTGATTGGTAGTTTTCCTGTGTAGAGGACATTTTTTTTTCCTGTTTCTTTGCATATCTCATAATTTTTTTTGTCAAAAAACATGCATTTAGATAGCAGATTGTGACCGCTCTGGATTGTGATTCACTCCCTAACCTTATGTGTAGCCCCTTATTTGTTGCATTAGTCCCTTGCCTGGACTAATTCAGTGGAGTCAGCTTGCCCCACCATGACTGCTGGTTTCCCTGCTCAGTTGTTCTTTTATAAGTTCTTGTTTTCCTCTCTAAACCTGGCTTCTGAGGAGACATCTCTGTTTCAGCATAGCTTAGTGGTGAGCCAGTGATGGGTCAGAGGTGGTGTTGAAATATCTTGAGTCAGTTTGGCTTCCACCATGTGCTGGTGGATCTCTGTATGAACTGGGACACACATTTAAAGTTTAGGCAGTGGACAATTACACATCAGGTTTTACTTTTGTGGACACAAAGACTTACATTCAGCCTGGACGAAGTAGACAGCTAGGCCAATCTTTTCTCTCTTTTAGCCCCGCCCATGAGCACAGACTTCTAGATCCCCAAGGATATGTGGCTGCTTATCAAGTCCTACTTGGGCCATCGTGTTCCCTAGATTTCTCTTTTAAAATGTGGCTAGATCACTGCTTTTTTTACCCAAAGCTCCCCAAACTTGTAGCATATAGATGTGTCTTAGAGTTTGCCTCTGGAAGTTGTTGTTGTTTTGGCCAATGTCCATAGGTATGTGTTTATTTGATGACTGAAGCATCAAGGAAAATGAGCTGGCAATTGGAGTCATCTAGGAGAGGTGTTCTGAAGGTTAGGCCTGTGCAGTTGCCTTCAAAAAGGTGACACTTTTTGAGGTGAGAGTGGAGATACTCTACCTTTCACTACACAGTGTGTGGTTAAATTGGAAGGGTAGAAGGAGGCAGGGAGGACAGACAGAAGGACCCATGTGTTCCCACCAATGGTGAGCTGGTGTTCAAGGAGCACCTATTGTATACATAGTCCTTATGCCAGGTTAAAGTTCTCAGTATACAAAACTCACATCACACTGTATGGAAGGGATTGTTATGTGCATTTTGTAAGTGAGAAAACTGAGGTTCAGCGCAAGGGAATGATTTCATCACGAGTAGAGAAGAGCTCCAGGTCTTTCTGCTCTCGTCTGAAGATGGGTTGTGTTTCCAATTTGTCTTGAGTTTTGAGCCACGATGGGGAAGGCATTTGGAGACAATCAATATGGTTGAGTTTGGCATGTGTTAGGGAAACTTTCACTATGAAAATGCCCACTAGACCAGGTGAGTCTAACAGTGGATCTTCCCCAATGCGTCCTGTGCCCTTGAGGAGTTCTCTGAGCCTCAGTTTCCTCCCCCTCCTTCAAATGGAACCCTGCATGGCTGCCTCATCAGGTTGCTTTGAGTCTCTTACAAGAAGCTGGTTGAGCCTTGTACCTGATGCTGAGACTGTGGTCAGGAAATGAGATGGATGGTGTCGAACACCATGAGAGAAAATGGTCTTTTCATCTCTCCGTGATTCCTTTGCTGGGTCATCAGGCACTGGAACTGAAAAATATGTTACAAACATTTTTACTACATTTTAAACTAGTGAACCTCAGAGACTTTATATAGCTAGCCAATGTTCTGTGCATGCTACCTGAGAGATAAACTTGAACTTCATGCTCTCAGGCTTAGGAATGCACAAGCACTCCCCTGGTGAGGTTGATTTTTATCAGGTCATGGAGCTGTGGGGTAAGGTGTAAGGGGGTAGATAAAAAGGCAGTGGCTATTGATGTTTTCAGTCCCAGCAAGGCAAGCTGCCATGGCACCGCGTTTGGGAATCTTTCTGATTTTGGCTGGCACTTGTATCTTTCTCCAACTGGACCATGTGGATGGAGGTGAGGGAGGGGAGAAGGGCTTGAATTGGTGTGGAAGAACCTGCACCAGAAACGGGTTGGTGTGTAATAGAATAATAATAATAGTGGTGACATGAAATATATCTGCCAATTCTTGAGTATGTCCCAAGGACAAGACGCTATTATGGCCTTTACATTATATTTAAGTTTCAAACAAGTATTTGTAATGTAAACCTAGTCAATCTTAGTAAAAGCCAATGATATTACTGGCTATCAACCCTCATGACAGCTGCCTCATTCCTAAATATCCTTCCAATGTCCCAGCCATGGGCAGCCTCTATACAGGGTTAGCTAAATTGTTCAAAGAAAGAGTTTTTGATGGAAATATAATTCAATATTTGGAATAACAGGAAAGATGTAGTCTCATGTAAAATCTTATGATTTCTGTGGTGTAATTCATTTGTGGCAGTATAATAACAGTGAGAAAGTGTAAGAATCTTACTCATCTTTTATGTTTAGCTCTCTAGTACTCACATACAGAGTGTATCTGTTTAGACAAAACATGGATGTAAAAATGTAAAAAAAATACAGTATTGCCAATTCTCATCACTACATTGTATAGTAGATTACTAGAACCTAAAATTTAAAATGTGTTAAGTGGGGTCCAAGCCCCATAGCCAAGTGGTTAAGTTCATGTGCTCTGCTTCAGCAGGCTAGGGTTTCACCAGTTTGGATCCTGAGCACGGACATGGCACCAGTCATCAGGCCATGCTGAGGCAGCGTCCCATATGGCACAATCAGAGGACCTAAAAATAGAATATACAGCTATGTACTGGGGGGCTTTGGGCAGAAGAATAAGAAGAAGAAAAAAAAGAAGATTGGCAACAGATGTTAGTTCAGTTGCCAATGTTTAAAAGAAATTTGTTAAGTGGGAAGATCTTGTGTTAAGTGTTCTTACCATGATTAAAATATTTATAAAATTTTAGTGTGGAAAAAAAAGAAAGTTATAGATGCAGAGCAGGTCCTGCTATAGAATGTAATCAGAGTGCTTAAATTTTGTTCTGACCCCATCTCCATTCATCTCCTCTTCTCCTGAATTTGTCCAGCTCTGAAGCCGATGGGGGCTCACCCTTCTGCTACAGTCAAACCAGGTAATCTATTTGAAAAAAAATGAAACAAAACAACAACCAAATAAATCCAACTAATGTGTGGGGAGGGAACTGTGATTGAGATTCTTATGAGATATTTAACATGCAAGAGGTAACTTTGCCTGCTCATTAATCTCTAGGGTGTGTGTGAGGAACAAGGGGCCCTCCATAGAGGTGTTTACTTATTGAGGCTAAGTAGCCTACAGACAGGGGGACTGGAATCTCACCCTAGGTCAGTGTTTCAGGGCTGGTGCCATATGCCAAGGTAAATAGGGCCTTATTCCAAGGGATGGTGTTCGAATAAGGGAGCTTGTCCAAGAGGCATGAAGCAGGATTGGATAGGGAGATAGTATTCAACAGGAATATGCACGTGAGTTGTGGAGAGTTGACATCTGTGACCAGGAAATCCGCTGATGAGGCTGACAGAATTCATCAAGTCTAAAGATGCCTTGGCCAGGTCCACATAACCACAAAGCCCTCTGTCTTTCTGGAATTTTCATCTTCGATCCATTAAAATGGCTAAGTCAGTGCACATTGAAACTATCTTAGATCTGCCATGATTGTGGCACAGATAAAAATCATGCTTCCATATGATGTGAGGCAGAATATTAATGACAAGAAGAAGAAATTGCCTGTGTTCACAGAGATAGAATCTCTTTAGACTTTTGGTATTGAATGTGGGAAAGCAGAAACTACAGCTCTAGACACAACTGAACAACAGGTGACAAATATTATGATGAAAAATCAGGTTACTTTGTTGTCTGGCAAGCTCATCCATTGCCTGGAGCTCCAATATCCATGGAAATGCCTCTGGGTAAATGTCACTGGAAGTTAAAGAGCCTTTCCTAGTTCCTGAGGGTAGAGATCACTTCACGTTGACCTTAACATCCCTGATGCTTAGTAAAGGGCTTTCTACATGGCAGGCCCTTGGTGATGATGAGCTAGCTGGAATAGAAACTTTGCAAGAGTTACTGCTGAGATAATGATACGCTGAAGAGCTGATGGCGACAACGTCTTTGCTTTTTGCAGAAAATAAGTGTGTCTTCCCATTCAACTACCGAGCTGATCGGTATTATGATTGCACTAAGGCTGATTCGTTTTACCATTGGTGTTCCTTAACTGAAGATTATAGAGGGAGTTGGAAATATTGTGCTGCCACAGGTGAGTATGGAGCTTATCCTCATGTGATGAGCATGTGGCTTCCCTCTGAAAGGGGATGCTTGCATAATTGCTCACTGATGTAAGCATCAGGCTTTACCTTGTCTTAACTAACATGTTGCATTCATGTCCCTTTCTCTTGATAACACACAGAAAATGTTTTCTATGAAGCACTTTCTCACCCATTCCTTGTACTTTCAGACTATGCCAAATGTGTCTTTCCCTTTGTCTATCGTGGCCTAACATATGAAAGTTGCACAACTGATGGGAGTCTTTTTCGCATTTCTTGGTGCTCAGTCACTCCTAACTATGATCATCATGGAGCTTGGAAATATTGCTAGTAATAAAAAGGTAAGTGTCCTGGGGATGATGAGAAAAGGTGCGAGTGATCAGGCATGAGATAGAGCTGGAGAAAAAGATGGAAAAAGAAGACAGAGAGAGAAGTTAGAAGGCAAGAGGAGACAGGTTGAGCGAATGGGAAGAGGTAGAAAGGATGTAGGAGGAAGAGTAGGGAGCAGAGGTTTGGAGAGGAGGGAGAGGAAAAAGGAGAGAAAAGGTACAAGATGAGTAAGGGAATAAAGACAGAATACAAAAGATGAAGAGTTAGAAAAGGAATAAGAAAGAGAGTTTGCAGGGTTAAAAATGGAACGACGAGTATCTGGGGAGGATTAGTGGCAGGAGAACGTACAGGGAGAAAAGGTGAGAGACAGAGAGGAAGAGACAGTGAAATATCTTATGAGAAGCATGTGAATGCAGCAGTAGAGATAGGGAAGAGCAGGTAGGACAAGGAGGAAAAGAGAAACAGCTTGGTACTCATGTGACTGACTGGAAAAATAAGTAGAACTCCTTAACATGGACAGCAACACCTTGTTAAATTGCTGTACAGTGCATCTAACCCATGGCCATGAATGCAATGAAGCCTCTGAAATCTCCATGGGAAAATCAAGAAATCTCAAGCACAAAGGTGATGCTCTGTGCAACAGAGGTGCAATCCTTTCCTTGAAACTCCACTTTGTTCCCACCGTGCATGGATTCAATCAATAAACCACTTTCTCTGCAGGTGTGGTTCTGTTTCCCGTTCATGAAAGGAACCATCTTTCCAATGGGAGGGTCTCAGTGTGCCCAGCTTGATCACACAGGATCTTCATGTCCTGGCCCTCTCCTCCTCCAGACCTTGTGTGGTGATGGAACATAACACACATTAGAATTCTCTTTCCTGTGGGCTTGATTGAATATTGATGGTGTAGTGTGGAGTCCACTGGGTGTGGGTGGGAGGAGGGTCCCAGAGGGTATGGAGAGCTGGTCCCTGTCTTAAATGACTTTTCTTTCCTGACTTAGGTGAAATGTTATTTCTTCCTGGAGATAGTCTCTGACTCCCAATATAAGGAGTGCTGATCATGTCCTTCCCGTCCATCCACTCTGTACTTGCAACTAAACTTTCCATTTTTCTGAGGTTTGGAATCTTTTCAAGGACCTGATGGGCTGCCTTGTTTGCCCTGGCACAAGGTGTTATGTGCAGAACGTGGCACCTCCTTGGTCCTCAGACATATTTCAAAGACCTGCTATCTTTTTCTTTTTTAAAAAACAGATATTCTAGAAAAATAATGTATCAGTACATAACAGGGCTTGAATGAGACAAAGTAAAATTCACATGTGCCCCAAATAAAAAAGGGCCTTGAAGTTAACGCCTAATCTTTCTTCTGGTGCATGAGCACCTCAGAGAGATCTAGAATAGTGGGTATTGCATTGGGGATGGCCTTTTGTCACCATACAGGGAGTTTACCACTCTTGGCCTCTATGATGTTCAAGTTGGTATTTCCCTGGAATCTGAAACCAGGTCAGTTTAAGGACTATCCAGTAAAGGAGCGTAGAAAGGCTCCTCGTGTGGTCCCAGAGAGCCAGGTAGAAATTTCTATTCTTGTCCCTCTGAACTGATTTGAGAGACACATTTATTCAAGAAAATACACTAAATATCAGTCAGAACAAGAGTCTGTGAGATCCGAGCTACTTTATGATCCACGCCAAGCACACCAACCCACAGCTCTGTGTGATGAAAATAACATTATGAACAACATCATGAGATCAGGGGAAAAGATACTCAGACAGCCCTGCTCCAATGACCATCTCTCCAGGGTGACTGGGTGTATGCCCATGGAGGCACCCTGTGTAGAAAATGGACATCACTGAAAGAGTCCAGCCAAGTCACCAAAATTGTAAACCACAAGCCCTGGGTAGGTAGTAATCATTGTGCAGAGTTTGCACAATATATTCTATAAAATGTCCAGGTCGTAACAAGAAAATTGAGGCATACAATGATATAAGAAAGTGTGACTCATACACAAAGTTGTAAGGTACAAAATGAATTGAAAAATCAATTGTCTTTGATACACTGGCAATGAATAATCCAAACAAAATGAAGAAACATATTTTATTTGCAATCATTTCAAAAATAGTAAAATGCTTAGCAATAAATTTAACCTAAGATGCGCATGGTTTATACTCATAAAAATTTAAATAGTATTGAAGAAAATTAAGAAAAGCCTAAATTATTTAAAGATCCCACGTTCATGGATTGGAAGATTTAATATTGTTAAGATGGCAATACTCCCACATTGGCTTCCAGATGCAATTCAATCCTTATGAAATCCTCAGTTGTCTTCTGTGCAAAAATGCTAATCTGATCCTAAAATGTGTATGGAAATTTATGGACTCAGAATAGCCTAAACAGTGTTGACTTGAAAGAACAACATTGGAGGACTCACACTTCCCAATTTCAAAGCTTAGTGCCAAGCCACTGTTATCAAGACAATGTGATTCTCACCTTTAGAAAGACTATGGAGTAGAACTGAGAGACCAGAAACAAACCTTTACACTGGTGGTCTAACGATTTTTGACAAGCATACCAAGAGCATGCAATGGTCAAAACTATAGACTTTTCAACAAATGGTGCTGGGAAAACTGGCTAGCCAAATGCAAAACAATGAATTTACAGTCCTATATTAGAAATGCTCAAGGGACTTGTCTCATGATGTCAGCAGCATGGCTGAGTGAATTCTCTCTTTGTCTCTCCCCTCTAAGTTACTACTAAATGGGCATTCATTAACCAACAGAGGATTCCCTACACAGCACAATATGAAGTTTGGGGTATCTACACAGCCTTCCATCAGCAGGTAGGTGGAGTGGATCCTCGGAAGCAGTGGAAATGGTGAGCACACCCCTCCCCCTCCTTGGTGGCAACAACCCATGTCACAGAGCGTCAAACAGAGGCTGGCCTGACTGTGAGAGGAGGCAAGTGCAGCGTGGTCCATGCACAAACACTTTTGAAGTGGTACTCCAGCATGAGGGAGCACCCACTATGCCATAAGAACTCCACTTATGGGAACACTCCCCACTGAATGATGGTGGCTCAGCATGCACAGAAGCTCCCCACACACCAACTGAAGTAACTCAGCCCAACAACATGTGAATGCATTGCCAACCCATGCACAAAAAATGTGCCCAACCTTCCTAGCACAGCAGCTCACCTGGTCCCCTGCCCAGTGCAATGGCCCTGCCTGCAAGACAGTGACCCACCAACTGGCTTTGGCCAGGCTGTGCAAATAAAGGGCAGCCCTAGTGGCACAACTTCCAACAGACGGGGAAGGTTCAGAAAACACTGCTCCTCCTCCCTCCACTGATGGTAGGTGGAATCTGCAGACTTATACTACCAAAAATGTGCCAGGAAAGGATCAATTCATCAAACACTGAGGTCCTACAGTAACACTTCAGAGCAGAAGGAAAATGACAAGTCTCCAGAAACCAATCATGAAGTCATGGAAATTTACATTCTAAACGAGACAGAAGTCAAAATAGTTGTCATAAAGAAACTCAACAGGTTACAAGAAAATTCAGAAATCCAGTTCAATGAGCTCAGGAATGAAATTAATGAGCTGAAGGAATACTTCACAAAAGAGAAACATTTAAAAAAATTATACAGAAAGTGTCAATATGAAGAACACAATTAAAATATAAAAAACAATCTATAAATCATACATCTTAGAGCTGACCATATATAGGAGAGAATAAGTGACCTAAAAGATAGAAATCTGGAAATGCTTCCAGTGGAGGAGGAGAGAGAACAAAATTTTTTAAAAATGAAGAAATTCTTTGAGAAATACCCAACTCAGGAAAAGCAACCTAAGGATTTTAGGTATTTCAGAGGGAGAAGGGAGGGCAAAAGGAGCAGAGAACTTGTTCAAAGAAATAATAGCTGAGAATTCCCAAACCTGGGTAAGGAACCAGACTTACAAGTACATGACTTTAATAGAACTCCAAATTACATCAATGCGAAAGACCTTCTACAAGACATACACTATTAAAACTGGCAAAAGTCAATGACAAAGAAAAAATATTAAGGGCAACAAGGCAGAAGAAAGCCTACAAAGGAACCCCTATGAAGCTTTTAAGAGATCTCTCAGCAGAATCCTTACAGCTTAGGCGAGAATGGAATGATATATTCAAAATATTGAAAGACAAAAGCGTTCACCCAAGAATACGCTATGCAGTGAAAATTTCCTTTTTTTTATTGAGTTATTGATAGGTTACAATCTTGTGAAATTTCAATTGTACATTAATGTTTGTCAGTCATGTTGTAGGTGCACCACTTCACCCTTTGTGCCCACCCCCCACCTTTCCCCTGGTATCCACTAAACTGTTCTTAGTCCATAATTTTAAATTCCTCATATGAGTGGAGTCATACACAGATTATCTTTCTCTCGCTGGCTTATTTCACTTAACATAATTCTCTCAAGGTCCATCCATGTTATTGCAAATGGAATGATTTTGTTCTGTTTTGCAGCTGAGTAGTATTCCATTGTATATATGTACCACATCTTCTTTATCCATTCGTCTGTTGCTGGACACTTAGGTTGCTTCCACGTCTTGGCTATTGTAATCAGTGCTGCAACAAACATTGGGGTGCATAGGACTTTTGGGATTGCTGACTTCAAGCTCTTTGGATAAATACCCAGTAGTGGGATGGCTGGATCGTATGGTAGTTCTATTTTTAATTTTTTGAGGAATCTCCATACTGTTTTCCATAGTGGCTGCACCAGTTTGCATTCCCACCAGCAGTGTATGACGGTTCCTTTTTCTCCGCAACCTCTCCAACATTTGTTGCTATTAGTTTTAGATATTTTTGTCATTCTAACGGGTGTAAGGTGATATCTTAGTGTATTTTGATTTGCATTTCCCTGATGATCAGCGGTGATGAGCATCTTTTCATGTGCCTATTGGCCATCAGTATATCTTCTTTGGAGAAATGTCTGTTCATGTCTCCAGCCCACTTTTTGATTGGGTTGTTTGATGTTTTGTTGTTGAGTTGCGAGAGTTCTTTATATATTATGGATATTAAGCCTTTATCAGATATATGACTTGCAAATATTTTTTCCCAGTTAGTGGGTTGTTTTTTGTTTCAATCCTGTTTTCATTTGCCTTGAAGAAGCTCTTTAATCTGATGAAGTCCCATTTGTTTATTCTTTCTATTGTTTCCCTTCTCTGAGAAGGCATGGTGTCCGAAAAGATCCTTTTAATACTGATGTCAAAGAGTGTACTGCCTACGTTTTCTTCCAGAAGCCTTATGGTTTCAGGTCTCACCTTTAGGTCTTTAATCCATTTTGAGTTTATTTTTGTGAATGGTGAAAAAGAATGGTCAATTTTCATTCTTTTACATGTGGCTTTCCAGTTTTCCCAGCACCATTTGTTGAAAAGACTTTCTTTTCTCCATTGTATGCCCTCAGCTCCTTTGTCAAAGATAAGCTGTCCATAGATGTGTGGTTTTATTTCTGGGCTTTCAATTCTGTTCCATTGATCTGTGCACCTGTTTTTGTACCAGTACCATGCTGTTTTGATTACTGTAGCTTTGTAGTATGTTTTGAAGTCAGGGATTGTGATGCCTGCAGCTTTGTTCTTTTTTCTCAGGATTTCTTTAGCAATTCGGGGTCTTTTGTTGCCCCATATGAATTTTAGGATTCTCTGTTCTAATTCTGTAAAGAATGTCATTGGGATTCTGATTGGGATGGCGTTGAATCTGTAGATTGCTTTAGGTAGAATGGACATTTTAACTATGTTTATTCTTCCAATCCATGTACATGGAATGTCTTTCCATCTCCTTATGTCGTCATCCAATTCTCCCAGAAAGGCCTTGTAATTTTCATTATATAGGTCCTTCACTTCCTTAGTTAAGTTTACCCCAAGGTATTTTATTCTTTTTGTTGCGATTGTGAATGGTATTGTATTCTTGAGTTCTTTTTCTGTTGGTTCATTATTGGAGTATAGAAATGCTACTGATTTATGCAAATTGATTTTATACCCTGCAACTTTGCTGTAGTTGTTGATTACTTCTAACAGTTTTCCAATGGATTCTTTGGGGTTTTCTATATATTAGATCATGTCGTCTGCAAACAGCAAGAGTTTCACTTCTTCCCTCCCTATTTGGATTCCTTTTATTCCTTTTTCTTGCCTGATTGCTCTGGCAAGGACCTCCAGTACTATGTTAAATAAGAGTGGTGATAGAGGGCATCCTTGTCTCGTTCCTGTTTTCAGGGGGATGGGGTTCAGTTTTTGCCCATTGAGTATGATGTTGGCTATGGGTTTGTCGTATATGGCCTTTATTATGTTGAGGTAGTTTCCTTCTACGCCCATTTTGTTCAGAGCTTTTATCATAAATGGCTGTTGGATCTTGTCAAATGCCTTCTCTGCATCTATTGAGATGATCATGTGGTTTTTATTCCTCAGTTTGTTGATGTTGTGTATCAAGTTGATTGATTTGCGGATGTTGAACCATCCCTGTGTCCCTGGTATGAATCCCACCTGATCCTGATGTATGATTCTTTTGATGAATTGCTGAATTCTGGTTGCCAAAATTTTGTTTAGAATTTTTGCATCTATGTTCATCAGTGATATTGGCCTGTAGTTCTCTTTTTTCGTGGTGTCCTTGTCAGGTTTTGGTATCAGCATGATGTTGGCCTCATAGAATGTGTTAGGAAGTGTTCCATCTTCCCTAGTTTTTTGGAATAGCTTGAAAAGGATAGGTATTAAATCCTCTCTGAAAGTTTGGTAGAATTTCCCAGGAAAGCCATCTGGTCCTGGGGTTTTATTCTTTGGGATGTTTTTGATTGCTATTTCAATCTCTTTCCTTGTGATTGGTCTGTTCAAATTGTCTGCCTCTTCTTGAGTGAGCTTTGGGAGATTGTAGGAGTCCAAGAATTTATCCATTTCCTCTAGGTTATCCATTCTGTTGGCATATAGTTTTTTTGTAGTATTCTCTTATAATCTGTTGTATTTCTGCAGAGTCTGTTGTTATTTCTCCTCACTCATTTCTGATTTTGTTTATTTGAGCTTTCTCCCTTTTTTTCTTTGTAAGTCTGGCTAGGGGTTTGTCAATTTTATTTATCTTCTCAAAAAACCAGCTCTTTGTCTCATTGATCCTTTCTATTGCCTTTTTCATTTCAATAGTATTTATTTCTGCTCTGATTTTTATTATTTCTCTCCTTCTGCTGACTTTGGGCTTCATTTATTCTTTTTGCTCTAGTTCAGTTAGGTGTGCTTTAAGGTTGCTTATTTGGGATTTTTCTTGTTTGTTAAGATGTGCCTGTATTGTGATGAATTTTCCTCTTAATACAGCTTTTGCTGTATCCCATATGAGTTGGTACGGCATGCTATCATTTTCATTTGTTTCCAGGTATTTTTTTATTTCTTCTTTAATTTCTTCAATGATCCATTGCTTGTTCAGTAGTGTGTTGTTTAGTCTCCACATCTTTGCGCCTTTCTCAGCTTTTTTCTTGTAATTAATTTCTAGCCTTATAGCACTATGATCTGAGAAGATGCTTGTTATTATTTCAATTTTTTTAAATTTGTAGAGGCTTTCCTTGTTTCTCAACATATGGTCTATCCTAGAGAATGTTCCACGTGCACTTGAGAAGAATGTGTATTCAGCTCTTTCAGGGTGGAGTGATCTATATATGTCTATTAAGTCCAATTGTTTTAGTTTTTCATTTAGCTCCACTATTTCCTTGTTGATTTTCTGTCTGGATGATCTGTCCATTGATGTGAGTGGGGTCTGGCAGTCCCCTACTATTATTGTGTTGTTTTTAACATCTTCCTTTAGGTCTGTTAATAGTTGTTTTATGAATCTTGGTGCTCCTGTGTTGGGTGCATAGATATTTATAAGCGTTATTTCTTCTTGATGAAGTGTCCCTTTGATCATTATATATTGTCCCTCTGTCTCTCTTTACCTGTCTTATTTTGAAATCCACTTGGTCTGATATGAGAATTGCAACACCTGCCTTTTTTTCCTTGCTATTTGCTTGAAGTATTGTCCTCCACCCCTTCACCCTGAGTCTGTGTTTGTCCTCGGGGCTGAGGTGTGTTTCCTGGAGGCAACAAATTGTTGGATCTTGTTCTTTAATCCATTTTGCCACTCTGTGTCTTTTTATTGGAGAGTTCAATCCGTTTACATTGAGAGTGATTATCGATGCATGTGGACTTAATGCTGTCAATCTGTTGCTCATTATCTTGCTTTCCTGCGTTTCTTTTCCTGTGTGCTTTAGATTACCCATTTAATACTGCAATTTCTTATGCTGGGTTTCTTAGATTTTTCCTTATTTATGATTTGTGACTCTGTTCTGTACTTTATTTTAGTGTCTACCTTGAAGTTTGTATTTAGAATCTCATGTATAATATAGTCTATTCTCTTGTGGTCTCTTACCTACTTGACCAATACTGATTTAGACCCTTTGCTCTTCCCCTCCTAAATAGTTATTTTCATTTTTTATTCCAACTCGTCTTATTCATTTGTAGTTAGAGTGCTAAGATCGTCCTTGTTTTGGTAGTTTCCTTACCTTTACCCTAATGCTATAATTGAATATTTGCTATCCTGTTCTGGTTCTATCCATCGGTCTCCCTAGTCTGTGGATTGTGTCCCCTTTCTCCCTTTTTTCTTTTTTCAAGTATGAGAGCCTTCTTGAGGATTTCTTGTAATGGAGGGCTTTTAGTTACAAATTCCCTTAACTTTTGTTTGTCTGGAAAATATTTAATTTCTCCCTCATATCTGAAGGAAATTCTTGCTGGATAGAGTATTCTTGGCTGAAGGTTTTTATCCTTTAAAACTTTGAATATATCACTCCATTCTCTCCTAGTTTGTAGGGTTTCTGTAGAGAAATCCGCTGACAGTCTGATAGGGGCTCCTTTATAGGTTATTCTCTTTTTTTCCCTTACTTCCCTGAGTATTCTCTCCTTATCATTCCTATTTGCCAACTTTACTACTATGTGCCTTGGGGTAGCTCTTTTAACATTGACAAATCTAGGAGATCTAAAACCCTCCTCTACACACATTTCTCCGTTGATCCCTAGATTTGGGAAGTTCTCTTCAATAATTTCATTAAGCACACTTTCTGCTCCATTTTCCTTTTCCATATTCTCGGGAATTCCTATGATCCTATGTTCTTACTCCTCATTGAATCCATTATCTCTAGGAGATTTTCCTCATTTTTTAAAATTCTTAGTTCTCTTTCTTCCTCTGTCTGGTGCCATTCAGCCTGTCTGTCCTCGATTATGCTAATTTTCTCCTCTATGTTGTCTACACGGGCATTCAGGGAATCCATATTCTGTTTTATCTGGTCCATTGTGTTTTTCATCTCAAGTAATTCTGTTTGATTCTTCTTTATGATTTCAATCTCTTTTGTGAAGTAACTCCAGAACTTGGCTTGTTTCTCTATCTTTCTCTCTACCTCATTGAGTTTTTTGATTATAGCTGCTCTGAATTCATTATCACTTAGTTTACCTAATTCCAAATCCTCAGGACTTAATTCTGTGTTTTTATTGTTTTCCTTCTGGTCTGGGGCTTTTATAAATTGCTGGATGGTAGAGGAGCGGTTTTTTCTCATGGTGGTAGAATTCGGTTGCAGTTACAGCCTGTCACCACTAGATGGGGATCAAGAGCGGTGTGTTATGAGCTCTCCACCTTGGGGCAAGATGGCTGCGCCCACTGGCTTTGCTGGGGGGGGAGGGGCTGTTACTCACATGCGCCTGTCTGGGTTCAGATCAGTTCTGTTCTCTGGTCTCCCAAGGCCCTTGATTCATGGGGTCACCGCGCACGGAAGCTTTCCCCCCATCAGCGGGTCTCCACTGAATCAGCGGCAGGAGTCCTGGATGATCCCCCGGTCGTGCAGCCCTTCCCCCGCTCCTTCCCGACCCACGCCGCAGCTATCGCAGACTCTAGGGGAGGGAGCGATGTTCTCTCCTACCGTTCCAGTGCCTCTGAAGGTGTAAGCAAAGTTTATGATCTCCGCCTTTTTGGTATTGTAGGTCTCTAACGAGCTGGCATTATTTTTGTTCTCTGAAATTCAGTTCTTCCAATCTTTTGTTGTATTTTGGAGGGGAGAGAATCCCGGGTCAGCTCACCTCGCCATTTTGCACCAAGAAAATTTCCTTTTGATATAATGGAGAAATAACTTTCCCAGATAAACAAAAGCTGAGGGAGTTCATTGCCACTAGACTTCCCTTACAAGAAACAGTCAAGGAAGACTTCATACCTGAAACAAAAAGGCAAAGGTTTACAAATCTTCGAGCAAGGAGATGTATAGACAGACAAAATCAGAACGTTGCAGCTCTCTATCTGAACAGGTTAGCAAACACTTGATTATACCATAAACGATAACAGGAAGGAAAGCACCGAAATAACTATAAACAATTCAATTTAGTCACAAACTCACAACACAAAAAAGAATAATTTGTGACAATAATAACTCAGAAGGGGAAGAAGAGAGGGATGGAACCTATTTATGCTAATGGTGATAAGAGGCTTTTTGAAAATGGGCTATCTCCTTTATGAGATTTTTTCTTTTTTTTTTTTTAAGATTGACACCTGAGCTAACATCTGTTGCCAATCTTATTTTTGCTTCTTCTCCCCAAAGCCCCCTAGTACATAGTTGTATATTCTAGTTGTAGGTCCTTCTGATTGTGCTATGTGGGATGCCACTTCAGCATGGCATCATGAGCCATGTCATGTCCAGACCCAGGATCTGAACTGCTGAAACCCGGGGCTGCTGAAGTGAAGGGCATGAACTTAACCACTCAGCCATGGGGCCAGCCCCTCTATGAGCTATTTTATAGAAACCTCATGGTAACTGCTAGACAAAAAATTAGAGCAGAGCCACAAACCATAAATAAAGAGAAAGCCACCAAACTGAAATGGCAGTCAGGAATACAAGGGAAAAAGAAATAATGGAAATATAGAACACCATAAAACAAGAGATAAAATGGAAGTATTAAGCCTTCATATATCAATAATTACTCTAAGTGTAATTGGATTGAACTCTCTAATCAAAAGACACAGAATGGCTGGATGGATTAAGAAACAAGACACAGGGAGTGACGTAAGCATCATGGTGGAGTGAGTTCTTCCAGTGATCTATCCCTTCCACCATACAATTAAAAAGGCAGTCATACTCCAACAGAGGACATCCACACAACACAAAATATGTCTTAGATGCCCACACAACCATACATTGGAGGACAGAGAGGCTGGAGCCTCCTTTGGAGGAGGTGGAAGAGGGTAAGAGAAAACTTTGCTCTATCCCTAAAAGACTGCAATCTGGGACTGCACGTGGCCTCTGAGAAGGAAGGTGGGTGAGGGGTTCCTCGTTCATGGGAACTTCAGAGATCTCCAAGGGCCCTTGCAGCCTTGGGAAAAGTCCCCTACTGGGATGAAAACTGTTGTGGGTTTGACCTCATCAAGCCAACACCACAGTAGAGCAGATAACAAGAGCAGATCAAATAAGCCTGTGAGAGCACGCAGAAGAAAGCAGCCCTTGCCCAGACCCAACCAGTGCCGGCTCCAGCACCTTGGATCCTGGTGGAAGGAAGAGGGCTCAGAACACGCAGCTCTTGACCTCCTCTCAGTGGTGATAGGTAGTAACTACAGTTAAATATTACCAGGATGCTAAACAACAAACTATGCCCCATAGCAGTATCAACATTTATATTAAATCTCCAATCAAGGGAGAAAATGACAAGTACCCAGAAATCAGTCTTGAGGCCACAGAAGTATGTAATCTAAATGAGAGAGAATTCAAAATAGTCATCATCAAAAAACTCACCCACTTGAAAAAGAGTGTAGAGAAACAATTCAATGAGTTCAGGAGCTACTTCACAAAAGAGACTGAAAATATAAAAAAGAATCAATCAGAAATATTGGGGATGAAAGACACAATCTATGAGATAAAGCAAAATATGGATTTCCTGAATGCTCGAGCAGACATCAGAGAGGAGCAGATCAGCATAATCCAGGATAGACATATTGAAATGCTCCAGATAGAGGAGGAGAGAGAACTAAGACTAAAAAGAAATAAAGAAATTCTCTGAGAAATATCTGATTCAACTAGGAAATGCAGCATAAGAATTATAGGTGTTTGAGAGGAAGAAGAGAAGGAGAATGGAGTAGAAAGCTCTTTCAAATAAACAAGAGCAGAGAACTACCCAAACCTAGGGAAGGAAATGGGAATCCATGTGGAAGAGTCTATAAGATCTCCTAAATATGTTAATATAAAAAGACCTACTGTAAGGCACATAGTAGTGAAACTGGCAAAAGTGAATGACAAAGAAAAAATACTAAGGGCAGCAAGGCAGAAGAAAATAACCTAGAAAGGAACCTCTATCAGGCTCTCAGAGGATTTCTCTGCAGAAAGCTTAGGGACTAGGAGAGACTGGAATGACATGTTCTTGTCTTCAATGGACAAAAGCTTTCAGCCAAGAATACTCTATCCAGCAAAAATATCCTTCAGAAGTGTTGGAGAAATAAAAACATTCCCAGATAAACAAAAGCTAAGGCAGTTTGTAGCCACAAGACTCTCCCTACAAGAAATCCTCAAGAACGCCCACATACTTGAAAAAAGAGGGAGAAAGGGGTTACAAAGCACAGAGTAAGGAGACAAGTAGACCAAATGAGAGAATTGTAGCTATACATCAGAACAGGTTAGCAAATACTCAAGTATAGCATTAAAGATAAAGTGAAAAAAAATACCAAAAGCAAAGATAACCCTGTCATTTTAACCCCAAACTCACAACATAAGATGTGAGAAAAACGAGTTAGGAGGGGAAGAAGGAAGAGACTGAATCAATTTAGTCTAAGGAAATAAGAGGCCATCAGAAAATGGACTATCTTATCTATGAGATTTTTAATCTGATCCTCATGGTAACCCATAAACAGAAAAGCAGGACAGAGACACAAAAAATAGATAAGGAGAAAACACAGAAACACAACATGAAAAACTACCTAACTCAATTTGTAGACCAAAAAACATGGGATAAGAAACAAAGGAAATGCAGGAGTAAGAGAAAATGAGTGATAAATTGGAAGCATTAAGCCCTCATATCTTGATAATGACCCTAAACGTAAATGGGTTGAATTCTCCAATGAAAAGACAGAGAGTGGTGAGATGGATTAAAGAACAAGATCCAATAATATGCTGCCTCCAGAAAACACATCTCAGCTCCAATGACAAACACAGGCTCAGAGTGAAGGGGTGGAAGACGATACCCCAAGCCAATGGCAAATGAAAGAAAGCAAGTGTCACCATACTTATATCAGACAGAGTAGACTTCAAGATAAGGCAGACAACTAGAAGGACCCACAACGAAGAATACACAACTATGTACTGGGGGGCTTTGGAGAGAAAAAGGAAAAACGAAATCTTAAAAAAAAAAGATAGGCAGGTAAAGAGAGACAAAGAGGTTGAGTATATGATGATCAAAGGGACACTCCACCAAGAAGACGTAACACTTATAAATATCTATGCACCCAACACAGGAGCACTAAAGTGTTTAAAGCAACGATTAAGAAACCTAAAAGGAAATAGTAATAATAACACAATAATAGTAGAGGCTCTCCACACTCCACTCACATCAATGGATAGATCTTCCAGACAGAAAATCAACAAGGAGACAGTGCAATTAAATGAAAAGCTGGACCAGTTGGACTTAATAGACATATATAGAACACTCCATTCAAAACAACTGAATACACATTCTTCTCAAGTGTACATGCAACATTCTCAAGGATAAGTAAATAAGGAAAGGCCTGGACCTGATGGCTTCACTGGTGAATTGTACCACACATTTAAAGAAGAACTGATGTCTATCCTTGTCAAACTTTTCCAAAATCTGAAGAGGTGGAACCTCTAATGTAAATGATGGACTCTGGGTGGTAATGATGTGTGAATGTAGGTTCATCAGTTGTAACAAGTGTTCGACTGTGGGGATAGGGGATAGATGGGAAATCTTTGTTCCCCTTAATTTTGTTGTGAACCAGGCAGTTCTCTCAAAATGGCCTATTAAAAAAATTTAGGGGAGGGCTTTTGATCCAAGATGGCAGCGTGAGTAGTCTTCTTTGTCTCTCCCCCTTTGAATCTACAACTAATTGGACATTCATCGCTTAACAAAGGATATCCATATAGCATCTCAGGACGCCTGAGAGACCCACGCTGCTATACATCGGAAGGTGGACGGACTTCCCTCTGGGAGGAGGTGGAGATAGGTGAAAACTCTCCAACCCTGACCCCCGAACAGCCTAGTACCTGCAAGCAGCTTTCTCCCAGAGGATGCCCCCAGAACATCGCCACACACCAAGGGCCGGAGGGAGCGCACACCCGAGGAGCAACGATGGAAACAGGTGACCAGAGCCCTACCTAAGCCCCCCGCAATTACACCTAAGCCCGGAGGGAAGCTCCAGAGTTACACACCAGAGGCGGCAGGGAAAACCCCTACCCACCATTAGCGGAGAGGCCCTGCCTAGCATCCACAACTCCAGGAGGCTCCCGGAGAGAATCCCAAACAGGGTGGCAGCTCGCCAGCTGCCGCCGCCAGCCCCACTGACTGCGGCTACCACCCGGCCGGGACTTGCGGCTACCGGAGATCTCCTGGGTGAGGACTGGGGCTGGCTGGAGCTCCAGCGGCCGGCTCCGCAGCCCGGGGGGGGGGGGAAACTTCACAGTTCCATCTGGGCAGCAGGCAAAGTCTCTACCTGCCATTAGCGGAGAGGCCCTGCCCAGCATCCACAACGCTGGGAGGCTCCTGGAGAGAATCCCAAATGGGGCAGCAGCCCGCCAGCTGCCACCGCCAGCCCCACTGACTGCAGCTATCACTCGGTTGGGGCACGGGGCTACTGGAGATCTCCTGGGAGAGGTCTGGGGCTGGGTGGAGTTCCGGTGGCTGGTGCTGCGGCCCAAGGGGAAACTCTGGGCTTCTGTCCTGGCAGCAGGCATAGCCTCTACCCACAAATAGTGGAGAGGCCCTTCCCAGCACCCACAACACCGGGAGGGTCCCGGAGAGGAGAATCCCAGGCAGGGCAGCAGCCAGCCAGCTGCCACTGAACACAAGGTCTCCGGCTATCCCCCAAACAGGGCAAGGGGCTCCCTGAGATCCTGGGGGAGAGGACTGGGGCTGGGTGGAGTTCCAGTGACCCAGCTCTGTGGTCCAGGGGGAAACTCTACAAGCTCACAGCAGCTTCAGCGAAAGCCTCTGCACAGCACTAGTAGAGAGCACCCACCCGGCAACCACAAGGCTGGAAGACCCTGGGACAAAAGTAGCATAGCTAGGTGAGCTAACCACAGACTGCAGAAGATTCCCATAGCTCTGCTGTGACCCATAGTGGACAAGTGAGACTTTGTGGGCACCAACAGTGACAGAGCTGCAAATATAAGTGATCCTGCCCCTGGCCGCTGGGACAGCCCATAACACCACTGCAGACCCTAAGGAGGGAGCACGTCTAGGTGGTCTGCAACAGTAGGCACCAGCAGCCTGAAGCCCCCTTGTGACGGCCCCCACAGCTGAAGAGGGAACCCACAGGACCACTGTGACTACGAGGAGGGGCCCAGGCCCAGTTAGCAACTGCGGATAGGATTCCTGGTTGGTGCAGTATAAACAGCTGTTCCCCCACCACACCAGTAGAAACAAGTGGAAGCAGTAACTAACTCTATCTCTATGCGGAGGCGCAAATCTACACCATCAAGCAATATGAAAAAATATATTAAATCTCCAGAACAGAAGGAAAATGACAAACACACAGAAAACAATCCCAAAGACAATGAAATATATAACCTAAATGATGATGACTTCAAAACAGCCATCATTAAAAAACTCAATGAGTTAAAAGAGAATTCAGATAGACAACTCAATGAGTTCAGGAGCTATGTCACAAAAGAGTTCGATACTGTAAAGAAGAACCAAACAGAAATACTAGAAATGAAGAACACAATAGAGGAGATTAAGAAAAATCTAGACACACTGAACAGTAGGGCCGATAATATGGAGGAAAGAATTAGCAATTTGGAAGATAGGAATATAGAAATGTTGCAGGCAGAGGAGGAGAGAGAACTAAGACTAAAAAGAAATGAAGAAACTCTCCAAGAATTATCTGACACAATTAGGAGATGCAACGTAAGGATTATAGGTATACCAGAGGGAGAAGAGAAGGAGAAAGGGACAGAAAGCCTATTCAAAGAAATAATGGCTGAGAACTTACCAAACCTGGGGAGAGAGATGGAACTTCATGTGACAGAAGCTAATAGATCTCCAAACTTTATCAATGCAAGAAGACCAACCCCAAGGCATATAGTAGTGAAGCTAGCAAAAGTCAACGACAAGGAGAAAATACTAAGGGCAGCCAGGCAGAAGAAATTAACCTACAAAGGAACCCCCATCAGGCTATCAGCAGATTTCTCAGCAGAAACTTTACAGGCTAGAAGAGAGTGGAATGATATATTCAAAAATCTGAAGGACAAAAACCTGCAGCCAAGAATTCTCTACCCAGTGAAAATATCCTTCAAATACAATGGAGAAATAAAAACTTTCCCAGATAAACAAAAATTAAGGGAGTTCATTGCCAAAAAACCTCCTCTTCAAGAAATGCTCAGGAAAACCCTCATTCCTGAAAAATCAAAAAAAGGAAAGGGGCTACAAAACCAAGAGCAAAGGAGATAAGTAGAAGGACAACAACAGAGAGTAGCAGCTCTCCATCAGAACAGATTAAACCATGGGACGAGAAACAAAGGAAATTGAAGAGAACCGGAAAACAAGACATAAAATGGCAGTGGTAGGCCCCCACATTTCAATAATCACTCTAAATGTAAATGGATTGAACTGTCCAATCAAAAGACACAGAGTGGCAGGATGGATCAAAGAACAAGACCCAACAACATGCTGCCTCCAGGAAACACACCTCAGACCTAAAGACAAACACAGACTCAGAGTGAAGGGATGGAAGACAATACTCCAAGCTAATAATGAACAAAAGAAAGCAGGTGTCGCTATACTAATATCAGACAAAGTAGACTTCAAAACAAAACAGATAAAGAAAGACAAAGAGGGACAGTATATAATGATAAAAGGGACTCTCCACCAAGAAGACATAACACTTATAAATATATATGCACCCAACACAGGAGCACCAAAATTTGTAAAGCAACTCTTAACAGAACTAAAAGAAGACATCAACAACAATACAATAATAGTAGGGGACCTCAACACCCCATTAACACTAATGGATAGAACATCCAGACAGAAAATCAACAAGGAAATTATAGAATTAAATGAAAAATTAGACCAGATGGACTTAATAGATATATACAGAACACTTCATCCAAAAACAGCAGGTTACACATTCTTCTCAAGTGCGCATGGAACATTCTCAAGGATAGACCATATTTTGGGAAACAAAGCAAGCATCAATAAATACAAGAGAGTTGAAATAACATCAAGCATCTTTTCTGATCATAATGCTATGAAACTAGAAATCAACTACAAGAATAAAGCAGAGAAAGGTGCAAAAATGTGGAGACTAAACAACACGCTACTGAACAAACAATGGATTATTGAAGAAATTAAAGAAGAAATCATATATTATCTGGAGACAAATGAAAATGAGAACACGTCATACCAATCATTTGGGATGCAGCAAAAGCAGTCCTAAGAGGGAAATTCATTGCAATACAGGCTCACCTCACTAAACAAGAAAAAGCTCACATAAGCAACCTCAAATGACACCTAACAGAATTAGAAAAAGAAGAACAAACAAAGCCCAGAGTCAGTAGAAGGAGGGAAATAATAAAAATAGCAGAAATAAACGATATTGAAACAAAAAAGTCAGTAGAAAGGATCAATGAAACAAAGAATTGGTTCTTCAAAAAAATTAACAAAATCGACAAACCCTTAGCCAGACTCACCAAGAAAAGAAGAGAGAAATCTCAAATAAATAAAATTAGGAATGAGAGAGGAGAAATCACAACAGATACCAATGAAATACAAGGGATCATAAGAGAATACTATGAAAAATTATATGCCAACAAATTGAACAACCTAGAAGAAATGGACAAATTCCTAGACTCTTACAACCTCCCCAAACTGAATCAGGAAGAAATGGAGAATCTGAATAGGCCAATCACAAGTAAAGAAATAGAAACAGTAATCAAAAACCTCCCCAAAAATAAGAGTCCAGGATCAGATGGCTTCTCTGGAGAATTCTACCAAACATTCAAAGAAGATTTAATACCTATCCTTCTCAAACTATTCCAGAAAATTGAGGAAGATGGAGTACTCCCTAATGCATTCTATGAAGCCAACATCACTCTGATCCCCAAACCTGACAAGGACAACACAAAGAAGGAGAACTACAGGCCGATATCACTGATGAATATAGATGCAAAAATCCTCAACAAAATTCTGGCAAACTGAATACAGCAATACATCAAAAAGATTATACACCATGATCAAGTGGGATTTATACCAGGGACACAGGGATGGTTCAACATCCTCAAGTCAATCAACGTGATACACTACATCAACAAAATGAAAAACAAAAACCACATGATCATCTCAATAGATGCAGAGAAAGCATTCGACAAGATCCAACACCCACTTATGATAAAAACCCTCAGTAAAATGGGTATAGAAGGAAAGTACCTCAACATAATAAAGGCCATATATGATAGACCCACAGCCAACATCATACTCAATGGACAAAAACTGAAAGCCATCCCTCTGAGGACAGGAACAAGACAAGGGTGCCCACTTTCACCACTCCTATTCAACATAGTACTGGAGGTGTTGGCCAGAGCAATTCGGCAGGAAAAAGAAATAAAAGGAATCCAAATAGGCAATGAAGAAGTAAAACTCTCACTGTTTGCAGACGACATGATCTTATACATAGAAAACCCCAAAGAATCCATAGGAAAACCATTAGAAGCAATCAACAGCTACAGCAAAGTTGCAGGGTATAAAATCAACATACATAAATCAGTAGCATTTCTATGCACTAACAATGAACTAACAGAAAAAGAACTCAAGAACTCAATCCCATTCACAATCGAGAGGAAAAGAATAAAATACCTTGGGATACATTTAACCAAGGAAGTGAAAGATTTATACAATGAAAACTACAAGACTTTCTTGAAAGAAATTGACGACGACATAAAGAGATGGAAAGACATTCCATGCACATGGATTGGAAGAATAAACATAGTTAAAATGTCCATACTACCTAAAGCAATCTACAGATTCAACACTATCCCAATCAGAATCCCAAGGACATTCTTTACAGAAATTGAACAAAGAATCCTAAAATTCATATGGGGCAACAAAAGACTGCAAATTGCTAAAGCAATCCTGAGTAGGAAAAACAAAGCCGGAGGCATCACAATCCCCGATCTCAAAACACACTGCAAAGCTACAGTGATCAAAACAGCATGGTACTGGTACAAAAACAGATGCACAGATCAATGGAACAGAACTGAAATCCCAGAAATAAAACCACACATCTATGGACAGCTAATCTTTGACAAAGGAGCTGAGGGCATACAATGGAGAAAAGAAAGTCTCTTCAACAAATGGTGCTGGGAAAACTGGACAGCCACATGTAAAAGAATGGAAATTGACCATTCTTTTTCACCATTCACAAAAATAAACTCAAAATGGATCAAAGACCTAAAGATTAGGCCTGAAACAGTAAGTCTTCTGGAAGAGAATATAGGCAGTACACTCTTTGACATCAGTTTCAAAAGAATCTTTTCGGACACTATAACTCCTCAGATGAGGGAAACAATAGAAAGAATAAACAAATGGGACTTCATCAGACTAAAGAGCTTCTTCAAGGCAAGGGAAAACAGGATTGAAACAAAAAAACAACCCACTAATTGGGAAAAAATATTTACAAGCTACTTATCCGACAAAAGGTTAATCTCCATAATATACAAAGAACTCACACAACTTAACAACAACAACAAAACAACCCGATCAATAAATGGGCAGAGGACATGAACAGACATTTCTCCAAAGAAGATATAAGTATGGCCAATAGACACATGAAAAGATGTTCATCATCACTAATCATCAGGGAAATGCAAATCAAAAGATATCTAAGATATCACCTTACACCCGTTAGATTGGCAAAAATATCCAAAACCAAGAGTGACAAATGTTGGAGAGGTTGTGGAGAAAAAGGAACCCTCATACACTGTTGGTGGGAATGCAAACTAGTGCAGCCACTATGGAAAACAGTATGGAGATTTCTCAAAAAGTTAAAAATAGAAATACCCTATGACCCAGCCATCCCACTACTGGGTATCTATCCTAAGAACCTGAAATCAGCAATCCCAAGAGTCCCATGCACCCCTATGTTCATCGCAGCATTATTTACAATAGCCAAGACATGGAAGCAACCTAAATGCCCAGAAACTGATGATTGGATAAAGAAGATATGGTATATATACACAATGGAATACTACTCAGCCGTAAAAAAGGACAAAATTGTTCCACTCGCATCAACATGGATGGACCTTGAGGGTATTATGTTAAGCGAAATAAGCCAGACAGAGAAAGACGAACTCTATATGACTCCACTTATAGGTGGAGGTTAACATAAGACAAGGAGAACTGATCGGTGGTTACCAGGGAAAAGGGGGGGTGGCGGGAGGGCACAAAGGGTGAAGTGGTGTACTCACAACATGACTAACAATAATGTACAACTGAAATCTCATAAGGTTGTAATCTATGATAATCTTAATAAAAAAAGGATTTAGGGGAAAAATAGCAAATGGTTTAGAACAATTGAAGACTTGATGGATTCTCAAAGAGTGAAAAGAGGTTTTTTGGTTTTCTTTTTAAAGATTGTCACCTGAGCTAACACCTGTTGCCAATCTTTTTCTTCTCTTTTTTCCTTCTTCTTCTCCCCAAAGACCTCGAGCTCATAGTTGCATATTCTGATTGTGATTTCCTCTGGTTGTGCTATGTGTGATGCTGCCTCAGCATGGCCTGATGAGTGGTGCCACATCCATGCATGGGATCCGAAGTTGTGCAACCCAAGGCCACCAAAGCAGAGCAGGCGAACTTAACCACTCGGTCTTGGGGCTGGCCCCTGAGCAGAGTTTTAATTGCAGTGATCACCATTTGTGAGATGAGCTCATGTGAGAAACATACACCCCATGATTGTAAGTAATGGTGACTGACCACCCCTAAGGCTGGGAATGGGGGTTAGGGTGAGAACCATCCCTCACACATTGTTTAGTTTTTGAGAAAAAACCTTGAGAATTTAAAGGTTTGTGATTTTAGAATTTGTCAAAATGTCTCCTACCTTTGAGAATGGTGTTTGTTGTCTCCCCAGCACCCCAAAATATAGCACTCATCCTTTTGTTTATTATGCATAAATTTCCGTGTGTGAAAATTAACAAAATGTAACCTCTCTTACTGAGTCAGGAGGACAGAAAGGGGAGCTCCCACGCAGGACTACTGGAGGTCAATTACAGGAAGATAGTCAATTACAGACCCCAACAAAAAGAAGTCATCAGCAGGAAAGAATGACAATTGCAGGAAGAAATCGACCTTGCATCCCAAAGAAAAATCCACTCTCTCGGCAACTCAGCCAAAAAGAAACCATCAGACCCCAGAACTCTTTCTTTTCTCCAATGGACTCTTGTTCAAAACAACCCCTCAAACCTTCCTCCTCTTTCCCTATATAATAAGATTCCACTCTTTCGATTGTTAGATTTGCCTGTGGTCTGCCATAACATTCACAACCCAAATCGCAATTCCTTGGCTTTTGCCAAATGAACTTGCTTTCCCGGTAAAACAACTGACTGTTTTACCAGGGCTCAGACACCTGCTACTGAACCCTCAATACCCAGATAGCAATGCAACATTCTTTGCTCCCCAGGAGCTCATCGCCAACTAGCAAACACAAGTAAGTGTGATAGGATAGCCTTAAAATAGATTAAAAATAGAAGTTAGAAGGAAAAAGAGGTAGAGTGATGATGAAATCACTCCCCTCTGAAAAGATCATTATGTCAAAGTTAACATAATGTTAAAAGCTAAATACTCAACCAACAAAATGTATCCTCAATATTTTACCTTCCCTTTGAATGTTTCTGTGTTATGCTTCTTTCTTGTGTTGTGGAGAATTACGCCAAATTTCCTAAAGGTGGTGCCCTTGTTTTAGGAGCTTAATCTTTTGTTGATTTTTGCTTTAACAATAATATGTCTTGTGTTTCACCATTAATTATGACGTTGGCTGTTGATTTGGAAAAGAACATAAGAAAGATGAAAGTTTCATAGAAAGTTAAAAAATATTTTGTTGGTACTTTGTCTTTCTTAATAATGGAGAGTTATGTAAAATTTATCACAAAGTAGTGATAGAAGAAGAAATTTATCAAATATTTTTTACATACCATTGATACGATTATCCCTGATATATACACTTCTTCACTCAGCAGTATTTATCGAATGCTTTCTAGAGCCGGGTACTGTTCTGAGCCCTGGGGTACAGCTTAACTGTTTGGTAGATGTACTTTTATTAGAGGAACTCAAGATATTTTTCTTCACTATAATTATCAGTGTTTTTCATTGTCTTAAGTGCCATCACACACAGTACTGCTTTATTTTATATAGAGGGTTTTGACATAGATTGTAGTAGTTTATGAAGTTTCTACTGCTAAAAAACCAAAAGTAAAATGAAAGCTGGGGTTTCATTCCTAGTTCATCTACTTCTTTGCTGTGAGACCTTGGCCAAGATACATGAACTCTCTGAGAGTTCATTTCCTTCTATGTAAAAAAATTAATAAACAATATCTCACTCAAAGGTTAGCAGGGGAATTAAAAGTTGTGAGTTTTAAGTGGAGAATGCCTCCAAAGCTCTTAGCCTATGCTCACCTCATGGGAAGTGTTCCATAAATGTTAGCTACTATCCACATCACTTCCCAGTCCAGGAGTCAGCAATGCCAAATTTCAAGTTCCCCAGGCTGGTGGAAGGGGCAATTGAATCATGTTCTCCTGTGGTACTGATTTTGTGTGATGTTTGTATTTAATCTGTTGCTATAGTTGTTAGGTTTTCTAAATCTGAGCCTGCATTGCTTTGCCTCAAAAAATTCAACTTGGCTATGGTATATTGATCTTTTAATAAGTTGCAGCATTCTCTTTTTTGTGATGAGATCTACATTTATGGAGAAAACCCAATGGAGTGGTTTTCTTTTTTTAAACAAAGAAAGTAAGTTGAGAGAATTTGTTAAGGTGCCCTTGCTTGTTCTGGAAACAAAGGAAGTGTTCCTTGTCCAACTCTCATATCTGAATCTGCATATTTCTCCGCATTTTCCTTGTTGGCTCATTGTCTTTCTCTACATCAAAGGCTTTTCACTACCCTAATAGAATTAGAGATCTAGAAATGGTCATTGCTTCCTACTCTGTATATTCTCCTTTGTGCCGCATTGTTCTTCTATTAGCTGATATTTCTTGATTTGAAAAGTGAGTCTTTACCCTTGATCTGGTTAGGATTCTCTGAACCAGAAGATATCTCCTTGGAAATGTCTCTTTCCTTTTCCTTACTTCGCATCACTGTCCTATGAATTGATGTTTCACAACTCACTCTCTGCTACCGATCCCAAGCCTGCTTGATCTCAGTTGTACCCAAATCAACACCGCTGGAGAGGACAGGGTTTCTCTCTTGAGCATCTGACAATGTCCTTCCTTCTGAGTATGAACTCATAGAATCCCCACCAAAATGTCGCAAGGGAGGTTGACTGTTACCATACATAGATTGGAAAACAGACACATAAAGGACAATTTCATTGGTAAGATGGAGTCTGGAACAAATATTCTTATGACTACATCACATTATCTCTCCAATTTTCAGCACTATGTATCTTCACTCTATCCTGAAAGCTGCACAGTATACAGATTTAGGATTTAGAGTCCGATACTCCTGGGTCTTCTTTTCAGCCCCACCTTTCCTTCGCTATTGCATCGTAGGCAAATTATTCAACTTCTTCTGAGTTTTTTCTGTTTTATGTATCAAAGGGTGATATTTTAGTCCTTCTGCTAGGACTCAGGTGAGATTCTATGAGGTACAGCTCTTAACACAGTGTCGCGCACGTAGTTTATATTACAGCTCTTCTGTTTCTCTCCCCTGTTCCCCTCCTCTTCCCTTAGCCTCTCTCCTCTTCCCATTGTTCTCCATCTCCCCACCTTTCTTGCTCTCACCTCCTCTTTCCCTTCCTTATCCTCTCCTTTCCCTCCTTCCCAACACCCTACTCATGACCTCCTCTTCTCCGATTCCTGATCACTAACCTCTTTGTCACCTCTTTTATTTTATGTAGCCACTAGGTTCCTGGACTACAAAAAATAATGAAGAGTTGTGTTCTGGGGAAAATTAAGTGTGGTAGACATTGAGTAGAATGGAGTATGGTGGTGCAAGGAGAGAACATGATCAGCTAAAACAGATACCACATCCATTGAAAGTTTCAGTGACATAATTGATTAAGGCAAGGTGAGCAACAAGGATAGCTCATTTCTTGTGTTAGGGTGGGGTGATAACTAATAAACAAACATCGATCCTCCTTGAGGACAGGAGTCTGTCAGAGCTACAAGGGAGAATGGCAAAAAGGAAAAGGTAGGAGCTGTCTTCTTTCCTTTTCTATCTTTATCACTCTTTCTCTAGGAGTAGTTTTTTCCACCCATAATAAGAGTGACTAACGTGGACAGCCCACAATAAACACAGTGAACTTTAATAATTCAGTTTTGAAACTCACATGCAGCCCATAATATTTATATGTCCCACTGAAAATTTCCTACCATATTTCCCTCGTAAAAAAGTCGACTAGGTAGAAACTCCACTAAGCCAAGGTTCCTGGTGAATCTTTTCTTAGCATCTTTGAGTGTCACAAATAATCTCCTGTGTTTTGTGGAATCACAAATTTACTGAGAAATTTGTGTCAGGTCTGAGAGACAGAAATTAATGAATGGAGACAGAGAGGTGGATTTGGGGGAAAGGACAGAAAGGAAGGAGAGGGAAGGCAGTATTTTTCTTTTGTCTTTGTTTTTGAGGAAGAGTAGCCATGAGCTAACATCTGCTGCCAATCCTCCTCTTTTTGCTTAGGAAGACTGGCCCTCAGCTAAGATCCGTCCCCACCTTCCTCTACATTATGTGTAGGATGCGTGCCACAGCATGGCTTGCCAAGTGGTACGTAGGTCTGCACCCAGCGAACCCCAGGCCAGAGAAGCAGAACGTGCAAACTTAACCATTGTGCCACCTGGCCGACTCCTCTTTTTTCTTTTTCAGTGTGGGGTAAGAGAACAGAAACAGTCAGAGTCATAGCAGATTCCCCACACTAGGAGGAAGATGGACATCTGCAAATTGCCAGAGAAGCAGAGCATTGATTCCACTCCTTACACTTTGATGGAAGTGGTTGATCATGAGGGAAATAGCCGTGTTGTTCTGATCACCTCGTATTCACTCCATTGGTGAGGGTGGGATACCCCACCTTAAATGCAATGAAATGACCAAACACACAACACCTGCACAAATGAGACTGACAGCAGTAAAGAAGTCTCATATATTCACAGCCTGGGGGAGGAGGACATTGGACACCCCCCAGGGCCACCTGGGTGTGGCACTCAAAAGCAGAGTGAATAAGCAGGGTCCATAAGATGACAGCTTTGTGGTAATAAGAGGAGGAGGCATACCCTTGTTTTCTTGGTTGAAGGGAAAAATCCTATCACTGAAATCCATGAAGTTGACACGGGTGGTTATTAAGTGTACAAGTTAATACCTGGGGAGATGTCTAGGACTTTCTGATGAGTGTACAGAACATTCAATCCCTGGAAGAGAAAAATTATGTGTCCATCTCTCCTTCTGACTGAATAACGATCCAGGTCATGGGACCCAGTGTAAACATCCAAGAAACTTCTGTTTACTCTTGTTATTAAGAAAAGCTTCACTGAAGTGTAATTTGCGTGCCATAAAATCCACCTGTTCAAAGTGTACAAAACGGTGTAGAGAGAAATTCAAGAAGATCTAAATCAACAGAAAGACATCCCATGTTCATGGATGAGGATACTTAACATTGTTAAGATGGTGGTTGTCCCCAAATAGATCTTCTTTTCTCTGCCCTTTCCTCTCTTATCCTTCTGGTGACCCCATTATACATATGTTGCTAGACCTGATGGTGTCCCATAAGGTACTGAGGCTCTCTTCTTCATTCTTTTCTGTCTTTTCTTCTGATTGGATAATCTCTATTGGTCTATCATCATGTTCACTGATTCCCTTGCTATCTGAAATCTGCTGTGGAGCCCCTCTAGTGAGTTTTAAAATTTTGTAATTATACTTTTACACTCCAGAATTTCCACTTGGTCCTTTTTTAAAAAAAATATATTTTTAATTCTCTATTGGTATTCTGCATTTGATGGGTCAATGTCATGCTGCTTTCTTTTAATTCCGTAACAGGGCTTCTTTTTGTTCTTTGAACATATACATAATATATGCTTTGGAGTCTTTGTCTGGTAAGTTCACCATCTGCACTGCTCAGAGATAGCTCCTACAATTGGTTTTTTTTCTGTGTGGAGGACGTTTTTTCTGTTTCTTTGCATGTCTCATAACTTTCTGTCAAAAACCGGGCATTTTGGTAGAAGATTGTCACCACTCTGGATTGTGATTCACTCCCTAACATAGCATTATTTATGTAGCCCATTATTTGTTGGGTTAGTCCCTTGCCTGGACTAATTCTGCGGAGTCTCTGCTAGCCCCATCATGACTTCTGATGTCCCTGCTCAGTTGTTCTTTTATAAGTTCTTGTTTTTCTCTTTAAACCTGGCTTCTTAGGAGATATCTCTGTTTCAGTATAGCTTAGTGGTGAGCCAGTGATTGGTCAGAGGTAGTGTTGAAATATCTTGAGTCAGTTCAGCTTTCACCATGTGCTGGTGGATCTTTGTATGAACTGGTACACACATTTAAAGTTTAGGCAGTGGACAATTACACATCAGTTTTACTTTTGTGGACACAAAGATTTACAATCATCCTGGAAGAATTAGACAGCTAGGGCATTCTTTGCTCACACCCAGCCCTGCACATGAGCACTGACTTCTAGATCCCTAGAATATGTGGCTGCTTATCAAGTCATATTTGGGCCATCTTGTTCCTTAGATACATCTTTTAAAATGTGGCTAGATGACTGCTCTGTTTTTTTCAAAAAAGCCCCCCAAACTTGTGGCATATAGATGCCTCTTAAGAGTTTGCCTCTGGAGGTTGCTGTTGTTTTGGCCAATGTCCACGGCTATGTGTTTATGTGATGGCTGAAGCATAAAGGAAACTGAGTGCCCAATTGGAGTCATCTAGGAGAGGTGCATTGAAGGTTAGGCCTGGGAAGTGACCTTCAAAAAGGTGACACTTTTCAAGGTGAGAGTGGAGATATATTCTACTTTTCACTACACAGTGTGTGGTTAAATTGGAGGGTTAGAAGAAGGCGTGGAGGACAGACAAAAGGACCCATGGATTCCTACCAACGTTGATCTGGTATTCAAAGAGAACCTATTGTATACAAAGTCCTCACACCAGGTTAAAGAGCTCAATATACAAAACTCACATTGCACTGTAAGGAAGGGATTGTTATGTGCATTTTGCAAGTGAGAAAATTAAGGCTCAGAGCAAGGGAAACATTTCATCATCAGTAGAGGAGAGCTTCAGGCCTTTCCATTCTCATCTTAAGATGGACTGTGTTCTCAGTTTGTCTTGAGTTTTGAGCCAGGATGGGAAAGCCGTTTGGGGAAGATCAATATGGTTGAGTTTGGCATGTGTTAGGGAAACTCTATGAAAATACCCACCAGACATGGTGAGTCTAAGAGCAGCTCTACCAAACTCTTCCTAGGCCGTTGATGAGTTCTCTGAGCCTCAGTTTTTTCCTCCTCCTTCAAATGGAACCCTGCATGGCTGCCATATCAGTTTGCTTTCAGTCTATTACAGGAAGCTGGTTGAGCCTTGTACCTGATGCTGAGACTGTGGTCAGGAAATGGGATGCATGCTGTTGAACACACATGAGAGTAAATGGTCTTTTCATCTCCCCCTCATTCTTTTGCCGGGTCATGGGGCACTGGAACTGAAAAATATGTTACAAACAGTTTTGATGCATTTTAAACTATTGAACCTCAGAGACATTATATGGCTAGCCAATGTCCTGTGCATGCTACCTGAGAGATAAACTTGAACTTCATGCTCTCAGGCTTAGGAATGCACAAGCACTCTCCTGGTGAGATTGATTTTTATCAGATGGAGGGGGTGTGGGGTAAGGTGTAAGGGGGTAGATAAAAAGGCAGTGGCTATTGATGTTGTCAGTCCCAGCAAGGCAAGCAGCCATGGCACCGCGTTTGGGAATCTTTCTGATTTTGGCTGGCACTTGTATCTTTCTCCAACTGGACCATGTGGATGGAGGTGAGGGAGGGGAGAAGGGCTGGAATTGGTGTGAAAGAACCTGCACCAGAAATGGGTTGATGTGTAATAGAATAATAATAATAGTGGTGATGTGAAATATATCTGCCAATTCTTGAGTATATCCCAAGGACCAGACGTTATTATGGTCTTTACATTATATTTAATTTTCAAACAAGTGTTTGAAATGTAAACCTAGTCAATCTTACTCAAAAGCCAACGTTGTTATTGCCTATCAACCCTCATGACAGCTGCCTCATTCCTAAATATCCTTCCAATGTCCCAGCCATGGGCAGCCTCTACACAGGGTTAGGTATATTGTTCTAAGGAAGAGTTTTTGATGGAAATGGAATTCAACGTTTGCAATAACAGGAAAGGTGTAGTCTCAGGTAATATCTTATGGTTCCTGCATGTAATTCATGTATGGCAGTATGATAACAGTTAAAAAGTGTCAGAATCTTGCTCATATGTTATGTCTAACCCTATAGTACACACATCCAGAGTGTATCTGTTTAGAAAAAACATGGATGTCAAAATATGAAAAAAATACAGTATTTCTAATTCTCATCACTACATTGTATAGTAGATTACTAGAACCTACAATTGAAAATGTGTTAAGTTGGGAGGCAGCCCCATATCCAAGTGGTTAAGGTGTGTGCTCTGCTTCAGCAGCCCAGGGATTCATTGGTTTGGATCCTGGGTATAGACATGGCACCACTCATCAGGCAACACTGAGGCGTCATCCCACATGGCACAACAAGGGGAACCTACAACTAGAATACACAACTATGTACTCGGGGGCTTTGGGGAAAAGAAGAAGAAGAAGACAAAAAAAGAAGATTGGCAACAGATGTTAGCTCAGGTGCCAATCTCTAGAAATAAATGTGTTAAGTGGGAAGATCTCATGTTAAGTGTTCTTACCATGATAAAAATATTTGTAAAATTTCAGTGTGAGAAAAAAGAAAGTTATAGATGCAGAGCAGGTCCTACTATAGAAAGTATTCAGAGTGCCGTAGTTTTGTTCTCGTCTTATCTCCAACCATCTCCTTTACTCTGAATTTTTCCAGATAAGCAGCCGATTACGACCACTCTTTCTGCCACAATGAAACCAGGTAATCTATTTGGAAAATAATGAAACAAAACAACAATCAAATAAATCCAAATATTGTGTGGGGAGGAAACTGTGATTGAGATTCTTGGGAGATATTTTCCATGCAAGTGCTTTACTTTCCTTTCTCAGTAACTGGAGATGCAAATGCACACATCTCCAGGTTGTATGTGAGGAACAAGCGGCTCACCATAGAGATGTTTACTTATCAATGCTAAGCAGCCTATAGAGAGTGGGACTGGAATCTGACCCCAGGTCAGGGCTTCAGGGCTGGTGCCATATGCCAAGATAAATAGGGCCTCATTCCAAGGGATGACATTCGAATAAGGGAGCTTGCCCAAGAGGCATGAGGCAGCATTGGGTAGGGAGATAGTATTCAACAGAACTATGTACGTGAGTTGTGGAGAGTTGACGTCTGTGACCAGGAAATCCACTGATAAGGCTGATAGAATTCATCAAGTCTAAAGATGCCTTGGCCAGGTCCACATAACCACAAAGCCCTCTGTCTTCCTGGAATTTTCATCTTTGATCCATTAAAATGGCTAAGTCAGTGCATACAGAAACTATCTTAGATCTGCCATGATTGTGGCACAGATAAAAATCATGCTTCCATATGATGTGAGGCAGAATATTAATGACAAGAAGAAGAAATTGCCTGTGTTCACAGAGATAGAATCTCTTTAGATTTTTGGTGTTGAATGTGGGAAAGCAGAAACTACAGCTCTAGACACAACATAACAGGTGACAAAAATTATGATGCAAAATCAGGCTACTTTGTTATCTGGCAAGCTCGTCCATTGCCTGGAGCTCCAATATCCACGGAAATGCCTCTGGGTAAATGTCTCTGGAAGTTAAAGAGCCTTTCCTAGTTCCTGAGGGTAGAGATCACTTCACGTTGACCTTAACATCCCTGATGCTTAGTAAAGGGCCTTCTACATGGCAGGCCTTTGCTGAAGATGAGCTAGCTGGAACAGAAGCTTTGCCAGAGTTACTGCAGAGCTAATGATGCCCTGAAGAGCTGATGAAGATAATGTCTTTGCTTTTTGCAGATTATAAATGTGCTTTCCCATTCAACTATCGCGGCAAATGGTATTTTGATTGCACTAGGGCTGATTCCTTTTTCAAATGGTGTTCTCTAAATGAAGATTATTCAGGGAAATGGAAATATTGTGTTGATGACGGTGAGTATGCAGCTTTCCTCATGTGGAGAGCACGTGACTTCCCAGCTGAAGGGTGAACTTCCATACTTGCCCACTAGAAGGAAGCCTCAGGCTTTACCTTGTCTTTCCTAACATGTTGCATCCATGTTCCTTTCTCCTGAAAATACATGAAAATTTTTTCTGTGAAGCACTTTCTCATCCATTCCGTGTACTTTCAGACTATGCCAAATGTGTCTTTCCCTTTGTCTATCGTGGCCAAACATACAACCGTTGCACAACTGATGGGAGTCTTTTCTGGATTTCTTGGTGCTCAGTCACTACTAGCTATGACCGTGATGGAGCTTGGAGATATTGCTAGTAATAAAAAGGTAAGTGTCTTGGGGGAGGATTAGAAAGGTGGGAGTGATCAGAGATGAGACAGAGATGGATAAAGAGATGGAAAAAGGTGACCCAGAGAGGAGTGAAAAGGCAAGAGGAGACAGGTGGAGGGCTGCAATGAGGTAGAAAGGATGTAGGAGGAAGAGTGAGGAGCAGAGGTTTGGAGAGGAGACAGAGGAGAAAAGGGAGAAAAGTTTCAAAGAGAATAAGGCACCAAACACAAAGTACAAAAGATGAAAAGTTACAAAAGGGAGAAGAAAGAGAGTTTGCAGGGTTAAAAATGGAACGACGAGTATCTGGGGAGGATTACTGGAAGGAGAAGGTACAGGGAGAGATGGTGAGAGAGAGAGAGAGGAAGAGACAGTAGAATAATCTTATGAGCAAGCATGTGAAAGCAAGAGTAGAGATAGGGAAGAGCAGAAAGAGAGGAGAAGGAGGAAAAGAGAAACAGACCTTGGCATTCATGTGACTGACTGGAAAAATAAATAGAACTCCTTAACATTGACAGCAACACCATATTAAATTGCTGTACAGTGCATCTAACCCATGGCCATGAATGCAATGAAGCCTTTGAAATCTGCATGAAGAAAATCAAGAAATCTCAAGCATGAAGGTGATGCTCTGTGCAACGGAGGTGAAATACTTTCCCTGAAACTCCACTTTGTTCCCACTGTGCCTGGATTCAATCAATAAACCACTTTCTCTGCAGGTGTGGTTCTGTTTCCCGTTCATGAAAGGAACCATCTTTCCAATGGGAGGGTCTCAGTGTGCCCAGCTTGATTACACAGGATCTTCATGTCCTGGCCCTCTCCTCCTCCAGACCCTGTGTGGTGATGGAACATAACACACATCAGAGTTGTCTTTTCTGTGGGCTTGATTGAATGTTGATGGTGTAGTGTGCAGGCCACTGGGGTGAGGTTTGGAGGAGGATCCCAGAGGGCATGGAGAGCTGGTCTCCATCTTAAGTGATTTTTCTTTCCTGACTTAGGTGAAATGTTATTTCTTCCTGGAGATAGTCTCTGACTCCCAATATAAGGAGTCCTGACCACATCCTTCCAGGACACCCACTCTCTACTCGCAATTAAAGTTTCAATTTTCTCTGAGGGACTTGAATCTTTTGGAGGATGACATGGGTTGCCTTTTTGCCCTGGCATCAAGTATTATGTGCAGAACCTGACACCTCCTTGGCCCTCAGACGTTTTTCAAAAGACCTAACCCTTAAAAAAAAACCACCAGATATTCTAGAAAAATAATGCATCAGTAAATAACTGGGCTTAATGAGACAAAGTAAAATTCACATGTGACCGAAACAAAGAAGGGCAGGGAAGGTAAAGCATAAGCTTTCTTCCAGTTACAAGAGCATCCCAGAAAGATGTAGAATAGTGGCTATGGGATTGAGGATGACTTTTTGATCACCTTTCAGGGAGGTCACCCTTCTTGGCCTCTATGATGTTCAAGTTGGTAATTCACCTGAATTTAAAACTAGGTCAGTTTAAGGACTATCCAGTAAAGTAGCCTAGAAAGGCTTCTCATGTGGTCCCAGAGAACAAGATTCAAATTTCTATTCTGGTCTCTCTGAATGGATTTTAGAGACACAATTATTCAAGAAAATACACTAAATATCAGTCAGAACAAGAGTCTGTGGGATCTGAACTACTTTAGGATCCCCACCCAGCACACAACCAACCAGCTCTGCAAGATGAAAGTAACATTATGAACATTATGAGATCAGAGGAAAAGATACTCAGACCACTCTGATACAATGACTGTTTCACCAGGGTGACTGGGTGTATGCCCGTGGAGGCACCCTGCAGAGAAAATGGACATCACTGAAAGAGTCCAGCCAAGTCACCAAAATTGTAAACAATAAGCCCTGGGTAGGTAGTAATCATTGTGCAGAGTTTGCACAATATAGTCTATAAAATTTCCAGGTTACAAAAAGAAAATTGAGACATACAATGATATAAGAAAATGGGACTCGTATATAAAGTTTAAAGGTCCAAAATGAATTGAAAAATCAGTTATATTTGTACACACTGGCAATGAATAATCCAAAAACAAAATGAAGAAAACTATTCCATTTGCAATAATGTCAGAAATAATAAAATACTTAGGATTAAATTTAACCAAAGAAGCACAAGATTTATACTCATACAAATTTCAAAATAGTATTGAAAGAAATTAAGGAAGGCCTAAACTGTTTAAATACCCCATGTTCATGGATTGGAAGAGTTAATATTGTTAAGATGGCAATACCCCTAAATTGGCTTCCAGATGCAATTCTATCCTTATGGAATCCTCAGTTGTCTTCTGTGCAAAAATGCCAATCTGATCCTAAAATATGTATGGAAATTCATGGACTCAGAATAGCCTAAACAGTGTTGACTTGAAAGAACAACATTGGAGGACTCACACTTCCCAATTTCAAAGCTTAGTGCCAAGCCACAGTAATCAACACAAGGTGATTCTCACCTTTTGAACGACTATGGAATAGAACTGAGAGACCAGAAATACACCTTTACATTTCTGGTCGAATGACTTTTGACAAGCATGCCAAGACCATTCAATAGGCAAAACAATAGACTTTTTAACAAATGGTGCTGCCAAAGCTGGCTAGCCAAATGCAAAACAATGAAGTTAAATCCCTGTATTAGAAATGCTCAAGGGACTTGGCTCATGATGTCAGCATGATGGCTGAGCTAGTTGATCTGTTTGTCTCTCCCCTCTAAGTCACAACTAAATGGACATTCATTAACCTACAGAAGATCTCTACACAGCATGATAGGAGTTGGGAGATTCACACAGCCATCCATCTGCAGGTAGGTGGACTTGATCCTCATGAAGCAGTGGAACCAGGTAAGCAGACCCCTCCCCCACCCTTGTAGCAACAATCAAGGTCACAGAGCCTCACACAGAGACTTACCTGACTATGAGAGGAGGCAGGGAAGCCTGGCTCATGCACAAACACTTTTGGAGTTGTAGCCCAGGACAAGGGAGCACTCAGTATGCCATAGCAGCCCCACACACGGGAATGCTCCCCACAGAACAATGGTGGTTCAGCATGAATAACATCTCCCCACCAACCAAGTGCAGTAACTTAGCCAAACCACCCATGAGTGCAGTGCCAACCCATACACAAAAAAGTGCACCACGTACCTAGCACAGCATCTCAGCTGGTCCCCTGCCCTGTGTAGCAGCCTTGCCTGCAAGAGAGTGACCCACTGACTGGCTTTGGCCAGGCTGTGCAAATAAAGAGCAACGCTACTGGCACAACTTCCAGCAGACGGGACAGGATCAGAAAACACTGCTCCTACCCCCTCCACTGGTGGTAGCTGAAATCTGCATCCTTATACTACCAAAAATGTGCCAGCAAAGGATCAAGTTATCAAACAATGAAGTCCTACAGTAACACTTCAGAGTAGAAGGAAAATGACAAGTCTCCAGAAACCATTCAAGAAATCAAGAAAATTTCCATTCTAAATGAGACAGAATTCAAAATAGTTGCCATGAAGAAACTCAACAGGTTACAAGAAAATTCAGAAACACAGTTCAATGAACTTAGGAATAAAATTAATGAGCTGAAGGAATACTTCACCAAAGAGATTGAAACCCTTCAAAAAATAAAAAAAACCACACAGAAATTCTGGACATGAAGAACACAATTAATGAGATAAAAAATAATCCAGTAACCATAAATAATAGAGCTGACCTTATGGAGGAGAGAATAAATGACCTAAAAAATAGAAATATAGAAATGTTTCAGGTGGAGGAGGAAAGAGAACTCAGATTTTTAAAAAATGGAGAAATTCTTCGAGAAACATCCAACTCAATTAGTAATAGCAACCTAAGGATTTAAGGTATTCCAGAGGGAAGAGTGAGGGAAAAAGGAGCAGAGAACTTGTTCAAAGAAATAATAGCTGAGAATTCCCAAACCTGGGGAAAGACCTGGACTTACAAGTACATGAAGTCAATAGAACTCTGAATTACATCAATGCAAAAGGCCATCTCCAAGGCATATACTATTAAAACTGGCAAAAGTCAATGACAAAGAGAAAATATTAAGGGGAGCAAAATAGGAAAAAATAACCTGCAAAGGAATCCCTATCAGGCTTTCGGCAGATTTATCAGCAGAAACCTTACAGCCTAGGAGAGAGTGGAATGATATATCCAAAATACTGAAAGACAAAAGCATTCAGCCAAAAATATGCTATTCAGTGAAAATATCCTTGTGATATGATGGAAAAATAAAAACTTTCCCAGGTAAACGAAAGCTGAGGGAGTTCATTGCCACTAGACTTCCCTTACAAGAAACAATCAAGGAAACCTTCATACCTGAAACAAAATGGCAAAGTTTACAAATCTTTGAGCAAGGAGATATATAGACAGACAAAATCAGAACATTGCAGCTCTCGATCCAAACAGGTTAACAAACACTTGATTATACCATAAAAGATAAAGGGAAGGAAAGCACCAAAAATAACTGTAAACTCTTCAAATCAGTCACAAAATTACAACACAAAAAAGAATAATTTGTGGCAACAATAACTCAGAAGGGGCAGAGGAGAAGAATGGAACCCGTTAAGGCTAATGGAGATAAGAGGCTGTTTGAAAATGGACTAGCTCATCTATGAGATTTTTTCTTTTTTTTTAAGATTGGCAACAGAGCTAACATCTGTTGCCATCCTTTTTTTCCTTCTCCTCAAAGCCCCCCAGTACATAGTCGTACATTATAGTTGTAGGTCCTTCTGGTTGTGCTACATGGAATGCTGCCTCAGCATGGCATGATTAGCAGTGCCATGTCTGCACCCAGGATCCAAACCGGGGAAACCCTGGGCCGCTGAAGCAGAGTGTGCGAACTTTACCACTAGGCCATGGGGCTGGCCCTTCTATGAGATATTTTATAGAAACCTCATGGTAACCACTAGACAAAAAATCAGAGAAGAGCCACAAATCATAAATAAAGAGAAAGCCACCAAACTGAAACAGCAGTCAGAAATACAAGGGAAAAGAAATAATGGAAATATAGAACACATTAAAAGAAGAGATAAAATGGCAGTATTAAGCCTAAGTATTAAGTATATCAATAATCACTCTAAATGTAAATGGATTGAATTCTCTAATAAAAAGACACAGAGTGGCTGGATGGCTTAAAAAACAACACACAGGGAGTGACATCAGCATCTTGGTGGAGTGAGTTCTTCCAGTGATCTACCCCTTCCACCATAAAATGAAAGAGACAGTCATCTTCCAACAGAGGACATCCACACAACACAAAAGACATCTGAGACATCCAAGCAACCATACATCAGAAGGCAGAGAAGCTGGAGCCTCCCTTGGAGGAGATGGAATGGGATAAGAGAAAAGACTGTGATCAGGGACTGCACGTGGCCTCTGAGAAAGAAGGAAGAGGAGAGGGGGTGCTGGTTCATGGGAACATCAAAGATCCTCGAGGGCCCTTGCAGCCTTTAGGAATGTCCCCTACCAGGACGAAAGGCATCACGGGTTTCACCTCATCAAGCCAACACCGCAGTAGAGCAGATAGCAAGAGCAGATCAAAAAAGCATGGGAGGGGCTGGTTCTGTGGCCGAGTGGTTAAGTTCACGCGCTCCACTGCGGTGGCCTAGGGTTCGGATCCTGGGCGCAGACATGGCACAACTCATCAGGTCACATTGAGGTGGCATCCCACATCCCACAACTAGAAGGACCTGCAACTAAGATATACAACTGTGTACGGGGGGGGGGGGAGTTGGGGAGATAAAGCAGAAAAAAAAAGATTGGCAACAGTTGTTAGCCCAGGTGCCAATCTTTAAAAAAATAAAAAGCCTGTGAGAGCATGAGGAGAAAGCAGCCCCCCCCAACCAGTGCCAGCTCCAGTGCCTGGGATCCCAGTGGAAGGCAGAGGGCTCAAAATACACAGCTCTTGACCCTCACTCAGTGGTGATATGTGGTAACTAGGACCAAATAATACTAACATGCTAAAGAACAAAGCCACAACCTATAGCAGTAACAAAAATTATATTAAATCTCCAGACCAGAGAGAAAATGACAAGTATCCAGAAATCAGTCTTGAGGACACAGAGGTATGTAATCTAAATGACAGAGAACTCAGAATAGCTATCATCAAAAAACTCAATGAATTAAAAGAGAGTGTAGAGAAACAATTCGATGCGTTCAGGAGGTACTTCACAAAAGAGATTGAAATTATAAGAGGGAATCAATAAGAATTATTAGAGATGAGAGGCACAATCTATGAGATAAAACAAAATATGGATTCCCTGAATGCTTAAGCAGACATCATAGAGGAGCAGATCAGCATAATCAAGGATAGACATATCAAAATACTCCAGATAGAGGAGGAGAGTGATCTAAGACTAAAGAGAAATGAAGAAAGTCTCTGATAAATATCCAACTCAATTAGGAAATGCAACATAAGAATTATAGGTATTCAACAGGGAGAAGAGAAGGAGAATGGAGCAGAAAGCTCTTTCAAATAAACAATAGCAGAGAACTTCCCAAACCTAGGGAAGGAGATGGAAATCCATGTGGAAGATGCTATCAGATCTCCTAAATATGTTAATTTAAAAAGTCCTACTGTGAGGCACATTTTAGTGAAACTGGCAAAAGTGAATGACATAAAAAATACTAAGGGCAGCAAGGTAGAAGAAAATAACCTACAAAGAAACCCCTATCAGGCTTTCAGAGGATTTCTCTGCAGAAAGTTTACAGACTAGGAGAGACTGGAATGACATTGAAATCTGTGATGGACAAACCTTTTCAGCCAAGAAAACTCTATCCAGTGAAAATGTCCTTCAGATATGATGGAGAAATAAAAACTTTCTCAGATAAATAAAACCTAAGGGGGTTCGTAGCCACAAGACCCTCCCTACAAGAAATCCTCAAGAGGGCCCACATACTTGAAAAAAAGAAAGGGAGAAAGTGGTTATAAGGCATGGAGTGAGGAGATAGGTAGACAAAATCAGAAAATTGCAGCTATGTATCAGAACAGGTTAGCAAATACTCAAGTATAGCATTAAAGATAAAGTGAAGGAAAACACCAAAAACAAAGATAACCCTGTCACTTTAACCACAAACTCACAAAATAAGATGGAATAAGATGTGTGAAAAACAGCTTAGGAGGGGTAGAGGCAGGTGAATGAGTCAATTTAGTCTAAGGAAATAAGAGGACATCAGAAAATGGACTATCTTATCTACGAGATTTTGAATATGACCCTCATGGTAACCAGTAAACAAAAAAGCAGAACAGAGACACAAATAATAGATAAGGAGAAAACAAAGAAACACAACATAAAAAACAACCTAACTCAATTGGTAGACCGAAACACATGGGATGGGAAACAAAGGAAATGGCGGAGACGCAGAAAATGAGTGATAAAATGGCAGCATTAGGCCCTCATGTCTCAATAATCACCCTAAACATAAATGGATTGAATTCTCCAATAAAAAGACACAGAATGGACAGATGGATTAAAGAACAAGATCCAACAATATGCTGCTTCCAGAAAACACATCTCAGCTCCAATGACAAATACAGGCTCAGAGTGAAGGGGTGGAAGATGATACTCCAAGCTAATGGCAAACAAAAGAAAGTAGGTGTCACAATGCTTATATCAGACACAGTAGACTTCCAGATAAGACAGGCAAAGAGAGGCAAGGAGGGGTAAAATGAGGAATAAAAACCACATAATCATCTCAATAGATGCAGAGAAAGCATTTCAGAAGATCCAACAGCCGTTTATGATAAAAACTCTTTTTTTTTGAGGAGGAGGAGGAGGATTAGCCTTGAGCTAACTGCTGCCAATCCTCCTCTTTTTGCTGAGGAAGACTGGCCCTGGGCTAACATCCGTGCCCATCTTCCTCTACTTTATATATGGGACGCCTGCCACAGAATGGCTTGATAAGTGGTGCCATGTCCACACCTGGGATCCAAACCAGCGAACACTGGGCTGTTGAAGCAGAACGTGTGACCTTAACTGCTGTGCATCCGGGCCAGCTCTTGTGATAAAAACTCTTAACAAAATGGGGATAGAAGGAAATTACTCAACATCATAAAGGTCTTATTTCTAAAAATGGTTGTAAATCATATCTGACAAGCAGTTAATCTCCGTAATATATAAAGAACTCACACAACTGAAGAACAAAAAAAAAAACAGCCTGATCCAAAAATGGGCAGAGGATATGAACAGACATCCTTCCAAAGAAGATATACAGATGGCCAATAAACACATGAACAGATGTTCAACATCACTAATCATCAGGGAAATGCAAATGGAAACTACACTAAGATACTATCTAACACCCATTAAAGTGGCAATAATCACTAAGACCGAAAATAACAAATGTTGGAGAGGGTATGGAGAAAAGGGAACACTCATACACTGCTGGTGGGAATGCAAAGTGGTGCAGACGCTATGCAAAATGGTATAGATATTCCTCAAAAAACTAAAAATAGATGTGGAAACAATCCAAGTGCCCATTGACCAGTGATTGGATAAAGAAGATGTGGTATATATGTACAATGGAATACCACTCAGGCATGAAAAAAAGGACAAAATCATCCCATTTACAATATCATGGATGGGCCTTCAGGGTATTATGTTTGTGCTAATGGGGAAATTTATAGCTGTAGCTGCTTACTTTAAAGATGAGAAAGATCTCCAATCAATGATCTAACTTTGAACCTGAAGCAACTAGAGAATGAATATCAGAGTAAATCCAAAGGTTGCAGAAGGAAAGAAAGAATGAAGATTAGAGCAGAGATAAATGAAATAGAGAATAGAAAACAAGAGTTAAGTCAATGAAACCAAAAGTGGCTCTTTGAAAAGACCAACAAAATTGAGAAATTAGCTAGATGGACTAAGAAAAAAGGAGAGAACCTTCAGATTACTAAAATCAGAAATAAAATTGGAGATATGACTATGATCCTAAGAAATTAAAAGGATTATAAGAGAGTACTGTGAACAATTGGACACCAGTAAGTTGGATAAGCTAGGTGAAGTGAATAAGTTCTAGAAACACAAACCTACTAAGACTAAATCATGAAGAAATAGAAAATCTGAATAGGCCTATAGCTAGTAAGGAGATTGAATCAATAATCAAAAACCTTTCAATAAGGAAAAGCCTGGACCTGATGGCTTCACTGGTGAATTGTACCACACATTTAAAGAAGAACTAATGCCAATCCTTGTCAAACTTTTCCAAAAACTGAAGAGGTGGAAATCTTTTTAAACTTATCCTATGAAGGCAAAACTACCCTGATAATAAAGTCAGATAAAGACACTAAAATAAAAGAAAACTACAGACCAATATCCCTTGTGAATATTGGTGCAAAAATCTTCAACAAAATGCTGGCATACAGAATTCATCAGCATATTAAAAGCATTTTATACCACGACAAGTGGGATTTATTTCTGGAATGCAAGGATGGTTCAACATATGAAAACAGACAATGTAATATACCACATCAATAGAATGAAACAGAAAAACCATATTATCATCTTAATTGATGCAGAAAAACCTTTTGACAAAATTCAACATTTCACAATTTCATTCAAAATTTCCTGATAAAAAACACTCAACAAACTAGGAATAGAAGGATACTACCTCAACATAATAAAAGTCATATCTGAAATTCCACCATGAACATCATAGTCAATGGTGGAAGACTGAAAGCTTCCACATTCCAAGATCAGGAACAAGGCAAGGATGCGTGCTTTCACCACTTCTATTCAATATAGTATTAGGGAAGTTCTAGCCAGAGAAGTTAGGCAAGAAAAAGAAATAAAAGGAATCCAAATTGGAAAGGAAGAAGTAAAATCATCTTTGTTTGCAGATGACATGATCTTGTATGCAGAGAACCTTCAAGATTCCACAAAGACCCAAAAAGACCTGTTAGTAGTAATAAATGAATTCGTCAAAGAAGTAGGTTGAATGCTGCTACTTTTTCAACACAAAAATCAACACACAACAATCAGTTGCATTTCTATACTTGAACAATGAACAACCTGAAAAGGAAATTACAAAAACAATTCAACTTACAATAGCATCAAAAAGAATAAAATTCTTAGGAATTAACTTAACCAAGGAGGTGAAAGATTTGTATAATGTAAACTACAGAACATTGTTGAAAGAAATTAGAGAATGCTCATGGCATTCCTTGCTTTCTAGCTGCATCACTCCAATCTCCGCCTCCATCTTTGCATGGCTTTCTACTGTGTGTGTATGTGTCTGTGTGTCTTCTCCTCACCTTATAAAGACACCAGCTATTGGATTTAGAGCCGACTAATCCAGTATGACCTTATCTTAACTAATCATGTCTGCAAAGACCCTATCCTCAAATAAGGTCATATTTTGAAGTTCTAGGTGGACATGAATTTGGGGGGACATTATTCAACACACTAAAGCTGCCTAGAGCCACTGTGCAAATGTTGGACTCATTTGTGAATCCCTCCAGTGCTGCAATTTGGACTATAAAAAGAGAAAGAGAATGTTTTCTCTGCTGGGAAATGATATTCCATTATGCAATAACATTTGGTGGTCTTTTGTCTGAGAGGAAAATTTCTCTTTTTTCTTACCTAAGTGCTTCTGCCACTCAAAGCCTTCCCATACTCCAAAGTTTCATAGAGTGTTCATCTCCGACTTTAGTAATGGTGTGACTCACAGGACTTTGTGTTTGTTTCAAGGACATAGGGCAAGGGCTGTGGAGAAGCATTTCTCTGAGGCCTGATTGGTATCAGACACAGGAGTAGATGTTAGGGGCCAGCCCCATGGCCAAACAGTTAAGGTCATGTGCTCCAGTTCGGTGTCCCAGAGTTTTGCCAGTTTGGATCCTGGGTGTGGACACGGCACTGCTCATCAAGCCATGCTGAGGTGGCATCCCACATAACAGAGCCAGAAGAACCTACAATTAGTATATACAACTGTATAATGGGGGACTTTGGGGAGAAGAAGAAGAAAAAGAAAAAAAAAGATTGGTAATAGATGTCAGCTCAGGTGCCAATCTTTAAAAAAAAAAGAGTGGCTGTTAAGTGTGATGGATTGCACGATGCCATTGCTGAGTACCAGATCATGATTGCTGGAGGCACCAATGTGATCTTAAGTGATGTGTGTGTGTGTGTGTGTGTGTGTGTGTGTGAGATGTGATGTGTGGGACACTCTCAAATGTGCCCTCTTGTCTAAGTCTTGCCCAAGAAAATTGTTAGTGTTATTCTAAATGAAAGAAGCTAGAGAGACATAACAAAATGTATTGCCTGGACCTAGATTACCTGTTAGTTAAAAAACCAAAAAGCTTCGAAAGATTCTTAGAACAATTGGGGGATGTTTGAATAAGAATAGATATTCAATGATATTTTGGAAATATTGTTAACTTTCTGATGTTTTAATTTGATGGTTACGACAATTTTGTCCCCTCTTGTCATTTTATATTTACAATGCTTATTGAAGATAGTTTCTGTTACAAAGGATAGAAAACTAATTGCGAGTAGCAACCATATTGCTTCTAAAGTAATGAAAACGAGACATTCATTTTAATGAAACATGTATAGATAGTTGAATTTCCAGAGACTATTTGTTTTCTTGTGTGTGGTAATTATATTGTGGCTACCTAAAAGATTGTCCTTATTCTCGGAAGATGCATGTTGAAATGTTTAGGTATGAAAAGTCATGATTTCTGAAACTTACTTTCAAAGGTTCAACACAACCACAAGTGGCAGGGAAGAAAAGAGAGTCAGCAAATGTGGCAAAGGGTTAACAATTGTTGGATCTGAGTGGAGAGTGTGTGGGTACGTGTTGTTCTATTCATTAAATTTTTCTATATATATGAAAACTTTCTAATACAAATATTGAAGAAAGACCAATATAAAGGAGGAAGGCCGTTAAAATTTAAGGGAGTAGATCCGTGTCATACATTTGTCCAAACCCATAGAATATACAACACCAGGAGTGAACCCTAATGTAAACTATGGACTCTGGGTGATAATGATGTGTCAATGTTGGTTCCTCAGTTGTAACAAATGTTCCGCCCTGGTACAGGATGTTGTTAATGGGGGAGTCTATGTGTGTGGGGGCCAGTAGTAATCTCTGCACCTTCCCCTCAGTTTTCCTGAGAACCTAACATTTCTCTAAAAATTAAAGCCTATTAAAAATATTTAGGGGGAAAATAGCAAATGGTTGAGGACCCTTGAGGACTTGATGGATTCTCAGAGAGTGAGCATGGTTTTGATTGGAGTAAACAGTCACCATTTCTGAGATGAGCACATGTGGAAACCATACAGTCCATGATTGTGTGTATTGGTAACAGATGCACTCCCCCACCCCGGGCCTGGGGATGGGGGTTGGAGTGAGAACCATCCCTCACGCATGGTTTAGATATAGAAAAGAAAAACCTTGATGTTTTATTTTACTGTGGTAACATTGGTTTATAGCATTATATAAATTTCAAATGTACATTGTTCTATATTTTTATTTCTGTGCAGATTACATTATGTTCACCACCCAAAGACTAATAACCATCCATCAGCACATACATTTGCCTAATGACTCCTTTCATCATCTCCTTCCCTCCTTCCCCTCTGGTAACCACCAACCCAATCTGTTTCTGTGTGTTTGTTTGTCGTTTTTACCTTCTACTTATGAGTAGGATGATACAGTATTTAACTTTCTCCCCCTGACTTATTTCATTTAGCATAATACCCTCAAAGTCCATCCAAGTTGTCAAAAATGGCCAGATTTCATCATTTCTTATGGCTGAGTAATATTCCATTGTGTATGTATACTGCATCTTCTTTATCCATTCATCCCTTGATGGGCATCCAGGGTGCTTCCAAGTCTTGGCTATTGTGGATAATGCTGTGATGAACATAGAGGTGTATGTATCTTTATGCATTCATAAAACCTTGATATTTTAAAGGTTTGTGCTTTTCCAATTTGTCAAAATGTCTCATAACTATGAAAACGGAGTTTGTTGCCTCCCTAGCACACTAAAACATAGCACTCATCATTTGTTTTTTAGGTGTAAATTTCCCTGTGTGAAAATTAATAAAATGTAACCTCATTTAAAATGGAGTCAGGAGACCAGTAAATGGAGCTCTCATGCAGTACCACTGGAGGTCAATTACAGGATGATAGTCAATCACAGACCCAAATAGAAAGAAGTCCTCAGCAGGAAAGAATGTCAATTACAGGAAGAAATGGACCTTGCATCCCAAACAGAAATCGACTACCTCAGCAACTCAGCCACTGAGAAATCACCTCGACCCTGACCTGTTGCTTTTCTCCAATGGACTTTGCTCAACACAACCCCTCTCAATTTTCTACTTTTTCCATATAAAGTAACACTCATCTCTTTTGATTTCTGGATTTGCCTATGGTCTGCCATAGTATGCACATCTGGAACGGCAATTCTTTGGCTTTTCCCAAATAAATTTGTGTTGCTGGTAAAATAACTGGCTGTTTTATTTTTAAGACTGACACATGCTACTGACACCTGAATACTCAGAGAGCAATCCAGCATTCCTTGCTCCTTAGGAATTTATAGCCAACTAGCAAAAACAAGATAGGTAAGTTTATTAAAGATACAGTTTAGATTAAAGATAGAAATTAGAAGGAAAAAGAGATAAAGTGACGATGAAATCACTACTCTCTGAGCAGAACATTATGTTAATGTTAACATGTTAAAGGCTAAAAACTCAACTAAAAAAACGTATCCTTAACATTTTACCTTCCTTTTGAATATTTATGTATTATGCTTATTTATTTTGTCCTAATGACTTATGCCAAATTTCCTAAGGGTGGACTCTTTATTTTAGGAGCTTAATCTTTTGCTGATTTTTGCTTTAATAATAATATCTCATGTTTTGCCATTAATTATGATGGGGGCTGTTAATTTGGAAAAGATATTAAGAAACATATAGCTTTCTTAAGAAATTAAAGAAATATTTTGTTTCTGCTTTACAAGTCTTTATTTATAATAGGGGAATTATTTAAAATTTATCGAATAGCATTTATAGAAGAAAAATTTATCAAATATATTTTAACAACCATTGAGATGATTGTTTGTGATACATATATTTCTCCACTCAGCAGTTTTTATTGAATGCCTTCTAGAGCCAAGTGTTGTTCTGAGCATTGGGGCACAGCATACCTGTTGGATAGACATACTTTTAGTAAAGGAATTCAAGATATGTTTCTTAATTATAATTATCAGTGTTTTCTCACTGTCTTAAGGGCCATCACACACAGTGCTGCTTTATTTTATATGGAGGGTTTTGACATAGATTTTAGTAGGTTTTTTTTTTAAAGAATTCTACTGCTAAAAAACAAAAATGAAAACTTGGGTTTCATTCCGAGCTCACCTACATCTTCACTGTGTGACCTTGGGCAAGTTACATGAACTCTCTGAGACTTCATTTCCTTCTATGTAAAAAAAATTAATAAATAATGTCTCAGTCAAAGGATAGTATTGGAACCAAAGGTTGTGAGTATTAAGTGGAGAATGCCTCCAAAGCTCTTAGCCTATGCTTACCTCATGGTAAATGTTTCATAAATGTTAGCTATTATTGCCATCACTCTCAGTTCATGAGTCAGAAATTCCAAATTAAAAGGTCCTCAGGCTTATGGAATGGGAAATTAAATCATATTCTCCTCTGCTCCTGATTTTGTATGATATTTGTATTTAATCTGTTAATATAATTGTTAGATTTTCTAATTCTGAACCTGCATTGTTTTACCTAGGAAAATTCAACTTGGCTATGGTATGTTGATATTTTAATATATTGTGGCATTCTCTTTTTTGTGATGAGATATACATTTATGCAGAAAATCCAATGAAGTCTTGCTTTTGTAAAAAAAGAAAATAAAGTGACATAATTTGTGATGTGGCTTTTCTCTGGTCTGAAAACAAAGGCAGTGTTCTTTGTCCAGCTCTCATATCTGAATCTGGATATTTCTTTGCATTTTGTTCCTTAGTTCATTGTCTTTCTCTACATCAAAGGCTTTTCACTAACTTAGAATTAGATATCTTGAAGTGCTTATTGCTTCCTTGTCTGCATATTCTCTTTTGTGTCTCTTTGTTCTTTTATTAGCTGATATTTCTTGATTTCAGAAACATGTCTGCACCATTAATCTGGTTAGAATTCTCTGAGCCAGAAGAAATTATCTTTGAAATGTCTTTCCTTTCCTGTCCTATCACTTGAAGATTCATAACTTCCTCTCTGCCACCCATCCCAAGCCTGCTTGACCTCAGGTGTACCCAAACAAACACCACTGGAGAAGAAAGGATTTATTTATTGAGCACCTTAATCTGTACTACCTTCTGGGACATGACCTCACAGAAATCCCACCAAAATCTTGCAAGGGAAGTTGACCGTTACTGCATACAGAAAAATCGAGACTCATAAAGGATAGTTTTACTGGAAATATCGAGTTTGGAACAAATATTCTTGTGACTACATGATGTTCTCTCTTTGGTGCTGAGCATCTTCATGTCTTAAATCCATGCTGATGGCTGCACAGTATATATGGAATTAGGATTTGGAGTCTGATACTCTTGGGTCTGATTTTCAGCCGCACCTTTTATTAGCTGTTACGTCACGGGCAAATTACTCTTTTTCTGAGCTTTCACTATCTTATGTATAAAATAGTGATATTTTTAGTCCTTCCTCTAGGACTGAGGTGATGCTCTCTGAGATAAAGCTCTTACCACAGTGTCGGGCACATAGTTCATATTCCAGCTCTTCTCTTTCTCTCCCTGTTCCCTTCCTCTTCCCCCAGTCTTGACTCCTCCTCCTCTCCCCACTGTTCTCTATCTCCCCACCTTCCTTACTCACACCTCCTTCTTCCCCTCCATCTCCTCTCCTTCCCAACACCCTCCTCATCACTTTCTCCTCCTCTCTCATTCCTCATCACTAACTCCCTTGTCATTTCTTTTATTTTATGAAGCTACTAGTATCCTTGACTAGGAGAAATAGCTAAGATGTGTGTTCTTGGGAGAATTAAGTGTGGTTGACATTGAGTGGAAAGGAGTAATGGTGTGCAAGGAGAGACCATGATCAGGTGAAACAGACACTACATCCACTGAAAGTATCAATGATATAATTGACTCAAGGCAAGGAGAGCAACAAGGATATCTCATTTCTTGTGTTAGGGGTGATATGTTTTTTCTGCTTTATCTCCCAAAATCCCTGCGGTAGATAGTTGTATATCTTAGCTGAAGGTCCTTCTAGTTGTGGCATGTGGGACGCCGCCTCAACGTGGCCTGACGAGTGGTGCCGTGTCCACGCCCAGGATCTGAACCAGCGAAACCCTGGGCCGCTGCGGCAGAGTGCACAAACTTAACCACTCGGCACGGGGCCGGCCATGGGGGTCATATTTAATAAACATAGCTCTTCTTTGAAAAGCGGAACATGTCAGAGCCACAAGGAAAATGGAAAAAAGGAAATGGGAGTAATACTCTTCTTGCATTTTCTGTCTTTATCAATTTCTTCTCTAGAGTAGCTTTTTACTCCTAGAATAAGAGTACTTAATGTGCAAAGCCCACATTAAACACCATGAACTTTAATAATTGTTTTGAAACTCATGTACAACCCATAATATTTGTATATCCCACTAAAAATCCTACTATATTCCCCTCCTAAAAAAATTCAATAGGTAGAAACCCCATTAAGCCAAGATTCCCAGTGAATCTTTTCCTAGCATCTTTGAGTGTCACAAATAACCTCATGTATTTGGTGTAATTTTGAACTCACTGAGAAATTTGTGTCAGGTCAGGCAGGCAAAAGTAGATACATAGACAGAGATGGAGACATGGGGAGCAGAAACAGAAAGGAGAGATAAAGCAATTTTGCTTTCCTCTTTCAGTGTGAGGTATGAGAACAGAAACAGTGAGAATCATATCAGATTCTCCATACTAGAAGGAGGGTGGAGATCTGCAGGTTACCAGACAATGGGCCATTGATGCCACTCCTAACACTTTGATAGTACTGGTAGGATCATGAAAGAAATAGCTATGTTGTTCTGATCACCTCCTATTTACTCCATTGGTGATGGAAGGATACCCACCCTTAAATTGTGTGAGATGACCAAACACACAACACTCAACACTGCACAGAGGAGGTTGACAGCAGTATAGAAGTCACATATATTCACAGCCTGGGGGAGGAGGACTTGGTACATCCCACAGGGACCCCCAGCAGTTGCACTCTGGAGCAGAGTGAATAAGCAGGGACTGTAAGAGGCAGGCTTTGCGGTAATAAGAGAAGGAGGTGTTCCCTGGTTCTCTTAATTCAATGGAAAATTCCAACTATGAAAATTCATGAGGTTGATGCAGGAGGGTAATGTGTCTATAGATTAATCCATGGGAAGATATCTAGGACTTTCTGATGAGTATCAAGAACATTCAATCCCTGGAAGAGAAAAACTCGGTGTCCATCTCTCCGGCTGACTGAATATTAATCCAGGCCGTGGGACCCAGTGTAAGCATCCAAGAAACTTCCCTTTTCTCTTGTTTTTAAAAAGAGATTTCTGAAGTAGTTTGTGTACCTTAAAATACACCTGTTTGAACTGTACAAAACATTGTAGAGAGAAATTTAAGAACATTTAAATCAATGGAAAGACATCCCATGTTCTTAGATGAGGAGACTTAACATGGTTAAGATGGCTGTACTCCCCACATGGATCTTATTATTGTCTCTGCCCTTTCCTCTCTTCTTCTGGTGCTCCCATTGTGCATATGTTGCTATACTTGATGGCGTCTCATAAGGCTCTGAGATTCTGTTCACTTTTCTTCATTCTTTTTCTTTCTTGTCTTCTCATTGGATAATCTCTATTGATCTACTACCAAATTTACTGATTCTTTTGCTAGTTCAAAACTGCTGTGGAGCCCCTCTAGTGAGGTTTTAATTTTTGTTATTATACATTTAAACTCCAGAATTTCTATTTGATCCTTTTGGAAAAAATAATTTCTAACTGTCTCTTGGTATTCTTTCTTTGATGGGTCAGTGTCATAATACTTTCTTTTCTGTAATGGGTGAATCAGTCATGGGCCCTTTAAGACCAGGCTGTCAATATCTTATGTTTGATAGTTTTTCTGGGGATATTCACCCTTGGTCTTAGTATCTAATAAAGCCAGGTATCATGGCATTCATCTCAGTTGTGCTGAATTCTAAGCCTACTTATGGTGGCATAGCTCTCCTGCTCACATCCCCCGCTCTTCCAGGAAAAGCTTTGCACCTTAAGCTTGCTCTGGGCTGCAAGGTGCTGTGGCTAGAATGTGGTATATTCCTCCCCAGAAAGGTATTTTTGCCTCTTCTGCCCCTGCCAGGGTTGTCCCCTGTTGTGGGGTTCTTTTTATCCAGTTTCCAGTTCTCTCTCAGAGGAAGTTGTTCCACATGTAGTTGTAGATTTGTTGTGTCCGTGGGAGGAGGTGAGTTCAGAGTCCTCCTGCGACACCATCTTTCCAGAAATCCACATAATACTTTCTTTCAATTCTACAACATGATTTCTTTTTCTTCTTTCAACATATTCGTAATGTATGCTTTGGAGTCTGCGTCTCGTAAGTCCACCATCAGCACTGCTCAGAGACAGCTCCTACCAATTGTTTTTCTCCTGTTTAGAGGACCATTTTTCTTTCTTTGCATATCTCATAACTTTTTGTCAAAAAGGTGATAGATTGTCACCAATATGAATTTTGATTCACTCCCCAATCCAGTGTTATTTATTTATGTTGTTTATTTGTCTGTTCCTGGACTAATTCTGTGGCATCTGCTTACCCTGCCATGACTGTGATGTTCCAGTTCAGTTGTTCTTTCTAAGTTCTTGTTTTTCTTTTTAAACCTGGCTTCTCAGGGGTCACCTCTGTTTCAGCATAGCATAGTGGCGAGCCAGTGATGGGTCAGAGGGAGTTTGAAATATCTTGAGTCAGTCCACTTACACCATGTTCTGGCAGATCTTTGTATGAATTGGGCAGCACATTTAAAGTCTGGGCAATGGACAGTTATGCACCAGGTTTTACTTTTTATGGACACACTGCCTTACAGTCAGCCAGGAACAAGTAGACAACTAGGGCGCTCTTTGGTCTCACACAGGCCTGCACATGAGCCTGGACTTCTAGATTATGTTGCAGCTTATCTAGTCCTACTTGGGCCATCTTATTCCCTAGATCCCCTGTAGAACGTGGTTAGTCTGCTGCTCTGTTTTTTGCCCACCGGCCCCACAACATTGCTGTGATGTGGATCTGTCTTAAAGTTTGCCCCTGGAGGTTGCTGTTGTTTCTGACAGATTTCTATGGGTATGTATTTCTGTGATGGCTGAAGCAGAGAGGAAGATGAGTTGGGAATGGAGGTCATCTAGGAGAGGTGTGCTGAAGGATAGGCCTGGAGAGTTACCTTCAAAAAGGTCACATTTTTCAAGGTGAGAGTTAAGATACTCTACTTTTCAGCACACAGTGTGTGGTTAAATTAGAGGGCTACAGGAGGCACAGAGGACAGACAGAAGGACCCGTGGATTCCCACTCATGGTGAGCTTGTGTTCACAGAACACCTATTGTGTATGGAGTCCACACAACAGCTTGAAGTTTCCAATATACATATGGCACTGTAAGGAAGGGATTATTATGCACATTTTGCAAGTGAGAAAATTGAAGCTCACAGCAAGGGTTTAGCATTTCATAATGAGTAAAGGAGATCCCCAGGCCTTTCTTCTCTCCTCTGGAAAACGGGCTGTGTGTCCAGTGTGTCTTGAGCTTTGAGCTAGAATGGAGAACCTGTTTGTGGGAGATTAATATGGTCAGGTGTGGCACGTGGCAGGGAAACTTCCACTCTGAAAGTATTCACTAGGCTAGGTGGGTTCAACAGCCGGTCTGCCCCAACTCACCCTGTGCCCTTAAGGAGTTCTCTGAGCCTGTTTCCTCCTCCTTTAAATGGTGACTTGCATGGCTGCCTCATCAGGTTGCTTTGAGGCTCCAACAGGAAGCTGGTTGAGCTTTGTGCCTGATGCTGAGTCTGTGGTCAGGAAATGAGATGGATGCTGTTGAACACCCATGAGAGAAAATGGTCTTTTTCTTCTCCCTTCACCCTCTTGCCTGGTAATGGAATACTGAAACTGAAAAAGATTTTACAAACATTTTTGCCTCATTTTTAATGTATTTTAACAATTGAGGCTCAGGGACATTAAATTGCTAGCCAATGTCCTGTGCATGCTACCTGAGAGATAAAATTGAGCTTCATGCTATAAAGCTTAAGAATGCACAAGCACTCTCCTGGTGAGGTTGATTCTCATCAGGCTGATGCTGTTTGGTGTAAGGGGTAACAGGGTATAGAAAATGGCAGTGACTTTGTTGATGTTGTCTGTCCAGGGAAGGCAATCTGCCATGGCACCACATTTGGGAATCTTTCTGATTTGGGCTGTTGCCTGTGTATTCTACAACTGGATCATTTCAATCGAGATGAGGGAGGGGAGATGGGCTGGAATTGGTGTGGAAGAACCTGCACCAGAAATGGATTGACGTGTAATGGAATGATTATAATAGTGGCACCATATATATCTGCCAATTCTTGGTATGCCTCAAGGACCAGACACTATTAAGGGCTTTACATTTTAAAAAATTTTCAAACAAACCTTTGAAATGTAAACCTAGTCAGTCTTACTCAAAAGCCCACAGTGTTATTGGCTAACAACCCTCATGACAGCTGTCTCATTCCTAAATAACCATTCCAATGTCCCAGATCTGGGCAGCCTATACACAGGGTTAGTCATATTGTTCAAAGGAAGAGTTTTTGATGTAAAGAGGGTTTAATGTTTGGACGAACAGAAGAGGTGTAATCTCAGGGAATGTCTTACAATTGTTGTGGTGTAGAGTCTCAGCTTTGTTATTGAATTCATGTGTGTCAGTATGATAGCAACGAGAAAGTATATGATTCTTACTCATCTTTTATGCTTAGCCCTCTAGTACACACTAGAGTGTTTCTATTCAGAAGAAGCAGGGATGTCAAAATGTGAAAAAACATTACAGTTTTGCTAACTGTAGTCTCTATTGTACAGTAGATCTCTAGAACTTACACTTAAAAATGTGTTGTGGGAAGATTTCGTGTCAAGTGTTCTTGCTACAATAAAAAATTATAAAATTATAGTCAGAAAAAAAAGAAAGCTAAAGATCCAGAGAAGGTCCTACTATTGAATGTATTCAGGTTGCCTTAATTTTGTTCTCACTCTTCCTCCATCCAATTACTCTACTCCTGAATTTCTTCCAGTTTGGCAGCTCCTTGAGACCTGCCCTTTTGCTGAAGTGAACCCAGGAAACTGATGTTGGAAAATAATGAAAACAAAACAGCAATATAAAATAAAACAAACTAATGTGTGTGGGGTGGTAACTTTGATTGGGTCTTCTGAGGTATTTTACATGCAAGAGCTAACTTCGCCCTCTCAGTAACGGGAGGAGGCAGATGCAGACATACCCCAGGCTGTATGTGAACAAAGGGCCCTCCATAGAGGTGATTACTCATCAAGGCCAAGCAGCCTGTAGATAGTGGGACTGGAATCTGAACTCAGGTCAGGGCTTCAGAGCAGGTGCCATATGCTGAGATAGACAGGGCCTCATTCCAACAAACAGTGTTCTAATAACGGAGCCTGTCCAAGAGGCATAAGGCAGGATTTGGTGGGGAAATAGTATTCAAATATAAACATGCACGTGAGTTGTAGAGAGTTGATACTTGTGTCCAGTAAATCCAGTGATGAGGCTAGGAGAATTCATCCAGGTCAAAGATGCCTCAGCCCAGGTCCACATAACCACAAAGCCCTCTGGCTTCTAGTAGTTTTCATCTTCGATCCATTCAAATGCCTAAGTCAGTGCACACCGAAACTATCTTAGATATACCATGATGTGGCTCAGATAGAAATCAAGCTTCCATATGATGTGAGGCAGAATATTAATGACAAGAACAAGAAATTGCTTGTGTTCACAGAGATAAAATCTCTTTAGACTTTTGTTGTTGAATGTGGGAAAACAGAAACTACAATTCTAGATGTGACAGGATAACAGGTGATAAAAATTATGATGCAAAATCAGGCTACTTTGTTGTCTGGCAAGCTCGTCCATTGCCTGGCGCTCCAACATCCATGAGAAATGACACTGGGTAAATAACATGTCACTGGAAGAACCTTCCTAGTCCCTGAGGGCAGAGACCACATCACAATTACCTTAAAAATTCCTGATCCTTAGTAAAGGGCTCTGTACATGGCAGGCCCTTGGTGGTGATGAGCTAGCTGGAACAGAAACTTTGCCAGAGTTACTGCAGAGATAATGATACCCTGAAGAGCTGATGAAGAGAAAGTCTTTGCTTTTTACAAGATAATAAATGTATTTTCCATTCACCCATGTAGGCAGTGGTATTTGGATTGCACTGATGATGATTTCCTATACTATTGGTGCCCTCTAACTGAAAATTATTTGGAGAGATGCAAGGATTGTACTGAGGAAGTTGTATATGCTGCTTTTCCTCATGTGAAGAGCATGTGGCTTCCAAGTTGAAGGGAGAACTTCCATAACTGCTCCCTAGATGGAAGTCTCAGGAGTTACCTTGTCTTGCTCCACTTGTTCCATTCATGTCCCTTTCTCTTGATAAGATAAAAAAAAAGTTTCCACCAAGAACATTCTTACCCATTCCTCCTACTTTTCAGACTACACCCAACGTGTCTTTCCCTTTCTCTATCATGGCCAAACATATGACAGTAGTACAACAGCTGGGAGTGTCCTTGGGATGTCTTTGTGCTCAGTCACTGCTAAGTATGACCCTGATGGAGCTGGGAAATATTTCCAGTAATAAAAGGCTAAGCGGCTGGGGAGGATGAAAAAAGAGAGGAGTGAGCAAAAAAGAAGTAGAGCTGGATAAAGAGATGAAGTAAGGTGACACAGAGAGGAGTGAGAAGGCAAGAGGAGACAGGTGGAGGGATGGGGTAAGGTAGAAAGGATGCAGGAGAAAGAGTGAGGAGTAGATATTTGTAGAGGAGAGAGAGAGAGGGAAAAGACAAGAATAGTTGGAAAGAGAGTAAGAAACAAAAGGCAAAACGCGGAAGATGCAAAGTCAGAAAGGAGGAAGAAAGAGAGTTTTCAGGGTTAACAACGCAACGATGAGTATCTGGGGAGGATTAGTGGCAAGAGAAGGTAGTGGGAAAGAAGGTGAGAGGGGAAAGAGAAAGCGCATTACAGTCTTTTAAGCAAGTGTGTAAGAGCAGGAGTAGAGATGGGGAAGAGCAGAGAGAGAGGAGAAAGAGGAAAAGAGAAATAGACCTTCACACTCCTATGACTGACAGGAAAAATAAACAGAACTCATTAACATTGACACCAACACCATGTTAAACTACTGTACAGTGAATCTACCCGTGGCCATGGAAGCAATCAAGTCTTTGAAACCTAAATGAAGAAAATCAAGCAATCTCAAGCATGAAGGTGATGACCTGTGTGACAGAGGTGAAATCCTTTCCCTGAAACTCCACCATGTTCCCAATGTGCATGGGTTCAATTGATAAACCACTTTCTCTGCAGGAGTTGTCTTGTTTTCCCTTCGTGAAAGGACCCCTCTTTCCAATGGGAGGGTCTTAGTGTGCCCAGTTTGATCACACAGGATCTTTATGTCCTGCCCCCTCCCCCTCCAGACCCTGATGGAACATCAAGACACATCAGAATTGCCTTTTCCGTGGACTTGATTGAATGGCAGTGTAATGTTGAGGTCACTGGGGTGAGGGTGGGAGGAAGATCCCAGAGGGTATGGAGGACTGGTCCCTATCATAAATGATTTGTCTTTCATAAGCATTTGACTTAAGTTAAGTCTTATTTCTTCCTGGAGATATTCTTCGACTCCCCAATATAAGGAGTCCTGATTATGTCCTTCTAGTTCATCCACTCTCTACTTTCAATTAAACTATCCATCTTCCCTGGGGGACTGGAATCTTTGGGAGGACAAGATGAACTGTGTCCTTTGCCCTGGCACCAAGTACTAAGTGCAGAACCTGGCACCTCCTTAGCCCTCAGACGTTTTTCAAAAGACCTACTACCCTTTTATTTAAAAAAAAAAAAAATCCAGATATTCTAGAAAAATAATATTTCAGTAAATAGCTGGGCTTGAATGAGTCAAAGTTAAATTCACATATGCCAGAAATTAAAAAGGACCTCGAAGGGTTGGCCAGGTGGCATAGTGGTTAAGTTCACGAACTCTGCTTTGGCTGCCCTAGGTTCATTGGCTTGGATCCTAGGTGTGGACCTACACACTGCTTATCAAGCCATGCTGTGGTAGCATCCAACACAGAAGAACTAGAGGGACTTACAACTAGGCTATACAGCTATGTACTGGGGTTTTGAGGAGGAAAAAAAAGAAAAAGATTGGCAACAGATGTTAGCTCAGGGCCAATTAAAAGCATAGCTTAAAAAAAAAAAGAAGACAAATTATAAATTCTTTTTTTTTTTTTCTTAAAAAAAAGACCTTGAAGGTAAAGCCTGAGCTTTCTTCTGGTGCATGAGCAGCCCAGAGAGATATGGAAAAGTGACTGTAGGACGTGGGGACGACTTTTTAGTCACAGTTCAAGGAGATCATCATTCGTGGCCTCTATGATGTTGGAGTTAGTAATTGAGATTAGAACTTAAAACCAGGTCAGTGTAAGGGCTGACCACTTAAGGAGACGGAAAGTCTTCTCTTGTGGTCCCGGAGAACTGGAAACAAATTTCTATTTTTGTCCCTCTGAATGGGTTATAGAGAGACCTTTATTCAAGAAAATGTACTAAATACCACTCAGAACATCAAGAGTCTGTGGGACTTTATGGTCCCCACTCAGCCTACCACCCAATCACAGTTCTGTGTGATGAAAGTAACGTTATGAGCAACACTATGAGATCAGGGAAAAGATAGACAGCACTGCTAGAATGACTGTCTTTCCAGGGTGACTGGGTGTATGCCCAAGGAGAGAAAATGGACATCACTGAAATAGTCCAGCCAAGTCACTAAACAAACAAACAACAAGCTCTGGGTAGTTAGTAATCATTGTTCAGAGATGGGTCAATATGTTATATGAAATGTCTAGGTTTCAATAAAGAAAATTGAGACATTCAATGATATAAGAAAGTATGACATACACAAAGTTGTAGGGTACAAAATAATTTTAAAAATCAATTGTATTTGGATACACAGGCAATGAATAATCCAAAAACAAAAAGAAGAAAACTATTTCATTAACAATAACACCCAAAATAATAAAATAGGAATAAACTTAACCAAACAAGCACAACAGTTATACTCATAAAAATGAGAAAATATTATTGAAAGAAGTTAAGGAAAGCCTGAATAATGGAAAGATTCCCTGTTTATGGATTGGAAAACTTAATATTGTCAAGATGGCAATACTCCTAAATTGATCTCCAGATGCAATTCAATCCTTATGAAAACTCCAGCTGTCTTCTGTGCAGAAAGCGACAAGCTGATCCTAAAATTTGTATGGAAATTCAAGGGACCCAGAATAACCTAAACAGTCTTGAAATGAAAGAACTAAATTGGAGGACGCACACTTCCCAACTTCAAAGCTTAGTGCAAAGCCACAGTAATCAAGACAGTGTGGTTCCGACGTTTGGATAGACCATAGAATCGAACTGAGAGACCAGAAAAAAATCTTCATACTTATGGTCAAATGATTTTTGACAAGTGTGCCAGTACTATTCAATGGGCAAGAGAAGAGACTTTCAATAGATGGTGCTGGGACAGCTGGCTATCTACATGCAAAATAATGAACTTAAAGCCCTGTGTTAATTTCCTAGGACTGGTATAACAAAGTACCACAAACAAATGGCTCAAAACAGCAGAGGTTCAGGGGGCCCGCCCCATGGCCAAGTGGTTAAGTTTATGCGCTCAGCTTCGGCAGCCCAGGGTTTCACCAGTTCGGATCCTTAGTGCGGACATGGTACCACTCGTCAGGCCATGCTGAGGTGGCGTCCCACAGCCACAGCTAAAAAGACCCACAACTAAAAAATATACAACTGTGTACTGGGGGGAATTTGGGGAGAAAAAGCAGGAAAAAAACCCCAGCAGAAGTTCATTCTCTCACATATTTGGAGGCTAGAAGTTTGAAATTAAGGTTTTAGCAGACCCATGCTCTCGCTGAGACTCTGGATAGAACCTTGCTTGCCTTTTCCTAGCTTCTAGTGGTGGCTGTTGATCCTTGGTGTTCCTAGATTTGCAGCTGTATCAGCGCAATCTTTGCCTCTGTCATCACAGGTGCTCTCCCCGTGTGTCCCTTTTTTTCTTGGAAGCACACCAGTCATATTGGATGAGGGCACACCCAACTGACTTCATACTAACTTGGTTACATCTGCAAAGAACCCATTTCCAGATTAGGTCTTTGTATTAAATAATATAAACATGTCTTGTTAATTATAGCCATTCTGACCAGAGTGAGGTGACAGCTCATTATAGTTTTGATTTGCATTTCCCTGATGGCTAATGATGTTGAGCATCTTTTCATATGCCTGTTGGCCATCCATATATCTTCTTTGGAGAAATCTCTGTTCAGATCTTTTGCCCATTTTCTAATCGGATTGTTGGTTTTTTGTTGTTGAGCTGTGTGAGTTCGTTGTATATTTTGGATATTAACCCCTTTTCTGATAAATGGTTTGCAAATATCTTCTCCCAATTGTTAGGTTGTCTTTTCATTTTGTTGATGGTTTCCTTTGCTGTGCAGAAGCTTTTTAGTTTGATGTAGTCCCATTTGCTCATTTTTTCTTTTGTTTCCCTTGCCCGGTCAGACATGGGACTTGAAAATATGCTCCTCAGACAGATGTCAAAGAGCGTACTGCCTATGTTTTCTTCTAGAAGTTTCATGGTTTTGGGTCTTAAATTCAAGTCTTTAATCCATTTTGAGTTGATTTTTGTGCATGGTGTAAGGGAATGGTCTACTTTCATTCTTTTGCATGTGGCTGTTCAGTTTTCCCAACACCATTTATCGAAGAGACTCTCCTTTCTCCATCGTATGCGCTTGGTTCCCTTGTCGAACATTAGCTGTCCATAAACGTGTGGGTTTACTTCTGGGCTCTCAATTCTGTTCCATTGATCTGTTTTTGTGCCAGTACCATGCTGTTTCGGTTACTATGGCTTCATAGTATATTTTGAAATCAGGGAGTGTGATACCTCCAGCTTTGTTCTTTTTTCTCAGGAATCCTTCGGCTATTCAGGGTCTTTTGATGTTCCATATAAATTTTAGGATTCTTTGTTCTATTTCTGTGAAAAATGTTGTTGGAACTTTGATAGGGATTGCGTTGAATCTATAGATTGCTTTAGGAAGTATGGACATTTTAACAATATTAATTCTTCCAATCCAAGAGCATGGAATATCTTTCCATTTCTTTGTGTCTTCTTGGATTTCTTTCAACAACGTTTTATAGTTTTCGGTGTACACTTCTTTCACCTCTTTGGTTAAGTTTATTCCTGGGTATTTTATTCTTTTTGTTGCAATTGTAAATTGGATTGTATTCTTAATTTCTCTTTCTGTGACTCCATTGTTAGTGTATAGAAAGGCAACCGATTTTTGCACATTGATTTTGCATCCCTTGACATGACTGTATTCCTTTATTGTTTCTAAAAGTTTTTTAGTGGAATCTTTAGGGTTTTCTAGATATAAAATCATGTCATGTGCAAAGAGTGACAGTTTCACTTCTTCTTTTCCAATGTGGATCCATTTTATTTCTTTTTCTTGCCTGATTGCTCTGGCTAGGACTTCCAATACTATGTTAAATAAGAGTGGTGACAGTGGGCATCCTTGTCTGGTTCCTGTTCTGAGAGGGATAGCTTTCAGTTTTTCTCCGTTGAGAATGATATTTGCTGTGGGTTTGTCATATATGGCCTTTATTATGTTGAGGTATTTTCCTTCTATACCCATTTTATTTAGAGTTTTTATCATAATTGATGCTATATCTTGTCAAATGCTTTCTCTGCATCTATTGAGATGATCATGTGATTTTTATTCTTCATTTTGTTAATGTGGTGTATCACGTTGATAGATTTGTGGATGTTGAACCATCCCTGCATCCCTGGAATGAAACCCACTTGATCATGATGTATGATCTTTTTAATGTATTGTTATATTCAATTTGCTGGTATTTTGTTGAGGATTTTTGCATCGATGTTCATCAGTGATATTGGCCTGTAATTTTCTTTTTTTGTGTTGTCCTTGTCTGACTTTGGAATCAGGATAATGTTGGCTACATAGAAGGAGTTAGGAAGCCTCCCCTCCTCTTCAATTTTTTGGAAGAGTTTGAGAAGGATAGATATTAAGTCTTCTTTGAATGTTTGGTAGAATTCACCAAGGAAGCCATCTGGTCCTGGACTTTATTTTTTGGGAGGTTTTTGATTGCTGTTTCGATCTCCTTACGGGTGATTGGTCTATTCAAATTTTCTATTTCTGCTTGGTCCAGTTTTGCAAGGTTGTATGTTTCTAAGAATTTATCCATTTCTTCTAGATTATCCAATTTGTTGGCATATAGCTTTTCACAGTATTCTTTTATTATCTTTTGTATTTCTGAGGTGTCTGTTGTAGTCTCTCCTCTTTCATTTCTGATTTTATTTTTTTGAGCCTTCTCTCTTTTTTGCTTGGTGAGTCTAGCTAAGGGTTTGTCAATTTTGTTTATCTTTTCAAAGAACCAGCTCTTGGTTTCATTAATTTTTTCTATTGTTTTTTTTTAGTCTCTATTTCATTTATTTCTGCTCTGATTTTTATTATTTCCTTCCTTCTGCTGATTTGGGGCTTTGTTTGTTGTTCTTTTTCCAGTACCTTTAGATGCAATTTTAGATTGTCTATTTGGGATTTTTCTTCTTTGTTGAGGTAGGCCTGAAATGCTATAAACTTCCCTCTTAGAACCGCTTTTGCTGTATCCCACAGATTTTGGCATGTCGTGTTTTCATTTTCATTTGTCTCCAGGAATTTTTTGATTTCTTCTTTGATTTCTTCATTGACCCAATCGTTGTTCAGTAGCATTTTGTTTAATCTCCACATTTTTGTGGCTTTTCTGGTTTTCTTCCTGTAGTTGATTTCCACTTTCATACCTTTGTGGTCAGAAAAGATGCATGGTATTATTTTGATCTTCTTAAATTTATTGAGACTTGTTTTGTGGCCTATTATGTGATCAATCCTGGAGAATGTTCCATGGGCATTTGAAAAAAATGTGTATTCTGTGGTTTTTTGACGGAATGTTCTGTATATATCTGTTAAGTCCATCTGGTCTAATGTGTCCTTTAAGGCCAGTGTTTCCTATTGATCTTCTGTTTGGATGATCTATCCATTGGTGTAAGTGGAGTGTTAAAGTCCCCTACTATGATTGTGTTACTGTCTATTTCTCCTTTTATGTCTGTTAATAATTCCTTTATATATTTAGGTGCTCCTATGTTGGGTGCCTAGATATTTACAAGTGTTATGTTTTCTTGTTGGATTGTTCCCTTTATCATTATGTAGTGCCCGTCTTTGTCTCTTGTTACAGTTTTGGTTTTAAAGTCTATTTTGTCTGATATAAGTATTGCTACCCCTGCTTTCTTTTCTTTGCCATTTGCATGGAATATCTTTTTCCATCCTTTCACTTTCAGTTTGTGAGTGTCTGTAGGTCTGAAGTGTGTCTCTTGTATGCAGCATATACATGGGTCTTGTTTTTTTATCCAGTTGGCCACCCTATGGCATTTGATTGGAGCATTTAGTCCATTGACATTTAAAGTAGCTATTGATAAGTATGTTTTTATTGCCATTTTGTCACTTTTTTTTCTGGGTGTTTAAGTAGTTCTTCTCTGTTCCTTTCTTTTTCTCTTGCTCTCTTCCCTTGTAGTTTGATGGCTATCTTTAGTAATATGTTTGATTTCTTTTATCTTACTTTTTTTCTTGCTTGTTATAGGTTTCTGATTTGTGATTATCATGAGGATCCTATCGAGTATACTATGCATATAACAGTCTATATTGAGTTGATAGACTCTTCAGCTTCACCTCTTTCTAAAGCTCTACTTTTTCACTCCCCTCCTTCTACATTATATGTTTTTCAAATCATATATAGTCTCTTGTTTAGTGTGTGTCTATCCATTACCCTCTTATCATTGAAATAGGTGATTTTAGTACATTTGTCTTTTAACCTTCATATTATCTTCACAGGTAGTTGATCTGCTACCTTACAAGTGATTTTATTGCCTGTTTGTTGTTGTTGTTGTTGTTTTGCTTTTTTGATAATTTTTTTAATCTCTATTTGTGGTCATTGTTTTCCCACTTACATAAGTCCCTCAGCATTTCTTGCAGAACTGATTTCTTGGTGGTAAACCCCTTTAATTTTTGCTTGTCTGGGAAGCTCTTTACCTTTCCTTCCATTATGAATGACAACCTTGATGGATAGAGTATTCTTGACTGTTGGTTTTTTCCTTTTAGCACTAAATATGTCATGCCATTCTCTTCTCGCCTGTAGGGTCTCAGCTGAGAAGTCCACTGATAGCCTGATGGGCTTCCCTTTATATGTCACTTGTGGCCTTTCTCTTGCTTCTTTTAGGATTCTCTCTTTGTCTTTAATTTTGGACATTTTGATTATAATATGTCTTGGTGTGGGCCTTTTGGGGCTTATCTTGTTTGGAGCTCTCTGTGCTTCCTGAACTTGGATGTCTTCCTCAGGTTAGGAAAATTTTCATCTATTATATCTACAAATACATCTGCCCCTTTGTCTCTCTCTTCTTCTTCTGGGACACCTATAATCCGAATGTTAACATGCTTGATATTGTCCCAGAGTTCCCTTAGACTGTTCTCATTCTGTCTACTTCGTTTTTCTCTTTTCTGTTCTGCTAGGGTGATTTCCTCTAGTCTTTCGTCTAGCACACTGATCCATTCTTCTGCTCCCTCTACTCCGCTATTGAGTCCCTCTAGTGAATTTCTCATTTTGAGTGTTGTATTGTTCATTTCTGATTTTTTTTAATGTCTTCCAGTTCTTTGCTGATGTGCTCACTGTGTTCATCCATTCTTCTCTGCATATCTGTGAGCATCCTCATGATATTTTGTTTGAACTCTTTGTCCAGCAGGTTGCTAGTTTCTGTTTCAGTTAGTCCTTTTTCTGGGGTTTTGAACTCTTCCCTTGTTTGAAAAGTATTCCTTTGCCTCCTCATTATGCCTCTTTCTCTGTGCTTATTTCTATGTATTAGGTGAATCAGCTATGTCTCCTGATCTTGGAGAAGTGGCCTTATGTATGAGATGCCTTATGAGGCCCAGCAGTGTGCTTCCCTCTTGTCACCAGTCCATAAGAAGCAGGAGTGACCTCTTTGTGGGCCACTTGTGTCCTTCTGCTGTGGCAGGGTTACTCCCACTGCAGGTACCCAGGGAGTCTAATCTTTCCTTCCCTGGCCAGCTGTTTGTAAATTCGGTTTGGGGAGCTTCAGCACTATTGGCTACAAAGTCTATCAGCATACTCCTATTGCAGTTTTCCTCTTAATTGGGTTGGTACCTAGTGTAGCTGGTTGCTAGGCTCAGGGGCATACAGTTGTGATAGGCCTCAGGCCTACAAGGCTGTTGTCAGTTCTCTTAGGAGTGCAGCTGAGTGGGGCTGGCCCTAAGCAGGGAGCACTCGATTGTTCCAGGCTTTGGAATGTGGGGCTGATCCTTTTTATGGTTATTTGTGAAGCACAGGTCTTCTGCTGCTGATAAGCCTCACCCCCCTCATGACCATAAACACCATCACCACAGTCCTGGTCCATGCACACTTCTCAACCACCTGGAGTGTACCCCGATGCCACACTGCAGAGGCCCCCACCTCTCCACAAATGCCCCCCACAGTTCACCTGGTCCTCACACAGGCCCTGCCCCACAGACGCAGACACCATTGCCTGCCTGTAGAGGATCAAGGCATCCAGTCAATGCGGGCTGAAAAGTAGCCTGAGGGCTTGCTGTTAGGTGGTGCGGGTCTCTAGGGCGGGTTGCCTGCCCTGGCTGAACTGGATTAAATCTGTTCTCTAGTGGGTGTGGCAGACCCCTGGGCTAACAGGCTAAGAGATGAACCTCAATGGCTCCCACTGGGGTCCATGTCAACACACCTGGACCAGCTCAGAACAACGGTCCCCACCAATGTGTCAGTCTCTGGAGAGGTCCCTCCTCTCACTAAGATGCCCCCAGAGCCCACCAGGTGAGTCTCGTTTCACCAAAGGACTGTCAGCCTTCTCTCTGGTGATTTTAGGTTGCTGCAATGAGTGAGTTTGTGTGTGGGCCCTTTAAGACCTGGGTCTTTTTGGCTTTCACCAATAGCTTTTCTGGGGGTATCCTTGCTGCAGTTAATAGCCAGCAAAGCCAGACAGTAAGACCTCTGTCTCAATTGGGCTGCGTCTGAAGGATGCTTATAGCAGTATCGGCCCCCGCTCAGGACCTCACTCCTCCAGGGAGGGCTGCGTACCTTAGGGTGGCTCCCACCTGGCCAGCTGAGAAGATCCACTGCTCCCAAAGGTGGCTTTTTTCCTCTCCAGCCAGAATTACTGCCTCTTCTGCCTTCGTCAGGACTGTCCCTTGTTGTGGGGGTTCTTTTTATCCAGTTTTCGGTTTTCAATCTGGGGCAATTGTTCCAAAAACTGTTGTAACCTGGTGTGTTCATGGGAGGAGACAAGGTCAATGTCTGCTCACACCACCATCTTGATGAGATCTTGTGATCCTTTTTAGTTATTTCCTACCCCAAACCCCATTCTAGATAAGCACACATCTGCTTTCTGTCACTTTAGATTTAACTTTCATTCTCTAAAGTTTATATAAATGCAATCATACAGTACAGACTCTTTGTTTTTGTGCAGAGTCTTTCATTCAGGATAATTATTTTGAGATTCATTGTGTTGCTGTAGGTATCAATAGTTCATTCCTTTTTTTTTTTTTTACTGATTAGTATTCCATTATAAAGACATATCATAATTTATTTATTCTTTCACTGTTGATGGGCATTTGAGTTGTTTCCAGCTTTTGGCTATTATAAATAAAGCTGTTATGAACATTTGTATAAAAATCTTTGTATGGGGGTTGGCCCCGTAGCCAAATGGTTGAGTTTGTGCATTCCACTGTGGTGGCGAAGGGTCTCACTGGTTCAGATCCTGGGTGCGGACATGGCACTGCTCATCAGCTCATGCTGAGGCGGGGTCCCACAAGCCACAACTAGAAAGACCCACAACTAAAATATGCAACTATGTATGGGGGGAGCTTTGGGGAGAAAAAGGAAAAATAAAATCTTTAAAAAACAATCTTTGTATGGACATATGTTTTTGTTTCTTTTTGAAAGGAATGGTTGAATCCTATGGTAAGTGTACGTTTAATTTTTTAAAAACTTCCTAAGATTGAGAACAAAGCAAAGTGTCCACTCTTATTAATTTTATTCATTGTACTAGAAGTTCTAGCCAGTGCAATAAGAAAAAAAAGAAATAAAAGACCTAAAAATTGGAAAGAAAAAAACCTGAACCTATTTGCAGATGACGTGATTGTCTACTTAGAAAACCCCATGAAGATCCAGCCCTGATGGCCTAGTGGTTAAAGTTCAGTGCCCTCCACTTTGGTGGCCTGGGTTCAGTTCTTGGGCATGGAACCACACCACACATTTATCAGTAGCCATGCTGTGGCAGGAGCTCACATAGAACTAGAAAGACAGAATATACGACTATGTACTGGGGCTTTGGGGAGGAAAAAAATGGAAAAAAAAAAGAGGAAGATTGGCAACAGATGTTACCTCAGGACGAATCTTTCCCAGCAAAATAAATAAATAAACAAACATCATTTAAATAGAAAAAAAGAAAATCCCACGAAATCTACAAAAGAACTCCAAAACTAATAAAGGAGTTCATCAGAGTGGCAGGATATAAGGCCAACACACAAAAATCAATTGCATTTATTCTGTATAGTAGCAATGAAAAATTGAAAAAATTAAATTTACAAGAACCATTTACAATAGCTTCCAAAAAGTGAAATAAGTATGAACTTAATGATATATGTTGTGGGATCTATATCCTGAAAACCACAAAAGTAGAATTCTCATATATTACTGGTGGGGAAAAAAAAGCACTGTGGAAAAGAGTTTCTCAATTTCTTGTGAAGTTGCACACACTCTTGCCATGTGATCCAGCAATCTTAGTCCTAAGTATTTACTCTAGAGAAATAACACTTTATGTTTGTATAGAAACATGTGCACAAATGTTCAAAGCAGTTTAATTCATAACTGCCCCAAACTAGAAACAACCCAAACATCCTCAATGGGTTAATGGATAAACAAATTGTGGTACATCTATACAGTAGAACAATATTTATCAATAAAAATGAATAAACTGTTGATATAAACAACAATATAGATGAATCTCAAAGGCATTATGCTAAATGAAAGTAGCTGGTCTCGAAATGTTCCATACTGTATGATTTCATTTCTATGACATTTTTGAAAAGGCAAATCTATAGTGATAGAGAACAGATCAGTGGTTGTCAAGGGAGGATGTGACTACAAAGGAGTAGAAAGAGAGCTTTTGGGGAGAAAAAACCTGGTATTCTGATTGTAGCATTGTTTACTAGACAAGTGATATTTTGCTCTCAGAGAAATTTCTTATTTTTTTTTTTAACATAGTGCTGGTTTAATGATGTGTTGCACATCCAAAAAATGTGTCTGTCACATTTTTCTTATCTGTTCCCCTAGTAATGATATTTAAGTTGCCTCAAACTCCCCACCAGAAACACACTGTGGGATTACACAAATTGTATTTCTAAAGTTCTGAGCATAGAGCCAGAAACAGATTAATTTCCCAATAAACGATAATTATTTTTATTAACATTAAATTATAATAAAAGGACCTAAACAATTAGTTTCCTAGCCCATGATCAAAGCTGACTCCCACTCTGATCTCACTGCCCCAAATCAGGATGTGCCCCCATGGCCACTATAACACCATTGAGGAAACAGAGGAATCTTCAAATTCTTACCTTTTTGCAATGCCCATTCTTCTTAAACTTCTGCCTCTCTTCTTCTTCTCTACCCTCTAGAACTTAGTGCCTTTTTTCTCCATATTAGCATCAAGTGTAAGGTAATTGGTTGCAGTTGGTGGTGGTTAGTTTAGTTGTTGGAGAGAGGTATGTGTGTGTAGGGGAAGTTTGGTTCACTTCAATAAGCAGTTCTGGAAGACCCCAAACATCAAGTTTCCAGTCATATCTTATGGGTGCTGTTAAGTTGTAAAGCTGTTGGAAACAAGGCCTGTCCCTGAGGCGCTGCTAACTTGTTGGAGGAGACAATACTTTGTGTAGGACACAGTAAAATATTGAAGCGAGGCAGGCAGATGTGCTGGGGCTATACTGAGGGAGATCAGTGAGTGCTGGAGAAGTCAGGAAAGGTCTGCTGGAGTTGGCAGTGAGGTGTCTAATGGGGCCCTCATGGGTGGCTAGGTGGGAAGGGGACATGGAAATTCAGGGAGAGAAAAACATGAACACAGCCCTGGAGGGAGCAATGAGTATCATTTGTGGCAACAGAGGCCAAGTTGAGATTGATGAAGGAGCAGATGTTTGGCAGGATTCTATTTTGCTATTACTGTTGTCTCCCTGCTCCCCAATTCTTTATCCTACTTCTCTTGCTCCTTATCCTCCCCACCCCGCAATTCAGTCAATAGGGCTATTACTACAGAAATGCAAAGAGCCAGAGTGAGTGATGTCAGCATCATGGCGGAATGACCTGTTTCCTTAGTCTCTCCTCACCTAAGTTACAACCAAACAGACATTCATTAACCAACAGAGGATTCCCTACAAAGCACAATAGGATGTCTGAGACATCCACACAGCCATACATTTGAGGGAGGGGTACTGGATCCCAGGGAAGCAGTGGAAGGAGGTGAGCAGGAATCCCCTCCCCCACCCCACAGCAGCAATCCAGGTGGCAGGTCCTCATGCAACAGCTGGTGTGCAACTGTAAGAGGGGGCAGGAGAACAGGCAGACCTGTACATGAATGCTTTCACTTTCAGAGTGGCAGCCCAGCCCGCAGGAACACTCTACATTGAGTGGTGTGGCTCAGCCAGTGTGTAGGTGCCCTCACAAAGAGCCACAGCTGAGGCAAACCACCCATGAGTGCAAAGTGGGCCCATGTGTGCATGAAAGAAAGCAGCACCCCACTTTATCTAGTAGACCAGCTCAGCTGGTCCCCAGCCAAGGCAGCGGTTCTGCACCAGAGCACCTGCAGGTGCGTGTGTGACCCACCAAGCAGCTGTGCCCAGTGGGCAAATTGCAGACGAGCCCTGTCAGCACAACTTCCCCGCAGATGTGGCAGGTTCAGAAAAAACAGCTCTTGCCCGCCCCCCAGTGGTGGCAAGTAGAATCTGCGACCTGATGCTACCCATTATGTGCTAGCAAAGGATTACACTTCATCAAACACTAGGAAGAACTACATTAACACTCCAGAGCATAAGGAAAATGAGAAGTCTCCAGAAATCAACCCTGAACTCACAGAAATTTACAATCTAAATGACAGAGAATTAAAAATAGTTGTCATAAAGAAAAGCAACGAGTTGCAAGAAAACTCAGAAAAACAGTTTAATGAAGCCAGGAATAAAATTAATGAGGAGAAGGAATTCTTCACAAAAAAGATTGGAACTCTAGAAAAAAACCCAAACAGGAATTCTAGAGATTAAGAACACAATTAATGAGATAAAAAAAAATCTAGAAACCTTAAAAAACAGAGCTGATTTATGGACAGAATTAGTCATTTAGAAGACAGAAATATAGAAATGCCTCAGGAGGAGGAGAGAGAACTAAGACTTAAAAAAAATGAAGAAATTCTCGAGAAATATCTAACTCAATTAGGAAATGCAACATAAGGATTATAGGTATTCAAGAGGGAAAAGACAGGGAGAAAGGAGCCAGAGAGCTTGTTCAAAGAAATAATAGTTGAGAACTTCCAAAACGTGAGGAGGTATCTGGACTTACAAGTACATGAAGCCAATAGAACTCCTAACTACATTAACACAAAAAGACCCTCTCCAAGGCATATAATAGTAAAACTGGCAAAAGTCAATGGCAAAGAAAAATATTAAGGGTAGAGAGGCAGAAGAAAATAATCTACAAAGGAACCCCTATCAGGCTTTCAGTGGATTTCTCAGCAGAAACCTTACAGGCTAGGAGAGAGTGGAATGATATACTCTATCTAGCAAAACTATCCTTCAGATATGATGGAGAACTAAAAGCTTTCCCAGATAAACAAAAGCTGAGGGAGTTCATCACCACTAGACCTCCCTTACAAGAAATGATCAAGGATGCCCTCATACCTGAATCAAAATGGCAAAGGTTTACAAATGCTTGAGCAAGGAAATAGACAAAATCAGAAAATTGCAGCTGTCAGAACAGGTTAGTAAACACTTAATTCTAACAGAGAAGATAAAGGGAAGGAAAGCATGAAAAACAATTATAAACATTTTATTTTAATTAAAAGCCCACAACACAAAACAGAATAACTTGTGACAACAAGAACTTCGATGGGGGAGAAGAACGGGATGGGACCTGCTTAGGCTAATAGAGATAAGAGGTTATTGGAAAATGGACTATCTCATCTACGAGATCTTTTATACAAAACTCATGGTAATCACTAAACAAAAAATCAGAGCAGAAACACAAATCATAAATAAAGAGAAAACTGAGAAAACCATCACAGAAAACCACCAAACTGAAATGGCAGTCAGAAATACAAGGGAAGAGAAACAAGGGAAATAGAGAACAACCAGAAAACAAGAGAGAAAATGGAAGTATTAAGCCCTCATATGTCAATAATCAGTCCAAATGTAAATGGATTGAATTCTCCAATCAAAAGAGACAAACTTATATGCCCCCTTATTAAAATTTGTTTGTGCTCCCTCTCCCTCTTTGGAGAGATTCAGGAAACTGACATGAGGGGGAAATGTATGACTAGGGACAAAGATAAAGTATTAGCTGGGGGGAGTGGTTAGCTCAAAGAGTTGGTTAGAACTAGAGAACTTTCCAGAAAGAACTTGACTGGAATATACCATGGCCAAGCTCCTCCATCCTGTCCTTTGTGGGAGGGGTCAATAGTTTGCAATAAGTCTCTCTGCCCACCCCCTGTGCAGTTTACCATATGTCAATTAAGCCCAATAAAACTGTTCTTAAAAAAAAAACCAAAAAACAAAAACTGTTCTTAAAAAATGAAAAAAAAATCTGTTCCCCCTTACCTTCTCTACTTTTACTTTGTTCTATACAACTTCTAGTTCATTGGAGTCTTTTACAATAAGATATATTTTGTGTGTCCTTGAGAAATAAGTAAACAAATAAGCAGAATCTAACCAAAACTTCCACCCAGGGGCTGGCCCAGTGGCATAGTTGTTACATTTGGTGTGCTCTGCTTTGTTGGTGCAGGTTTGGATCCCAGGCGTGGACCTACACCACTCATCAGCCATGCTGTGGTGGCAACCTATATACAAAATAGAGGAAGATTGGCCACAGATGTTAGCTCAGGGCGAATCTTCCTCATCAAAAACAAAAAACAAAAAGCTTTCCCCCAATAGTCCCAAGCCGCCATTCATCACAGCCTACTGAGCCCCAACTACCCTCCCGAGTCCTCTCTGCCCACTGAAGAAGTGTGAAGTAGGAAGCAGAGAAGGGAAGGAATGATGCAAAGTTGGCAAGAGACATACAGGACACAGGAAGATGGAGACCATTATAATGGAAGAATTGGGAGTCTGATTTTTCTCATTCTGCCATACCTCCCAGGGAAATATTATAACCGCAAAACCGTTGACTTTGTCCATAAGATTGGGCTGGGAGTGCTCTGGAGGAATCTAATGCTAGTCTCTCACCCAGCTAGCAAGAGAAGTTAGCCTATTAGAGTGAAAGGAAAACCAGACTTTAGGTCAAACTATCAAATTTCTGGTCTTGGCTCTGTTCATAGCTATGTAAATGTGAGAAACTTGCTAAAGTGTTCCAGATCTCCAATTTCCTTTCTGCAAAATGCGTGGGTTGGAGAAGACGAATTTTAAGGGCCCTTTCAGCACTAAAATTCCACTTCCAGTCTTAGGTCATACACAAATCACAGCAGAAACTTTATTAGAAATGTCAAATAAATCCACAGGAACACTCTGTTCTTCAAATCTGCACCCGCTCCTCAACTTGTTGATGACCAGCAGTCAGAAGGTTCCCAGTAAAAAGAGATCCTTTGACTCTGGACCAGAAGTGCCTCCTCAGGAACAATGGACAACTGATTGCAGTAACAGCAGCAGCAACAGCTCTAACCTCCAAACCGAAAAGAGAAGCCAGGTGGCCCCATTTTCAGCTTTTCGGGGCTGAATGAGAGACGGGTACTGACATACTTCCTTCACCCACATGGGTCCTACTGTAAAGACCCCAGCCATCAGCCTGCAACCAATCACGGATGTACAGCCTTTGACCTCCAAAGGTGAGTTGATGCCTCCTATGGAACAAGAAAGGATGGGGAGACACACAGATGCTTTAGGAAATCACAGAGGAATCTAGTCCTCCCTCCTTCCTGGAACCCTGAGTGTCAAAACCTCTTGGGATCCACTCAGACGTTTGGTTTTCAAGCCTCTGAAACCATCAACTGTTCAGTTTACCTCCAATGATCTGAAGTTTTCCTTGATAACATCGAGTCGTATCATTAGGACAGGGAAGAGAAGGAGCATTCAAACAGGTCCCCAAAGCCACACAGGTTGGGCAGTGGAGGTTTGCCGTCACCCTGGGAACTGGAGGGGGAAAGAGAGGGACATTTAAGGATATGTCCTGCCTCTGGAGTTGTCTCTCCTTGCTTCCTTCTCTTTCACAAGTATTTCCGGCTGACACCACTCTAAGCAAGGCCTATTACTGCAACCCCCTACCCTTCTCCAGTTGACTCTTCCCTGCTGTCAGAACCCCATTCAATATGACTCCCAAACTCTGTGCTTAGGTGTGGAGATACAGAGATGAAAAGGACACAATTTCTGTCATCTAGGATCATTGTCTAGAAGGAGAAAGACATGCAAGGAATTAAGTACAACTCAGTAGGCACTGTGTCCAAGATATAATGGAAAAGGCATGGAGGAGTACGTAACTACCTAAAAGAATTTGGTAACTACACAATATCGGGGCCTTGAAAGGGTGTAGGTTTGACCTCAGACTCCTGAGTCTGAGGGAGACAGGCCTAAAAGACCCCTAAAAGAATTTGCTATTCACACAGCGGATACCTGAGTTGAGATGGAGGATGAATAGAGGTTATTCACTGTGTGAAAATAGGGGTTGGATAGGGATAGCAAAGGAAACAGCAAGGACAATTGCCTGGAGATGTGAGCCAGCTTGGTGGATTCGAGGAATTGTGAGAAACTGCAGTACTGATATTCAGCTGGTAGGCACCGGTAGGGCTGGACTAGTTTTACAGCCAGCATCCATTCTGATTGGCCTGTCCCGTATCCATTGTTAAGTATTTTGAATACTTGCCCCCAGCTGGAACCCAATAAATGAGAGAGGGAAGAGAAGGAAACGAGTTGCAAAAATAGGGCCAGACTACTATAGGTCTTGAGGCCAAATGGAGGGAAGTGGGCTGTGGTTGTGCAGCAATGGGGAAGCAATAATAGTTACACCACACCCTGCTCAGAATCCTCCACTGACATGTTACTGTTTAGTAAACAGAAAACCCAATTTACACCCCACCTCTCAGTGATATCCCTCTGCTCTGAGCAGTGTTCAGACCCCAAGGTAACAATATAGAAAAAGAAAGACAAGCAGAAGTTCTGAGGTCCTTTTGTGTATGGCCCACTTGGGCCCAAGCCAAGAAAGAACACAAAGAAGGAAGACCTACTCTTCAGGGGTTTCTAGAGTTTCTCTTAGCACCCATCTCTCCCCTCCCAAGGTACCTTCGTTACGTTCTGGCTTCCATATCTGAAGTAAGTCCTCCATATCGTTGCAAAAGGACTCCTCACAGTAGTTACTGTAGGAGACTGTGACTATGCCGGGCGGTGGAGAGTGCTGGATAAACGTCATTGCCGGTGACCCTTCTGTGGTGCAGCCCTTAGAGGCCAAAACTGCTGTCTTGTTCCCTGTTATGAGACAAGAGGGAAAGAAAGTGGACGGCAGGCCTAATGCTTGGCCTGGGGCAGGGGGAATCTCATTTACATGGACACAATCACCCTTCCTCCCACCCAACCCAACTGCCCCTTTCTCTTTTTACCTGCTTTAATCAACAGCACAGATTCCTGGCAAAATGACCCATTGTCACAAGCCTCAACTTTCCCAGTGGTCCAGTTAAATGCATGTCTTGGATCATCTTCTATACTTATGTATACACCCTGGTGACAATACAAATTTTGTGCCACTGGGGAGACAATGAGAGAAGGATGAGCATTTGCCCTTCTCGGTGGGGCCCAAATCACTCTTTTTTCACCAGAAATCCATCCTCTTGACCCAGCTGCTCTTCCCCCCATCTCCCATACATACAGCTCAAGGGGGAGGCTCCCAGGAGAAAGAGCAACAGCCAACCCTGGAGAGGACGGGTTCCCATGGCTTCTTCTAGAGAGGCTTGGAAGAGCCGATCAGGATCTGTGATCTGAGGGAGAGGAAGAAACCTTTCAAACACACAGAATGAAATTAAATCTTCTTTCTGACAGGTACTGACTTCAGGGCAGAGTTTACTGTATATGAGACCATGACCTCTATAGTCAGTCCGTCCCTATCTAGCTTGTGAGTTTGAGCAAGTTAACGGGTTTACTGTGCCTCCGTTTCGACAGCTGTAACTCTCGGACCCAGCCACCTATTCACTTAAGACCCAGGAGTTCAACAATGTAATACCCTCCAACCTAGGGCCCCAAGAGTCTGGCCCAAAGGCCCGTCTCCCTCAGACTCGGGAGTCTGAGGTCAAACCTACACCCTTTCAAGGTCCCGGTATCTCAGCCCCCAGCCCCCAGCTCCATCAGAATCCGGAGTTCTGAGATCCCAGTCCCGGCCGACCTAGGGACCAGGAGTTCAGGTTCAGTCACCGTTTCCCACAGGACATGATTCTGGGACCCCAGCCCTCGACCCCGACAGATCCAGGAGGCCAGGCCCCCAGCCCTCGCCCCGCCTCAGACCCAAGAGTCCTGGCCCCCAGCCTTCTCTTTCCTCAGAACGCAGGAATCTGAGTCCCCAACCCCCTTTTTCTCTTCAACGGACAAAAATTCTCCAGGCTTCCAGAAGATCTCACAAGAATCTCACGGTGCTGAAGGCTCGACGTCGAACACCCCTCTCCACAACCTGGCTTGTCTTACGAGCTCCTCATAGCACGGAAGGCGGGACCAACCTCACTTATGGGTCACTCGAAGCCCCATTGGTCGACGCGGAAATGTCTGATGAGCTCATTGGATGAGCCTGGAGGAACGCCACGCCCCATTGGCCCAGGAAAAGCCTGTTCCTGGTAGTCTTGAAAGATGCGCATGCGCAGAATGGTGAGCAGCGAGCAGCGAGCTTGGGGAAGGAGAGCTGGGTTTTGAAGCGTTAGGCGTGCAGTGGCGGGCAGGGTCGCACATCCCGAAATGGATTTGCTTACCCTTCTCCCTCGGGTTATGGAGTCTCTGCTTGTCCAGCCACACTAGGAGGGCAACCCCTTGGCCGTAATCCCTGAACTTCCCTCCCTATCCAAATGGCCTCTCATGTTCCCAGCTGGGCCCCTGCCCCAGCACCCACCCAGTGGCTATAGCCGCTGGGAGTCGACTTGGCCTCCTCACTGTTCACTTGCTCTGGTTCCCGCTCAGCCCAGGCATCATCTTCTGATCGAATCATGGCCCCAGCCCCCTCCATGGTCTTCTGGAAGGCTGAATAGAGGAATGCCGACTTCAGTGTTATTTCCGGCGCTCCGAAAGTATAGATTTTTAGTACTCCGATTGAGTAGTAACTGTGTGTTGACACAGGTTGCCGTCATCTCTAACGCACTTGTCCGGGTCAGCGCCACAAGTAAGATGTGTCATTTAGATTACTTGTGCCTGGCTGGAAATTCTATTTCATGTATATATACGCATATACATATATATGCAAGCTTTTCAGATGCAACATGAAGTAAAGATGCCCTTTATGTGCTTTCAGACTTGGTACTGTTTCTGTGAGTTTTATGGTATAAACGAATATTTATTTTTAATAGCGAAAATACCACAATAGGAATGGTGTGGGTAAAGCCTTTAATTTTACGTAAAAATATATTAAGAACTTTCAAGTGGTAAAAAAAAAAAAAAACTATGGACAGTTAATACAAATATTAAGAGAAAGCAACTTAACTAGCTTAGAAAGAATAAGTCCTTCTAGAACCCCCAAAAAATGTTTTAAGAAATTTAATAATCAAGACAAAAGAGCTATAATTAGATTTTATTGTGGCCCTAATTATTTGATGGTCTAACATTCAAAACGCTAAGAATAAGCTTTGATTCATGGAAAGGATGGGAAATAATTAGGTATCAGATGCCCTTAGGTCCTGGGGCTACAGGACAGGATGAGTTGGGGTCATCAGGAGACAGGAAAGGATGAAACATCTCAGAAAAGGGCGATGGCCAATCCCAGCCTTGCACCAGCGACCAGGCCAGCGGCAGTGCCCACAGACTTCAGGGGAGGGGGTCTCTCTGTTTTGATGGTAGTGAGCATTGGTGATTCCATCATCACTGTCTGGCTGGCATATTCTGGAAGCTTTGGCAGTTCTTAGAATAACTGAAGGGACTGTCTTGACTGGTGCCATTTAACAAGGAGCAGACTTGTGGGCCGGACAGTCTTCAGTGCTCATGTCATTTTGATCTCACTTCCAGGAGCAAAGTTACAGGAAAGACAGCAAGAAATTCACCACTAATACTGGGTCTCTGATGCCCCTGGTCCTCTCATCAGTCAGGAACCTATGGATCCCTGTCCCTAGTTACCTCCTGCCTCAGGCTGGGGAGTCCAGGCCCTCAACTCCTCCTCCCTCAGAGCCAGGAGTCCAGGCCCTCAACTCCTCCTCCCTCAGGCCCAGGAGGTCAGGCCTTCATGATCTTCCTCCCCTAGTACCCAGGAGTCCAGGCCCCCAGCCTACTATCATCAGGACCCAGAAATCTAAGTCACTATCCCAAGTTCTTTCTTTCTTTTTTTTTGGTGAGGAAGATTGGCCCTGAGCTAACATCTGTTGCCAGTCTTCCTCCTTTTTTTTTTCTCCCCAAAGCCCCGGTACATAGCTGTGTGTCCTAGTTTTAGGTCATTCTAGTTCTTCTATGTGGGATGCCACCATAGCATGGCCCAATGAGTAATGTGTAGTCCTCGCCCAGGATCCAAACCGGCTAACTGTGGCAGCTGAAGCAGAGTGCATGAGCTTAACCACTTGACCACGGGGCTGCCTCCAACTCTTGGCATCTAGATGTAACATGAAATAAGGATACCCTTTGTGTACTTTCAGAATTGGTGCTGTTTCTGGGAGTTAAGCATAAATGAGTATTTTTTAATAGCAAAAATGCCACAATAAGAATGGTGTTGGTAAAAGCTCTTAATTTTGTGTAAAAATATATTAAGAACTTTCAATTGGGGACAGTTAATATTAATAATATGATTAATAATATAATATGATTATTAATATTATTATCAATATACGCATTAGGGACAAATATTGAGATAGTCCTGGTCCTGAAGACCCTGTCCCTTAGGACCCAGGAGTCTAAGCCGCCCTCTCTTCTTTTCAGGACTCAGGCATGAAAAGGACTCAAGACTCATCTCCTTCCATCTGTAACAGTATGCAGTTTTCTGGGGCACTGTATAACTACAGGCATGGGGCAGGGTCCTGGACCCTGGCCGCAATTGCCAGTGTAGGGCCAATGGGTTAGAGGAAACTGGAGGGCAGAGAAGGTGGTTGGGAGCTGCACAGCCACCTGCTTTGAGCACCAGAAACTTGTCTCTGGTCCCTCATCCCTCCCCATGTCTCTGCCTAGCACTTGCTTTTCCTCTTCAGTTCTGCAGCTGGCTTCTAGGACCTGTACTGAAGGTCATCTTTATTTTATTTTATTATTTTTATTGAGGTAATGTTGGTTTTAACATTATATAAATTTCAGGTTACATCACTGTATTTCAGTTTCTGGGTAGATTATATCATGTTCACCACCCAAAGACTAATTGCCATCCATCACCATACACATGTGCCTAGTCACCCCTTTCTCCCACCTGCCTCCCCCCTCCTCTCTGGTAACCATCAATCTAATCTCTGTATCTATGTGTTTGTGTGTTGTTGTTGTTGTTTTTGTCTTCTATTTATGAGTGAGATCATATGTTATTTGATTTTTTCCCTCTGACTTATTTCACTCAGCATAGTGTCTCAAGGTCCATCCATGTTGTCACAAATGGCAAGACTGCATCTTTTTTTAGGACTGAGTAGTATTCTGTTGTGTATATATACCACATCTTCTTTATCCATTTGTCCCTTAATGGGCACTTAGGTTGTTTCCAAGTCTTGGCTATTGTGAATAATGCCACGGTCAACATAGGGGTGCATATATATTGACGCATTCATGTTTTCATGTTCTTCAGATAAATACCAAACTGTGGAATAGCTGGATCGTGTGGTAGTTCTATTCTTAATTTTTCTAGGATACTCCATACTGCTTTCCATAGTGGCTGCACCAGTTTGCATTCCTACCAGCAGTGTATGAGAGTTCCCTTTTCTGCACACCCTCTCTAACACTTGTTATTTCTTGTCTTGTTAATTATAGCCATTCTGATGGGAGTGAGGTGATATCTCATTGTAGCTTTGATTTACATTTTCTTAATAATTAGTGATGCTGAACATGTTTTCATGTGCCTGTTGGTCATTTGTGTATCTTCTTTGGAGAAATGTCTGTTCAGATCTTTTGCCCACTTCTCAATTGGGTTGTTAGCTTGTTTTGTTGTTGAGATGAATGAGTTCTTTATATATTTAACCCCTTATCAGATATATGGTTTGAAAATATCTTCTCCCAACTGTTAGGTTGTCTTTTCATTTTGTTGATGGTTTCCTTTGCAGTGCAGAAGCTTTTTAGTTTGATGCAGTCCCATTTGTTTATTTTTTCTTTTGTGTCCCTTGCCTGAGTAGACATGGTATTTGAAAATACGCTGCTAAGACTGATGTTGAAGAGTGTACTGCCTATGTTTTCTTCTAGAAGTTTTATGGTTCCAGGTCTTACATTCAAGTCTTTAATCCATTTTGAGTTAATTTTTGTGTATGGTGTAATATAATGGTCTATTTTCATTCTTTTGCATGTGACTGTTCAGTTTTCTCCACATCATTTATTGAAGAGACTTTCCTTTCTTTATTGTATGTTTTTGGCCCCCTTGTTGAAAACTAGCTGTCCATAGATGTGTGGGTTTATTTCTGGGCTCTTGATTATCTTCCATTGATGTGTGTGTCTGTTTTTGTGCCAGTACCATGCTGTTTTGATTACTATGCCTTTGTAATATATTTTGAAATTGGGGAGTGTGATACCTCCAGCTTTGTTCTGTTTTCTAGGATTCCTTTTCTTTTCCACTTAAATAAGTTCCTTTAGCATTCTTGTAATGCTGGTTTCTTCGTGATAATCTCCTTTAGTTTTTGCTCGTATAGAAAACTCTTTCTCTCTCCTTCCATTCTGAATGATAAGCTTGCCAGGTAGAGTATTCCTGGCTGTAGGTTTTTTCCTTTTAGCACTTTAAATATATTATGCCACTCCCTTCTAGCCTGTAAAGTTTCTGCTGAGAAGTCAGCTGATAGCCTTATGGGGTTTCCTTTGTACTTAACTTGTTGCCTTTCTCTTGCAGCTTTTAGGATTCTCTCTTTATCTTTAATTCTTGACATTTTAATTATAATGTGTCTTGGTGTGGGCCTCTTTGGGTTTATCTTGTTTGGTACTCTCTGTGATTCCTGTACCTGGATGTCTGTTTCCTTCCTCAGGTTAGGAAAGTTTTCAGCTATTATTCCTTGAAATAGATTCTCTGCCCTTTGTCTCTCTCTTCTCCTTCTGGGACATCTATAATACAGATATTAGCGTGCTTGATGTTGTCCCAGAGGTTCCTTAGACTGTCCTTGTTCTTTTTAATTCTTTTTTCTTTTGTCTGTTCAGCTTGGGTGATTTTGTCTAGTCTTTCATCCAGCTCACTGATCCGTTCTTCTGAATCATCTACTCTGCTATTGAGTCCCTCTAGTGAATTTTTCATTTCCAGTATTATATTCTTCATCTCTGATAGGTTCTTTTTTATATTTTCCTCTTCTTTGCTGAAATTCTCACTGGGTTCACCCATTCCTCTCCCAAGATCTGTGAGCATCCTTATGACTAGATAGATTGTTTATCTCTGCTTCATTTAGTTCTTTTTCTGAGGATTTGTCCTTTTCCCTTATTTGGGGCATATTCCTTTGTCTCTTCATGTTACCTATTTCTCTGTGCTTATATCTATGTATTAGGGAGATCAGCTATGTCTCTTGATCTTGTAGAGATGGCTTTATATAAGAGATGCCTTATGAGGCCCAGCAGTGTGCTTCCCTCTGCTCGTTAGTTCCAAATGTTCCATGAGTGTACTTTATGTGGGCTATATGTATCCTTTTGTTTTGGCAGCATTGCTCTTGCTGAAGGTGCATGGGGAAGGTAGGCTGTGACCCTGGCTGGCTGGTTGTAATTCTCAACTGTGTAGCTGCTTTTGTCCCTTTGGTCATTTTATTGGGCATGGGGAGCCCCAGCACAGTTGGCTGCAAGGTCTAATAGCATGTTCTGGCTGCAGTTTTTCTGTTAAGTGAGTAGGATCCCAGCATGACTGGTTGCTAGGCTCAGGAGCATACAATTGTTGTAGGCTTCTGGCCTGCAAGGCTGTTGTCAGCTCTCTCAGGAGTGCAGCTGAGTGGAGTTGGCCCCAGGCGTGGCAACACACAATAGTCTCAGACATTGGAATGTGGGGTCAATCGCCTATGAGGCTGTTTCAGAAGCACAGGTCGTCTGCAGCTGACAAGCCCCACTACCTGCAGGCCCACACATCTCATCAACACAGTCCTGCCCTATGCACACACCTCAACCCACTGAAGAGGACCCACTCACTCCACGGCAGAGGTCCCACACACTCCGCCTATGGGGGCCCACAAGTTGCCCAAGGGCTTGCTCTTGGGTGGGGCCAGTCATTAGGGTGGGCTGTCTGCCCTGGCTGAGCTGGATTATTGCAGTGCTCTAGTGGCTGGGGCAGACCCCTGTGCTAACAGGCCAGGAGAATAACTCCAATGGAGTTCTGAACTAGCCCACAATAATGGCTGCTGCCAATGTCTCAGTCCCTGGGGAGGTGGTCCCAGTCTGGGGAGGTCTCACCTCTTGCAAGGTGCACCCAGAGCCTATCAAGTGAGTCTGTTTTCACCAAAGGACTGTGCACATTTCTTTCTGGTGATTTTAGGTTGCTTTCTGAAATGGGTGAATTTGTGCATGGGCCCTATAAAAGCCAGCTTTTCCTTTCCCTTATTTTCAATAGCTTTTCTGGCGATATTCCCCATTGTAGCTAATCGCCAGCAAAGCCAGATATTATGATACTCATCACAGTTGTGCTGAGTACGAAAGCTGCTTATTGTGGCAAAACCCTCCTGTTCAGATCTTGTGCTCCGCCAGGGAAGGCTTTGTACCTTTAGATTGCTCCTGGCCATGAAGCACAGAGGCTAGAATGTGGCTTTTTCCTCTCCAGAAAGGTATTTCTGCCTCTTCCACCTCAGTCAGCACTATCCCTTGTTGTGGGAGTTCTTTTTGTCCAGTTTCCATTTCTCTCTCAGGGGTAATTGTTCAAAGAGTAGTTGTGTCTGTGACAGGAGGTGAGTCAGAGTCTGCGTATGATGCCATCTTCCCAGCAATCACAAGGTCATCTTAAGTTGACTCTTGGCCTGTGTATTTGTTTGCTAGGGCTGCATTAACTGAGTACCACGGACTGGAAGGCTTAAACAACAGAAATGTATTGTCTCACAGTTCTGGAGGCTGGAAGCCCAAAATCAAGGTGTCAGCAGGGTTGGTTCCTCCTGAGGGTTCTTAGGGAAGAATCTGTCCCAGGTCTTTCTCCTTGGCTTGTAGATGGCTATCTTCTCTTGTGTCTTCATGTCATTTTCCCTCTATTCAAGTCCAAATTTTTGCTTTGTGTAAGGACATCAGACATATTGGATTAGAGCCTACCCTAATTACCTCATTTTAACCTGACTGTCTCTGTAAAGACCCTATGTCCAAATAAGGTCACTCTCTGTGGTAATGGGGGTTAGGACTTCAATGTATGAATTTGGGATGGGGGAGGGGACACAATTCCACTCCTAACAGACTGGTACAGAGATTTGTGTTCAGACTAAGTAGTGAGTATGGAATAGTGAATAGTGCTCCAGAGGCATCCCAGGACCATTTTGTAATTTCCTCTGTCTTAGTATCATTCCTGATGCAGCCTTTGCTTCTCATGGAGGCTGCCTTGATGGCTGGTGAGTGAGGATGTAAAGATGCAAGATGGAGGGGGTATCCCAAGAGTGAGTCAGGGGCCTGGAGGCTCACTGAGCAATTCCACAGGGGCAAGAGGAGTGAGTTGAATTCAGGGTCCCCTGTTCACACAAGGTATATACAGGGCATCCCAGTGAGTGTGTGGAGGGATCACCCCTTTCCACCCTAGCATACTCACCTGACTCTATTATGAGAAGACTAATGGAAGAGACCACCTGGGCACATAGGTCTGATTATTAGGGGACACTGTGGGATTTCGCTTGCCTTCAAGTTTGCCCCATCTTTGACGTATTTGAATGATTAAACATCAAAGGATCGGGGAGAAAGTACCCCCATTATCATCCCATGTCTGTCCCTTCAGGTTCCCAGCTTGAGAAAGTGATCAAGTTTTTAAGTCACACTCTGAGCGACCTGGCCACAGAGTCCCTCAATCTCAGATGTAGAAGGAACCTAAGCACCCCTCCTCTATCCTTCACCCCATTTCTGCTTATACATTTGTACAGATCTCCTCTCACCACCACCCCTTCTTGGAGAAGTGGCTCTGCCTTTTTTGGTGTAAGAGAAATCCATGGATCTTCCTTAGCCTGAGCTAATCTCTTTTCCTTTCTGAGCCTCAGTTTCCTCATCTGGAAAATGAGAATGTCTGAAGCAATGGTTGGCAAATTATTTATGAAATTACAGGGAGCATTTGTAAAACAAAAAAACCCAGAAATAATCTAATGGCTAACATAGTGAGGACACCTTTTTTAAAACACTTATGACACCATCATTTTTCACCTGGATTATTGCAATACACCCTGCCCTTGCCCCACTTCAATCCATTCCCCAACTGGTATCAGAGTGCTCTGTTAAACATAAGCCAGATTGCGTCCCTCTTTTGTTTAAAACTTTCTGATTGATTCCCATTTTACCCCAAGCAAGATTATAAGTCCTTAAAATGGCCTATAAGGTCCTCCATATCTGGTTTCCCCTACTTCTCTGTCCTCATGTCCTGCTCTGCTCTTGTTTGCTCATTCTGCTTCAGCCACACTAGCCTCCATGCTGTTCCCTGAATACATAGCAGACACACACACCTACCTCAGGGCCTTTGCATCTGCCTCCCTTACCGTGGAACCATCCTTTCCCCTATCCCACTTCATCACTTCATTCAAGTCCTTGTTCTGCCATCACTCTTTGCTGACTCTGTTATGTAGAAGAGCAGAACCTAAGTCGATCTCTGGCACCTTGCCCTGCTCAAATTTCTTCTTAGAACTTATCATGGCCTGATGTAGTATTTGTATGTTCAATGACTAAGTTTCCCTGACAAAAATGTAAACTCCAAGGCCGGGAATTTTTTGTTGTTCTGTTTGTTCCCTGGTGTATCCCCAGCATTTACCACAAAGCCTGGCAGTAGAAGGGGATCATTAAATAAGTATAGATCACATTAGTGAACAAGGCTCAATGAGGTGGTGACAATCAAAAGCTGGGACTAGAACACATCTTTCTGTTTGAGACACTAGGCTTTTAACTGCTGTGCTCTCTTGACTGTGCCAGCCCACCACTCTCACTGGGACCACCACCCAATTGCTTAGGGGGCTGTCAAGACTATTCACATTCCAGCCCTTCTGTTCTTCTTCAGCCTGAGCTCCTGCCATGGCTCATCTTGGGTAATCTTTCTCTTGCCCCCAGCCCTCTCCCACCCCCATGCCTTCATAGGCGCTGTTCTGCCACCCAAGAATGCCCTTCTCTCATCCACTTATTCCCTGAAATCTTATATCTAGCTTATGATGCCTGGTCTTGCTGATGCTCAAGAAATATTTGCTAAAGTGCTGATGTCCAAAGTCTCTTGTCTGTGCTTTTGTGTTAGGAATTTTTGCTTTGTTTTATAGTGGCTGTGTGTGTGCATGCATGTTTGTGTGTGCACATCTGTATGTGTGCGTGTCTATGTCTCTGTGTGCATATGTGTGTCTGTGGTGCATGTCTGTATGTATGTGCCTATCTGTGTCTATGTGTATGCTGTGTGTGCATGCATGGCTGTATGTGTAGACTGTGTCTGGGTGTATTTATGTGTCTGTTTGGTTCCTTCCAGCTAGGTCTGATCCATCTCTGTGTACCCAGTACATGATTACAGTGTAGGCATCCAGTAAATGCTTGCTGTTATATAAAACTCCTATGACCATTCATATACAAGCCCTTGTTTGAACATATATTTTTATTTTCATGGGTACATGTGAAACTGCTGGGGCATAGGGTAGGTGCATATTAGGTTTTATAAGGAACTTCCAGGCCTCCTTCCAAAGTGGTTGCACCATTTTACATTCTCATCGACAATGTATGAGAATTCCAGTTTCTCCACATCCTTGATAACCCTTGGTTTTGTCAGACTTTTAAATTTAACCATTCTAGTGGGTGTGTAATTGCATCTTATCATGCTTTTCATTTGCATTTCTCTGATAACTAAAAATGTTGAGCATCTTCTTATGTTGTCATCTTATTATTGCATTATAATAGTTCTTTGTGTTTTCTATATATCTACTGCGAATATTTTCTCTTAGTCTGTGACTCGTGTTTTTACCATTAAGAAAATGACATCTTTTGAAGAGCAGTTTTTCATTTTGAGAAAGTCCAGTTTATCAATTTTTTCTTTTATAATTCATGTTTTTTGTATTCAATATAAAAATCTTCATCTACCCTAAGGTCACAAAGATTTCCACTATGTTTTCTTCTAGAAGATTTATCATTCTACATTTGCGTTTAGGTTTATGATCCATTTTGAGGTCATTTTTGTGAATGGTGTGAGGTAAGGATTGAGGTCCATTCTCCCCTTAAATCCACTGGTTCCAGGACCCCTGTAGCAAAGATTGTCCTTTCCCATTAAATTAATTTAATTTCACACCTTGAATTGAAAATCAATTGACCATATGCATATGTATCTATTTCTGCACTCTATTCTGTTGTATTTGCCCTATATGTCTAGATGATACCCACGCTGTTTGATTGCTGTATTTTTATAGTAGACTTAAAATCAGATAGTATAAGTCCTCCAACTTCCTTATGCTTTTGTAAAATTGCCTTAGCTATTGTAGGTCTATTCTATATCATAAGTTTTAGAATCAACTTGTCCACTTCTACACAAGGAATGCTATACTTTTGATTGGGATTGAGATTTTATTTTGATTGATTGGGATTGCATTGAATCTGTACATCAATAAGGGAGAATTGATATCTTCACAATATTGAGTCTTCTAATCCATGAACGTGGTATATCTCTCCATTTATCTAACATTTCTTTAATTTCTGTTAGCTAGACTTACTAGCTTTCAGTGTACACATTTTCTACATATTTTGTCAAATTTATTATTTGGTATTTTATGCTTATAGGTACTATTGCAAATGGTAATTTTTAATGTTTCACTTTCCAGTTCATTGCTAATGTATAGAAATATTTAAAAATACATAATATAGAATAATATAAATATTTAAGTTTTGTTAGCATGGATATAAAGTAGACTTTATTCCGTGGCTGGTTTAGCCCTATTCCTAAGATGAAACTTTTCTGGGGTCTCTACTGAAGGTCCTATGTGTTCAACAAGATCCCTCTGCCTGGCTTATGGGAATTTGAATGTTCTCTTTCTGTGTGGGCTTTGGACATTTTTCCACATATAGCTCCCTGGAAGGTTTTTTTAAGTTTGTTTTTACAGAGTTCACAATTCACAAGCTTAAAGGGCTTTTTTTTTTTTTTTTTTTTTTTTTTTTTTGCCTATTCTACAGTACATTGCCTATAACTGCTCACTTAATCCTGGTCAAGGAAATGTGGCATTTTTATTTGTGTGCTTTAAATTTGTTTTTGGCTCTTTGAAGATGGCCCCAACCCACTTCTAAATAAAGTAATAGAAAAGCAGGCATTCAAAGTTAGTGTGGGTTTAAAATTTTATTTGTTGATGTGAATAAAGTAACAGTAAATCTTCCTTTAGTTTCAGTTTTTAGAGCCACCAAAAACTTAGTGAAAAGCCAGCCCTGATGGCCTAGTGGTTAAAGTTTGGTACACTTCACTTCCCAGGTTCCCACAGCCCAGGTTCAGTTCCTGGGCATGGAACCACACCACTCGTCTGTCAGTAGCAGTGCTGTGGTGGCAGCTCACATAGAAGAACCAGAAGGAGTTACAACTATACACAACTATGCACTGGGGCTCTGGGACGGGAATGGAAGGAAAAGGAGGAAGATTGGCAATAGATGTTAGCTTAGGGTGAACCTCCTTCTTAAAAAAAAATTAAAAAGGAAATAATTTGACACCAAAGGCTGTTGTGGGTGATTTTTCATAAGAAGCAACAAATACTTAAAAAAAAAAAACTCAGTGGAGATTCTTAAGAATTCACTATTAATAGTGAAAATGACAAACAGATGGAAAGGGAGTCAATGAATTCATTCACCTTTGTCTTCAGGTAATTCAGATCCCAAAGTGGTCAGAGGTTCTTTGACTGAATGAGAGGTTCTCAAGTCCCTGAAACTAAAGAAGCAAAGAAAATTCTACAGAGTGCCAGGCCTCTGTGTTGGGAGACAGCTGCAGAAAATAAAGCCACCTCCTCAACTAAAACATTTTATGTTGGTATATGGTGTAGATTGTTTAATGGCTACAGATTCCTCCCATCCCTATTCGCATATCCCTTTGCAATGTGTCTTTGCTGCTCTTCCCACCCAAAGTTGTAGTCCGTTTCTCCATCCCTTAAGGCTAGGTGTGGCCATGTGACTTACTTTGGCCAATGGTATCTTAGCAAACATGAAGCACTTGCACACTGGGGTTTCCCATATTTTACTGCCTGGAGGCCGTCACCTGAAGAAACCTAGGCTAAGCTTGAGCATGAGAAATCTTGTAAACAGAGAGGCCCAGCTCACAACCGGCACCACCTGTCAGACATGTGAGTGATCCATCTTAGACCATCCAGCCTCAATCAAATTATCAGACAAATGTAGCCACATGAGCATTTCCAGGTGCAACCAGCAGAAGAACCACACGTTGAGCCCAGTTCTATTTGGTGACCCATAGAATCGTGAACAGATAAAATAGCTTGTGTTTTAAGTGACTGGGATGGTTTGTTATGCATCAGTAGATAATTGATATAATGTAGTGTTGGAAAACCCAAATGACCATTTGTGGCTGGACCTGGGGAAAGTAGTGTTGAAGAAAAATCTTAGACATGACACGTGACCACTGAGTATTTTTATTTCTTTTTTTAAAAGATTGCCACCTGAGCTAACAACTGTTGCCAATCTTCCTTTTTTCCCTTCTTCTTCTCCCCAAAGCCCCCCAGTACATAGTTGTATATTCTAGTTGTGAGTGTCTCTGGTTGTGCTGTGTGGGACACTGCCTCAGCATGGCCTGATGAGCTGTGCCATGACCACGCCCAGGATCCGAACCAGCAAAACCCTGGGCCGCAAAGCAGAGTGCACGAACTTCACCACCCAGCCACAGGGCCGGCCTCCAGTGAGTGTTTTTCTTGTTAGCAAAAGAGAACTCTCTGACAGGTTGGCTAGAGCTCAACTAAAATGCTTTAACAGGAAGTACAACTATGAGCTTATATTCAATTTAAGCATAAGTTTGGGGTTGAAAAGTTACTGATTGGTTCTTGGCTGGGTTCATATATAAATCTGAGTATCCTTATTAATCTTTCTCATTGGAAGGTTTGTAAGAGTTAAAAAAAAGTCAGATGAAATATATGGCTCTGGTCACCCAAGTTTTGTAGTTGTCTCATCTGAGTGGTCACAGGCCAGTACAGAGCATAGAAAGAATTTTGTCTATTGTTTCTGATTTTTTGTCAGCTTTCAGTGGCCTGCGCCCGTTGCTTTCTCTTTTACCACCTTTCTTCTACCAGGAGAATCTAGCCTTCTTATGTCTTTGGAACTGTGGGTGGCTGCCCCTTGACCATGTTGGGTGGCTTCTCAAGCCATAATAGGGAGACCCACAGAGCCGATGGTCTCAGTGCTCACACACCACACACTTTGGCTATTGGAGTGCACATTTTTCTGGCAGTGACCACACTTGGTCCTTTACCCACCCACCCAGAGGTGAGGGTACCCTGATGGGTTCAGAGACAGAAGGGAGGCCAAGAATCAGTTTCAAAAGAATTGAGAGCTCAGAGGATCCTCAAGTGCTCTCAGGGCAGGGTATAGTCATGCCAACATGTGTACACTCACTGGCTCTCTCAAGGGGTGTGGGTAGTAGCGTGCTGGATCTGACTCCGACTGGTCCACGAGAGCCAATGTTTAAATTTTCAGGAATTTCACAAGCCAGTTGCTAAACCCACAGCCATTATTAAAAATTAAATTATAGGGGCCGGCCCAGTAGCACAGCAATTAAGCATGCACATTCTGCTGTGGCAGCCCGGGGTTCGCCGGTTTGGATCCTGGGTGTGGACATGGCACTGCTTGGCATGCTATGCTGTGGTAGGCATCACACATATAAAGTAGAGGAAGATGGGCATGGATGTTAGCTCAGGACCAGTCTTCCTCAGCCAAAAGAGGAGGATTGGCTGCAGTTAGCTCAGGGCTATTCTTCCTCAAAAAAAAAAAAAAAAATTATATGAACTTACAGCTAAATTGTATTAAAACGGGGCCTGCCTGGTGGCATAGCGGTTAAGTTCACACACTCCACCTCAGTGGCCTGGGGTTCAGTGGTTCAGATCCCGGGTGTGGACCTACTCACTGCTTATCAAAGCCATGCTGTGGCGGGCGTCCCACATGTGAAGTAGAGGAAGATGGGCACGGATGTTAGCTCAGGGCTAATCTTCCTCAAAAAACTAAATATATAAATTATATTATAAAATCTTTAAAAAAAAAAAAAGGGCTGGCCCCGTGACCGGGTGGTTAAGTTCGCGCGCTCTGCTGCAGGCGGCCCAGTGTTTCGTTGGTTCGAATCCTGGGCGCGGACATGGCACTGCTCATCAAACCACGCTGAGGCAGTGTCCCACATGCCGCAACTAGAAGGACCCACGATGAAGAATACACAACTATGTACCGGGGGGATTTGGGGAGAAAAAGGAAAAACTAAAGTCTTAAAAAATAAATAAATAAATAAATAAATAAATAAATAAATTATATTAAAACAAAGGTAACAAATACTCAAAAATCGTTCCTTCCTAATTATCTTCATACATTTTACTATTACCTGTGCTCTTGAGCTTATTAACATCTATCGTATCTGTATGGTCTCAATATTATATGATGGTTGCTCTTGGGCATTTCTTCCCAACTCCGTGTTCAGTGACATCATGGTAGCTTGAAATGAACCATGGTAAAAGTATTTACACCATGGAAATTGGCAAATGCTAAACAAATCAGAGCTTTTTTTTCTCCCCTTGGGGAACCATTTGTTAAATGTTTTACCAGCACACCATTAGTGTGTGTGGCACTCAGATGTGGATTTATGTAGAAAGGAGCCTTCTCCTCATTTCAGTATTGAACCTTTTTATACTGGTTATATAACTATGAAGTGCATGGCACCCGCCCTGGACACAGAGCCTTTGTGCAGTGCGCAACCTGACCTAGGTTCACAGTGGTCCTGACTCTCTGTTATGTATTGTCGCAACAAACTATATATTTAAAATACAGGATTACTCTCAACTCCTGCACCATCCTTTGTGCTGACTCTGGATCCAATGTTACATTTGTAAGCAGCAGTTCCTTTAATAAATTCTACTCAGATTACCCAATTTGTGTAGACTATTCATTTCCTGCTGGGACCCTGATCAATTCAATAATTAGGATCAGGAGTGACACCCAGAAACAGACCAATAAAATTGTATTCTGGGGTTAGGTTTCCACCACATAGGAGAAGCACAGACATAACCACCTTGATGGAGGAAGATGGGGCACAGGTGAGACAAGTCCTATGATAATTTCACAATTGCTCAGATTAACACTGGTGGTAGCAGTGAAAGAAATGCAAGGAGAAACTAGGTTTGGGGAGTTGAAGTGGCTGTGGCACTTTGTTACTACGGCAACCACAGTGACTATGTTGATTGCAGAGTCAGTTGGTTTCTTTGGATGATTAGAGTGCTAACCTGGAGAATAGGAGCAATTGAAAGATGAGAATGTCCAAATGGGAAAGTGATGGACAACCAGAAAGCTTCCTTGGCAGAGTATCCTTTGTCACCTGTAGTCCCAGGGCAGATATAGCTGAGGACCAAGCCCAAGCCTGAGAGAAAGGGTTGCAGAGTTTCACCTCCAGGTAAGCGTTCAACCCTGCCAGGTTGTGCTAAGGTGAAGGCACTGGTGGAGAATGCAATGTGACCCTCAGACATGGGATGGAGACCTGGAACAGACCAAATCCACCACACGTGGCTGCCAATGAAGAGCCCCCTATCTCCCATCTGAGGGAACCAGCCTTCCCCTGCATAAAAGCATGCCAGTCATGCTCCTGTGGCAGTTACCTCGCAAAAGAATGCTTGTTCTCCTCCTGACCCCCAACAAGAATGAGGTTCTACCACAGCCCAGATGAGCACAGGGCCTGGTCTGGGAAGAGCACGCCACACCCTGAGAGTGTTACAGGACCTCACCAACATGCACCGGCAGGAGCCCCAGAGCATAGGTGTGAATAGATTCTGTGCCAGTGATGCATTTATTGCCTCTCAGCTCCACATCCTCTCGCCATCGCCCTGCTGGATCTTGCAGGCATCTTTCATCATCTTCCTGGTGTGACTTCAGGCTTTGCCAGTAGAGGGCGCCAGAGGGACATGGCAGGAGGAAGGGCTTCTCTCCAGGCCCAGTTAGTGGTAGAGGTTGCTGGCTGTGTCTGCTATTCCCTTCTTCTTTAGAATTCCCTTCACCTTTCAGTAACAGATCCCTGTTAACTCTAATCCCCTGTTACTAGTTAACTATTCTTAATATTGAACATTCCTGTTAAAATTACCATGTGGCTTCTGACTCCTGCCTGGACCCTGACTGATAGAGATTCTAAGGGTGTGAGACCAAATAGGACCAAGAAGAAGGCTTGATGGGACTGATTCTTTCACATGGGATATAGGCTTTAAGCTGTTGGCTCAAGCATCTGGGAACATCATTACTAGTCTGCTAGGGTAGTGAGTTAACATCTGAAGTCTGTGCTAGAATTTCTCTGGCACGTTGGAGAGAAATAGAGTCCCAAGTTTGGGAACGCGCAAAAGGTGGAATGAGTCTGTCATGTGCAGCCTCCTCAGTCACCTCCTTACCATATCCCCTGGGAAGTCATTAAGAAATACAGGGAGGAGGGGACACATCAAGAGTTCTCTGGTGGCTCATCCCTGAGACAGAAGATGCTGATGGAAGATGCTGGAAAAAGAGGATCCCGGAGTGGCCAAGTGGTGACACTGAGCATGCAGAGACAAAGTGGCCCCAATCACTAAAACAAACCGCGGAGCAAAAAACCATCAAATTTTGACAGGCAGAGATGTGTGGTAAAGCTCAATGACCAGAGGGGCCCTAAAAGTGAAATCAATGGGAAGCCTACTAAGGTGCTGCTTGATAGCAGTGGAGATTTCTAGTTCTGATGGGAAGAAATATGACTTGAGTCACCATGGCGGGTATTGTTGACGTCTTTTCCAGTTCCCAGACTGAGCTGGTTCACAGTCCTGGAACCCCATGAATGAGAGGGGAGGGTGGGTCTGTTTGAGAAGGACCTGCAGCACAACCACACGTGTAGACAGTAAATCTTCCCCTACACTGGAGGGACCAGGCACCATGCACCTGGGGAGCTGGGCTCTGGTTAAGGGGAAATGCTCAGGCCTTGTAGAGATTATGTGGATGGTGACGCATGCTACTCCTCACCGTGAACCAGGTCAGGGCATAGATGGACTTTTGGCTCAAGTCTCTTTCCCAGTAGACCACATCCTCATCTTGTTATTTATATCATCCCAGAATGTGTAATAGGAATAGGTAAGTGGAAAAGCCCCCACGTAGGTTCCCTGACCCATGGTGTGAGGGCTATTATGGGAGGAAAGGCCAATTGATGCTTCTGATACTATCACTGCCAAGACAGTAAATTAGGACCAGTAATGCCCCCCTGGGGGAATTTCTGAGATAAGTGCTAACAAAGCTTGAGAGATGTGGGAGTTGAGATGGCTACCACATCTCCATTTACCTTGCCTGTTCAGTCACTGGAAAAGGCAGAAGGGATTGGAGAATGACAACAGGTTATGGCAAATGTAAGTGGCCATGACAAATTCAGCTGCCATTCCGGGTGTGGTTTCTTATAGACTCTGGATATGCAGTTACAGATCTAACAATTCATTTTTCCGTATTTATTCGCAGAGATCATCAGAAGCATTTACATTCATATTGGGAAGAAGAGTACCTCTTCACTTCTGGCCTCATGTTTTGGTCAGCTCTTCTGCTTTCTTCTACAATATAGTCCAGAGGGACCTTGAGCATCTGATTTTCTGCAGAACATCATGCTTGTTCGCTTCGTTGATGAATTTATGTTATTTAATCAGACACAGTGATCAAGAAATAGCAAGCATCCTTGATGATTCAGGGATACGACACATGTATGCCAGAGGGTGGGAGATAAACTGTGCAACATCCGGCCCTCCATCACACTGGTGTAAATCCTAGGGGCCTGTGGGTCTGGGGCTTGTTCCAATATTCCTTCTAAACTGATAGACAATTTGCTACACCTTGTATGGCTGCCTTAATCCAAAGAGATAGGTCCCTTAGACTTTGGGGGAGAAAATGTAGCACATTTGATACACTACTCCTACTCATTTGTGAGGGAACCCCTAAGTTGCCAGTTTTGAGTGGATCCTAGATCAAGAAAGGGCTCTGATGAAAGCTCATGCTGGAAACCCAGATGCCATGAACCTTGGACCATATGACCCAACAGACCTGATGTCATGGAAAGTTTCTGTGACATAAAGAGATCACAGGATAATCACAGTGCATAACCTCAGGGTTTTGGAGCAAAGGTATATCTCCTTCTACAAATAACTACCCTTCATTTGGAAAGCATTCCTGGCTTATTACTGGGTCCCAGTGGAGTCTCAATACTTGATGACTGGACACCAAGGGCATTGTGACCTGAACTGCACATGATGTATTGGGTGCTGTCCCAGCTACCAAACCATGACATTGGGCATGCACAGGAGCATGCAGCATCTGTTAAAAAGGTGTGTATGGGATCAGGCTCAAGCAGGAATGAAGAGCACAGGTGAAAGCCCCAGCAGGTGGCCCAGACGACCATGTCACCTGCTCCTCCTGCCCCTGCCTCCACTCACACTGTGGATTCGTGGGAATTCTCTGATCTGTTTACAGAGGAGGGAAAGTTCAGACTGGGCTTATGGGTGGATCTGCATGGTGAGCTGGCTCCGAACGGAAGTGGATGGCTGCTGCATTAGCACTCCGTAAATATGGCCCTAAGGTGTGATGTAGGGAAATCCTTCAGGTGGCAAAATTCCATGGGTCCACCTTGTGGGAGAAAGGGACGTACTTAGGTCAACTTCTGCATGGATCCATAGTGAGCCACCTGATCAAGGACTTGGAAAGAATAAAAGCATAAAATTAAGACAGGGAGGATATGTGGATGGTCCTCCGGGGATGGGCACAGAATGTGGAGAAGTTCACAACCCACATGAATGTGCATGAGACCCATGCACTGAGGAGGAAGCTCTTGGTATGTAGTGGACAGTGTCAATCAGCTGCTTTCCCCATCAGTGCTTGCTCACTGGGCCCATGCGCAAAATGGCCATGTGGGCAGGGGTGGAGGCTGTGCATGGTTACAACAAATGGGCTCACTCACCCGAAGGCTGACCTGGCTATGACTGTACTCAGTGTTCAGACAACAAAGGTAGAGGCCAACGCTAAGACCGTTAGGGCATCATTCTTTGCCAGGGCTACACAAGATATGCCCCATCATGGAGGGGACTGAGGTTTATCCCCACAGAGACAGACACAAACTGTGGTCTCTGATTTGCCCTCCTTGTACTCAATGCTTCTGTCAATACTGCCATTTGAGAACTTACAAAATGTGTTTTCTATTGCTATGGTACCCCATGAAGTATTGTTTCCAATGAGGGGATACATTTTAAGGCAAAGGAAGTGAGGCAATCAACTCAAAACCAAGAGCTTGCTCCACTACACAGAGACAGTTGGCCTTTCAGGATGTGGAATGGCCCATGATGGCTTAAGAGGGCACCAGGTGAGATACAGTACCCTGTCACCCAACAGGAAATGCTGTATTTCTTAAACCAGTGGCCAGGCTATCATGTCACTTCCCCCATAGCCAGAATGTAGGAGCCCATGAAACAAGGGGGGATAAGGGAGTGCCCCCTCCCTCTAGTACACCAACAGCCCACTTAAAGGACTTTTGCTTCTGCTCCCTGTGACTTTGGAGTTGGTGTGGGTGAGGAATCCCATCATAGTTCCAATCAATTGGAAGTCATGACTGCCCCCTGGCCATTTTGTGCTCCTCATGCTGCTCAAACAACAGGCAGCGAAGAGGGTCGCTGCGCTGATTGCCAGAGGGGACCTGACTACCAGAGGGAGGTTGGGCTGCTGGGTCAAGGAGGACTCTGGCAGCCAAGTGATATGTTCGTGCGTACATCTTCCTATTTCATTGGCAAGTGGCCCTGTTTAGTGGAAGACTGCAGAAACTCAATAAAGACAAGCCCATCAAACACTCTCTTCCCATCAGAATGAAGATTTGCATCACACAAGAGTTGTTTAAACTAGGTGTTGGCAGGTGGTAAGGACTGTGGAACGGGTGGTAGAGTAAGGCAGCTGATTACCACCAGGTCCACACCCAGGATGCTCGCAGCTTTGTTTTACAGGATTTTATTCTCCATCCTCCTCTCACTATGGTATTTGAAGAACTGTTCAGCTAACACTGTGGGAGTATGATTCATTGTCCTTAGCAAACCACGTTACAATGATTAGGTAACAGATGGGAATTGTGTGCCTTCAATATTGAGGACTCTGATTTTCATTTGGACAAAGGAAAAGGGTGGATACTGGGGAGGAAAAGGGTGGGCTGTGCTGGACACTTTCTGTTTCCTTCTCCAGATTCACTCTCTCCTCTTCTCCCCCCTGCCCTGCACTGTGGGTGGCAGAGCTATGAGAACTGCATCAATGGGCTCTCCTGGCTTCCTCCTGCGTTCAGTCAATGGGGAGCCCCAACAGGAGACCAGAGGGAGGACACTGAGTCAGGTTGGGGTATTAACTCCCTAGCTCCCCTCCTGTAGTGTCACTGTGGGCTGGACGGATTATTCAGCCTGAGATCAGAGCTCCTGTCAGGCAGGTCTCTCTAAACCTCTCCCATCCCTCCCTCCAGACTCTAGCAATGGTAATAACCTCTTCTCAGCCTTTCAGGCCTGGATGATAACAGACCCAAGGATATCAGCCTCAGGAAACTGTGCAAACCCACTTGTTTCTCTACTTCAAGCAAACCCTTATGTCAAGATATTCACGTGGGGTGAGCCCTCTGTTTGTGCTGGGTCCCTGAATGCTAAGTAGAAGCCCCATTGGGTGAAGTCCATCTTCACCTCCCAAGTCATGGTGATGTCCAAATAGCTTTGTTGGCCGCACCCTAAAGTCTCTGCTGCCACCCAAGCTGGAATGGAGACATGTACCAGACCAGTGAAGGATGGACCTGAGATGGGGAATCTCCCACAGATTCCTCTCCTCCCCTGTGCCAGATTTCTGGGTGTCCTGCCCTCCCCTCCCCTCACATAGAGAAACCCCAGCACTGGGGGAAAGGACGATGTCTTTATTATCAGACACATGTGGCCACTGCTTGAATGTCAACTCTCCCACAGGGCAAGTCCAGCTGCTCCCAGGCCCTTCCATATGTGTCATCAGGCCACAAAGTGTGTGTGGATGATAATTCATGGAGAGGATGGGAAAATAATCCAGTGTTGGGTTATGAGGTCAGAGGGAGGGTTGGGTTTAGGGGGTTAGGAGGGGCAAAGAATCAAGGGGAAATGGGGTCAGCAGGGAGGGCACCCCACACCAAAGGGCTAAGGATAGCCCCAGTGCCACCAAAGCCGTGTAGGAGGAAGGGGCAGCTCCAGCTTGGGGGGGAAACTGATGCTCCTTCTCATTCTGTTTCTCATTCTCATTATGTTTCTCATTCTCCTTCTCTTTCTCAGTCTCATTCTTATACCAAGAGGTCTCAAACACGGAGAAGACCCCAATATTGCGGACATGGTTCAACAGATATCCGGAAGGTTGGGCCATGCAACCCTGAAGCTTGAATGAGGAGGACAGCTCACCTAGAGAATGAAGATTAAGTCAGAGAACTCAAAGCACAGCCCACTGAAATTCCTAAGACCCAGGAATCCCAGATGCGCCCTCTCCCTGGTCAGACCAGGAGATCAGCCTCTTAGTTCCCTCCTCCCCTAGACCTGGACATCGGGGTCCCCAGTCCCCTCCACCCCCAAACCCGTGAGTCAGGAACTCAGGCCACCTCCAACCTCAGGACCAGTGAATCCAGATCCTAATCCCGTCATCCTTGAGACCATCAGCACTCACCTCCCCTGAGATCAATGGAACCACGGTAACAACCAATGGTGCCCTTGGGGCAGGTAACATTTTCTGAGTTTTGTGAGCAGGATCCAAACAACTCAACACAGGCAGGACACTGCAGGTCTCCTGGGACAGGGGGAGCTGGAGAGCAAAGAGAAGGTTGGGGTGCACAGCTCTGCTCCTCCCTGAAGCCACCTTCTTTGAGCCGCGGAGCCTCTTGTCACTGGGGCCCCATCTATGCGTGTCCCTGGTCCCACCCAGCATGCTGGGATCCCACACCTGGACGGGGGATGGCATCCAACAGGGCACTGCTGTTGTTGGCCCCGTTGCACCCGCTGGAGGAGCAGAACCGGGCGTAGGAGGCGACGAGCATTCCGGGGGGCCCCGAGTGGACGGTGACAGTCGGGGATTCATGTGTCCTGATCTGGGTGCAGCCCTTGCTCCCCACTATGAGTGATCTGTGTCCTGAGGGGTGAGACAGTGAGAGCCGGGCTGAGGGAGGGAGGCTCCGAGGGAGGCAGGAGCTCAGCAGGCAGAGGGTGAGTGCAGGTTCCCTGAGCAAAAACAAGAGCACAGGTCATCTGGAATGTGGGGAAGACGGTGGAGGGCCCAGAGGCTGGGTCCTCCTCCAGCGCTGCCAGCTCTCAGTTCTTGTGCCAACGTCACCTTCGCAGCAGAACCTCCCCTGAGCACCCATTTTCACGTTGCAATCTTCCCCTCAGTTTCGCTCTCTCCTTTCCTTGCAGGATTTCTCTCCACAGCTCTTATCTCCACACCCATATCTTGCTCTTTGTTGTTGTTTTTTTTTCTGTTTCACCCGCCTTAAAGCTGCACAAAGGCAGGTGCAGTGGGATCTAGGGTGCCTGGCACACAGCAGATGCTCAATAAATCTTGAATGAAGCCATTGGGTCCCCCTGTGCCAGCTCTGCTCTCAGCCCTTGGCACGGACTATCAAGCTAGGCTCACGACCACCCAGCAAGGTAGGTATTATTATTGCCCCCAGTTTTCAGAAAGGGAAAGCAAGGCACAGAAAGAAGAAGAGTTGGGTTTAGAGTTCCAGGTGTAAGGGGAACCGGGCAGGAAAGCAGGGACAGAATCCAGGGCAGGGAGGCCCGGGACCCAGCGCAGGGGCCGTACCTCTTGTGCAGCCCACGCACCTACGTCTACCAGCAGAAGCGTCTCCTGACACATATCTCCAGCATCGCACGTCTGGTACCCCCTCGAGGTCCATTTGATGGGTGTCTGAGTTGAGTTTGGCCTTATCTCCACTATGGCTCCCCGTTGACAGGTCAGAAGAGCTAGAGAGAAGGAATTACCAGGGTCTGGGAAGGCTAGGGAAACAGCCATGTCTGTCCCTCCAGGTCTCAGGCTTGGAGGTGATCACATTCTTGAGTCGCACTCTAGATGACCTGGCCATAGAGTCCTTCAATCTCAGATTTAGAAGGAACCCTGGGAGTCTGAGTCCTACCTCCTTTCCTACCTTGTTTTTGCTCAAACACCTGCAGGGACCTCTCCCAAGCCTCTGGAAAAAGGCTGCTCCTCCCTTGGGAGTGAGAGAGATGGAGGGCTCCTCCTCAGCCTGAGCCAATCTCTACTTCCCTCTCAGGATCTCAAGGTCCTCATCCAGGTAATGAGGAGGGCAGAGTGACACCATACGTTTCTTTTCACTGTTGAACCACATGTTCTAAACAAAAAGATTCAAAGGCCTGGTGTGCACTGAGCATTTACTACGAGCCTGGCTGTCCTGACTGCTTTCCGTGGATTAGCCCCCTGACACCAGCCGAGGAGTTTACGATCTGGATCACCTTACTTCTCCACGGAAATCCCCAAAGCAGGTGGTGTTATCATCATCATCCCATTTCAAGATGGGAAACAGAGGCAGAGGAGTTGTTAAGTAGCTTGCTCGAGGGCCCACCACCAGTCAGGGGCCGAACTGGGCTCAGAACTCAGGCATTCTGTCTCCTGGGCTGAGTGATGGGGAAGAGAGGGATCAATGACCGTCCTTGGCTAGCTTGGCCCCTGTGGCCATCAGGAGTCTAGTGTGAAAACCACGAGCCCAGATCTTCTCTCAAGGCCATCACATGGTCAGCCGAGATGCATTCCCTGGGGCAGAAACTCGTGGGCTGATGACGCAGCATCCATAAACATAGGTAACATTCATGACAGTCCTACAAAGGGGGACCGCTCATTCCCCACATCACAGATGACAAAATCATGGCTCCTGCTGCCCTCCTTCTAGCCTGGCCCCTGCTCTCCCCACCCTCATCTTTCCCCACCATGGTCCGTGGCGGCTCCTTTCAGCAGTTGCTCAAGTCATTCCTGACACTCCCCTTTCTCTGACACCCTGTGTTGCGCCCATCAGGAAATCCTGTTGGCTTAAGCTACAAGATACCCCCAGAACCTGACCACGTCTCACCACCTCTACTGCTTCCAAGAGGCCCCTGGCTCTCACCTGCTTCCTCCTGGGTCTTCCTGGCAGTCCCTTCCCTGACTCCCACCTCCCCCTCACTCTATCCTCCACTCAGCAGCCAGATAGATCCCCATAAAGATAAGACGACTCATGTCATTCCACTGCTCAGCGCCTCCATAGGTCCCCATCCCACTCAGAAAAGAATTCTAAGTCCTTAAATCGGCCCCAAAGGCTCTAAGTGATCTGGCCTCCCCCTCCCTCTCTGTCTCCGTATCCTCCTCTTATCTCCCTTGATCACGCTGCTGGAGCCACACTGGCCCCTAGGCTCCACCTTGAACACACAGCAGGCATATGACCACCTCAGGGCCTTTCCATACACTCCCTTGCTCCCGACTGTCTGGAATTGTCTCCTCCTTCCTGAATTGCTTGAAAGAGGCTCAAAGAGGTGGTGATCCTCAACAGCTGGTTCAGTGGCAAAGCCCTGTTGACGAAAATAATCCATAACCAATCTATAAATGAAAATTTGGGTGAGTTTATTCTGAGCTAAAATCTGAGGACCGTGGCCCAGGGCTTTTCTTCCCAAAGGAACAAAGGGCACCGAAGAAGTGAGGTGTACAGAGTGGTTATATACCCCCATACAGGACTTTTCACATATGATTGAAATGTCCCTCCCACAATAGTCACAAGATTGCCCTGTCGCACAGGGCTTGATGGACACAGCAGGTAGTGGGTCTGCTATCTCGGAGGGCGCAGCAGGAAGCAAGTCTTGTCCTGAGCCGGGTGGTCACAGGTGAGTGCAGCAATCAGTTCCTAGCCTAAGAAAAGATGCTTAATCCTTAAGGAAATGCCAACGTTGGGAGGGGGAGGGAAGTTGCACCTTTATCTCAAGGGCCTTTGTTCTTGTCATAGGGAATATCTAAAGCAGATACACAATGCATGCTCAATAGCCACGGTCAGGCCATTTTGGAGGTCAGGCCGAATTAGGTTTACACCAAATGGCTTCCTCATATACTCCAATATATCTTATTGCTTGCCATTTTTATTTGTCAGCCCAGATGGGGAGCCAACATCTCTCTGATTCAGACATTAAGGTCTTCACTGCTGTGCTCTCCTGATTGTGCCACCCCGCGCTTTCCCTGGGACCACCGCCCAGTTGCTTAGGGGAGGTCAAGGCCCTTCACTTTCCAACCCTTTCGTTCTTCCTCAGCTTGGGGTCCTGCTGTGGCCCATCTTGGGCAGCCTGTGCTCTTGGCCCAGCCCTCTGCCACCCCCATGCCTTCTCAGGGGCTGTTCTGGCTCCGGGAATGCCCTTCTCTCCTCCACATATTCCCTGACCTCTTGTCATACCCAGCTTCTGATGCCTGGTCTTGCTGATGGTCAGGAAATACTTGCTAAACTGCTGAACTGAACACAACCAGGGAAGCCAAACACGTTCCAAGATCTGGCTCCAATGTCAAAAGCTAACCAAACATGGATTGTGATAGGAATATTCATTTGTGGCATAAAAGCTGTGTTTCATGTGGCATGTGTGTGGTGTGTGTAGTGTACATGTATGGTATGTGTGCAGAGGTGTAGTATTTGTGTGGGGTGTATGGAGTTTGTGATATGTGTATGGCATGTTTGTATGGTGTATGTAGTGTTTGTGTGTGGTACATGATGTGTGGTATGTGTGTGTACTGATACGGTGTGTGTGTGATGTATGTGGTATGTGTTTGTTGTGAGGGTGTGGCATGGTGTGTGTTCTGTGTGTCTGTGTTTTGTTTGCGTGTGATGTGTGGTGTATGGTGTGTATGGCGGGTGGACTTAGTGGTGTATGAGGTTTGTGGAGTGTGTGGTACACAGCTGGACACCTCTTACTGGCACCCTCACTGAAGTGCCTACCAGGAGAATGCCTCCCTGAGTGAGCAATAAACTCCTAAATTACTCGCGGGCGCTGGCTTTGGTGGGATGTGTTCGGGTGTCCCACTTTCACAAGGGTCACCGTGCCCCAAGGCTGCAGTGCAGGGCACGGCCTCGTCTCCCGCACGAGGGACTCACCTTCAGGGTTGCAGTTCTCGTGCACAGTCAGGGCCCCAATTTTTTGAGTGTTATTAAGCAGGTTGCAGCCTGCTTGAGACGCGCACCCCTGCAATCTCAGATTGGTGGCGATGTCCACTGTGGAAAGGAAGAGAGAGGGAGAGAGGGAGATGCTCCCAGTGGGACCATGCAACCTTCAGGGGAGGCGCAGCTCCACGAAGCCAGGCCCACCCTCCTCCAGGTCCCAGCCCTCAGCTACCCTCCCTCCCAGAGACCCAGATCCCGGCCCTCAGACCTCCCTGTTCCGTGTCCCCCAGGGACCCCGATGTCCCACCTCACCTCCCCTGATCACGAGGACCCCGTTGTAGCAATGTGTGTCCCCAGAAGGGCAGGTCAGCTCTGTTGCAGACAGACAGCCTTCTGCGGACAAGCAGACTGGGCACCGCACGGACCCCGGGACTGGGAGGTGAGAGACGGAGAGAGAGGAAGAGAGGGCTCTCCCTTCAGATCAGGGGTTTTCTCTCCACCGCGCTTTTGCTTGCCCCAGAAATCAACCTCCCCAGTCTCCCCCAAAACGTGCCCTCCTCGGGCTCCTGTCATGCAGGCCTGGGGTGCAGGGAATTAGGTACTGTCCCTCTGTGCTAACCTCACCCCCTCAGCCCTGCCCCTTCCCTCCTCCCCGCACTCACTTTTCCCTCCTCCTCCTCCCCCTCCTCCCTCAGGCACCTGTTGGGGATAATGAGTCCCAGACAGGGGGCGTGATGGAGACATTGTTGCATAAGTCCCTATTGCGGCACACGTGGGTGTAGGAGACGATGGAGAGGCTGGGGCCTGTCCTGTGCTGGGTGACACGGGCCTTGTGATCTGCCTCCGGGGTGCAGCCCTTGTTGAGCACCAGTTTCACTTGGGGTCCTGGACCAAGAGAGGGAGGGAGGCTGTGGTGGGGTCAGGACTCTGGGTCTTAGAGAGATGGTCTATATCGTGGCCTGGGGTGGGAGACTGGACAGATGGTGACTGGGCACCCAAGACTTTGCCCCAGCTGGGGAGGGGACAGCTCCTGGTACGACGGGAGGGGTCCTCTGAGTTCCCATACAGAATGCAGGGAGGGCTGGGTGCAGGGAGGGATGTCTCTACACAGGAGAGGGTGGGAGCCAGGCTTGGGGCCTACGGGGCTTTTCTCACCGTTCTTAATGAGCAGCAGCGTGTCTTGGCAACCCCAGCCATCCTCACAGACTTGCTGGTCCTTCACATCCCAGAGGTACGGCATATCTGCTGCGTTGTTCACATCCTCAACTGTCGTGAACTGACAGGTCAGGGCCTGCACTCCTGAAATGGGAAGAGCAAATCCATCTCAGCCCATCCTCCAGGGAAGTCCCCCCCAAGGTTGGGATCCTCACTCACGGGGCAGCATGAGGGTGATGCCCTGGAGGGCCAGCAGCAGGGCAGGGCTCATGATCAGGGCAGCTGGACTCTCTCGCTCCTGCTCTTTCTCTCAGGAAACCGAGACCTTTTATATCTCACCCCATCCCAGGCAGTTCAGGAAAGGGGTGGGGAGGGGAGGGCCTTGCGAACGAGTTAGGAAGCTTCCCCTCCTTTTCAATTTTTTGGAAGAGTTTGAGAAGGATAGGTACTAAGTCTTCTTTGAATGTTTGGTAGAATTCACCAGGGAAGCCGTCTGGTCCTGGACTTTTATTTTGGTGGAGGTTTTTGCTTACTATTTCCATCTGCTTACTGGTGATTGGTCTATTCAAAGTCTCTATTTCTTCTTGATTCAGTTTTGGAAGATTGTATGATTCTAAGAATTTATCCATTTCTTCTGCATTATCCAATTTGTTAGCATATAGCTTTTCACAGTATTCTCTTATAATTTTTGTATTTCTGAATGTCCGTTGTAATTTCTCCTCTTTCATTTCTGATTTTATTTCTTGAAGCCTTCTCTCTTTTTTCTGTGGTGTGTCTAGCTAAAGGTTTGTCATGCTTGTTTATCTTTTCAAAGTAACAGCTCTTCTTGGTTTCGTTGATTTTTTCTTTTTTCTTTTTTTTAGTTTCTATTTCACTTGTTCTTGCTCTGATTTTTATTATTTCCTTCCTTCTACTGATTTGGAGCTTTGTTTGTTCTTCTTTTTTCAATTCTTTTAGGTGCACTGCTAGATTGTTTTTGAGATTTTTCTTGTTTGTTGAGGTAGGCCTAAATTGCTATAAACTTCCCTCTTAGAACTGCTTTTGCTGTATCTCATACATTTTGGCATGTTGTGTTTTCATTTTTGTTTGTCTCCAGGTATTTCCTGATTTCTCGTTTGATTTCTTCATTGACCCAATCATTCTTCAGTAGCATTTTGTTTAATCTCCACCTTTGTGGCTTTTCTGATTTTCTTCCTGTAGTTGATTTCTAGTTTCATACCTTTGTGGTCTGAAAAGATGCCTGGTATTTCAATCGTCTGAAATTTGTTGAGACTTGTTTTGTGTCCTAATATGTGATCAATCCTGGAGAATGTTTCATGAACATTTGAAAAGAATGTGTATTATGCAGTTTTTGAATGGAATATTCTGTATGTATCTACTAAGTCGATTTGGTCTAATGTGTCCCTTAAGGCCAATGTTTCCTTATTGATCTTCTGTTTGGATGATCTATCCATTGGTGTAAGTGGAGTGCTAAAGTCCCCTACTATTATTGTGTCACCTTCTATTTCTCCTTTTATGTCTGTTAATAATTGCTTTACATATTTAGATGCTACTATGTTGGGTACATAGATATTTATAAGTCTTATGTTGTCTTGTGGGATTGTTCCCTTTCTCATTATGTAGTGACTTTCCTTGTGGCAGGCATCTTGAACTGAATTGAGTGCTTGGGGTTTTAAGGAACTCAGCTGAGATTTTTTTTCCTGGAACCCAACTCAGTAAATAAGTGACCTACAGTCAGAGGAATGTAACACAATGGAGGGAGAGGGAGGGACAATAAATATCGAAATGGGAGAAAGCTGTGATGCCTCCCACATCCACCCTTTGCTGTCAGTCAGACATCTTTGAGGAAGTGTCACTCCTTAAACTGTGAGTCCTGCAGAGCAGCCCTTTTCTAATCCACTCCCTGCCCAAATGATACATACATAGGTGAGTCAGGTCCCCTATAAGCTGAACACTTTACTCCCTTCTCTGCTCCCTCCACCCACATAGCTCAGTGCTGGGTGCTCTGGTTTGGTCCCAGGCCCAGGCCTCTAGTTGGTCTGAGAAAACAAGGCCAGGAGGGGCAGGCTGAGAAGGAAGTCAGATGCCAACAGGCATGGAAAGAGACAGATGGGGCTGACATTTTTCCAAGGCCACAAACTCTGGGTGTGTCTTATGACTGTGTCTGTGTTTGGAATCTCATCCTCTTTGTGCCCATTGCAGGGAATCTCCCTCCTACTGCTTCTTTCTCATTACACTTTCTTTCCCTAGTGCACCCCTTTTATGGCCAGAGAATGGCTGTGCAAATAGCTGACAATACAGTGAACATCATTCTGAAAGGTGGATTTTGTTCAGGAGACCTCAGAAATCTTAGGGTGTCCTCTGCCCAGATTAAATTATTAACACTTATTTGAGTGAGAGATGAGGTATAATTATGGAGTTGTGTGATGTTAGGTAAATTATTTAACTTCTCTGACTCAGTTTTTTTAATCTGTAAAAACAGGTATGATATCACTTATGGGATTTTTTGGTGAAGACTAGCTAAATATAAAGCCCCTAGGATTCTGCCTGGTACATAGTGAGCAGTGAGTAAGTGTGAGCTACTAGAATTCTGGGACTAGGCAAAGGTGCCACCCTGGTCATCTAGAGTAGGGAGGCATTTTCTAGCTGGTGTCCTGGCAGGCCAGCCGGAGTTGAAGATGATAGGGGAGGCTTAACTTCCAGGAGTTGAAGGATTGGGTAGCAGTAACTTAGGAACAACATTCTGGAAAATGTCTTAATCCAAGGCAGAAATATTCAGAGAATATGTGGCTTCTGTCACGGTTATTGTCCCTGGGGGTCTGGAAATGTTTCTAGAGTTAAATGGTTTTGCTGAAAGCCAAGCCTAGAAATAAGCTTCAGGGGATGTCTTGCAAATAGCATTCATCTTGCTAAAGGAATTTGATGTTGTGGCCTGGGCATTGTTTTTGTCTTTGTACTGTCTTTATTTATAAGATGTAAAGAGAAAGACTGAAGAAGGATGAAATGAGGAAATGAACGTATAATATAGCAGGGCAGAATTAGGACTGGCATATCTAAGTTACAAGGAAGTATATGTAAGTTTTAAGTGACCATAAAAGGACTTCTTTAAAAAAACAAAACAAAACAGAACTCTCCTTATAAATGTCCATTGAAGCAGAATCACAGAGATGGGTAATATGGCCTCTTTGCTAAATAGTTAGACTGAGGTTAGACTAAGCCACTGAAGAGAAGGGAGATGAAGGAGAAAATGGGCCAGGGTGAGAGAAAATGGGATGGCAAAAGGAAAGGATTGAAAGGAATGTTTACTGAGGGCTCAACACATACCAGGCACTGTGTTTACTGCCTTATGTATCTTAACTTACTCTTTTACTGTCATTTCCTAAGGCAGTTAAGAGTTAATCTATGTTACAGATGAGAAAAAAGAAGCTGAGGGAGGTGAAGGGACTGGTCCAGGGACATCCAGGCACTTAATGGCAGAGCTAGGGTGTTTCACTTCAGAGCTTGTGCTCTTGTCTCTGTCTCAGAAGAAAAGTGAAAGAGGAGGAAGGCAAAGCAAATTTTTGTTGTGGGTACAGTTTAGAAAAGGTAGTTGTGGCAGGCAGAATAATGGCCTCCTCATAACATCCACATCCTGATCCCTGGAACCTGTGAATGTTACTTGATATGGCAGCAGGGACTTTGCAGATGGGATGATGTTAAGGATCTTGAGATGGTAAGAGTATCCCGGATGATCCCAGGGAGCCCAATGTAATCACAAGGGCCCTTATAAGTGAAAGAGGGAGGCAGGAGAGTCAGGGTCAGAATGATGCTGCATGAGAAAGACTCCACCAGCCCTCGCGGGCTTTGAAGATGGGAGGGGAAGGGGAGATATGAACTAAGGAGTGCGGGTAGCCTCTAGAAACTGGATCAGGTAAGGAAGCAATTTGCTCCTTGGACCTCCAGAAGGCATACCATTAGGCTGACACCTTGATTTTAGCCCAGTGAGGCCAATTTTGGACATCTGACCTCCAGAACTGTGAAAACTGGAGAAAAAAAAAAGTATGTAGTTTTTTCATTCCAGGAGGTTACAGTCTGCTACCCCAGAAAAGAGACTGGAAGAAATATGCTGAACGTGAAACAACGATAGGTCTAGATTATAGGTGGAAAATGGAATATGTGTGATATTTTCTTTTTCGTACTTTATCTTAAATTTCAAAAATGGAAAATTAAATATTACCTCATGATGTTATAAATACAGGTATGTCCAATGTACTGAGCACAGAGAGGGAACCATTCACTTGCCTTTGGGAGCCCCTTCAAGAGCTCTGGGAGAGCATGCCATTTGAGTTTGCTAAGGGCAAGGGCAGGCGAAGGAAGAGTGTTACAGATAGAGGAACAGCTTGTGCAAGGGCAGGAAGGGAGAAATGATAGACTTTGTCTTGAGGGGAGGCATGAGACTTTGTCTTTAAATCTAAGAGGTCCATCGCTTCAGTGGATCAAACCCAAAGGAATGCATCTCTAGGCATCAAGGAATATGGTCAGAGACCTTTTATGGGGGGAACCAAGACATTCTGGCAGCTCAGAAACATATCAAGTAGCTTTGGACTTGGTAGCTGAGGAGAATGTGCTTGCTGTGAAATATTTGTTGTCTAAGTCTCTGGCTTTTCTGCTTTCCCCTCCTCTTTTTTCTTGCAGTGGGCAGGGCCTCAGTCCCCAAATAGGTCCCCTGTATTTTGCAGGAGGGTTTGTTTCCTTTGTTGAGGGGTGGATGTGTAGCTTGGAGGTTTTTGTTTTTCCTTTCACCAGCAATTAGGGAAAGGATAGTGTGGCTCCTTTCTCTACTAATCATCTCATAATGGAACCATCTAAATCTCATCTTGATTCCTCCACCCTCTAGGGACCCAGACCTTTTCCTGGTCCTCCTTGATCCTGGGGGACTCAGAGGCCGTGCAGAACACTATGCGAGGAAAAAAAGCCCAATAACAACAAAAAACAAAAACCAGGGGTGAGTAGAAACTGTTGTAATTGCCTCTATTTTCTTAAAGTGTGTGTTACTTTTCTCCCTTCCCCCTGGTGATATCGGCTCAACACAAGGTTGACATAAGGGAAGCCATATTGTAGAGAAGAAACCATATTGTCACTTTGAATGATTAACTAACCCAGACATACTCAGTAGACTTTACAGCCCCTCCCAACTGCTATAAAATGATAATTTTGTTCATTAGGAATGTGATGATTCCCCAAGCAGAAAGTCTATGCTGATAGTCGTCAATGACAACTGAAAGATCAGCATGTAGGATGCTGCTCCAGTCTCTGATGCATATCCAGTGGAACAGAAGACTATGGGGAACTAAGACTAGATGTCTGTCCCATTCTGGAGATCAGATGTAGACCCCACTGGGATTAGGTCTATTTTTCAGGGACTGTTAAAATTTGGGTTGTCTATACTTCTTATCCTTCTGGTCTGATACTTGATTATAAAATGGGCCTTTAGATGTTGTTCTGAAACTGTTGAGCAAGGTACAAAATTCTAATAATACAAAATGTCAACGTGACACTGGGAACAAGAGAATATTTCCAAATGAGTACTAAACAGTTTCATTCCTCTAACCCAGATCTACGCCCTGGTTCAGCAGGAAGGAGCTAGATCAGTTGTAGCCCTGAGTCCTCCAAGAATGAGGAATGACCAAGGAATAGAAGGGACTGAAACAGGCAAACAGGTAGCCATTGATGATTAAGTAGCTAGGAACTCAAGAATTTTTCCTTTTTGCAATTACTGATTATACCTTTTAGCGGTTTAACCTGCCCATCGTTAACTGTGCTGTTTAGGCAATATGCCATCTGACTCCCACTAGGTTCCTAGAGATAACATCTCCCCGGAGCCTGGGTCACCATGATAATGGGTGTTTGAGCTCTTCTTCAGGAATTAGAACCCTTTGTCCACTCCAGGCAGGTTGAGCCACCAACTCATCAACTGGGCCCATGCAGATGTCCAATAGGTGACCTTTTGACATCGAGAAGCTAAAAGCTCCACCCTCAGATCATGCTAATGCTGCCATTTTGTGAGCATGCATCCTATGAAGAGGCATGAAGTCTGACTACACTTGTGCAGATCGTCAATTACCCCCACTCCCCTCGCCTCCAATCACCTATCTGCCTCCACATTTCAGACGACCTTGCCTACCTTTCCTATAAATATCCCTGAACCCCTATTTTCAGGAAAGCAGATTTGAGACTCATGTTCTTGCTTCCTCACATGGCTGCCTTGTGATTAAAACCCTCTCTCTGTTGCAATCTCATTGTTTCAGTGTTTGGTTTTCTGGGCGACAGGCAAAAACAACCCTGGTGCGGTAACACTGGTATTGTAGGGCCGAGTCCTGATCTCTGGGCAAAAAATTGCTATGGTTTGGTTCCATCCACCAAGACAATGGGCCCATATTTTTCTATAGTCAAAGGCCCTTGTGTTTGGCCCCAGGAGTTTCACCTTGAACTTGTGCCAATGCTCAAGACTTCCTGTTCTGTTCCTTCCAAGTCATCTTGGAATCTTCAAGCTTGTGGATGGAGTCGGGGGTCCTGAGTTGTGAGGAGGGAAAGGGGAAAGTTGTGGGAATCCAAGACAGTTGTGCTTGGGAGAGTCTTCTAGGCCTGTCAGTAGAAGAAACAGGATTGTGGAACAGGACACCTGGGTCCTAGTGCTGGTGACTAAACATTGACCTTGAAGAGTAGATTTGCTTCTCTAGGGCTTAGTTTTGCCTGCTGCACAATGAGGAGATTTGACTAGATGAACTCAAACCCTACAACTTGAATGCCCTGGCCATGCATTGCCTTTCCTCTTCCTCATTCAAATTTGTATCATCCCTTCATGGCCCAAGGATCCGGCATCAGATACGACAAGTTGGGCTAATGTTTGTATGAGTGGGGACCAACTGCCAGGTATCATGTACCCAGTTGACTGACCTTTAGGCTAGAGTGGAATGGGTGGATATTTTCGGCCTGGTATTATTTCGGGTTCTCTTTGGTAGCAGGAGGGGTGGGGTCCTACCAAACTGTGAAAGTCTTGACGGCCAGCCTGAGTCTGGACTCTTGTGAGTGGGGATCTACCAGAGGCTTTAAGTGAGAAGTGACCTGGTCAGATCTGAGTTTTGGGACATGCACCCTGACAGCTGATTTGTTGGGAGAACTGTGGCTGTGGAGAGTCCACATGAGAGTCTGAGATCTGAACTTGGAGGTCAGAGGGCATAGAGAGCAGGGGACAGAAGAGTCACTTGAAGAACTGGCAGGCCTTGGTGAGTGACCAGAGAGAAGGGGGTGGTGAGGAGGAGGCTTGAAGATCATTCAGAGCTGCGTTTAGTTTGGGCTTTTGGGTGGATCAGACGTCATTAGCCCTGAGATAAGGATGAGGGATTGGTTGGCTAGGGACTGAGATGCTAAACTCAGCTTGGGATAGGTTTAGATATGATGCCTGTGGACTCTCCAGGTGGAAATAGTGTGTGGGCATTGGGGAGAAGCTCTAGAAGGAGGCTGGGGCTGGTGCGAGTGAGTGGTGGAGGCCGAGATGGAGAAGAGGAGTGAGCCCAGAGTCTGTGCCTGTAGGGTACTGCTCGGCCTGGTCCCATCACAAGCCACAGGGCTGAGTTCTACTCTTCTGCAACATTTTCTCTGTTGATCAGAGTGACTTTTCAGGGTTTTGGCCCAGACAGATATTCTTAGCCTGGGGGTCACTTATTAATTGCCTAAAGGAAAGGAAGGGCTTTTGGAGAAAGTAATAGAGAAAAGCAGGCAATCAAAACACGTCCTATAAAACACTTTAACACTCATTGTAAAACATAGAAACACAATGTAAATTTAAAGTTTTGTTGAAAACACCATGTCCACAGGGCGGAAAGGGAGAGGGTGAGTCGAAGAGGGCAACAGGGAAGAAGTAACTTAGAAGCATTAAGCTAATAGCAAGGCTCCTAGGTCTAGAAATCTCCTTGGCAGGCTCCCTGTAGCTTAAAAGTTACTTGCCCTGTCAATTTCTTGGAAGAAATGAGTTTTATATGTACACATTGCAATGTAAAATACTAACAACCAAAAGGCATGGTGTGCTTACTAATTATCGTACAACTGACAACTAGTGCAACTAAGTGTGTACTAATAGAACAAGTTATAGCCAACAAATACTGTGTGCTTACTGCATGCCAGGCAGTGTGCTAAACACTTTAAATAACTAGATTACCTCATTTGATCCTCACAACAGCACACGTGGTGGGTGCTTTTATTACCCCTATGTTACAGATGAGGGGGCAAGTTGTAGTCATTTGCCCAGGGCCTTGCAGCTCGTGTGTTAGAGCCAGAATTTGCAGCCAGGCTGCCTGGGGGACTCCATAGCAGGTGCTCTTAACCTCTCAGCAGTCCAGTGGGGAAGTGATAAGGTAAGACTTCTCGTAGCGTGGTTCTCAGACCATCTGTATCAGAATTATCTGGGATGTTTGTCAAAAATTGAGATCTAGGAGCCAGCCTGGTTGAGTAGTGGTTAAGTTTGCGTGCTCCACTTTGGCAGCCCAGGACTCACCAGTTCGGATCCTGGGTGTGGACCTACACATGGTTCATCAAACCATGCTGTGGCAGCATCCCACATACAAAATAGAGGAAGATTAGCACAGAAGTTAGCTCAGGGACAATCTGCCTTGCAAAAAAGAAAAAAAAAAAAAAAGAAAAGAAAATTGAGATCTACAGGTCTCACCTTGGACCAACCCAAAGCAGAATTTCTCAAACACTAGTATTTGAGACTTACTGAGTTGGGGCTGGGTGTCTGGGTTCTGGAAGGCAATGGAATCTTGTCTTCTCTAGTCACCTGCAGTTTGGGTATTATCCTTCTGTGAAGTTGGCAATGTAGTCTATGCTGCTTTCTTTGGACTATTGGAGGGGTGCATTCCGTTCTGAGAGTGGGCAAAATCATGCTGACGTTAATGCTGGAGGAGGCATTTTGACACAGTGTCTTGTATTCACATTTTCCTTTCACCTTTCATTTGCTTCTCTCCCCTCTATACCCTCTCCCTGACCACTGCCCCTCACTTCTCGGCCTGTGCCCTGAGTATCTTACCACCTGGGAGGGACAGAGACAGGGGAGGGCAGGGGAACATGGCGCTCAGTGGGGGACGCACCCTGGGAGAGGAGCGGTTGATCTGTGGTTCCTCTCAAGCCCAGCCAGGCTCTCACGTGGAGGGGGAGCTTTCCATGAAGTTTAGCTGCATCATGCTGAGAGTGTGATGGGGAGAGTGGAGTTGCAGCCTGGGGTACGAAGTGGAAATCCTGTCACCCACAGTGGTGGTCTGCACATGTCCACGTCTTTTCTGAAATGAAGGGTTAATCTCCCTAAGAGCTCGGAGCCAGGTGATGCCGATAAACAGGAGGAAATGTGAATCTTTCTTTCATCCACTGGCAAGTTTGCAGGGCTGATCCTCTTACACTCTCTGCCTTGAGTGAGCACAACAGTGAGTTTTATACAGCTCACTTTTTGGGCTTTTCACACACCATGGCCTTGGGGAGGTCCAGAGGTGTGGGGAGGGCCCTGGGCTGGGAGTGAGGAGAGCTGGTTCTGTGTCAGCTAAGCTACCAGTTTCCTTCGTTACCTTGGGAAAGTCACTCACTCACTCTACGCTTGAGTTTTCTCATCTGAAAATTGTTGGATTTGGGTGAGACAATCGTGCGTGTTCCTTCTTGCTCTCAAGTTCTGCTTCTGTGATTAGCAGCAGGGAGGCGGGAGCAGGTGTGGCAGAGCCCTGGATGCTTCTCTTTATTTCTGTCTCATGTGCCTGCCTTCCCCCAAATGAGCAGGTAGTGAGTTCCGTTTGTGTCTCCTCTTGCACAGCTTTGTGTTTCAGAGGCCTGAAGATGCCCACTGTGGGTGTGGTGAGGAGAGTCTCTGGAGCCTGGGGCCCCCTGGGCCCTGGGGAAGGACGGCCTGCTTGGTAGGTTTCCTGCCATCGCACAGACTTCTCATGTTTTAGTTTGATGGGACTTCCCTCCCTGTTCTCCCCCCTCCTCCACAACCTACCCCTGAGCATCACATTCAGTTTCTGGAGTGGATTATGAGTGTTTGATAACTTTCCTGGCTGTTTCCTGCCTGTGGGTCCCTGAAACAAACAGCAGGAAACTCTCATAGACTTCGGGGTCTCTACTTCATGTTTTCCTCTTTCCCCATAGAGCCTGAGAGAACACACAGGGCTCCAGTTCCAGAGAGACACATGTACATGCTCTAGCTCCCAGCATTCCCATATAGTGAAGGGTGGGGTGGGGTTATATTCTTAATTGTCTTGGAGTCAGCATAACACATATGTGAACCTGTGCGGTGTCCTAATGTCCTGTATGTTGTTGCCACTTAAGAGTTTAGAGTGGGTGCTATGTATGTGTTGAGTGTATTACCTGTGCCTGGGTGTGTGCATGTGGGTCAGAGCGTGCGGTCAATTGCAGTTGATGCTGAGAGGAAGTAATTCAGGGGCTGGGGTTGCTCTCTTTATGTTTCTTCTTTTGCACAATGCGCTAGTAACAACTTGTGTTGTCAGAGGGCTGATTGAAAAGATGTTAGAAATTCCCTTAATCCAGTCTGAAATTCACCTTGTTTTATTCTTGGGTGTGTAATATGTGAGGGTGTGAGCAGGTGGAGGATGAAACACCAGACCTTCCTGAACAGTCTGAGGTCAGTTCTCAGAAATTAGCTGTTGACTGTTTGGCCATCACCACCTTGGGATTTGTGAGTAGGACCCAGAGGATGTGAGAGCTTCTGTGGCAGAGATATTCTCCTGTTCTGAGAAGATTAGAGACACATTGACAAGCTGGAAACAGGTCAAATTTGTGGCTTGTTTCTATCCAATATTTAGGCATTCTGACCTTTAAAAGCAATTTAATTTCACTGATATTGTCATCTAGGTACCAAGTGCCAGGTGGTGAGTTTTCAAAGATAAATGAAATTCAATCCTTATCCTCAGGAGCTAATAGTTGGTCTTTTCTTGAACAAGATTTTCTGGGCCTAATTCCCTCCATGGCCAACTCTGTCTCACTGGCAGTCTTCGGGACTCTCAGAACCACACAGGTGAGGTGAGATGCTGGAGTGGCTGATGGAAGAGAGTAGGGCAGGGGTCCAGCCCTTGCACTTTCTGACTCTCCTTTTCAGGTGCACAGTGACCATGGGAAGTAGGAAACTGGGCTCCTTAAGGAATGCTGTGGTAAGTAGTGTGGTGAGGATGGCAGCTCTGATGGTCCCTCAGCTCATCTCTCAGCTCCTCAGGCTACGAGAGCATGCCCTCCAGCACTCCCAGAGATGGAGATTGAGTATATTTCCTTGAGGGACTGGAAACAGGATTTGTTAGCTACTCTTAACAACATTAGCAGTGAGAGAGCAGGGCAATTCGAGGCCTTGTGGAATTGTCTCTGGGGAACTGCAGTTACTTCAGTCCATTCAGAGGAGGAGATTGGGCAGTAGCTAAGGGTGGGACAGAGAAACAGATGTTCAAAAATGCTCTGTGCAAGTTTTTTCTAGGGCTCCCATACTCAGCTCGTATCTCCTCCCCAATATGGCATCCCCTCCACCATGCCTAAGTCAACTGGGGTGTGACTCCCCCTCTCTCTTGAAAACCCATTCTGCTAAGACTTTGTGATGCCCTTTTGTGCCTACTTTCCCCCTTCAATATTGCCTTTGATATTCCTTTTAGCTCCAATGTCACTTCAGTAAAATGCCTTGGGGGAGGGGAAGGGATATTTTTCCAGAACCCCATTCTTAGGGTTGACTCTGGGCCCTGCACATTTCTACTTCTCCAGGATAACCCTGGGAACTTACTTCTAACCTGGGTTCTATTGTAGCTCTTTACCAGCCCAGCTGCACCCTAAGTACAGCTTAGGGAGAGAGACAAACAGAGACAGAGAGAGGCTTCAAGCATTGGGATGTGTCAGGTGTCCATGTGCCTTTGCAGTCAAGTAGAGCAGACCTGGATTGAGATCCTCACTTTGTCTTTTATTAACTGTGTGATCTTGGCAAGTGATGTAAGCTCTCTAAGACTCAGTTCCTCCATCTGTAAAATGGAGATGATGTCCACATCATAGTTAGAATAATAGCAACATGTATTGAGCACTTTACACTTATTATTTCACTCAATCCTCATACATTTCTAGGAATTAGGCACTATTGCAGTTGTCATGTTTCAGATGAGGAAACTGAGGCACAGAGAAGTTATTTAGCAGGCCCAAGTTAATGTAATTTGTAAGTGGTGGAGCTGGGATTCTGAACTTGGACAGTCTGACCTCAGAGCCTGTGCCCTTAACTACTGCACTAGACTGTGTAGTTCACAGAATGTTAACAGGAATTAATTGAGATAAACATTTGAAGCACCAGCTATAGTGCTTGGCACACAGTAGGCACTGAGTAAATGGTAGCTGTTACCACCAGAGCTGAGAAGCCTGCTTCCATGTGGGCATGAGGAAGATGTGGCCCTGGGTCAGGATGAGGCAGAGAGATGGGTCCTCTTGCTGACATGGGGGTTTGCACAGAGTCAGGGCTTCTTCCACCCTCACTCTGTAGGACAGGGCTTGTTGGCAAAGTCTTGTCCCTGCCATCCCAAAGTTGCCTGACAGGCCCTGAAAGGAAAACACAGGAGCTGAAACTGGGTGGCCATAGGGAGGGGCTCCCTCCCAGCCAGCTAATTGTTCAAGAATCCTTTTTTGACTCTGCTTCAGAGGAATCTGGCTGTTCATTTCCTGATGTCTTGCCCATTTGGTCAGGGCTCCCTGATAATCTACCTGTGGAACAGAGTGGGGCTGCTGCTTAAATTGGCACAGGGTAAAGGGTTAATGCCAGGAAGCTAAGGAGACCTTGCAAGGGCCCAGGGAAATCCAGATGTGGGCTTCAGAGGAGGGAGTATCAGGCTGGCTCTGTTTTCCTGTCATGTATACCTTGGCTCTCCACCGGGCCCTGGGAACGGCTCGGTCAGCAGTCAGCAGTTCCGGCACACCTGCGCCACGCCAGGCGCTGGCTGGGCTAGAGGCAGCGTGGCTCATGGCTGAAGGCTTTTGGAGGCTGAGGGACCTGGATTCCCAGGATGGCTCAGCCACTGTTTAGTTGTGTGACCTTGGATATTTATTCATCTTCTCTGAGCCTCAGTTTTCTCATCTGTGAGAAAATTGTGAGGATCAAGTGCAATAACACACATGAAGCCCCTAGAGCAGCAACTTACATGCTGTAGGTGCTCAGTAAATGTTGTGAGCCACGGTGGGTGCAGTGGGGGATGTGGAGAAATAGAAAATACAGTCCCTAATCTTTAAGGAGCTTATAGTCTGGGTAGGGGGAGAAGCAGTAAGACAGGTAAACATAGATCACAGCATCAGGACCGCATGCTCTATAACACAGGTCAGCAGGTGTAATGGGCAGTGAGAGCTTTGGGAGTTCAGAGGTCGGAGAGCTGCCCTGTGGGCTAAGCTGGTCACAGAAGGCTTCCTGAACAGGTGCCCCTTGAGAATGTGCAACGGTTGGAGAGGAAGTTGGAGGGGCATTCAGAAAAGCGTCTGAGATGAGGCCAAGCAGCATAAGTTCAGGGGATGGAGAAGAAAACTGTTGGACTGGAACCAGGGGTTTGTGGGGCAGACTAGAGGGAGATGAGGTTCAATAGGTAGGTTGGGGCTGTTGTGAGGGCTTTGAATGCCACCCTAAGGATTTTGGGGTTTATCTGAAGATTTTTGAGGAGGGAAATGGCATTAATATTATGACCTTGATTCAGTCACTTATTCTTTTAACCTCTCTGGATCTTAGATCCCTCATCTTTAAAGTAAGGAGTTTGGACCATAAAGGAGTTTCTGTAGCTAAGGAGTCTGTGATTCTGTGATAGAGGAGATTATTTTGATGAGAAAGTGCAGAATTGGTTGGAAGGGAGAAATAGAGGCAGAGGGAGTATTTAGGTAGCCAGTGCAATGTCAGGCATTGTTACCGAACCTGAAGTGAGTTCGCTCACCCGTTGCACAGCAAGCCAATCTCTGACACCAGGGGTGGTGGAAGAAAGTAGGAACTTTATTTTTGCACAGCGCTGAGCAAGGAGAGAAGGCAGCTAACGCTGAAATCCCAAACTCCCCGAAAAAGCTAAAAGGAAGGGTTTTTATTTAGGGCTTTAGGTAGGAGAGGGGGAGCATATGGCCTTGCTGGTCGGAGCTTTCCCACCAGCCTGTCTCTGGCCTTGAGACACTTGCAGACAGGAGGGAGTTCATGACCTTGCTGGTCAGAAGCTTTCCCACCAGTCTGTATCTCTTTGTGGGGAGGAGATGGTCCAGGTGCTTGTCCTTGACAGTGTCTGTCTCCATGGAGGATAGTGGATTCTGGAGCCAGGAAGCCAGAGAGTAAGCAGGGAATGAGTGTTTTGCTTTTAACCCCATATATGCTGGGTTTAATGTGGGGAAACTGATATCAGGGTCGATATCAACTCCCCCCTATTTTATGTCTGTCCCTCAATCTTGAGGGATTTGGGGTGGCGACCGATCTAGCTACTTCCTGCTGAAATGGGGCGTAGGTTGTTTCATCTCATTGAACCAGTCTTTTAATAAGGCGGTGATGCTGGTGGGCTCCTGAAGTTAGGCCTGTATCATGTAAGTAAGTAACCAGGTATTTAATAAGAAGTTTTTCTGGAGAAACAAAAAGAGAAAAACACAGTTAATGATTGGAGCAAATTATAAACCAGTTTCTGAGCCCACGGGGCAGCCAATCAAGATTCCTAGAAGTCAGGGTCGAAGCATCTTTTGCAGTTTGAAATGTCTCTGATGGTGTCATCTGGCACTCAGGTAGCTTTCTGAGTGGCTTACACAGCAGTAGACATGAATCTCTCTTAAGTTTATATTGGGTCTTCCAGCTTCAGTTTGTAAGGCTTTAGGAAAAAGGTAAGATTTAGTTTTCAATGACTCTAAATGAAAATAATTGGGGGAAAAAAAAACCCCTGAAAATGCTAGTTTGTAAGTTTTTAGCCAGATATTTCAGGAGACGAAGAATTCAAGATCCAGTCCAGTTAACAGGAGTAAAATAAAAATTTCAAAGACAATTGAAAAAAATTAAAATCTAATATCTATAAGCATGTATTACAGTTTCTATTCAAACATAATCTTCCTCCCTAAAATCACCCTCAATTTCACTAGACATAGCCAAATTAAAACTAACTGGTTTGCAAAATAAGTCTAGTTTTAATAAATTTGGCATAATTATTTACATAAGTACAGCAAGAATAGTAATTGATCATCTAGGCTCTTTTAAATCTGCTTTGCTGGAACCTTATAAGGAATCTCAGGTTGACCTTTAAAGGCCTCTCAAGGAAAGCCAAGCAAAGGACCCATTATCAGATTCTGCCTGCAGTACCTACGGATTTCCGTGAATCCCTCTCTTCGTGAGGTTCCCCAAAATATTGAGGTTCCTTGTACCTGCCAGAGGGAGCGACATTCTTTGCTCAACCTTACCAGGTTACAGAACCCATAAATACAGTACCAGGCCAATATTTCCAAGTGGCTTTATTCCAGAATGTCAACCTTCATTCCTCAAAAGCTGTCTTGTCATATCCAAGGCTGTATGTTTTTTTTAAATATGATATTCCAGTCAAAGTCTTGGTAATATAACCAGTGTTTCCAACTGTGTCCTGTTAAAAGAAGAACAGATTCTTATTGCACTTATGCAAACAGCTATATTGCCATAAGAATAAGAATACTTACTTATCAGAAGTTTTTGCGTTTTGGGGGGCTCAAATAGGGAGGAAAAGACAAATGTTTCAATTTTGTTTATAAATTGCTGCAAGTCATTGTTCTTTAAGAGAATAGAGAAAAAGGTTTTCTTAACTCTGAAAAAAAGCAAAACATTAAAAACAGTAATATCTCAGTTAAAAAGTCATAAAAATTATAATCATCTCTATCAGTTTATTCTGTCCTGTGTAATTGGCTCTTGATTTTAATCTTCTGTCAGCAGTTTGTGAGGTCATCAGTTTCTCTGTTGGAGTTCTGTAATTTTTACCCAGTTTAGTTTTACAATCTGAACATTTATTAGAAACCTGTATTCTAGAGTGCCAGAGTCCTTTCCATGAATTTCTCTGAAGATGAAACATCTTTGCAAAAACATCAAAGTAAAATAGCCACTGTTCATAAACAACAAAACATTTAAAAATGGTAATTGACCATCAAAAAGGGCATTTGACCATCTCTGTGATATACAACATTTTGAGATAATAACCAGGATTATAGCTGACAATCAGAACAGATCAGATAATTTTTAAAATATTTATATCAGTAACATTTATATAATATCATTTAAGAAAGTTTATCATTACTTATCTGACAATGCTTCTCATGTAATTTAACATACAAAATAAGCCTTATTAGTTTAGCTTTCTTTTCTTATAGGAAGAGAGCAAATTTCTCCGAGAAGTCCCAGGGGCCCTCTGAAAATCCCCAGAGAAACCTTCTCTCCTCTTCCAGGTCAAAAGAAAGCTTTTATTCAATACTTGAATATTTGTGTCAGGGGGGAAGGAAGCTTGTCAAAAATATTAAAAGCTTTAAAACATTTGTTCAGATAGGAAACAGAGTTCACTTGTAAAACCATGTTCAGGTATCTATTCAAAGTGACAACAGAAAGAGTCAAGGGGAAACAGTGTTAAAATAGTCAAAAAAAGCCTTTTTATAATCTTTTTATAAAAAGCAGATTAAAAATTTAGGAAAATTATCCTTTTAAGAAAGAGGAAACCAAGTTTTAATTTTGTACCAGTTTATTTTTGACATATAAGTTTATGTACTTAATTGGATTTACTTTAATCCTGGACAACTTGACCATATATAAATCTCTTTAGGGTTTTACTTTTACAAAGCTTTGGTTACTTCTTTTATGTTCAGAATTTGTTCCAGCATTTTAGGACAAATTTATTTTTCTCAACTCAAGAAACAAAAATATTTCCATTTTTTATATCTTTTTATTAAAAAACATATATTTTATTTTCTTTGTATACAGACCTTTTAGAAATATATGTTTTCTCAGCATACATAAAACATGTTTATTAATAAACCTAAGCACTTTTTAGTCTCTTTGATATAAGAAACCAAAGGCAGACAAATATATGCTTAGTAGTTAACCTTTAATATTTTATCTTATGTGGAAATGACCTAGATACCCAATAAACTGTTATTATTTAACTTAACTTAGTAAAGTTATAAAATTTAAGTTTCCCAAAAGATTTTGGAAGCTGTTTTTTAAGTATTCAGATTATAAAACATAATTATTGTACTTAAAACTCTTACCCAGTTTTAACAATTACTCTTAAAAACTTCATGTGACATTACCCCAGTTAACTATTGTCCTCAGTTGTTTTAAGTACATATATCATAATATAATTATTATACATATAATTATACATATAATTATTGTTAAAAAGTTTTTCCAAAAACTTTTATTTTTTATATTTATTTAGTTTACCTGTTCTTAATAATTATATTTAGATTGTCTACAAAAACTCCATGAGACATTAAACAAAATTAGCTATTATACTGAGTTATGAGTTTTGCTGATAAATTTTGTAACAGAGATGACATGAGCTCATTTGACCAGTAAACCCAGGCTGTATGTCTGCATTGTAGCCAATGCTCATAACTTTGAGGACATGTTCATTTTAAATGAAGCCAGCAAACTTAAACAGGCTTTTATTCATCAAAGGTCATTTTATATCATGTTAAATAACTTTGTCTCTTAGAAGTTTTTGCATATTCATTAAAGACTGCATTCCATTATGAGAGATTTTGAATCCTCTTCTGAAACAGGTTTTCATAATGATCGTTACAATTCCCAATTATCTCAAAAGTTTGCTTATTTTTACTTGTTCAATTTTAGATCAGAAATTTTGGGGGAGTTGAAGCGAAGCTCAGCTTGCTGGGAAGCTCAGCAAGAGAGTAGACAACAGCAGCAGATTTGGGTTGGCTGGCTGCTGGCATGTTTAATTATTTAATTATTTTCTTAAAGAGGCAGTAAAGTATTTCTAATTTTATTTAGAAGCCTCAAAAGATTAAAACAGGCTCCCCATTGTTGCAGCTGGCTTTTCCAATTGCATACATTAGTTTGGGTTAACTGTAATTGGCCCGTTTAAGTGTATCAGTTTTTACAAAACTTTATCTTAGTTTTACTAACCCTTATACTTTTAATTATAACTTACATTAGAATTCTATTAACAAGTTTTGGTATTACAATATTGTTCAGCAGAAGCATTCCCAGTTAGACATAACATTTATTCCCAAAGAAAACATCCAGGCAAAGATGACATAACCTCTTCATATAATATTAGCTTAAACACCTTAATCTTTATAGTCTTATTAATCTTAGTAGCCTAACTGTTGCCCCAAACAATTGTTGGTCAGGTTTTTCACTCTGATTTTTGCCTCCTGACCTTTTACATTTTTCAAGCTGGGGTAAATAGAACAGATTTGTCTGATGTCCTTTAATGTTGGGGAGCCAATAGAGGGGTCCCTTTAGCCCATCCAACCTTAGGCAGTGTTTCATTAAAACCTTTGTTTTAACTTCATTTATATCTGTTCCATTCATCCCATTGGGATGAGTCCTGTGACTCTTCCCTTTCTGATTTCTCTTTGTTAACATTTTCTTTAGCATCTGTAAGACTATGAGAAGCTGAGACCCCAAGTTTGATTAAGTTCTTAAGACTAGTCATTATAGTTTCCTCTTAATTTGGTCTTTTCATAGTACCAATAAAACAGTTGTTGATCATAAGAGCTATCTAAAAAGTTTCCCAACTTGAGGATCCATCTTTTGGCCATTTTTTTCTCTCCAGAGTCTAAAGAATATTGTGGCCACGTGGTGTTACAAAAGAAAATCATCCCTCTTTAGACATTGCCTTATAGCTATAGGTCGACCATCATCCAAAGTTTTTCCCAAGGGGCTCTTAGGTGGAATAAATGCAGCATCTCCCATGTTAACACTTTTAAAAGGACAGACAAACAGACAACAACAACAAACACCAAACACGCGTGCATTCCCAAAAACCCTCGGCCACAAACGGAAGCCAAAACAAAGACCAAAACCAAAAACCAAAGTGCTTCCAGCCCCACCTTAGTCCGTGTCCTACACTCGGGGGCGCCCAACAAATGAGGATCCGCCATCCAGATCTTCCCAAGTGAGCAAGGACAAGGGACCTCGGTTGTGCACACCCGGGGGACTCACCAAAACCTGGCCGGGGCGTTGCGGCAACTTCAAAACAAATGGAGCCCAGAGGGCTGCCAAGGTACTCATTATTTCCAGCCGGTCCTGTTGGAAAAGGTTAACACAAAGACAAAGACAAAAACTACCAGCTACTTACAAGAGACGTCTTCCTAAGTCCTAAACCTGGTTTCTTCCACCAACAAAGCAAAAGCGCCGTGGGCCAACGACGTCTGGCTAGCAGCCAGCTGCTTGGGGCTGTCCCTGAGACAAGGGGCTCAGGCAGCTGCAGGACAGCTTCCAAGAGAGGCCTTTAGCCAGAGGCCAGTGTGCCACAGGCGAGACGTCCACCTGGGACATTGTCCCATCTGGGTTGCCAAATTTTTACCGAACCTGAAGTGAGTTCGCTCACCCGTTGCGCAGCAAGCCAATCTCTGACACCGGGGGTGGTGGAAGAAAGTAGGAACTTTATTTTTGCACAGCGCTGAGCAAGGAGAGAGGGCAGCTAACGCTGAAATCCAAAACTCCCGGAAAAGCTAAAAGGAAGGGTTTTTATTTGGGGCTTTAGGTAGGGGAGGGGGAGCATATGGCCTTGCTGGTCGGAGCTTTCCCACCAGCCTGTCTTTGGCCTTGAGACACTTGCAGACAGGAGGGAGTTCATGACCTTGCTGGTCAGCAGCTTTCCCACCAGCCCGTATCTCTTTGCGAGAGGAGATAGTCCAGGTGCTTGTCCTTGATGGTGTCTGTCTCCATGAAGAATAGTGGATTCTGGAGCCAGGAAGCCAGAGAGCAAGCAGGGAATGGGTGTTTTGCTTTTAACCCCATATATGCTGGGTTTCATGTGGGGAAACTGATATCAGGGTCAGTATCAAGCTAACATCTGCTGCCAATCCTCCTCTTTATGCTGAGGAAGATTGGCCCTGAGCTGACATCTGTGCCCACATTCCTCTACTTAATATGTGGGACTCCTGCTACAGCATGGCTTGACAAGCAGTGCATGGGTCTGCATCCGGGATCCAAACCGGCCAACCCTGGGCCGCCAAAGTGGAATGTACAAACTTAACTGCTGCACCACCAGGCCGGCCCCACTCCCTTCCCATTCCTCCTTCCCCTCCCCAACTCCATTTTCACGGGACTCATATCAAGGACCCAGAAACCCTCATTCTTATTCTAAGGTCTCTCTCTGATCCCCACTACTCCCTTTTCTCTCACTTCTACCCCTGGCCGCCATATTTACCATGTGTTGCTAAAAACACCATAGATATTGGTAAAAGCTTAACTGGTGTACCTTTCAAAGTTTCATCATGAAAACAGAAACCCCTCTAGGTATTTCTATCAGAAAGGTCTTTAACATAGGGAATTAGGTGCTTTTAAAACAATTGAAAGGTTGGAGAAATGGAGGTTAGGGAGTTGTCACTGACGTCTGATTTCAAGGTCACACTGCCACAGCCCCCACCCAGAAGTAAAGAAACACCTGCCTCTTCCCATAAAGTGTGTGTCTGCCACACATCAGCCAATCCAATAGCAGAAATAGTAGCTTCCATCTCCCTTCCACCTTCTGAATCTCACACAAGTGTGTCTCAGAATTTAAATTAGATGTGGAAAGCCATTTGTTTGGAGGTAAAAAAAAAAATGGTAGTATTTGGCCTTTCGGTTCTTCTGATATGGGGGGGAATATAGATGCCAAGTGCCAACTGACAACGTATTGCATGACTGGGTCCAAATCCCAGCTCTCCCATTTGCAGCTTGTGTGACTCTGGGCAAGTGACCCCACCTCACAAAGCCTCAGTTTCCTCATGTGATTTCATAGAAAGATGTTTGGTCTTTGTCTTTGTTCCTGGCACAGGGCTCCTAAAACCCTTAGAATTTTCTGATTGATAAGGGTGATAGGAGTGTCTTTTGTTCTAATGAGGTAAGTGTTGATGGGCTTACCATGGGGGCTGGTCACCAGAAAGACCAAGTCTTGATTGGATCCTTGGAACTTTCAGCCCCACCTCTCAGCCTCTGGGGAAGGGAGAGTGGCTAGAGATTGAATTAATCACCAATGGCCAGTGATTTAGCCAATCAAGCCTAGGTAACGAGACTTCTAGAGAAACCCCTAACTGACAGGGTTCACAGAGCTTCCATGTTGGGAAACACATCAAGGTGCTGGGAGGGTGGCATGCCTGGGGGGAGGGGGCACCATGGAAGCTCCATGCCCCTTCTCCTGTACTGTGCCCCATGCCTCTCTTCCATTTGGCTCTTCCTGAGTTGTGTCCTCACAGTAAACCAGTCTTAGTAAGTAAAACCCTTTCCTGAGTTCTGTGAGTCATTCGAGAGAATGATAAAACCTGAGGGGGACTGTGGGAACCCCCTAATTTGTAGTCAGCCAGGCAGACATGTGGGTGGCCTGGGCGCCCCATTTGTAACTGGCATTTGAAGTATGAAACTGAAGGAGCAGTCTTGCAGGACTGAGCCTTCAACCTGGAGGTCTGCATCGACTCCAGGTAGCTAGTGTCAGAACTGAATTAAATTGTCAGACACCCAGTTGGAGAATTGGTTGCTGATGGAAGAAAAAACCCTTTCATCTCATGTGAAACATGACCAGGCAGGTGTGATGCTAGAAGTGATTATGATAATGTGCGTGATCTGCACATAGCAGGTGCTCAGGGAGTTTCAGAAGACTTTGTTTCCACTCTCCTCTCTCCTAAGACCTCTCACACCTTGACAGGTACCCTTCACCCCGTCTCCTTCTCTCTGTTCTCAGAGAGATAGGTCTTAGGCAGTGATTCTCATCCCAGGAGCAGCGGAGGGACCAGCCTGTAGATCTATACATATCACCCATGCAATTTTACGTTTACCTCAATTTAGTTCCACAAGCACACACAGCATGAATACTCGATGGAGATCCTGATGTGATTTACCAAAAAAATGGGTTTATCAGGGTCCCGGAGTCATGGTAATTTTGTGTGTCTCTGTATTTTCTTAGTCAGTAAGAGATATTGTGTATGGGGTATCCATGAAACACTCTGATTGTCCATGCCTTGTTCATTTGTTGATTCCCAAAAAGTGTAATGGGTACCAGGTGCTGTCCTGGGCCTAGAGGCACAGCCATGAACCAGAGAGACAAAACGGACTTGACTGCTGACATCCAACTATGACTTCACAGCTGATATCCAAAAGGCATTTCAAGATGCCCTCAGATTCTTGATCCCAAGCCAAATTTCTGATCTCAGTTTGCTGCCCCAGACTCTTTGCCCATCTCGGGAGGGGCCACCTTGGAGTTTTCCCAGCTCCACTCTTGTTCTCACACCCCACAACCAACCCTTCAGCAAATCCTCTGGACTCCACTTTCAGAACAGATCCAGAGACTGATTCCTTCCCACATGGTCGGGCCACTGCCACCTCTCACTTGGATTACTGCAGTCACCTCCTCACCGGGCTCCCTGCGCTCAACCCAGCAACCACAGGCATCCTGACAGAACATGCATCACTCACGTCCCTCCTCTGCTCTGAACCCTCAGTGGCTGCCCAGCTCACTCAGAATAAAGCCACAGTCCTGGCCACAAGGACGGGAGGCCCTCACCATCCAGCCCCTCTCTCTCTGACTTCATCTGCTCTCATCTCTCCCTCTCTCTGCTCCAGCTGGGCCTCCTCCTTGCTGCTCAGATGCCCACAGAGACGCAGAGCTAGTTCCTTTACTTCCTTGATGGCTTTGCTTAAATGTTGCCTCTTCAGTGAGGATTTCCCTGAACACCATCTTTTAAAGAAAAAGGAGGAAAAAAGGCCACTCCAAGCATGCCTTATTTCATTCTAACATATCATTGTTGTTGTTGTTTGCTTTATTGTGTGACTACCCCCTAGCACATCAGGTCTACGAGGACTCGGAGTCTTGCATGTGGCTCCAAGGTCACCTTGGACTCAACATAGATGGAGGAAGGAGAAGGCACTCCTGCTTCTCAACCACTCAGGCTCAGAAGTGACACCAGTCATTTCTGCCTGCATTTCATTGGTGGGAATTAGTCATCTGGTCCAACAAGAGGCAAGGGGGTGCTGGGAAATGTAGTCCCTGGTTGGGCAGTTTCCACCCACTTTCCAGGTGTGAGCTAGTCACATGGTTCACCTAGAGGCAAGGGTTGCTGGGAAATGTAGTCGCTGGCTGGGCAGTCTCCCCTTGTAACATCTCTACACCCTGAAGGGAGCATGGATCTTTGGTGGGCAGTCATCTCTGCCACATTGTGTGACCTTGGGCAAGTTACTTAACTCCTCTGGGGCTCAGTTTCTTTACCGAAAATATAGGACTATGAATAGGACCTCCCTCATAGTTGTGGTCATGATTTAGTGAGTTGAAACATACACAGTGCTTAGACTAGGGCTTGGAACAGAGTGGGGGCTCATCATATTCATGATTTTTATTGTTTGTTGAGAATCGACTTTGGGTTATATCCCTCAATCCTTACCACGACCACAGGGTGCACATATCCATCACACCTACTTTACAGAGGAGGACGATGAAGGTTGGAGAGGGGACGTCAGTGACCCAAGGCTACACAATCAGGAAGCAGCAGAATCAGCCTGGTAGCAGACAGTGTGTCACACCGGGGACTATCAGACTTGTTGCTAAACAGTCCCACCCCTAGCCTCTGCATTTCCCTCTTGTAAGATGCAGGGCCCCCAGCAAGGTTGCCTTAATATCCTGACTTAGTCTTGCATTGCTGGCCCTGCCAGCCTTTCCAATCTCATCTCCTATCACTCTCCATCTCCCCCACCACGACCCAGCCACCTGCTATCTCTCTAATCCTCACATAAGCCACGCACGGTCCCACCTCAGGGCCTTTGCACCTGCTCTTCCCTCTGCCTGGAATGCTCTTTCTGCGTGTCTTTCCATGGGTGGCTCTTTCTTCTCATTCTGCTCTTGCCTCAAATGTCACCTCCTCAGGGAGGCCCTCCCTGAGCCCAGCTCAGTCACTTCTTTTCGCATTACCTAGTTTCCCCTCTCTGCAGAGAAGCCAGAACCATCTAACATTTTACTGTGTTCATGTATTTGTTAGGGTCTGTCTCCCTCACTAAGCTGCAAGCTCAACACAAGGATTAGCCTCATTCTTTTTGCTCTTCCTATATCCCCAGTAACTGGAACTGTGCCTGGCATGAAGTCCAGCCTCGGAAAAGTAAGACTAACACAAGACATTTAACTGACAACCTATGACCCTATGTACCTCTTTGCCCACGCTTCTTTCCCTACTTCCTCCAGGGACACTGTTTGAGGGCACACACAACTCCAAAGGGCACCACTCCGGACGGCATCAATGTGCCCTGTTGGGAAAGGACGGTGTTTGTACAGTGCACAACCTATACAAACGTAGTGATGCTTCTGTTGCCATATTTCCCTCTCCATTCATTCGTTCAGTAAATATTTATTAAGTACATACGGTCTACCACAGTAGTGGTGTAGATGCAGTGGGAGATGAGAGAAACATGTTTCCGCCTAGGTGGCAAAGTTTAAACTTGCAAACACAAATAAAACAGAACACGTCAAAGTGTCAAAACTAAATATGCAACTGGGAAGCACAAAGTCATTGCTCTTACTTCTCTATATTTTTCTCATCCTCTCCTTTCTCCCTTTCCTCTCTCCTTATCAGATACCCACATTGAGGCTCTGCAGTCACCGACAGATACTCCTCATTCTTTCCTGTCTCTCTCCTACCCAGTGTGCTAGAGCTGGTTGGCACAGGCTCGCAAAAGCCAATTGTTAAATATTTAGGAATGTTGGGAGCTGGTTGTCAAACCGTTGGTAGCTTAAAATCAGATGTGTTAGAAGCGATTACACCACAGAAATGGGCCAACAGTGTAAGGCAGGGTATGTTGAGGCTGTTTTTCTGACCAGCTGGTTTTCCAGCACACCACTGCTCCCATCTGTTTCTGGCAAAGAAACTTGGCTTTGTCAAAGAATACCTAATTCCTTCATAGATATTCAGTCTCCACCACCAGCCCCGCCCCCTGGCATACTTCAGCTCCCTCCCGGGTGGCGAGAAGTGGAAAATCTATGGGCCATGTTGTGCTGGAGGAGAGAGAACAGAAGAAGAAGAAAAGCATGAGGAAAGCTTATGAAAAAGGGAATAGAAAGGAAAGCAATGTAGGAAGGAAAGAGAAAGAAAAGAGAAGTAGGAATCCATGGGGGCAGAGGTTAGGATAGAGAAAACGTGGGGACCCACCAATACCCACCACACAATGTCCTCACAGGCAGTTGGGCCATTTCCCCACCTGGGACCTGAAGTTGGCCAGGTTGCCATGAAAGATGAAGAAACTGCAACCCAAACTACCCTGAAACACGGTCGGGGTGGGGACACAGATAGCTGGGCTCAGGAGGGAAGAGCTGGATCAGTGGTCCTGGGGGCCAGGATGCCTCAGATTCTAACTGTTGAGGGGGTTGGGGGCCTGTATCCTGGGTGTGAGGGAGGAGGGGGCTGGAGGCCTGGACTCCTGGATCTGAGGGAGGAGGGAGGACCCAGATTTCTCAGCCTTTAAGCCATTGCGATTCAGAGGGTGGGCCCAGGCCTCCTTAAGCAAGAGCCTCCCCTCCCCACCCCTTTCCTGAACTGCCTGGGATGGGGTGAGATATAAAAGGTCTCGGTTTCCTGAGAGAAGGAGCAGGAACGAGAGAGTCCAGCTGCCCTGATCATGAACCCTGCCCTGCTGCTGGCCCTCCTGGGCATGGCCCTCATGCTGCCCCGTGAGTGAGGACCCCAACCTGGGGGGACTTCCCTGGAGGATGGGCTGAGATGGATTTACTCTTCCCATTTCAGGAGTGCAGGCCCTGACCTGTCAGTTAGGGACAGGTGAGGCTGTGGTGAATCATTCGGACATGCCCCTCCAGTGGACGGTGACGAATCAGCAAGTCTGTGAGGATGGCTGGGGTTGCCAAGACACGCTGCTGCTCACTGAGAATGGTGAGAAAAGCCCCGTAGGCCCCAAGCCTGGCTCCCACCCTCTCCTGTGTAGAGACATCCCTCCCCGCACCCAGCCCTCCCTGCATTCCCTATGGGAACTCAGAGGACCCCTCCCCTCCTAATAGGAGCTGTCCCCTCCCCAGCAGGGGCAAAGTCTTGGGTGCCCAGTCACCATCTGTCCAGTCTCCCACCCCTGGCCACGATATAGACCGTCTCTCTAAGACCCGGAGTCCTGACCCCACCACAGCCTCCCTCCCTCTCTTGGTCCAGGACCCCAAGTGAACCTGGTGCTCAGCAAGGGCTGCACCCCAGAGGCAGATCACGAGCCCCGTGTCACCCAGCACAGGGCAGGCCCCGGCCTCTCCATCGTCTCCTACACCCACGTGTGCCGCAACGAGGACTTATGCAACAATGTCCCCAACACCCTCCCTCTCTGGGACTCGTTGCCCCCAACAGGTGCCTGAGGGAGGAGGGGGAGGATGAGGAGGGAAAAGTGAGTGTGGGGAGGAGGGGAGCGACAGGGCTGAGGGGGGTGAGGTTAGCACAGAGGGACAGTCCCTAATTCCCTGCACCCCAGGCCTGCATGACAGGAGCCCGAGGAGGGCACGTTTTGGGGGAGACTGGGGAGGTTGATTTCTGGGGCAAGCAAAAGCGCGGTGGAGAGAAAACCCCTGATCTGAAGGCAGAACGCTCTCTTCCTCTCTCTCCGGCTCTCACCTCCCAGTCCCGGGGTCCGTGCGGTGCCCAGTCTGCTTGTCCACAGAAGGCTGTGCATCTGCAACAGAGCTGACCTGCCCTGCTGGGGACACACATTGCTACAACGGGATCCTCCTGATCAGCGGAGGTGAGGCGGGACATCGGGGTCCCTGGGGGCACTGAAGGGGAGGTCTGAGGGCCGGGATCTGGGTCTCTGGGAGGGAGAGTAGCTGAGGGCTGGGACCTGGAGGAGGGTGGGCCTGGCTTCGTGGAGCTGCGCCTCCCCTGAAGGTTGCGTGGTCCCACTGGGAGCATCTCCCTCTCTCCCTCTCTCCTCCTTTCCACAGGGGGCATCTTCACCAGTCTGAGAGTGCAGGGGTGCACGTCTCAAGCAGGCTGCAACCTGCTTAATAACATTGAAAAAATTGGGGCCCTGACTGTGCGTGAGTACTGCATCCATGAAGGTGAGTCCCTCGTGCGGGAGACGAGGCCGTGCCCTGCACTGCAGTCTTGGGGCACGGTGACACTAGTGAAAGTGGGACACCCGAACACATCTCACCAAAGCCAGCACCCGCGAGTAACTTAGGAGTTTGCTCCTCACTCAGGGTGTGCAAAGGGAGGCATTCTCCTGGTAGGCACTTCGATGGGGGTGCCACTAAGAGGTGTCCGGTTGCAGGGGAGAGAGAGGGCACATGGTCCAGGCGACAGATATTCAGGGCTGGAACCCACCGCTGGATGTTTTAATTGATGATCAGGTTTGGGCCGACTAAGTTAGGGTGGCCTGTCCAGGTGGGAGGGGAACCCCAGAGCAGAGTGGAAGGTCAGAGGGGTGGAGAGGGTGGCTGCTGTGCATTCCACTTTCTCCATCAAGTGCGGGAGGGCAGGAGCGCCCACTGGTTTTCATGCTGGGAGTGACTCACTGCTTCCAATTCCATTCTCCACACCCCTGGCCTAGGGTAACCCTGGGTCTCCCACTTCTCCTCGATCACCTCACCCCACTCACACCCACCCCACCCATGGTCCTGGAGCACCCCAGCAGCCCTGCTGCCTAGGGAAGAAGACCAGAGAACACTGAGGGTGCTCCCAGTGTGACAGGGCAAGCAAGAGCCAAATGGGGACACTGGGGGGGGTCCCAACGTCCTCACGGAAACCACTCAAGGGGCAGACTGAAAGTGGCCTGGAGTGTCTCCATGGGAATGGCCGCTGCATGCAGGGAGGGGTCAAGGGACTTCAGAGAGGGAAGAAGTGCCGTCCCGGTCTGAGCCTCAGTTTCCTTGTCTGCCCATGGCACTCTGACCCTACAACTTTAAGAAAAGAGCTGAGTGAGTTCAGCAAACTTTCCTCTTTGTGCTTCGATGCCTCTGGCTGGACTGGGGGCCTGAGGACAGGGCCTGGACGTCACTGACCGGAGAGTTCCAGACGTGGACAGCACAAGAGCTAGCTCAGGATGGGTGCCCGGGATTTATTTGCAAGTGAGTTCATGCAGGATTCAAGGTCTCCCATGCAGATCCCCGAGGACTCAGACCCCATCCCTGCTCAGGACTAGGAAGGGAGACGTCACGGAGCAGATGGTCACAGGGCTGTGTGGGAGGGGGTCTGGGGAGCTCAGAGGAGGGAAAATACTTATCTCCTGGGGGTGGGTATCAAGGAGGCCTGCACAGAGGAGGTGATCTGTGAGCTGTGTTTTAAAGATGAGCTCTAACTTATTTGAAGAAGAGGAAAAGGACAGGAGCAGGCAGAGGGAAGAGCATGTGCTAAGGCCTGGAGGTGGGCTGAGCCTTCTGCTTTCAGGAAGTCATCCTTGGCTCTGCCTGAGATGGCTCATCAAGAGGACGGGTTACAGCCGGGCCTCGGGTGATTACAAGTTTTCCAGGTAGACGAGGTGGGTGTGGGAGATGAAGGGAGAGCCATTCCAAGCAGAAGGAAGAGCTCAGGCAAGGCCAGGGAGCCAGGAAATGACCTGGCGTATCTTGAGAATTGATATTGGCGGGGGACCAGAGAGGTGGGTGGGGCCTCGTGATGTCCCCACAAGGCCAGGCTGAGGAGTTGGCTTTTCTCCTGAGGGCAGGGGAGCCACGGAAGGGGGCTGAGCAGGGAGGGGCAGAGTCTGAGTCTCTCCTTCTGATTAATGCTGGTTTAGTTTTCCGGCCCTCATCGCTGGGACCAGCTGACATTCGTAATCCAGAAGGTGTTTCAGAAACAGTTCAGACAGAACGCACGCTACACACACACACACACACACCACACAATACACACACACACCATGCCACATACACACCACACATCCCATACCACACACACATCTCCTTACACCTCACATGTACCACACACACCACAAACCTTATACACTATACAGACCACCCACCACACACGCAATACACCACACGTCACACACAAAGAAAACACACATAGAACACACACCATGCCACTCCCTCACGACAAACACATACCACATACATCACACGCACAGTGTCACTACACACACACAACCCCCAAACATCATGTACCATACACACACACTACACTCACCATACAAACATGCCATACACATATAACACACTGCAGACAACCCCTACACACCACACACATACTACACCCCCATACACATACCTTACACGTACACTACACACACCACACACATGTCACATGAAACACAGCTTTTATGCCACGAATGAATGTTCCTATCACAATCCATGCTTGGTTAGCTTTCGACGTTGGAGCCAGATCTCTTGGAGGATGTGTTTGGCTTCCCTGGTTCTGTTCAGTTCAGCAGTTTAGCAAGCATTTCCTGACCATCGGCAAGACCAGGCATCAGAAACTGGGTACGACAAGAGGTCAGGGAATATATGGAGCAGAGAAGGGCATGCCTGGAGCCAAAACAGCCCCTGCGAAGGCATGTGGGTGGCAGAGGGCTGGGGCAAGAGCACAGGCTGCCCAAGATGGGCCAAAGCAGGACCCCAAGCTGAGGAAGAACAAAAGGCTTGGAACACGAAGGGCCTTCACCTCCCCTAAGCAACTGGGCGGTGCTCCCAGGGAGAAGGGTGGGGCGGCCCAGTCAGGAGAGCACAGCAGTTAAAGAGCTTAATGTCTGAATCAGAGAGATGTTGGCTCCCTGTCTGGGCTCTGCCACTGAACCAGCTATTGAGGGTCAACACCTCTTTGAGCCTTTTTCAAGCAATTCAGGAAGGAGGAGACAATTCCAGAGAGCCAGGAGCAAGGGAGTATATGCAAAGGCCCTGGGGTGGCCAAATGCCTGCTGTGTGTTCAAGGAGGAGCCTAGAGGCCAGTGTGGCTCCAACAATGTGATCAAGGCAGAGCAGAGCAGGACAGAGAGACAGAGAGAGGGGGGGAGGCCAGATCACCTAGAGCCTTTGGGGTCAATTTAAGGACTTGGAATTCGATTCTGACTCGGATGGGATTCAGACCACCTATGGAGGGTCTGAGCAGAGGAGAGACAGGAATCAACTTACCTTAATGGGGATCCTTCTGGTTGTTGTGTGGAGAATAGAGTGAGGGATATGTGGGAGTGGGGGAGGGGACCCCCATGGACACCCAGGAGGAAGCAGGTGAGAGCCAGGGGCGTCTTGGAAGCTGTAGAGGTGGCAAGACCTGGTCAGGTTCTGGGGGTATCTTGCAGCTTAAGACAACAGGATTTCCTGATGGGCGCAACACAGGGTGTCAGAGGGAGGGGATTGTCAGGAATGACTTGAGCAACTGCTGGAAGGAACCGCCGTTGACCAAGGTGGGGCAGATGGGGGTGGGGAGAGCAGAGCAAGGCTGGGAGGAAGGCAGCAGAAGCCGCGATTTTGTCATCTGTGATGAAATGAGTGGTCCTCCTTCATGGGGCTGTCCTGAAGATTACCTATGTTTATGGATGCTGCGTCATCAGCCCAGGAGTTTCTGCCTCAAGGGACAACTCACTGTGATGGCCTTGAGAGAAGATCTGGGCTCAGGGTTTTCACACTAGACTCCTGAGGGCCACAGGATCCGAGGTAGCCAAGCACGGTCATTGATTCCTGTCTTCCCCATCGCTCACCCCAAGGGGCCAGAACGCCTGAGTTCTGAGTCCCCTGACTGGTGGTGGGCCCTCGAGCAAGCTACTGAACAACTCCTCTGCCTCTGTTTCCCATCTTGAAATGGGGTGATGATGATAACACCACCTACTTTGGGGGTTGCTGTGGGGAAATAAAATGATCAAAACACATATCTTCGTCAGCTAGTGTCAGGGGGCTAATCCAGGGAGCAATCAGGACAGCCAGGCTCGTAGTAAATGCTCAGTGCACGGCAGGCCTTTGCATCTTTTTGTTTAGAACATGTGGCTTCTCAGTGAAAAGAAATACATGGTGTCACACTATGCTCCTCATTATCCGGACGAGGACCTTGAGGCCGAGAGAGGACAGTGGAAATTGGCTCAGGCTGAGGGGGAGCCCTCCATCTCCCTCACTCCCAAGGGAGGAGTTGCCTTTCTCCAGGAGCTTGGGAGAGGTCCCTGCAGGTGTTTGAGCAAAAACAAGACAAAGAAAGGAGGTAGGGCTCAGACTTCCAAGGTCCCTTCAAAATCTGATATTGAAGGACTCTGGCCAGGTCACCTGGAGTGTGACTCAGGAATGTGATCACCTCCAAGCCTGGGACCTGGAGGGACAGACACGGCTGTTTCCCTGGCTTTCCCAGACCCTGCTTCATCCAACCAAGATGTCCTGACCTGTCAACGGGGAGTCATGGTGAAGTTGCAGACAAACTCGGCTCAGACACCCGTCGAATGGACCGCGAGTGGGTCCCAGACGTGTGAGGCTGGAGAGATGTGTCAGGAGACGCTTCTGCTGGTAGACGTAGGTGCGTGGGCTGTGCAAGAGGTATGGCCCCTGCGTTGGGGCCCAGGCTTCCCCACCCTGGATTCTGTCCCTGCTTTCCTGCCCAGGTCCCTTCACACCTGGAGCTCTAAACCCAACTCTTCTTCTTTCTGTGCCTTGTTTTCCCCTTCTGAAAACTGGGAGCAATAATACTACCTACCTTGCTGGGTGGTCGTGTGGATAGACTCGATAGTCGCTGCAAAGGGCTGAGAGTAGAGCTGGCACAGGGGGACCCATAGGCTTCATTCAAGGTTTATGGAGCATCTGCTGTGTGCCAGGCACCCTAGATCCCACTGCACCTGCCTTTGTGCAGCTTTATGAGCTGTGGGAAACAGAAACATGGCCAAAACAGAGAGCAAGATATGGTGTGGAGATAAGAGGTGTGGCGCGAAATCCCCCAGAGAAAGGAGAGAGAGAGAGTGAGGGGAAGGTTGCACGGTGATAATGGGTACTCAGGGCAGCCTCTGCTGCGAAGGTGACGTTGGCACAAGAACTGAGAGCTGGCAGCGCTGGAGGAGGACCCAGCCTCTGGCCCCCCCACTGTCTTCCCCACATTCCAGGTGACCCGTGCTTTTGTTTGTGCTCAGGGAACCTGCACCCACCCTCTGTCTCCTGAGCTCCTGCCTCCCTCGGAGCTTCCCTCCCTCAGCCCGGCTCTCACTGTCTCACCCCTCAGGACACAGATCACTCATAGTGGGGAGCAAGGGCTGCAGCAAGATCGGGACACATGAATCCCCGACTGTCACCGTCCACTCGGGGCCCCCCGGAATGCTCGTCGCCTCCTACGCCCGGTTCTGCTCCTCCAGCGGGTGCAACAGGGCCGACAGCAGCAGTGTCCTGTTGGACGCCATCCCCCGTCCAGGTGTGGGATCCCAGCATGCTGGGTGGGACCAGGGACACTTAGAGATGGGGCCCAGAGACAAGGGGCTCCGGGTCACAAAGAAGGTGGCTGCAGGGAGGAGCAGAGCTGTGCACCCCAACCTTCTCTCTGCTCCCCAGCTCCCCCTGTCCCCGGAGACCTGCAGTGTCCTGCCTGTGTTGAGTTGTTTGGATCCTGCTCAGAGAACTCTGATATTGTTACCTGCCCCAAGGGCACCATTCGTTGTTACCGTGGTTCCATAAATCTCAGGGGAGGTGAGTACTGATGGTCTCAAGGATGAAGGGATCAGGTTCTGGATTCACTGGTCCTGAGGTTGGAGGTGGCCTGAGTTCCTGACTCATGGGTTTGGGGGTGGGAGGTTGAGGATCCCGATGTCCGGTCTAAGGGAGGAGGGACGAAGGGGCTGATCTCCTGCTCTGACCAGGGAGAGGGTGCATCGGGGATTCCTGGGTCTTAGGAATTTCAGCGGGCTGTGCTTTGAGTTCTCTGATTTAATCTTCATCCTCTAGGTGGGCTGTCCTCCTCATTGGACCTGCAGGGCTGCATGGCCCAACCTTCCAGATATCTGTTGAACCATAGCCACAATATTGGGGTCTTCTTCGTGATCGAAAACCTCTCCACACGGCTACAAGACAAAAAAGACAGTTTTATTACTGAATGAGCATTAAACCAGAATGTGACGTGCACCACAGGCAATCCGCTAGGGAACCGCAAAGACAGAAGGACAGCTCACCCCTTATCTACCCAGGCAGATACTGCCCCTCACACACGTGTTCTCAAGGTAAACAATACGAGTCCTCATGTAGGAGGACTTGATGGGGCCATTGGTCACACTGAGTTCATTCTAAATTCATCTGGTAATTGGGGCCACCATCTGTGTTAGTTAACTGACTTTATCCAAACGAAGAATAACCTGCTCATCCCTTTACGACTGGAGGTCATTTTGCCCCAGGAGTGAGGTGTCCACCTCAGTTAGGCTCCTGCCCTCCCCAGAAGCTGGGAGACAGGGTGCTGTCTTCCCTGCTGATTGCATTTCAAAGAGATGGCTTTCCTGTACTTGAGAAAGACATCCCTGGGTTGTAAGGCTGGCGAGGGGCTTATTTACATTTTTTAAAGATTTCCATACATCTCAAAGGGACAGAGAAAGAATTTATAATTATACATTTTCTGAAGAAAGTGGGCTGTCTTTCCCTTTTTGCTCCACGGAAAAGATAAATTTTTTTGCTTTTTCAATTTGTATTGACCCTTACAGGGGTTCTTGCAAGAGAAAAGTGGTGCATTGCGTCAAATGCTGTAAATCTAGCCTGAGGGACGCCTGGCAGGTTTAGCAATAAAAGTCTGCAAATACAAAAAGAAATCTCAATTCCAGTGCTTTTTTCTTCTGGAGTAGCCAACAGTTGGTATTTTTGCAATGGATCAGTCGCTTGCAATGGATTTTAGACTCTTGTAACCTGGTTTCGCCAATACAATTGGGCAAAAACCTTCCTTGCTGTAAGAGGAACTCAGACTTGACCAACCCTCACACTGGCTCTGAAGAAGCAAATCCTGTGCTGATAAATGCGGATACATTTTAATACCAAATAGGGGCAACCGGAAAAGACAGGTCATGTGGGAAAGAGCCATAAATCATAAAAAGGACGAACCATGGAAACCACAAAAAATTATACTAGAAATTAACCCTAGCCTCCTCCCTCCAAAATATTCCACTTGGAAACGCTAAAATATTCTTCTAAATAACTCCTAGGTGATTATATTTAGATATTAACATTGATGTTTCCAACCGAGCACATTTTGTATGGAACATCTTATAAGCTCCAGTAAGAGAACCACAGTGCAGAACTCCAGGTTTTGGAGAAAATCCATCGTTCTTTCTGCACGTAGCACTCCAACATTTGGAAAGCTCTCCAGGCTTGTCACTGGGCCCCAGTGGAATCTGATGCCTGGTGCACTGGGCTGAATATTTGTGTTCCCCCAGAATTTGTATGTTGACACCCTAACCCCAGTGTGGAGGTTTTTGGAGCTGGGAACTTTGGGAGGTAATTAGGTCCTGAGGGTGGAGCCATGAGAATGGGGTTAGTGCCCAGTCTTAGCCAGAGTTCTCCAGAGAAACAGAACCAACAGGATATGTAGAGGTGCGTGGAAAGATTTATTATGAGGAATTGGTTCATGCAATTATGGAGGCTAAGAGGTGCCAGGATCTGCTGTCAGGGAAGCTGGTGGTGGAGTGCCAGTCCAAAGCTCAGGCCTGAAACCAGGGGAGCCAATCGTGAGACTCTCAGTCCGTGTTTGAAGGCCGGAGAACAAGAGGGTCGGTGTCCAAGGGCAGGAGAACATGGAAGTCCCAGCCCAAGCAGAGAGCAAATTCCTCCTTCCTCCACCTTTTTGCTCTGTTCAGGCCCTCTATGGATTGGAAGCAGCCCATTCCCACGGGTGAGGGCCGTCTTTACTCAGTCCACTGAGTCAAATGCCATTCTCTTCCGGAAACGCCCTCCCAGAAACACTCAGAAGTAGCGTCTTACCAGCTGTCTGGGCATCCCTTAGCATAAAGTTGAATGTAAAATTAGCCATCCCAGCATCCTTACAGGTAGAAGCCAGAGCTAGTTAGCTCTCTTTCAGCCATGTGAAGCTACAGTGAGACGTCTGCCATATGCAGCCCCGAGGAGGGCCCTCACTGCAAGCTAAAGACACCTGGCTGCAAACACAAAGGGCATTGTGACCTAAACTGCACATCACCTACTGGGTGTAGTCAAGCTTCCAAACAACAACGGTGGGCATGCACAGCAGCATCTGTCGTCTACTAAAAAGCTGTGTGTGGGATCAGGCTCAAGCAGGCATGCAGGGCACAGGTGAAAGCCCCAGTAGGTGGCTCCGACGCCCACGGCAGCTGTTCTTCCTGCCTCTTTCTCCACCCAAACTCTGGGCTCATGGGAATTCCCTGTGATCTGTTTACAGAGGAGAGAAAGCACAGATCAGATTTGGAATGGGTCTGCAACTGTCCCCAAGGCCCACCTGGCTGTTGACTGTTCTCAGTGCCCAAAGCAACAGAGGTAAAGACCAACACTAATCTGTTGTGGCATCATGCTATGGCAGGGCTACAAAGGACACGCTCCATCATGGAGGGCACTGAGCTTTCTCCTCACAGGGGTAGACACAAACTGTGGTCTCTGATTTGGCCTCCTGGTACTCAATGCTTCTGTCAACTCTGCCATTCAGGAACTTTGAAAATGTCTTTTCTTTGGCTGTGATATGCTACGAAGTACTGTTGCCTATGGGGTCATACATTTTAAAGCAAAGGAAGGGAGGCAATGAGCTCACACCCGTGGAGCTCACTGATCTTCCCAGGTGCCCCACTACACAGAGAAGTCACTGAGTGAGTTCAGCAGTCTTTCCTCTTTGAGCTTGGATGCCTCTGGCTGGACTGGGAGCCTGAGGACAGGGCCTGGATGTCACTGACCCGAGGTTTCCAGACGTGGACAGCACAAGAGCTAGCTCAGGATGGGTGCCCGGGATTTATTTGCTGAAGTGAGTTCATACAGGATTCCAAGGTCTCCTGTGGAGACCCCAGAGGACTCAGACCCTGTTCCTGCCCAAAGGGCCTCCAGGACTAAGAGGGGAGACATCACAGAGCAGGTGGTCACAGCAGATGGTCACAGGGATGAGGGATCTGGGGAGCTCAGAGGAGGGAAAATACTTATCTCCTGGGGGTTGGTATCAAGGAGGCCTGCACAGAGGAGGTGACCTGTGAGCTGTGTTTTAAAGATGAGCTGTAGTTTATTTGTAGAAGAGGAAAAGGTCAGGAGCAGGCAGAGGGAACAGCATGTGCAAAGGTCTGGAGGTGGGCTGAGCCTGCTGTTTTCAGGAAGGCATCCTTGGCTCTGCCTGAGATGGCTCATCAAGAGGACGGGATATAGCCGGGCCTCGGGTGATTACAAGTTTTCCGGGTGGACGTGGTGGGTGTGGGCAATGAAGGGAAAACCATTTCAAGCAGAAGGAAGAGCTCGGGCAAGGCCAAGGAGCCAAGAAATGAACTGTCGTATCTTGGGAATGGATATTGGTGGGGGACCAGAGAGGTGGGTGGGGGCCTGGTGATGTCCCCACAAGGCCAGGCTGAGGAGTTGGCCTTTCTCCTGAGGGCAGGGGAGCCACGGAAGGGGGCTGAGCAGGGAGGGGCAGAGTCTGAGTCTCTCCTTCTGATTAATGCTGGTTTAGTTGTCCAACACTCATTGCTGGGACCAGCTGACATTCGTAATCCAGAAGGTGTTTCAGAAACAGTTCAGACAGAACGCACGCTACACACACACACACACAACACACAATACACACACACACCATGCCACATACACACCACACATCCCATACCACACACACATCTCCTTACACCTCACATGTACCACACACACCACAAACCTTACACACTATACAGACCGCCCACCTCACACGCAATACACCACATACCACATACAAACAAAACACAGACACACAGAACACACAGCATGCCACTCCCTCACAACAAACACATACCACATACATCACACACACAGTATCACTACACACACACATACCCCACACATCCCTAACACTCCATACGCACACACTACCCACTCCATACAAACATGACATATGCATATCACAAACCCCATACACACCACACAAATACTACACCTCTGCACACATACCGTACATGTACACTACACACACCACACACATGTCACATGAAACACAGCTTTTATGCCACAAATGAATATTCCTATCACAATCCATGTTTGGTTAGCTTTCGACATTGGAACCAGATCTTGGAGGATGTGTTTGGCTTCCCTGGATCTGCTCAGCTCAGCAGTTTAGCAAGTATTTCCTGACCATCGGCAAGACCAGGCATCAGAAGCTGGGTACGACAAGAGGTCAGGGAATATGTGGAGGAGAGAAGGGCACTCCTGGAGCCAGAGCAGCCCCTGAGAAGGCATAGGGTTGCAGAGGGCTGGGACAAGTGCACAGGCTGCCCAAGATGGGCCACAGCAGGACCCCAAGCTGAGGAAGAATGAAAGGGCTGGAACATGAAGCTCCTTGACCACCCCTAAACAATTGGGCAGTGGTCCCAGGGAGAAGAGTGGGGCAGCACAGTCAGGAAAGCACAACAGTTAAGAGCTTAAAGTCTGAATTAGAGGGACGTGGGCTCCCATCTGAGCTCTGCCGCTGAACCAGCTGTTGAGGATCACCACCTCTTTGAGCCTCTTTCAAGCAATTCAGGAGGGAGGAGACAATTCCAGAGAGTCAGGAGCAAGGGAGTGTATGCAAAGGCCCTGGGTGGGCATATGCCTGCTGTGTGTTCAAGGAGGAGCCTAGAGGCCAACGTGGCTCCAACAATGTGATCAACGGAGAACAGAGCAGGACAGAGAGACAGAGAGGGAGGGGGAGGCCAGATCACCTAGAGCCCTTGGGGCCAATTTAAGGACTTAGAATTCGATTCTAGTGGGATGGGGACCTATTGGAGGCTTCTGAGAAGAGAAGTGACATGAATCAACTTACCTTTATGGGGATCCTTCTGGCTGTTGGGTGGAGAATGGAGTGAGGGGGAGGTAGGAGTGGAGGAGGGGACCCCCATGGAGACCCAGGAGGAAGCAGGTGAGAGCCAGGGGCGTCATGGAAGTAGCAGAGGTGGCGAGACCTGGTCAGGTTCAGGGGGTATCTTGCAGTTTAAGACAACAGGATTTCCTGATGGGTCCAACACAGGGTGTCAGAGAGAGGGGATGGTCAGGAATGACCTGAAAACTGTTGAAGGAGCTGCCATTGAGCAAGGTGGGGAAGATGGGGATGGGGAGAGCAGAGTAAGGCTGGGAGGAGGGTAGCAGGAGCCGTAATTCTGTCGTCTGTGATGTGAGGAAATGAGCGGTCCCCCTTCGTAGGGCTGTCCTGAATGTTACCTATGTTTATGGATGCTGAGTTTCTGCCTCAGTGGATGCATCTCAGCAGACCATGTGATGGCCTTGAGAGAAGATCTGGGCTTGTGGTTTTCACGCAGACTCCTGAGGGCCACAGGGTCTGAGGTAGGCAAGGACGGTCATTGATCTCTCTCTTCCCCATCACTCACCCCAAGGGGCCAGAACACCTGAGATCTGAGCCCAGTTCGGACCCTGACTGGTGGTGGGACATCGAGCAAGCTACTTAACAACTCCTCTGCCTCTGTTTCCTGTCTTGAAATGGGGTGGTGATGATAACACGACCTCCTTTGGGGGTTGCTGTGGGGAAATAAAGTGATCGAGGCACAAAAGCTCCTTGAGAGGTGTCAAGGGGCTAATCCAGGGAGCAATCAGGACAGCCAGGCTCGTAGTAAATGCTCAGTGCACGGCAGGCCTTTGCATCTTTTTGTTTAGAACATGTGGTTCCTCAGGGAAAAGAAATACATGGTGTCACGCTACCCTCCTCATTACCTGGATGAGGGCCTTGAGGCCCAGCGAGGACAGTGGAAATTGGCTCAGGCTGAGAAGGAGCCCTCCATCTCTCTCACTCCCAAGGGAGGAGTTGCCTTCCTCCAGGAGATTGGGAGAGGTCCCTGCAGATGTTTGAGCAAAAACAAGACAAAGAAAGGAGGTAGGGCTCAGACTTCCAAGATCCCTTCTAAATCTGACATTGAAGGACTCTACGGCCAGGTCATCTAGAGTGCGACTCAAGAACGTGATCACCTCCAAGCCTGGGACCTGGAGGGACAGACACCGCTGTTTCCCCGGCTTTTCCAGACCCTGGTGATTGCTTCTCTCCAGCTAATCTGATCTGTCAACAGGGAGTCATGGTGAGGATGCAGCCAAACTCGGCTCAGACACCCGTCGAATGGATCGCAGGTGGATACAGGAAGTGCGATGCTGGAGAGAACTGTCAGGAGACGCTTCTGCTGGTAGACGTATGTGTGTGGGCTGCAAAAGAAGTACGGCCCCTGCGCTGGGTCCCAGGCTTCCCCACCCTGGATTCTGTCCCTGCTTTCCTGCCCAGGTCCCTTCACACCTGGAACTCTAAAGCCAGCTCTTCTTCTTTCTGTGCCTTGTTTTCCCCGTCTGGAAATTGTGGGCAATAATACTACATACCTTGCTGGGTGGTCGTGTGGATAGACTCGATAGTCCATGCAAAGGGCTGAGAGCAGAGCTGGCACAGGGGGACCCAAGGGCTTCATTTGAGGTTTATGGAGCATCTGCTGTGTGCCAGGCACCCTAGATCCCACTGCACCTGTCTTTGTGCAGCTTTATAAGCCAGGGGGAAACAGAAACATGGCCAAAAACAGAGAGCAAGATATGGTGTGCAGATAAGAGCTATGGAGCTAAATCCCACAGGGAAAGGAGAGAGGGAGAGTGAGGGGAAGGTTGCAAGGTGATAATGGGTATTCAGGGGAGGCTCTGGTGAGAATTGACGTTGGCACAAGAACTGAGAGCTGGCAGCGCTAGGGGAGGGCCAAGCCTCTGGCCCCCCCCACCGTCTTCCCCACATTCCAGGGGACCTGTGCTCTTGTTTGTGCTCAGGGAACCTTCACTCACCCTCTGTCTGCTGAGCTCCTGCCTCCCTCGGAGCCTCCCTCCCGCAGCCCGGCTCTCACTGTCTCACCCCTCAGGACACAGATCACTCATAGTGGGGAGCAAGGGCTGCAGCAAGATCGGGACACATGAATCCCCGACTGTCACCGTCCACTCGGGGCCCCCCGGAATGCTCGTCGCCTCCTCTGCCCGGTTCTGCTCCTCCAGCGGGTGCAACAGGGTCGACAGCAGCAGTGTCCTGTTGGATGCCATCCTCCATCCAGGTGTGGGATCCCAACGGGCTGCGTGGGACCAGGGACACGCATAGATGGGGCCCCAGTGACAAGAGGTTCCGCGGCTCAAAGAAGGTGGCTGCAGGGAGGAGCAGAGCTGTGCACCCCAACCTTCTCTCTGCTCTCAATTGCCCCCTGTCCCAGGAGACCTGCAGTGTCCTGCCTATGTGAGTTGTTTGGATCCTGCTCACAAAACTCTGAAACTGTTACCTGCCCTAAGGGCTCCATTCGTTGTTACCGTGGTTCCCTTGATCTCAGGGGAGGTGAGTGCTGATGGTCTCAAGGATGAAGGGGTTAGGGGCCTGGAGGCCCTGACTTACAGGTTTGGGGGTGGAGGGGGCTGGGGACCCAGATGTCTAGGTCTAGGGGAGGAGCGAGGAAGAGGCTGAGCTCCTGGTCTGAGTGGGGAGAGGGTGTGTCTGGGATTCCTGGGTCTTCGGAATTTCATTGGGCTGTGCTTTGAGTTCTCTGACTTAATCTTCATTCTCTAGGTGGGCTGTCCTCTTCACTGGACCTTCAGGGCTGCATGGCCAACCTTTCCAGATATTTGTGGCACCACGCACCCTATATTGGGGTCTTTACCGTGATGGAGAACTCTAGCAATGGGAATTGGCCTCTCTCCCAAGCTGGAGCTGCCCCTACCTCCTACATGGTTTTGGTCGTGGTGCTAGAGCTACCCTTAGCCCTTTGGTATGGCGTGCTCTCCCTGATGACCCCATTTCCCCTTGATTCTTAGCCCCTCCTAACCCCCTAAACCCAACCCTCCCTCTAATCTCATAACCGAGCACTGAATTATTTTCCCATCCTCTCCATGAATTATCATCCACACATACTTATGGCCTGATGACATTATAGGGAAGGGCCTGGGAACAGCTGAACTTGCCCTATGGGAGAGTTGACATTCAAGCAGTGGCCACACGTGCCTGATAATAAAGGTATCGTCCTTTCCCCCAGTGTTTGGGTTTCCCTATGTGAGGGGAGGGCAAGACACCCTGAAATCTGGCACAGGGGAGGAGAGGAATCTGTGAGAGATTCCCCATCTCAGGTCCGTCCTTCACTGGTCTGGTGCATCTCCATTCCAGCTTGGGTGTGTGTCTTAAACAAGTGGCCAGGCTATCATGTCGCTTCCCCCCACAGCCAGAATGCAGGGGCCATGAAACAAGGGGGTGATAAGGGAATGCCCCCTCACTCTAGTACACCTAAGTGCCCACTGAAAGGACTTTTGCTTCTGCTCCCTGTGACTTTGGAGTTGATGTGGGTGAGGAATCCCATCATAGTTCCAATCAATTGGAAGTCATGACTGCCCCCTGGCCATTTTGTGCTCCTCATGCTGCTCAAACAACAGGCAGCAAAGAAGGCCACTGAGCTGATTGCCAGAGGGGACCTGACTACCAGAGGGAGGTTGGGCTGCTGGGTCAAGGAGGACTCTGGCAGCCAAGTGATATGTTCGTGCGTACATCTTCCTATTTCCATTGGCAAGTGGCCCTGTTCAGAGGAAGACTGTAGAAACTCAATAAAGACAAGCCCATCAAACACTCTCTTCCCATCAGAATGAAGATTTGCATCACACAACAATTGTTTAAACTAGGTGTTGGCAGGTGGTAAGGACTGTGGAACGGGTGGTAGAATAAGGCAGCTCTGATTACCACCAGCTCCACAGCCAGGACCCTCGCAGCTTTGTTTTATAGGATTTCCTCCTCCATCCTCCTCTCACTGTGGTATATGAAGAACTGGTCGTCTAACACTCTGGGGGTCTGACTCATTGTCCATAGCACATTACAGTGATTAGGTAACAGACGGGAATTCTGTGTCTTCTGGATAGAGGACTCTGATTTTCATCTGGACAAAGGAAAAGGGTGGATTCTGAGGGAGAAAAGGGTGGACTGTGCTGAACACTTTCTGCTTCCTTGTCCAGATTCAGTCTCTCCCCTTCTCCCTGTGGCTCTGCACTGTGGGTGGCAGAGCTAGGAGAACTATGTCAATGGAATCTCCTGGCTTCCAGCTGGGTCCAGTCAAAGGAGACCAAAGAGAGGACATTGAGTGAGGTTGGGGTGTTAATTCCCCAGCTCCCTCCTTACAGGGTCACTGTGGGGCTGGGCAGATTATTCAGCCTGAGTTCAGTTCCTCTCTGACAGCCCTCTCCAGATAGTGTTCTCTCTCTGTCTCTGTCTCTGTCTCTCTTCTGTGATGCAATGTCCCCATGTTCCAGCAGGATGGTAACAAAAACCCAGTGCTATCGGCACCAGAGAACTGCTCTAACCCTTGTGTTTCCTCAACAGGCTCATACTTTTGTCAATTATCTCGTTTTCAATCGCTTCTCAAGTTACTCAGGTGGGATGAGTCTGCTTTTGTGCTGGGTCCTGACTGCTAAGTAGAAGCCTCTTTGGTGGAAGTCCACCTTCACCTCCAAGGTCATGGTGATGCCCACCCTGAAGGCTCTGCTACCATCCATTGCTCCATCCAATGGAGACATGCACTAGATCAGTGAAGGATGCGCCTGCAATGGGGAATCTCTCTCTGGTTTCCTTTCCTCCTGATGCCAGATCTCTAGGTTCCTGCCCTCCCATCACATAGAGAAATCCTCTCATTGCAGAAAAAGATAGTGTCATTATCATCGGACGTATGTGACCACTGCCTGAAAGTTTCTTCTTCTAAAGGGTGAGTTCAGCTGCTCTTGAATCTTCTCATGTAGTGTTATGAAGTGATAAACTGTGTGTGAGATTTGGAAGGGATGGGAAATACTTAGGATCAAAGGCCATTAGGTCACATGCTCATAAAGAAGGTTGGACTTGGGGATATTAATGGGAGGTTGGGAATTAGAGGTCATGCTATCAGTAGGCCAAAGGCCAGGGCAGCCATGTGGGAAAGTTCCAGTTGCTCTTCCTCGACATCTGATGTTGTCAGTTCCTTTGTTTTTAGCCATCTTAGTTTGCTTTCCTCACACTTTTGTTTAAAGTCTTTCCATTCTCCTGGGGGCCGAGACATTTGAATCACAAAAGCCAAGAGCGGACACCCTTTTCTCTGTTAATACCATATATCCCTTCTCTGAGAGAATAAGCGTTCTAGGGGATGAGCTCTGGGTCCCTGATGACATCATCACTGTGGGAATGGAGATCTAGCTTTCTGAGGGGAGGGGACTGTTACGGGATGAATTGTGCCCCCCAAAATTTGTATGTTGAAGCTCTTCCCCCGAGTGAGAGCCTCAGAATGTAACTGTATTTGTGGGCCTTTACAGAGGCGATTGGGTTAAAATGAAGCCTTTCGGATGGTCCCTAATCCAGTCTGACTGGTGTCCTTATAAGAAGAGGAGATCTGAACACACAGAGAGACACCAGGGATTTGTGGGCACAGAGGAAAAACCACGTGAGGACACAGGGAGAAGGCAGCCACCTGCAAGCCAAAGAGAGAGGCCTCGAGAGAAACCAAACGCACTGACCCCTTGATCGTGGACTTCCATCCTCCAGAACTGTGGGAGAATAAACATCTTATGGTTTAAGCTGCCCGGCTTCTGGTACTGTTACTGCAGCTCCAGCATGCTAACACAGGGACCATGGGTGTTGAGATGCCAGTGGGGACAGATGACACCAAGCACCAAATTCCACTCCTGCCCCCACCCCAACACTATTACACAGCCCCTGAGTGACAAGACAGGACTTCAAACTCAGGTCTGCTGGCCTGGTGAGAGGCACTCTATACACACTATTTCTAAACCTCATCACTTGACTTCCCTGCAAGGCAAGAATTGTCACCATTTTTAAATATGGACACTGAGACTTATAAAGGTGAAGTCATTTCCTGAAGGATAGGAGATAATATGTAGTGGCCCTTGGGCCAGCTCTGCAGCCTCAAGATCGCAGACTTGAGAATCAACCTAGGGGTCCTTTCTTCCTCAGCACCTGGGGAAGGCTCTTCTTTAACTTAACTTTCATTTTCAAGATGAAGATTAGCCCTGAGCTAACATCTGCCACCAATCCTCCTCTTTTTGTGAGGATATTGGCCCTAAGCTAACACCCGTACCCATCTTCCTCTATTTTATATGTGGGATGCCTGCCACAGCGTGGCTTCCACACCAGGGATCTGAACCAGTGGAGCCCGGGCTACGGGGGCAGATCATGTGCACTTAACTGCTGCACTACCAGCTGGCCCTCTTCTTTAATTTTAGAAGACCTCCCAGACAGGTAGTCCCAGTGGGTTCTAAAACAGAACTTTTATGAGGAGGAATGCAATATGATTAGGGGACCACTCTTCCAGGGCTGTGCCTTTTCTGTCCAGAGCTCTAGGCAGAAGAATCTCCAGATAGACCCCCACCTCTCTATCCCTACCTTCCCCCTTTTTTTTGAGGAGGATTAGCCCTGAGCTAACATCTGCTGCCAATCCTCCTCTTTATGCTGAGGAAGATTGGCCCTGAGCTGACATCTGTGCTCACATTCCTATACTTAATATGTGGGACTCCTGCTACAGCATGGCTTGACAAGCGGTGCATGGGTCTGCATCCGGGATCCAAACCGGCCAACCCTGGGCCGCCAAAGTGGAATGTACAAACTTAACTGCTGCACCACCAGGCTGGCCCCACTCCCTTCCCATTCCTCCTTCCCCTCCCCAACTCCATTTTCACGGGACTCATATCAAGGACCCAGGAACCCTCATTCTTATTCTAAGGTCTCTCTCTGATCCCCACTACTCCCTTTTCTCTCACTTCTACCCCTGGCCGCCATATTTACCATGTGTTGCTAAAAACACCATAGATATTGGTAAAAGCTTAACTGGTGTACCTTTCAAAGTTTCATCATGAAAACAGAAACCCCTCTAGGTATTTCTATCAGAAAGGTCTTTAACATAGGGAATTAGGTGCTTTTAAAACAATTGAAAGGCTGGAGAAATGGAGGTTAGGGAGTTGTCACTGACGTCTGATTTCAAGGTCACACTGCCACAGCCCCCACCCAGAAGTAAAGAAACACCTGCGTCTTCCCATAAAGCTTGTGTCTGCCACACATCAGCCAATCCAATAGCAGAAATAGTGGCTTCTGTCTCCCTTCCACATTCTGAATCTCACACAAATGTGTCTCAGAATTTAAATTAGATGTGGAAACTCATTTGTTAGGAGGTGAAAAAAAGGTAGTATTGGCCTTTCGGTTCTTCTGATATGGGGGGAATATAGATGCCAAGTGCCAACTGACAACATATTGCATGACTGGGTCCAAATCCCAGCTCTCCCATTTGCAGCTTGTGTGACTCCGGGCAAGTGACCCCACCTCACGAAGCCTCAGTTTCCTGATGTGATTTCATAGAAAGATATTTGGTCTTTGTCCTTCTTCCTGGCTCAGAGCTTCTAAAACCCTTGGAATTTTCTGACTGGTAAGGGTGATAGGAGTGTCTTTTGTTCTAATGAGGTAAGTGTTGATGGGCCTACAATGGGGGCTGGTCACCAGAAAGACCAAGTCTTGATTGGATCCTGGGAACTTTCAGCCCCACCTCTCAGCCTCTGGGGAAGGGAGAGTGGCTACAGATTGAATTAATCACCAATGGCCAGTGATTTAGCCAATCAAGCCTAGGTAACGAGACTTCTAGAGAAACCCCTAACTGACAGGGTTCACAGAGCTTCCATGTTGGGAAACACATCAAGGTGCTGGGAGGGTGGCATGCCTGGGGGGAGGGGGCGCCATGGAAGCTCCATGCCCCTTCTCCTGTACTGTGCCCCATGCCTCTCTTCCATTTGGCTCTTCCTGAGTTGTGTCCTCACAATAAACCAGTCATAGTAAGTAAAACCCTTTCCTGAGTTCTGTGAGTCATTCGAGAGAATGATAAAATCTGAGTGGGGCTGTGGGAACCCCCTAATTTATAGTCAACCAGGCAGACATGTGGGTGGCCTGGGCACCCCGTTTGTAATTGGCATTTGAAGTGGAGCAGTCTTGCAGGACTGAGCCTTCAACCTGGGGGTCTGCACCGACAGAACTGAATTGAATTCTCGGACACCCAGTTGGAGAATTGGTTGTTGATGGAAGAAAAAACCCTTTCATCTCATGTGAAACATGACCAGGCAGGTGTGATGCTAGAAGTGATTATGATAATGTGCGTGATCTGCATATAGCAGGTGCTCAGGGAGTTTCAGAAGACTTTGTTTCCACTCTCCTCTCTCCCTAAGACCTCTCACACCTTGACAGGTACCCTTCACCCCGTCTCCTTCTCTCTGTTCTCAGAGAGATAGGCCTTAGGCAGTGATTCTCATCCCAGGAGCAGTGGAGGGACCAGCCTGTAAATCTATACATATCACCCAGGCAATTTTACGTTTAACTCAATTTACTTCCACAAGCACACACAGTGTGAGTACTCGATGGAGATCCTGATGTGATTTACCAAAAAAATGGGTTTATCAGGGTCCCGGAGTCATGGTAATTTTGTGTGTCTCTGTATTTTCTTAGTCAGTAAGAGATATTGTGTATGGGGTGATGAGAATTTTAGGCTGGTTGTTTTTAAAACTACAGATGAGAAGCAGGCTCTGAGGACTGGAATTTTGCTTGCCCTTTTGAGAGACATTTGCATTTGTGAAGGAAGGGGGGGATGAGCTTGCAGGGACCTGAAATTGGCCACCCCAAGATATGACTCTTTGGCATCGGGATTGTTTTGGACTAATTGCTTTCGATAAAATGGGACAGGGAAGGGGGCTCTGGGGAATGGAACTTGCCCTTGTTGGGACACATTTACATTTGTAAGGTAAATCTCTATCTGTAAAAGGTGCCTCCCTCTCTGTACCAGGAAGAAGAGGAGAGATGACCTTATCCCTAGAAACTCTTAATGGGGAAGGCAAGAACTTAAGTTGGTTGCTGTCTGGCAATCTCATGTAACTGGTTTAGGGTGGTGGCCTCTATCCTTTCTAACCTTTACTTAATCCCATTTGATTCTTATCTAAAAGTTGTGGGACCACCCAATGGCCAGAGCCCACCTGCACTGATACCATTTTAATTTTTTTCCATGTTCTTTCCTTTGTCTTGGTAAACAGATGACTTACATACCTATGCCTTAAAATTAGCACTAACCCTCAACTCGAAGCGGCAGCAGGAGCTCTGACTGCCCGTGGGTCCTGTCCCCATGCCAGCGGGGGCAGCAGCAGCAGCTCTACCTGCCCATGGGCCCTGTCCCCATGCCAGCGGGGGGCAGCAGAAGCGGCGGCAGCAGAAGCTCTGCCCATGGGTCCTGTCCCCATGCTACACTATTCTCTAAATAAAAGAGTGCTACTGCCAGATCTTAAGAGTCTAAGAAATCTTTCTTTCAACTCCTCGGCTCACCGACCCCGCATCATGGAGTGTCCAGGAAACACTCTGATTGTCCATGCCTTGTTCATTTGTTGATTCCCAAAAAGCGTAATGGGTACAAGGCGCTGTCCTGGGCCTGGAGGCACTGCAGTGAACCAGAGGGACAAAACGGACTTGACTGCTGACATCCAACTATGACTTGACAGCTGATATCCAAAAGGCATTTCAAGATGCCCTCAGATTCTTGATCCCAAGCCAAATTTCTGATCTCAGTTTGCTGCCCCAGACTCTTTGCCCATCTCGGGAGGGGCCACCTTGGAGTTTTCCCAGCTCCTCTCTTGTTCTCACACCCCACAACCAACCCTTCAGCAAATCCTCTGGACTCCACTTTCAGAACAGATCCAGAAACTGATTCCTTCCCACATGGTCGGGCCACTGCCACCTCTCACTTGGATTACTGCAGTCACCTCCTCACCGGGCTCTCTGCTCTCAACCCAGCAACCACAGGCATCCTGACAGAACACGCATCACTCACGTCCCTCCTCTGCTCTGAACCCTCAGTGGCTGCCCAGCTCACTCAGAATAAAGCCACAGTCCTGGCCACAAGGCCCGGGAGGCCCTCACCATCCAGCCCCTCTCTCTCTGACTTCATCTGCTCTCATCTCTCCCTCTCTCTGCTCCAGCTGGGCCTCCTCCTTGCTGCTCAGATGCCCACAGAGACCCAGAGCTAGTTCCTTCACTTCCTTGATGGCTTTGCTTAAATGTTGCCTTTTCAGAGAGGATTTCCCTGAACACCATCTTTTAAAGAAAAAGGAAGAAAAAAGGCCACTCCAAGCATGCCTTATTTCATTCTAACATATCATTGTTGTTGTTGTTTGCTTTATTGTGTGACTACCCCCTAGCACATCAGGTCTACGAGGACTCGGAGTCTTGCATGTGGCTCCAAGGTCACCTTGGACTCAACATAGATGGAGGAAGGAGAAGGCACTCCTGCTTCTCAACCACTCAGGCTCAGAAGTGACAGCAGTCATTTCTGCCTGCATTTCATTGGTGGGAATTAGTCATCTGGTCCAACAAGAGGCAAGGGGGTGCTGGGAAATGTAGTCCCTAGTTGGGCAGTTTCCACCCACTTTGCAGGTGGGAGCTAGTCACATGGTTCACCTAGAGGCAAGGGTTGCTGGGAAATGTAGTCGCTGGCTGGGCAGTCTCCCCTTGTAACATCTCTACACCCTGAAGGGAGCATGGATCTCTGGTGGGCAGTCATCTCTGCCACATTGTGTGACCTTGGGCAAGTTACTTAACTCCTCTGGGGCTCAGTTTCTTTACCGAAAATATAGGACTATGAATAGGACCTCCCTCATAGTTGTGGTCATGATTTAGTGAGTTGAAACACACACAGTGCTTAGACTAGGGCTTGGAACAGAGTGGGGGCTCATCATATTCATGATTTTTATTGTTTGTTGAGAATCGACTTTGGGTTATATCCCTCATTCCTTACCACGACCACAGGGTGCACATATCCATCACACCTACTTTACAGAGGAGGACGATGAAGCTTGGAGAGGGGACGTCAGTGACCCAAGGCTACACAATCAGGAAGCAGCAGAATCAGCCTGGTAGCAGACAGTGTGTCACACCGGGGACTATCAGACTTGTTGCTAAACAGTCCCACCCCTAGCCTCTGCATTTCCCTCTTGCAAGATGCAGGACCCCCAGGAAGGTTGCCTTAATGTCCTGACTTAGTCTTGCATTGCTGGCCCTGCCAGCCTTTCCAATCTCATCTCCTATCACTCTCCATCTCCCCCACCATCGCCTAGCCACCTGCTATCTCTCTAATCCTCACATAAGCCACGCACGGTCCCACCTCAGGGCCTTTGCACCTGCTCTTCCCTCTGCCTGGAATGCTCTTTCTGCATGTCTTTCCATGGGTGGCTCTTTCTTCTCAGTCTGCTCTTGCCTCAAATGTCACCTCCTCAGGGAGGCCCTCCCTGAGCCCAGCTCAGTCACTTCTTTTCGCATTACCTAGTTTCCCCTCTCTGCAGAGAAGCCAGAACCATCTAACATTTTACTGTGTTCATGTATTTGTTAGGGTCTGTCTCCCTCACTAAGCTGCAAGCTCAACACAAGGAATAGCCTCATTCTTTTTGCTCTTCCTATATCCCCAGTAACTGGAACTGTGCCTGGCATGAAGTCCAGCCTCGGAAAAGTAAGACTAACACAAGACATTTAACTGACTACCTATGACTCTATGTACCTCTTTGCCCACCCTTCTTTCCCTACTTCCTCCAGGGACACTGTTTGAGGGCACACACAACTCCAAAGGGCACCACTCCGGACGGCATCAATGTGCCCTGTTGGGAAAGGACGGTGTTTGTACAGTGCACAACCTATACAAACGTAGTGATGCTTCTGTTGCCATATTTCCCTCTCCATTCATTCGTTCAGTAAATATTTATTAAGTACATACGGTCTACCACAGTAGTGGTGTAGATGCAGTGGGAGATGAGAGAAACATGTTTCCGCCTAGGTGGCAAAGTTTAAACTTGCAAACACAAATAAAACAGAACACATCAAAGTGTCAAAACTAAATATGCAACTGGGAAGCACATAGTCATTGCTCTTTCTTCTCTATATTTTTCTCATCCTCTCCTTTCTCCCTTTCCTCTCTCCTTATCAGATACCCACATTGAGGCTCTGCAGTCACCGACAGATACTCCTCATTCTTTCCTGTCTCTCTCCTACCCAGTGTGCTAGAGCTGGTTGGCACAGGCTCGCAAAAGCCAATTGTTAAATATTTAGGAATGTTGGGAGCTGGTGGTCAAACCGTTGGTAGCTTAAAATCAGATGTGTTAGAAGCGATTACACCACAGAAATGGGCCAACACTATAAGGCGGGGTGTGTTGAGGCTGTTTTTCTGACCAGCTGGTTTTCCAGCACACCACTGCTCCCATCTGTTTCTGGCAAAGAAACTTGGCTTTGTCAAAGAATACCTAATTCCTTCACAGATATTCAGTCTCCACCACCAGCCCCGCCCCCTGGCATACTTCAGCTCCCTCCCGGGTGGTGGGAAGTGTAAACTCTATGGGCCATGTTGTGCTGGAGGAGAGAGAACAGAAGAAGAAGAAAAGCATGAGGAAAGCTTATGAAAAAGGGAATAGAAAGGAAAGCAATGTAGGAAGGAAAGAGAAAGAAAAGAGAAGTAGGAATCCATGAGGGCAGAGGTTAGGATAGAGAAAATGTGGGGACCTGCCAATACCCACCACACAATGTCCTCACAGGCAGTTGGGCCATTTCCCCACCTGGGACCTGAAGTTGGCCAGGTTGCCATGAAGATGAAGAAACCGCAACACAAACTACCCTGAAACACGGTGGGGGTGGGGACACAGATAGCTGGGCTCAGGAGGGCTGGATCAGTGGTCCTGGGGGCCAGGATGCCTCAGATTCTAACTGTTGAGGGGGTTGGGGGCCTGTATCCTGGGTATGAGGGAGGAGGGGGCTGGGGGCCTGGACCCCTGATCTGAGGGAGGAGGGACAACCCAGATTTCTCAGTCCCTGATCTGAGGGAGGAGGGAGGACACAGATTTCTCAGCCTTTAAGCCATTGAGATTCAGAGGGTGGGCCCAGGCCTCCTTTAGCAAGGCCCTCCCCTCCCCACCCCTTTCCTGAACTGCCTGGGATGGGGTGAGATATAAAAAGTGTCGGTTTCCTGATAGAAAGAGCAGGAGCAAGAGAGTCCAGCTGCCCTGATCATGAGCCCTGCCCTGCTGCTGGCCCTCCTGGGCATCGCCCTCATGCTGCCCCGTGAGTGAGGACCCCAACCTGGGGGGACTTCCCTGGAGGATGGGCTGAGATGGATTTGCTCTTCCCATTTCAGGAGTGCAGGCCCTGACCTGTCAGTTAGGGACAGGTGAGGCTGTGAAGAATGTATCGGACATGCCCCTCCACTGGACGGTGACGAATCAGCAAGTCTGTGAGGATGGCTGGGGTTGCCAAGACACACTGCTGCTCACTGAGAATGGTGAGAAAAGCCCCGTAGGCCCCAAGCCTGGCTCCCACCCTCTCCTGTGTAGAGACATCCCTCCCCGCACCCAGCCCTCCCTGCATTCCCTATGGGAACTCAGAGGACCCATCCCCTCCTAATAGGAGCTGTCCCCTCCCCAGCAGGGGCAAAGTCTTGGGTGCCCAGTTACCATCTGTCCAGTCTGCCACCCCAGGCCACGATATAGACCGTCTCTCTAAGACCCGGAGTCCTGACCCCACCACGGCCTCCCTCCCTCTCTTGGTCCAGGACCCCATGTGAACCTGGTGGTCAGCAAGGGCTGCACCCCGGAGGCAGATCACGAGGCCCGTGTCACCCAGCACAGGGCAGGGCCCGGCCTCTCCATCGTCTCCTACACCCACGTGTGCCGCAACAAGGACTTATGCAACAATGTCCCCAACACCTTCCCTGTCTGGGACTCATTGCCCCCAACAGGTGCCTGAGGGAGGAGGGGGAGGAGGAGGAGGGAAAAGTGAGTGTGGGGAGGAGGGGAGCGACAGGGCTGAGGGGGTGAGGTTAGCACAGAGGGACAGTCCCTAATTCCCTGCACCCCAGGCCTGCATGACAGGAGCCCGAGGAGGGCACGTTTTGGGGGAGACTGGGGAGATTGATTTCTGGGGCAAGCAAAAGCAGGGTGGAGACAAAACCCCTGATCTGAAGGCAGAACTCTCTCTTCCTCTCTCTCCGTCTCTCACCTCCCAGTCCCGGGGTCCGTGCGGTGCCCAGTCTGCTTGTCCACAGAAGGCTGTGCATCTGCAACAGAGCTGACCTGCCCTGCTGGGGACACACATTGCTACAACGGGATCCTCCTGATCAGGGGAGGTGAGGCGGGACATCGGGGTCCCTGGGGGCACTGAAGGGGAGGTCTGAGGGCCGGGATCTGGGTCTCTGGGAGGGAGGGTAGCTGAGGTCTGGGACCTGGAGGAGGGTGGGCCTAGCTTCGTGGAGCTGCGCCTCCCCTGAAGGTTGCATGCTCCCACTGGGAACATCTGCCTCTCTCCCTCTCTCCTCCTTTCCACAGGGGGCATCTTCACCAATCTGAGAGTGCAGGGGTGCACGTCTCAAGCAGGCTGCAACCTGCTTAATAACATTGAAAAAATTGGGGCCCTGACTGTGCGTGAGTACTGCATCCATGAAGGTGAGTCCCTCGTGCGGGAGACGAGGCCGTGCCCTGCACTGCAGCCTTGGGGCACTGTGACCCTTGTGAAAGTGGGACACCTGAACACATCCCACCAAAGCCAGTGCCCACGAGTAATTTAGGAGTTTGCTCCTCACTCAGGGTGTGCAAACGGAGGGATTCTCCTGGTAGGCACTTCGATGGGGGTGCCACTAAGAGGTGTCCCGTTGCAGGGGAGAGAGAGGGCACATGGTCCAGGCGACAGATATTCAGGGCTGGAACCCACCGCTGGATGTTTTAATTGATGATCAGGTTTAGGCCGACTAAGTCAGGGTGGCCTGTCCAGGCAGGAGGGGAACCCCAGAGCAGAGAGGGTGGTCAGAGGGGCGGAGAGGGTGGCTGCTGTGCATTCCACTTTCTCCATCAAGTGCGGAAGTGAGGGCAGGAGCGCCCACTGGTTTTCATGCTGGGAGTGACTCACTGCTTCCAATTCCATTCTCCACACCCCTGGCCTAGGGTAACCCTGGGTCTCCCACTTCTCCCCGATCACCTCACCCCACTCACACCCACCCCACCCATGGTCCTGGAGCACCCCAGCAGCCCTGCTGCCTAGGGAAGAAGACCAGAGAACACTGAGGGTGCTCCCAGTGTGACAGGGCAAGCAAGAGCCAAATGGGGACACTGGGGGGGTCCCCACTTCCTCACGGAAACCACTCAAGGGGCAGACTGAAAGTGGCCTGGAGTGTCTCCATGGGAATGGCCGCTGCATGCAGGGAGGGGTCAAGGGACTTCAGAGAGGGAAGAAGTGCCGTCCCGGTCTGAGCCTCAGTTTCCTTGTCTGCCCATGGCACCCTGACCCTACAACTTTAAGAAAAGAGCTGAGTGAGTTCAGCAAACTTTCCTCTTTGTGCTTCGATGCCTCTGGCTGGACTGGGGGCCTGAGGACAGGGCCTGGACGTCACTGACCGGAGAGTTCCAGACGTGGACAGCACAAGAGCTAGCTCAGGATGGGTGCCCGGGATTTATTTGCAAGTGAGTTCATGCAGGATTCAAGGTCTCCCATGCAGATCCCAGAGGACTCAGACCCCATCCCTGCTCAGGACTAGGAAGGGAGACGTCACGGAGCAGATGGTCACAGGGCTGTGTGGGAGGGGGTCTGGGGAGCTCAGAGGAGGGAAAATACTTATCTCCTGGGGGTGGGTATCAAGGAGGCCTGCACAGAGGAGGTGATCTGTGAGCTGTGTTTTAAAGATGAGCTCTAACTTATTTGAAGAAGAGGAAAAGGACAGGAGCAGGCAGAGGGAAGAGCATGTGCAAAGGCCTGGAGGTGGGCTGAGGCTGCAGTTTTCAGGAAGGCGTCCTTGGCTGTGCCTGAGATGGCTCATCAAGAGGACGGGGTACAGCCAGGCCACGGGTGATTACAAGTTTTCCAGGTAGACGAGGTGGGTGTGGGCGATGAAGGGAGAGCCATTCCAAGCAGAAGGAAGAGCTCGGGCAAAGCCAGGGAGCCAGGAAACGACCTGGAGTATCTTGGGAATGGATATTGGTGGGGGACCAGAGAGGTGGGTGGGGGCCTGGTGATGTCCCCACAAGGCCAGGCTGAGGAGTTGGCTTTTCTCCTGAGGGCAGGGGAGCCACGGAAGGGGGCTGAGCAGGGAGGGGCAGAGTCTGAGTCTCTCCTTCTGATTAATGCTGGTTTAGTTGTCCGGCCCTCATCGCTGGGACCTGCTGACATTCGTAATCCAGAAGGTGTTTCAGAAACAGTTCAGACAGAATGCACGCTACACACACACACACAACACACAATACACACACACATGAGGCCACATACACACCACACATCCCATACCACACACACATCTCCTTACACCTCACATGTACCACACACACCACAAACCTTATACACTATACAGACCACCCACCTCACCCGTTACATACAAACAAAACACAGACACATAGAACACACACCATGCCACTCCCTCACAACAAACACATACCACATACATCACACGCACAGTGTCACTACACACACACACACACCAAACATCATGTACCATACACACACACTACACTCACCATACAAACATGCCATACACATATAACACACTGCAGACAACCCCTACACACCACACACATACTACACCCCCACACACATACCATACACGTGTACTACACACACCACACACATGCCACATGAAACACAGCTTTTATGCCACGAATGAATGTTCCTATCACAATCCATGCTTGGTTAGCTTTCGACATTGGAGCCAGATCTCTTGGAGGATGTGTTTGGCTTCCCTGGTTCTGTTCAGTTCAGCAGTTTAGCAAGCATTTCCTGACCATCGGCAAGACCAGGCATCAGAAGCTAGGTACGACAAGAGGTCAGGGAATATATGGAGGACAGAAGGGCATTCCTGGAGCCAGAGCAGCCCCTGAGAAGGCATGGGGGTGGCAGAGGGCTGGCACAAGAGCACAGGCTGCCCAAGATGGGCCACAGCAGGACCCCAAGCTGAGGAAGAACAAAAGGGTTGGAACATGAAGGGCCTTGACCTCCCCTAAGCAACTGGGCGGTGCTCCCAGGGAGAAGGGTGGGTCGGCCCAGCCAGGAGAGCACAGCAGTTAAAGAGCTTGATGTCTGAATCAGAGACATGTTGGCTCCCTGTCTGGGCTCTGCCACTGAACCAGCTATTGAGGGTCAACACCTCTTTGAGCCTTTTTCAAGCAATTCAGGAAGGAGGAGACAATTCCAGAGAGTCAGGAGCAAGAGAGTATATGCAAAGGCCCTGGGGTGGCCATATGCCTGCTGTGTGTTCAAGGAGGAGCCTAGAGGCCAGTGTGGCTCCAACAATGTGATCAAGGCAGAGCAGAGCAGGACAGAGAGACGGGGGGGGGGGGGGGGGGTGGGGGGAGGCCAGATAACCAAGACCCTTTGGGGCCAATTTAAGGACTTAGAATTCGATTCTGACTCGGATGGGATTCAGACCACCTATGGAGGGTCTGAGCAGAGGAGAGACAGGAATCAACTTACCTTTATGGGGATCCTTCTGGTTGTTGTGTGGAGAACAGAGTGAGGGATAGGTGGGAGTTTAGCAAGTATTTTGGAGACCCCCATGGAGACGTAGGAGCAAACAGGTGAGAGCCAGGGGCATCTTGGAAGCTGTTGAGGTGGCAAGACCTAGTCAGGTTCTGGGGGTATCTTGCAGCTTAAGACAACAGGATTTCCTGATGGGCGCAACACAGGGTGTCAGAGGGAGGGGATTGTCAGGAATGTCTTGAGCAACTGCTGGAAGGAGCTGCCATTGAGCAAGGTGGGGCAGATGGGGATGGGGAGAGCAGAGAAGGCTGGGAGGAAAGCAGCAGAAGCTGTGATTTTGTCGTCTGTGATGTAGGGAAATGAGTGGTCCTCCGTCATGGGGCTGTCCTGAAGATTACCTATGTTTATGGATGCTGCGTCATCAGCCCGGGAGTTTCTGCCTCAAGGGACAACTCACTGTGATGGCCTTGAGAGAAGATCTGGGCTCAGGGTTTTCACACTAGACTCCTGAGGGCCACAGGAGCCGAGGTAGCCAAGCACGGTCATTGATTCCTGTCTTCCCCATCGCTCACCCCAAGGGGCCACAACGCCTGAGTTCTGAGTCCCCTGACTGGTGGTGGGCCCTCGAGCAAGCTACTGAACAACTCCTCTGCCTCTGTTTCCCATCTTGAAATGGGGTGATGATGATAACACCACCTACTTTGGGGTTGCTGTGGGGAAATAAAGTGATCAAAACACATAAGCTCCTCGGCTCGTGTCAGGGGGCTGATCCAAGGAGCAATCAGGACAGCCAGGCTCGTAGTAAATGCTCAGTGCACGGCAGTCCTTTGCGTCTTTTTGTTTAGAACATGTGGCTCCTCAGGGAAAAGAAATACATGGTGTCACGCTACCCTCCTCATTACCCGGATGACGGCCTTGAGGCCCAGCGAGGACAGTGGAAATTGGCTCACGCTGAGGAGGAGCCCTCTATCTCCCTCACTCCCAAGGGAGGAGTTGCCTTTCTCCAGGAGCTTGGGAGAGGTCCCTGCAGGTGTTTGAGCAAAAACAAGACAAAGAAAGGAGGTAGGGCTCAGACTTCCAAGGTCCCTTCAAAGTCTGATATTGAAGGACTCTGTGGCCAGGTCACCTGGAGTGTGACTCAGGAATGTGATCACCTCCAAGCCTGGGACCTGGAGGGACAGACACGGCTGTTTCCATGGCTTTCCCAGACCCTGCTTCATCCAACCAAGCTGTCCTGACCTGTCAACGGGGAGTCATGGTGAAGTTGCAGACAAACTCGGCTCAGACACCCGTCGAATGGACCGCGAGAGGGTCCCAGACGTGTGAGGCTGGAGAGATGTGTCAGGAGACGCTTCTGTTGGTAGACGTAGGTGCGTGGGCTGTGCAAGAGGTATGGCCCCTGCGCTGGGGCCCAGGCTTCCCCACCCTGGATTCTGTCCCTGCTTTCCTGCCCAGGTCCCTTCACACCTGGAGCTCTAAACCCAACTCTTCTTCTTTCTGTGCCTTGTTTTCCCCTTCTGAAAACTGGGAGCAATAATACTACCTACCTTGCTGGGTGGTCGTGTGGATAGACTCGATAGTCCATGCAAAGGGCTGAGAGTAGAGCTGGCACAGGGGGACCCATAGGCTTCATTCAAGGTTTATGGAGCATCTGCTGTGTGCCAGGCACCCTAGATCCCACTGCACCTGCCTTTGTGCAGCTTTATGAGCCGGGGGAAACAGAAACATGGCCAAAACAGAGAGCAAGATATGGTGTGGAGATAAGAGGTGTGGCGCGAAATCCCCCAGAGAAAGGAGAGAGAGAGAGTGAGGGGAAGGTTGCACGGTGATAATGGGTACTCAGGGCAGCCTCTGCTGCAAAGGTGACGTTGGCACAAGAACTGAGAGCTGGCAGCGCTGGAGGAGGACCCAGCCTCTGGCCCCCCCACTGTCTTCCCCACATTCCAGGTGACCCGTGCTCTTGTTTGTGCTCAGGGAACCTGCACCCACCCTCTGTCTCCTGAGCTCCTGCCTCCCTCGGAGCTTCCCTCCCTCAGCCCGGCTCTCACTGTCTCACCCCTCAGGACACAGATCACTCATAGTGGGGAGCAAGGGCTGCAGCAAGATCAGGACACATGAATCCCCGACTGTCACCGTCCACTCGGGGCCCCCCGGAATGCTCGTCGCCTCCTACGCCCGGTTCTGCTCCGCCAGTGGGTGCAACAGGGCCGACAGCAGCAGTGTCCTGTTGGACGCCATCCCCCGTCCAGGTGTGGGATCCCAGCATGCTGGGTGGGACCAGGGACAGAGATGGGGCCCAGAGACAAGGGGCTCCGGGTCACAAAGAAGGTGGCTGCCGGGAGGAGCAGAGCTGTGCACCCCAACCTTCTCTCTGCTCCCCAGCTCCCCCTGTCCCTGGAGACCTGCAGTGTCCTGCCTGTGTTGAGTTGTTTGGATCCTGCTCAGAGAACTCTGATATTGTTACCTGCCCCAAGGGCACCATTCGTTGTTACCGTGGTTCCATAAATCTCAGGGGAGGTGAGTACTGATGGTCTCAAGGATGACGGGATTAGGATCTGGATTCACTGGTCCTGAGGTTGGAGGTGGCCTGAGTTCCTGACTCATGGGTTTGGGGGTGGGAGGTTGAGGACCCCGATGTCCGGTCTAAGGGAGGAGGGACGAAGAGGCTGATCTCCTGCTCTGACCAGGGAGAGGGCGCATCTGGGATTCCTGGGTCTTAGGAATTTCAGTGGTCTGTGCTTTGAGTTCTCTGATTTAATCTTCATCCTCTAGGTGGGCTGTCCTCCTCATTGGACCTGCAGGGCTGCATGGCCCAACCTTCCAGATATCTGTTGAACCATATCCGCAATATTGGGGTCTTCTCCGTGATCGAAAACCTCTCCACACGGCTACAAGACAAAAAAGACAGTTTTATTACTGAATGAGCATTAAACCAGAATGTGACGTGCACCACAGGCAATCCGCTAGGGAACCGCAAAGACAGAAGGACAGCTCACCCCTTATCTACCCAGGCAGATACTGCCCCTCACACACGTGTTCTCAAGGTAAACAATACGAGTCCTCATGTAGGAGGACTTGATGGGGCCATTGGTCACACTGAGTTCATTCTAAATTCATCTGGTAATTGGGGCCACCATCTGTGTTAGTTAACTGACTTTATCCAAACGAAGAATAACCTGCTCATCCCTTTACGACTGGAGGTCATTTTGCACCAGGAGTGAGGTGTCCACCTCAGTTAGGCTCCTGCCCTCCCCAGAAGCTGGGAGACAGGGTGCTGTCTTCCCTGCTGATTGCATTTCAAAGAGATGGCTTTCCTGTACTTGAGAAAGACATCCCTGGGTTGTAAGGCTGGCGAGGGGCTTATTTACATTTTTTAAAGATTTCCATACATCTCAAAGGGACAGAGAAAGAATTTATAATTATACATTTTCTGAAGAAAGTGGGCTGTCTTTCCCTTTTTGCTCCACGGAAAAGATAAATTTTTTTGCTTTTTCAATTTGTATTGACCCTTACAGGGGTTATTGCAAGAGAAAAGTGGTGCATTGCATCAAATGCTGTAAATCTAGCCTGAGGGACGCCAGGCAGGTTTAGCAATAAAAGTCTGCAAATACAAAAAGAAATCTCAATTCCAGTGCTTTTTTCTTCTGGAGTAGCCAACAGTTGGTATTTTTGCAATGGATCAGTCGCTTGCAATGGATTTTAGACTCTTGTAACCTGGTTTCGCCAATACAATTGGGCAAAAACCTTCCTTGCTGTAAGAGGAACTCAGACTTGACCAACCCTCACACTGGCTCTGAAGAAGCAAATCCTGTGCTGATAAATGCGGATACATTTTAATGCCAAATAGGGGCAACCGGAAAAGACAGGTCATGTGGGAAAGAGCCATAAATCAGAAAAAGGACGAACCATGGAAATCACAAAAAATTATACTAGAAATTAACCCTAGCCTCCTCCCACCAAAATAGTCCACTTGGAAACACTAAAATATTCTTCTAAATAACTCCTAGGTGATTATATTTAGATATTAACATTGATGTTTCCAACCGAGCACATTTGGTATGAAACATCTTATAAGCTCCAGTAAGAGAACCACAGTGCAGAACTCCAGGTTTTGGAGAAAATCCATGGTTCTTTCTGCACGTAGCACTCCAACATTTGGAAAGCTCTCCAGGCTTGTCACTGGGCCCCAGTGGAATCTGATGCCTGGTGCACTGGGCTGAATATTTGTGTTCCCCCAGAATTCGTATGTTGACACCCTAACCCCAGTGTGGAGGTTTTTGGAGCTGGGAACTTTGGGAGGTAATTAGGTTCCGAGGGTGGAGCCTTGAGAATAGGGTTAGTGCCCTGTCTTAGAGTTCTCCAGAGAAACCGAACCAACAGGATATATAGAGGTGTGTGGAAAGATTTATTATGAGGAATTGGTTCATGCAATTATGGAGGCTAAGAGGTGCCAGGATCTGCTGTCAGGGAAGCTGGTGGTGGAGTGCCAGTCCAAAGCTCAGGCCTGAAACCAGGGGAGCCAATGATGAGACTCTCAGTCCGTGTTTGAAGGCCGGAGAACAAGAGGGTCGGTGTCCAAGGGCAGGAGAACATGGAAGTCCCAGCCCAAGCAGAGAGCAAATTCCTCCTTCCTCCACCTTTTTGCTCTGTTCAGGCCCTCTATGGATTGGAAGCAGCCCATTCCCACGGGTGAGGGCCGTCTTTACTCAGTCCACTGAGTCAAATGCCATTCTCTTCCGGAAACGCCCTCCCAGAAACACCCGGAAGTAATGTCTTACCAGCTGTCTGGGCATCCCTTAGCATAAAGTTGAACGTAAAATTAGCCATCACAGCATCCTTACAGGTAGAAGCCAGAGGTAGCTAGCTCTCTTTCAGCCATGTGAAGTTACAGTGAGACGTCTGCCATATGCAGCCCTGAGGAGGGCCCTCACTGCAAGCTAAAGGCACCCGGCTGCAAACACAAAGGGCATTGTGACCTAAACTGCACATCACCTACTGGGTGTAGTCAAGCTTCCAAACAACAACGGTGGGCATGCACAGCAGCATCTGTCGTCTACTAAAAAGCTGTGTGTGGGATCAGGCTCAAGCAGGCATGCAGGGCACAGGTGAAAGCCCCAGTAGGTGGCTCCGACGCCCACGGCAGCTGTTCTTCCTGCCTCTTTCTCCACCCAAACTCTGGGCTCATGGGAATTCCCTGTGATCTGTTTACAGAGGAGAGAAAGCACAGACCAGATTTGGAATGGGTCTGCAACTCTCCCCAAGGCCCACCTGGCTGTTGACTGTTCTCAGTGCCCAAAGCAACAGAGGTAAAGACCAACACTAATCTGTTATGGCATCATGCTATGGCAGTGCTACAAAGGACACGCTCCAGCATGGAGGGCACTGAGCTTTGTCCTCACAGGGGTAGATACAAACTGTGGTCTCTGATTCGGCCTCCTGGTACTCAATGCTTCTGTCAACTCTGCCATTCAGCAACTTTGAAAATGTCTCTTCTTTGGCTGTGATATGCTACGAAGTACTGTTGCCTATGGGGTCATACATTTTAAAGCAAAGGAAGGGAGGCAATGAGCTCACACCCGTGGAGCTCACTGATCTTCCCAGGTGCCCCACTACACAGAGAAGTCACTGAGTGAGTTCAGCAGTCTTTCCTCTTTGTGCTTGGATGCCTCTGGCTGGACTGGAGGCCTGAGGACAGGGCCTGGACGTCACTGACCCGAGGTTTCCAGACGTGGACAGCACAAGAGCTAGCTCAGGATGGGTGCCCGGGATTTATTTGCTGAAGTGAGTTCATACAGGATTCCAAGGTCTCCTGTGGAGACCCCAGAGGACTCAGACCCTGTTCCTGCCCAAAGGGCCTCCAGGACTAAGAGGGGAGACATCACAGAGCAGGTGGTCACAGCAGATGGTCACAGGGATGAGGGATCTGGGGAGCTCAGAGGAGGGAAAATACTTATCTCCTGGGGGTTGGTATCAAGGAGGCCTGCACAGAGGAGGTGACCTGTGAGCTGTGTTTTAAAGATGAGCTGTAGTTTATTTGTAGAAGAGGAAAAGGTCAGGAGCAGGCAGAGGGAACAGCATGTGCAAAGGTCTGGAGGTGGGCTGAGCCTGCTGTTTTCAGGAAGGCATCCTTGGCTCTGCCTGAGATGGCTCATCAAGAGGACGGGATATAGCCGGGCCTCGGGTGATTACAAGTTTTCCGGGTGGACGTGGTGGGTGTGGGCAATGAAGGGAAAACCATTTCAAGCAGAAGGAAGAGCTCGGGCAAGGCCAAGGAGCCAAGAAATGAACTGTTGTATCTTGGGAATGGATATTGGTGGGGGACCAGAGAGGTGGGTGGGGGCCTGGTGATGTCCCCACAAGGCCAGGCTGAGGAGTTGGCCTTTCTCCTGAGGGCAGGGGAGCCACGGAAGGGGGCTGAGCAGGGAGGGGCAGAGTCTGAGTCTCTCCTTCTGATTAATGCTGGTTTAGTTGTCCAACACTCATTGCTGGGACCAGCTGACATTCGTAATCCAGAAGGTGTTTCAGAAACAGTTCAGACAGAACGCACGCTACACACACACACACACAACACACAATACACACACACACCATGCCACATACACACCACACATCCCTTACCACACACACATCTCCTTACACCTCACATGTACCACACACACCACAAACCTTACACACTATACAGACCGCCCACCTCACACGCAATACACCACATACCACATACAAACAAAACACAGACACACAGAACACACAGCATGCCACTCCCTCACAACAAACACATACCACATACATCACACACACAGTATCACTACACACACACATACCCCACACATCCCTAACACTCCATACGCACACACTACCCACTCCATACAAACATGACATATGCATATCACAAACCCCATACACACCACACAAATACTACACCTCTGCACACATTCCGTACATGTACACTACACACACCACACACATGTCACATGAAACACAGCTTTTATGCCACAAATGAATATTCCTATCACAATCCATGTTTGGTTAGCTTTCGACATTGGAACCAGATCTTGGAGGATGTGTTTGGCTTCCCTGGATCTGCTCAGCTCAGCAGTTTAGCAAGTATTTCCTGACCATCGGCAAGACCAGGCATCAGAAGCTGGGTACGACAAGAGGTCAGGGAATATGTGGAGGAGAGAAGGGCACTCCTGGAGCCAGAGCAGCCCCTGAGAAGGCATAGGGTTGCAGAGGGCTGGGACAAGTGCACAGGCTGCCCAAGATGGGCCACAGCAGGACCCCAAGCTGAGGAAGAATGAAAGGGCTGGAACATGAAGCTCCTTGACCACCCCTAAACAATTGGGCAGTGGTCCCAGGGAGAAGAGTGGGGCAGCACAGTCAGGAAAGCACAACAGTTAAGAGCTTAAAGTCTGAATTAGAGGGACGTGGGCTCCCATCTGAGCTCTGCCGCTGAACCAGCTGTTGAGGATCACCACCTCTTTGAGCCTCTTTCAAGCAATTCAGGAGGGAGGAGACAATTCCAGAGAGTCAGGAGCAAGGGAGTGTATGCAAAGGCCCTGGGTGGGCATATGCCTGCTGTGTGTTCAAGGAGGAGCCTAGAGGCCAACGTGGCTCCAACAATGTGATCAACGGAGAACAGAGCAGGACAGAGAGACAGAGAGGGAGGGGGAGGCCAGATCACCTAGAGCCCTTGGGGCCAATTTAAGGACTTAGAATTCGATTCTAGTGGGATGGGGACCTATTGGAGGCTTCTGAGAAGAGAAGTGACATGAATCAACTTACCTTTATGGGGATCCTTCTGGCTGTTGGGTGGAGAATGGAGTGAGGGGGAGGTAGGAGTGGAGGAGGGGACCCCCATGGAGACCCAGGAGGAAGCAGGTGAGAGCCAGGGGCGTCATGGAAGTAGCAGAGGTGGCGAGACCTGGTCAGGTTCAGGGGGTATCTTGCAGTTTAAGACAACAGGATTTCCTGATGGGTCCAACACAGGGTGTCAGAGAGAGGGGATGGTCAGGAATGACCTGAAAACTGTTGAAGGAGCTGCCATTGAGCAAGGTGGGGAAGATGGGGATGGGGAGAGCAGAGTAAGGCTGGGAGGAGGGTAGCAGGAGCCGTAATTCTGTCGTCTGTGATGTGAGGAAATGAGCGGTCCCCCTTCGTAGGGCTGTCCTGAATGTTACCTATGTTTATGGATGCTGAGTTTCTGCCTCAGTGGATGCATCTCAGCAGACCATGTGATGGCCTTGAGAGAAGATCTGGGCTTGTGGTTTTCACGCAGACTCCTGAGGGCCACAGGGTCTGAGGTAGGCAAGGACGGTCATTGATCTCTCTCTTCCCCATCACTCACCCCAAGGGGCCAGAACACCTGAGATCTGAGCCCAGTTCGGACCCTGACTGGTGGTGGGACATCGAGCAAGCTACTTAACAACTCCTCTGCCTCTGTTTCCTGTCTTGAAATGGGGTGGTGATGATAACACGACCTCCTTTGGGGGTTGCTGTGGGGAAATAAAGTGATCGAGGCACAAAAGCTCCTTGAGAGGTGTCAAGGGGCTAATCCAGGGAGCAATCAGGACAGCCAGGCTCGTAGTAAATGCTCAGTGCACAGCAGGCCTTTGCATCTTTTTGTTTAGAACATGTGGTTCCTCAGGGAAAAGAAATACATGGTGTCACGCTACCCTCCTCATTACCTGGATGAGGGCCTTGAGGCCCAGCGAGGACAGTGGAAATTGGCTCAGGCTGAGAAGGAGCCCTCCATCTCTCTCACTCCCAAGGGAGGAGTTGCCTTCCTCCAGGAGATTGGGAGAGGTCCCTGCAGATGTTTGAGCAAAAACAAGACAAAGAAAGGAGGTAGGGCTCAGACTTCCAAGATCCCTTCTAAATCTGACATTGAAGGACTCTACGGCCAGGTCATCTAGAGTGCGACTCAAGAACGTGATCACCTCCAAGCCTGGGACCTGGAGGGACAGACACCGCTGTTTCCCCGGCTTTTCCAGACCCTGGTGATTGCTTCTCTCCAGCTAATCTGATCTGTCAACAGGGAGTCATGGTGAGGATGCAGCCAAACTCGGCTCAGACACCCGTCGAATGGATCGCAGGTGGATACAGGAAGTGCGATGCTGGAGAGAACTGTCAGGAGACGCTTCTGCTGGTAGACGTATGTGTGTGGGCTGCAAAAGAAGTACGGCCCCTGCGCTGGGTCCCAGGCTTCCCCACCCTGGATTCTGTCCCTGCTTTCCTGCCCAGGTCCCTTCACACCTGGAACTCTAAAGCCAGCTCTTCTTCTTTCTGTGCCTTGTTTTCCCCGTCTGGAAATTGTGGGCAATAATACTACATACCTTGCTGGGTGGTCGTGTGGATAGACTCGATAGTCCATGCAAAGGGCTGAGAGCAGAGCTGGCACAGGGGGACCCAAGGGCTTCATTTGAGGTTTATGGAGCATCTGCTGTGTGCCAGGCACCCTAGATCCCACTGCACCTGTCTTTGTGCAGCTTTATAAGCCAGGGGGAAACAGAAACATGGCCAAAAACAGAGAGCAAGATATGGTGTGCAGATAAGAGCTATGGAGCTAAATCCCACAGGGAAAGGAGAGAGGGAGAGTGAGGGGAAGGTTGCAAGGTGATAATGGGTATTCAGGGGAGGCTCTGGTGAGAATTGACGTTGGCACAAGAACTGAGAGCTGGCAGCGCTAGGGGAGGGCCAAGCCTCTGGCCCCCCCCACCGTCTTCCCCACATTCCAGGGGACCTGTGCTCTTGTTTGTGCTCAGGGAACCTTCACTCACCCTCTGTCTGCTGAGCTCCTGCCTCCCTCGGAGCCTCCCTCCCGCAGCCCGGCTCTCACTGTCTCACCCCTCAGGACACAGATCACTCATAGTGGGGAGCAAGGGCTGCAGCAAGATCGGGACACATGAATCCCCGACTGTCACCGTCCACTCGGGGCCCCCCGGAATGCTCGTCGCCTCCTCTGCCCGGTTCTGCTCCTCCAGCGGGTGCAACAGGGTCGACAGCAGCAGTGTCCTGTTGGATGCCATCCTCCATCCAGGTGTGGGATCCCAACGGGCTGCGTGGGACCAGGGACACGCATAGATGGGGCCCCAGTGACAAGAGGTTCCGCGGCTCAAAGAAGGTGGCTGCAGGGAGGAGCAGAGCTGTGCACCCCAACCTTCTCTCTGCTCTCAATTGCCCCCTGTCCCAGGAGACCTGCAGTGTCCTGCCTATGTGAGTTGTTTGGATCCTGCTCACAAAACTCTGAAACTGTTACCTGCCCTAAGGGCTCCATTCGTTGTTACCGTGGTTCCCTTGATCTCAGGGGAGGTGAGTGCTGATGGTCTCAAGGATGAAGGGGTTAGGGGCCTGGAGGCCCTGACTTACAGGTTTGGGGGTGGAGGGGGCTGGGGACCCAGATGTCTAGGTCTAGGGGAGGAGCGAGGAAGAGGCTGAGCTCCTGGTCTGAGTGGGGAGAGGGTGTGTCTGGGATTCCTGGGTCTTCGGAATTTCATTGGGCTGTGCTTTGAGTTCTCTGACTTAATTTTCATTCTCTAGGTGGGCTGTCCTCCTCACTGGACCTTCAGGGCTGCATGGCCAACCTTTCCAGATATTTGTGGCACCACGCACCCTATATTGGGGTCTTTACCGTGATGGAGAACTCTAGCAATGGGAATTGGCCTCTCTCCCAAGCTGGAGCTGCCCCTACCTCCTACATGGTTTTGGTCGTGGTGCTAGAGCTACCCTTAGCCCTTTGGTATGGCGTGCTCTCCCTGATGACCCCATTTCCCCTTGATTCTTAGCCCCTCCTAACCCCCTAAACCCAACCCTCCCTCTAATCTCATAACCGAGCACTGAATTATTTTCCCATCCTCTCCATGAATTATCATCCACACATACTTATGGCCTGATGACATTATAGGGAAGGGCCTGGGAACAGCTGAACTTGCCCTATGGGAGAGTTGACATTCAAGCAGTGGCCACACGTGCCTGATAATAAAGGTATCGTCCTTTCCCCCAGTGTTTGGGTTTCCCTATGTGAGGGGAGGGCAAGACACCCTGAAATCTGGCACAGGGGAGGAGAGGAATCTGTGAGAGATTCCCCATCTCAGGTCCGTCCTTCACTGGTCTGGTGCATCTCCATTCCAGCTTGGGTGTGTGTCTTAAACAAGTGGCCAGGCTATCATGTCGCTTCCCCCCACAGCCAGAATGCAGGGGCCATGAAACAAGGGGGTGATAAGGGAATGCCCCCTCACTCTAGTACACCTAAGTGCCCACTGAAAGGACTTTTGCTTCTGCTCCCTGTGACTTTGGAGTTGATGTGGGTGAGGAATCCCATCATAGTTCCAATCAATTGGAAGTCATGACTGCCCCCTGGCCATTTTGTGCTCCTCATGCTGCTCAAACAACAGGCAGCAAAGAAGGCCACTGAGCTGATTGCCAGAGGGGACCTGACTACCAGAGGGAGGTTGGGCTGCTGGGTCAAGGAGGACTCTGGCAGCCAAGTGATATGTTCGTGCGTACATCTTCCTATTTCCATTGGCAAGTGGCCCTGTTCAGAGGAAGACTGTAGAAACTCAATAAAGACAAGCCCATCAAACACTCTCTTCCCATCAGAATGAAGATTTGCATCACACAACAATTGTTTAAACTAGGTGTTGGCAGGTGGTAAGGACTGTGGAACGGGTGGTAGAATAAGGCAGCTCTGATTACCACCAGCTCCACAGCCAGGACCCTCGCAGCTTTGTTTTATAGGATTTCCTCCTCCATCCTCCTCTCACTGTGGTATATGAAGAACTGGTCGTCTAACACTCTGGGGGTCTGACTCATTGTCCATAGCACATTACAGTGATTAGGTAACAGACGGGAATTCTGTGTCTTCTGGATAGAGGACTCTGATTTTCATCTGGACAAAGGAAAAGGGTGGATTCTGAGGGAGAAAAGGGTGGACTGTGCTGAACACTTTCTGCTTCCTTGTCCAGATTCAGTCTCTCCCCTTCTCCCTGTGGCTCTGCACTGTGGGTGGCAGAGCTAGGAGAACTATGTCAATGGAATCTCCTGGCTTCCAGCTGGGTCCAGTCAAAGGAGACCAAAGAGAGGACATTGAGTGAGGTTGGGGTGTTAATTCCCCAGCTCCCTCCTTACAGGGTCACTGTGGGGCTGGGCAGATTATTCAGCCTGAGTTCAGTTCCTCTCTGACAGCCCTCTCCAGATAGTGTTCTCTCTCTGTCTCTGTCTCTGTCTCTCTTCTGTGATGCAATGTCCCCATGTTCCAGCAGGATGGTAACAAAAACCCAGTGCTATCGGCACCAGAGAACTGCTCTAACCCTTGTGTTTCCTCAACAGGCTCATACTTTTGTCAATTATCTCGTTTTCAATCGCTTCTCAAGTTACTCAGGTGGGATGAGTCTGCTTTTGTGCTGGGTCCTGACTGCTAAGTAGAAGCCTCTTTGGTGGAAGTCCACCTTCACCTCCAAGGTCATGGTGATGCCCACCCTGAAGGCTCTGCTACCATCCATTGCTCCATCCAATGGAGACATGCACTAGATCAGTGAAGGATGCGCCTGCAATGGGGAATCTCTCTCTGGTTTCCTTTCCTCCTGATGCCAGATCTCTAGGTTCCTGCCCTCCCATCACATAGAGAAATCCTCTCATTGCAGAAAAAGATAGTGTCATTATCATCAGACGTATGTGACCACTGCCTGAAAGTTTCTTCTTCTAAAGGGTGAGTTCAGCTGCTCTTGAATCTTCTCATGTAGTGTTATGAAGTGATAAACTGTGTGTGAGATTTGGAAGGGATGGGAAATACTTAGGATCAAAGGCCATTAGGTCACATGCTCATAAAGAAGGTTGGACTTGGGGATATTAATGGGAGGTTGGGAATTAGAGGTCATGCTATCAGTAGGCCAAAGGCCAGGGCAGCCATGTGGGAAAGTTCCAGTTGCTCTTCCTCGACATCTGATGTTGTCAGTTCCTTTGTTTTTAGCCATCTTAGTTTGCTTTCCTCACACTTTTGTTTAAAGTCTTTCCATTCTCCTGGGGGCCGAGACATTTGAATCACAAAAGCCAAGAGCGGACACCCTTTTCTCTGTTAATACCATATATCCCTTCTCTGAGAGAATAAGCGTTCTAGGGGATGAGCTCTGGGTCCCTGATGACATCATCACTGTGGGAATGGAGATCTAGCTTTCTGAGGGGAGGGGACTGTTACGGGATGAATTGTGCCCCCCAAAATTTGTATGTTGAAGCTCTTCCCCCGAGTGAGAGCCTCAGAATGTAACTGTATTTGTGGGCCTTTACAGAGGCGATTGGGTTAAAATGAAGCCTTTCGGATGGTCCCTAATCCAGTCTGACTGGTGTCCTTATAAGAAGAGGAGATCTGAACACACAGAGAGACACCAGGGATTTGTGGGCACAGAGGAAAAACCACGTGAGGACACAGGGAGAAGGCAGCCACCTGCAAGCCAAAGAGAGAGGCCTCGAGAGAAACCAAACGCACTGACCCCTTGATCGTGGACTTCCATCCTCCAGAACTGTGGGAGAATAAACATCTTATGGTTTAAGCTGCCCGGTTTCTGGTACTGTTACTGCAGCTCCAGCATGCTAACACAGGGACCATGGGTGTTGAGATGCCAGTGGGGACAGATGACACCAAGCACCAAATTCCACTCCTGCCCCCACCCCAACACTATTACACAGCCCCTGAGTGACAAGACAGGACTTCAAACTCAGGTCTGCTGGCCTGGTGAGAGGCACTCTATACACACTATTTCTAAACCTCATCACTTGACTTCCCTGCAAGGCAAGAATTGTCACCATTTTTAAATATGGACACTGAGACTTATAAAGGTGAAGTCATTTCCTGAAGGATAGGAGATAATATGTAGTGGCCCTTGGGCCAGCTCTGCAGCCTCAAGATCGCAGACTTGAGAATCAACCTAGGGGTCCTTTCTTCCTCAGCACCTGGGGAAGGCTCTTCTTTAACTTAACTTTCATTTTCAAGATGAAGATTAGCCCTGAGCTAACATCTGCCACCAATCCTCCTCTTTTTGTGAGGATATTGGCCCTAAGCTAACACCCGTACCCATCTTCCTCTATTTTATATGTGGGATGCCTGCCACAGCGTGGCTTCCACACCAGGGATCTGAACCAGTGGAGCCCGGGCTACGGGGGCAGATCATGTGCACTTAACTGCTGCACTACCAGCTGGCCCTCTTCTTTAATTTTAGAAGACCTCCCAGACAGGTAGTCCCAGTGGGTTCTAAAACAGAACTTTTATGAGGAGGAATGCAATATGATTAGGGGACCACTCTTCCAGGGCTGTGCCTTTTCTGTCCAGAGCTCTAGGCAGGAGAATCTCCAGATAGACCCCCACCTCTCTATCCCTACCTTCCCCCTTTTTTTTGAGGAGGATTAGCCCTGAGCTAACATCTGCTGCCAATCCTCCTCTTTATGCTGAGGAAGATTGGCCCTGAGCTGACATCTGTGCTCACATTCCTATACTTAATATGTGGGACTCCTGCTACAGCATGGCTTGACAAGCGGTGCATGGGTCTGCATCCGGGATCCAAACCGGCCAACCCTGGGCCGCCAAAGTGGAATGTACAAACTTAACTGCTGCACCACCAGGCTGGCCCCACTCCCTTCCCATTCCTCCTTCCCCTCCCCAACTCCATTTTCACGGGACTCATATCAAGGACCCAGGAACCCTCATTCTTATTCTAAGGTCTCTCTCTGATCCCCACTACTCCCTTTTCTCTCACTTCTACCCCTGGCCGCCATATTTACCATGTGTTGCTAAAAACACCATAGATATTGGTAAAAGCTTAACTGGTGTACCTTTCAAAGTTTCATCATGAAAACAGAAACCCCTCTAGGTATTTCTATCAGAAAGGTCTTTAACATAGGGAATTAGGTGCTTTTAAAACAATTGAAAGGCTGGAGAAATGGAGGTTAGGGAGTTGTCACTGACGTCTGATTTCAAGGTCACACTGCCACAGCCCCCACCCAGAAGTAAAGAAACACCTGCGTCTTCCCATAAAGCTTGTGTCTGCCACACATCAGCCAATCCAATAGCAGAAATAGTGGCTTCTGTCTCCCTTCCACATTCTGAATCTCACACAAATGTGTCTCAGAATTTAAATTAGATGTGGAAACTCATTTGTTAGGAGGTGAAAAAAAGGTAGTATTGGCCTTTCGGTTCTTCTGATATGGGGGGAATATAGATGCCAAGTGCCAACTGACAACATATTGCATGACTGGGTCCAAATCCCAGCTCTCCCATTTGCAGCTTGTGTGACTCCGGGCAAGTGACCCCACCTCACGAAGCCTCAGTTTCCTGATGTGATTTCATAGAAAGATATTTGGTCTTTGTCCTTCTTCCTGGCTCAGAGCTTCTAAAACCCTTGGAATTTTCTGACTGGTAAGGGTGATAGGAGTGTCTTTTGTTCTAATGAGGTAAGTGTTGATGGGCCTACAATGGGGGCTGGTCACCAGAAAGACCAAGTCTTGATTGGATCCTGGGAACTTTCAGCCCCACCTCTCAGCCTCTGGGGAAGGGAGAGTGGCTACAGATTGAATTAATCACCAATGGCCAGTGATTTAGCCAATCAAGCCTAGGTAACGAGACTTCTAGAGAAACCCCTAACTGACAGGGTTCACAGAGCTTCCATGTTGGGAAACACATCAAGGTGCTGGGAGGGTGGCATGCCTGGGGGGAGGGGGCGCCATGGAAGCTCCATGCCCCTTCTCCTGTACTGTGCCCCATGCCTCTCTTCCATTTGGCTCTTCCTGAGTTGTGTCCTCACAATAAACCAGTCATAGTAAGTAAAACCCTTTCCTGAGTTCTGTGAGTCATTCGAGAGAATGATAAAATCTGAGTGGGGCTGTGGGAACCCCCTAATTTATAGTCAACCAGGCAGACATGTGGGTGGCCTGGGCACCCCGTTTGTAATTGGCATTTGAAGTGGAGCAGTCTTGCAGGACTGAGCCTTCAACCTGGGGGTCTGCACCGACAGAACTGAATTGAATTCTCGGACACCCAGTTGGAGAATTGGTTGTTGATGGAAGAAAAAACCCTTTCATCTCATGTGAAACATGACCAGGCAGGTGTGATGCTAGAAGTGATTATGATAATGTGCGTGATCTGCATATAGCAGGTGCTCAGGGAGTTTCAGAAGACTTTGTTTCCACTCTCCTCTCTCCCTAAGACCTCTCACACCTTGACAGGTACCCTTCACCCCGTCTCCTTCTCTCTGTTCTCAGAGAGATAGGCCTTAGGCAGTGATTCTCATCCCAGGAGCAGTGGAGGGACCAGCCTGTAAATCTATACATATCACCCAGGCAATTTTACGTTTAACTCAATTTACTTCCACAAGCACACACAGTGTGAGTACTCGATGGAGATCCTGATGTGATTTACCAAAAAAATGGGTTTATCAGGGTCCCGGAGTCATGGTAATTTTGTGTGTCTCTGTATTTTCTTAGTCAGTAAGAGATATTGTGTATGGGGTGATGAGAATTTTAGGCTGGTTGTTTTTAAAACTACAGATGAGAAGCAGGCTCTGAGGACTGGAATTTTGCTTGCCCTTTTGAGAGACATTTGCATTTGTGAAGGAAGGGGGGGATGAGCTTGCAGGGACCTGAAATTGGCCACCCCAAGATATGACTCTTTGGCATCGGGATTGTTTTGGACTAATTGCTTTCGATAAAATGGGACAGGGAAGGGGGCTCTGGGGAATGGAACTTGCCCTTGTTGGGACACATTTACATTTGTAAGGTAAATCTCTATCTGTAAAAGGTGCCTCCCTCTCTGTACCAGGAAGAAGAGGAGAGATGACCTTATCCCTAGAAACTCTTAATGGGGAAGGCAAGAACTTAAGTTGGTTGCTGTCTGGCAATCTCATGTAACTGGTTTAGGGTGGTGGCCTCTATCCTTTCTAACCTTTACTTAATCCCATTTGATTCTTATCTAAAAGTTGTGGGACCACCCAATGGCCAGAGCCCACCTGCACTGATACCATTTTAATTTTTTTCCATGTTCTTTCCTTTGTCTTGGTAAACAGATGACTTACATACCTATGCCTTAAAATTAGCACTAACCCTCAACTCGAAGCGGCAGCAGGAGCTCTGACTGCCCGTGGGTCCTGTCCCCATGCCAGCGGGGGCAGCAGCAGCAGCTCTACCTGCCCATGGGCCCTGTCCCCATGCCAGCGGGGGGCAGCAGAAGCGGCGGCAGCAGAAGCTCTGCCCATGGGTCCTGTCCCCATGCTACACTATTCTCTAAATAAAAGAGTGCTACTGCCAGATCTTAAGAGTCTAAGAAATCTTTCTTTCAACTCCTCGGCTCACCGACCCCGCATCATGGAGTGTCCAGGAAACACTCTGATTGTCCATGCCTTGTTCATTTGTTGATTCCCAAAAAGTGTAATGGGTACAAGGCGCTGTCCTGGGCCTGGAGGCACTGCAGTGAACCAGAGGGACAAAACGGACTTGACTGCTGACATCCAACTATGACTTGACAGCTGATATCCAAAAGGCATTTCAAGATGCCCTCAGATTCTTGATCCCAAGCCAAATTTCTGATCTCAGTTTGCTGCCCCAGACTCTTTGCCCATCTCGGGAGGGGCCACCTTGGAGTTTTCCCAGCTCCTCTCTTGTTCTCACACCCCACAACCAACCCTTCAGCAAATCCTCTGGACTCCACTTTCAGAACAGATCCAGAAACTGATTCCTTCCCACATGGTCGGGCCACTGCCATCTCTCACTTGGATTACTGCAGTCACCTCCTCACCGGGCTCTCTGCTCTCAACCCAGCAACCACAGGCATCCTGACAGAACACGCATCACTCACGTCCCTCCTCTGCTCTGAACCCTCAGTGGCTGCCCAGCTCACTCAGAATAAAGCCACAGTCCTGGCCACAAGGCCCGGGAGGCCCTCACCATCCAGCCCCTCTCTCTCTGACTTCATCTGCTCTCATCTCTCCCTCTCTCTGCTCCAGCTGGGCCTCCTCCTTGCTGCTCAGATGCCCACAGAGACCCAGAGCTAGTTCCTTCACTTCCTTGATGGCTTTGCTTAAATGTTGCCTTTTCAGAGAGGATTTCCCTGAACACCATCTTTTAAAGAAAAAGGAAGAAAAAAGGCCACTCCAAGCATGCCTTATTTCATTCTAACATATCATTGTTGTTGTTGTTTGCTTTATTGTGTGACTACCCCCTAGCACATCAGGTCTACGAGGACTCGGAGTCTTGCATGTGGCTCCAAGGTCACCTTGGACTCAACATAGATGGAGGAAGGAGAAGGCACTCCTGCTTCTCAACCACTCAGGCTCAGAAGTGACAGCAGTCATTTCTGCCTGCATTTCATTGGTGGGAATTAGTCATCTGGTCCAACAAGAGGCAAGGGGGTGCTGGGAAATGTAGTCCCTAGTTGGGCAGTTTCCACCCACTTTGCAGGTGGGAGCTAGTCACATGGTTCACCTAGAGGCAAGGGTTGCTGGGAAATGTAGTCGCTGGCTGGGCAGTCTCCCCTTGTAACATCTCTACACCCTGAAGGGAGCATGGATCTCTGGTGGGCAGTCATCTCTGCCACATTGTGTGACCTTGGGCAAGTTACTTAACTCCTCTGGGGCTCAGTTTCTTTACCGAAAATATAGGACTATGAATAGGACCTCCCTCATAGTTGTGGTCATGATTTAGTGAGTTGAAACACACACAGTGCTTAGACTAGGGCTTGGAACAGAGTGGGGGCTCATCATATTCATGATTTTTATTGTTTGTTGAGAATCGACTTTGGGTTATATCCCTCATTCCTTACCACGACCACAGGGTGCACATATCCATCACACCTACTTTACAGAGGAGGACGATGAAGCTTGGAGAGGGGACGTCAGTGACCCAAGGCTACACAATCAGGAAGCAGCAGAATCAGCCTGGTAGCAGACAGTGTGTCACACCGGGGACTATCAGACTTGTTGCTAAACAGTCCCACCCCTAGCCTCTGCATTTCCCTCTTGCAAGATGCAGGACCCCCAGGAAGGTTGCCTTAATGTCCTGACTTAGTCTTGCATTGCTGGCCCTGCCAGCCTTTCCAATCTCATCTCCTATCACTCTCCATCTCCCCCACCATCGCCTAGCCACCTGCTATCTCTCTAATCCTCACATAAGCCACGCACGGTCCCACCTCAGGGCCTTTGCACCTGCTCTTCCCTCTGCCTGGAATGCTCTTTCTGCGTGTCTTTCCATGGGTGGCTCTTTCTTCTCAGTCTGCTCTTGCCTCAAATGTCACCTCCTCAGGGAGGCCCTCCCTGAGCCCAGCTCAGTCACTTCTTTTCGCATTACCTAGTTTCCCCTCTCTGCAGAGAAGCCAGAACCATCTAACATTTTACTGTGTTCATGTATTTGTTAGGGTCTGTCTCCCTCACTAAGCTGCAAGCTCAACACAAGGAATAGCCTCATTCTTTTTGCTCTTCCTATATCCCCAGTAACTGGAACTGTGCCTGGCATGAAGTCCAGCCTCGGAAAAGTAAGACTAACACAAGACATTTAACTGACTACCTATGACTCTATGTACCTCTTTGCCCACCCTTCTTTCCCTACTTCCTCCAGGGACACTGTTTGAGGGCACACACAACTCCAAAGGGCACCACTCCGGACGGCATCAATGTGCCCTGTTGGGAAAGGACGGTGTTTGTACAGTGCACAACCTATACAAATGTAGTGATGCTTCTGTTGCCATATTTCCCTCTCCATTCATTCGTTCAGTAAATATTTATTAAGTACATACGGTCTACCACAGTAGTGGTGTAGATGCAGTGGGAGATGAGAGAAACATGTTTCCGCCTAGGTGGCAAAGTTTAAACTTGCAAACACAAATAAAACAGAACACATCAAAGTGTCAAAACTAAATATGCAACTGGGAAGCACATAGTCATTGCTCTTTCTTCTCTATATTTTTCTCATCCTCTCCTTTCTCCCTTTCCTCTCTCCTTATCAGATACCCACATTGAGGCTCTGCAGTCACCGACAGATACTCCTCATTCTTTCCTGTCTCTCTCCTACCCAGTGTGCTAGAGCTGGTTGGCACAGGCTCGCAAAAGCCAATTGTTAAATATTTAGGAATGTTGGGAGCTGGTGGTCAAACCGTTGGTAGCTTAAAATCAGATGTGTTAGAAGCGATTACACCACAGAAATGGGCCAACACTATAAGGCGGGGTGTGTTGAGGCTGTTTTTCTGACCAGCTGGTTTTCCAGCACACCACTGCTCCCATCTGTTTCTGGCAAAGAAACTTGGCTTTGTCAAAGAATACCTAATTCCTTCACAGATATTCAGTCTCCACCACCAGCCCCGCCCCCTGGCATACTTCAGCTCCCTCCCGGGTGGTGGGAAGTGTAAACTCTATGGGCCATGTTGTGCTGGAGGAGAGAGAACAGAAGAAGAAGAAAAGCATGAGGAAAGCTTATGAAAAAGGGAATAGAAAGGAAAGCAATGTAGGAAGGAAAGAGAAAGAAAAGAGAAGTAGGAATCCATGAGGGCAGAGGTTAGGATAGAGAAAATGTGGGGACCTGCCAATACCCACCACACAATGTCCTCACAGGCAGTTGGGCCATTTCCCCACCTGGGACCTGAAGTTGGCCAGGTTGCCATGAAGATGAAGAAACCGCAACACAAACTACCCTGAAACACGGTGGGGGTGGGGACACAGATAGCTGGGCTCAGGAGGGCTGGATCAGTGGTCCTGGGGGCCAGGATGCCTCAGATTCTAACTGTTGAGGGGGTTGGGGGCCTGTATCCTGGGTATGAGGGAGGAGGGGGCTGGGGGCCTGGACCCCTGATCTGAGGGAGGAGGGACAACCCAGATTTCTCAGTCCCTGATCTGAGGGAGGAGGGAGGACACAGATTTCTCAGCCTTTAAGCCATTGAGATTCAGAGGGTGGGCCCAGGCCTCCTTTAGCAAGGCCCTCCCCTCCCCACCCCTTTCCTGAACTGCCTGGGATGGGGTGAGATATAAAAAGTGTCGGTTTCCTGATAGAAAGAGCAGGAGCAAGAGAGTCCAGCTGCCCTGATCATGAGCCCTGCCCTGCTGCTGGCCCTCCTGGGCATCGCCCTCATGCTGCCCCGTGAGTGAGGACCCCAACCTGGGGGGACTTCCCTGGAGGATGGGCTGAGATGGATTTGCTCTTCCCATTTCAGGAGTGCAGGCCCTGACCTGTCAGTTAGGGACAGGTGAGGCTGTGAAGAATGTATCGGACATGCCCCTCCACTGGACGGTGACGAATCAGCAAGTCTGTGAGGATGGCTGGGGTTGCCAAGACACACTGCTGCTCACTGAGAATGGTGAGAAAAGCCCCGTAGGCCCCAAGCCTGGCTCCCACCCTCTCCTGTGTAGAGACATCCCTCCCCGCACCCAGCCCTCCCTGCATTCCCTATGGGAACTCAGAGGACCCATCCCCTCCTAATAGGAGCTGTCCCCTCCCCAGCAGGGGCAAAGTCTTGGGTGCCCAGTTACCATCTGTCCAGTCTGCCACCCCAGGCCACGATATAGACCGTCTCTCTAAGACCCGGAGTCCTGACCCCACCACGGCCTCCCTCCCTCTCTTGGTCCAGGACCCCATGTGAACCTGGTGGTCAGCAAGGGCTGCACCCCGGAGGCAGATCACGAGGCCCGTGTCACCCAGCACAGGGCAGGGCCCGGCCTCTCCATCGTCTCCTACACCCACGTGTGCCGCAACAAGGACTTATGCAACAATGTCCCCAACACCTTCCCTGTCTGGGACTCATTGCCCCCAACAGGTGCCTGAGGGAGGAGGGGGAGGAGGAGGAGGGAAAAGTGAGTGTGGGGAGGAGGGGAGCGACAGGGCTGAGGGGGTGAGGTTAGCACAGAGGGACAGTCCCTAATTCCCTGCACCCCAGGCCTGCATGACAGGAGCCCGAGGAGGGCACGTTTTGGGGGAGACTGGGGAGATTGATTTCTGGGGCAAGCAAAAGCAGGGTGGAGACAAAACCCCTGATCTGAAGGCAGAACTCTCTCTTCCTCTCTCTCCGTCTCTCACCTCCCAGTCCCGGGGTCCGTGCGGTGCCCAGTCTGCTTGTCCACAGAAGGCTGTGCATCTGCAACAGAGCTGACCTGCCCTGCTGGGGACACACATTGCTACAACGGGATCCTCCTGATCAGGGGAGGTGAGGCGGGACATCGGGGTCCCTGGGGGCACTGAAGGGGAGGTCTGAGGGCCGGGATCTGGGTCTCTGGGAGGGAGGGTAGCTGAGGTCTGGGACCTGGAGGAGGGTGGGCCTAGCTTCGTGGAGCTGCGCCTCCCCTGAAGGTTGCATGCTCCCACTGGGAACATCTGCCTCTCTCCCTCTCTCCTCCTTTCCACAGGGGGCATCTTCACCAATCTGAGAGTGCAGGGGTGCACGTCTCAAGCAGGCTGCAACCTGCTTAATAACATTGAAAAAATTGGGGCCCTGACTGTGCGTGAGCACTGCATCCATGAAGGTGAGTCCCTCGTGCGGGAGACGAGGCCGTGCCCTGCACTGCAGCCTTGGGGCACTGTGACCCTTGTGAAAGTGGGACACCTGAACACATCCCACCAAAGCCAGTGCCCGCGAGTAATTTAGGAGTTTGCTCCTCACTCAGGGTGTGCAAACGGAGGGATTCTCCTGGTAGGCACTTCGATGGGGGTGCCACTAAGAGGTGTCCCGTTGCAGGGGAGAGAGAGGGCACATGGTCCAGGCGACAGATATTCAGGGCTGGAACCCACCGCTGGATGTTTTAATTGATGATCAGGTTTAGGCCGACTAAGTCAGGGTGGCCTGTCCAGGCGGGAGGGGAACCCCAGAGCAGAGAGGGTGGTCAGAGGGGCGGAGAGGGTGGCTGCTGTGCATTCCACTTTCTCCATCAAGTGCGGAAGTGAGGGCAGGAGCGCCCACTGGTTTTCATGCTGGGAGTGACTCACTGCTTCCAATTCCATTCTCCACACCCCTGGCCTAGGGTAACCCTGGGTCTCCCACTTCTCCCCGATCACCTCACCCCACTCACACCCACCCCACCCATGGTCCTGGAGCACCCCAGCAGCCCTGCTGCCTAGGGAAGAAGACCAGAGAACACTGAGGGTGCTCCCAGTGTGACAGGGCAAGCAAGAGCCAAATGGGGACACTGGGGGGGTCCCCACTTCCTCACGGAAACCACTCAAGGGGCAGACTGAAAGTGGCCTGGAGTGTCTCCATGGGAATGGCCGCTGCATGCAGGGAGGGGTCAAGGGACTTCAGAGAGGGAAGAAGTGCCGTCCCGGTCTGAGCCTCAGTTTCCTTGTCTGCCCATGGCACCCTGACCCTACAACTTTAAGAAAAGAGCTGAGTGAGTTCAGCAAACTTTCCTCTTTGTGCTTCGATGCCTCTGGCTGGACTGGGGGCCTGAGGACAGGGCCTGGACGTCACTGACCGGAGAGTTCCAGACGTGGACAGCACAAGAGCTAGCTCAGGATGGGTGCCCGGGATTTATTTGCAAGTGAGTTCATGCAGGATTCAAGGTCTCCCATGCAGATCCCAGAGGACTCAGACCCCATCCCTGCTCAGGACTAGGAAGGGAGACGTCACGGAGCAGATGGTCACAGGGCTGTGTGGGAGGGGGTCTGGGGAGCTCAGAGGAGGGAAAATACTTATCTCCTGGGGGTGGGTATCAAGGAGGCCTGCACAGAGGAGGTGATCTGTGAGCTGTGTTTTAAAGATGAGCTCTAACTTATTTGAAGAAGAGGAAAAGGACAGGAGCAGGCAGAGGGAAGAGCATGTGCAAAGGCCTGGAGGTGGGCTGAGGCTGCAGTTTTCAGGAAGGCGTCCTTGGCTGTGCCTGAGATGGCTCATCAAGAGGACGGGGTACAGCCAGGCCACGGGTGATTACAAGTTTTCCAGGTAGACGAGGTGGGTGTGGGCGATGAAGGGAGAGCCATTCCAAGCAGAAGGAAGAGCTCGGGCAAAGCCAGGGAGCCAGGAAACGACCTGGAGTATCTTGGGAATGGATATTGGTGGGGGACCAGAGAGGTGGGTGGGGGCCTGGTGATGTCCCCACAAGGCCAGGCTGAGGAGTTGGCTTTTCTCCTGAGGGCAGGGGAGCCACGGAAGGGGGCTGAGCAGGGAGGGGCAGAGTCTGAGTCTCTCCTTCTGATTAATGCTGGTTTAGTTGTCCGGCCCTCATCGCTGGGACCTGCTGACATTCGTAATCCAGAAGGTGTTTCAGAAACAGTTCAGACAGAATGCACGCTACACACACACACACAACACACAATACACACACACATGAGGCCACATACACACCACACATCCCATACCACACACACATCTCCTTACACCTCACATGTACCACACACACCACAAACCTTATACACTATACAGACCACCCACCTCACCCGTTACATACAAACAAAACACAGACACATAGAACACACACCATGCCACTCCCTCACAACAAACACATACCACATACATCACACGCACAGTGTCACTACACACACACACACACCAAACATCATGTACCATACACACACACTACACTCACCATACAAACATGCCATACACATATAACACACTGCAGACAACCCCTACACACCACACACATACTACACCCCCACACACATACCATACACGTGTACTACACACACCACACACATGCCACATGAAACACAGCTTTTATGCCACGAATGAATGTTCCTATCACAATCCATGCTTGGTTAGCTTTCGACATTGGAGCCAGATCTCTTGGAGGATGTGTTTGGCTTCCCTGGTTCTGTTCAGTTCAGCAGTTTAGCAAGCATTTCCTGACCATCGGCAAGACCAGGCATCAGAAGCTAGGTACGACAAGAGGTCAGGGAATATATGGAGGACAGAAGGGCATTCCTGGAGCCAGAGCAGCCCCTGAGAAGGCATGGGGGTGGCAGAGGGCTGGCACAAGAGCACAGGCTGCCCAAGATGGGCCACAGCAGGACCCCAAGCTGAGGAAGAACAAAAGGGTTGGAACATGAAGGGCCTTGACCTCCCCTAAGCAACTGGGCGGTGCTCCCAGGGAGAAGGGTGGGTCGGCCCAGCCAGGAGAGCACAGCAGTTAAAGAGCTTGATGTCTGAATCAGAGACATGTTGGCTCCCTGTCTGGGCTCTGCCACTGAACCAGCTATTGAGGGTCAACACCTCTTTGAGCCTTTTTCAAGCAATTCAGGAAGGAGGAGACAATTCCAGAGAGTCAGGAGCAAGAGAGTATATGCAAAGGCCCTGGGGTGGCCATATGCCTGCTGTGTGTTCAAGGAGGAGCCTAGAGGCCAGTGTGGCTCCAACAATGTGATCAAGGCAGAGCAGAGCAGGACAGAGAGACGGGGGGGGGGGGGGGGGGGGGGGGGGGGGAGGCCAGATCACCTAGACCCTTTGGGGCCAATTTAAGGACTTAGAATTCGATTCTGACTCGGATGGGATTCAGACCACCTATGGAGGGTCTGAGCAGAGGAGAGACAGGAATCAACTTACCTTTATGGGGATCCTTCTGGTTGTTGTGTGGAGAACAGAGTGAGGGATAGGTGGGAGTTTAGCAAGTATTTTGGAGACCCCCATGGAGACGTAGGAGCAAACAGGTGAGAGCCAGGGGCATCTTGGAAGCTGTTGAGGTGGCAAGACCTAGTCAGGTTCTGGGGGTATCTTGCAGCTTAGGACAACAGGATTTCCTGATGGGCGCAACACAGGGTGTCAGAGGGAGGGGATTGTCAGGAATGTCTTGAGCAACTGCTGGAAGGAGCTGCCATTGAGCAAGGTGGGGCAGATGGGGATGGGGAGAGCAGAGAAGGCTGGGAGGAAAGCAGCAGAAGCTGTGATTTTGTCGTCTGTGATGTAGGGAAATGAGTGGTCCTCCGTCATGGGGCTGTCCTGAAGATTACCTATGTTTATGGATGCTGCGTCATCAGCCCGGGAGTTTCTGCCTCAAGGGACAACTCACTGTGATGGCCTTGAGAGAAGATCTGGGCTCAGGGTTTTCACACTAGACTCCTGAGGGCCACAGGAGCCGAGGTAGCCAAGCACGGTCATTGATTCCTGTCTTCCCCATCGCTCACCCCAAGGGGCCACAACGCCTGAGTTCTGAGTCCCCTGACTGGTGGTGGGCCCTCGAGCAAGCTACTGAACAACTCCTCTGCCTCTGTTTCCCATCTTGAAATGGGGTGATGATGATAACACCACCTACTTTGGGGTTGCTGTGGGGAAATAAAGTGATCAAAACACATAAGCTCCTCGGCTCGTGTCAGGGGGCTGATCCAAGGAGCAATCAGGACAGCCAGGCTCGTAGTAAATGCTCAGTGCACGGCAGTCCTTTGCGTCTTTTTGTTTAGAACATGTGGCTCCTCAGGGAAAAGAAATACATGGTGTCACGCTACCCTCCTCATTACCCGGATGACGGCCTTGAGGCCCAGCGAGGACAGTGGAAATTGGCTCACGCTGAGGAGGAGCCCTCTATCTCCCTCACTCCCAAGGGAGGAGTTGCCTTTCTCCAGGAGCTTGGGAGAGGTCCCTGCAGGTGTTTGAGCAAAAACAAGACAAAGAAAGGAGGTAGGGCTCAGACTTCCAAGGTCCCTTCAAAGTCTGATATTGAAGGACTCTGTGGCCAGGTCACCTGGAGTGTGACTCAGGAATGTGATCACCTCCAAGCCTGGGACCTGGAGGGACAGACACGGCTGTTTCCATGGCTTTCCCAGACCCTGCTTCATCCAACCAAGCTGTCCTGACCTGTCAACGGGGAGTCATGGTGAAGTTGCAGACAAACTCGGCTCAGACACCCGTCGAATGGACCGCGAGAGGGTCCCAGACGTGTGAGGCTGGAGAGATGTGTCAGGAGACGCTTCTGTTGGTAGACGTAGGTGCGTGGGCTGTGCAAGAGGTATGGCCCCTGCGCTGGGGCCCAGGCTTCCCCACCCTGGATTCTGTCCCTGCTTTCCTGCCCAGGTCCCTTCACACCTGGAGCTCTAAACCCAACTCTTCTTCTTTCTGTGCCTTGTTTTCCCCTTCTGAAAACTGGGAGCAATAATACTACCTACCTTGCTGGGTGGTCGTGTGGATAGACTCGATAGTCCATGCAAAGGGCTGAGAGTAGAGCTGGCACAGGGGGACCCATAGGCTTCATTCAAGGTTTATGGAGCATCTGCTGTGTGCCAGGCACCCTAGATCCCACTGCACCTGCCTTTGTGCAGCTTTATGAGCCGGGGGAAACAGAAACATGGCCAAAACAGAGAGCAAGATATGGTGTGGAGATAAGAGGTGTGGCGCGAAATCCCCCAGAGAAAGGAGAGAGAGAGAGTGAGGGGAAGGTTGCACGGTGATAATGGGTACTCAGGGCAGCCTCTGCTGCAAAGGTGACGTTGGCACAAGAACTGAGAGCTGGCAGCGCTGGAGGAGGACCCAGCCTCTGGCCCCCCCACTGTCTTCCCCACATTCCAGGTGACCCGTGCTCTTGTTTGTGCTCAGGGAACCTGCACCCACCCTCTGTCTCCTGAGCTCCTGCCTCCCTCGGAGCTTCCCTCCCTCAGCCCGGCTCTCACTGTCTCACCCCTCAGGACACAGATCACTCATAGTGGGGAGCAAGGGCTGCAGCAAGATCAGGACACATGAATCCCCGACTGTCACCGTCCACTCGGGGCCCCCCGGAATGCTCGTCGCCTCCTACGCCCGGTTCTGCTCCGCCAGTGGGTGCAACAGGGCCGACAGCAGCAGTGTCCTGTTGGACGCCATCCCCCGTCCAGGTGTGGGATCCCAGCATGCTGGGTGGGACCAGGGACAGAGATGGGGCCCAGAGACAAGGGGCTCCGGGTCACAAAGAAGGTGGCTGCCGGGAGGAGCAGAGCTGTGCACCCCAACCTTCTCTCTGCTCCCCAGCTCCCCCTGTCCCTGGAGACCTGCAGTGTCCTGCCTGTGTTGAGTTGTTTGGATCCTGCTCAGAGAACTCTGATATTGTTACCTGCCCCAAGGGCACCATTCGTTGTTACCGTGGTTCCATAAATCTCAGGGGAGGTGAGTACTGATGGTCTCAAGGATGACGGGATTAGGATCTGGATTCACTGGTCCTGAGGTTGGAGGTGGCCTGAGTTCCTGACTCATGGGTTTGGGGGTGGGAGGTTGAGGACCCCGATGTCCGGTCTAAGGGAGGAGGGACGAAGAGGCTGATCTCCTGCTCTGACCAGGGAGAGGGCGCATCTGGGATTCCTGGGTCTTAGGAATTTCAGTGGTCTGTGCTTTGAGTTCTCTGATTTAATCTTCATCCTCTAGGTGGGCTGTCCTCCTCATTGGACCTGCAGGGCTGCATGGCCCAACCTTCCAGATATCTGTTGAACCATATCCGCAATATTGGGGTCTTCTCCGTGATCGAAAACCTCTCCACACGGCTACAAGACAAAAAAGACAGTTTTATTACTGAATGAGCATTAAACCAGAATGTGACGTGCACCACAGGCAATCCGCTAGGGAACCGCAAAGACAGAAGGACAGCTCACCCCTTATCTACCCAGGCAGATACTGCCCCTCACACACGTGTTCTCAAGGTAAACAATACGAGTCCTCATGTAGGAGGACTTGATGGGGCCATTGGTCACACTGAGTTCATTCTAAATTCATCTGGTAATTGGGGCCACCATCTGTGTTAGTTAACTGACTTTATCCAAACGAAGAATAACCTGCTCATCCCTTTACGACTGGAGGTCATTTTGCACCAGGAGTGAGGTGTCCACCTCAGTTAGGCTCCTGCCCTCCCCAGAAGCTGGGAGACAGGGTGCTGTCTTCCCTGCTGATTGCATTTCAAAGAGATGGCTTTCCTGTACTTGAGAAAGACATCCCTGGGTTGTAAGGCTGGCGAGGGGCTTATTTACATTTTTTAAAGATTTCCATACATCTCAAAGGGACAGAGAAAGAATTTATAATTATACATTTTCTGAAGAAAGTGGGCTGTCTTTCCCTTTTTGCTCCACGGAAAAGATAAATTTTTTTGCTTTTTCAATTTGTATTGACCCTTACAGGGGTTATTGCAAGAGAAAAGTGGTGCATTGCATCAAATGCTGTAAATCTAGCCTGAGGGACGCCAGGCAGGTTTAGCAATAAAAGTCTGCAAATACAAAAAGAAATCTCAATTCCAGTGCTTTTTTCTTCTGGAGTAGCCAACAGTTGGTATTTTTGCAATGGATCAGTCGCTTGCAATGGATTTTAGACTCTTGTAACCTGGTTTCGCCAATACAATTGGGCAAAAACCTTCCTTGCTGTAAGAGGAACTCAGACTTGACCAACCCTCACACTGGCTCTGAAGAAGCAAATCCTGTGCTGATAAATGCGGATACATTTTAATGCCAAATAGGGGCAACCGGAAAAGACAGGTCATGTGGGAAAGAGCCATAAATCAGAAAAAGGACGAACCATGGAAATCACAAAAAATTATACTAGAAATTAACCCTAGCCTCCTCCCACCAAAATAGTCCACTTGGAAACACTAAAATATTCTTCTAAATAACTCCTAGGTGATTATATTTAGATATTAACATTGATGTTTCCAACCGAGCACATTTGGTATGAAACATCTTATAAGCTCCAGTAAGAGAACCACAGTGCAGAACTCCAGGTTTTGGAGAAAATCCATGGTTCTTTCTGCACGTAGCACTCCAACATTTGGAAAGCTCTCCAGGCTTGTCACTGGGCCCCAGTGGAATCTGATGCCTGGTGCACTGGGCTGAATATTTGTGTTCCCCCAGAATTCGTATGTTGACACCCTAACCCCAGTGTGGAGGTTTTTGGAGCTGGGAACTTTGGGAGGTAATTAGGTTCCGAGGGTGGAGCCTTGAGAATAGGGTTAGTGCCCTGTCTTAGAGTTCTCCAGAGAAACCGAACCAACAGGATATATAGAGGTGTGTGGAAAGATTTATTATGAGGAATTGGTTCATGCAATTATGGAGGCTAAGAGGTGCCAGGATCTGCTGTCAGGGAAGCTGGTGGTGGAGTGCCAGTCCAAAGCTCAGGCCTGAAACCAGGGGAGCCAATGATGAGACTCTCAGTCCGTGTTTGAAGGCCGGAGAACAAGAGGGTCGGTGTCCAAGGGCAGGAGAACATGGAAGTCCCAGCCCAAGCAGAGAGCAAATTCCTCCTTCCTCCACCTTTTTGCTCTGTTCAGGCCCTCTATGGATTGGAAGCAGCCCATTCCCACGGGTGAGGGCCGTCTTTACTCAGTCCACTGAGTCAAATGCCATTCTCTTCCGGAAACGCCCTCCCAGAAACACCCGGAAGTAATGTCTTACCAGCTGTCTGGGCATCCCTTAGCATAAAGTTGAACGTAAAATTAGCCATCACAGCATCCTTACAGGTAGAAGCCAGAGGTAGCTAGCTCTCTTTCAGCCATGTGAAGTTACAGTGAGACGTCTGCCATATGCAGCCCTGAGGAGGGCCCTCACTGCAAGCTAAAGGCACCCGGCTGCAAACACAAAGGGCATTGTGACCTAAACTGCACATCACCTACTGGGTGTAGTCAAGCTTCCAAACAACAACGGTGGGCATGCACAGCAGCATCTGTCGTCTACTAAAAAGCTGTGTGTGGGATCAGGCTCAAGCAGGCATGCAGGGCACAGGTGAAAGCCCCAGTAGGTGGCTCCGACGCCCACGGCAGCTGTTCTTCCTGCCTCTTTCTCCACCCAAACTCTGGGCTCATGGGAATTCCCTGTGATCTGTTTACAGAGGAGAGAAAGCACAGACCAGATTTGGAATGGGTCTGCAACTCTCCCCAAGGCCCACCTGGCTGTTGACTGTTCTCAGTGCCCAAAGCAACAGAGGTAAAGACCAACACTAATCTGTTATGGCATCATGCTATGGCAGTGCTACAAAGGACACGCTCCAGCATGGAGGGCACTGAGCTTTGTCCTCACAGGGGTAGATACAAACTGTGGTCTCTGATTCGGCCTCCTGGTACTCAATGCTTCTGTCAACTCTGCCATTCAGCAACTTTGAAAATGTCTCTTCTTTGGCTGTGATATGCTACGAAGTACTGTTGCCTATGGGGTCATACATTTTAAAGCAAAGGAAGGGAGGCAATGAGCTCACACCCGTGGAGCTCACTGATCTTCCCAGGTGCCCCACTACACAGAGAAGTCACTGAGTGAGTTCAGCAGTCTTTCCTCTTTGTGCTTGGATGCCTCTGGCTGGACTGGAGGCCTGAGGACAGGGCCTGGACGTCACTGACCCGAGGTTTCCAGACGTGGACAGCACAAGAGCTAGCTCAGGATGGGTGCCCGGGATTTATTTGCTGAAGTGAGTTCATACAGGATTCCAAGGTCTCCTGTGGAGACCCCAGAGGACTCAGACCCTGTTCCTGCCCAAAGGGCCTCCAGGACTAAGAGGGGAGACATCACAGAGCAGGTGGTCACAGCAGATGGTCACAGGGATGAGGGATCTGGGGAGCTCAGAGGAGGGAAAATACTTATCTCCTGGGGGTTGGTATCAAGGAGGCCTGCACAGAGGAGGTGACCTGTGAGCTGTGTTTTAAAGATGAGCTGTAGTTTATTTGTAGAAGAGGAAAAGGTCAGGAGCAGGCAGAGGGAACAGCATGTGCAAAGGTCTGGAGGTGGGCTGAGCCTGCTGTTTTCAGGAAGGCATCCTTGGCTCTGCCTGAGATGGCTCATCAAGAGGACGGGATATAGCCGGGCCTCGGGTGATTACAAGTTTTCCGGGTGGACGTGGTGGGTGTGGGCAATGAAGGGAAAACCATTTCAAGCAGAAGGAAGAGCTCGGGCAAGGCCAAGGAGCCAAGAAATGAACTGTTGTATCTTGGGAATGGATATTGGTGGGGGACCAGAGAGGTGGGTGGGGGCCTGGTGATGTCCCCACAAGGCCAGGCTGAGGAGTTGGCCTTTCTCCTGAGGGCAGGGGAGCCACGGAAGGGGGCTGAGCAGGGAGGGGCAGAGTCTGAGTCTCTCCTTCTGATTAATGCTGGTTTAGTTGTCCAACACTCATTGCTGGGACCAGCTGACATTCGTAATCCAGAAGGTGTTTCAGAAACAGTTCAGACAGAACGCACGCTACACACACACACACACAACACACAATACACACACACACCATGCCACATACACACCACACATCCCTTACCACACACACATCTCCTTACACCTCACATGTACCACACACACCACAAACCTTACACACTATACAGACCGCCCACCTCACACGCAATACACCACATACCACATACAAACAAAACACAGACACACAGAACACACAGCATGCCACTCCCTCACAACAAACACATACCACATACATCACACACACAGTATCACTACACACACACATACCCCACACATCCCTAACACTCCATACGCACACACTACCCACTCCATACAAACATGACATATGCATATCACAAACCCCATACACACCACACAAATACTACACCTCTGCACACATACCGTACATGTACACTACACACACCACACACATGTCACATGAAACACAGCTTTTATGCCACAAATGAATATTCCTATCACAATCCATGTTTGGTTAGCTTTCGACATTGGAACCAGATCTTGGAGGATGTGTTTGGCTTCCCTGGATCTGCTCAGCTCAGCAGTTTAGCAAGTATTTCCTGACCATCGGCAAGACCAGGCATCAGAAGCTGGGTACGACAAGAGGTCAGGGAATATGTGGAGGAGAGAAGGGCACTCCTGGAGCCAGAGCAGCCCCTGAGAAGGCATAGGGTTGCAGAGGGCTGGGACAAGTGCACAGGCTGCCCAAGATGGGCCACAGCAGGACCCCAAGCTGAGGAAGAATGAAAGGGCTGGAACATGAAGCTCCTTGACCACCCCTAAACAATTGGGCAGTGGTCCCAGGGAGAAGAGTGGGGCAGCACAGTCAGGAAAGCACAACAGTTAAGAGCTTAAAGTCTGAATTAGAGGGACGTGGGCTCCCATCTGAGCTCTGCCGCTGAACCAGCTGTTGAGGATCACCACCTCTTTGAGCCTCTTTCAAGCAATTCAGGAGGGAGGAGACAATTCCAGAGAGTCAGGAGCAAGGGAGTGTATGCAAAGGCCCTGGGTGGGCATATGCCTGCTGTGTGTTCAAGGAGGAGCCTAGAGGCCAACGTGGCTCCAACAATGTGATCAACGGAGAACAGAGCAGGACAGAGAGACAGAGAGGGAGGGGGAGGCCAGATCACCTAGAGCCCTTGGGGCCAATTTAAGGACTTAGAATTCGATTCTAGTGGGATGGGGACCTATTGGAGGCTTCTGAGAAGAGAAGTGACATGAATCAACTTACCTTTATGGGGATCCTTCTGGCTGTTGGGTGGAGAATGGAGTGAGGGGGAGGTAGGAGTGGAGGAGGGGACCCCCATGGAGACCCAGGAGGAAGCAGGTGAGAGCCAGGGGCGTCATGGAAGTAGCAGAGGTGGCGAGACCTGGTCAGGTTCAGGGGGTATCTTGCAGTTTAAGACAACAGGATTTCCTGATGGGTCCAACACAGGGTGTCAGAGAGAGGGGATGGTCAGGAATGACCTGAAAACTGTTGAAGGAGCTGCCATTGAGCAAGGTGGGGAAGATGGGGATGGGGAGAGCAGAGTAAGGCTGGGAGGAGGGTAGCAGGAGCCGTAATTCTGTCGTCTGTGATGTGAGGAAATGAGCGGTCCCCCTTCGTAGGGCTGTCCTGAATGTTACCTATGTTTATGGATGCTGAGTTTCTGCCTCAGTGGATGCATCTCAGCAGACCATGTGATGGCCTTGAGAGAAGATCTGGGCTTGTGGTTTTCACGCAGACTCCTGAGGGCCACAGGGTCTGAGGTAGGCAAGGACGGTCATTGATCTCTCTCTTCCCCATCACTCACCCCAAGGGGCCAGAACACCTGAGATCTGAGCCCAGTTCGGACCCTGACTGGTGGTGGGACATCGAGCAAGCTACTTAACAACTCCTCTGCCTCTGTTTCCTGTCTTGAAATGGGGTGGTGATGATAACACGACCTCCTTTGGGGGTTGCTGTGGGGAAATAAAGTGATCGAGGCACAAAAGCTCCTTGAGAGGTGTCAAGGGGCTAATCCAGGGAGCAATCAGGACAGCCAGGCTCGTAGTAAATGCTCAGTGCACGGCAGGCCTTTGCATCTTTTTGTTTAGAACATGTGGTTCCTCAGGGAAAAGAAATACATGGTGTCACGCTACCCTCCTCATTACCTGGATGAGGGCCTTGAGGCCCAGCGAGGACAGTGGAAATTGGCTCAGGCTGAGAAGGAGCCCTCCATCTCTCTCACTCCCAAGGGAGGAGTTGCCTTCCTCCAGGAGATTGGGAGAGGTCCCTGCAGATGTTTGAGCAAAAACAAGACAAAGAAAGGAGGTAGGGCTCAGACTTCCAAGATCCCTTCTAAATCTGACATTGAAGGACTCTACGGCCAGGTCATCTAGAGTGCGACTCAAGAACGTGATCACCTCCAAGCCTGGGACCTGGAGGGACAGACACCGCTGTTTCCCCGGCTTTTCCAGACCCTGGTGATTGCTTCTCTCCAGCTAATCTGATCTGTCAACAGGGAGTCATGGTGAGGATGCAGCCAAACTCGGCTCAGACACCCGTCGAATGGATCGCAGGTGGATACAGGAAGTGCGATGCTGGAGAGAACTGTCAGGAGACGCTTCTGCTGGTAGACGTATGTGTGTGGGCTGCAAAAGAAGTACGGCCCCTGCGCTGGGTCCCAGGCTTCCCCACCCTGGATTCTGTCCCTGCTTTCCTGCCCAGGTCCCTTCACACCTGGAGCTCTAAAGCCAGCTCTTCTTCTTTCTGTGCCTTGTTTTCCCCGTCTGGAAATTGTGGGCAATAATACTACATACCTTGCTGGGTGGTCGTGTGGATAGACTCGATAGTCCATGCAAAGGGCTGAGAGCAGAGCTGGCACAGGGGGACCCAAGGGCTTCATTTGAGGTTTATGGAGCATCTGCTGTGTGCCAGGCACCCTAGATCCCACTGCACCTGTCTTTGTGCAGCTTTATAAGCCAGGGGGAAACAGAAACATGGCCAAAAACAGAGAGCAAGATATGGTGTGCAGATAAGAGCTATGGAGCTAAATCCCACAGGGAAAGGAGAGAGGGAGAGTGAGGGGAAGGTTGCAAGGTGATAATGGGTATTCAGGGGAGGCTCTGGTGAGAATTGACGTTGGCACAAGAACTGAGAGCTGGCAGCGCTAGGGGAGGGCCAAGCCTCTGGCCCCCCCCACCGTCTTCCCCACATTCCAGGGGACCTGTGCTCTTGTTTGTGCTCAGGGAACCTTCACTCACCCTCTGTCTGCTGAGCTCCTGCCTCCGTCGGAGCCTCCCTCCCGCAGCCCGGCTCTCACTGTCTCACCCCTCAGGACACAGATCACTCATAGTGGGGAGCAAGGGCTGCAGCAAGATCAGGACACATGAATCCCCGACTGTCACCGTCCACTCGGGGCCCCCCGGAATGCTCGTCGCCTCCTCTGCCCGGTTCTGCTCCTCCAGCGGGTGCAACAGGGTCGACAGCAGCAGTGTCCTGTTGGATGCCATCCTCCATCCAGGTGTGGGATCCCAACGGGCTGCGTGGGACCAGGGACACGCATAGATGGGGCCCCAGTGACAAGAGGTTCCGCGGCTCAAAGAAGGTGGCTGCAGGGAGGAGCAGAGCTGTGCACCCCAACCTTCTCTCTGCTCTCAATTGCCCCCTGTCCCAGGAGACCTGCAGTGTCCTGCCTATGTGAGTTGTTTGGATCCTGCTCACAAAACTCTGAAACTGTTACCTGCCCTAAGGGCTCCATTCGTTGTTACCGTGGTTCCCTTGATCTCAGGGGAGGTGAGTGCTGATGGTCTCAAGGATGAAGGGGTTAGGGGCCTGGAGGCCCTGACTTACAGGTTTGGGGGTGGAGGGGGCTGGGGACCCAGATGTCTAGGTCTAGGGGAGGAGCGAGGAAGAGGCTGAGCTCCTGGTCTGAGTGGGGAGAGGGTGTGTCTGGGATTCCTGGGTCTTCGGAATTTCATTGGGCTGTGCTTTGAGTTCTCTGACTTAATCTTCATTCTCTAGGTGGGCTGTCCTCCTCACTGGACCTTCAGGGCTGCATGGCCAACCTTTCCAGATATTTGTGGCACCACGCACCCTATATTGGGGTCTTTACCGTGATGGAGAACTCTAGCAATGGGAATTGGCCTCTCTCCCAAGCTGGAGCTGCCCCTACCTCCTACATGGTTTTGGTCGTGGTGCTAGAGCTACCCTTAGCCCTTTGGTATGGCGTGCTCTCCCTGATGACCCCATTTCCCCTTGATTCTTAGCCCCTCCTAACCCCCTAAACCCAACCCTCCCTCTAATCTCATAACCGAGCACTGAATTATTTTCCCATCCTCTCCATGAATTATCATCCACACATACTTATGGCCTGATGACATTATAGGGAAGGGCCTGGGAACAGCTGAACTTGCCCTATGGGAGAGTTGACATTCAAGCAGTGGCCACACGTGCCTGATAATAAAGGTATCGTCCTTTCCCCCAGTGTTTGGGTTTCCCTATGTGAGGGGAGGGCAAGACACCCTGAAATCTGGCACAGGGGAGGAGAGGAATCTGTGAGAGATTCCCCATCTCAGGTCCGTCCTTCACTGGTCTGGTGCATCTCCATTCCAGCTTGGGTGTGTGTCTTAAACAAGTGGCCAGGCTATCATGTCGCTTCCCCCCACAGCCAGAATGCAGGGGCCATGAAACAAGGGGGTGATAAGGGAATGCCCCCTCACTCTAGTACACCTAAGTGCCCACTGAAAGGACTTTTGCTTCTGCTCCCTGTGACTTTGGAGTTGATGTGGGTGAGGAATCCCATCATAGTTCCAATCAATTGGAAGTCATGACTGCCCCCTGGCCATTTTGTGCTCCTCATGCTGCTCAAACAACAGGCAGCAAAGAAGGCCACTGAGCTGATTGCCAGAGGGGACCTGACTACCAGAGGGAGGTTGGGCTGCTGGGTCAAGGAGGACTCTGGCAGCCAAGTGATATGTTCGTGCGTACATCTTCCTATTTCCATTGGCAAGTGGCCCTGTTCAGAGGAAGACTGTAGAAACTCAATAAAGACAAGCCCATCAAACACTCTCTTCCCATCAGAATGAAGATTTGCATCACACAACAATTGTTTAAACTAGGTGTTGGCAGGTGGTAAGGACTGTGGAACGGGTGGTAGAATAAGGCAGCTCTGATTACCACCAGCTCCACAGCCAGGACCCTCGCAGCTTTGTTTTATAGGATTTCCTCCTCCATCCTCCTCTCACTGTGGTATATGAAGAACTGGTCGTCTAACACTCTGGGGGTCTGACTCATTGTCCATAGCACATTACAGTGATTAGGTAACAGACGGGAATTCTGTGTCTTCTGGATAGAGGACTCTGATTTTCATCTGGACAAAGGAAAAGGGTGGATTCTGAGGGAGAAAAGGGTGGACTGTGCTGAACACTTTCTGCTTCCTTGTCCAGATTCAGTCTCTCCCCTTCTCCCTGTGGCTCTGCACTGTGGGTGGCAGAGCTAGGAGAACTATGTCAATGGAATCTCCTGGCTTCCAGCTGGGTCCAGTCAAAGGAGACCAAAGAGAGGACATTGAGTGAGGTTGGGGTGTTAATTCCCCAGCTCCCTCCTTACAGGGTCACTGTGGGGCTGGGCAGATTATTCAGCCTGAGTTCAGTTCCTCTCTGACAGCCCTCTCCAGATAGTGTTCTCTCTCTGTCTCTGTCTCTGTCTCTCTTCTGTGATGCAATGTCCCCATGTTCCAGCAGGATGGTAACAAAAACCCAGTGCTATCGGCACCAGAGAACTGCTCTAACCCTTGTGTTTCCTCAACAGGCTCATACTTTTGTCAATTATCTCGTTTTCAATCGCTTCTCAAGTTACTCAGGTGGGATGAGTCTGCTTTTGTGCTGGGTCCTGACTGCTAAGTAGAAGCCTCTTTGGTGGAAGTCCACCTTCACCTCCAAGGTCATGGTGATGCCCACCCTGAAGGCTCTGCTACCATCCATTGCTCCATCCAATGGAGACATGCACTAGATCAGTGAAGGATGCGCCTGCAATGGGGAATCTCTCTCTGGTTTCCTTTCCTCCTGATGCCAGATCTCTAGGTTCCTGCCCTCCCATCACATAGAGAAATCCTCTCATTGCAGAAAAAGATAGTGTCATTATCATCAGACGTATGTGACCACTGCCTGAAAGTTTCTTCTTCTAAAGGGTGAGTTCAGCTGCTCTTGAATCTTCTCATGTAGTGTTATGAAGTGATAAACTGTGTGTGAGATTTGGAAGGGATGGGAAATACTTAGGATCAAAGGCCATTAGGTCACATGCTCATAAAGAAGGTTGGACTTGGGGATATTAATGGGAGGTTGGGAATTAGAGGTCATGCTATCAGTAGGCCAAAGGCCAGGGCAGCCATGTGGGAAAGTTCCAGTTGCTCTTCCTCGACATCTGATGTTGTCAGTTCCTTTGTTTTTAGCCATCTTAGTTTGCTTTCCTCACACTTTTGTTTAAAGTCTTTCCATTCTCCTGGGGGCCGAGACATTTGAATCACAAAAGCCAAGAGCGGACACCCTTTTCTCTGTTAATACCATATATCCCTTCTCTGAGAGAATAAGCGTTCTAGGGGATGAGCTCTGGGTCCCTGATGACATCATCACTGTGGGAATGGAGATCTAGCTTTCTGAGGGGAGGGGACTGTTACGGGATGAATTGTGCCCCCCAAAATTTGTATGTTGAAGCTCTTCCCCCGAGTGAGAGCCTCAGAATGTAACTGTATTTGTGGGCCTTTACAGAGGCGATTGGGTTAAAATGAAGCCTTTCGGATGGTCCCTAATCCAGTCTGACTGGTGTCCTTATAAGAAGAGGAGATCTGAACACACAGAGAGACACCAGGGATTTGTGGGCACAGAGGAAAAACCACGTGAGGACACAGGGAGAAGGCAGCCACCTGCAAGCCAAAGAGAGAGGCCTCGAGAGAAACCAAACCCAGTGACACCTCGATCGTGGACTTCCATCCTCCAGAACTGTGGGAGAATAAACATCTTATCGTTTAAGCTGCCAGGTTTCTGGTACTGTTACTGCAGCTCCAGCATGCTAACAGAGGGACCATGGGCGTTGAGATGCCAGTGGGGACAGATGACACCAAGCACCAAATTCCACTCCTGCCCCCACCCCAACACTATTACACAGCCCCTGAGTGACAAGACAGGACTTCAAACTCAGGTCTGCTGGCCTGGTGAGAGGCACTCTATACACACTATTTCTAAACCTCATCACTTGACTTCCCTGCAAGGCAAGAATTGTCACCATTTTTAAATATGGACACTGAGACTTATAAAGGTGAAGTCATTTCCTGAAGGATAGGAGATAATATATAGTGGCCCTTGGGCCAGCTCTGCAGCCCCAAGATCGCAGACTTGAGAATCAACCTAGGGGTCCTTTCTTCCTCAGCACCTGGGGAAGGCTCTTCTTTAACTAAACTTTCATTTTCAAGATGAAGATTAGCCCTGAGCTGACATCTGCCACCAATCCTCCTCTTTTTGTGAGGATATTGGCCCTAAGCTAACATCCGTGCCCATGTTCCTCTATTTTATATGTGGGATACCTGCCACAGTGCGGCTTGATAAGCTGTAGGTAGGTCCACGCCAGGGATCTGAACCAGTGGAGCCTGGGCTACGGGGGCAGATCATGTGCACTTAACTGCTGCACTACCAGCTGGCCCTCTTCTTTAATTTTAGAAGACCTCCCAGACAGGTAGTCCCAGTGGGTTCTAAAACACAACTTTTATGAGGAGGAATGCAATATGATTAGGGGACCACTCTTCCAAGGCTGTGCCTTTTCTGTCCAGAGCTGTGGGCAGGAAAATCTGCAGATAGACCCCCACCTCTCTATCCCTACCTTCCCCCCTTTTTTTGAGGAGGATTAGCCCTGAGCTAACATCTGCTGCCAATCCTCCTCTTTATGCTGAGGAAGATTGGCCCTGAGCTGACATCTGTGCTCACATTCCTCTACTTTATATGTGGGACTCCTGCTACAGCATGACTTGACAAGCAGTGCATGGGTCTGCATCCGGGATCCAAACCGGCAAACCCTGGGCCGCCAAAGTGGAATGTACAAACTTAACTGCTGCACCACCAGGCCGGCCCCTCTCCCTTCCCATTCCTCCTTCCCCTCCCCAACTCCATTTTCACGGGACTCATATCAAGGACCCAGGAACCCTCATTCTTATTCTAAGGTCTCTCTCTGATCCCCACTACTCCCTTTTCTCTCACTTCTACCCCTGGCCGCCATATTTACCATGTGTTGCTAAAAACACCATAGATATTGGTAAAAGCTTAACTGGTGTACCTTTCAAAGTTTCATCATGAAAACAGAAACCCCTCTAGGTATTTCTATCAGAAAGGTCTTTAACATAGGGAATTAGGTGCTTTTAAAACAATTGAAAGGTTGGAGAAATGGAGGTTAGGGAGTTGTCACTGACGTCTGATTTCAAGGTCACACTGCCACAGCCCCCACCCAGAAGTAAAGAAACACCTGCCTCTTCCCATAAAGCTTGTGTCTGCCACACATCAGCCAACCCAATAGCAGAAATAGTTGCTTCCGTCTCCCTCCCACCTTCTGAATCTCACACAAGTGTGTCTCAGAATTTAAATTTGATGTGGAAACTCATTTGTTGGGAGGTGAAAAAAAAGGTAGTATTGGCCTTTCGGTTCTTCTGATATGGGGGGGAATATAGATGCCAAGTGCCAACTGACAACATATTGCATGACTGGGTCCAAATCCCAGCTCTCCCATTTGCAGGTTGTGTGACTCTGGGCAAGCGACCCCACCTCACGAAGGCTCAGTTTCCTCATGTGATTTCACAGAAAGATCTTTGGTCTTTGTCCTTCTTCCTGGCTCAGAGCTCCTAAAACCGTTAGAATTTTCTGACTGATAAGGGTGATAGGAGTGTCTTTTGTTCTAATGAGGTAAGTGTTGATGGGCTTACCATGGGGGCTGGCAACCAAAAAGACCAAGTCTTGATTGGATCCTTGGAACTTTCAGCCCCACCTCTCAGCCTCTGGGGAAGGGAGAGTGGCTAGAGATTGAATTAATCACCAATGGCCAGTGATTTAGCCAATCAAGCCTAGGTAACGAGACTTCTAGAGAAACCCCTATCTGACAGGGTTCACAGAGCTTCCATGTTGGGAAACAAATCAAGATGCTGGGAGAGTGGCATGACTGGGAGGAGGGGGCGCCATGGAAGCTCCATGCCCCTTCTCCTGTACTGTGCCCCATGCCTCTCTTCCATTTGGCTCTTCCTGAGTTGTGTCCTCACAATAAACCAGTCATAGTAAGTAAAACCCTTTCCTGAGATCTGTGAGTCATTCGAGAGAATGATAAAACCTGAGGGGGACTGTGGGAACCCCCTAATTTGTAGTCAGGTAGGCGGACATGTGGGTGGCCTGGGCGCCCCATTTGTAACTGGCATTTGAAATGGAGCAGTCTTGCAGGTCTGAGCCTTCAACCTGGAGGTCTGCACCGACTCCAGGTAGCTAGTGTCAGAACTGAATTGAATTGTCGGACACTCAGTTGCAGAATGGTTGTTGGAAGAAAACACCCTTTCATCTCATGTGAAACATGACCAGGCAGGTGTGATGCTAGAAGTGATTATGATAATGTGCGTGATCTGCACATAGCAGGTGCTCAGGGAGTTTCAGAAGACTTTCTTTCCACTCTCCTCTCTCCTAAGACCTCTCACACCTTGACAGGTACCCTTCACCCCGTTTCCTTCTCTCTGTTCTCAGAGAGATAGGCCTTAGGCAGTGATTCTCATCCCAGGAGCAGCAGAGGGAGCAGCCTGTAGATCTATACATATCACCCAGGCAATTTTAGGTTTACCTCAATTTACTTCCACAAGCACACATAGCATGAATACTCGATGGAGATTCTGATGTGGTTTACCAAAAAAAAAAAGTTTATCAGGGCCCCAGAGTCTTGGTAATTTTGTGTGTCTCTGTATTTTCTTAGTCAGTAAGAGATATTGTGTATGGGGTTCCAGGAAACACTCTGATTGTCCATGCCTAGTTTATTTGTTGATTCCCAAAAAAGTGTAATGGGTACCAGGCACTGTCCTGGGCCTGAGGGACAGCAGTGAACCAGAGAGACAAAACGGACTTGACTGCTGACATCCAACTATGACTTGACAGCTAATATCCAAAAGGCATTTCAAGATGCCCTCAGATTCTTGATCCCAAGCCAAATTTCTGATCTCAGTTTGCTGCCCCAGACTCTTTGCCCATCTCGGGAGGGGCCACCTTGGAGTTTTCCCAGCTCCTCTCTTGTTCTCACACCCCACAACCAACCCTTCAGCAAATCCTCTGGACTCCACTTTCAGAACAGATCCAGAGACTGATTCCTTCCCACATGGTCGGGCCACTGCCACCTCTCACTTGGATTACTGCAGTCACCTCCTCACCGGGCTCCCTGCGCTCAACCCAGCAACCACAGGCATCCTGACAGAACACGCATCACTCACGTCCCTCCTCTGCTCTGAACCCTCAGTGGCTTCCCAGCTCACTCAGAATAAAGCCACAGTCCTGGCCACAAGGACGGGAGGCCCTCACCATCCAGCCCCTCTCTCTCTGACTTCATCTGCTCTCATCTCTCCCTCTCTCTGCTCCAGCTGGGCCTCCTCCTTGCTGCTCAGATGCCCACAGAGACCCAGAGCTAGTTCCTTCACTTCCTTGATGGCTTTGCTTAAATGTTGCCTTTTCAGAGAGGATTTCCCTGAACACCATCTTTTAAAGAAAAAGGAAGAAAAAAGGCCACTCCAAGCATGCCTTATTTCATTCTAACATATCATTGTTGTTGTTGTTTGCTTTATTGTGTGACTACCCCCTAGCACATCAGGTCTACGAGGACTCGGAGTCTTGCATGTGGCTCCAAGGTCACCTTGGACTCAACATAGATGGAGGAAGGAGAAGGCACTCCTGCTTCTCAACCACTCAGGCTCAGAAGTGACACCAATCATTTCTGCCTGCATTTCATTGGTAGGAGTTAGTCATATGGTCCAAAAGAGGCAAGGGGGTGCTGGGAAATGTAGTCCCTAGTTGGGCAGTTTCCACCCACTTTCCATCGGTGGGAGCTAGTCACGTGCTTCACCTAGAGGCAAGGGTTGCTGGGAAATGTAGTCGCTGGCTGGGCAGTCTCCCCTTGTAACATCTCTACACCCTGAAGGGTGCATGGATCTTTGGTGGGCAGTCATCTCTGCCACATTGTGTGACCTTGGGCAAGTTACTTAACTCCTCTGGGGCTCAGTTTCTTTACCGAAAATATAGGACTATAAATAGGACCTCCCTCATAGTTGTGGTCATGATTTAGTGAGTTGAAACATACACAGTGCTTAGACTAGGGCTTGGAACAGAGTCGGGGCTCATCATGTTCTTGATTTTTATTGTTTGTTGAGAATCGACTTTGGGTTATATCCCTCAATCCTTACCACGACCACAGGGTGCACATATCCATCACACCTACTTTACAGAAGAGGACGATGAAGCTTGGAGAGGGGACATCAGTGACCCAAGGCTACACAATCAGGAAGCAGCAGAATCAGCCCGGTAGCAGACAGTGTGTCACACCGGGGACTATCAGACTTGTTGCTAAACAGTCCCACCCCTAGCCTCTGCATTTCCCTCTTGCAAGATGCAGGACCCCCAGGAAGGTTGCCTTAATATCCTGACTTAGTGTTGCATTGCTGGCCCTGCCAGCCTTTCCAATCTCATCTCCTATCACTCTCCATCTCCCCCACCACCACCCAGCCACCTGCTATCTCCCTAATCCTCACGTAAGCCACGCACGGTCCCACCTCAGGGCCTTTGCACCTGCTCTTCCCTCTGCCTGGAATGCTCTTTCTGCGTGTCTTTCCATGGATGGCTCTTTCTTCTCATTCTGCTCTTGCCTCAAATGTCACCTCCTCAGGGAGGCCCTCCCTGAGCCCAGCTCAGTCACTTCTTTTCGCATTACCTAGTTTCCCCTCTCTGCAGAGAAGCCAGAACCATCTAATATTTTAGTGTGTTCATGTATTTGTTAGGGTCTGTCTCCCTCACTAAGCTGCAAGCTCAACACAAGGAATAGCCTCATTCTTTTTGCTCTTCCTATATCCCCAGTAACTGGAACTGTGCCTGGCATGAAGTCCAGCCTTGGAAAAGTAAGACTAACACAAGACATTTAACTGACTACCTATGACTCTATGTACCTCTTTGCCCACCCTTCTTTCCCTACTTCCTCCAGGGACACTGTTTGAGGGCACACACAACTCCAAAGGGCACCACTCCGGACGGCATCAATGTGCCCTGTTGGGAAAGGACGGTGTTTGTACAGTGCACAACCTATACAAACGTAGTGATGCTTCTGTTGCCATATTTCCCTCTCCATTCATTCGTTCAGTAAATATTTATTAAGTACATATGGTCTACCACAGTAGTGGTGTAGATGCAGTGGGAGATGAGAGAAACATGTTTCCGCCTAGGTGGCAAAGTTTAAACTTGCAAACACAAATAAAACAGAACACGTCAAAGTGTCAAAACTAAATATGCAACTGGGAAGCACATAGTCATTGCTCTTTCTTCTCTATATTTTTCTCATCCTCTCCTTTCTCCCTTTCCTCTCTCCTTATCAGATGCCCACATTGAGGCTCTGCAGTCACTGACAGATACTCCTCATTCTTTCCTGTCTCTCTCCTACCCAGTGTGCTAGAGCTGTTTGGCACAGGCTCGCAAAAGCCAATTGTTAAATATTTAGGAATATTGGGAGCTGGTTGTCAAACCCTTGGTAGCTTAAAATCAGTGTTAAGATTTTAACTTAACAATTAAAAGAAGTGTTAGAAGCAATTACACCACATAAATGGGCCAACAGTATAAGGCGGCGTATGTTGAGGCTGTTTTTCTGAAAAGCTGGTGTAGGGGAGGAAGACATTTCCTCCTCCCAAATGGGGGTTCGTCTGGCTGGAGAATGAATTAAATTCGCATGAGACAGAATAGCAAGAGAAAATTAAACAAAGCTTTTGAGGAACCATGGCCCGGGGCCTTTCTTCCCGAAGGAAGAAAGGGCACCGAAGAAGTGGGGTGCACAGAGTGGTTATATACCCCCAAACAGGGTGTTTCACATGTGATTGAAATGTCCCTCCCACAATAGTCACAAGATTGCCCCGTCGGCACAGCGCTTGATGGACACAGCAGGTAGTGGTCTGCTGTCTCAGAGGGCGTAGCCAGAGGCAAATCGATTGTCTGGAGCTGGGCGGTCACAGGTGAGCACAGCAATCAGTTCCTAGCCTAAGGAAAGATGCTTAATCCTTAAGAAATGCCAACGTTGGGAGGGGGAGGGAAGTCAGTTACAGGAGGTTACCAGACTAGCACAATAAAATGCAGATTTAAGTCCTTGCCTTTGGTATTGCTTAAGAGTTTTTAGAGAGAAGGTCATCTCCTTTCTTCTTCCTGGTACAGAGAGGGAGGCACCCTTTACAGATAGAGATTTACCCCACAAATGTAAACGTGTCCTAACAAAGGGCAAGTTCCATTCCTCAGAGCCTCCTTGCCTGTCCCAGTTTATCAAAATGAATCAGCCTCAAATAATCCTGATGCCAAAAGGACATGTCTTGGGGTGGCCAATTCCAGGTCCCCACACTGGTTTTCCAGAACACCACTGCTCCCATCTGTTTCTGGCAAAGAAACTTGGCTTTGTCAAAGAATACCTAATTCCTTCATAGATATTCAGTCTCCTCCACCAGCCCCGCCCCCTGTCATACTTCAGCTCCCTCCCGGGTGGTGGGAAGTGGAAACTCTATGGGCCGTGTTGTGCTGGAGGAGAGAGGACAGGAGAAGAAGAAAAGCATGAGGAAAGCTTATGAAAAAGGGAATAGAAAGGAAAGCAATGTAGGAAGGAAAGAGAAAGAAAAGAGAAGTAGGAATCCATGAGGGCAGAGGTTAGGATAGAGAAAATGTGGGGACCTGCCAATACCCACCACACAATGTCCTCACAGGCAGTTGGGCCATTTCCCCACCTGGGACCTGAAGTTGGCCAGGTTGCCATGAAGATGAAGAAACCGCAACACAAACTACCCTGAAACACGGTGGGGGTGGGGACACAGATAGCTGGGCTCAGGAGGGCTGGATCAGTGGTCCTGGGGGCCAGGATGCCTCAGATTCTAACTGTTGAGGGGGTTGGGGGCCTGTATCCTGGGTGTGAGGGAGGAGGGGGCTGGGGGCCTAGACCCCTGATCTGAGGGAGGAGGGACAACCCAGATTTCTCAGTCCCTGATCTGAGGGAGGAGGGAGGACCCAGATTTCTCAGCCTTTAAGCCATTGAGATTCAGAGGGTGTGCCCAGGCCTCCTTTAGCAAGGCCCTCCCCTCCCCACCCCTTTCCTGAACTGCCTGGGATGGGGTGAGATATAAAAAGTGTCGGTTTCCTGATAGAAAGAGCAGGAGCAAGAGAGTCCAGCTGCCCTGATCATGAACCCTGCCCTGCTGCTGGCCCTCCTGGGCATCGCCCTCATGCTGCCCCGTGAGTGAGGACGCCAACCTGGGGTGGACTTCCCTGGAGGATGGGCTGAGATGGATTTGCTCTTCCCATTTCAGGAGTGCAGGCCCTGACCTGTCAGTCAGGGACAGGTGAGGCTGTGATGAATGTATCGGGTATGCCCCTCCACTGGACGGTGACGAATCAGCAAGTCTGTGAGGATGGCTGGGGTTGCCAAGACACGCTGCTGCTCACTGAGAATGGTGAGAAAAGCCCCGTAGGCCCCAAGCCTGGCTCCCACCCTCTCCTGTGTAGAGACATCCCTCCCCGCACCCAGCCCTCCCTGCATTCCCTATGGGAACTCAGAGGACCCCTCCCCTCCTACCAGGAGCTGTCCCCTCCCCAGCAGGGGCAAAGTCTTGGGTGCCCAGTCACCATCTGTCCAGTCTCCCACCCCAGGCCACGATATAGACCGTCTCTCTAAGACCCGGAGTCCTGACCCCACCACGGCCTCCCTCCCTCTCTTGGTCCAGGACCCCATGTGAACCTGGTGGTCAGCAAGGGCTGCACCCCGGAGGCAGATCACGAGGCCCGTGTCACCCAGCACAGGGCAGGCCCCGGCCTCTCCATCGTCTCCTACACCCACGTGTGCCGCAACGAGGACTTATGCAACAATGTCCCCAACACCCTCCCTCTCTGGGACTCATTGCCCCCAACAGGTGCCTGAGGGAGGAGGGGGAGGAGGAGGAGGGAAAAGTGAGTGTGGGGAGGAGGGGAGCGACAGGGCTGAGGGGGTGAGGTTAGCACAGAGGGACAGTCCCTAATTCCCTGCACCCCAGGCCTGCATCACAGGAGCCCGAGGAGGGCACGTTTTGGGGGAGACTGGGGAGATTGATTTCTGGGGCAAGCAAAAGCAGGGTGGAGACAATACCCCTGATCTGAAGGCAGAACTCTCTCTTCCTCTCTCTCTGTCTCTCACCTCCCAGTCCCGGGGTCCGTGCGGTGCCCAGTCTGCTTGTCCACAGAAGGCTGTGCATCTGCAACAGAGCTGACCTGCCCTGCTGGGGACACACATTGCTACAATGGGATCCTCCTGATCAGGGGAGGTGAGGCAGGACATCGGGGTCCCTGGGGGCACTGAAGGGGAGGTCTGAGGGCCGGGATCTGGGTCTCTGGGAGGGAGGGTAGCTGAGGGCTGGGACCTGGAGGAGGGTGGGCCTGGCTTCATGGAGCTGCGCCTCCCCTGAAGGTTGCCTGGTCCCACTGGGAACATCTGCCTCTCTCCCTCTCTCCTCCTTTCCACAGGGGGCATCTTCACCAATCTGAGAGTGCAGGGGTGCACGTCTCAAGCAGGCTGCAACCTGCTTAATAACATTGAAAAAATTGGGGCCCTGACTGTGCGTGAGTACTGCATCCATGAAGGTGAGTCCCTCGTGCGGGAGACGAGGCCGTGCCCTGCACTGCAGCCTTGGGGCACTGTGACCCTTGTGAAAGTGGGACACCCGAACACATCCCACCAAAGCCAGTGCCCGCGAGTAATTTAGGAGTTTGCTCCTCACTCAGGGTGTGCAAAGGGAGGGATTCTCCTGGTAGGCACTTCGATGGGGGTGCCACTAAGAGGTGTCCGGTTGCAGGGGAGAGAGAGGGCACATGGTCCAGGCGACAGATATTCAGGGCTGGAACCCACCGCTGGATGTTTTAATTGATGATCAGGTTTAGGCCGACTAAGTTAGGGTGGCCTGTCCAGGCGGGAGGGGAACCCCAGAGCAGAGAGGAAGGTCAGAGGGGCAGAGAGGGTGGCTGCTGTGCATTCCACTTTCTCCATCAAGTGCGGAAGTGAGGGCAGGAGCGCCCACTGGTTTTCATGCTGGGAGTGACTCACTGCTTCCAATTCCATTCTCCACACCCCTGGCCTAGGGTAACCCTGGGTCTCCCACTTCTCCTCGATCACCTCACCCCACTCACACCCACCCCACCCATGGTCCTGGAGCACCCCAGCAGCCCTGCTGCCTAGGGAAGAAGACCAGAGAACATTGAGGGTGCTCCCAGTGTGACAGGGCAAGCAAGAGCCAAATGGGGACACTGGGGGGGTCCCCACATCCTCACGGAAACCACTCAAGGGGCAGACTGAAAGTGGCCTGGAGTGTCTCCATGGGAATGGCCGCTGCATGCAGGGAGGGGTCAAGGGACTTCAGAGAGGGAAGAAGTGCCGTCCCGGTCTGAGCCTCAGTTTCCTTGTCTGCCCATGGCACCCTGACCCTACAACTTTAAGAAAAGAGCTGAGTGAGTTCAGCAAACTTTCCTCTTTGTGCTTCGATGCCTCTGGCTGGACTGGGGGCCTGAGGACAGGACCTGGACGTCACTGACCGGAGAGTTCCAGACGTGGACAGCACAAGAGCTAGCTCAGGATGGGTGCCCGGGATTTATTTGCAAGTGAGTTCATGCGGGATTCAAGGTCTCCCATGCAGATCCCAGAGGACTCAGACCCCATCCCTGCTCAGGACTAGGAGGGGAGACATCATGGTGCAGATGGTCACAGGGCTGTGTGGGAGGGGGTCTGGGGAGCTCAGAGGAGGGAAAATTCTTATCTCCTGGGGGTGGGTATCAAGGAGGCCTGCACAGAGGAGGTGATCTGTGAGCTGTGTTTTAAAGATGAGCTCTAACTTATTTGAAGAAGAGGAAAAGGACAGGAGCAGGCAGAGGGAAGAGCATGTGCAAAGGCCTGGAGGTGGGCTGAGGCTGCAGTTTCAGGAAGGTGTCCTTGGCTCTGCCTGAGATGGCTCATCAAGAGGACGGGGTACAGCCGGGCCACGGATGATTACAAGTTTTCCAGGTAGACGAGGTGGGTGTGGGCGATGAAGGGAGAGCCATTCCAAGCAGAAGGAAGAGCTCGGGCAAAGCCAGGGAGCCAGGAAACGACCTGGAGTATCTTGGGAATGGATATTGGTGGGGGACCAGAGAGGTGGGTGGGGGCCTGGTGATGTCCCCACAAGGCCAGGCTGAGGAGTTGGCCTTTCTCCTGAGGGCAGGGGAGCCACGGAAGGGGGCAGAGCAGGGAGGGGCAGAGTCTGAGTCTCTCCTTCTGATTAATGCTGGTTTAGTTGTCCGGCCCTCATCGCTGGGACCAGCTGACATTCGTAATCCAGAAGGTGTTTCAGAAACAGTTCAGACAGAATGCACGCTACACACACACAACACACAATACACACACACACCATGCCACATACACACCACACATCCCTTACCACACACACATCTCCTTACACCTCACATGTACCACACACACCACAAACCTTATACACTATACAGACCACCCACCTCACCCGTTACATACAAACAAAACACAGACACATAGAACACACACCATGCCACTCCCTCACAACAAACACATACCACATACATCACACGCACAGTGTCACTACACACACACCAAACATCATGTACCATACACACACACTACACTCACCATACAAACATGCCATACACATATAAAACACTGCAGACAACCCCTACACACCACACACATACTACACCCCCACACACATACCATACACGTGTACTACACACACCACACACATGCCACATGAAACACAGCTTTTATGCCACAAATGAATGTTCCTATCACAATCCATGTTTGGTTAGCTTTCGACATTGGAGCCAGATCTCTTGGAGGATGTGTTTGGCTTCCCTGGTTCTGTTCAGTTCAGCAGTTTAGCAAGTATTTCCTGACCATCGGCAAGACCAGGCATCAGAAGCTAGGTACGACAAGAGGTCAGGGAATATATGGAGGAGAGAAGGGCATTCCTGGAGCCAGAGCAGCCCCTGAGAAGGCATGGGGGTGGCAGAGGGCTGGCGCAAGAGCACAGGCTGCCCAAGATGGGCCACAGCAGGACCCCAAGCTGAGGAAGAACAAAAGGGTTGGAACATGAAAGGCCTTGACCTCCCCTAAGCAACTGGGCGGTGCTCCCAGGGAGAAGGGTGGGGCGGCCCAGCCAGGAGAGCACAGCAGTTAAAGAGCTTGATGTCTGAATCAGAGAGATGTTGGCTCCCTGTCTGGGCTCTGCCACTGAACCAGCTATTGAGGGTCAACACCTCTTTGAGCCTTTTTCAAGCAATTCAGGAAGGAGGAGACAATTCCAGAGAGTCAGGAGCAAGAGACTATATGCAAAGGCCCCGGGGTGGCTATATGCCTGCTGTGTGTTCAAGGAGGAGCCTAGAGGCCAGTGTGGCTCCAACAATGTGATCAAGGCAGAGCAGAGCAGGACAGAGAGACGGGGGTCGGGGGGGGAGGCCAGATCACCTAGACCCTTTGGGGCCAATTTAAGGACTTAGAATTCGATTCTGACTCGGATGGGATTCAGACCACCTATGGAGGGTCTGAGCAGAGGAGAGACAGGAATCAACTTACCTTTATGGGGATCCTTCTGGTTGTTGTGTGGAGAACAGAGTGAGGGATAGGCGGGAGTTTAGCAAGTATTTTGGAGACCCCCATGGAGACGTAGGAGCAAACAGGTGAGAGTCAGGGGCATCTTGGAAGCTGTTGAGGTGGCAAGACCTAGTCAGGTTCTGGGGGTATCTTGCAGCTTAGGACAACAGGATTTCCTGATGGGCGCAACACAGGGTGTCAGAGGGAGGGGATTGTCAGGAATGTCTTGAGCAACTGCTGGAAGGAGCTGCCATTGAGCAAGGTGGGGCAGATGGGGATGGGGAGAGCAGAGAAGGCTGGGAGGAAAGCAGCAGAAGCTGTGATTTTGTCGTCTGTGATGTAGGGAAATGAGTGGTCCTCCGTCATGGGGCTGTCCTGAAGATTACCTATGTTTATGGATGCTGCGTCATCAGCCCGGGAGTTTCTGCCTCAAGGGACAACTCACTGTGATGGCCTTGAGAGAAGATCTGGGCTCAGGGTTTTCACACTAGACTCCTGAGGGCCACAGGAGCCGAGGTAGCCAAGCACGGTCATTGATTCCTGTCTTCCCCATCGCTCACCCCAAGGGGCCACAACGCCTGAGTTCTGAGTCCCCTGACTGGTGGTGGGCCCTCGAGCAAGCTACTGAACAACTCCTCTGCCTCTGTTTCCCATCTTGAAATGAGGTGATGATGATAACACCACCTACTTTGGGGGTTGCTGTGGGGAAATAAAGTGATCAAAACACATAAGCTCCTCGGCTCGTGTCAGGGGGCTAATCCAAGGAGCAATCAGGACAGCCAGGCTCGTAGTAAATGCTCAGTGCACGGCAGTCCTTTGCGTCTTTTTGTTTACAACATGTGGTTCCTCAGGGAAAAGAAATACATGGTGTCACGCTACCCTCCTCATTACCCGGATGACGGCCTTGAGGCCCAGCGAGGACAGTGGAAATTGGCTCACGCTGAGGAGGAGCCCTCTATCTCCCTCACTCCCAAGGGAGGAGTTGCCTTTCTCCAGGAGCTTGGGAGAGATCCCTGCAGGTGTTTGAGCAAAAACAAGACAAAGAAAGGAGGTAGGGCTCAGACTTCCAAGGTCCCTTCAAAGTCTGATATTGAAGGACTCTGTGGCCAGGTCACCTGGAGTGTGACTCAGGAATGTGATCACCTCCAAGCCTGGGACCTGGAGGGACAGACACGGCTGTTTCCCTGGCTTTCCCAGACCCTGCTTCATCCAACCAAGCTGTCCTGACCTGTCAAAGGGGAGTCATGGTGAAGTTGCAGACAAACTCGGCTCAGACACCCGTCGAATGGACCGCGAGAGGGTCCCAGACGTGTGAGGCTGGAGAGATGTGTCAGGAGACGCTTCTGTTGGTAGACGTAGGTGCGTGGGCTGTGCAAGAGGTATGGCCCCTGCGCTGGGGCCCAGGCTTCCCCACCCTGGATTGTCCCTGCTTTCCTGCCCAGGTCCCTTCACACCTAGAGCTCTAAACCCAACTCTTCTTCTTTCTGTGCCTTGTTTTCCCCTTCTGAAAACTGGGAGCAATAATACTACCTACCTTGCTGGGTGGTCGTGTGGATAGACTCGATAGTCCATGCAAAGGGCTGAGAGTAGAGCTGGCACAGGGGGACCCATAGGCTTCATTCAAGGTTTATGGAGCATCTGCTGTGTGCCAGGCACCCTAGATCCCACTGCACCTGCCTTTGTGCAGCTTTATGAGCCGGGGGAAACAGAAACATGGCCAAAACAGAGAGCGAGATATGGTGTGGAGATAAGAGGTGTGGCGCGAAATCCCCCAGAGAAAGGAGAGAGAGAGAGTGAGGGGAAGGTTGCAAGGTGATAACGGGTACTCAGGGCAGCCTCTGCTGCAAAGGTGACGTTGGCACAAGAACTGAGAGCTGGCAGCGCTGGAGGAGGACCCAGCCTCTGGCCCCCCCACTGTCTTCCCCACATTCCAGGTGACCCGTGCTCTTGTTTTTGCTCAGGGAACCTGCACCCACCCTCTGTCTCCTGAGCTCCTGCCACCCTCGGAGCTTCCCTCAGCCCGGCTCTCACTGTCTCACCCCTCAGGACACAGATCACTCATAGTGGGGAGCAAGGGCTGCACCCAGATCAGGACACATGAATCCCCGACTGTCACCGTCCACTCGGGGCCCCCCGGAATGCTCGTCGCCTCCTACGCCCGGTTCTGCTCCTCCAGCGGGTGCAACAGGGCCGACAGCAGCAGTGTCCTGTTGGACGCCATCCCCCGTCCAGGTGTGGGATCCCAGCATGCTGGGTGGGACCAGGGACACACGGAGATGGGGCCCAGAGACAACGGGCTCCGGGTCACAAAGAAGGTGGCTGCAGGGAGGAGCAGAGCTGTGCACCCCAACCTTCTCTCTGCTCCCCAGCTCCCCCTGTCCCCGGAGACCTGCAGTGTCCTGCCTGTGTTGAGTTGTTTGGATCCTGCTCAGAGAACTCTGATATTGTTACCTGCCCCAAGGGCACCATTCGTTGTTACCGTGGTTCCATAAATCTCAGGGGAGGTGAGTACTGATGGTCTCAAGGATGAAGGGATCTGGTTCTGGATTCACTGGTCCTGAGGTTGCAGGTGGCCTGAGTTCCTGACTCATGGGTTTGGGGGTGGGAGGTTGAGGACCCCGATGTCCGGTCTAAGGGAGGAGGGACGAAGGGGCTGATCTCCTGCTCTGACCAGGGAGAGGGCGCATCGGGGATTCCTGGGTCTTAGGAATTTCAGCGGGCTGTGCTTTGAGTTCTCTGATTTAATCTTCATCCTCTAGGTGGGCTGTCCTCCTCATTGGACCTGCAGGGCTGCATGGCCCAACCTTCCAGATATCTGTTGAACCATAGCCACAATATTGGGGTCTTCTCCGTGATCGAAAACCTCTCCACACGGCTACAAGACAAAAAAGACAGTTTTACTACTGAATGAGCATTAAACCAGAATGTGACGTGCACCACAGGCAATCCGCTAGGGAACCGCAAAGACAGAAGGACAGCTCACCCCTTATCTACCCAGGCAGATACTGCCCCTCACACACGTGTTCTCAAGGTAAACAATACGAGTCCTCATGTAGGAGGACTTGATGGGGCCATTGGTCACACTGAGTTCATTCTAAATTCATCTGGTAATTGGGGCCACCATCTGTGTTAGTTAACTGACTTTATCCAAACGAAGAATAACCTGCTCATCCCTTTACGACTGGAGGTCATTTTGCCCCAGGAGTGAGGTGTCCACCTCAGTTAGGCTCCTGCCCTCCCCAGAAGCTGGGAGACAGGGTGCTGTCTTCCCTGCTGATTGCATTTCAAAGAGATGGCTTTCCTGTACTTGAGAAAGACATCCCTGGGTTGTAAGGCTGGCGAGGGGCTTATTTACATTTTTTAAAGATTTCCATACATCTCAAAGGGACAGAGAAAGAATTTATAATTATACATTTTCTGAAGAAAATGCTCTGCAAGAAAGTGGGCTGTCTTTCCCTTTTTGCTCCACGAAAAAAATTAATTTCTTTGCTTTTTCAATTTGTATTGGCCCTTACAGGGGTTCTTGCAAGAGAAAAGTGGTGCATTGCGTCAAATGCTGTAAAACTAGCCTGAGGGACGCCTGGCAGGTTTAGCAATAAAAGTCTGCAAATACAAAAAGAAATCTCAATTCCAGTGCTTTTTTCTTCTGGAGTAGCCAACAGTTGGTATTTTTGCAATGGATCAGTCGCTTGCAATGGATTTTAGACTCTTGTAACCTGGTTTCGCCAATACAATTGGGCAAAAACCTTCCTTGCTGTAAGAGGAACTCAGACTTGACCAACCCTCACACTGGCTCTGAAGAAGCAAATCCTGTGCTGATAAATGCGGATACATTTTAATACCAAATAGGGGCAACCGGAAAAGACAGGTCATGTGGGAAAGAGCCATAAATCATAAAAAGGACGAACAATGGAAACCACAAAAAATTATACTAGAAATTAACCCTAGCCTCCTCCCACCAAAATAGTCCACTTGGAAACACTAAAATATTCTTCTAAATAACTCCTAGGTGATTACATTTAGATATCAATGACAGTAAGAACATTGATGTTTCCAACTGAGCACATTTTGTATGGAACATCTTATAAGCTGCAATAAGAACCACAGTGCAGAACTCCAGGTTTTGGAGAAAATCCATGCCTCTTTCTGCAGGTAGCACTCCAACATTTGGAAAGCCCTCTGGGCTTGTCTCTGGGCCCCAGTGGAATCTGATGCCTGGTGCACTGGGCTGAATATTTCTGTTTCCCCAGAATTCGTATGTTGACACCCTAACCCCAGTGTGGAGGTTTTTGGAGCTGGGAACTTTGGGAGGTAATTAGGTTCTGAGGGTGGAGCCTTGAGAATAGGGTTAGTGCCCTCTCTTAGAGTTCTCCAGAGAAACAGAACCAACAGGATATGTAGAGGTGTGTGGAAAGATTTATTATGAGGAATTGGTTCATGCAATTATGGAGGCTAAGAGGTGCCAGGATCTGCTGTCAGGGAAGCTGGTGGTGGAGTGCCAGTCCAAAGCTCAGGCCTGAAACCAGGGGAGCCAATCGTGAGACTCTCAGTCCGTGTTTGAAGGCCGGAGAACAAGAGGGTCGGTGTCCAAGGGCAGGAGAAGATGGAAGTCCCAGCCCAAGCAGAGAGCAAATTCCTCCTTCCTCCACCTTTTTGCTCTGTTCAGGCCCTCTATGGATTGGAAGCAGCCCATTCCCACGGGTGAGGGCCGTCTTTACTTAGTCCACTGAGTCAACTGCTATTCTCTTCCGGAAACGCCCTCCCAGAAACACCCAGAAGTAATGTCTTACCAGCTGTCTGGGCATCCCTTAGCATAAAGTTGAACGTAAAATTAGCCATCCCAGCATCCTTACAGGTAGAAGCCAGAGGTAGCTAGCTCTCTTTCAGCCATGTGAAGCTACAGTGAGACGTCTGCCATATGCAGCCCCGAGGAGGGCCCTCACTGCAAGCTAAAGACACCTGGCTGCAAACACAAAGGGCATTGTGACCTAAACTGCACATCACCTACTGGGTGTAGTCAAGCTTCCAAACAACAACGGTGGGCATGCACAGCAGCATCTGTCGTCTACTAAAAAGCTGTGTGTGGGATCAGGCTCAAGCAGGCATGCAGGGCACAGGTGAAAGCCCCAGTAGGTGGCTCCGACGCCCACGGCAGCTGTTCTTCCTGCCTCTTTCTCCACCCAAACTCTGGGCTCATGGGAATTCCCTGTGATCTGTTTACAGAGGAGAGAAAGCACAGATCAGATTTGGAATAGGTCTGCAACTCTCCCCAAGGCCCACCTGGCTGTTGACTGTTCTCAGTGCCCAAAGCAACAGAGGTAAAGACCAACACTAATCTGTTATGGCATCATGCTATGGCAGGGCTACAAAGGACACGCTCCAGCATGGAGGGCACTGAGCTTTGTCCTCACAGGGGTACACACAAGCTGTGGTCTCTGATTTGGCCTCCTGATACTCAATGCTTCTGTCAACTCTGCCATTCAGGAACTTTGAAAATGTCTTTTCTTTGGCTGTGATATGCTATGAAGTACTGTTGCCTATGGGATCATACATTTTAAGGCAAAGGAAGGGAGGCAATGAGCTCACACCCGTGGAGCTCACTGATCTTCCCAAGTGCCCCACTACACAGAGAAGTCACTGAGTGAGTTCAGCAGTCTTTCCTCTTTGTGCTTGGATGCCTCTGGCTGGACTGGGAGCCTGAGGACAGGGCCTGGATGTCACTGACCCGAGGTTTCCAGATGTGGACAGCACAAGAGCTAGCTCAGGATGGGTGCCCGGGATTTATTTGCAAGTGAGTTCATGCAGGATTCCAAGGCCTCCAGTGGAGACCCCAGAGGACTCAGACCCTGTTCCTGCCCAACGGGCCTCCAGGACTAAGAGGGGAGACATCACAGAGCAGGTGGTCACAGGAGATGGTCACAGGGATGCGGGATCTGGGGAGCTCAGACGAGAGAAAATACTTATCTCCTGGGGGTGGGTATCAAGGAGGCCTTCACAGAGGAGGTGGTCTGTGAGCTGTGTCCTAAAGATGAGCTGTAGTTTATTTGTAGAAGAGGAAAAGGTCAGGAGCAGGCAGAGGGAAGAGCATGTGCAAAGGTCTGGAGGTGGGCTGAGCCTGCTGCTTTCAGGAAGGCGTCCTTGGCTCTGCCTGAGATGGCTCATCAAGAGGATGGGGTACAGCCGGGTCTCGGGTGATTACAAGTTTTCCAGGTAGACGAGGTGGGTGTGGGCGATGAAGGGAGAGCCATTCCAAGCAGAAGGAAGAGCTCGGGCAAGGCCAGGGAGCCAGGAAACGACCTGGAGTATCTTGGGAATGGATATTGGTGGGGGACCAGAGAGGTGGGTGGGGCCTCGTGATGTCCCCACAAGGCCAGGCTGAGGAGTTGGCCTTTCTCCTGAGGGCAGGGGAGCCACGGAAGGGGGCAGAGCAGGGAGGGGCAGAGTCTGAGTCTCTCCTTCTGATTAATGCTGGTTTAGTTTTCCGGCCCTCATCGCTGGGACCAGCTGACATTCGTAATCCAGAAGGTGTTTCAGAAACAGTTCAGACAGAACGCACGCTACACACACACACACACACAACACACAAAACACACACACACCATGCCACATATACACCACACATCCCATACCACACACACATCTCCTTACACCTCACATGTACCACACACACCACAAACCTTATACACTATACAGACCACCCACCTCACATGCAATACACCACACGTCGCACACAAAGAAAACGCACACAGAACACACACCATGCCACTCCCTCAGAACAAACACATACCACATACATCACACACACAGAGTATCACTACACACACACCCACCACACATCACGTACCATACACACACACTACACACTCTATACAAACATGCCATATGCATATCACAAACCCCATACACCCCACACAAATACTACACCTCTGCATACATACCACACACATACACTACACACACCACACACATGCCACATGAAACATAGCTTTTATGCCACAAGTGAATGTTCCTATCACAATCCATGTTTGGTTAGCTTTCGACATTGGAGCCAGATCTTGGAGGATGTGTTTGGCTTCCCTGGTTCTGTTCAGTTTGTCAACAAAAATAATCCATAACCAATCTGTAAATGAAAATTTGGGTGAGTTTATTCTGAGCTGAAATCTGAGGACCATGGCCCGGGGCCTTTCTTCCCGCTGGAAGAAAGGGCACCAAAGAAATGAGGTGTACAGAATGGTTATATACCCCCAAAGAGGGTGCTTTACATATGATTGAAATGTCCCTCCCACAATAGTCACAAGATTGCCCTGTCGGCACACCGCTTGATGGACACAGCAGGTAGTGGGTCTGCTATCTTGGAGGGCGTAGCAGGAGGCAAGTCTATTCCCTGGAGCTGGGTGGTCACAGGTGAGCACAGCAATCAGTTTCTAGCCTAAGGAAAGATGCTTAATCCTTAAGGAGACGCCAACCTTGGGAGGGGGAGGGAAGTTGGACCTTTACGTCAAGGGCCTTTGCTCTTGCCATAGGGAATCTCTAAAGCAGATATACAATGCATGCTCAATGGCCTCGGTCAGGCCCTTTTGGAAAGACAAGGTCAGGCCGAATTAAGTTTATATCAAATGGCTTCCTCATATTCTCCAGTATATCCTATTGCTTGCCATTTTTATTTGTCAAGTCCAGCAGTTTAGCAAGTATTTCCTGACCATCGGCAAGACCAGGCATCAGAAGCTGGGTACCACAAGAGGTCAGGGAATATATGGAGGAGAGAAGGGCATTCCTGGAGCCAGAGCAGCCCCTGAGAAGGCATGGGGGTGGCAGAGGGCAGGGCCAAGAGCACAGGCTGCCCAAGGTGGGCCACAGCAGGACCCCAAGCTGAGGAAGAACAAAAGGCTTGGAACACGAAGGGCCTTCACCTCCCCTAAGCTATTGGGCGGTGGTCCCAGGGTGAAGGGTGGAGTGGCCCAGTCAGGAGAGCACAGCAGTTAAAGAGCTTGATGTCTGAATCAGAGATGTTGGCTCCCTGTCTGGGCTCTGCCACAGAACCAGCTATTGAGGGTCAACACCTCTTTGAGCTTTTTTCAAGCAATTCAGGAAGGAGGAGACAATTCCAGAGAGTCAGGAGCAAGAGAGTGTATGCAAAGGCCTTGGGATGGCCATACGCCTGCTGTGTGTTCAAGGAGGAGCCTAGAGGCCAACGTGGCTCCGACAATGTGATCAACGGAGAACAGAGCAGGACAGAGAGACAGAAAGGGAGGGGGAGGCCAAATCACCTAGAGCCCTTGGGGCCAATTTAAGGACTTAGAATTCGATTCTAGTGGGATGGGGACCTATTGGAGGCTTCTGAGAAGAGAAGTGACATGAATCAACTTACCTTTATGGGGATCCTTCTGGCTGTTGGGTGGAGAATGGAGTGAGGGGGAGGTAGGAGTGGAGGAGGGGACCCCCATGGAGACCCAGGAGGAAGCAGGTGAGAGGAGGGGCGTCATGGAAGCAGTAGAGGTGGCGAGACCTGGTCAGGTTCTGGGGGCATCTTGCAGCTTAAGACAACAGGATTTCCTGATGGGCACAACACAGGGTGTCAGAGAGAGGGGATGGTCAGGAATGACCTGAAAAGTGTTGAAGGAGCTGCCATTGAGCAAGGTGGGGAAGGTGGGGATGGGGAGAGCAGAGCAAGGCTGGGAGGAGGGCAGCAGGAGCCGTGAGTCTGTCATCAGTGATGTGGGGAAATGAGCGGTCCCCCTTCGTAGGGCTGTCCTGAATGTTACCTATGATTATGGATGCTGCGTCATCAGCACACAAGTTTCTGCCTCAGGGGATGCATCTCGGCTGACCATGTGATGGCCTTGAGAGAAGATCTGGGCTCGTGGTTTTCACACCAGACTCCTGAGGGCCACAGGGGCTGAGGTAGGCAAGGACGGTCATTGATCTCTCTCTTCCCCATCACTCACCCCAAGGGGCCAGAACACCTGAGTTCTGAGCCCAGTTCTGCCCCTGACTGGTGGTGGGACATCGAGCAAGCTACTTAACAACTCCTCTGCCTCTGTTTCCTGTCTTGAAATGGGGTGGTGATGATAACACCACCTCCTTTGGGGGTTGCTGTGGGGAAATAAAAGTGATCAAAACACGTAAGCTCCTCAGCTGGTGTCAAGGGGCTAATCCAGAGAGCAATCAGGACACCCAGGCTCATAGTAAGTGCTCAGTGCACGGCAGGCCTTTGCATCTTTTTGTTTAGAACATGTGGTTCCTCAGGGAAAAGAAATACATGGTGTCACGCTACCCTCCTCATTACCCGGATGAGGACCTTGAGGCCCAGCGAGGACAGTGGAAATTGGCTCAGGCTGAGAAGGAGCCCTCCATCTCTCTCACTCCCAATGGAGGAGCTGCCTTCCTCCAGGAGATTGGGAGAGGTCCCTGCAGATGTTTGAGCAAAAACAAGACAAAGAAAGGAGGCAGGGCTGAGACTTCCAAGATCCCATCTAAATCTGACATTGAAGGACTCTATGGCCAGGTCATCTAGAGTGCGACTCAAGAACGTGATCACCTCCAAGCCTGGGACCTGGAGGGACAGACACCGCTGCTTCCCCGGCTTTTCCAGACCCTGGTGATTGCTTCTCTCCAGCTAATCTGACCTGTCAACAGGGAGTCATGGTGAGGATGTGGCCAAACTCGGCTCGGACACCCGTCGAATGGACCGCAGGTGGATACAGGAAGTGCGATGCTGGAGAGAACTGTCAGGAGACGCTTCTGCTGGTAGACGTAGGTGTGTGGGCTGCACAAGAGGCACAGCCCCTGCGCTGGGTCCCAGGCTTCCCCGCCCTGGATTCTGTCCCTGCTTTCCTGCCCAGGTCCCTTCACACCTGGGGCTCTAAACCCAACTCTTCTTCTTTCTGTGCCTTGCTTTCCCCTTTTGAAAACTGGGAGCAATAATACTGCCTGCCTTGCTGGGTGGTCGTCTGGATAGACTCGATAGTCCATGCAAAGGGCTGTGAACAGAGCTGGCACAGGGGGACCCATAGGCTTCATTCAAGGTTTATGGAGCATCTGCTGTGTGCCAGGCACCCTAGATCCCACTGCACCTGCCTTTGTGCAGCTTTATGAGCTGGCAGAAACAAAAAAATGACCAAAACAGAGAGCAAGATATGGTGTGGAGATAAGAGCTATGGAGCTAAATCCCACAGGGAAAGGAGAGAGGGAGAGTGAGGGGAAGGTTGCAAGGTGATAATGGGTATTCAGGGGAGGCTCTGCTGCAAAGGTGACGTTGGCACAAGAACTGAGAGCTGGCAGCGCTGGAGGAGGACCCAGCCTCTGGCCCCCCCACTGTCTTCCCCACATTCCAGGTGACCTGTGCTCTTGTTTTTGCTCAGGGAACCTGCACTCACCCTCTGCCTGCTGAGCTCCTGCCTCCGTCGGAGCCTCCCTCCCGCAGCCCGGCTCTCACTGTCTCACCCCTCAGGACACAGATCACTCATAGTGGGGAGCAAGGGCTGCAGCAAGATCAGGACACATGAATCCCCAACTGTCACCATCCACTCGGGGTCCCCCGGAATGCTCGTCGCCTCCTCTGCCCGGTTCTGCTCCTCCAGCGGGTGCAACAGGGTCGACAGCAGCAGTGTCCTGTTGGATGCCATCCTCCATCCAGGTGTGGGAGCCCAGGGGGCTGGGTTGGACCAGGGACACGCATAGATGCGGCCCCAGAGACAAGAGGCTCTGCGGTTCAAAGAAGGAGGCTTCAGGGAGGAGCAGAGCTGTGCACCCCAACCTTCTCTCTGCTCTCAAGTGCCCCCTGTCCCTGGAGACCTGCAGTGTCCTGCCTGTGTTGAGTTGTTTGGATCCTGCTCACAAAACTCTGAAACTGTTACCTGCCCTAAGGGCTCCATTCGTTGTTACCGTGGTTCCCTTGATCTCAGGGGAGGTGAGTGCTGATGGTCTCAAGGATGAAGGGGTTAGGGGCCTGGAGGCCCTGACTTACAGGTTTGGGGGTGGAGGGGGCTGGGGACCCAGATGTCTAGGTCTAGGGGAGGAGCGAGGAAGAGGCTGAGCTCCTGGTCTGAGTGGGGAGAGGGTGTGTCTGGGATTCCTGGGTCTTCGGAATTTCATTGGGCTGTGCTTTGAGTTCTCTGACTTAATCTTCATTCTCTAGGTGGGCTGTCCTCCTCACTGGACCTTCAGGGCTGCATGGCCAACCTTTCCAGATATTTGTTGCACCACGCACCCTATATTGGGGTCTTTACCGTGATGGAGAACTCTAGCAATGGGAATTGGCCTCTCTCCCAAGCTGGAGCTGCCCCTACCTCCTACATGGTTTTGGTCATGGTGCTGGAGCAATCCTTAGCCCTTTGGTATGGCGTGCTCTCCCTGATGACCCCATTTCCCCTTGATTCTTAGTCCCTCCTAACCCCCTAAACCCAGCCCACCCTCTAATCTCATAACCGAGCACTGAATTATTTTCCCATCCTCTCCATGAATTATCATCCACACATACTTTGATGACATTATAGGGAAGGGCCTGGGAACAGCTGAACTTGCCCTATGGGAGAGTTGACATACAAGCAGTGGCCACATGTGCCTGATAATAAAGATATCATCCTTTCCCCCTGTGTTTGGGTTTCCCTATTTGAGGGGAGGGCAGGACACCCTGAAATCTGGCACAGGGGAGGAGAGGAATCTGTGAGAGATTCCCCATCTCAGGTCCGTCCTTCACTGGTCTGGTGCATCTCCATTCCAGCTTGGGTGTGTGTCTTAAACAAGTGGCCAGTCTGTCATGTCACTTCCCCCCACAGCCAGGATGCAGGGGCCATGAAACAAGGAGGGGGATGGATAAGGGAGTGCCCCCTTCCTTTAGTACACCTAACTGCCCTCTTAAAAGATTTTTGCTTCTGCTCCCTGTGACTTTGGAGTTGATGTGGGTGAGGAATCCCATCATAGTTCCAATCAATTGGAAGTCATGACTGCCTCTTGGCCATTTTGTGCTCCTCATGCTGCTCAAACAACAGGCAGCAAAGAGAGTCACTGCACTGATTGCCAGAGGGGACCTGACTACCAGAGGGAGGTTGGGCTGCTGGGTCAAGGAGGACTCTGGCAGCCAAGTGATATGTTCATGCGTACATCTTCCTATTTCATTGGCAAGTGGCCCTGTTCAATGGAAAACTGAAGAAACTCAATAAAAACAAGACCATGAAACACTCTCTTCCCGTCAGAATGAAGATTTGTGTCAACAACAATTGTTTAAACTAGGTGTTGGCAGGTGGTAAGGACTGTGGAACGGGTGGTAGAATAAGGCAGCTCTGATTACCACCAGCTCGACAGCCAGGACCCATGCAGCTTTGTTTTATGGGATTTCCTCCTCCATCCTCCTCTCACTATGGTACGTGAAGAACTGGTCGTCTAACACTCTGGGGGTCTGACTCATTGTCATTAGCACACCATGTTACAATGATTAGATAACAGATGGGAATTGTGTGTCTTCAGTATTGAGGACTCTGATTTTCATCTGGACAAAGGAAAAGGGTGGGTGCTGAGGAGGAAAAGGGTGGACTGTGCTGAACACTGTCTGCTTCTTTCTCCAGTTTCAGTCTCTCCCCTTCTCCCTGTGGCTCTGCACTGTGGGTGGCAGAGCTATGAGAATTATGTCAATGGAATCTCCTGGCTTCCAGCTGGGTCCAGTCGAAGGAGACCAAAGAGAGGACATTGAGTGAGGTTGGGGTGTTAATTTCCCAGCTCCTTCCTTACAGGGTCACTGTGGGGCTGGGCAGATTATTCAGCCTGAGTTCAGTTCCTCTCTGGCAGCCCTCTCCATATAGCGTTCTCTCTCTGTCTCTGTCTCTGTCTCTCTTCTGTCATGCAACCTTCCCATGTTCCAGCAGGATGGTAACAGAAACCCAGTGCTATTGGCACCAGAGAACTGCTCTAACCCTTGTGTTTCCTCAACAGGCTCATACTTTTGTCAATTATCTCGTTTTCAATCGCTTCTCAAGTTACTCAGGTGGGATGAGTCTGCTTTTGTGCTGGGTCCTGACTGCTAAGTAGAAGCCTCTTTGGTGGAAGTCCACCTTCACCTCCAAGGTCATGGTGATGCCCACCCTGAAGGCTCTGCTACCATCCATTGCTCCATCCAATGGAGACCTGCATGAGACCAGTGAAGGATGCGCCTGTGATGGGGCATCTCTCTCTGGTTTCTTTTGCTCCTGATGCCAGATCTCTAGGTTCCTGCCCTCCCATCACATAGAGAAATCCTCTCATTGCAGAAAAAGATAGTGTCATTATCATCAGACATATGTGACCACTGCCTGAAAGTTTCTTCTTCTAAAGGGTGAGTTCAGCTGCTCTTGAATCTTCTCATGTAGTGTTATGAAGTGATAAACTGTGTGTGAGATTTGGAAGGGATGGGGAAATACTTAGGATCAAAGGCCATTAGGTCACATGCTCATAAAGAAGGTTGGACTTGGGGATATTAATGGGAGGTTGGGAATTAGAGGTCATGCTATCAGTAGGCCAAAGGCCAGGGCAGCCATGTGGGAAAGTTCCAGTTGCTCTTCCTCGACATCTGATGTTGTCAGTTCCTTTGTTTTTAGCCATCTTAGTTTGCTTTCCTCACACTTTTGTTTAAAGTCTTTCCATTCTCCTGGGGGCTGAGACATTTGAATCACAAAAGCCAAGAGCGGACACCCTTTTCTCTGTTAATACCATATATCCCTTCTCTGAGAGAATAAGCGTTCTAGGGGATGAGCTCTGGGTCCCTGATGACATCATCACTGTGGGAATGGAGATCTAGCTTTCTGAGGGGAGGGGACTGTTACGGGATGAATTGTGCCCCCCAAAATTTGTATGTCGAAGCTCTTCCCCCGAGTGAGAGCCTCAGAATGTAACTGTATTTGTGGGCCTTTACAGAGGTGATTGGGTTAAAATGAAGCCATTAGGATGGACCCTAATCCAGTCTGACTGGTGTCCTTATAAGAAGAGGAGATCTGAACACACAGAGAGACACCAGGGATTTGTGGGCACAGAGGAAAAACCACGTGAGGACACAGGGAGAAGGCAGCCACCTGCAAGCCAAAGAGAGAGGCCTCGAGAGAAACCAAACCCAGTGACACCTCGATCGTGGACTTCCATCCTCCAGAACTGTGGGAGAATAAACATCTTATCGTTTAAGCTGCCAGGTTTCTGGTACTGTTACTGCAGCTCCAGCATGCTAACAGAGGGACCATGGGCGTTGAGATGCCAGTGGGGACAGATGACACCAAGCACCAAATTCCACTCCTGCCCCCACCCCAACACTATTACACAGCCCCTGAGTGACAAGACAGGACTTCAAACTCAGGTCTGCTGGCCTGGTGAGAGGCACTCTATACACACTATTTCTAAACCTCATCACTTGACTTCCCTGCAAGGCAAGAATTGTCACCATTTTTAAATATGGACACTGAGACTTATAAAGGTGAAGTCATTTCCTGAAGGATAGGAGATAATATATAGTGGCCCTTGGGCCAGCTCTGCAGCCCCAAGATCGCAGACTTGAGAATCAACCTAGGGGTCCTTTCTTCCTCAGCACCTGGGGAAGGCTCTTCTTTAACTAAACTTTCATTTTCAAGATGAAGATTAGCCCTGAGCTGACATCTGCCACCAATCCTCCTCTTTTTGTGAGGATATTGGCCCTAAGCTAACATCCGTGCCCATGTTCCTCTATTTTATATGTGGGATACCTGCCACAGTGCGGCTTGATAAGCTGTAGGTAGGTCCACGCCAGGGATCTGAACCAGTGGAGCCTGGGCTACGGGGGCAGATCATGTGCACTTAACTGCTGCACTACCAGCTGGCCCTCTTCTTTAATTTTAGAAGACCTCCCAGACAGGTAGTCCCAGTGGGTTCTAAAACACAACTTTTATGAGGAGGAATGCAATATGATTAGGGGACCACTCTTCCAAGGCTGTGCCTTTTCTGTCCAGAGCTGTGGGCAGGAAAATCTGCAGATAGACCCCCACCTCTCTATCCCTACCTTCCCCCCTTTTTTTGAGGAGGATTAGCCCTGAGCTAACATCTGCTGCCAATCCTCCTCTTTATGCTGAGGAAGATTGGCCCTGAGCTGACATCTGTGCTCACATTCCTCTACTTTATATGTGGGACTCCTGCTACAGCATGACTTGACAAGCAGTGCATGGGTCTGCATCCGGGATCCAAACCGGCAAACCCTGGGCCGCCAAAGTGGAATGTACAAACTTAACTGCTGCACCACCAGGCCGGCCCCTCTCCCTTCCCATTCCTCCTTCCCCTCCCCAACTCCATTTTCACGGGACTCATATCAAGGACCCAGGAACCCTCATTCTTATTCTAAGGTCTCTCTCTGATCCCCACTACTCCCTTTTCTCTCACTTCTACCCCTGGCCGCCATATTTACCATGTGTTGCTAAAAACACCATAGATATTGGTAAAAGCTTAACTGGTGTACCTTTCAAAGTTTCATCATGAAAACAGAAACCCCTCTAGGTATTTCTATCAGAAAGGTCTTTAACATAGGGAATTAGGTGCTTTTAAAACAATTGAAAGGTTGGAGAAATGGAGGTTAGGGAGTTGTCACTGACGTCTGATTTCAAGGTCACACTGCCACAGCCCCCACCCAGAAGTAAAGAAACACCTGCCTCTTCCCATAAAGCTTGTGTCTGCCACACATCAGCCAACCCAATAGCAGAAATAGTTGCTTCCGTCTCCCTCCCACCTTCTGAATCTCACACAAGTGTGTCTCAGAATTTAAATTTGATGTGGAAACTCATTTGTTGGGAGGTGAAAAAAAAGGTAGTATTGGCCTTTCGGTTCTTCTGATATGGGGGGGAATATAGATGCCAAGTGCCAACTGACAACATATTGCATGACTGGGTCCAAATCCCAGCTCTCCCATTTGCAGGTTGTGTGACTCTGGGCAAGCGACCCCACCTCACGAAGGCTCAGTTTCCTCATGTGATTTCACAGAAAGATCTTTGGTCTTTGTCCTTCTTCCTGGCTCAGAGCTCCTAAAACCGTTAGAATTTTCTGACTGATAAGGGTGATAGGAGTGTCTTTTGTTCTAATGAGGTAAGTGTTGATGGGCTTACCATGGGGGCTGGCAACCAAAAAGACCAAGTCTTGATTGGATCCTTGGAACTTTCAGCCCCACCTCTCAGCCTCTGGGGAAGGGAGAGTGGCTAGAGATTGAATTAATCACCAATGGCCAGTGATTTAGCCAATCAAGCCTAGGTAACGAGACTTCTAGAGAAACCCCTATCTGACAGGGTTCACAGAGCTTCCATGTTGGGAAACAAATCAAGATGCTGGGAGAGTGGCATGACTGGGAGGAGGGGGCGCCATGGAAGCTCCATGCCCCTTCTCCTGTACTGTGCCCCATGCCTCTCTTCCATTTGGCTCTTCCTGAGTTGTGTCCTCACAATAAACCAGTCATAGTAAGTAAAACCCTTTCCTGAGATCTGTGAGTCATTCGAGAGAATGATAAAACCTGAGGGGGACTGTGGGAACCCCCTAATTTGTAGTCAGGTAGGCGGACATGTGGGTGGCCTGGGCGCCCCATTTGTAACTGGCATTTGAAATGGAGCAGTCTTGCAGGTCTGAGCCTTCAACCTGGAGGTCTGCACCGACTCCAGGTAGCTAGTGTCAGAACTGAATTGAATTGTCGGACACTCAGTTGCAGAATGGTTGTTGGAAGAAAACACCCTTTCATCTCATGTGAAACATGACCAGGCAGGTGTGATGCTAGAAGTGATTATGATAATGTGCGTGATCTGCACATAGCAGGTGCTCAGGGAGTTTCAGAAGACTTTCTTTCCACTCTCCTCTCTCCTAAGACCTCTCACACCTTGACAGGTACCCTTCACCCCGTTTCCTTCTCTCTGTTCTCAGAGAGATAGGCCTTAGGCAGTGATTCTCATCCCAGGAGCAGCAGAGGGAGCAGCCTGTAGATCTATACATATCACCCAGGCAATTTTAGGTTTACCTCAATTTACTTCCACAAGCACACATAGCATGAATACTCGATGGAGATTCTGATGTGGTTTACCAAAAAAAAAAAGTTTATCAGGGCCCCAGAGTCTTGGTAATTTTGTGTGTCTCTGTATTTTCTTAGTCAGTAAGAGATATTGTGTATGGGGTTCCAGGAAACACTCTGATTGTCCATGCCTAGTTTATTTGTTGATTCCCAAAAAAGTGTAATGGGTACCAGGCACTGTCCTGGGCCTGAGGGACAGCAGTGAACCAGAGAGACAAAACGGACTTGACTGCTGACATCCAACTATGACTTGACAGCTAATATCCAAAAGGCATTTCAAGATGCCCTCAGATTCTTGATCCCAAGCCAAATTTCTGATCTCAGTTTGCTGCCCCAGACTCTTTGCCCATCTCGGGAGGGGCCACCTTGGAGTTTTCCCAGCTCCTCTCTTGTTCTCACACCCCACAACCAACCCTTCAGCAAATCCTCTGGACTCCACTTTCAGAACAGATCCAGAGACTGATTCCTTCCCACATGGTCGGGCCACTGCCACCTCTCACTTGGATTACTGCAGTCACCTCCTCACCGGGCTCCCTGCGCTCAACCCAGCAACCACAGGCATCCTGACAGAACACGCATCACTCACGTCCCTCCTCTGCTCTGAACCCTCAGTGGCTTCCCAGCTCACTCAGAATAAAGCCACAGTCCTGGCCACAAGGACGGGAGGCCCTCACCATCCAGCCCCTCTCTCTCTGACTTCATCTGCTCTCATCTCTCCCTCTCTCTGCTCCAGCTGGGCCTCCTCCTTGCTGCTCAGATGCCCACAGAGACCCAGAGCTAGTTCCTTCACTTCCTTGATGGCTTTGCTTAAATGTTGCCTTTTCAGAGAGGATTTCCCTGAACACCATCTTTTAAAGAAAAAGGAAGAAAAAAGGCCACTCCAAGCATGCCTTATTTCATTCTAACATATCATTGTTGTTGTTGTTTGCTTTATTGTGTGACTACCCCCTAGCACATCAGGTCTACGAGGACTCGGAGTCTTGCATGTGGCTCCAAGGTCACCTTGGACTCAACATAGATGGAGGAAGGAGAAGGCACTCCTGCTTCTCAACCACTCAGGCTCAGAAGTGACACCAATCATTTCTGCCTGCATTTCATTGGTAGGAGTTAGTCATATGGTCCAAAAGAGGCAAGGGGGTGCTGGGAAATGTAGTCCCTAGTTGGGCAGTTTCCACCCACTTTCCATCGGTGGGAGCTAGTCACGTGCTTCACCTAGAGGCAAGGGTTGCTGGGAAATGTAGTCGCTGGCTGGGCAGTCTCCCCTTGTAACATCTCTACACCCTGAAGGGTGCATGGATCTTTGGTGGGCAGTCATCTCTGCCACATTGTGTGACCTTGGGCAAGTTACTTAACTCCTCTGGGGCTCAGTTTCTTTACCGAAAATATAGGACTATAAATAGGACCTCCCTCATAGTTGTGGTCATGATTTAGTGAGTTGAAACATACACAGTGCTTAGACTAGGGCTTGGAACAGAGTCGGGGCTCATCATGTTCTTGATTTTTATTGTTTGTTGAGAATCGACTTTGGGTTATATCCCTCAATCCTTACCACGACCACAGGGTGCACATATCCATCACACCTACTTTACAGAAGAGGACGATGAAGCTTGGAGAGGGGACATCAGTGACCCAAGGCTACACAATCAGGAAGCAGCAGAATCAGCCCGGTAGCAGACAGTGTGTCACACCGGGGACTATCAGACTTGTTGCTAAACAGTCCCACCCCTAGCCTCTGCATTTCCCTCTTGCAAGATGCAGGACCCCCAGGAAGGTTGCCTTAATATCCTGACTTAGTGTTGCATTGCTGGCCCTGCCAGCCTTTCCAATCTCATCTCCTATCACTCTCCATCTCCCCCACCACCACCCAGCCACCTGCTATCTCCCTAATCCTCACGTAAGCCACGCACGGTCCCACCTCAGGGCCTTTGCACCTGCTCTTCCCTCTGCCTGGAATGCTCTTTCTGCGTGTCTTTCCATGGATGGCTCTTTCTTCTCATTCTGCTCTTGCCTCAAATGTCACCTCCTCAGGGAGGCCCTCCCTGAGCCCAGCTCAGTCACTTCTTTTCGCATTACCTAGTTTCCCCTCTCTGCAGAGAAGCCAGAACCATCTAATATTTTAGTGTGTTCATGTATTTGTTAGGGTCTGTCTCCCTCACTAAGCTGCAAGCTCAACACAAGGAATAGCCTCATTCTTTTTGCTCTTCCTATATCCCCAGTAACTGGAACTGTGCCTGGCATGAAGTCCAGCCTTGGAAAAGTAAGACTAACACAAGACATTTAACTGACTACCTATGACTCTATGTACCTCTTTGCCCACCCTTCTTTCCCTACTTCCTCCAGGGACACTGTTTGAGGGCACACACAACTCCAAAGGGCACCACTCCGGACGGCATCAATGTGCCCTGTTGGGAAAGGACGGTGTTTGTACAGTGCACAACCTATACAAACGTAGTGATGCTTCTGTTGCCATATTTCCCTCTCCATTCATTCGTTCAGTAAATATTTATTAAGTACATATGGTCTACCACAGTAGTGGTGTAGATGCAGTGGGAGATGAGAGAAACATGTTTCCGCCTAGGTGGCAAAGTTTAAACTTGCAAACACAAATAAAACAGAACACGTCAAAGTGTCAAAACTAAATATGCAACTGGGAAGCACATAGTCATTGCTCTTTCTTCTCTATATTTTTCTCATCCTCTCCTTTCTCCCTTTCCTCTCTCCTTATCAGATGCCCACATTGAGGCTCTGCAGTCACTGACAGATACTCCTCATTCTTTCCTGTCTCTCTCCTACCCAGTGTGCTAGAGCTGTTTGGCACAGGCTCGCAAAAGCCAATTGTTAAATATTTAGGAATATTGGGAGCTGGTTGTCAAACCCTTGGTAGCTTAAAATCAGTGTTAAGATTTTAACTTAACAATTAAAAGAAGTGTTAGAAGCAATTACACCACATAAATGGGCCAACAGTATAAGGCGGCGTATGTTGAGGCTGTTTTTCTGAAAAGCTGGTGTAGGGGAGGAAGACATTTCCTCCTCCCAAATGGGGGTTCGTCTGGCTGGAGAATGAATTAAATTCGCATGAGACAGAATAGCAAGAGAAAATTAAACAAAGCTTTTGAGGAACCATGGCCCGGGGCCTTTCTTCCCGAAGGAAGAAAGGGCACCGAAGAAGTGGGGTGCACAGAGTGGTTATATACCCCCAAACAGGGTGTTTCACATGTGATTGAAATGTCCCTCCCACAATAGTCACAAGATTGCCCCGTCGGCACAGCGCTTGATGGACACAGCAGGTAGTGGTCTGCTGTCTCAGAGGGCGTAGCCAGAGGCAAATCGATTGTCTGGAGCTGGGCGGTCACAGGTGAGCACAGCAATCAGTTCCTAGCCTAAGGAAAGATGCTTAATCCTTAAGAAATGCCAACGTTGGGAGGGGGAGGGAAGTCAGTTACAGGAGGTTACCAGACTAGCACAATAAAATGCAGATTTAAGTCCTTGCCTTTGGTATTGCTTAAGAGTTTTTAGAGAGAAGGTCATCTCCTTTCTTCTTCCTGGTACAGAGAGGGAGGCACCCTTTACAGATAGAGATTTACCCCACAAATGTAAACGTGTCCTAACAAAGGGCAAGTTCCATTCCTCAGAGCCTCCTTGCCTGTCCCAGTTTATCAAAATGAATCAGCCTCAAATAATCCTGATGCCAAAAGGACATGTCTTGGGGTGGCCAATTCCAGGTCCCCACACTGGTTTTCCAGAACACCACTGCTCCCATCTGTTTCTGGCAAAGAAACTTGGCTTTGTCAAAGAATACCTAATTCCTTCATAGATATTCAGTCTCCTCCACCAGCCCCGCCCCCTGTCATACTTCAGCTCCCTCCCGGGTGGTGGGAAGTGGAAACTCTATGGGCCGTGTTGTGCTGGAGGAGAGAGGACAGGAGAAGAAGAAAAGCATGAGGAAAGCTTATGAAAAAGGGAATAGAAAGGAAAGCAATGTAGGAAGGAAAGAGAAAGAAAAGAGAAGTAGGAATCCATGAGGGCAGAGGTTAGGATAGAGAAAATGTGGGGACCTGCCAATACCCACCACACAATGTCCTCACAGGCAGTTGGGCCATTTCCCCACCTGGGACCTGAAGTTGGCCAGGTTGCCATGAAGATGAAGAAACCGCAACACAAACTACCCTGAAACACGGTGGGGGTGGGGACACAGATAGCTGGGCTCAGGAGGGCTGGATCAGTGGTCCTGGGGGCCAGGATGCCTCAGATTCTAACTGTTGAGGGGGTTGGGGGCCTGTATCCTGGGTGTGAGGGAGGAGGGGGCTGGGGGCCTAGACCCCTGATCTGAGGGAGGAGGGACAACCCAGATTTCTCAGTCCCTGATCTGAGGGAGGAGGGAGGACCCAGATTTCTCAGCCTTTAAGCCATTGAGATTCAGAGGGTGTGCCCAGGCCTCCTTTAGCAAGGCCCTCCCCTCCCCACCCCTTTCCTGAACTGCCTGGGATGGGGTGAGATATAAAAAGTGTCGGTTTCCTGATAGAAAGAGCAGGAGCAAGAGAGTCCAGCTGCCCTGATCATGAACCCTGCCCTGCTGCTGGCCCTCCTGGGCATCGCCCTCATGCTGCCCCGTGAGTGAGGACGCCAACCTGGGGTGGACTTCCCTGGAGGATGGGCTGAGATGGATTTGCTCTTCCCATTTCAGGAGTGCAGGCCCTGACCTGTCAGTCAGGGACAGGTGAGGCTGTGATGAATGTATCGGGTATGCCCCTCCACTGGACGGTGACGAATCAGCAAGTCTGTGAGGATGGCTGGGGTTGCCAAGACACGCTGCTGCTCACTGAGAATGGTGAGAAAAGCCCCGTAGGCCCCAAGCCTGGCTCCCACCCTCTCCTGTGTAGAGACATCCCTCCCCGCACCCAGCCCTCCCTGCATTCCCTATGGGAACTCAGAGGACCCCTCCCCTCCTACCAGGAGCTGTCCCCTCCCCAGCAGGGGCAAAGTCTTGGGTGCCCAGTCACCATCTGTCCAGTCTCCCACCCCAGGCCACGATATAGACCGTCTCTCTAAGACCCGGAGTCCTGACCCCACCACGGCCTCCCTCCCTCTCTTGGTCCAGGACCCCATGTGAACCTGGTGGTCAGCAAGGGCTGCACCCCGGAGGCAGATCACGAGGCCCGTGTCACCCAGCACAGGGCAGGCCCCGGCCTCTCCATCGTCTCCTACACCCACGTGTGCCGCAACGAGGACTTATGCAACAATGTCCCCAACACCCTCCCTCTCTGGGACTCATTGCCCCCAACAGGTGCCTGAGGGAGGAGGGGGAGGAGGAGGAGGGAAAAGTGAGTGTGGGGAGGAGGGGAGCGACAGGGCTGAGGGGGTGAGGTTAGCACAGAGGGACAGTCCCTAATTCCCTGCACCCCAGGCCTGCATGACAGGAGCCCGAGGAGGGCACGTTTTGGGGGAGACTGGGGAGATTGATTTCTGGGGCAAGCAAAAGCAGGGTGGAGACAAAACCCCTGATCTGAAGGCAGAACTCTCTCTTCCTCTCTCTCCGTCTCTCACCTCCCAGTCCCGGGGTCCATGCGGTGCCCAGTCTGCTTGTCCACAGAAGGCTGTGCATCTGCAACAGAGCTGACCTGCCCTGCTGGGGACACACATTGCTACAACGGGATCCTCCTGATCAGCGGAGGTGAGGCGGGACATCGGGGTCCCTGGGGGCACTGAAGGGGAGGTCTGAGGGCCGGGATCTGGGTCTCTGGGAGGGAGGGTAGCTGAGGGCTGGGACCTGGAGGAGGGTGGGCCTGGCTACGTGGAGCTGCGCCTCCCCTGAAGGTTGCGTGGTCCCACTGGGAGCATCTCCCTCTCTCCCTCTCTCCTCCTTTCGACAGGGGGCATCGCCACCAATCTGAGAGTGCAGGGGTGCACGTCTCAAGCAGGCTGCAACCTGCTTAATAACACTCAAAAAATTGGGGCCCTGACTGTGCGTGAGTCCTGCAACCCTGAAGGTGAGTCCCTTGTGCGGGAGACGAGGCCGTGCCCTGCACTGCAGCCTTGGGGCACGGTGACACTTGTGAAAGTGGGACACCCGAACACATCCCACGAAAGCCAGCACCCGCAAGTAATTTAGGAGTTTGCTCCTCACTCAGGGTGTGCAAAGGGAGGGATTCTCCTGGTAGGCACTTCGATGGGGGTGCCACTAAGAGGTGTCCAGTTGCAGGGGAGAGAGAGGGCACATGGTCCAGGCGACAGATATTCAGGGCTGGAACCCACCGCTGGATGTTTTAATTGATGATCAGGTTTGGGCCGATTAAGTCAGGGTGGCCTGTCCAGGCGGGAGGGGAACCCCAGAGCAGAGAGGAAGGTCAGAGGGGTGGAGAGGGTGGCTGCTGTGCATTCCACTTTCTCCATCAAGTGCGGAAGTGAGGACAGGAGCGCCCACTGGTTTTCATGCTGGGAGTGACTCACTGCTTCCAATTCCATTCTCCACACCCCTGGCCTAGGGTAACCCTGGGTCTCCCACTTCTCCTCGATCACCTCACCCCACTCACACCCACCCCACCCATGGTCCTGGAGCACCCCAGCAGCCCTGCTGCCTAGGGAAGAAGACCAGAGAACACTGAGGGTGCTCCCAGTGTGACAGGGCAAGCAAGAGCCAAATGGGGACACTGGGGGGGTCCCCACTTCCTCACGGAAACCACACATGGGGTAGACTGAAAGTGGCCTGGAGTGTCTCCATGGGAATGGCCGCTGCATGCAGGGAGGGGTCAAGGGACTTCAGAGAGGGAAGAAGTGCCGTCCCAGTCTGAGCCTCAGTTTCCTTGTCTGCCCATGGCACCCTGACCCTACAACTTTAAGAAAAGAGCTGAGTGAGTTCAGCAAACTTTCCTCTTTGTGCTTCGATGCCTCTGGCTGGACTGGGGGCCTGAGGACATGGCCTGGACGTCACTGACCGGAGAGTTCCAGACGTGGACAGCACAAGAGCTAGCTCAGGATGGGTGCCCGGGATTTATTTGCAAGTGAGTTCATGCAGGATTCAAGGTCTCCCATGGAGACCCCAGAGGACTCAGACCCCATCCCTGCTCAGGACTAGGAAGGGAGACGTCACGGAGCAGATGGTCACAGGGCTGTGTGGGAGGGGGTCTGGGAAGCTCAGAGGAGGGAAAATACTTATCTCCTGGGGGTGGGTATCAAGGAGGCCTGCTCAGAGGAGGTGATCTGTGAGCTGTGTTTTAAAGATGAGCTCTAACTTATTTGAAGAAGAGGAAAAGGACAGGAGCAGGCAGAGGGAAGAGCATGTGCAAAGGCCTGGAGGTGGGCTGAGGCTGCAGTTTTCAGGAAGTCGTCCTTGGCTCTGCCTGAGATGGCTCATCAAGAGGGCAGGGTACAGCCGGGCCTCGGGTGATTACAAGTTTTCCAGGTAGACGAGGTGGGTGTGGGCGATGAAGGGAGAGCCATTCCAAGCAGAAGGAAGAGCTCAGGCAAGGCCAGGGAGCCAGGAAACGACCTGGCGTATCTTGGGAATGGATATTGGTGGGGGACCAGAAAGGTGGGTAGGGGCCTGGTCATGTCCCCACAAGGCCAGGCTGAGGAGTTGGCTTTTCTCCTGAGGGCAGGGGAGCCACAGAAGGGGGTTGAGCAGGGAGGGGCAGAGTCTGAGTCTCTCCTTCTGATTAATGCTGGTTTAGTTTTCCGGCCCTCATCGCTGGGACCAGCTGACATTCGTAATCCAGAAGGTGTTTCAGAAACAGTTCAGACAGAATGCACGCTACACACACACATACAACACACACACACCATGCCACATACACACCACACATCCCATACCACACACACATCTCCTTACACCTCACATGTACCACACACCATAAACCTTACACACTATACAGACCACCCACCTCACACGCTACATACAAACAAAACACAGACACACAGAACACACATCATGCCACTCCCTCACAACAAACACATACCACATACATCACACGCACAGTGTCACTACACACACACAGACACACCCCAAACATCATGTACCATACACACACACTACACTCACCATACAAACATGCCATACACATATAACACACTGCAGACAACCCCTACACACCACACACATACTACACCCCCACACACATACCTTACACGTACACTACACACACCACACACATGTCACATGAAACACAGCTTTTATGCCACGAATGAATGTTCCTATCACAATCCATGTTTGGTTAGCTTTCGACATTGGAGCCAGATCTCTTGGAGGATGTGTTTGGCTTCCCTGGTTCTGTTCAGTTCAGCAGTTTAGCAAGTATTTCCTGACCATCGGCAGGACCAGGCATCAGAAGCTGAGTAGGACAAGAGGTCAGGGAATATATGGAGGACAGAAGGGCATTCCTGGAGCCAGAGCAGCCCCTGAGAAGGCATGGGGGTGGCAGAGGGCTGGGCCAAGAGCACAGGCTGCCCAAGGTGGGCCACAGCAGGACCCCAAGCTGAGGAAGAACAAAAGGGTTGGAACGTGAAGGGCCTTGACCTCCCCTAAGCAACTGGGCGGTGGTCCCAGGGAAAAGGGTGGGGCGGCCCAGTCAGGAGAGCACAGCAGATAAAGAGCTTAATGTCTGAATCAGAGAGATGTTGGCTCCCTGTCTGGGCTCTGCCACTGAACCAGCTATTGAGGGTCAACACCTCTTTGAGCCTTTTTCAAGCAATTCAGGAAGGAGGAGACAATTCCAGAGAGCCAGGAGCAAGGGAGTATATGTAAAGGCCCTGGGGTGGCCATATGCCTGCTGTGTGTTCAAGGAGGAGCCTAGAGACCAGTGTGGCTCCAACAATGTGATCAAGGCAGAGCAGAGCAGGACAGAGAGACAGAGAGAGGGGGAGGCCAGATCACCTAGAGCCTTTGGGGCCAATTTAAGGACTTAGAATTCGATTCTCACTGGGATGGGATTCAGACCACCTATGGAGGGTCTGAGCAGAGGAGAGACAGGAATTAACTTACCTTTATGGTGATCCTTCTGGTTGATGGGTGAAGAATAGAGTGAGGGATATGTGGGAGTGGGGGAGGGGACCCCCATGGACACCCAGGAGGAAGCAGGTGAGAGCCAGGGTCGTCTTGGAAGCAGTAGAGGTGGCGAGACCTGGTCAGGTTCTGGGGGTATCTTGCAGCTTAAGACAACAGGATTTCCTGATGGGCACAACACAGGGTGTCAGAGGGAGGGGATGGTCAGGAATGACTTGAGCAACTGCTGGAAGGAGCCACCATTGACCAAGGTGGGGCAGATGGGGATGGGGAGAGCAGAGCAAGGCTGGGAGGAAGGCAGCAGAAGCTGCGATTTTGTTTTCTGTGATGAAATGAGTGGTCCTCCTTCGTGGGGCTGTCCTGAAGATTACCTATGTTTATGGATGTTGCGTCATCAGCCCGGGAGTTTCTGCCTCAAGGGACAACTCACTGTGATGGCCTTGAGAGAAGATCTGGGCTCAGGGTTTTCACACTAGACTCCTGAGGGCCACAGGATCCGAGGTAGCCAAGCACGGTCATTGATTCCTGTCTTCCCCATCGCTCACCCCAAGGGGCCACAACGCCTGAGTTCTGAGTCCCCTGACTGGTGGTGGGCCCTCGAGCAAGCTACTGAACAACTCCTCTGCCTCTGTTTCCCATCTTGAAATGGGGTGATGATGATAGCACTACCTACTTTGGGGGTTGCTGTGGGGAAATAAAATGATCAAAACACATATCCTCGTCAGCTAGTGTCAGGGGGCTAATCCAGGGAGCAATCAGGACAGCCAGGCTCGTAGTAAGTGCTCAGTGCACGGCAGGCCTTTGCGTCTTTTTGTTTAGAACATGTGGCTCCTCAGTGAAAAGAAATACATGGTGTCACACTATGCTCCTCATTATCTGGATGAGGACCTTGAGGCCGAGAGAGGACAGTGGAAATTGGGTCAGGCTCAGGAGGAGCCCTCCATCTCCCTCACTCCCAAGGGAGGAGTTGCCTTTCTCCAGGAGATTGGAAGAGGTCCCTGCAGGAGTTTGAGCAAAAACAAGACAAAGAAAGGAGGTAGGGCTCAGACTTCCAAGGTCCCTTCAAAATCTGATTTTGAAGGACTCTGTGGCCAGGTCACCTGGAGTGTGACTCAGGAATGTGATCACCTCCAAGCCTGGGACCTGGAGGGACAGACACGGCTGTTTCCCTGGCTTTCCCAGACCCTGCTTCATCCAACCAAGCTGTCCTGACCTGTCAACGGGGACTGATGTTGAAGTTGCAGCGAAACTCGGCTCAGACACCCGTTGAATGGACCGCGATTGGGTCCCAGACGTGTGAGGCTGGAGAGATGTGTCAGGAGACGCTTCTGCTGGTAGACATAGGTGCGTGGGCTGTGCAAGAGGTATGGCCCCTGCTTTGGGTCCCAGGCTTCCCCGCCCTGGATTCTGTCCCTGCTTTCCTGCCCAGTTCCCTTCACACCTGGAGCTCTAAACCCAACTCTTCTTCTTTCTGTGCCTTGTTTTCCCCTTCTGAAAACTGGGAGCAATAATACTACCTACCTTGCTGGGTGGTCGTGTGGATAGACTCGATAGTCCATGCAAAGGGCTGAGAGTAGAGCTGGCACAGGGGGACCCATAGGCTTCATTCAAGGTTTATGGAGCATCTGCTGTGTGCCAGGCACCCTAGATCCCACTGCACCTGCCTTTGTGCAGCTTTATGAGCCGGGGGAAACAGAAAAATGGCCAAAAACAGAGAGCAAGATACGGTGTGGAGATAAGAGCTATGGAGCGAAATCCCACAGGGATAGGAGAGAGAGAGAGTGAGGGGAAGGTTGCACGGTGATAATGGGTACTCAGGGGAGGCTCTGCTGCGAAGGTGACGTTGGCACAAGAACTGAGAGCTGGCAGCGCTGGAGGAGGACCCAGCCTCTGGCCCCCCCACTGTCTTCCCCACATTCCAGGTGACCTGTGCTGTTGTTTGTGCTCAGGGAACCTGCACTCACCCTCTGCCTGCTGAGCTCCTGCCTCCCTTGGGGCCTCCCTTCCTCAGCCCGGCTCTCACTGTCTCACCCCTCAGGACACAGATCACTCATAGTGGGGAGCAAGGGCTGCAGCAAGATCAGGACACATGAATCCCCGACTGTCACCGTCCACTCGGGGCCCCCCGGAATGCTCGTCGCCTCCTACGCCCGGTTCTGCTCCTCCAGCGGGTGCAACAGGGCCGACAGCAGCAGTGTCCTGTTGGATGCCATCCCCCGTCCAGGTGTGGGATCCCAGCATGCTGGGTGGGACCAGGGACACTCAGAGATGGGGGCCCAGAGACAAGGGGCTCCGGGTCACAAAGAAGGTGGCTGCAGGGAGGAGCAGAGCTGTGCACCCCAACCTTCTCTCTGCTCCCCAGCTCCCCCTGTCCCTGGAGATCTGCAATGTCCTGCCTGTGTTGAGTTGTTTGGATCCTGCTCACAAAACTCTGATATTGTTACCTGCCCCAAGGGCACCATTCGTTGTTACCGTGGTTCCATAAATCTCAAGGGAGGTGAGTACTGATGGTCTCAAGGATGACGGGATTAGGATCTGGATTCACTGGTCCTGAGGTTGGAGGTGGCCTGAGTTCCTGACTCACGGGTTTGGGGGTGGGAGGTTGAGGACCCCGATGTCCAGGTCTAGGGGAGGAGGGACGAAGAGGCTGATCTCCTGGTCTGACCAGGGAGAGGGCGCATCTGGGATTCCTGGGTCTTAGGAATTTCAGTGGGCTGTACTTTGAGTTCTCTGATTTAATCTTCATCCTCTAGGTGGGCTGTCCTCCTCATTGAACCTGCAGGGCTGCATGGCCCAACCTTCCAGATATCTGTTGAACCATATCCGCAATATTGGGGTCTTCTCCGTGATGGAGAACTCTGGGTATGAGAATGAGGATGGCCCTTTTCTCCAAGCTGGAGCTGCCCCTACCTCCTACACGGCTTTGGTGGTGGTGCTGGGGCTATCCTTAGCCCTTTCGAGTGGGGTGCCCTCCCTGCTGACCCCATTTCCCCTTGATTCTTTGCCCCTCCTAACCCCCTAAACCCAACCCTCCCTCTGACCTCATAACCCAACACTGGATTATTTTCCCATCCTCTCCATGAATTATCATCCACACACACTTTGTGGCCTGATGACACATATGGAAGGGCCTGGGAGCAGCTGGACTCGCCCTGTGGGAGAGTTGACATTCAAGCAGTGGCCACATGTGTCTGATAATAAAGACATCGTCCTTTCCCCCAGTGCTGGGGTTTCTCTATGTGAGGGGAGGGGAGGGCAGGACACCCAGAAATCTGGCACAGGGGAGGAGAGGAATCTGTGGGAGATTCCCCATCTCAGGTCCATCCTTCACTGGTCTGGTACACGTCTCCATTCCAGCTTGGGTGGCAGCAGAGACTTTAGGGTGCGGCCAACAAAGCTATTTGGACATCACCATGACTTGGGAGGTGAAGATGGACTTCACCCAATGGGGCTTCTACTTAGCATTCAGGGACCCAGCACAAACAGAGGGCTCACCCCACGTGAATATCTTGACATAAGGGTTTGCTTGAAGTAGAGAAACAAGTGGGTTTGCACAGTTTCCTGAGGCTGATATCCTTGGGTCTGTTATCATCCAGGCCTGAAAGGCTGAGAAGAGGTTATTACCATTGCTAGAGTCTGGAGGGAGGGATGGGAGAGGTTTAGAGAGACCTGCCTGACAGGAGCTCTGATCTCAGGCTGAATAATCCATCCAGCCCACAGTGACACTACAGGAGGGGAGCTAGGGAGTTAATACCCCAACCTGACTCAGTGTCCTCCCTCTGGTCTCCTGTTGGGGCTCCCCATTGACTGAACGCAGGAGGAAGCCAGGAGAGCCCATTGATGCAGTTCTCATAGCTCTGCCACCCACGGTGCAGGGCAGGGGGGAGAAGAGGAGAGAGTGAATCTGGAGAAGGAAACAGAAAGTGTTCAGCACAGCCCACCCTTTTCCTCCCCAGTATCCACCCTTTTCCTTTGTCCAGGTGAAAATCAGAGTCCTCAATATTGAAGGCACACAATTCCCATCTGTTACCTAATCATTGTAACGTGATTTGCTAAGGACAATGAGTCAGACCCCCAGAGTGTTTGATGACAAGTTCCTCAAATACCATAATGAGAGGAGAAAATCCTGTAAAACAAATCTGAGGGTCCTGGCTGTGGAGCTGGTGGTAATCAGAGCTGCCTTATTCTACCACCTGTTCCACAGTCCTCACCACCTGCCAACACCTGGTTTAAACAACTGTTGTGTGATGCAAATCTTCATTCTGATGGGAAGAGAGTGTTTGATGGGCTTGTCTTTATTGAATTTCTGCAGTCTTCCTTTGAACAGGGCCACTTGCCAATGAAATAGGAAGATGTACGCACGAACATATCACTTGGCTGCCAGAGTCCTCCTTGACCCAGCAGCCCAACCTCCCTCTGGTAGTCAGGTCCCCTCTGGCAATCAGCGCAGCCACCCTCTTCGCTGCCTGTTGTTTTAGCAGCATGAGGAGCACAAAATGGCCAGGGGGCAGTCACATCTTCCAATTGATTGGAACTATGATGGGATTCCTCACCCACACCAACTCCAAAGTCACAGGGAGCAGAAGCAAAAATCCTTTAAGTGGGCTGTTGGTGTACTAGAGGGAGGGGGCACTCCCTTATCCCCCCTTGTTTCATGACCCCCTGCATTTCAGCTATAGTGGACATGCTGTGATAGACTGGCCACCGGTTTAAGACATACAGCATTTCCTGTTGGATGGAAGGGTACGATCTCTTACCTGGTGCCCTGGTGCCAACATGGGCCGTTCCACATCCCGAAAGGCCAACTGTCTCTGTGTAATGGGGCACCTGGGAAGATCAGTGATCTCCATGAATGTGAGTTGATGGCCTCATTTCCTTTGCCTTAAAATGGCCTCATTGGAAACCATACTTCATAGTGTACCATAGCAATAGAAAACACATTTTCTAAGTTCTCAAATGGCGTGTTGACAGAAGCATTGAGTAGAAGGAGGGTAAATCAGAGACCACAGTTTGTGTCTATCCCTATGAAGATAAATCTCAGTCCCCTCCATGATGGGGCACGTCCTGCGTAGCCCTGCCATAGAATGACACCATAGCAGGTTAGCGTTGGCCTCTACCTCTCTTGGTTTGGGCACTGAGTACAGTCAACAGCCAGGTCAGCCTTGGGGTGAGTGAGCCCACTTGTTGTAACCATGCAGAGCCTCCACCCCTGCCTAAATGGCTACTTTGCACATGGGCACAATGAGCAAGCACTGATGGGGAAAGATGCTGCCTGACGCTGTCCACTACATAGCGAGTTCCTCCTCCTCTCTGCATGCATCTGGCGGGCATTCATGTGGGACGCGAACATCTTCACTCTCTGTGCCCATCCCCAGAGGACCATCCACATATCCTCCCTGTCTTAATTTTATGCTTTTATTGTTTCCAAGTTCTTGACCAGGTGGCTCACCATGGATCCATGCAGAAGTGGGCCTAAGGACATCCTGCCTCCCCCAAGGTGGACCCCTGAGGTTTTGCCACTTGAAGAATGTCCCTATATCACTCTTTCATGAACAGAGTGCTAAGCCAGCAGCCATCCTCTTCTGTCTGGTGCCAGCCTACCATACAGCTCCATCCCTAAACTTGGTCTGTGCTTTCTCTCCTCTGTAAACAGATCACAAAGGATTCCCATGAGCCCATAGTTTAGGTGGAGGAAGCAGCAGGAGGAGCAGTTGCCATGGGCGTCTGAGCCACCTGCTGGGGCTTTCACCTGTGCCCTCCATTCCTGCTTGAGCCTCATCCCACACACACCTTTTCCATGGATGATGGATGCTACTGTGCATGCCCACCATCGTGGTTTGGCAGCTGAGACAGCACCCAGTGCATCATGTACAGCTCAGGTCACAATGCCCTTGGTGTTCACGGCCAGGTGTCTTTGTCAGTTTAGGCTTCTATAACAAAATACCATGATTTATCAACAAGAGAAATTTATTTCTAACAGTTTTGGAGGCTGGAAGTCTGAGATGGGGCACCTGCATGCTAGCTTCCAGTGAGGGCCCTCCTCTGGGCTGCAGACAGCAGACTTCTCACTATAGCTTCACATGGCTAAAAGAGAGTCAACCAGCTCTGGCTTCTTCCCATAAGGATGCTGTGATGTTTAATTTTATGTTCAACTTAACTGGGGATGCTAAGGGATGCCCAGATAGCTGGTAAAGTACTATTTCTGTGTATTCTTTGTATTTCCGGGAGGGTGTTTCCAGAAGAGAACAGCATTTGAACCGGTGGACTGAGTAAAGACGGCCCTCACCAATGGGAATGGGCTGCTTCCAATCCATAGAGGGCCTGAACAGAGCAAAAAGGTGGAGGAAGGAGGAATTTGCTCTCTGCTTGGGCTGGGACTTCCATCTTCTCCTGCCCTTGGACACCGACCCTCTTGTTCTCCGGCCTTCAAACACGGACTGAGAGTCTCACGATTGGCTCCCCTGGTTTCAGGCCTGAGCTTTGGACTGGCACTCCACCACCAGCTTCCCTGACAGCAGATCCTGGCACCTCTTAGCCTCCATAATTGCATGAACCAATTCCTCATAATAAATCTTTCCACACCCCTCTACATATCCTGTTGGTTCTGTTTCTCTGGAGAACTCTGACTAAGACTGGGCACCAACCCTATTCTCAGGGCTCCACCCTCAGGACCTAATTACCTCCCAAAGTTCCCAGCTCCAAAAACCTTCACACTGGGGTTAGGGTGTCAACATATGAATTCTGGAGGAACACAGACACTCAGTCCAGTGTACCAGGCATCAGATTCCACTGGGGCCCAGTGACAAGCCCAGAGTGCTTTCCAAATGTTGGAGTGCTACCCGCAGAAAGAAGCACAAATTTTCTCCAAAACCTGGAGCTCTTCACTGTGGTTCTCTTATCGGAGCTTATAAGATGTTCCATAAAAAAAAGTGCTGGGTTGGAAACATAGACTTTCTTATTGTCATTAATATCTAAGTATAATCACCTAGGAGTTACTTAGAAGAATATTTTAATATTTCAAACGGGAAGATTTTGGTGGGAGGAGGCTAGGGTTAATTTCTAGTATAATTTTTTGTGGTTTCCATGGTTCGTCCTTTTTCTGATTTATGGCTCTTTCCCCCATGACCTGTCTTTTCTGGTCGCCCCTGTTTGGTATTAAACTGTATCCGCATTTATCAGCACAGGATTTGCTTCTTCAGAGCCAGCATGAGGATTAGTCAAGTCTGAGTTCCTCTTACAGCAAGGAAGGTTTTTGCCCAATTGTATTGGCGAAACCAGGTTACAAGAGTCTAAAATCCATTGCAAGCGACTGATCCATTGCAAAAATACCAACTGTCGGCTGCTCCAGAAGAAAAAAGCACTGGAATTGAGATTTCTTTTTGTATTTGCAGACTTTTATTGCTAAACCTGCCAGGCGTCCCTCAGGCTAGTTTTACAGCATTTGACGCAATGCACCACTGTTCTCCTGCAATAACCCCTGTAAGGGTCAATGCAAACTGAGAAAGCAAGAAAAATTGATTTTCCGTGGAGCAAAAAGAGAAAGAGAGCACACTTTCTTGCAGAGCATTTTCTTCAGAAAATGTATAATTATAAATTCTTTCTCTGTCCCTTTGAAATGTATGGAAATCTTTTAAAAATGTAAATAAGCCCCTTGCCAGCCTTACAACCCAGGGATGTCTTTCTCAAGCACAGGAAAGCCATCTCTTTGAAATGCAATCAGCAGGGAAGACAGCACCCTGTCTCCCAGCTTCTGGGAAGGGCAGGAGCCTAACTGAGGTGGACACCTCACTCCTGGGGCAAAACGACCTCCAGTCGTAAAGGGATGAGAAGGTTATTCTTCGTTTGGATAAAGCCAGTTAACTAACACAGATGGTGGCCCCAGTTACCAGATGCATTTAGAATGAACTCAGTGTGACCAATGGTGCCATCAAGTCCTCCTACATGAGGACTCGTATTGTGTATCTTGAGAACACGTGTGTGAGGGGCTGTATCTGCCTGGGTAGATAAGGGGTGAGCTGTCCTTCTGTCTTTGCGGTTTCGTGGCGGATTGCCTGTGGTGCACGTCACATTCTGGTTTAATGCTCATTCAGTAATAAAACTGTTTTTTTTTTTGTCTTGTAGCCGTGTGGAGAGGTTTTCTGGGTTGAAAGGAGGCTTTGCTTTTATTTTTAAACTTTTTTCTTTCTGATTGAATATATTTCACATATAACTGTAAATTTAAGGTGTACAACATGTTAATTGGATCCATTTCCACATTGTAATATTATTATCATTGAAGCGTTACCCAGCACCTCTATCACATTACGTAACTATCTTTCCTTTTTAGTGGTGGGAACAGTTAAGTCCTAGTCTCTTAGCAAGTTTCATGACGATACTACCATATTGTTGTCCATATCCTCTATATGCGCTGTGCATCAGATCTCTAGGGCTTCCTTACTCTCTTTGCAAGTTTGTACCCTTAACCACCATCTATCTTATCCCCCCAACCCCATCCCCTGATAGCCACCATTTTATACTCTGATTTTACGAGTTTGGCCTTTTTCAGATTCCACATATAAGTGATATCATACAGTACTCTCTTTCTCTGTCTGATATCTCACTTAGCGGAATGCGCTCAAGGTCCATGTTGTCCCAAATGGCAGGATGTCCTCCTTTGTCATGGCTGAATAACAGTCCATCATGTACATGTACATCTTCTTTATCCTTTCATCTGCTGATGGACATATAGGTTGTTCTCATATCTTGGCTATTGTGAATAATGCTGCAATAAACACAAGAGTGCATGTATCTCTTCAAAATCCTGTTTTCACTTCCTTTGGGTATATACACGGATGTGAAATTGCTGGATTTGTTTTTAATTATATTCTCCTGACACCGCTGAACTTTTGAATTTCTAAGCCATCATCCTGCTAGCCACTCCTCCTCCTTTTTATGCTGCTTTGCCTAGCCTTTCAATGTGGCTGTTCCCCAGGGTTGGTGCTGGCTCCTCCTTCCTGTCACTGTTCACACCCTCTCCTATCTTCATTCATGGCTTCACTTCCCTTCCTTAAGCTGGTGCCTCTCAAATACCCAGCTCTAGGCAGAGCCTCACTCCTGAACTCCAGGCTCCAATATCCAACTTCTCATTGGACATCTCCACTGGAGTGTCCCACTGGAAACTTGTGATGGACACGGTTCATATTCTGGCTGCCCAGCTTATTTTAAACTCCTTTGCTCTCTTTTGAGAGTTTTCTTCCCTTCTAAGCAAAAGCTGAAAGCTCATTTTCCCAGCATCCCTTGCAGGAATGACACAGACATGGGACCCAGACTTTCCCAATCAGATGCACTCATGCAAGACACAGGATTGTAAGCAAGCAGCACCACAACGCAGAGGGCACATGACACTGATTGTGTGGAGTGAGGACTGGTGATGGTGGTGATGTAGAAGCTTCTGGACTCCAGGGCCAGCCTCAACAGCGCAGTGTATGTTGTGGTTTCTGTGCCCAGCAGTGGGGCAGAAAATTTTGATCAGAGCCGCCTTGTGCCTGTACTTTGGGCCCCATTCTGGGCCATGTGGCCTCCGAGCCTGCTTCCCTGGTCCCTCAGAATTCTCTGATCTGCCTCCAGCGTCCTTCAATCAATTCCTTTTCTGCTTTCACTAGCTGGAGTGAGTTGGGTTGTTTCCTCCCAAATCGGCTCTTGTCCCTGGTTCCCCCTCTTAGGGAAGAGCACCACTGTGCACCCGGTCACCCCACTTTTCTTGCCCTCAACATCCACTGGTCACTCATTCTCAGCCCTTCTGTGTCCTAAGCCTCTCTTTCTTGTGTTTCCTCCTCTCCACCCCTTGGCCACCACCTAAGTTCAGACCACCATCAATTCTTCTTTGGATTTATACAATGACCTCCCCAGCCCCCCCGGTCACTCTGTCTCCACTGGTGCCACCAACCTCCAGTTCATTCTTTTCTCTTTGGCTGAGATGATCGTTCTCAGGTCTGGTTGCCATTCCAGAGTTCCCCAAGTCCACAGGATCCAAACAGCCGAGTGAAGTATACAAGGCTTTGCACCATTTGGCTTTGCGGTCCTCCTCAGCAGGGGCCCTGTTTAACCCCATCCCTCAGTAATTTCCATTTATTTTTTCGACTTAACTTTGTGAATAGGTATTATATTTACATGACCCCAAAATGTGTGTATACTACATGTATAGAAACATGAAAAGTCTCTGTCCCATCCCTATTTGTTATGTATCCAGGTCGCCAATGGTGACCTATGCTATTAGTTACTTACAAAGTTTTCTACAGTTTCTTTATGCAAATCAAATAAGTTTTTTAGGGGGAAGGAGGAATATTGGCCCTGAACTAATATCTGTTGCCAATCTTCCTCCTTTCTTCTTTTTTCTCCCCAAAGCCCCAGTACATATCTGTATATCCTCGTTGTACGTCCTTCTAAGTCTTCTATGTGGGATGCCGCCTCAGCATGGCTTGATGAGTGGTGCGTAGGTCCACGCCCAGGACCTGCACAGACAAACTCCAGGCTGCCCCTGCAGAGTGTGCAAACTTAAACACTATGCCACAGCGTCAGTCCCTCAAATAAGAATTTTCAAACATTGTATTAAAATATACAGAACATGAAAATTAGCCATTTTCACCATTTTTAAGTCCAATGGCCTTAGGTACACTCATATGATTGTGCAAATATCATCACCATCCATCTCCAGAACTTTTTCATCTGAAAACTCTGTACCCATTAAACACTAACTCCTCATTTCTCCCTTTCCCCAGCCCCTGACAACCACCTTTCTACTTTCCGTCTGTAAGAATCTGACCCCTCTAGGAGCCTCATAGAAGAGGAATCATACAGTGTTTGTCCTTTTGTGTCTGGCTTATTTCACTTAGCATAATGTCTTCAAGGTCCATCCATGTTATAGCATGAGTTAGAATTTCCTTCCTTTTTAAGGTTGTATAATATTCCATGGAATGTACACATCACATTTTGTTTATCCACTCATTCGCTGATGGACGTTTGTGTTGTTTCTACCATTCGGCTATTGTAAATAATGTTCCTATGAACATGGGTGTACAATTATCTGTTTGAGTCCCTTCTTTCAATTCTTTTGAGTATACACCCAGAAGTGGAATTGCTGAGCCATACAGCAATTGCATGTTTTACTTTTTGAGAAACCACCATCCTGTTTTCTACAATGGCTGCAACATTTTCCATTCCTATCAGCAATGCACAAGGGTTCCAATTTCTCCATGTCCTCGCCAACACGTGTCTTTTTCTTTCTTTCTTTCTTTGATAGTAGCCGTCCTAATTGGGTGTGAAGTGGTATCTCATTGTGGTTTTGATTTGCATTTCCCTAGTGATTAGTGATGTCAATCATCTTTTCATGTGCTTGTTGGCCATTTAAAAATTATTTTTACCTTTCCCCTTTTATAATGCAAAAGGTTGCACACTGTTCATTGTTTTGCCTCTAGTTTTTCTCACATTACAGTATATCTTAGAAGTCTTTCCATATCAGCAGACAAAGAGCATCCCTCATTCTTGTAACAGCTACATAGTATTCCATGATGGGGGCCATGGTTTATTTAACCAGCCCTCCCTATGTGAACATTTGAGTCATTTCCGGTCTTTTGCCATTTCCAACAATTCTGCAATGACTTGCCTTGCACGGATGTCAATTCATGTTTTGCAATTCCCAGAAATGGACTAGCAGGTCAGAAGGTAAGGACATTTGTGATTTTGGTGGAAATTGCTAAATTGCCCTCCGCTGGGATTGTACCCTTTTGCCCTCCAACCTGCTGTGAATGAGAGCAACTGTTTCTCCACACACCCAGCATGTGGTGCACTAGCACACACTTGGATTTCTGCCAAGCTGACTGAGGAAACATATCTCAGTGTCGTTAGACTTTGCATTTCTCTTCATAAGGGTCGGGTAGGGCATCAAGGGTCATTTGCACTTAATTTTCTGTGACCTCCCTTTTTCCTATTCATTTCCTTATTTACCCATTCTTATCTCTCCTCTGATGAATCAAGCATTCTCTCTCCTCCAGGTCTTTCCCCATGCAATTCTTTCTGTCAACATCATCTGTCCCTTTCTAGACTCAGTTCCAATGTCACCACCTCCAGGAAACCACTTCAGATGTTTCCAGACTGGATGGACCCTTGCTTGGTGACCCGTTGTCTGAGTCCCACACACTCTGTGTGCATCCTTGTCATGCCACATGGGTCTGTGTGGTGAGTATTCCAAGTCCTCTGGAAATGGGTCACAGTCTGAATGAGAATGAGGGAATGCACACGAAGTGTCTGATATGTACAAAGGGCTGAAGACATTGGTGGCTGATAGTATCATTATCTTCAGATCAAACCCACTTCCCTTTACGAAGTAAGGCTGACTATGTGCCACACCCATATAATACATCTTATGTTATTATCTCACTTGACCCTGACAATGACCCTAGGCAGTGGGAATTATCATCCCCATCTCACAGATGGGAAAGCTGAGAGTTCAGATGGATCCCGTATTTTCTAGGTGGCAGGGACTCCAAGGATCATGGTCTTGATCATTTGTCATAAATGCTTACCTCAGAGGCAAAGGATAAGAAGGTGAAATCCCCACTCGTGCTTGGCTCACGTGGGTGGTCAGTGAACACCAGATTCTGTGTGTGAAGAACGGTGGCCTCAGGGTCATTGGTGTTTGCTGGCTCTAATGACTTGGTGGAAGAAGGCAGTGCCCATTTTCCAATTCCTCAGCCCCCACTGGTTGTCAGGGATGGAGAATATATCAGTCAGAATCCAAGAGCTGCTCCAAGTATTTTCACAGAGAGGATTAAGGATAAGAGCCATCGTCCAGGGTTGGAGAACTGAGAAGACACAGAGAGGACAGAGGTGGGAACCTCATCCAGGTCCCAGTGGGAAGCAGAGGCCCTGGGAGGGGAAACAACTTGCCCAAGGTCTCACGCGCTCCCTGGAGAGCCAGGCGCTAGGACCCTGGGATCCACTGTCAGAGTTCTTCCCATAAGCCCAGCTCCTGGAATCTTACTAACAACAGGTAATATTTTCAAGGATTTACTGTGTGCCATGCTCAGCTCTGAACATCTTACAGGTGTTGACTCATTTCATCCTCACAAAACCGTATCAGGTAGTTATTGTTTATCATCTGTATTGTGCAGTTGAGGAAACTGAACCACAGAGAGGTCAAGTGACTTGCACCAGGTCACACAGCCAGGAGAAGGCAGATCTGAGTTCAAACCAGGCAACAGGCTACTGAGCCCACGCACTTGACCACTACACACACTGCCTTTCCCAGTGAGCAGGGACTGGAGTGGATGATCCCAAGGACCCTTCTCACACTAACCACTAACACTGTTACATGCCAGACTCTGTCCAAGCATTTTGCATGTATCAAATCAACCCTATGAGGTAGACGCTGGCATTGTCCTATTTTACAGATGAAGAAACTGAGGTCCAAAGAGAAGGAGTTACCTGTCCAAGGTCTCCTTGATGGTCAGTGGCAGGACCCACTTTGGGCCGATGTGTCTGAGCCAGAGCTGGGATCTGAAGGGCTACGCTCTTCTCTTAGAGAATGAAGACGTGCGCCTTGACCCAGACCTCCCAGCTCCGAATCTGGCATTTTCCCATCCACCACACCTCTGAGAAAGTAAACCTCAGCTCAGACTGTGAAAATCCGCCCAACCACTCACCAGCCTGGAGTCACAGGTGCGGACAAAGCCGGGTGCAGAGCAGGCAGGAAGCAGGGTCTCCCCAGGATGTACTGCCGCTGGAGGGGCCTCCCTCTCCCTTCCCTGAGGGAGCACGGCCTTCTACTCACTTGTCCTCTTTCTAAATGTTCTAGAAAATGCAAACTTACCTATAATGACAGAAAGCCGACGGAGGTTCCCTGGGAACACTGGGGGAGGTGGAGTCAGGGGGGTGGAATGAAGAAACTACAAGGGGGCACGAGGGACTTTGAGAGGAAAGGATACATTCGTCACCTTCACTGTGGCACTAACGTGTCTGCGCACCCACATGGCAAAACTTAATAAATTGTATGCTTTCCACATGTTAGGCTTACTGTATGTCAATTATAACTCACTGAGGCTCGTACAAGTCATTATAGACATAGGAAATATTGCTTAATATGTAAGTTGAATTAAAAAGGCAAAACTGTGTAGCATTTTTTCTTGCGCGTTTTTCTCCTTGTCCAGCAGAGGGCGGCAGAGCTACCCCACAGCCTGGCGCCTCCCCCGGGAGCTGCTGACCACCTTCAGCATCACCCACAGCCCAGCAGAGTCTGACCCTCACCAGCGTCATTCAGTCCACCATCTTCCTCGCTCTCCAAGCTCCACACACTGGACTCTGTCAGTCCCTCCATCCAGCCAGGCGTCTGTCCCCCTAAAGTCTGGTCCCTCTGTAGGCAGCTCCTCTCTCCACAGCCTCTGTCCTTCATGGGGCAAACGCCCACTAATGCTTCAGGTCTAAGGCAAAGGTCACTTTCTCAAACCAGCTGAGACTCCATTACATGTTCCAGAAGCACCAGACACTTTCTCTTCACAGCTCTTCTCTCAATTACAATTACACCTTAATTCCATGATTTTCTCTGACTGCCTGTCTCCCCATCACAAGGCAAACTCTGTGACCCAGGGCCCACATGTGTCCTCTTCTCTGTGGAGTTTCCAGGGCCCAGACCAAGGTCTGACACATCACAGAAGCTCAGAAAATACTCATTAAATGGATGAGGGAAATCACACAACAGAAGTCTGACACCACCATGTGACACCTGGGGGTCAGAGCATGTTCCTTGTAGACGTGGGGGCACTGGCATCAGCATGAGAGGAGGCCAGCAGGGCTGTCCCTGGGATGGGCCTTTCCCCTTGTAGAGTCAAGAGGGAGGACAGGGGCCTCCTAACAGTAAGGGGTCGGATCCCAATCATTCCTAGAAAAACACACCCCCCTCCCCATCTCTACCTTGTGAGTGACTTCTCTCCCCTAAGGGCCTGGGCCAGCAGCCTGTGGCCTTCCTTTGCTCATGGAGACCTGACTTTGTACAAACTCTGAATTCTCAGCATTGGGTAGACTTACCCTTAGAAGAGGGGGTGGCCCACCTTGACCTCAAAGGAATCAGGGGGCGACTCCCCATCCCCAGGGCCTCTGGTCTGTGGGACACCTGGATGTGGTCCCCTGAAGACATGTCACCAGCCCAAGGCATCCAGGGGGAACAAGGGGACTTTCCCATCCAGGATGGGACAGGAGAACCAGGATGTGCATTTGCTTCCATCTCAGAGGGGCTGAGGGTCCCATAGGGCCTCTCCTCTCCTAACAGAGGAACCCACAGGATCCCCTGTCTGAGTATCCAGGTGGAGCTTCTCCAGCTCCTGGGCCCTGTAGGAAAACCTAAAGCAGATGACAGACAGGGACATAGATGACTTAGATGCAAGACCCCAGTGCCGTGATGGGAGAAACACAGGCCATTCTGAGGACCAGCCCCACAGGTCTTGAGACCTCGCAGAGTGCTTTGAGATCTCAAGAGACCACTCGCTTGCCCTTTCCTTTGAACCTTGGGGGCAGAGAGCTCCTCCTGAGGCAGCACATCCACCAGGCAGCACAGGACACTGGATGGGGAGTCCACTGAGCAATGCCTGTCCTCACCCTTGGTTCACCCTGCACTAGGATGGAGTGGGGCAGCCTGAGGACGCTCAGTGACAAGACGCAGGCTGAAGGGATTCTCAGCATAGAGGTCAGAGCCCACCTCTGTCCAGGGCTCAGGATCAGCTCACACACTCTGGAGCCTGGTCAGCATTGCTGGTGCAGCCCCTGACATTGGCTGCAGGTCTCCTCATGCCCTCCAGGGGGCAACACTGAATACACAGACAACACACAGGAAATTAACACAGCAATTGACCAGGGCTTTGACCAGGGAGGTGGAAAAGGAACCTGATTCCCATCCCTGGGTCCAGCAGATCCTTCTGGTCCCATACCTCGTGCCTGCTCCATTCCACCTCCCCTTCTAAGGGCCTCAGAGAACCCTGCTCTGTCAGGGATCCCTGTGCATCTCCCTACTCCCTGCCTGGTACCACCTGTGGGGAAGGCAGGTGAGCATAAGAAAGTCAGCCAGCCAGAGGACAGAGGCCCCCAGGATGGTGAGGGAGCACATGGACAGACTCTGAGCCACAGCTCAGCAAACACACATGGAGAGGGGGGTCTCCCTAAAACCTTCCCCCAAGGACCAGGTACCCCACAGCCACCTGACCTCCCATCCCACCATCCTCTCACCCAGGACACACAGTAACCTCCCCCTTCACACCCAGGAGCTGTAGTTCCTAAGGCACCAGGTACTGGGTGTCTGTTCCTGGAAGCAGAGATCAGACTGGTGCCACTGGAGATGGAGGGCAGGTCCCCTCACCAGTCATTACTCCACTTGCCCCTTTCTCACCTCCAGAGTCACCTCTGTGACCTGACTGCTGGGAGTAAATCCAACTTTCCCAGAGCATTTGAGGACACTGGGAAGACCCTAGTGCCCAGCTGGGTTTCTGTGTCACAAACAGAAATAATCTCCCTGGTTTGGAGACTCCCGGGTCTCTGTGTGGTGCTGACAGACACAAGGCCAGGACACAGCAGAGGCCAACGCTGGGGCCAGGCGGGTTGTCCTCTCAGGGCACAGGGGTCCCCATCAGCCTTGCTATTGAAAGTGTGCTCCACAGGCCAGTGTGATCAGCATCACCTGAGAGCTTGTTAGATGCAGACTTTTGGGTCCACCCCACACCTGCCGGGTGAGAATCTTCATTTTTGCAGAATCTTCTGACTCTGAATAGGAGAAGGGGAGAGGCTGCTGAATCCCCACAAAATGGGGTCTCAGCCTGGCTGGGTATCCACAAACCTGGGAAGCTGCTAAAGTAGCATTTCTAAGGTGTCACCTGGGCATTCACAGTCTTTATAAAGTTCCACGGGTGATTCCAATGCACAGTGGGGGTGACATCTCTGTGACAAGAGTTCCTGATGTAGCCCCAGAACTCCTGCTCTGAAAAGAAAAGCCAGAAAGGAATGTGAGAGAGGAGGGTGACTGTGCCCCCCGAGCCAGAATTGTGGGGACTGCCCAGGACACCGACGGCCCAGGCTTACCCTTGTCCAAACATGGGGTGTATGTGTGTGCATGTGTGTGTGTATGAGTGTGGTGGGGAACCAGTGCTGAGAAGGCAGAGGACTCAGCAGTTCCCAGGGAACAGAAATATAGGTAGAAGGAAAGAGGAAGAAGGGAGAAAGGGATGCATGAATGAGGGGCGGGAGAGGGAGAGACCTGGGCAGAGACCACACTCCCAGCCCACGTGACCTGGAGAGGCACTCCTGCTCTGGGAGGAGGCTCAGCGAAGACGGAGGAAGGACAGCAGAGCTGACATCTCGGGAGCAGCAGTCCTTGTGAGCATTTCTGGACCCCAGCTCTTCTCACAGAAGGAGGGACAGAGCAGGCAACGGACACCATGGAGTCCCCTTCATCCCCTGTCCACAGAGGGCATGGCCCCTGGCAGGGGCTCCTGCTGGCAGGCCAGAGGGGACATTCTCTGAGGGTGGGAAGGGGGATGGGAGAAGAGAGACTGGCTGGGGTCTCTTGGGGAGAACAGGGCTCTGAGAGGGGACAGAGGGCTTCTGTTTGGCCCTGAGGGGAGAGGACATGGGATCAGGGTAGGATTGGGGGAGGGGGTCTCAGAAACAGGAAAGCCTCATGATCTTGAAGTGGGGAGAAGCAGGAATATCTCAGTTGCTGTAGCTTTCCACATTAGTCATCACTAACCAATAATTTTTGAGGAAAATTGATGACAATAATAATAATTATTTGAGGATGGCACCAGAAAAACTCAACTAGGTGCACTAAACGTTGCCCTTACCCACCTCCATTAGAAACTGGAAAATAAACACCAGGATGTGGAGGGCCCTGGGAACACGCATTCATTCATCCACAGGTGTTTGCAGCCTGTTCCAGGCACTGGGAGAACAGCAAGATCAGACAACTTCCTGCCCTCAGGAACTCATGTTCTGTGGGGAGGAGGAGAGAGAAGCAAGAGATTTAGAATGTGAGGTCAGGGACTGACATTGTCATGCAGAAAACAGAGCAAGGAAAGGTCAGAAAGTGAAGACAGAGCGTCTTTAGAGCAGGTGGTCAGGGAAGGCATCTCCCAAGGATGCCCCTGAGAGTGAGCAGGGTGCTGAGGGCAGGGAGGGAGTGAACTGGGCAGACACCTGGGGAAGAGTAATGGGAACAGAGGGAATAACAAGTTCAGAAGTGCTGAAGTAATGGTGTTCATGCTGCTGACCTTGACCGGTATACACACTTACACACACACACAAACACACACACCCTCACACACACATTCCAAGTCTAGGAGGTAAAGAGACCGGCTCAGGACCCAGGGCCTCATCTTTCCATCCCAATACATAGTTCCAAATATTGATTGATCTCTCTCTCTTCCCTCCTAGTCTCAATCATAACCTTCTGGAACACACGCACCACTGCCAGAGTCACTGTTGAATCGGTGCCGCCCAATACTGCCAAAGGGAAGGATGTTCTTACTTGTTTACAATCTGCCTGGGAATCTTTTAGGCTATGTCTGGTACAAAGGGGACAGAGTAGAGCCCAAACTTCAAATTCTATCATATGTAATAGACTCATCAGAAATTACCCCAGGGCCGGTATACAGCAGTCAAGAGACAATATACCCCTGCTGCTCCAGAACGTCACCCAGGAGGACACAAGATACTACACCCTACAAGTTACAAAGAAAAATTTCCTAATTGAAGCAGGAATTGGACAGCTCCACATATACCGTGAGCGATTCCTCTCTGACCTCTGGGTGTTGGATGGGGTGATTCTACTTCACAACCACAGGATTGACAGGCCCGGACTGTGCCTACATCCCCCTCTGCATTCTGTCTCATGTTAAGGTTTGAGCATTTAGTGGTGGACACGCACAGTAGAGACAAACTTCATAAGATCAGAATACCCTTCCCAGAATGCAGCCCTTGCAGACATTCCCTGCAGAGAGAAGGACCAGTCTGATGGGAGTAACTCAGCAGAGGAAGGTCAGTCTCAGTCCAGCTCCCTGGGTCCCTCCCCATGAACATGACCCTAAGAAAGACTCTGCAGGGCTCAGTCAGCGCCTGGCCTGAGGGGCCCCCTGGGATCCTCACAAAGAAGCTCAGCCCTGGGAAGCCCCTGCCCAGACCCATGTCTCAGGGGTCCTGACTCCAGTGACTCGGGAATCTATGCAAGGGATGGGTTTTGCCCTCCTGGGCAGGGCTGACAGGGAGCAATGTTTTCCCGGCCGTCCCAGTCCCAAGGCTCCTGAGCTGGTCACCAGCCAGGGCTCAGCCCCAAGAGCCACATCTGGGAAGGGGCAGGGGCAGAGCCTGGCCTTTCACCTGAGACTCAGCATGGAGAGCACAGATGAACAAGGCACCCAGGCCATTAGCTGACAGCCCTGGGCCCTCAGGAGACTTCAGAGGAAGGTCAGTGTTCCCAGGTGAGGCACAGAGGAGAGAAGATGCTGCTGGCAGCTCCTCATCCACCAGGGATCAGGCCCAGGGGCATTCCCTCTTAGAATCAAACGATAACAGATACATTTATTTGAGCAGCTCCTTTCTACCAAGATTTAAGTCAGGAACTGTCAATATTTTAAGGTTATTTCACTGACAACCTGGCAGCCAAATATTAATCCTACTTCATTGAGGGGAAACTGAGGCACAGGGTGATACAGTCTCTAAATCAGGGTCACAGAGACCATGAGCAGCAGATCAGTCACACGAGGTCGTCTGCAGCCACAGCCCCATCCTCTACTCCACCCAGGGGCCTTATTAGGTGTCTGTGACCCCAAGACAGGTTGTTGGTTCAGATACTTTCTTCTCGGGTATCCCCAGCTCAGAGGGAGAGATTCCGGTCTGGGGAGTGAGAGCAAGTGGAGAATTCACCCCCGTTTACTGAAGAACTAAATTACCTGCTTCAAGAATTAGAGTCAGTGCAGGAATGACAGGCCACCCCTCAGGTGTCTGGTCCAACCTCCCTGCACTGGACTTGAAGTCACTTACTTGTTTCCTGATGTGTTGGTGTCCCTCCCACTGGTGGATAAAGGAAAGACTTTGCCATCTCACTCCCCACTCGACACCTGCAGTCAGCACCTGGCCCACGTGTAAGAAACTCTCAAGTGAAGGAATGAATGGTGAATGAATGATCCAAAAATTTCTTCAGAGACTGGAACCTGGATGCACAAACCCTGGAATTCTGGCCACACAGGACAGATTCTCTGACCCTCCAGGGGCTGAGGCTAATGTCTCAGACCTCTTCCTGCTCTCTAGGGGAATACTCCTTCCCACAGTTGGTGTGAGACCCTGGGGTATTAACCATAATTTTCACATAGAGAAGAATTTTAACTTCTTCTCAAATTTCTATCTCATAACCACCAAACACGGTTTGTCCGTGGAGGCCATATTTGCAGCAAGTTCAGGCTCCTCCCTTTCCATCAGTCACTCTTCTGTATTTGCACACGTCCACAGCTGCCCTCAGCAGAGACAGAAGAGACATTAAAGACCAAGGACAGAGATCAGGTTCTGCTGCCAAAGCTGAACAGCTCCTGCCTGTCTCATCACTCTTTTCTGGATCATTCTTTGGATTCAATCATTTATTGGGTCACTGACTCATGTCAGTTTCAGTCGCCTGGGAAGATCTGATCCACATCTTTGCCCTGAGCCCGAGTACTCGCCTGACTGCCCTGCTTGCTCCTGGTCCTCATGTGTTATTTACACTCAAACTCCAAATCCATCATTACCCATCTCTAGGAGAACCTTGAAAATGGTGCCTCAGAAAAAACACACCTCACTGGGTGATGGAGGTGTGTGCAGTGGGATGGAGTCAGCCCTGGTTGGCCAGGCAGTGAGATGGTCAGTGAAGAACCAGCAGAGGTATGGAGGGTGGGGTGTGGGAGTGATGGTATCTCCGACTTCTGTCCTGTGCCTTTTCAAGACCAAACCCTGCTAACATATTGACACTTGAGAAAGTCTGTGCTTTCTCCCGGACGTAGAGCCAGCGGCCTTACGTTCCCTAAGCACTCCGATCCTCATGCATTTGTCTTCATATACACAAACCCGCATTATTCTTTCAAGGACTCAAGTTGACTGAGTGGTGAGAGATGCCAACTCTGATTTGCCCATTTTTCAATCAGGTTATTTGGTTTTATTGTTGTTGAGTTTAGCAGTTCTTTGTATATTCTGGATATTCACCCCTTATTGATATATAATTTGCAAATTATTTTCTCCCATTCCATAGGTCACCTTTCACTCTGTTGATTTGTCCTTTAATGAACTGAAGTTTTTCTTTGTTTTTTTTAAAGATTGGCACCTGAGCTAACATCTCTTGCCAATCTTGTTTTTTTTTTCTTTCTTCTTCTTCTGCCCAAAGTCCCCTGGTACCTAGTTGTATATTCTAGTTGTAGGTTCTTCTGGTTGTGCTACATGGGACGCTGCCTCAGCATGGCCTGATGAGCGGTGCTAGGTCCACGCCAAGGATCGGAACCGGCAAAACCCCAGCTTCACACTTCTGCATGCGGATGTCCAGTATCCCAATACTCTTTCTTGAAAAGACTGTCCTTACTCCATAAATGGTCTTGTCTACTTTTTCAAAATCATCTGATTACATTATTGGGGCTTTATTTCTGTATGGCTATTGTATCCCATGATCTATGTCTGTCTTTATGTCAGTGCCATGATATTTTGGTTCTTTAGCCCTGTGGTAAGTTTTGAAATCAGGAAGTGTGAGTCCTCCAATTTTGTTCTCCTTTTTAAAGATTGTTTTAACTATTCAGGGTCCCTTGAATTTTAAGTTGGATTTTTTGATTTCTGCAAAAATTTCATCAAGATTTTGATAAAGTGTATATGAAATATGAAGATAGTTTGGGGGATATTGGCATCTTAACAATATTAATTCTTCCCATCCATGAACATAGACGTCTATCCACTTATTTGTGTCTTCTTTAATTTCTTTCAAAATGTTTGGTCGTTTTCAGTGTACACATCTTTCACCTCCTTGTTTAAGTTTATTCCTAAGTATTTTATAGTTTTTGATGGTATTGTAAATGGAATTGTTTTCTTCATTTCTTTTTTGCATTGTTCATTGTTATTGTATATAAATGTAACCAATTTTGAGTGTTGATTTTTGTCTCCTGCAACTTTGCTGAATTTGTTTATTAGTTCTAACAATTTTTTTTGTGTGTGTGTGGAATCTTTAGGGCTTTCTACATATAAGATTATCTTCGGCTAAAAGAGAGAGTTTTTCTTCTTCCTTTCTAATTTGGATGCCTTTTATTTCTTCTTCTTGCCTCATTGTTCTGGCTAGCATTCCTCTACTATGTTGAATAGAAGTAGTGAAAGCAGCATTGTTTTCTTGTTCATAATCTTAGAGGAAAGTTTTCAGTGTTTCTCCGTTGAGTATAATGTTAGGTGTGGGCTTTTCCTTTATGACCTTTGTCATATTGAGTACTTTCCTTCTATTCCTAACAGTTCCTGTCTTTTGTTAAAACTGTAACCACTTCTCTGTAGAGGTTTCCTTCACCGTGATATTCAAGCCACAGAACAGGAAGTAAAAGTCCTCTTCAGAGTGAGAAATCCCTTGGATTAAGAAGCTCTCCAGGCCCTAAGGCTGTGGTGAGGCATCCTCACTCCCTAATAAATTATTTAACAAGAAGTAAATACCTTCCCACTTTATGTAACATTTCCTTGGCCCCAGAGATGGACAGAGCCGGCAAGCCCGCCTTCCCCAACACACACGGAAGTGTGTATAGGAATACGGCCTGATCTTTTCTGAAGTCAAAGAAAGTTCTAGGAAAAAATCAATGAAAGTTCATGAGAGAAAAATTCTACCTGATGATGAGGTCATAGGACACATGGGATGGGATGAGTAGAGGTTCCTGTTGCTGATACTACAGAGATGTCCAGAGTATTGATCAGGGGTCATCCTGGGGTGATATAGGGGTCCAAGGGGGAGATGCAGCCAGCTCCTTACAGATCCTCCCCTGAACAGAGATGCTTGTCTTTCTGCAGAGATCAGGACCATCTTCTGGGTCACCTTTACAGAGTGGCTGAGATCTCTGAGGAAGGAGTGTAGTCCCTGGCCCCAGGCCCACTCTCTGTCAGTCACCTCCTCTGTTTCTCCACAGAGCCAGTGTCAAAGCCCTCCATCTGAGTCAGCATAGGACATAAGGACCCCAGTCACAGAACATAAGGACCCTGTGGTCCTGACCTGCCTCATGCATGACCCTGGTATCTCCATCCAGTGGTTCTTAAATGACCAGAGTCTGCAGCTCACAGAGAGGACGAAACTATCCCAGGACACAGCACCCTCACCATAGAATGTGTCAGGAGGGAGGATGCTGGAGATTATCATTGTGAGTTCTCCAATCCAGTCAGTTCCAGCAAAAGTGACCTCCTCTGGCTCGATGTGAAATATGAGTCTGGCCCTCTGGCTCTCCTACCCTCCTCCGTGTTATTAACCTCTGAATAGATTTTTTTTTCTTATCTGTAAAATTATGATTCTGATGCAATTTTTAAGTAGAGTTGTTATGAGTAGTCAATGATGAAGGTGGAAATTCCTTGGAAGACTCACATTGAATCAGTAAATGCTCAACAATGTGAACTGACTTTGTCATTATTGTTGGCATAAGGCCATATTCCACTCCAGGTCCCAGCTCTTGTGGGTCTCACTGGCACCATCTCCACAGTGGAAGGACAAGCAGTGGCTTTGCAATGAGGCGTGGGAGCCCATGATAAGCTCTCAGGAATCATAGCTCTATCCTTCCTCCAGGGGGAGGTGTGGATGGCACCTGGACTGTGACAGAGACAACAGGAACAGATAAGAGGACATCCATATGGGTATCAACACTGATCTTTTTCTCCCTGTCCAATTCCTCTGGAAGAATTCCTAAAGTCTTCCTAAGTATTCTTATTTTCACGTCAATAGAGTTTTTCGTGTAGGTTCAGTAAGATTCTGTCCTCCTTGTTACTAGAATATCATTGAAAACCTAGCTGGTACAACTACGTCTTTTACTTGAATGTCTTATTTGAGAATGACGCCCATGGGATCAGATATGACCCACACTCTAAGGAGCTAAGGTTGACTTGATGAGTATTTTGGGGATCTGGGGAAGAGAGAACCTCACTCAAAGCTATAGACACTGCAGGTGAGTCCTGATGCCCAGGATTTCTAATGTCAAGAGGCTGTTAAAAGTTCCATCTGAGGTTCCTTAGGAAACCCTGCATCAGAGGAAACTGTGTGGTGAGTGTGCAGTTCCACAGCACCTGTGTAAAATCAGGCCAAATCGAGTGAGAGCAGCCTTGTTTCAGGATCAAGAACACTCTTCCTCGGAGATGATCTTTGATCAAATGGAAGTGACTGTCAGAGAAATGTTGAGTCTCATGGAAAAGTCCAGCAAGCACAGCCTTCTGATGATCAGATTCGGGCCCTGTTCACCGTCTCTCTGCTGTTTTGCACATCTTTACAAATTGCAGGGAACTGATGGAGATGCAGACTGGGTCTTGGCTGATAGAGATGGGGTTGTGTTTCCCTCCCACTGTGCAGAAAGCAGTTTTGTCATGACCTAGAGGCCTGATGTTCCCCTCAGACTCATTCAACTTCAGGCAGTTCGTCCTGACTCTAGGCCCCTGGCCTCCATTTTCTCAGAGCATTTCCTTTAGAAATGTAATTGCAACCTGTAATTGCAGATTCTTTCTCTGCACTTTCGTCTCCTTAAAATTTTCTTCCCAGGGGCCGGCCCGCTGGTGCAGCGGTTAAATGCACACATTCCGCTTCAGCGGCCCGGGGTTCACCCGTTCAGATCCCGGGTGTGGACATGGCACCGCTTGGCAAGCCATACTGTGGTAGGCATCCCACATATAAAGTAGAGGAAGATGGGCACGGATGTTAGCTCAGGGCCAGTCTTCCTCAGCAAAAAGGGAGTTGGCGGCAGATGTTAGCTCAGGGCTAATCTTCCTCAAAAAGAAAAAGAATTCTCTTCCCAGTTTTAGGATCCAGGGAATGTCTTTCCCAAGGGCTTGGGCCCAACCCTTTGACATGTAACCCTCCTGGAAGATGCTGCCCCTGCCTCATAGTCTCGGAGGGAGGGCGGGAGACTAACTTCAGTAGGTCCCTATACAACCAAGATGTAAAATGACCTCCTGTCAGGAATTTATGAGAAGTTTTACTTTTCTTTAGAGTAAGGCTGATTAGTAAACACAAGTGACCTACATTACCCTCTACCCACTCTTAAAATCTCTCCAGCCTTTTGTTTCAGGTGTTGAGTTCAGTTTCTCCCCTATTTCTTTGAGCTTGAATAAAGTCTTTCTGCTTCTTTAACTTTGGCACAATTTTTACTTTGACATTCCCTGCCTGTATTTAGCTGATCCTGTCATCTTGCACACAGTGTCAATCCTCACCATATTTTCAAATCCTCTAATTTCTTTCCTTATCTGGCTACAATCCTCCAAATGAACATTTCCAATTTTCCTCCCTCCCTTCTGACTTGGCCTCTACAGCAGGAGATGACCTGACTGCCCAGATCCTTCTGGGGTCCCAGTTTGCCCCCTACCTTGCCTTCGTTCCTAGGATCTGAGAAACACAGTGAGCTGAAGTCCAACGACTTGAAAGAGATGTGGAAGATGCCCCACCACAGTGGCCCGAGCCCCCATAGTGTCCTCATTCCACACACATGGTCACCACACCTTCAAGGAACAAGATCATGCAGATTTTTAAAGTCATTCTGTCATAAAACCCAACAACTCCAGTGGACAAGCAGGTCTCTGCCATATCAACCACCCCACATCCACACTGGATCATTCCTGTCCAGGGCCCTCCCCAGCCTTGGGCTCAGACATCTGTGTCCTCATTCTTTTCTTTCTTTGCTGTTTTTACAAACGCCATGTGTCTAATCTAAGGAGAGACCACAAACAAAACCTGGGAAATGGTAAATAGAATCTGTCCTCTGGTGCTGTGTCATTTCCTTCTCCTTTTGGCCTATGGGGAGTTTGGCTGAATCCTTGGAGATCCGGTGATGAGGTGGAGCAGGGGTAAGCAGAGGTGGGCATTGAGGGGTGGTGTGGAGGGATGAGGTCTGTGCAGAGTCCTGGTGAGAAATAGTAACTCCTGGGTGGGTTTTGGGGTATTTGGCATGACTTCAGATCTAGTGGGGCCATGTAGGAGGGCACTTTTTGGGGGCCTCCAAGATGAGCTGAGAATTCTGAGCAAGAGGCTGCTCCCCCTGTTGAGGGAGGTGCAATTGGAGCTGGTGCAGTGAAGTTGGGGTGCCATTCTTCTAGATTTGGTTGGGAGTGACTGGTGAGATAAAGGTTTGGGGAAAAGAATAAATTCTTGAAGGCTCAGATTAGTGTCCTGACAAAGGATAATTGGGGATAAGAGGGAGTGCCAGATGTACAGGCTGAAGTGGATACGGGACAGGGCACAAGGAGGAAAGGGAAATGAGCATCCAGTGGGGGCTAAGAGTTTGGAGAGTGAGAAAAGATTGGAGGACAGAGGACACCATGAACGCAGAAGACTAGAGTTGAGGGAATTTGGGGAATCAAGTCAGGAAGGGAGTTTGAGCGTGGGGTAGTCACACTAGAAAAGGAACCAGGGATGGAGCTTGGGGGAATGTGGTGAATGCAGGGCAGGTGTGGCAGTGAGGACTAAGTTGAGGGCCAGAGTTTTCCAGTCACCAGTCCTGACCAGGTGAGACATGTGCAGGTTGCTCTCAAAGCCTGGGAGCACTGTAGAAAAGCCAGATCTCACTCTTGTCCCCTGAGACCTACTTCAACTGAGTCAACAAGTGAGCCATGTCCCCAGCGGATTTTTGTGTGAGTGAGTAAGGCTGAATAGGAGCCTGCGGACAGGCAGGGGAAGGCAAATGTGGGGATGGGGAATGAGTGGCAGAATGAGGTTGGAGTGTGTGCAGGCTTTTCCTTCTTGGTTGACTAGTCAGCGTGAACTTCCAATGAATCCACAGGTGAGAGCTGTGTGACAGGTGAGGGGCGGTAGGTGTCATGAGCATCTGAACACCTGTCCTCCTCTAGTCCAGGAAGTGCCACTGCCATTTGTGATGTATCTGCTCTCCCCACCTGACTTTATGTTGGTGGGTGTGATAGAAACCCAGGTCATGAGGAGGAGTTCTGGCTCCCTGGTCACATTACACCCCATGTTCATATGTTCCATCTCTCCTGAGGCGTAGGAGCAGATCAGGAGCTGTTTTCCTATTGTTGTAGAAGGCATGGCCATGCTCAGAACCCTAGGAGTCAGCATGGAATTCTGTTATTAGTTCCTACCAGAGACTCCACAAAGCTCCTTTCATCCTCCTAACATGGGTTGCATGGAGGTACATGTGCAGGAACTTGTCCTTTCCTCTGGAGGGTGTGTTCAGCATGCCCCAGACTATTGGAGCCCTAAAACCTTCATAGTTGTAGCAGATCAATGAGTGGTCACGGATGTGGATGGTCCTACAGCCCATGGAACTCTCACACTTGCTTAGATTGTTGATTACTAGAGTTGATCCTGCCACTGATGTCATTGTCCACACTGACGTCATTGTCTTTGATTATCAATCTCAGCAGGCATTTAATTCCCCTCTGGAGCACACATGTCTTACTAAGGCACTCAGAATACTTGCCATTTCTTGTTCATAATTAACAAGAAAGCTTCTAGTTCTCACTGTTAAGTATGATATGAGCGGTAGGGCCCTAGGTTTTTTATGACTTGAGTTAACGTGGAATTGACTTGGAGGATGAACACGTCCGTTGCTCTGCCAGGCAGGGCCAGCTTCGTGGGCTCACAGTTTGTCCGGTCACTTAGAAGGCCCTGGAGGTTTTGCCATCGTGAAATTCTTCATGATTTTTGAACAGATCTGATTTTCACACTCAGTCCCCCAGTTTATGTAGCTGGTTCTGCCCTTGGGAGTGGCCATGGGTGGGTGGGATCCCTTGGGGAAAAAAGTTTGAACCAATTGGGAGATGCACCTTGAAATTTGGCCACCAGAGGGCGGCACCACCCCAGCATAACCCAGAGGGCTGTGAAGAGAGATGTGGAGGAATTGGGCTTTTTCTGCTCTATTTGTGTCATTGTAAGTCTCTAACTCTCCCCCACTCTGCCACCCCGACCTCTGATAACAGAGGGAAGGTTATCCAGGCCTTATGGACTTCAGAGATTCAGATTTTGGACTCCACATCCAAGGGGGGGAAAAAAAGAGAAGAAATCACAACTAGTTGGCTCAAATGTGAATAGTACTAAATAGACATAATAAAGTCCGTACTGAGTATTGGTCTTAGGAAGGCACTGGGGAGACGGGGACAGGAAGGGGGTATGTTATGATGATGGGGAAGAAAGGAGCTGAGTCCTCATCTTCCAATAGGGAAGACCTTAGATAATGCCTGAAAGTGAAAAATCAGTAAGTAGCCTCCGAGCATGTTGTTCAGAGAGGACCTTGCTTCCCTGCAGAGGAGCTGCTGCTGTTTGGGGCAGATCTCCTCAGTGTGGCCCAGATAGGAGATGCCAGGACCTCCCTGTGACCACTCTGAACAGAAAACAGAAGCACTGGGTTTATCATGGCCAAGTCCAGTGTTATCACAAATCTAAGAAAGAGAACATTCAACAGGAGGGAGGCAGCACTGATTTTGCTCACAGTGTGAATGTCAGGAACAGAATAATAATTTCACTGTTCTAGCTACAGTGGTCAGTGTGACAAGTTAAAATCTCCTCTGGGAGGTAAGTCAGTCACATCAAAACAATGTGCCCCTCTGAGCAAGCCTTACACACCTGGTTAAGAATCGTCCAAGAAGCCCACTGTTCTCAGGTCTTTGTCCATATGACATATGATGGGGACTGACATGTTCTCTCTGTTTGTTTGGGTTTTTTTACATCAGGAGCATAGAATTGAAAAACTATAATCTTTGGTTCATGACCCAGTATCATCACCAGTCCATACATTGCCCACCTTCCTTTTTTAGAGAACTATTGCTTATTTAACTTAATTTTTATTTTTTACTTGTATATTTAGAATCAGACTTTAGTTACAGCTTCCAGAAGATCTCCAAAGGCAGGACTGGAGGTTTGGTTCAGTAGGAAAGCTGTTGCTCCTTCCTGGATGAAAAAACTAGGAAACCAAGTCACTGCTGCCATGTTGGTGTCAGGCCACAGCACCTGGGCAGCCTCTCTTTAGGTACAAGCACGGGACCCACTGGCTCCACGGCCCTGAGTGCCAGGAGAGGCTCTACCGGCATCTCACGAGAACCACTTCCCTCTTCCACAGCATGAACCTGCTGTCAGAGATTCCAGGAACTGCTGCCTGCAGCTTCCCAGGGTTTCATGTGCTTTTGAATGTGGTTGGAAGAGATGAGTTAAGTCAATCTGGGGTGTCTGTCCTAGATGTCATTGGGCACCTCCAATGTAACATGTCCATAACCAAGACCTTTATTTCCCCACCTCCCAACTGATCCTCCCAGAGTCTTCCTCTTCTCAGTCAAGGTCAACTCCATCATTCCAGGGGCTCAGGTCAGAAATCTTGGTGTTATCCTTAATGTGTACGTTGCTCTCACTCTAATCTCTAATCCACATGCAAACCTTGCAATCCATCTACAGAATATAAATAGAATCCAGACACTCAGACCCAAACCACCACCATCCTACATGGGGTTACCGTAATAGTCTCCTAATGGGTCTTCCTGCTGCCTCCTTGTCCCCACTTCCCTTCTATCTGTCTGCTTAGTGTAGGATCTCTGAATCCTCAGAGATGAATTCTTTTAAAGCCCAAATCAGGTCATCCTTTTTCTGCTCGAAGCCCTCCTGTCACTCACATCTCAATCACACCAAAATGCAACGTCCTCACCTCTGCCCACAGGCCCAGGTTAGTGATGCTCACAGTGCTGGTCTGCATCAAGACGGGGAGTTTCCACTGGAAGGTCAACTCTGTGCTTTGGTGGAGAAAGTCTTGCAAAGAAGAAAGTGTCCACCGAAATAAACAGGACACTTAGTGATGTGGTTGATCTACTTTCTGACCCAACCTCCTTGGCTCCTTGCAGATCACCTTTCAGCAGCACTGTCCTGTACAAACTGGTTCCTGCCTGCACTCTCATGTCATCCTCCTCATCCCATCTGTTGCCATCACAATGGCTTCCTGACCCTGAAATCTGCCAAGTAAGTTCCTGCCCCAGGGCCTTTGCACTGACTGTTCCCACTCCTTGGAATAATCTTCTTCCAGTGACATGTGTGACCCCTCCTTCCCTTCCTTCAGGTCCTGCTCTCATGGCACCTTGTCATGGAGGGTTTCCTGACCATCTTATATAGAATAAAAAGATGCCTCCCAACCCAGCCACTCCCTATCTCCTTCACCCACTTTATTTTCCTTTAGAGGTCTTACCGCCATCTGAAATACTGCTTAATTATTTATCTTGATTGCCTCTCCCTCCTCACCAGAACGTCAGCTCCCCGAGGCCAGTGACTGTCTGTCAGGTTCACTTTTGTGTCCCCTGCAACCACAGTAAGACTGGGCAGATTGTGTGCTTGGTGTTCAGAAAAAATGGATTAACTCACCCGTGAATAACTGCACACTGAGAATTAAGTGTAGTCACTTCAACTTCACTGTCTGTAAAATGTGGATGATTCCAGCCCTGTCACCATGTAGAAATCAAGGAAGAATGGGCCTCAGTCCTGATATCTGTTACTACATAACAAAACACCTCAAACTTAAAATTTCACTATGTCTGAAATAATGAAGGACCTGAAAACTTTATAACCTCCGTCATGATGAGAAATGATGAGTTTGAGCACAGGAGAGACAGAGGAACCAAAATCTTGGGTGGAGTCCTTTACAGGAGGAACACCGGGGTCCCTGTGGAGGGTTCACCCTCCTGGCTTTTCATGCCTCTCCTCATGTCATCTCTGTGATGACTCTGAGAGAGTCACACTGTCCTCATGCCGCTTTACTGAGAGAAAACAGAAACTCACACTGGTGTTGTCACTTAACCACGTCCACGTGAAACAGTGAGTCTATCTCTCTCTTATGTGCACACGCACACACACACACACTACATGGATTAGACACATGGATTAGTGTCTGGCTTCTTTTTACTGAATATTGTGTCTCTGAGATACATCCAAGTTGACATGTGTCGTCATATTTCTCTAATTGTCATCACTACAAGGTTTTACACTTCCTCAGGAAATGACACATAATATTAAATTACATTTATTAAAGACAGGACCACTGAATGTTTGTGTGACATGATCTGGATATTCTGAAAGGAAAAAGTCATCACACTTTTAAAAGCACACTATACTTTTCAAAGGGCAGTATCTTTACTGTTAATAAGGGGATATGATCATTTCATTTTCTATAACGACAACCTCATTACTCTTAAAAAGTCAGGTATTGCATTTTTAAAGAGATGATTCTTCTATCTTTTGAAAGGACCATATAATCTTATTTTAATAGATGACTTCATTAATTATAAAGGGCAGTACAATATCATTTATCTAAAATGGGTCATTATATTCTTGTAAACATGTTTGTGTTAAATATAAGGCAGGGGCCAGCGACATGGCTGAGTGGTTAAGTTTGCATGCTCCACTTTGGCAGTCCAGAGCTTCACAGGTTCAGATCTTGGGCACGGACACGGCACTGTTTATCAGGCCATGCTGAGGTGGCATCCCACCTAGCACAACCTGAAGGACCTACAACTAGAATGTACAACTATGTACTGGGGGACTTTGGGGAGAAGAAGAGGGAAAAAAAGATTGTCAACAGATGTTAGCTCGGGGGCCAATCTTCCAAAAAAAGAAAAAGATAAGGCAATTATGTGTTTAAAGACAAGATAATTATGAAACAAAACCATGAACATTACATTATAAGCTAGTTTATTTAGAAAGTATGAGAAAGTTCATACCACATAGGCATAAATTAGCAAAATAGAACAGCTAACACCTGGGTAACCACCCAAGTCAGGAACTAGTTCATTGACAGCTTCAGAAGTGCCTTTGGGTCCAGTCCTGGCCACCAGCTCTCCTTGAAGTGACAGTTTCCTGAATTTACAGACATTCCCATTATTTCCTTCACGCTTTTCCCAACTACACCTGAATCCAGAGATTGGGCTTAGGGTTTGTCTTCTTAAACTTCCACTAATGCACACCACACTCCAACTGCCAACTTCTCTTGAATCTTTTGTTCTCTATTGGGTTATAAGTATCAAGCCTATTGCAGTAAGGAGGGGGTCATACCTTTTTTTCCCCTTAACTTTATTTTTCACTGTGGTAAAATACATATAAGTGAAATGTGCCATTTTAACCATTTTTCAGTGTACAATTCTTTGGCATTAAGTACATTCACAATGTTGTGGAACCATATACACTATCTATTTCCACATGTGATTTCCTCTTTTAAAAATTTCAGGAAGAGGATGTCAGCGTCATAGCAGAGTGAGCTTGCCTGGGACTCTCTCCCCTCCAACATACAACAAAAAGGAGCAACCATATTCCAAGAGAAAATATCCTAATAGCACAGGAATCCTCAGAGAGTCACAGCAGCCAGACAACAGAGGGCAGAGAGGCTGGAGCCCCCATTGAAGGAGCTGGAACAGGGGAAGAGAGAACTTCGCTCCCCTAAAGACTGGGATCGCTGCCATGGGAGACTCCATGAGAGAAGGAGTGGGGGAGGGGCTGCACATCCACAGGATCACCCAGGACTTCCTAGCACCCTTGCAGCCAAAGGGAAGCACTCTAATGGCATGAAAGCTATCATGTGGAGTGACCTCATCAAGCCAAGACCCCAGGAGACCAGATAGCGAGAGCTAATCAGGAAACCCAGGTCTGGGCACAAGAGAAAGCACCGCCCCCACCCTGCGCTGTGCTGCGCCATCTCTGCTGAAGGCAGAAGTCTTCAGAATATGTGACTCTCGACCCCCATCTAGTGGCGATAGGCTGTAACTGCAACCAAATAATATCACAATGGGCAAAACCTGTAGTTCCAGTATCAGGCAATTCATCAAATCTCCAGACCAGAGGGAAAACAATAAATACCAAGAATTATGTCCTGAGGACTCAGAGATAAGTAAACTAAATGACAATGAATTCAGAATAGCTATCATTAAAAAACCCAATGAGGTAAAAGAAAATATAGAGAAATAATTCAATGAGTTCAGGAGCTACTTCACAAAAGAGATTGAAACTATAAAGAAGAATCAATCAGAAATGCTAGAGATGAAAGACACAATGGAAGAGATAAAACAAAATACAGGTTCCCTGAATGCTCGTGTGGACACCATAGAGGAGCGAATCAGCATAATCAAAGATAGACATGCTGAATGGCTCCAGGCAGAGAAGGAGAGAGAACTAAGACTAAAAAGAAATGAAGAAAATCTCCAAGAGATATCCGGCTCAATGAGGAAATGCAACATAAGAATTATAGGTATCCAAGAAGGTGAAGAGAAGGAGAATGGAGCAGAAAGCATGCTCAAAGAAATAATAGCAGAGAACTTCCCAAATCTAGGGAATGAGAGAGAAATGTGGGTGGAGGAAGCTTTCAGATCTCCTAGATTTGTCAATGTAAAAAGACCTATGGCAAGGCATATAGTAGTAAAACTGGCAAAAATGAATGGCAAAGAAAGAATACTCAGGGCAGCTAGGCAGAAGAAAATAACCTACAAAAGAACCCTATCAGACTTTCAGCAGATTTCTCTGCAGAAACCTTACAAGCTAGGAGAAAATAGAATGACATATCCAAGTTTTAAAAGATAAAAATCAGCCAAGAACACTCTATCCAGCAAAAATATCCTTCAGATATGAGGGAGAAATTAAATATTTCCTAGACAAACAAAAGCTAAGGGGCTTTGTATCCATGAACTACCCCCTACAAGAAATCCTCAAGAAGGCCCTCATACCTGAAAAAAGAAAAAAAGGGAGAAAGGAGCCACAAAACACAGAGTAAGGAGACAAATAGATAGAATCAGAATAGGGCAGCAAATATTCGACTATAGCACTAGGATAGAGGGAAGGAAAACACCAAAAACAAAGACAATCTTGTCACTTAACCACAAACTCATGACACAAGTTGGAATAAGATATGAAAATAACTTACGAAGGGAGGAGGAAAGGGACTGAGTCAGTTTAGACTAAGGAAATAAGAGGCCATCAGAAAATGGACTATGTTATGCACGAGATTCTGAATACAAACTTCAGGGCAGCCACTAAACTAAAAAGTAGAACAGAGACAAAAAAAATAAATAAGGAAAAAACTAAGAAACACAACATAAGAAACTACAGAAGTCAATGGGTAGACCAAAACACACAGGATGAAACACAAAGGAAATGCAGGAAAACCAGAAAACGAGTGACAGAATGACAGCATTAAGCCCTCATACATCAGTAATCATCCTCAATGTAAATGGATTGAACTCTCCAATAAAAAGACACAGAGTGGCAAGATGGATTAAAGAATAAGATCCAACAATTTGTTGCCTCCAGGACACACATCTCAGCTCCAATGACAAATACAGGCTCAGACTGAAGGGGTGAAAGACTATACTCCAAGCTAATGGCAAACAAAAGAAAGCAGGTGTCACAATACTTGTATCAGACAAAGTAGATTTCAAGATAAGGCAGGTAAAGAGAGACAAAGAGGGGCAGTATATGATGATAAAAAGGACACTCCACCGAGAAGAAATAATGCTTATAAATATCTATGCACCCAACACAGGAGCACCAAAGTTCATAAAGCAACTATTAACAAACCTAAAAGAACATATTAAAAATAACACAATAATAGTAGGGGACCTCAACACCCCACTCACATCATTGGACAGATCATCCAGACAGAAAATCAAGAAGGAAACAGTGGAATTAAATGAAAAGCTAAAACAGTTGGACTTAATAGACATATATAGAACACTACATCCAAAAACAGTAGAATATACATTCTTCTTAAGTGCACACGGAACATTCTAAAGGATAGACCATATGTTGGGAAACAAGGCAAGCATCTATAAATTTAAAAAAATTGAAATAATAACAAGCATCTTCTCCTATCATAATGCTATAAAGCTACAAATTAATTATAAGAAAAAAGCTGAGAAAGGGAGAAAGATGTGGAGACTAAACAATATGCTGTTGAACAAGCAATAGATCATTGAAGAAATCAAAAAATATCGAGAGACAAGTGAAAATGATAACATGCCATACCAACTCATATGGGATACAGCAAAAGCTGTATTAAGAGGGAAATTCATCACAATATAGGCACACCTTAGGAAACAAGAAAAATCGCAAATAAGCAATCTCAAATTACACCTAACTGAATTGGAGATGGAAGAACAAACAAAGCCCAAAGTCAGCAGAAGGAGAGAAGTAATAAAAATCAGAGCAGAAATAAATGCTACTGAAACAAAAAAAGCAATAGAAAGGATCAATGAAACAGAGAGCTGGTTCTTTGAGAAGATAAATAAAATGGACAAACCCCTAGCCAGACTTACAAAAAAAAAAAGAGAGAAAGCTCAAATAAACAAAATCAGAAATGAAAGAGGAGAAATAACAACAGACTCTACAGAAATACAATGGGCTATAAGAGAATACTATGAAAAACTATATGCCAACAAAATGGATAACCTAGAGGAAATGGATAAATTCATAGACTCTTACAACCTCCCAAAGCTGAGTCAAGAAGCAGCAGACAATCTGAACAGACCAATCACAAGGAAAGAGATTGAAACAGCAATCAAAAGCATCCTAAAGAATAAAACTCCAGGACCAGACGGCTTTCCTGGGGAATTCTACCAAAATTTTGGAGAGGATTTAATATCTATACTTTTCAAGCTATTCCAAAAAATTAGGGAGGATGGAACACTTCCCAACACGTTCTACAAGGCCAACATCACGCTGATACAAAGCCTGACAAGGCCAGCATGAAAAAGGAGAACTACAGGCCAATATTGCTGATGAACATAGATGCAAAAGTTCTCAACAAAATTTTAGCAACCCGAATTCAGCAATACGTCAAAAGGATCATACATCATGATCAAGTGGGATTCATACCAGGGACACAGGGATGGTTCAACATCCTCAAATCAATCAACGTGATACACCAATCAACAAATTGAGGAATAAAAACCATGTTATCATCTCAATACATGCAGAGAAAGCATTTGACAAGATCCAACAGCCATTTGTGATTAAAAACTCTGAGCAAAATGGTGATAGGAGGAAACTACCTCAACATAATAAAGGCCATATAGGACAATCCCACAGCCAACATCATACTCAATGGGCAAAAACTGAGCAGTATCCCCCTGAAAATAAGAATGAGACAAGGATGCCCTCTATCACCACTCTTATTCAACATAATACTGGAGGTTTTTGCCAGAGCAATTAGGCAAGAGAAAGGAATAAAATGAATCCAAATAGGAAGTGAAGGAGTGAAACTCTCACTGTTTGCAGATGACATGACCTTATATACAGAAAACCCCAAAGAATCCATTGGAAAACTATTAGAAATAATCAACAAATACAGCAAAGTTGCAGGGTATAAAATCAACTTACATAAATCAGTAGCATTTCTATACTCTGATAACGAACTAACAGAAAAACAACTCAAGAACACAATACCATTCACAATTGTAACAAAAAGAATAGAATACCCTGGGGTGAATTTAGCCAAGGAAGTGAAAGACCTATACAACGAAAACTACAAGATTTTCCTGAAAGAAATTGATGACGACATAAAGAGATGGAAAGACATTCCATGCACATGAATTGGAAGAATAAACATAGTTAAAATATTCATACTACCTAAAGCAATCTACAGATTCAATGCAATCTCAATCAGAATCCCAATGATATTCTTTACAGAAATAGAACAAAGAATCCTAAAACTCATTTGGGGTAATAAAAGACCCAGAATTGCTAAAGCACTCCTGAGAAAAAAGAACAAAGCTGGAGGCATCACAATCCCTGACTTCAAAACATACTACAAAGCTACAGTAATCAAAACAGTCGTGGTACTCCTACAAAAACAGACACACAGATCAATGGAACAGAATTGAAAGCCCAGAAATAAAACCACACATCTATGGACAGCTAATCTTCAACAAAGGAGCTGAGGGCCTACAATGGAAAAAAGAAAGTCTTTTCAACAAATGGGCTGGGAAAACCAGAAAGTCACATGCAAAAGAATGAAAATTGACCATTCTTTTTCACCATTCACAAAAATAAACTCAAAATGGATCAAAGACCTAAAGGTGAGACCTGAAACCATAAGGCTTCTAGAAGAAAATATAGGCAGTACACTCTTTGACATCAGTATTAAAAGGATCTTTTTGGGCACCATGTTTTCTCAGACAAAGGAAACAATAGAAAGAATAAACAAATTGGACTTCATCAGACTAAAGAGCTTCTTCAAGGCAAGGGAAAACAGGATTGAAACAGAAAAACAACCCACTAATTGGTATGTGCAAGTCATATATCCAACAAAGGGTTAATCTCCATAATATATAAAGAACTCACACAGCTCAACAACAAAAAATCAAATAACCCGATCAAAAAATGGGCAGGAGTCATGAACAGACATTTCTCCAAAGAATATATACGGATGGCCACTAGGCACGTGAAAAGATGTTCAACACCACTGATCATCAGGGCAATGCAAATGAAAACTATACTAAGATATCACCTTACACCCATTAGAATGGCAAAAATAACCAAAACCAAAAGTAACAAATGTTGGAGAGGTTGAGGAGAAAAAGGAACCCTCATACACTGCTGGTGGAAATGCAAACTGGTGCAGCCACTATGGAAAATAATATGGAAATTTCTCAAAAAATTAAAAATAGAAATACCATATGGCCCAGCCATCCCACTACTGTGTATCTATCCAAAGAACTTGAAGTCAGCAATTCCAAAAGTCCCATGCACCCCTATGTTCATTGCAGCATTATTTACAATAGCCAAGACATGGAAGCAACCTAAGTGCCCATCAACTGATGATTGGATAAAGAAGATATGGTATGTATATACAATGGAATACTACTCAGCCATAAAAAAGGATAAAATCATCCCATTCACAACAACATGGATGAACCTTGAGGGTATTATGTTAAGTGAAATAAGCCAGATAGAGAAAGGCAATCTCCGTATGACTCCACTCATATGTGGTAGTTAAACATGTAGACAAGGAGAAAAGATTAGTGGCTACTAGGGGAAAGGGGGAGTGGGAGTTGGGCACAAAGGGTGAATTGGTGCCCCTACAACATGACTGACAAACAATAATGTACAGTTGAAATTTCACAAGATTGTAAACTATCAAAAACAATAAAAAATTTTTTTTTAATTCAGGAAGATTTTGGTGTGTAGGTACTGTGCTCAATTACTAAGCAGTAAAAAACAACAATCTTTGCTGTTGGTTTATGACACATTATCTTTTTTAAAAATGATATTGTTTTTAAAATTTTCATGACCAACTGGGTATACAATGGAGCCATCTTGCCCAGTACAAATATACGCAGCCTCTTGATTAGAAATTAGACATCTGGTTTAAGAACAGCATTGACTATTTCTTTGGCTGTATCATTATTCTGTTAGAGAAGTCCTTATCTCATTCATGAGAAATGCAGCCACGATATCCACTACAACTGCTGTGGCCTTGTCCTTTGCACATGAAATAATCGAATGCTTGGGAAACACACTGAGTGCGTCTTTCTGCTTCAGTCCCAGTTATGAATTTATCCCTGGAGAGCTGGCCATGAAAGAAGTAAAGGATATGACCTCTGCCCATCCCGCACAGCAGAGATGCTGCTGTCCAATGAGGCTGTGCCACGGTGCACAGCACCATGGGTCATCCACAGTCACCACCTCCAAGCAGACTGGCAGATGCGACACCAACAGTGCAAATGTCCAGGAGGTGAGAGGCAGCAGGGACTCTCCCACAGTGAGGGCTGGGGCAGCAAGAAGAGGTACAAATAAGGAGACAGAACTTTACTGCGATCAAGTAAACAGATTTTGAAAAGAATGGCTTTTGCAAAAGCTTTTTAATATAAATTCTGAATGTTTTGAAGTTCTTTGGATACTTGGTAGACTGAATAGTGGCCACCAAAGTATCCAGAGGCTCATCCCTGGAAACTGTGATTGTCCCTTTATACAGCACAAGGGACTTTGCATGTGTGATGAAGTTAAGGATCTTGAGATGGGCAGAATATTCTGGATCATCCCAAATGGAATCCCCAGGTCCTTCTAAGAGATGGGCAGAAAGCCAGAGTGAGATGAAGTGTCAGGACAGAAGCAAGGGAGGAAAGGCCTGTGATGCTGCCCTGATGCAAGGAATGAGGACAGTGTCCAGAATCTGGAAGTCAAGGAAAGGATTCTCCCCCAGAGCTTCCGGGGAGAGCAGCGACCTGCAGACATTTTTTGCGCCCTTTGAAAAATGTTCTCTTTGCCTTAACCATCTGTTAATGTCCTGAGTAACCCTCCTCCTCACTCCTCTTCTGCCCCTGACTACATGCTTCACCATTAAGGCACTGACCCAGTTTAATGTCTTTAGAAAAGGCAAGTGTTCTTAAACACAATGGGAAATTCAACGGCCACACTGGGGGACTGACTTGGGAACTCCTCAACCTGGCTCCTCTCAGACATCTCCCTCCCCCTCATTCCCTATCCTCATTTGTCCTTTGTTTTCCACCTTAGACTCTTCAGCTCTCTTAAATCCATTGATCTGTCCCTCTCCACACTCCTACCTCCTCCACCCCTCTCTCCACCCCTGCCAGACATTTCCCCTCCCGCCTTAGCCCCTCAACTCCCATCATCATTGGAGCTTGGGGCCTCCTCCCACATCATGGGCTCTTGAGAGGCTCACAGACCCCAAGAGCAACTGCCTGAGGGTGAAACAGCTGATTAGAAACAGGAAATGAACTCAGTAAACACTCACACTTTGTCCTCATCAGGCCCAGAGTAACACCTGTTGAGGAAAGGGGTTCTCAAAGGCCCCACGATTCTTAACTCGAAATTTCTCCCTTAAAACAATCTGTATTTAATTATAGCAGTAAACAAATAATGCTAAATTTACCATCATGAACCACTAACCAGTGTACAGTTCAGTAGTGTATATATACACTTGTTGTTGTGCAACATATCTCTAGCACTTTTTCATCTTGCAAAACTAAAAATCTATACCCATTGAACAACTCCCCATTTCCTCCCCACCCAAGCCTCTGACAAGCACCATTCTTCTTTCTGTTCCTATAAATGTGACTGCCTCAGATATCTGATATAAATGGAAACATACAGTATTTGTCTTTCATGACTGGCTTATTTCATTTAGCATAAAGTCCAGGATATCCTTCTTTTTAAGGCTGAATAATATTCCATTGTGTGGATATGCCACATTTTCTTTTTTCATTCCTATGTCTATAGACATTTGGGTTGCTTCCATTTCTTGGCTATTGAGGAAAATGCTGCAATGAAAATGTGGATGTGCAAATATCTCTTCAAAATCCTGCTCTCAATTCTTTTGGTATGAAACTAGAGTGAGTGTGCAGTATCACATGGTAAGTCTATTTCTGCACCATTTTACATTTCCACCAACTGTGCTCAAGGGTTCCAATTTCTCCACATCCTTGCCAACACAAGTCATTTCCTGTTTTGTTCTTTTTGAAAGTGGCCATCCAAATGAGTATGAGGTGATATCTCTCCCTTTGTTGTTTTGATTTGCATTCATCTAATGATAAGTGATGCTGAGCACATTTTCATAAGCTTCTTGGCCATTTGTATATCTTCTTTGGAGAAATGTCTATTCATATGTCTTGACCATTTTATAATAGGGTAGTTTGGTTTTATTGTTGTTGTTGAATTGTAAGGTTTCTTTACATATTCTAGATATTAACCCCTTAACAGAGTTATGATTTGCAAATACATTTTCCCATTCTGTAGATTCCCTTTTCACTCAGTTGATTGTTTCTTTTGATGGTCAATGGTTTTTAAGCTGTTGTAGTCCCATTTGTCTGTTTTGCTTTTGTTCCCTGAACTTTTGGTGTCATACCTAAGACATCATGGCCAAATCGAATGTCATGAGCTTTCTACCTGTGTTATGTTCTGTCGGTATTATAGTTTTGGGTCTTACAGTTCTATCTTTAATCCATTTTGAGTTAATTTTTTGTATATGGTATAAGATAAGGTTCCACCTTCATTCTTTTGCATGAGAATATCCAATATTCCCAACAGCTTTTGTTGAAGAGACTATCCTTTCCCCATTGAGTGGTCTTGGCACTCTTCTCAAACACTGCTTGACCATGTACAGGAGGGTTTATTTCTGGGCTCTCTATTCCATTCCATGCGTCTATATGCCTTTCTTTATCCCAGTACCACACTATTTTTACTGTAGCTTTGTAATGTGTCTCGAAAATCAGGAAGTGCAAGCCTCCACCTGTGCTCCTTTTCAAAATTTATTGGCTCCTTGGGGTCGCTTGAGATACCATGTGATCTTGAGGATGATTTTTTTCTATTTCTGTAAAATATGCCATTAGGATTTTAATATGGATTGCATTGAATCTGTAGATCACTTTGCATAGTGTAGCCATTTTAACAATCTTAAATCTTCGAATCCCTGATTCTGTTGCTAATGGGGATGGATTTTCAAAGCAGCAGGCATTCTGGTTCCCTTTCCTGCAATCTCCTTGCACTCAACCCTCGGAGGGGGTTCACTCATCTCTCCCACCCCACTCTGGGATGACTTACACGTGAGACAGGGAAGGGGTTCCAAGGCTTCAGATCCAGGGATCGTGTGAGGACATTAACAAAGCTGGACCCTTTCCATGCTCCTTTCATCTTTTTCTCTCTGGCTTAACTGTCAATCCCATGGGTAATTCTCATTCTGTAGCTCGTCCACTCTTTTCTTCTGCCAATGCAAGCTCAACTGGAACAATCTCGCCTAGTAGAAATAAAAACCTCCTTCAATAGAAGAGTAAACATCTGTTTTAAGAATGTTGGTGACTGGTTCATTGGACATGTCACTAATTTCTGTGTCAGAAGTATTCATAATTCATCAGTAAAAAAGGTAGCCAAGTTGTCCGTTAGAAATTCTAAAGCTTTGTCTTTCACAAATGCAATAACTGAGTCCTTGGGAGACATAATGAGGGTGTCTGTTCCCTTCAGTTCCAGGAATGACTTCAGACCTGGAGAGTCTGTCTCTTTCAGAATCACAAAGCTGCCTTAGCTTGCCCCACACCCAGAGGAACTGCTCCTGGTCAAGGAGCAAGTGCGCTTGTGTCAGCCCTATTTTCATTCTAGTGTCACCAGCCTCCAACCAGATTTCAGGAGGGATGCCTGACCATGCAAATATCCAAGAGGGTGGGGAGCAATAGGACCTAGGAGGGTCCTATAGTGCTGGGGGCACGAGGAGGTACAACTGTGGGGCAGCACTTTACCACGGTCAAGTACACAGGTTGGAACAGGACAGCTTTTTAAAATATGAATATAAGACATTCTGAAGTTCTTTTAAGACTGTGTTAGGGCAAGTAACTGCCCCCAAAGATATCCTGAGTTTTATCCCTTGAACCTGTGAATGTTGCGTTCCCTGACAAAAGATGCTTTGCACATGTGATGAAGTCATAGACTGTGAGATGGAAAGATTACTCTGGATTATCTGGGTGGTCCCTCTTCATAATCTCTAGTATTCTCTTGAAAGAGAGAGAGGGGCAGAGGGAGCCTGGACCATAGAGGAGAAGCAGGTGTGACCACGGAGCAGGGCAGGGAAGGCATACGTGATGGGGCCATAGCCAAGGATGAGGACAGCCTCCAGAAGCTGGAAAAGGCAGAAAGACAGATTCTCCCAGGGTCCAAGGAGAGAGCACAGTCCTATAGACAGACACCTCGATTCCAGCACAGTGAAACCCATTGTTGGATTATGGCCTCGAGGACTGTTAGAGAATTTGGAAACAGGCTGGATGTTTTGTCCACTCAGGTGTGCTTTGGAGGCACTCACATGACCCCCTGCTCACTCCTCAATCCCTTGTCTGAAATTTCCTCCATGACCACCATAGGATGGCACATGAGGCAAAGGACATCTTTAAAGGTCTCCTCACTGATAGTGAGGGGACACTGAGCAAATGATGTGTGTGGTAAGTGACCAACAATTTGATAGAAACCAGGAATGGTCCCTCACCACCAACATTGTTCCAATTCCACAGACGTTTTCACTTCACATGTGAGGCAGCAGATCACACAGATTTTTCAAAGATATTCTGTCACAGAATGGCAGCATTCTGTGGGGCATAAGGACTCCTTAAAAAGGCGGTGGGTGGGAGGGCCACGCTCTAGCAGACAAACAGATGCCACCCTGGACAGGGACCCCCAAGGCCTTCACTACACTGTGATTGCCGACACGCTTCAAGGGGCATCCACCTCAGGGCGGACATTCATGTCCTCATTTCCTGGCTTTCCTGCTGTTTTCATAAACTCAGTGTGCCTGTCTGAAAGAGAGTCCACAAACAGGATACTGGTAAATGGGAAATAGAGTCTACCCTCTGGCTTCTATTTGATTTTGTCTGTTCAGTTTGGCCTCTGAGCATTGGGCTGAATCCTAGATAGACCTGTGGGTCAGATGGAGCTTGGCAACCAGAGGGCAGTGAGCGGTGGCCTGGAGGGATGGGGTCCTGGCAGAGTGGGGATTGGAAATTGTAACTGAGGGAGAAGGTGGGAGAGGAAGTGTATGGGGTGTAGTCATGGTTTTCCATGATCAGCTCTGGTCACCCTGGTTTAGGGTGAAGAGGATGTGGGAAGGCTAGGGAGGAGGAACAGGTTTTCAGGGAGAGGCTGAGGACTCCAAATGTGGGGAGAGTCACTGAAGCTGGTGGGGTTGAAGATGAGGGAGCCTTTCTTCCAGACTTCAGTGTGGTCTAGAGAGGAAGGTTGGGGTTTGGAGGAAAGAATAAGATACTTGAAGACTCAGATGAGTGCCCTTGACACCGGGACCAAACACTTTATTTGGGGAATCCATGGCAAGGTGAGCAGTCATAAGGATGAAAAAAAAAAGTAAACATCAAGAAACCAGAGGGAAGACAACGTGTCCCTCAAGAGAAGTAGAGGGAGGGACAGGCAGACATGTATCTCCAGAGCGCAGAAGTGCAAGGTTTAGGACTGGATGGCACCGGGGAAGGGGCCAACGGAAACCCTGGGAGAGAGGCCCTGGGTGAGAGGGAGATTAGAGTCCAGTGGGGACTGGAGTCCAAGGAGTGAGGAGGGATGGGAGAGCATGGGGTGGGGACCACGCAGGGGCAGAAGGCTGGAGCTGAGGTGGGGAGGCAATTCCAAGGAGGGAGGGAATCAGAGCACACGGTGTGCGAACTCCTGCCTGGGGGGAGGGTGGGAATGAAGGACAGGCTGAGGGTTGAGGAGTAGAGCCAGGAATCCCAATTTCAGAGTGAGGGCCAGCGTTTTCCAGGGTCAGCTCTGACCAGGGTGAGACAGTACAGCTTGTTGCCCAAGTGGGGTCTGGGTTGGGCAGTTTCAGCATTTCTAGGGAGCATCTTAAGAAACCAACACATCACCTCCCTCGTCCCCCAAGACCTCTTCTCCTGAGCCTGCAAGGTAGGAATCTACCCAGGGAATTGGGTGCAAGTACACAAGAAGGAGGCACCAAGCAGAGGCTGAGGAGCAGCCTAGGGGGAGGGAAGGAAGGGCAGGTGGGTGTTGGGCTGCCAGGTGTAAGGAGGTAGAGGTCAGGATGTCCTTGGAGCTTGCTGAACCCAAGGGAGTGAGGAGAGGGGTGAGGGTGGGGACGTGGGTCTAGGGCAGATTTGGGGGAGGGGTACTTCTTCAAGGTTCAGAGCTGTTTGTACAGTTTTATTTCTCCACACATCAAAGGACCTCTACAGTATAATGAGCTGTTTAAATTGTCCAGTAAACACACCTGTTTATTACATTGTTTTCCCAAAAGGCTGGGTTTGATGTTAAACCAACTGAGACTCAAAAATTGTGCATCCAAGGGGCTGGCCCCGTGGCCGAGTGGTTAAGTCTGTGCGCTCCGCTGCAGGCGGCCCAGTGTTTCGTTGGTTCGAATCCTGGGCGCGGACATGGCACTGCTCATCAAACCACGCTGAGGCAGCGTCCCACATGCCACAACTAGAAGGACCCACAACGAAGAATATACAGCTATGTACCGGGGGGCTTTGGGGAGAAAAAGGAAAAAAATATAAAATAAAATCTTTAAAAAAAAAAAAATTGTGCATCCAAAGGAAAATGCACAGATCAGTCCGGTTTTCATGACTTTTAACCGGCAGGGCATGTGGCTTCAGCTCTTCCAGCCACCTGAGAAGATGCCAACAATATTTTAAGAAGGGGCGGATCTGAGGACCAGCTCGGTGGTGTAGTGGTTAAGTTTGCACACTCTGCTTCAGTGGCCCAGGGTTTGTGGGTGTTGACCTATATACTGCTCATCAAGCCATGCCGTGGTGGTGTTTCATATACAAAATAGAGGAAGGTTGGCACAGATGTTAACTCAATGACAATCTTCCTGAAGCAAAAAGAGGAAGATTGGCAACAGACGTTAGCTCGGGGCCAATCTTCCCCACCAAAAAAAGGGGGGGTCAGATCTTGGCCTCCAGGGTGCCAGTGACCAAAAAGATGACATCAGAAAGCCTCTGGAAGGTTTCCCTGTGCACTTTCATTCCTCCATTTTATCCTCCAGGCTGCCATTTCTACTCTGATCCAATTCCTACACCTCCCCTCAGGTCAGGAATTGCCCCTCAGACCACCCACAGTGGGACTCAGCCTCCCTGGAGATTCTCCTACTGAGTCACGAGGTTCTCAAAGCCACTCAACCCTCAACTCCACAGTTTTAGACTTTGGGCCTCCCCTCCCCCATTCTCTGAACCAGATCCAGGCTCAAGCCCCTGGGCAGGCCGCCCCAGCCCCCAGAGAGATCTCCTCCCCACCCCCATCCAGGGCTCTGTCCTGTTGACCCACTGCCCCTTGAGGGTCCAGGGCAGAGACCCTGGGCTGGACACCAGACAGACCTCCCCACAGAAAGGGCCACAGATGACATTCCATTTAACAATACTTTATTTTGCTCAGCTGTTCAAATCTGCCTTTTTAGTCAGGCAAGCAGATTTGATAAAATGATGAAAGCAGACCACTGATTAAAAGAAAAAAACTCGCTAATAAAAAAGTGCCTTTTTTTGATCCAACTATCCCACTGCTGGGTATTTATCCAAAGAACTTGAAAATGCAAAGACATAAAGATACTTGCACCCCTATGTTCATTGCAGCATTATACCCAATAGCCAAGACTTGGAAGCAACCTAGATGCCCATCAAGGGATGAATGGATAAAGAAGATGTGGTATGTATACACGATGGAATACTACTCAGCCATAAGAAATGATGAAATCCAGCCATTTGTGACAACATGGATGGACCTGGAGGGTATTATGCTGAGTGAAATAAGTCAGAGGAAGAAAGTCAAATACCGTATGATCTCACTCACAAGTAGAAGATAAAAACGACAAACAAATACATAGCATTGGAGATTGGATTGGTGGTTACCAGAGGGGAGGGCAAAAGGGGTGATTAGGCTTACATGTGAGGGGCTGTGTAATTAGTTTTTGGGTGGTGAACATGATGTAATCTACACAGAATTCAAAATATATTATGATGTACATCTGAAAGCTATATAATGTTATAATCCAGTGTTACTGCAATTTTTTTAAAGTGCCTTTTTTATCACAGCAGACATATTTCCAATAACAAAAATTTTCCTCTTGTGATGATAACCTATTTGAAAATTTCCATTGTGATCCCTTGAGGAAGGCAAAACATGGTATAGTCACCAGTTATATTCACTTTCCATATACGTTCATAATTTTATCCTCAAACCATATTTGCACATATTGGTTCATGAAGCTTCTTCTGGTTAAAGAAATATGTGATAATTTTTACAGCGTTAACCACAAACAGGTTTTCAATAGCAGCCACAATCTTTCTCATTCCACACTTAAGAGCATTCTCAGTTGCAGACATGCATATCGATGTAAGAACATCGGTAACTCCTTTAGATAAGTTATTAATTCCACTGGTAAAAATAGCATCATCTTACCCAAGACAAATGTCACCATGATATGCACTAGAAATTCCATGGGTATGCCTTTTATAAATGAAACTATTGCATCCTTAGAAAATAATGAATATCTCCTTCAGTCTCAGCCATGACTTCAGACCTGGTGCCAGGGTCTTAATTTATAGAGGTGAGAGTGGCAATAAAAAGAAGCCAATGCCATTAAAAAATAAAGTTACTCACCATTCCCCTAGACAGGAGAGGTGCTGCACAGCATGCAGGGACCCAGAAGAAGCACCAGGCTTGGGGAAGGCTGTGGAAGATCATTGAGGGGAGAGGGCGTAAGCCAGAGCCCTGGTTTCCAGTAAAGGCTCCATGGTGGGCAGAGCAAACAGTTTAATATTGTCTAATTGTCTAATTGAGGCTTGGAGCTATAGGGGTGGTCTCTAGCTGCCTGGGACCCGACCCTGGGACAGTTAAGGGCAGGGAAAACATTGGCTTGGTGTGTGACAGTTGGATAAGGAGGTAATTGTATCTCAATAAAGCTGGAAAAAATAATAGCATCTGATTTTTTTAATTATAAAAAAGATGTTAATTTTATACAATCGAGACAATAAAGTTTTATAAAGATAAAAAGAAGACAAGGACGTACTTGTCTGGCGTATGAGAGGCCTGTCCCCAAGTAAGCTGTTCACTGTCTTTAGGATTTGGCTCGTCCTGGGAGGGGCAGCCTCCCCTGGGATCTGTAAGGCCCACAAATGTCACAGTTTCAAGAATACAGAAAGTAAGAAAATATAGTTAATATAATTGGCCCTGGGATGAATGGATGCCAAACAGACCAATATAGAACTTAAGACAACACAGAACAATGCGGCCCCTGGCTATTTGGCATAATTTTAGGGAGACTTACAGAGATGATAACGGAGATTTCTATAGAGTAGGAAAAGGAACTGGAGAGTGGGTGCACCCTGGGGTGAGCAGTAATCTGTATTAATTTTAGCACAAGTGGGCGCCTTTACCAGATTTCCTTGAGGCATGTGACTGTGGGGTGGATGTTTGGGCAGGGAGCATGGAGGACAGCAGGATGAGGGGCTCAGCAGACAATGACTCAGAAACATAATAGAATCCCTAATATCAAAGGAAGCAAAGCAACGAATGTCCCTGGTCCAATCTGTGCCTTAGGAGAGGCATCTGTGGGCATTGCTGGGGTGGGGCTTTTATGCCTGGACTGAAGGGCTCTCTGGCACAGGAGGTCAAATCACCTCTAATGGCGAGGTCTTGGGCTGGGATATTGTCATCTGTGATGTGGGACTGCAGTGTCCTCTCCAAGTGGGTATCCACTAAGGTTGCTGTGGCTCTCAGCATTTGTATTTCACTGAAACAGTGACTCAGTTAGAGAGTTGGGCATCTAGATTGTAAGCTGTGAGAGCAGCCAGGCCAGTGAGAATGAGACTAGCAGTCACTGGATGGTAAACAGCTGCACTTGACAGGTCTTATGTTTTTATTTTTTGGTGGAAGTTTGGGTTCAAATGAATCCCATATCATATGAGCGACTGCCTGACCTGTGGGGCTATTTATGGCTAATGGGTCACAGGAGAGTATGGCAGCCTTATATCTAGCCTCCAACCCTCATAGGATGGGGCAAGATGGAAAGTTTGTAAAGATAGGTAAAGGCCTGGGGCAAGATAGAGATCCATCAGGGGCTTTATTTGCCAGATGGGAATTTTAGAAGGAGTTGTTTAAAGAGACCATTATGTCTCCTAACTAAACCAGTTATCTGAGACCTATCAGGGACAGAAAGTTCTATTGAATGTCTCTCTCAAGAGCCCAGCTTTCTATATTCTTAGAAGTGAAATGTGTGTCTTGGTTATCACCAGTAATGTCTGTAGGATGAAAGGAAATAAAGAGTGTCTGGCAAGACCTTGTATCGTGGCCTTAGTAGATGTGGAAATGTGTGATTTTTAAGTATATTTTGGTATCAATGAGGCAGGAGATTCCCAGAGTCCTTTACAATAGAGGTAATTTTTAGTTAACAGGCTAATGGTTTATAATAAATGTGAAAATGGGAGCATTCATTGGCCAGGGCATCCACTGCCTGAAGCTTGGCCAAGTGTAGTGATGCTGGCATCCCATCCCTTATCTGGGACACCCTGGCTAAGGGATGGAAAGATGCAACATTCCACTGAGCTCCATGACAACTGGTGGTGCAGTGCCATCCACATGCTCTATGATCTCCCACTGCTGCTCACTCAGTGCATCCCAAGGGGCTCCCTGGGTAGCCAAGGGGACTCGGGGAGGGGTGACCTCCCTTGATATCTGACAAAGAACTGAGGACAGAGAAAGCTACTCCCTCCCACAGGTGGCATATACCAGGGGGCCCAGGTTTGGCTCCATTCTCTCTTAAGGAGGCCTCAGTAGCCATGTCAAGCTTGCAGGGTACTGTTTCCATGACCCGATGCATAATGGGAAGCTGGGAATGGAGGGTCACAGGCTCAGGGTCTGTAAGAGCCTTCGTTTCCAGGAAAGCTCAACTGGTAGCCAGTCATTTACTGTTTCAGTGGTGTACAGCCCAAGGCCGAGAAAGGCAGTTCTTGCAGTAGAAGCCCCTGGGCAACTTACGGCCATCAGAAGCACTCCAGAGTCTCCAGGAAGCACGAGAAGAGGTTGCTGAAGTTTCTTTAGTGCTGGAGTCTGTGAGGGCACTAACGGGATTGATGTTGATTTTAATTTGGAAGTAAAATTTGTAAATGAGGAATGTTGCCATCAGAACCCAAAAAGGACTAAAAGATTTTGGATTTATGTGTCCTTAATAAATGAAATGTGTCAAATGAATCTCCTTGCAGGAGGATATCACCATGTAACATCATATCTATGCTCCTGGAGCAAGGTGGATGCAGTTAAGATCTTTTCTGCAAAGATAGTGTGGGATGGCCAGCTGTTGATATGCCCCATGAGTAGCCTGGAAAAGGTGTCTTGTGTCCCTTTGGAGGTGAAGGCAATCTGCAATTGCGAGGCTGTGGACACAGGCACTGAACAAAATGTCTTCACCAAATCTATAAGAGCAAAATATTTGCTGGTTGTTGATTGAGTAGAATTAGTAATTTTAATAATATTGGATGTTGGGTCTGGGGGCCCTATGGATGGAACCAAAGTATGGAGGTTGTAGTAATCCACCATGAGGCACCCTTTATTTTTTCCAGGTTTAAGAATAGGCAAGATTGGGCTGTCAAATGGAGAAGGAGTGGGGATAATCATTCCTTTTATAATAAGGTTTTTATATAAATTTTTATCCTTGAGGACTCTGTTTTACTTTACATTTGGCCATATTAAGTATTTTAACCAGGGGCATCCACAGGGTCCCTTTTTATTAAACCAATTTTTAAGCACCAAAAATTTACTTTAATTTTAATATTCATTATGTTAGACTCTCTATGTCCAACATGGGATATTTTAGGACCACGGGTAATATGACTGTGGGAAATTTAGACAAAGCTACAATTAAAGTGAGACATACCTATTATTCCTCTATTTTATATGTAGTTCCCTTTCTAAGATTAGAGGGAGTACAATGCTTACATTTGGTGAGATCCCCAGGTATAACTATAATTTGAGCCCCAGTATTGATTACGTCTGCGAAGTGTTGTCAGTTGGCGAATTTTAGCAAATGCTCACATGAATTTAGAACCTAGGCTGGAGAAACACAAAAGCCAGTCAGTGCCCTTCTTCAACTATGTTGTATAAATTCTTTCATATATAAATCTAGTTTAGAAATGTTGGATTTCCAATTGGATCAAGTTATGGAACTTTACATTTAGTGTGTGTGTGTATATATATATATATACACACACACAAATTATCTATTATCTATTTTCATTAAAATATTATATACGTATACTTATTTAATGAGCTATCATTTTCTTCCCCTGTATCTAGGGGTTTTTTTCTTTTTTGCTCTCTTTTTCCCTTTGTATTGTTTTGTTGTGTTGTGTTTTAGGCTTTTTGCAGCTTCCAGCAGAGGTTTCGGTTGTGGCTGTTCCTGTCTCCAGCAGATTAGAGGCAGAGGGGGTGGAGGAAGGGCTGGTCCTCTGTCAGCAGTATCATCAGTCCTCCCCTCCCCACCCACCTTTTATTTCTTGAACAAAATCTTTTAGAATGGCTTGTGTCTCTGGGAGGCTAATTTTTTTTTCTTCTTTTCTGTTTATAAACATCAAGAATACAGAGAGCTGGGGCCAGCCCAATGGTGTGGTGGTTAAGTTCACGCACTCCACTTCCACGGCCAGGGTTTCACAGGTTCGGATCCCGTGTGTGGATCTAGCACCACTGGTCAAGCCATGCTGTAGCTGCATCCCCCATAAAATAGAGGAAGATTGGCACAGATGTTAGCTCAGGGCCAATCTTCCTCAAGCAAAAAGAGGAAGATTGGCAACAGATGTTAGCTCAGGGCCAATCTTCCAGACACACACAAAAAAAGAATACAGAGAATAAGAAAATGTAGTTATTATAAATGGCCCCATGATGAATGGATGCCAAATGGAAAAATAGAGAATCTAAGACAACACAGTAGAACCCGACTGCCTTTGAGAACAGTAATGGAGACAAGGATATTGCTTATATCTTATTCCACACACAGAGGAAGTGTCCTGGCCAGTGATTCTGTGCCACATGCCCAGCACTAAAGGGAGGGATCTACCTGGACCCAGCAGGACATGGTGACTCTGTGGGAGGGACCCTCAGATTAACTGTTCAGGCACTAGTCAGATTAACTGGGTGTTAACCCAGGCCCATTGTGCACCAGGAGGGCAGGCCCTGGTGAGAAGGTCTCTCAGGCCACGGGCTGCAGGAGATGATGGAGATTACAGAGACACAAGCTGCAAACATTCCCCGGGGAAGGGAAAGATCAGTTCCAACAGCCCAGGGTGGGTCAGTTCAGAATGGGGCAGGAAGGGAGCAGTGCCCAGGGCTGGGTGTGAGTTCCAAAAATCACGTTAAGAAATCCAGTCCCTTAATGTGAATCCAGACAATACTGGTGGCTTTCTGTGTTCAGAGAGTCTCAGAGCACCATCTGTCTGTTTGGGTGCTAATGTGGTTGATTTTCTGAGGGGCAGCTGCTCTGGTTCCATTTCCTGGGATCCCTCACCTCTTTGACCCGGGATTATGCGAGGAAATTAATCAAGGGGACTCTTTCCTGGATCCTTTAAAGTGTTTTTCCCTTTGGCTTAATCATTTGCCGATATAACGGGCAACTCTCTTTCTCCTTCCTCCTCTCCTGCTGACTGTGTTCATCACCAGTATGGCATCAATTCAGTGCAATTTCTTCAGAAAAATGCAAGCTTTTCCTAGAACAATTGGGAATTTCCATGGCTACTTCAGGCAACTTCGGAACCTCCAAGACCCCTCTCTTCCCATCCACCCATGATATGGAATGAATGTTTGTGTCCCCCCAAAATTCATATTTTGAAATCCTAATCAACAACGTGATGGTATTATGAGGCGAGGACTTCGGGAGGTGATAGGTCATGAGAGTAGAGCCCTCATGCATGGGATTAGCGCCCTTATAAAGAGACCTCAGAGAGCACCCTCACCCTTTCCTCCACATGAGGACGCAGCAAGAGGATGGCCATCTATGCAGCAGGAATAGGGTCCTCACCAGATACCAAATCTGCCAGTGCCCCGATCTTGGACTTCCCAGCCTCCAGAGCCGTGAGAAATAAATTTTGCTGTTTAAGTCACCCAGTCCAAGGAATTCTGTTCCAGCAGCCTCAATGGACTAAGACACCCCCTGTTCCTCCCTCCTTTTTCCCACCTTAGGCCTTTCCAACAGCTCCCTTGGATCCTTTGATCTGTCCCCCTTCAACACCTGTCCCTCCTCCACTCCTCTCTCCCTCTGTCCACCCTTCCCAAACGTTTCCCTTCCTACTCCTGCCCCTCAACGTGCTATAGTCACTGGGACTTCAGTCCTTCTCCCCCAAAGTGGGCTCTCAAGGGGCTCAGCGACCCCAAGAGCCGACCTGAGGCTGAAGAAGCTCATTGGAAACAGGCTGGATGTTTTATCCGCTCAGATGCACTTTGGAGACACTCAGATAGCTGCCTGGTCTCTCCCAGTTTCCTATCTGAAATTTCATCCACAACCCCCATAGGGTGACACATCACGGCAAAGGGCATCCTGAAAGGACCTCCTGCTCAAATATTGGTGGAAACACTTCAGGCCTCAGGTGACCTCAATTTGCTCATCTTCCAGAAAAGCAGTCCTAGTAAGAGTGTCCAGATGGAATAAGGAGAAGCACCCCTCTTTTCTACAAACCAGTGAGTTGAAGTTTTAGAATTGAAGCCATAAGATCTGACTTTGTGTCTGTCTCCATGTCTATGTAGGTACATATGTGTAATATTTTCCCACCTTCAAGTGGTGTTACTAAATTAGATTATAAAATCCCTTCAAGGAGGTCTGGTTGAGGGCTCTATAGAAAAATAATTGAATATTTCTAAAATGTCCATAAATTAGGGAAAATGAATTTATTCTGATGAAACTTTATTTCAGCTGTAATTATATCTCTGTAGTATGTCATGTCACCTTGAAGATAATTTTCAGAATCTTTTGGTAACTTCAAATCTTATTCTATGCTAAAATAATTATTGGCTATTCATTAAATAGCTAGATCAATTCTAAGTAAGTGAACACAATGAAATATTAATTACCAAGCATAATTTTCAAGGTGTGAATACTTTTGCATGTGTTCATTCTGTCACAGTGAGAATGTATACCGGAAGTACTTCTATGGTTATAGCTACATGGGGGATGTATATACATATGCTCTACTGCAAAATGCTGGGGCATGACAGACAGGTCACAATGATCCACTCCTAGTTTTCTCTGTGAAGTAGACATTTCTGTCGTTAAGATTATAACCCGTCCATGTGCATGAGACTCCAGTAGAAGAAAATATGTCAGAGAATAATATAGAATGAAAGATATGCTGGACGAGATTTTGTTAAGGAAACGGAGAGTAGTTTGGTCCTAACATGAGACAATGGGTTGTTCCAGAATGAGGAAGAGGAGGGTGTAGGACAAAACCTGAATGGATATAGACAGTGGCAAAAGGTTCACAGACAGTGAATTTTATTTGTCCAGGGCATAGTTGGTCCAGATTTGATGGGTTTATGTATGAAAAAGTTTTAATGGGGGCTTTGGTGACCAATATTGTACTGATATAAAACCAGGATTTGTTTTTGCTGTTAAGAGGACAAAATTTTCCTTGGTTACTAGTTGGCTCTTGATAAGAAGTTTTAAAAATGTTTCTCTGCCCTCTCTTTAATCTCCCTAGGAGGCAATATTCTGTGTATTGTCAGAATAGTTCTCTGGGTTGTATGTTGACTTTATCACATCCTTGATTTTTAAGAAACCAAAATTCTCCTCACCCTTGAAAGGGTTAAATTCCTACATTATGTTCCTTCCAGTGTTGATACTTAAAATCTTCTACCGCTTTAAGTCAAATACCATATGATCTCGCTCATAAGTGGAAGATAAAAACAATGACAAACAAACACATAGCAATGGAGATTGGATTGGCGGTTACCACAGGGGAAGAGGGGTACGGCAAAAGGGGTGTTAGGCTCACAAGTGAGGGGATGGACTATAATTAGTTTTTGGGTGGTGAGCATCTACACAGAATTCGAAATATATTACGATGTACATCCGAAAGCTATATAATGTTATAATCCTATGTTACTGCAATTAAAAAAATAAAAAAAATTTTTTTTAAATCTTCTACTGTTTTGTATGCCATTTAATCAACCACATTTCCTTGTCTGCTGCATTATTTTGGTAATGAAGCCTCATCAGATTTTTCACTTCTGAAAATTCTAAATAAGTTGATCACAGCCATTTTAAGTGTCTCTATAGCTTTTTGTTTTACTGTGGTGTTTCTCTGAAAGCAGTCAGCTACAGGGTGCCCCTTCTCCCACCAAAGAGGACTGTGCAGAGACCTGTGGAGAAGGACTTTGCCAGGTCGCCGTGGGCACAGGCTTCTGATGACATCCCTTCAGTGACTTTGAAATCCTCCCGGTGTCAGTATTTCAGATGTGGGCATGAGACTGCTCACCCAGGATGCAGCAGAACCAGAATGGATTCCACAGCACTGAATGAACTGGTGAAGGACCATTATGGGCTGTGTTTTGAGTATTGCTTATATTCGAATGTTCTATTTTCTAGAGAGCAGGAAGCCCTTTCTCTTTCCTCTTATCTATAACTCATTAAACGTACATAGTCTGCTCTAGACATTTACAGTTTGTGAGGTCAACTGTGCCAGATCAGAACATTTTCATTTATTTTTAAGCCGATGACTAGATGCGGATAATTGCTAATAAATTTAAACAAACAGGATGGGTTGGTGCCCATTCCTCTTATTTTTAACCAGTGAGGCAAAGTTGACACAGGTAAAAAATTTAAGACAAATAAAATCCAAGCATTCCTTATATATGTAAAGTAGCAGGACAGATGGTCTGCTTTTTTAATCAACAAGCCTTTATAGATGTGCCAAACAGTGAAGAGAAAGCCAGACTCTACAGTGAAATGCCAAGTAAAAAATATATAAGAAATGACATAACAGAGAATCACCCCTGACAACCATCATGGTAGTAACTGGTTTAGGTGAGAACATAGATGGATGTTGCTCCAGTGAGTGAAAGTCTGAGGAGGGACAGAGAGTTCGCAGAGCACAGTCTCTAAATATCTCCCCCAAAATATATGTGAATGCTTAACGCTTATCAAGAAAAAAGTACAAAAGACTTATTAATTACATTTATGGTGCAGAGACGTGGCAGATACCATCTCAACCACATGACAATGAAATAAGTAAATTTTATGTGTCTCTTAATATAATATAGAAAATACAGCATCACTTCTGTGGCCTTTCTGCAAAATACGTAAACTGATTCTCTTCATGAGGAAATAATAGATAAATGCAACTCAGGGATATTCAACAAAATCTCAGCTGGGAGTTCTTCAAAAATGTCAGGGTCATGAAACAAAAACAGACTGCAGTCCATGGACCTGATACCTCAATGCAGGATGCCAGCCTGGACCTGGTCCTGGGACAGCAAGGAAAGAAGGAAAAGGCATTTATTTTCTTTAGGTTTATTTTGTTTTCTTTCTTTTATTTTTTGCCATAAAAATATTTTTTGAACAATTGGTAAAATTTGAAGAGAGTCTTTGGATTAGATTGTAATATTGTATCAACGCTGATTTCCTGTTATTGATGGACTTACTAGGGTTACATAAGAGAATGTCCTAGTTGTTAGAAAATACACACTAGGGGCTGGCCCTATGGCCTAGTGGTTAAGTTTGGCACACTCCACTTCAGTGCCCAGGGTTCAGTTCCCAGGTCCGAACTTATACCCCAAGTTATTGGCCATGCTGTGGGGCGACCCACATACAAAATAAAGAAGGAACGGTACAGGTATTAGCTCAGGGCAAATCTTCCTCAGCAGAAAAAGAAAAAAGAACATAAAAGACACACCAAAGAATTTTAACTAAAAGGACCACATCAGTACACATAAGACATTGTTTTAATCCAACTGACCACAATCAGGATATTTTTTCCCCTGAGATTTGAAAGCAACAGGCATGAACTCCTTTCTTTTAAACCAAAAACACCTGAGAAATACAATTTCTCCAAAAATCTTTATCCAGAAGGAAATGATCAACACATTTTTTTCAGGTCCCTCCTCTATCTCAGTGCTCATGCACTTCATCCCAGAGACACAGGCGTTAATGATGATGGATGACTGAGGAATGTGCTTACAATTTTAGGGACCAGTGGCATTCAAGATGTGACCATGGAAGTGGCTCCTGGACACCTCTCAGAGAAAACTATATAAAGACATGATGCTGGAGAATCTTCTCTCAGTAGCTCAGAGCAATGTTCTGTTGAGTAGGCACACAATCAGTATGCAGCCCGTTGTGGTGGGTCTTTATCTCCTCAGGCATCAGGGGGTATGGGATGCTGAAAGTGCCATAACGTACACAAAGAACTAAGCTCATAAAGCTTGGGTCTAAAATTCAGGGACCAGAGTGTCTGAAACCCTACCATGTTGAGAAAAGATTCTTTTTCACACTTGGGTAAAAGACTGATTTTTGAAGTTGTTAAGGGGTAGTTTCACTGGGTTCCTTCTGAAACCTTACCTTATCCGTCTTTGAGAGATTTCAAAGATCATGAGGGGCTAATACTAAATTTGGGGGTAATTTTGTCTCCTGCATGTTTTTCCAAGCCCTTATGGCTTTTCCAATTCTCTAGGATTAACTCTTTAAAGCGGATATTATATTCCAATTGAAGCCAGGACAGTTTTGCATGATGGAGAGAGAATCCTCCTAAGATGCATGTCTAGGTGAGAATGTGCAGATGAGAGTTCTGGCAGGTAACCCTTCAGTTCATCACTGTCCATGGTGGGAGCCACTGCCCACCTGTGGCTACTGAACACTTGAAACAGGGGGAGATCAAGTTGACATGTGCTGAAGTGTAAAACACATACTGGATTTCAAAGACTTAGGATGAAAAAAAGACTGTAAAATATCTTATTAATAATTTTATATTGATTACATATTGAAATTATAACATTTTATTCTTTTTTTTTTAGGAAGATTAGCCCTGAGCTAACTGCTGCCAATCCTCCTCTTTTTGCTGAGGAAGACTGGCCCTGAGCTAACATGTGTGCCCATCTTTCTCTATTTTATATGTGGGACACCTGCCACAGCATGGCTTGATAAGGGTGTTAGGTCTGCACGTGAGATTAGAACCAGTGAACCCCAGGCTGCCGAAGCAGTGCATGCGAACTTAACCAGTATGCTACCGGGCCTGCCCCGAAATTATAACATTTTAGATTAAATAAAATAAAATGAAATAAAATTCATCTGTTTATTTTGACTTTTTAAATTAAGGTCATATTTGCTTTTAACATTGTGTGATTTCAGGTGTACATTACTATATATTAGTTTCTGTATAGATTGCACTGTGTTCAATATCAATAGTCCAGTGATCTGTAACCATACATATGTGGCCCTTTCCCACTTTCCCCCTCCCCCACTCCCTTTTTCTCTTGTAACCACTAATCTGTTCTCCTTATCTATGTGTGTGTTTGTTATTTATCTTCCACATATAAGTAAAATAGTATGGTATTTTTCTTTCTCTGTCAGACTTATTTCACTTAGCATAATACCCTCAAGGTCCATCCATGTTGTTACAAATGGCATGATTTTGTCTTCTTTATGGCTGAGTAGTATTCCATCGTCTATATATACCACATCTTCTTTATCAATTCATGCACTGATGAGCACTTGGGTTGCTTCCACATCATGGCTATTGTGAATAATGCTGCAATGAACATAGGGGTGCATAAATCTTTTTGAATTGTTTATTTCATATCCTTTGGATAAATACCCAGTAGTGGAATAGTTGGATCATATGGTATTTCTATTTTTAGTTTTTTCACAAATCTCCATACTGTTCTTCATAGTGGTTGCACCAGTTTGCATTCCCACCAGCAGTGTAGGAGGGTTCCCTTTTCTCCATATCCTCTCCAATACTTGTTATTTCTTGTCTTGTTAATTCTGACTGGTGTGAGGTGATATCTCATTGTAGTTTTGATTTGCATTTCCCTAATAATTATTGATGTTGAGCATCTTTTCATGTGCCTGTTGGCCATCTGTATATCTCCTTCTGAAAAATGTCTGTTCATACCCTCGCCCATTTTTTGATCAGGTTGTCCATATTTTTGTTGTTGAGTTGTATGAGTTCTTCATACATTTTGGAAATTAACCCCTTGTTGGATATATGATTGGAAAATATTTTCTGTCAGTTGACAGGTTGTCTTTTCATTTTGTTTATGGTTTCCTTTGCCACACAGAAGCTTTTTAATCTGACGTAGTCCCATGTGTTTATTTTTTCTTTTGTTTCCCTTGCCTGAATAGGCATGGTATTCAAAAAGATGCTGCTAAGACTGATGTCAAAGCATACTGTCTATATTTTCTCTTAAGAGATGTATGTTTTCAGGTCTTACATTCAACCCCTTAATCCATTCTGGGCTAATTTTTGAGTATGGTGTAAAATAATAGTCTACTTTCATTCATTGCATGTGGCTGTCCAGTTTTCCCAACACCATTTATTGAAGAGACTTCCTTTTCTGTATTGTATGTTCTTGGCTTATTTTGATTAGCTGTCCATAGATGTGTGCTTTTATTTCTGAATGCTCAATTCTGTTCCATTGATCTGTATTTCTGTTTTTGTGCCATTACCTGCTGTTTCGATTACTATAGCTTTGTGGTATAATTTTAATTCGGGGGGTGTGATACCTCCAACTCTGTTCTTTTTTCTTGGGATTGTTTTGGCTATTTGGGGTCTTTTCTTGTTTCATATAGATTTTATGATTCTTTAATCTATTTCCGTGAAGAATCTCATTAAGATTGCATTGAATCTGTAGCTTGCTTTAGGTAATATGGACATTTTAACTATGTTTATTCTTCCAATCCATGAGCATGGAATATCTTTCTATTTCTTTATGTCTTCTTTGATTTCTTTCAATAATATCTTAAAGTTTTCAGTGTACAGGTCTTTTACCTCCTTGGTTAAACTTATTCCTTGGTAGTTTATTCTTTTTGTTGTGATTATAAATGGGATTGTATTCTTGACTTCTATTTCTGCTAGTTCCTTATTAGTGTATAGAAACGCAACTTATTTTTGTATATTGATTTCATACCCTGCAACTTTACTGTATTTGTTGATTATTTCTAATAGTTTTTCTGGTGGATTCTTTGGTGTTTTCTATAGAAAGAATCAGGTCATCCACAAATAGTGAGAGTTTCACTTATTCCTTTCCACTTTTCATCCCCTTTATTTCTTTTACTTGCCTAATTGCCCTGGGAAAACTTCTAGTGCTATGTTGAATAAGAGTGGTGAGAATGGGCATCCTTGTCTTGTTCCTGTTCTCAGAGGAGTAGCTTTCAGTTTTTCTCTATTGACTATCATGTTGGCTGTGGGTTTGTCATATATGGCCTCTATTATGTTGAGGTACTTTCCTTCTATCCCCATTTTGTTTAGAGTTTTTATCATAAATAGATGTTGGATCTTGTCAAATGCTTTCTCTGCATATATTGAAATGATCATATGATTTTTATTCCTCATTTTGGTAATGTAGTATATCACATTGATTGATTTGTGAATGTTGAACCACCCCTGCATCCCTGGAATAAATCCCACTTGACTTTGGTGTATGATCCTTTTAATGTATTGCTGCATTCGATTTGCTAATATTTTGTTGAGGATTTTTGCATCTATGTTAATCAGCAATATTGGCCTGTAAATTTCCTTTTTTTGTTGTCCTTGTCAAGTTTTGGTATCAAGGTAATGTTGGCCTCATAAAGTGAGTTAGGAAGAGTCCCGTCCTCTCCAATTTTTTGGAACAGTTTGAGAAGGATAGGAAATTAAATCTTCTTTGAATGTTTGGTATGCTGATTTTTTACTTTTGAAGTGTAGTGTATTAGTTTGCTACGGCTGCCAGAACAAAGTCCTACAAACCAGGTGGCTTAGAACAAAGAGAAGTTCATTGTCTTACAGTCCTGTACTGGAAGTCTGAGATCAAGGTGTCAACAGGGTCGTTCCTTCTGAAGGTTATGAGGACACAGCTGTCATTCTTAGAAAACAAATCACTCAAACAAGAAATACAAAAACCCTTCAGTGAATTCCTACTCACTCAGCCTAAAGCACAGACTCTTCACGTGGTCCCCCATGCCCCACAGGATCTGCCCCTTATGTTTAAGGCACACTGGCCACTCCCAGTTTGAGGGGATGGGGATGTGGGTGTGGGTGTGAGTGGGAGGTTGGGTCTCCAGGTCCTTTCATTCTGTGGAAGAGATCCCCATTTCCATTAATTTTGTTGTAAGGTCGTGAATACTAAAATCTCCTGAGCATCTTCTCTAGGAAGACTCACTTTTGTGTAGCTGTGTATACACAGCAGCCCTGCTATGATCATCTGCAGTGCCCATTCCAACAGCTTTAAGGACTGGGTTCTAACTTTAGTCCAAAACATGGGTGAGCTGTTGATCCAGCTGCCCCAAACAGTGATGGAGTCTGTGATACTTGCTTGTCTGAAGTTCCCGGTGTGGGAAAATGGAGAACAGTAACTTAACTATGATCCTTTTCTGATATTTTTTTGAGAATATTCAGAGCCTCAGGTAATATTTTTATCCCCTAAGATTCAGGTACTTCTACATAATTGATTACATAACTGCTTGAGTATTTTGGTTTAGTTTTATACATTAGGATAAGGAGCCCCAATTTGCAAATCTCCTGTAACCTACAATACGCCAATGATCCATCCTACTAGTAGAATCTCTCAAATTATACTATTTAGGGAAGTGTTTCTCATATTCTCAGTGTTCTTGAGAATTCCCCTAGGAGCTTTCTGAGACTGGGGATCCATGAACTCCATGTTCTTGTGGCTAAGGCCGAGAAAAATGGGGCTGGGTTGGAGATATGCTCTCCTTCTAGTGGGATGAACTGCGAGGTGCAGGCGAAGGGCATGGATGTATCACTCTAACACCAGGAAGACAGAAAGATTAGGAAGAGTGATCCAATCTATGACATGAGCCCTCATCTATTAGACATAGAAGTCCTAAACATGAATCCTCGCACTTAAAATAAACATTTGTTAAGTAACTCTCAAATTCCCTCACCTTGAGAATTCACATGTGTGCAGGGGCCCATCACACACACATATACACACACAGCCACCCTCAAGGAACCTCCAGGATCCTGGACTGCACCAGGCAGGCATCAGGAGCAGAGCAAAGAGAATGAATGACGCACACGATGTCCCTGGGGCAGTCAGCTCAGAGACTGCTGTGAGGCTGAAATGAGGCCGAGGGTGGGAAGATATGTCTCTGAGGGGTGGGGTGCTGCAGGGAGCAGGGAGGGCACCAGGAGGAAGGTGCAATATTCCTAACAGAGAACACATCTCTCTGCAGCAGCTGCACATACAGAGGGTGCCCAGGCCAGGCTACCAGTGCCTCAGCTCCAAAACCAATCCTGCTCTAGGGTGTGGAATTTGCAGTCTGTGCCCCAAATGGGTGGGATTGAGATTGACAGTGACATCAAGGGAAATTTATAATTCCAAACTCAGAAGCCTGTCCTACGAAATAAGAAAATACCCGTACATTCTCTACCAACTTCCCAGGGCACACACGGCCCACATCTAAATTAGCAGGAAGTTCAGTCATTTCCTGGGTTCCTCCCCCACAGGTCCACTGGCAGACACACAGGGTGGCTCACAATTGTCCCTGCATCTCTCCTTTGTCCAGCTGCTGCCGCCTCCTGACAGATAATCAGGAGAATGGGGCCTGAGAGCCTGGTCCCCCAGCTGACCAGGAAAGCAGGACTCAGCCTCCAGACTGGTGGGGACAAGGAAGCGCTGATCATTCTGAAGGCCTGGGGGTATTGGGAAAGTTGGGCAGTCAAACAGAGCTGCCCAAGTATGACAGGGACAGAGAGTTGATGGAGGACTGGGTCAGGGAACAGAACTGAGGGGCCTCAGCCTGAAGCACTGAACTGGGAAGTTCTTGAAGCTTTTCAGGGAAAAGGCTGATTCTCCAGAGGAAATGAGTCAGCTGCAGTAGCTCTGGGGGCTGGGCACTCCTGTCTGCCCACTGTCTACCCCTCCTCCCTCTAGGAATAACGGCCTCTCCGCACTTCCACCTGCCCAAACTCACCTGTGCCCCTTCACTGTGCAACTCTGCATGAAGGGACTCCCGGGGTCCCTTTCCTGCACTCAGGGAGGGGGAGGGAAGGCCGAGTTCCCACAGACAGCCCAGCAATGGTGTCCTGAGAGGTGGGGTAGGGCAGTACCTTCACTCCCCATGTCCTTAGTCCTAATCTAGAATTGATGGTGAATCCCAGACACAAGCTGTTCCCTCAGGCCCTGAGAGAAGCTGTGCCACAGCGAATGACATCTCTCCTGATTCTTCCCAATAGGAATGCTCTTGAAATACCTGGGAGGACCCATCTCTTGCTGTGGAGGGCCCAGTCTGGAATGTTCCATAGCAGCCCAGCCAAGGCCCATGTGCACAGATCCTAAATGACAGGGCCTTCAGGGTCACAGGCTCACAGTCATTTGCCCCAGTGTCCACACCTGGGCAGGGGCATCTGGGCCCTGAGTGTCCAGTGTTCACTGTCCACTGTGCCATCTCCCTCTCCAAAATGATTTGCTCCTGGGGTTGGCTCCAGGTCACCAGTCCAGGGTGCCACATCCTCCCAATGGGAGGTTCTTCCCTGGGGTCCCTGATGTCTGTCCCAGCAGCTTCACCCAGAACAAACCTAAAGAGTGTTTGAGGGCTGGGGGTTGTGGCAGTAAGAACACTTGCACTGGTCTCAGGTGATGGAAAAGGTCCACAGAAGCTCATGGGGAGCATGAGTGCCCTCTAGTGGATGGTTCCTGCTGGAAGAAGAGCAAAAGGGACCAGGAGATCTGAGAGATTAGTGCTGACCATGGCCTAAGGGCAAGTTTAAGATCAGAAGGAGGAATATTTAGGGGTGATTAACTTACAGATGCCTGTAAGTTGGAGCTGGAAGACTGTGGTTTTTCCAAGAGTGTAACCACAAGTCAGAATGACACCACTGGGTTACACTGCAAAGTGAGATGAGGGAAATATTATAGACGTTGAGATGAAAAAAATACATGATAAATCTATATGCAACGTCATTAGACAGTCTACTCTGAAGTTCTTACCATCTTAAGAGGCCTCTTACCAATGAATTCAAAGTCATTCTATCATTAGGAAAAATACTTATTAAGAAGAAAATTATATCACAGGAGTTTCTCTTCTTTTCAGAATCGTATACCTTGCATCATTCCTTAAATGTGAATCTACACCCAAAAAATGGACTTTGTCAGAGACTGTCTAGTGTTGGGGTCTCGTTCCCAGCAAGTGTGGACTGACAGTGCCCGCCCCCTAGGCCCCTGCAACCCAGGGCCCCTCTCCGAAGCAGAGGAGCCTTTGATGCTCCCTCATTAGAGGGAGAGGGGTTCTTTTTAGTGTCCTCAGCATTCACCTGTCCACTCTCACACTCTAAGCAGAATCTCTTGTCCATCTAGCATTTGATACTTAAATTACTGACCTCTACTTCTGTCCTTCATCCATACAACATTGTGACAGGTCCAAGAGATGTCTTCTGCTCATGATTTTGAGGGAAAATTTCCCCAAAACAGTTGCCTTCACCCACCTTGAACAGACCTCCACTTGAGTGCCATCATCATTACCTAGAAGGATTTGGACACATTTTTTTGGTATCAGATGCTTTCCAACTCTTAGGGGGAAGTGTGACTCTCTCCAAAGAGATGACCAGTAGAAATGGACAAAGAGAAATCACATTAGTGTTCTCAGAAGATCTACAGGAACGCATGAAAGTTTAAAATCACAGGAGAGTCCACATAAAACCCACATTCCTAGGCTGAAACACAGATTCTGGCAGCTTTTGCCATTTCCTTAAAAGCTAAACTACAAAAGTTACATTAACAATGAACTAGAGAATAAAACATACATTACAGTTACTGATAAAACTAAAATAGTTATTTGTTTTTCCTTTCCAGTGCATTATGTTCATTTTCACAATGATGTAAGCACACTCTTCTGGCAATTGGCTATCTACAACTTTGTGACCTGGTAGAAATGACTCCCCCTTTTCCCTTTAAATCTCAAAAGGGAACTAGAGGCGGCTCCTGGGCCCTCTCCCAGATCTCAATACCTGTGACCAGCAGCAGGAGGAGGCCAGGCTGGAGGTCTCCTGGTCCTCAAGACAGCACAGGCACCCCAGGCTGTCCCTGTGCTCTGATGTCGCCAAGTCCCCAGAGCACTGATGGGCGATGTGCGGCCCGAGACCAAAGAGTTCCAAGCTCTTTTTGTGGCTCCTTCTCAACCGTCACAGGACCCTATGCTCTTTGCCTCTGGCATCCACAGACATGGGGAAGTTCTGGAAGCTGAATTCCTACTGGAAAGCAGTGACCCCGCACTCAGATCTCAGCGTGCCCGGACCCCACCATCACCTGCCAAGATGCCACAGCACTGACCTGCCAGTCTGTACAGGTGGCATCCCCAAGGATTGGAGATACTTTCCCAGGAGCTGCCCTGATTCCATGACCTGGCTCTCATTTCCAATGCAAGAGTGTAACATGAAGTGGAGGGTTTGCTGGGCTCAGCACCAAGAGCATTTAAAACTCTTTGCCAGGGAACTGGTGCTGAGGCCTCAGGCGGCGCCAAGAGGGGAGACCGAGGTAGAACAAGAAACCTGTCGTGAGAGCAGGAGACGGAGCCAATGCATAGGCTACCATGATTAATCCCTGATGAGAGATAAAAACATCAGGTCCCTTCCTTGTCCCCAGGCAGAGACTCTGAACAGAAGCCTCCACTCTAGCCACAATGTCTAAAGGATGGGAAACAAGCCAAGCCAGATATCCAGCCATCCCTGTCTGCACCCAGTAATAGATACTTAATAGACACTGTTAAATGGATGAGGGAAACCATACAACCGAAGCCTGTCACCCGCCTGTGACACCTGAGGATCTGAGCACATTCACTGTAGACACAAGGGCACTGACATCAGCATGGGAGGAGGCCAACAAGTGCCCACGACTGAACCAGGGACAGGAGTGTACCCCTTGTAGAGTTAGGAATGAGAACACGGACCTCATAACAGTGAGGGGTCAGATATCCATTCATCTCAAAAACTCACACCCCCTCCCCATCACCATCTTGTGAGTGACTTCTCTCCTCAGAGGCCCTTGTCCAGCAGCCTGTGTCCTTCCTCTTCTCACAGAAGCCTGACCTGACACAAACTCTGGATACTTCACCCCAGATATAGTTACCACCAGAGAAGTCAGAGGCCTACCCTGATCACAAAGCAAATCAGGGGCGACTCCTCGTCCCCAGGGTCCCTGGTCTGTGGGGACACCTTGCCGTGGACCCTTGAAGACATGTCACAAGCCCAAGGTGTTGGGTGGAACAACGGGAATTTCCCATCCAGGTGGGACAGGAAAATCGGGATGTTTGCTTCCATCTCAGAGGGGCTGAGCATCCCACAGGGGCCTCCCTTCCTATAACAGAGGAGCCCACAGGATCCCCTGGCTAAGCCTCCACGTGGAGCCCCTCCAGGTCCTGGGCCCTGTGAGGAGACCTAGAGCACGTGACAGACAGGGACACAGATGACTCAGATGCAATGTCCTGCTGCTGAGATGGGAGAAACACAGGTCATTCTGGGGACCAGCCCCCTAGGCCTTGAGGCCTCCCAGAGTTCCTTGAGACCTCAATAGATCACTCACAGGGCCCTTTCTTTGAAACCTCAAGGACAGAGAGCTCCTCCTGAGGCAGCACATTCACCAGGCAGCAAAGGACACTAGATCAGGAGTCTACCGGACAAAGCCTGTCCTCCTCCTGGGCTCACCCTGCAGTGGGATGGAGCTGGGCAGCCTGGGGTCCCTCAGTAACCAGGACACAGGATGAAGGGCCCCTCAGCATGGAGGTCAGAGCCCACCTCTGTCCAGGGATCAGGGCCAGTTCACACCCTCTTGAGCCTGGTCAGCAACCCTGGTGAGGCTCCTGACACTGGCTACAGGTCTCCTTGTGCCCTCCAGGGCGCAACATTGGGACACACACACACACACACACACACACACACACATAATTAGCAGGAAATTAACCCAGGAATGTGGCTTTGGCTAATCAGGAGAAGGAACCTGATTTCTATCCCTGGGTCCAGCAGATCCTTCTGGGCCCTCCTATGTGTCTGCTCTGTCCTGCCTGTCCCTTCTAAGGGCCTCAGAGCACCCTGCTCTGTCAGGGGTCCCTGTGTTGTTCCCCACTGCCTGCCTGGCACCACCCATGGGGAAGGCAGGGTGACCACAGGAAGGTCAGCCAGGCAGAGGACAGAGGCCTCCAGGATGGTGAGGGAGCAACTGGATAGGCTCTGAGCCACAGCTCAGCCAACACACATGGAGAGGGAGGGTCTCCCTGAAACCTTCCCCTGAGGACCAGGGAGCCCACAGCCACCTGACCTCCCACCACCAGTATCCTCTCACTCAGGACACACAGGAAACCTGCCCCTTCACATCCGGCAACTGCAACTCCTCCTGAGACACTGGTACTGGGTGTCTGTCCCTGAAAGTAGAGCCACAGGCTGTCAGAGGCTGGTGACACCTGAAGATGGAAGGCAGGTCCCCATCAGCAGTCACCACTCAGCTTGCCCTTTTCTCAGCCCCTGAGTCATCTCTGTGACATTCCTGCTGGGAGTAAATCCAACCTTCCCAGAGCATTTAAGGACACTGGGAAGACCCTGGTGCCCAGTAGGGTTTCTGTATCAAAAGTGGAAATAATCCCCTGGATTTGGGGACTCCTGGGTCTCTGTGTAGTGCTGACAGACCCAAGGCCCAGTGCTGGGGCACGGCTGTAATCCTGTCAGGAACAGGGGTCCCCATCAGCCGTGCTATTGAAAGTGTGCTCCACAGGCCAGTGTGGTCAGCATCACCTGAGAGCTTGTTAGATGCAGACTCTGAGGTCCACCCCACACCTGCTGGGTTAGAATCTGTATTTTTAATAGCATCTGCAGACCCTCCCTGTACACAGGAGAGGGAAAGAGGCTCCCCGACTCCTCCCTCCTTGGGATCTCAGCCTGGCAGGGCATCTATGTTACCAGGGCAGCTACTGAAAGAGCATTTTTAAGGTGTCACCTGGACAGTCACCATCTTTATAAAGTTCCACAGGTGATTCCAATGCACAGCAGGGGTGACATCCCTGTGACAAGAGTTCCTGATGTAGCTCCTGGGCTTCTGCTCTGAAGAAAAAAAGCCAGATGTGGATGAGAGAGGGCGGCGGGGGAAGCTGACTGTGCACACAGACCAGGAGCTTGTGGGGACTGCCCAGGGCACCAACGTCCCAGGCTTGTGCTTGTCCAAACAGAAACGTCTGTTAGGGGGCGGGACAATCACTGCTAAAGAAGGCAGAGACCGCAGCAGTTCCCAGAAAACAGAAATAGATAGAAAGGAAAGAGAAAGTATGGATAAAGGAGGCAGGAATGAGAGGAAAGAGGGGGAGGGTCCTGGTCAGAGACTCCGCCCCCAGCCCATGTGACCCAAAAAGCTTCCTTGCCCCAGGAGGAGGCTCAGCGCAGAGGGAGGAAGGACAGCAGAGCTGAGGCTTCAGGAGCAGCAGTGCTTGTGAGCGTTTCTGGAGCCCAGGCTCTTCTCTCGGAGGGAGGGACAGAGCAGGCAGCAGACACCATGGAACTCCCAACAGCCCCTGCCGGCAAAGGGTGTGTCCCCTGGCAGGGGCTCCTGCTGGCTGGTGAGAAGGGGCAGTTCCCTGAGGGTGGGCAGGGGGATGGAAGAAAAGAGACCGGCTGGGGTCTCCTAGGAGGATAGGAGTTGAGAGGAGACAGACGGTTTCTGTTTGGACCTAAGGAGAGAGGACCCAGGAGCAGAGTAGGGTGGGGGAGGGAACTCAGCAACAGGAAAATCTAAGGGAACTGGAATTCGTGAAGGGCAGGAAAACCTCAATTGCTGTATGTTCTATGAGTTAATCATCTCTGAACAAGAAATTCTGGAAACTGATGACAATGATCACAATTGCTGACAGGGGAAAAAAATACTTAAGCAGGGGAACTAAACATTGTCTTTGCCCGGCAGCTGTAGAAAATAGCACATAAACACCAGGACATGGAGGGCCCTGGGACACTCATTCATTCATCCACAGGTGTTTGCAGCCTGTTCCAGGCACTGGGAGAACAACAAGATCAGACAAGTCCCTGTCTTGATGAAGCTCACAATCCATGGGGAGGAAGACAAATGAGCAAAGAGATCTAGAATGTGATGTCAGGAACTGACAAGTGTCATGAAGGGAACAGAGCAGGGAAAGGTCAGAAAGTGAAGACAGAGGGTCTTTAGAGCAGGTGATAGGGAAGGCATCTCCCAAGGATGCCCCTGAGAGTGAGCAGGGCGCTGAGGGCAGGGAGGGAGTGAGCTGAGCAGACACCTGGGGAAGAGTAATGGGAACAGAGGAAATAACAAGATCAAAGGGGCTGAAGTAATGGTGGTCATGCTGCTGACCTTGACCAGTAGGAGATACACACGCACATCCATACACACACATGCGTGCACATACAACACACACACACTCCAAGTCTAAGAGAGGAAGAGACCAGTCAGGACCCAGGGCCTCATCTTTCCATCCCAATACATAGGTCCAAATATTGATTGATCTCTCTCTCTTTCCTCCTAGTCTTACTCTCAACCTTCTGGAACCCACCCACCACTGCCCAACTCACTATTGAATCGATGCCAACCAATGTTGCTGAAGGGAAGGATGTTATTTTCCTTGTCCGTAATCTGCCTGGGAATCTTGCAGCCTATGGCTGGTACAAAGGGGACAAAGTAGATCACCATCAACAAATTGCATCATATAAGATAGGCCCAGTAGAAATTACCCCAGGGCCTGTATACAGTGGTCGAGAGACAATATACTCTAATGGATCCCTGCTGTTCCGGAATGTCACCCAGGAGGACACAGGATACTACACCCTACAAGTCATAAATACAAGTTATCAAGGTGAAGTAGGAACTGGACAGCTCCGCGTATACCGTGAGTGATTCCTGTCTGACCTCTGGCTGTTGGGTGGGGTGATTCTACTTCATACATGCAGGATTGACAGCCATGGGCTATGCCTATATCTCCCTCTGCATTATGTCTCAGGTTGAGGTTTAAGCTTTTAGTGCAGGCTCACATAGTGGAGACAAACTTCATAAGATCAGAAATCCTTTCCCAGAATGCAGCCCTTGCAGATATTCCCTGCAGAGAGAAGGACAGTCTGATGGGAGTAACTCAGCAGAGGAAGGTCAGTCTCAGTCCAGCCCCCTGGGCCCCTCCCTGTGAACATGACTCTGTGGCAGATCCTGCAGGGCTCGGTCACAGCCGGGTCTGTGGGGGGCCCTGAGATTCTCACAGAGCAGCTCAGCCCTGGGAAGCCCCTGCCCAGATCCCTGTCCCAGTGCTCCTGACTCCAGTGACCCTGGGGAGCCTATGCCGGGGTTGGATTTTGGCTTCCTGGGCAGGACTTTCTGGAAGCAATGATTTCCTAGCTGCCTGAGTCCTGAGGCTCCTGAGACAGTCACCAGCCAGGGCTCGGCCCTAAGAGCCACATCTGGTCGGGGACAGAGCCTGATCCTTCACCTGAGACTTGGCAGGGAGAGCACAGATGGACAAGGTCCCCATGCCATTAGCCACGTGCCCTGGAGGTATAGGGGACTCCAAAGGATGGTCAGCATCACCAGGGAGGAACAGAAGAGAGAAGAGCCTCCTGGCAGCTGCTCATCCACCAGGGATAAGGCCCAGAGAGCTCTCTCTCATGAATGCAAATAGCATGTAGTTGCCTTTATTTAGGCAGGTCCTCAATACTAAGCTTTAGGTCAGGTATTTGGGGATACTTTAAGGTTAACTCACAGACAACCTGGTAATCTAGAGACCATTTACCTGATTTTATTCAGGGTAAACTGAGGCACAAAGAGATATAAGCATTGAATCAGGGCCACAAACCATGAACATCAGATCAGAGGCATGGCGAGATCTTTGTGCAACCACAGCCCTGACCTCTCCACCACCCCAGGGGCCTTATTAAGTGTCTATGGACCCCAAGACCAACGGTTGGATCAGATCCCTTTTTCTTAGGCATCCACAGCTCAAAGTAGATTTTCTGGTCTGAGGAGTGACAGTAAATGGAGATTTAACCTGTTTTTACTCAAGAACTAAATTACCCTCACCAACAATCAGAGTCAGTGCCAGGAATGTCCAGGCCTCCCCCTCAGGTGACCAATCCATACTCTCCCTGCACAGGACTTGATATCACTTATTTGTTTCCTTATGTGTTGGTGTCTCTCCCACTGGAGTATAAAGGAAAGGGCTTTGCTTTCTCATTGCCACTCTACGCCTGCAGCCAGCACAAGTCCCAACAACTCAATTGCTCTCTCATGAAGGAGGGAGAGAATGAATGGTGAATGAATGAATGAACGATCCATTATCTCTTCACAGACTGAAACCTGGATGCAGAGTCCTAAGAGGTTATGGTGATACTGTTCCCTATCTCCCCAGGGGCTGAGACCCATGTTCCATCCCTCTGACCACTAGTCCCTAAGGCCTCTCTGAGAGGAGGGTATCATGATGACTGTGGGGCTGCTCAGCATGGGAAGGTTTTCTGGGCTATTCTGGTCCTGCTCCTGGGGTAGCCACAGGCTCTTGGTCTCTGGGATCTTTGAAGTCACTTGTAAACCCCACTGCTCACAACCTTTGATGTGTCTGGCTCTCTCACTTCCTTCCATGTCCCTCATCTTCCACCTGCTTCATTCCAGCTGGAACTGCACAGCTTCCCCCACTCTTAAGCCTTCCTCAGATTCTTCTGCTAACACCTATGGTCAGGCCCAGACTCCTGGGCAACAGTAAAGCACACAGAAATCAGTGGGAACAGCAGCCCCTTGAGGATCCATCACAAGCTAGTTCCCCCAGGTCACCAAGAGAACTAGCTTCTGCTTTGCCCCCATTCAGGGATCTTTCCCTCCTTGATGTCAACAAGTGGAACACGCCAGGTGACCGAGACATGTTACCCCTCAATCTACTCTTTGTGACTCAACTAGGGAGTCAAAGGCAGACGGACAGGTCTGCGGTCCCCAAAAGCTCACAGGCTCATTTCACCACTCTGACTCCTGACTCACATCCTCATCCTCGTGAGGCTCCCATTCTTCCAGTGGTTCCTGAGAACTTCCCAAGGTGGGGCTGGCCAGACCCTGCACTGTCTGACTGGTTTGCTGCCTGTTTCACACACATAGGTCCTCATGATGACACCTTTACCACAGGGTGGGATGCTCACAGATGGTGAGATCTACCAGTCACTGCCCTTTCACTTAGATGCTGCTCAATTTGGATGAATTTGATCAAACTTGCATTTCCTGAGGTTCAAAGAAAACTACATGCAATTGTTAGACCTCCTTCCCATTTAGCCTGACTGTCCATAGAAACTGGTGATAGGGTCCTCTTTCCTAAATTTAACACATATCATTTTGACTAATTCAGTAGCATTCCTTCCGTTATATAACAGAGACACCTCAGAATTGCCCCCTGATCAATTCTCTTAACAGACTCATCTCTCTATCTATCCAGGGAGCCACTGATTTCAAACCCCCTTTAGCATCTTCCTTTAATCATAATGTGATCCTGGTTGGACTGCAGAATTTAGTCTATGATCTTTAGTGCTTTCTAGAGAGATATTCCTCCAGAAACTGGTCTTAGATCTTCGGGGCATTAATATTAATTTTCAATATGGAAACAATTTAACTTCTCCTCAGATTTCTGTCTCATAACTGTGTTTACAAATAATCCATAAGGGCTAGATTCCATCCCCCACCCCCACCCCGTGCCTTTCACCAGTCACCCCTTCTGCATTTGAAAACATCCACTTATATTTCAGGAAAGATCAACATGGTCTTCACTGCCCTCTGCTGTGGGAGAAGAGACCTTAAAGACCAAGGGCAGAGCAGATGGCTCTGCTGCCAAATCCAGCCAGCTCCCCCCTGTCCCCCTCACTCTTTTCTGGATCATTTCTAGTCTTCACTCTGCTCTAGCCTTTATGGAGTCACTGTCTCATGCCAGTCACCATGGAACACCTGGGCAGACCTGCCCCACTTCATGGCCCTGCATCTTGAGTGTTGAGCTGACCTCTAGGCTTGCTCCTGGTCTCCCTGGTCTCCCAGACTATCATGTTCAATCCTCTCTGGGTTTAAGAACCATAGGAAGGCCCATCACTACCCACCTCTAGGACAACCCTGGAAAGCAAGGCCTCAGGGAAAACACTTCTACGCTAGGCGATGTAGGTCTGTGTAATAGAAAGGACCTCAGCACCCACAGTTTCCAGGTGAGGATCCCAAGGTTGGTCAGACAGTTAGCTGGTCAGTGAAGAGCCAGCAGAAGTGCTGGGTGGTCTCTGACCCAGTTCTGTGAATTTCATGACCAACCCTGATGCTTATTTGACTTGGGAAAGTCTGTGTTTTCCCCCAGACATAGAGCAGGCAGCCTTACATTCTCTGAGTGCTCAGATCCTCATGCATTTGTCTTGATATACATAGGCCTGCCTTATTCTTTTAAGGACTTGGGTTGGCTGAGAAGTGAGAGATGCCAACTCTGATTGAAGCTGACGTTGGAGGAATCAAAGGTACCAACAAGGCAGTATTCTCTGTTATCTATACAGCGGAGTTAAACAAACCCAACATCACATGCAACAACTCCAACCCCATGGAGCACAAGGACCCTGTAGTGTTAACATGTGAACCTGAGACTCAGGACACCACCTACCTGTGGTCGATCAACAATCAGAGCCTCCTGGACAGCACTTGGCTGGAGCTGTCCCTGGACAAGAGGACTCTCACTTTACTTCATATCACAAGAAATGACACAGGACCCTATGAGTGTGAAACCCGGAACCCAGTGAGTGCCCGTCGCAGTGACCCATTCTACCTCAATGTTCTCTGTGAGTAACTTCTGTCCCTACCTGACCCAGGCTGCCTGCCCAAATACACAGTGCCAGAGGCCAGGCCACATCCATCCCTCTCGAGTCCAAGTACACAGACCCTCACCCCTGGACACTAGGCTGGCCATGGCTTCCCGTCTCAGGTAAATCTGGCAGGCCCATCCTTGAGACAAGACTAGGAGAGGACAGTCTGCTCCTGTCTTGAGGCTCAGGGTCAACAACCTGTGATGGGAGAAACAGGTTAATGTCTCAGACTCAGGATGAGCGAACACAGAGGGGTCAGGGTTGGGACTTTTTAAACAAGGTTACGACCCAGCTCAGAGGGACACTGTGGCCCTTGAATATACCAGGAGCTTCTCCTTCCCCATGATTACATCACATGTGGCTTTATTCTGTTTGCTCCAGATGGCCCGGACACCCCCATCATTTCCCCCTCAGACTCCTATTACCATCCAGGGGCAAACCTCAGCCTCTCCTGCCACGCGGCCTCTAACCCACCCGCACAGTATTCTTGGCTTATCAATGGGAGGCCCCAGCAATCCACACAGGAGCTCTTTATCCCCAACATCAGTGCGAATGATAGTGGATCCTATGCCTGCCTCGTTCATAACTCTGTCACTGGCCTCAATAGGACCACAGTCAAGACTATCACAGTCTCTGGTAAGTGGCTCCCTGGACCATCAACATGAGGCTCTGGATCGAGTCTGTCTAGTTTTCAGAAAAGAGCCTGGGAGAAGTTATTTCCTATCCTGTGTCCACGGACGCAAGCAAATCCCAAATCTGAACCCTTCCACTACATCTCTGGAGACGCTTCCTCCCCTTATTCTCTGATTTCCCAGGGCAGATGTGGGTCCAGCCTGGAATGTGGGGAGGGGGTTTTCTCAGCCCTACAAAGCCCCATACAATGAAGGGTGTTTCACAGAGGGAGAAGGAAGAAGATCCTTCTGCTCCAGGCTTGCCTTATGACTGACTGCTCTGATGCCATCTGTGGTGGGATATGGGGCATGTAGAGAAAGTACATGGGTGGCCTGACTTCAGTCTGGCCAAACTGTGCTGCCAATCGACACCAGAGCCTTTCTCAGACCAGGCTGCAGGGAAATTGGGAAAGAGCAAACCTTGGTTCAGACTCCTCTGAGCTGTGTCCTATTTCTGAAGTCACCAGCTGTATGACACTGTGTGACACCAGCACATATGTATACCAAAGGAGAACAGTGAATAATGGTGCATACCTGGAAAAATAGGTAGATTCATCCATGAAGTCCCTTCATGGGACAGAAGGAGCAGTGCCAAAAAGTTTATAATTTACAGAGAGGGCTAAGAGTACCAGCCTTTTATTAAAACTGTGACCACTTGTCTCTAGAGATTCTCTTCTCTGTGATATTGAGACTACAGGCCAGGAAGTAAAAGTCGTATGCAGATTGAGAAATCCTTTATATTGGAACTTTTCCAGGTCCTAAGGTCATGAAGACTGGCTGGGCCATACTCATTCTCTAATAAACTATTAACAAAAAGGAAATGCTTTCCCTTCTCTACGTAAAGCTACGTACTAGAGAGGGGGCCTGATCATTCATAGTCACAGAAAGCTCTAGCAAATGGTCACACAAAATCCAATGGGGAAAAAATTCCAGCTGATGATGAGGATGCTGGACACGTGGGCTGAGAAGAGGTTCCTGGTGCTGATGCTAGGGAGATGTCCAGGAGAACTGGTCAGGGGTTATCCTAAGGTGACCTTGGATTAAAGGAGGAGATGCAGCCCTCTCCATACAGATCGTCACATGAACAAAGACAGTTGTTCTTCTGCAGCGGTCACAGTCACCTTTACAGAACTCACTGTGGGATCTGAGAACTGGCTGAAATCTCTGAGGAAGGAGCGAGGTCCCAGGCCCACTCTCAGTCAGTCACCTCCTCTGTTTCTCCACAGAGCCCGTGGCACAACCCTCCATCCAAGCCAGCAACACCACAGTCACAGAACATCAGGACCCTGTGGTCCTGACCTGCCTCACAAATGACACTGGGATCTCCATCCAGTGGTTCTTTAATAACCAGAGTCTACAGCTCACAGAGAGGATGAAGCTGTCCCAGGACAACAGCACCCTCACCATAGACCCCATCAGGAGGGAGGATGCGGGGGATTATCAGTGTGAGGTCTCCAACCTGGTCAGTGCCAGCAAAAGCGACCTCCTCAGACTGGATGTGAAATGTAAGTGACCAATTGCCCCATCCCGCATTTTTCTGGGTTGATGGATGACTCTATCAATGTGGTGCAAAGTGGACCAAAGTCACAGGGGCTAGAATATAAACCAAGAGACCATTATAGTAAATGGAATGGCAAAGTGGTTAAGAGCTCAGTCTCTGAATCAGATATACTAAGTTTCTTATCATGAGTCTGGCATGTACAGTGTGATCTTACACAAGATTCTGGGTTTCTTCTGTTACCATTTTTTAATGTGATAAAATATACATAAGATTTACCATTTTAACCATTTTTAAGTGTACAGTTCCATTGCTTTAGTACATTCATATTGTTGTGCAGCCATCAGCACTATCCATTTCCAAAACTTGTCCTCTTATCTTACTAAAACTCTGTTCCCAATAAACAATAACTCCCTACTCCCTACTTCAGCCGCTCATAACCACCATTCTACTTTCTGAGTCTATGAATTTGATTATTCTAGGTTCCTCATATAAGTGGAATCACATGATATTTGTCCTTTTTGTGTCTTGCTTATTTCACTTAGCATAAATGTCTTCAAGGCTCCATCCATGTTGTAGTGTACATCAGAATTTCATTCCTTTTAAAGGCTGAACAATATTCCCTTGTATGTGTTTGTCACATTTTGCTTATCATTCATCCATCTGTAAAATTCTGGATTGTTCCCCCCTATTGGTCATTGTGAATAATGCTGCTATGAACATAGGTGTACACATACTGTTCAAATCCCTGCTTTCACTTCTTAGGGGAAAATACCCAGAAGTGGAATTGCTGGATTAAGAGGCAATTCTATGTTCAATTTTTTGATGAACTGCCATACTATTTTGCACAGTGGCTGCACCATTTTACATCCCACCAGCAATGCACAGAAATTTCCGTTTCTGCACATCCTTGCCAAGACTTGTTTTCTGTCTTTTTTTATATATATATAATAGCCAACCTACTGGGTATGAGGTGGTATCTCATTGTGGTTTTGATTTGCATTTCCCTAATGATTAGTGATGCTGAGCATCTTTTCCTGTGCCTCTTGGTCATTTATATGTCTTCTTTTAGGAAATGTCTATTTAAGTCCTTTGTCCATTTTTCTATTGGGTTTTTGGTTCTTGTTGAGTTGAAGTTCTCTATATATTCTGGATGTTAATCCCTTATCAGATATATGATTTGCAAATATTTCTCCCACTCTGTGAGTTGTCTTTTCACTTTGTTGTAAGTGTTCTTTGATGCACAAAAGTTTTTAATTTTGGCGAAGTCAAATTTATCTATTTTTTCTTTTGTTGCCTTTGCCTTTGCTTTCATATCTAAGAAATCATTGCCAAATCCAAATTCATGAAGCTTTCACTCTACGTTTTCTTCTAAGAGTTTTTATAGTTTTAGCTTTCACATTTAGGTCTTTGATCCATTTTCTGCTAATTTTTTGCATGTGGTGTTAAGTAAGGGTTCAACTTCATTCTTTCGCATGGATATCTACTTTTCCCAAAACCATTTGTTGAAAAAACCCTTCCCCATTGAATGGTCTTGGCACCCTTCTCAAAAATCACTAGACAATATATGCAAGAGTTTTTTCCTGGGCTCTCCATTCTATTCCATTGATCTATATGTCTTTCTTTATGCTAGTACCACACTGTTTTGATTACCATAGCTTTGTAGTAAACTTTGAAATCATGAAGTGTGAGTCCTCCAACTTTGTTCTTTTTTGAGATTGTTTTGGATATTTGGGGTCCCTTGAAATTCCCCATGAATTTTAGGATGGATTTTTCTATTTCTGCAAAAAAATATCTTTGGGACTTTGATTGGGATTGCACTGAATCTGTAGATCACTTTGGGTGGTATCAGCATCTTAGAATATTTAGTCTTCTACTCCATGTACACGGTTTGCCTTTCCATTTATTTATGTTTTTTTTTTCTTTCAGCAATGTTTTATGGTTTTCCAGTTTACAAGTCTTTCAACTCTGTGATTAAATTGATTCCTAAATATTTTTTGATGCTGTTGTAAATGGAATGTTTTCTTAATTTCCTTTTCAGGTTGTTTATTGTTAGTGTATAGAAACACAACTAGTTTTTGCATGATGATGTAGTATCCTGCAACTTTGCATGAATTTATTTATCAGTTCTAACAGTTTTTTGTGGGATCTTCAGTGTTTTACATGTAAGTGCTTGTCATTTGTAAACAAAGATCATCTTACTACTTCTTTCAATTTGGATGCCTTTTATTTCTTTTTCTTGCCTAACTTCTCTGGCTAGAACTTCCAGTACTATTTTGAATAGAAGTGGCAAAAGCAGGCATCCTTGTCTTGCTCCTGATCTTAGAGAAAAAACTTTCAGTCTTTTACCATTAAGTATGATGTTAGCTGTGGGTTTTTCATATATGGCCTGTGTAATGTTGAGATGGTTTCCTTCTATCCCTACTTTGAGTATTTTTATCATGAAAGGATGTTGAATTTTGTTGAATGCTTTTACTAATTCAATCTCTTTACTAGTTATAGGTCTATACATATTTTCTATTTCTACGTGATTCTATCTTGGTAAGTTTTGTTTCCTCTAGGAAGTTGTCCATTTCATCTAGATTATCCAATTTGTTGGCATATTATTCACAGTACTCTTAAAATTCGTATTACTTCTGTAGAATTGATAGTAATTTCCCCACTTTCATTTCTTTTAGTAATTTGAATTTTATTTTAGTAATTTGAATCTTCTCTCTTTTTTCTTAGTCAATCTAGTTAAAGATTTGTCAATTTTGTTAATCATTTTTGAAGAACCAACTTTGTTTTATTGATTTTTTCTTTATTATTTTCCCATTCTCTACTTTATTTATCTCCACTATAATCTTTGTTATTTCCTTCCTTATGCTAGCTTTGAGTTTAGTTTGTCCTTTTTTTAGTTCCTTATACGTAAAATTATGTTGTTGATTTTAGATCTTTCTGCTTTTTTAATCTAGGCATTTACAATTACCAATTTCTTGCACAAGATTCCTAAGTTCTCTAAGCCTCATATTCCTCAAGTGAAAATTGCAATAAGAGTATTTGCTTAATGTTATTATTTTAAAGATTTAATGTAATAATCAATTAAACCCTTCAGAAAATGCCACACACAGAGAAAATGTTCCATAAGTGTTAGCTACTCTTATTACTACTATTATCATTAGACCCTATGAAATCAGAAAGCCCTAGGGTCAAATCCCAGATCCACCTTTTACTGGCCATATGATGGTGGGTAAATTGTTCACCATTGTAAGCCTCAGGTTTTTCATCTATAAAAGGGAAATAATGTCTATCTGACAGGGTTATTATATGAATCAAATGAGATGTAAAGTATATAGCACAGAGCCTGGCACAGAGTAACTACCCCATTATAGTAGCTAACGTTAATATTAATCATCAGCATTGAATTGACTGGTGAAGGCAAGAGAAATAAAAAAGAAGACACAGATATAAAAGCCATTATATACAGGAGGGCATTACAGAAAAAAACATTAAGACATGGTTACTGAATCAATACTGGAAAGGAAAAAAAGGAGTTGAATGCAAAGTTTCAGCCTAGTATGTTAGTTTTTATCCCCTGAGATGCAGCCGAGATGAGATTAGACATACAAGATATTTATTGGGAAAAATGCCTGTGAGGGAAAGTAGGATGGGAGTGGGAAGAGCATGGGAGATTCCTCAGACCACGGTGCAGATCTGATCCCTGTGAAGGAGAAAGAGAAGGAAGGAAGCTTTAGCTTGCAGTGCAGCTCCAAGAGAGTGTCTACAAGGCTGACAGGGAGTCCTTGAGCTAAAGTCACCCATCAGAGGAAAATCGTTTCTCACAGAATTGGGATTGCTTTCATATCCTGGCCGGGAGCCTGTGGGAAGGGTGGTCACTGTGCATTGAATGGTGATGGTGAACAGAGATGGTGAATTCAGAGTGCACTAGCCCAGACCATCTGTGAGTTAAGTCCCCACCACAAGAGACCTGAGAGGCACATACTCATGGCTGCCACACCTGGTACACAGAGAAAGATGCAACCATGAAAACATGGGAAGTTATAACATACAAAAAGAGCCATCAGCCTTTCTCACATTTCCAGAGCCTTCAAAAATATCTGAGTCCAGAAAGACCAGGGTAAAATTGAGGCAAGTCTGACCACCAACTTAGAAATACAGTAAGAGAAAAGATTTGCAAGGACATAGTCAGCTAATCACCTCACAGCAACCTTCCCACAGAAAATTTATCCCTTGAAGGAACAAGTAGAGACGACTCCATGTTGAGAGTTATTTCCCAGGGTAACTCCACTGTAATATAATGTCACTTTCACTCATTCTTCTCTTTTCTTTCCATGACAGATGATCCAACACTAGGAAGTTCTGGACTCTCAGCTGGGGCTATTGGTGGCATCGTGATTGGAGTGCTGGCCGGGGTCGCTCTGATAGCAGCCCTGGTGTACTTTCTGTACATCAGAAAGACTGGAGGGTATGACGGCCTTTCCTCATGTTCTGCTTTCTCCAAGGCTAACCGCCATGCTTGGGAGAGGGAAGGAGACTTCAACACTGTCTCTGGGCCTGCATCTGTTCCTCCTCCCTCCTAAACCTCTGCTTCTCAGCACTAATTCCTGTGGGTCTCTTCCTCCCTGGTCTTCATTCTTCCTCTACCCCACTGTCTGTTGGGCATGGTTATTCCCATCCCCATCTGGTTAAGAGGGGGCAGATCCAATTATGTTCCTATGTCTCCCAGTCAGGGAAGCCAAGGTGCAAGAAGGAAAACAAACGAGGAAATGATACGAGGTACAGGAGAAAGCGAGTCTTGTGCTCTCTCGACCATAGCAGCAGGAGGAGGGAGGGATAAGACAGGAAGAGAACCTAAGAAAAAGCAGAAACAACCAAAGGCGTCTTGGGCAATAAAGAAAGTGAGGAAAAAAAAAAAAAACAGCATCTACTTACAAAAGGGGAACAGTGTCAGGGTAGAAGTAGGCTCAGAAGCAGTTGATGAAGAATGGACCTAAATGTGCACATCCAGCAAACAGGGAAGGAGTAAACACTGGAAGGAATCAAGGGTAGACTGAGGAAGGAGGCCCTGAGAGGAAAGGCAGTACCTGCCATGGAATAAATGAACATTGAGGAGCCTGAGGAATTATCTGCTGACAGTGTCCTTCTCATTTAAGGAGCAAAGATCCTATGCTTGGGAATAGCAGTCACAGTGTCTGATATTTATTTAGGGCAAGTGTCCAGCATGATCTCACAGAGCACAAACCCTCAGCCTCCAACCACAGTAAGTAAAGCCACTCACCCAGTGAGAGCTGGTGTGTTCCACCATGTGCCTTGTCCTAGCAGGGAATCCTGGATTCCCACACCACTCCCTACCTTCTGAATTTTTAGAGGGGATCTCCACTTCCCAACCTTAAGTTGGCCTAAGTCCTCACACCCTTCCTAGCCACAGCAGATTCCCCTGGGACGCAGCCCCAGGAGAGATGCCCACTCTGCCTAGGCCAGGCAGGCCTGAGTAAGATGGACTTGTTTCCAGGAGCCATTTCCTCATCCTTCCTCCTTCCCCCTCCTGCCTCTTTATGGATGTGGGCATCTCCTTTGGTGAGACTTTCCCTGTCTTGTGGTGCTCTGGGTGCTGTGGGTCGCAATGCCCCTCCTTGCCACTGAAACCTCTTGCTAAGAGACACATCAAGGAAAAAATCAAGGTGTTGTGACCAGGAAAAAATCTTCAGAAGTGGACTGAGGCCTCCTGTGGCTCTACTTCTGCCCCTCCTCTGGTACTAATGCCCTGGGTCTGGACCACACATTCTGAGGAAGGACAATTCCTTAAGAAATCATGGGCCATCTCCCCACTCCATCCTCCCAACACCTGCCACCTCCTTCAACTAGAAATCACAACATCTTAGGTACAGCCTCATTCTAAGGCCATAAGTCAGCTTTGTATTTCCATAGGTAACTCTTCTTTTGCTTCCCCAGGTCAGGGCCACTCTGACAATTCTCCTAACAAGGTAAGCACAGCCAGTTTCACTGGCTCATTTTCTCATGGAAATACCTCTGTATAGAATGGGTTATTCTTGAAGACACTAATGTGAGACCAGGTTTGGGTCGAAGTTCCTCGATGCAGCCGCAAACAAAGCAGTGTTGGTAAGGACTCCCATGAGTCTACCTCGTTACACTCATGTGGACTTTCAAATTATCCCCATGTTGTGTTTGAATCCTGGCTGAGACTCTTAGTAGCTCTGTGACATTGGACAAGTAGCTTAACCTTTCTGATTCTCGGCTTTGTCATCTCAGAATGGGCGTGCTGCTTACTTCAAAGAGGAGGTGAAGGAATTCACTGAGATACAAATGCAAAGCACCCAGCACCATGCCCAACACAAGGAAGGCCTCAATCATTCTACCTTCAGTCTGACTCTGTTCTTACTGTCAAAGGATAATTTCCATTCCAATGGGTCTGACGTCTTAGTTCCTTTAATAATTTTACCATAGTTTTCTCATCTTAACCTTTCAATAGTGTACACATATACACTGAAAAGTGCTTAAATCATAAGTATATTTTAACGATGTATGAATTTTCACAAGTTGAACATACCCATGTAAGCAGCACCAAAATCAAGAAACAAAACATGTCATCCTCCCCACAAAAATCCCTCCAGTTACTTCCCTCCAAAGAGTAACCACTATCCGGCCTTCCAATGCACTAGATTAGTTTTGCCTGTTTATGCTCTGACATAAATGAAAGACACAGCATATCCTTATCCATAACTGGCTTCTTTCACTCAAACTTGTTTTGTGAGATTCATCCATATTGTTGTATGCATTCGTAGTGTGTTCACTATCGTTGCTGTATCATCATATTCCTTTGTACAATACCATAACCTCTCTCTTCCAATGATCATTCAGAGGATGTTAGCAAGCAGAAATAATAGGTGATAAAAGCCCTTCTCCAAAGCTAAAAGTTTCAAAGTGGTGATAGCAGGTGGTACTGAATCACACTAGACCGGTGAGGGCCTGACCTATGACACTGATTTAACTGACCACTGCTCATGCCTTTCAGATGGATGAAGTTACATATTCTTCCCTGAACTTCAATGTCCAGGAATCCGAGAAGCCAACTTCAGCCTCCCCACCCCCACCAGCCACAGAAACAGTTTATTCAGAAGTAAAAAAGAAGTAACATATCCTGCCCTGTTCACTGCACTGCTGACTTACTCCAAGCTTCTCATCCCCGTTACTGGAAGGATCCCTTTACCCTCAGAGAAAAGGGGAAGAAGACTTCCCCTCCCCTTAACTTCCAAATGAGGCACCTCCAGGCTGCCTGGTCACAGCCCCTCCCTTCAGTGTCAATAAATGAAAAGGTGCATCCGGGAATCTGTAGGAAACCCAACCTTCCTACTCTTTGAAATTTGGCAAAGAAGACCTTGGGAGAGAGTTGCCAGAACCTCCCACCCCTCCTCCTCTCCTGATCTAGACTTGTTTTATATTTACCTATTCAGAGCAGACTCACCTTCCCACCCCAGTCCTAAGTTGAATTTGCCATAACCTTGAGAGATATGTTCTTATCCACTGAAACGCATGTGCCAAAAAAGAACAGAGAAAAACTAAAAGTAAAAGTTTCTCCCATCTCTCCAAAGCCCAGGGGGAAGCCACCAGACACAGGAAAAGAAATATATAACCAATTCTGAACTGGGAGATTCTAGACCTTTGTCCACTGTCAGTGTTGTCTACCTGTAGTACCAGGGCCTAAGCACCTTGCTGCTTGGCTGGAATACCACCTAAGCCCTTTGGCAAGCCTGTCTTCAGAGAACCCACTAGAAGCAACGAGGAAAACTATTTGCTAAAGTCTGTAGGTGATTCCTAATGGAAAATGCAAAAGAAAAATGCACACAGGTTTTCGATAACTTTACAGGCTTTATTCAAGTAAATGTCCACAGAAGGAGGAGTTACAGCTTTAGGGAGCAATCAGCTGTTAACAGAGACAATCTGCTGGGAATTTGGGAAGGGAATGAGAGAGCTACCCTTCAGAGACTATTTAAGTGATTGTTAAAGAATGCACAATTTGGGGTATTGGATTTTTTTTCCTTTTCTCTGAGACATTCTGCCATTTCAATTTTTGTAACTGCTTATTTATGTGAGAGGGGTGATTGTTTTTTATTGAGGTCATAATAGTTTATAACATTGTGAAATTTCACTTGTACATTATTATTTGTCAGTCACCATATACATGCGCCCCTTTACCCCTTATGCCCACCCCCCACACCCCTTCCCCGTGAGAGGGGTTATTGTTACTTAGCTTAGCTGTGTAAGCCAATCCAACTACTTTAAGTGAAAGAAGCCACCAAAACCCCTCAAGTCCCCTTGGCCAGGAGCTCCTCAAGGCTTTTATGTCAGGGGCTCCAAACAGAAAAGAAGAAGCTGTTTTCCTCATTCATGGCTAGAAATGGATCTAACTCAGTTTCCAGGCATCTCAGGCCAATCGCCAGCCTCCATTCTACCCCATGTATCTGTCTGTGCATGTCTGTCTGCCTCACTCCCTTTCTCAGGAAACCTTGGCCCCTGCTAAGGTGCATTTGGTCCTCGAGAAGTGGGAGCGCCTTGAAGGGAATGCTGTGACTCATGCCATTGGCATTGCTTACAACCTAGAAAGCTGCACTGGTGCTGATGCTCCTTAGGACGCACAGGAATATTATCACTGGGCCCTAGGCTTCTCGAACAGCCTCTGAGATTTGTTTTCTCTCACGGGGTCTATGAGTCTCAATGTGTCTTAGGACAAAAAGAAGGGCAGGACAAGGAGAAGCAAATGCACTTCCCACCCAGCCTTCTTCTGCACAGATGGAACCTCTTTGGGGCTGTTGAGAGAAAGGTTTTATTCAATATTTATTACTTTATCTCATGCTGTGTCTAAGAGGCACCCTCAAAGAGGGATAGTTGGGAGTTCTCTGTGCTCAGTACCTCTTTCAGGGTTTTCTAACCCTGACACACACTGTATGGACTTCCGCTTATCCATGCTACTCTGTGCTGTTTAATTTTACCTGGCTATGGCCACTTCTGAATTATTTGTAAATTGTGCTTTATATTTATAATAAAAATTATATATCAGACATCAACATGCTGCCTCACAGTTGATACTACTTATACAATGTCTTCTTTACAGGCAGAAGAAAGAGGAACTGCTTAACTGGGCATCAGAGTAAGCCTACTTCTAAGTCTACAGATATTTGATCTACTGATCAGAGAATTAGCTAAATTCATCTGCACGTCTGCTAACAAAGTGGGTCTGTCTAGAACCAACAGGCCACAGGCCCAACCTGCCTGGAAGAAACTGCCTGTCTTCCTCCCAGAAAGAAGATGATTTCATGAGTAAAGATCTCTCAGCCTCTTTCTTAGGGACAAATAACCCCTCCCGCACAGTGGGCTCCAGTGAATCAGATGCAGCAACACAGCTTTCCCTCACAAGAGCCTCCACAGGTTCAGCCACATAAAAATCTCTCCAGCACCTTCTATCTTCCTTGTCCCCAGTTCCTTTGTTCTGCCCTTCTCACAGGGTCAGCTCTCTTCTGCCCTGAATAACCTTCATTTATTTATTCCACAGAGTATTAACTTATTATCTCATTTCCTTCACTTCCCAGCAATTGAAACGTGTGCTGTCTTTCCCCTTCCTCATCACCTCATTTCTCTGGGGCCTCTTCATTAGTGCCTCCAGACCCAAGACTGCTGGAAGCGGCATAAAATCAGTGTCCATCTGTTGGCCAGATTCGAAAGTATTTTCACCATCCTCACATTGTTCACTTTAACAACATCAAAGACCACAGACAACATTTTCCTTCTTGGACGCTCTCCTCCTCCCATCCCCACTGATACACTGCACCCCGACACCAGATTTAGTTCTCAGACCCTGCTTGTCTCCCTTCACCACCCTCTTTTCACAGTTCAAGGACCTCTCTGCAGATGCCTCCTACATCTCTATCTTTAGCCCCTGCTGCTTCCCAGAACTCATCACACACATATCCGATTACCTTCTGAAAATATTCATTTAAACCAGCTTTGCCCCACAGCACGCTCATTTCTCGCAGTAACACCACTGTTTCTGCAGCCCTTGCTCTTTGGTTTCCCCAATTCAATACATCATTAAAGCCTGTTGATTCTTTTTCAATGTCTCTCAGTCGTGTTGTTCTCTCCATTCCCGTAAACCTTAATAACCCAGGCTCTCAACAACTCTGCTGCTGGAAGTACAGCTTGACTTCTTGTCTCTGTCTCTCTCCTGAAATCTGCCTTGCATACTGCTGTCTCATTACCTTCCTAAAAACTGGTTCACTCTCCTATTCAGAATCTATAGTGGCCTACCCTGGCCAACCAGAGAAGTTCACATTTCTTCCTCTTTACTAACGTTTCTTACTTTCTTTACCACTGCTCTCTAGTATAATTCCTCCATTGTAATTAGATCTGTCTCCTTACCCATCCCTGCCTCTCCACCCCATATACACGTGTAATTCCTAGTCCCAGTGATATGCCTGAAAACAAACACCAAACAGGGCAATGTTCTCCCTGTTCTCTCACAGAGGAGTTACCCACACTGGTGATCACAAGCAACAACTCCGACCCGGGGGAGGATGAGGACTCTGTAGCATTAACATGTGAACCTGAGACACAGAACACAACCTAGCTGTGACTGAGAATCTTTTCCTGATGACCAGTTCCTTTGTTCATGAAATCCTATTGAGCACCTGCTGTGCCTCAAGTCTCAGTGTTAGACTCCATGAATGATACAGAAATGAGAAAGGCAGTGTCCCTACCTCAGGGGACATAAAGCCTAAGACAGCAAATAAGGCATGAAAAGTTATCATAATGCAAAGATAGAAAGGGATAAATGCCACAAGAGAAGAGAGAAATCCAATGGGAAATATGGCTACATGTTAGAATGAGTGGGAAAATTTTAAAAACAACTAATACTCAGGCCTCACCCACACAGATCCTGATTTAACTGGTGTGAGGTGGAACCCTGGCAATGGCAATTTTTTAAAGCTTCCCAGATACTTTTAACATGTATCCAGGATGGAGAACCTCTGCTATAATAGATAAGACTTGAGCCTACAAGCAGTGGTTTTTAGCTAGGAGTATGAATCAGAATTACCTAGAGAACTTTTTCAACATACTTAATAAACCTATAAACCATCCCTGAAGAAGCCAATACAGTATGTCTAGAGTGAGACTTGGGCTTGTAAATTTTGAAGAACTTCCAGGTGATTCTCACATTTATTTTATGTTAGGAAATACTGACCTGAAACAGGGAGATTGAAAAACTGGGGAGTTGGGAGGACATCCCATGAGATGGATGTGAGATGGGAAACAACTGATATTCTTACACTTTGATGGTGGAAATATAAAATGGCACAACCACTCTGGAAAAGAGTTTGGCGTTTTCATATAAAGTTAAATATGCTTATACAGTTCAGCAATCCCACTTCTAGGTATTTACCCAAGAGAAATGAAAATAGATATCCACACCAAGAGTGATACACGAACATTCATAGCAGCATTATTCATAGTAGCCAAAAACATTAACTTATTATCTCATTTCCTTCACTTCCCAGCAATTGAAACGTGTGCTGTCTTTCCCCTTCCTCATCACCTCATTTCTCTGGGGCCTCTTCATTAGTGCCTCCAGACCCAAGACCGCTGGAAGCGGAATAAAATCAGTATCCATCTGTTGGCCAGATTCGAAAGTATTTTCACCATCCTCACATTGTTCACTTTAACAACATCAAAGACCACAGACAACATTTTTATTATATTGTTTATTTGGGAAACAACCCAAATATCCCCCAAGATATGAATGGATAAACACATGGTGGCATATCTATACAGTGCAATACTAATTAGCAATAAAAAGGGCACAAATTACTGCTAAAACAAGATGGATTACTCTCTAAAACAGTATGCTGTGCAAAAGAAGCCAGACACAAAGGAGCACGTACAATACGATGCCATTTACATGAAGCTCAAGAATAGGCAATAGTAATTAATGGTGTTAGAATTCACCACAGCAGGTGGAAGTAACAGCAAACGTGCACAAGGCAGCTTTTTGGGCTGATGGAAATGTTCTCTATCTCAATGCAGGTGGTGATTACGTGGGTGGACACATTTACCAAAAGCCAAATTGTGGACTTAAGATCTGCAGGCAGTTCAATGTATTTTAATTTTCTCTGAATTTTCAAAAATAAAATAAACAAAGGAGCAGCTAATTCAATCCATCAGGTACAAAGCACCTGTATTTTCTATTTTTGTAAAACAAATTAGCACAAATTTATTGGATTAAAACGACACCCATCTCTTAGCTCAGAGAATTCAGTTCCTTGAAGTTATTAGACTGAGGTCCCCATTGCTCTGCTAGGTACCGCTCTCAGCTACTAGAGGACGTTCTCAGGTCCTAGCCACAAGGCCCCCTCCATCTCAGCAATGGAGAGCATCCCCTAAATTGAATCCCTCTCATACTTCTAGTCTCTCTGATTTCCTTTCTGAGATGAACTAGAAAAAACTGCCTGCTTTTAAATGGCCTATGTGATTAGATTAATCCCACTCAGATAATCTCTCTTTTTGTTAAACTCAAAGTCAACTGCTTAGTAACCCTAGTTACATCTGCAAAATCCCTTTTACCACACAACGTAACATAATCGCAGGCATGATATCCCATAATATTCACAGTCTGGGATTAGAGGTAAATCTTGGGGTAGCATCTCAGAACTCTGCCTACCACAGCGCCATATGAAGCTGTTCATGCTCTCAAGGAGCTCCTTCAGGGTCCCTGTTCTGAAGAAACAGCAAAAAAGCCAGACATGGTCAGTCCAAACTCAAAGTGAGATGACAAGAGACTAACGACAAAAAAGAGAGACAAGAAAGTAAGGGCCTACGTCCTTCTAGCCTGTGAGTGTCTGAGTCACAGATACACTCATTGCCCACCAACCTTTAGCAATGTTCACAGGCACTGATGGTAGCCAGCATCCCTGTTAATCCCTAACTAAAGCTGTCAGAAACCCAAAGCCATCCCAAGAAACCAACCACAAATGACAGGCCACACAATCCAACCAGGAGATTTTATAGATTCCTGAAGATTCATTCATTCAACACACATTAGTAAGAATTCACTATATGTCAAGCACTAAGCCAGGTGCTGAGTAGAAAATGCAGATTAAAAAGTAAAGCCCTTATTTGGATCTTTATTTGAAAAACTCTACTGCAAAAAAAAGGGGGGTGGGAGACAACAAAGAAAGAAATAAAAGAATAAAGAAAAATGGGAAGGGAAGGAGAAAAAGTATGAGATAATTGCAGAAATTTGAACACTGAATATTTCATGGTAGTGAGGAAGTATTAATTTTAGTGTGATAATGGTGTTGTGGCTATGTTCTTTAAAGAGTCCCGACATTTTAGTAATACAACTGAAATATTTATCGACAAAATGATTTGATGTCTGGGATTTGCTTCAAGATACTCCAGGTTTGGAGATGAGGGTATAGCTGAAACAAGATTGGCCATGAAGTAATTGCTGAAGCTATGAGATGAGTACACGTAGATTCATTATATGATTAGCTTAACTTTTGCACATGTTTGAAATTTTCCAGGAAAAAAAGTCCTTGCTCTCCAGAAGCTTCTAAGACAAGGAGTCAGATATTCCAACAAATAAACACTACACAGTTAAAAAAAAAAAAAAAACATAAAGTGATTGCCCAGGGGGTATGCAGAAGGAGTCAGAAGATGTCACAGGAGCGTCCTCCCTTGACCAGAGTCTTTAAGGAAGAGTGTCCCAGGCACAAGGGCAGCCCAGTGGTATAAAGTCACACAGATGGGCAGCAGCAGAGCTTCCACACACTCTCCGGATGACTTATGAGAGGCCATGTTACCCAAGAGCATGTGTTCCAGAGCCAGACCACCTGTGCTGGAGTTCCTGCTCCTGAATCCCCACTGTGAGACTTCAGGCAAGCTATTTGTAATGTCTCTGGGCCTCAGATTCTTTACCTAGAAAACGCAGATTATAACAATACATACTTGAGAGCAGCTCTATATGATAATTGACCACAGTATTTCGAGGAATGAGAGAACTTTTGGAAAAAACATAGAGCCACCCAGGACAACTACTTTTTGAGGTGCCAATAACAATATATACTTGAGGGGTGTTGTCAAGAGTCAACGAGTTAATCTGGGTATAAAATGCCTATAAGACAGTGGGTGAGCAATAAACGTTATCTGTTAGTAGTGGCGGCAGTATCCCAGCCCACAATACCACACATATTGAAAATCTCATCTGATTCCTATTAGTCACTGAACTTGTCTTTGTCAGACTGCAACACTTGTAAAGCAGGGACAGTGTCTTACTTATCTCTGTATCCCCAGAACCTAGCCTAAGGCCTTGCTCATAATAGACACTGATCAGGCAACTCTTCTTTCAGGCAGCAGGGGAGGGACCACCAGAATCCTCTGTCTAGTCCATCACGATTCCCCTATGGATTATACCCTCAACTCCTACAATTCTTTGGCTTCTGTTAGCTTCCTTCCTTGTTTCCACCTCCTCTCTTACTCTGCTCCAGAGATGTACATTCACTAACGGTGCTCTCTGGCCCCGTCCCTGGCAGGTGTTCCAGTGCCTCCATTCTCTCTCCCCACAGCTATATTATCTAAACAACCTCTGCATCACTTATTCTGAGATTAACAAAGGGTGAAGGGAGACTGAATTTCTAGAACATTGGCCTCATACCTATTTGTGAGAAGTAGAATCCTCTGGAAAAGAGAAAAGCAGGTAAGATGGTAGCCAGAACATAAAGCCTTCACACCTAGCCGCATCTTTGAGGAATCCTGTAGACATATTTGTACAATCAGCTAGCATCTCGCTGGGGTTTTGGGGGGGTGGTGCAGAAACTGCTAGGGAGGAGAGGGAGGCATGATGGGGAGGGAGCCCAGCTTTATGTTGTTTTTGCTTTTGAAACTTCAAGGTTTCATTCCCCCTCAACTAGTAAACATCCTCATTTTCCGCCAGAGCAGAGAGGAAGAGAGGAAGAGAATATGAAGATCCAGAGCCTGAGAACTGAGAAGATACGAAGCCACAGATGGCTAGACTCTAAAGATAAAGTAGGAAGGTCAGATACAGGTCTCTCTCAAATCACAACTCTCTGTAAAAAATGCCCTCTGCCCTGAGCAGCAATGTGGGGCTGGAACATGATTCACGTCTCCCCAAGAGGGAGAACTGCTGGTAAAACATTAACTAACTCCCCAGTAACAGAAGGAAATGGAGCCCCTGAAGTACCTCTCCCTACCCATTCTCCCCAAGTTTCCTCTGACAAGTGGACAATTCAAGACTATGTCCCCAGCCCTAGGATTTGACGGTTCTTTTCTGCAAAAAAGGTTAGGGAGGAGATCACAAGGCAGAAATGGGACACTGGAGAGAACACAGTAAAAAGAGCAGCTTCAGCATGGTTTGTTTAAAGTCAAAGTCCTGTGGAGCACACCAATCTCACATCATTGCTGGACTCTCTATGACCACCAGCCTCACCACATATGTGGAGCCCCACCTGAACCCAGAACTCTTCTTGCCTGGAGACTACAGCAAAAATGGAAAAGAGGAACTGGGAACAGGAAGACAAATAAACAAAGTAGAGTTGTAGGCTCCCTAATTGTGATTACAAGGAAGTGAAACTGATCTTCTCATAGGGCTTAGACTGGTTTCGAGAGCAACTCTATATGATAAGTGGCCAAAATATTTTGAGGAATGAGAGAACTTTTGGAAAAAACATAGAGTCACTCAGGACAACTACTTTTTAGGTGTCCATGTTTACCTGGATATGATATACTTGTAAAAGGAATCCTATAACTCACGTGAATCTCGTAACTTTATTGTCTTAACTCACATAGGACCTAGGAAGAGTCTGACATGACGAGGAGTTTGAGCAGCAAGGGAAGAACAGGAAAAAACCAAGAGTATATATGGTGGCAGAGATGTGTGGAGAAGAGGAAAGAAGAGCCAATGAGAACAGTAATACAAAAGGAACAATAAATGCCTGTCATAAAGACAGAGATGGAAGCAGTGAGTTAATTGTAGCTCAACTCAGCTAATAGACCCACTCCCCCACTCGAAGCTTTCCTGGATACCTCTGTCACACAGCCCTGTGTGGTCCAGCAGTGGGGTGGAACAGGAGTGGAAATGGGCAGAAACAGACACTAAATTCTCCCACTTCCATTTAAACCCAAGAAACGCTTTATTATCCTACACAGGAGAATTAAACTTTGCACATTCACTGGCTACTTTACACTAGACAAAGAAATTTGATTGTCAGTTCTTCAAAGAACCAGCTGTACAACTTGCCTATTGCTAAATTAACAAATTAAAGAGCAAGAGCTATTAGTGTTTATGTGTTTGTGAGCTTATTCTCTAAAGCAACCTCTCTTCTTAAGAATCCTAAGGTTTCCATATAACTCAGCAATTCCACTCCCAGGTATATACCCAAGAGAAATGGGTACCCAAGAACTTGTACACAAATGTTTATAAGCAACATTATTCGTAACAGCCAAAAAGTGGAAACAACCCAAACGTCCATCAACTGATGAAGGGATAAAAAAACTGGGGTCTATGGTGGAATATTATTTGGCAATGAAAAGAAATAAAGCACTGATACATGATGCAACATGGATGAATCTTGAAAATATTATGCAAAGTGAAAGAAGCCAGTCACAAAGACCATACATTATACGATTCCATTTATATGAAACATCCAGAATAGGCAAATTCATAGAGACAAAAGTAGATTAGTGGTTTCCAGGGGATGGAGGGAGGAGATGGTGGGGGAATGGGAATGAAGAATGGTCGCTAATGGGTACGGGGTTTCCGGGGAAGAGGGGAGTGATGAAAATGTTCTAAAATTGATTGTGGTGATGGTTGCACAATTCTGTGACTATACTAAAAACCACTGAGTTATACACTTTAAATGGATGAATTGTATGGTATATGAATTATAGCTCAATAAAGCTGTTGTAAAAAAAAAAAAAGAATCGTAAGGCCTAGATAAGGCTTATATCAGCTGGCTGGAGTTTAGATTTAGCTTTAGTATCCCATAAGCCCATTAAGACCCATAGCCAGCTTGTAAAACGGCAAAAACACGAAATTTTGCTTTGATTTTATTAAAAAACCTGACATCAAGGCCTTGATCTCATCTCTGCTCTCTCTCAACCACCTCCATCACTTGTTCAATTGGTTTAATGAGAAACGTGTACAAAGTAGCTATGATAAATCATTCATTGATAGCACAAATATTTACTGAGCATCTATTATGTGACAGGTACTTTTCTAGGCCCCAGGAATTCAACTATGAGACATGGAGTCCCTCCCTACAAGATGCTTACAGTACATTCACCAGGTGGTCTCAGGAGAGCATGGTAAGTGCTACAAAAGGTGTGAGCGTGTGGTACCGCAGGATCATAAACTGGGGTTAGTGTGTTAGCGTAGGATTACAGAAAAAGTAAGCTTTAAACCAAGGCCTGAAGGGTAACTAAAACTGACAGGAAAATAAAGAGGCATGAAGGGGTGTTCCAGGCAGAGTAAGAACAAAGTCCCCAACACTATAGAGAGCAGGGACATTTAAGGAATTAAAGTAGTGTGGTGTGACTGTAGTATAAAGTGTAAGAACTGGGGTGGGATGATGGGCAGGACTGGTACAGGTGAAACTGGAGAAGACTGAGGTGTTTTAAATTTGTGACATGACAAAAACTTGGGAGCCATGCTGAAGAGACCAAATGCATCATGGGAGCAATACAGGAAGATTAAAGGACTTTAATAATGGAAAAAGATATGATCAGAATTTTGTTTTCTAAGACAACTCTAGCTGCACTGTGGACCATGAATTAGAGGGGGCATGGAATTACACTGAAGGCAAGGAGGGGATTCAAGGAGAAGACCATTGCAGTGATCTAGAGAAGGAAATGGTGGTGGCTTGAATCAGTAGTGTGAGTAAGGTTGGAAAAAGGAGTGGACAGGTTAGAGAGATATTTAGGAGGCAGCATTGTGAAGCCTCAGTGACTGACTAGATGATGGAACGACAAAGGGAGGACTCAAGAACGTGGCCAGGTTTCTGGCAGAGATCACTGTGGGTACCAGCCACTAAAAATATATCTATATTTTTAAAGAATCAGGT